>NC_141685.1:291731124-293010237 GCF_964263255.1 Lissotriton vulgaris
AACATTATTGAGATCTGTGGAAAGGGAGGTGGTCTTCAGTGTGTGTCAATCACTCTTGTTCTTCCCTTTTATCTGAAATTTATGTTAGACATGCATGCCCTTTTTCTCTTTACATCTGAAATCCACCAGCTGCATATCTCACACCTCATCTCTTTCTTCTGCAGCACTGCCTTTTCACTTCCCCTGTATGTACTTCGTCATATCTCCTTCACTTCACCACCCTACATGCCACACACCTGTAAGCAATCAATTTTTTTTAATTTACACCTTGTCAACATTGTGCCCACCTTTTATCTCCTTGCAATACATTTACATAGAATAAAGTTACAACTGGTATACATGACCATTGCTCGGTGCTCTCTGCAGCAAGGCCAACATTTGAATGACCATCTATTTTGAACACTTTTTGACCCAGTGACAGCAACTGTGAAACTTATCACCGCCTTCAGCCTCAACTACAGGACTCTTGACCGTAGTCCATTATAAACTTCACAAAACAAAACTACAAAACAATACATCCAATTAATAATAAACACTCTTATGGAATGGAAGAGTAAGTAACACATGTGAAATATAAACAGGAACTAAATTGCTGAGTTGGTTTGCTCCATGACCGTTTGCAGGATCTAGGCTTCTGTAGAGCTTTTTCTCCACTTGTGAATGAACATAGCTAACCTCCCACCTATTGAACTTGTGAGGGAAGGATCAAACTTTCCTCAATATTTTCCTATGGTATTTTGGTTTCCTCTGAAGGACCCACTACCTCTGCGGCGTCTGTTGCTACAGTGGGAAGGGAATCTGTTGAAATCTTGCCATTGGCCTCTTCTAGATTCTTGGCCTCATTGAGGACCATAATTCTGAAATTGGCAGGGTAAGCTTACCCTTCCTCTCCCGGCACCACCAAAAACTTTCTGTCTGAAGATATTTTTGATCAAGGCATGAGCCTTATCCAGTGATGCAAATGTTGAGGCATGCTTCCCTAGTTCTAGGCTCTCCAAATAGGTCACTCTGGGTAATGGATCCCGCCTCTGATGTGGCTAGGTTACCCAACTGGGAGTCGACCTTAATGAGTAGGGATCCCCGTCTTTCTGCTGACGTTGTACAACTTGTGTTTCCTAGCAGAATGACGGCTCATGGTCCAGATGTTTGTCCTGACAGGCACTCAAGCGCCTACCAATCTTTTTGTTGGAGCCTTCATGAATTGTCCTAGTAAACTAGTCATTCTGATGTCTATTTCTGAGGTTTTGGCCACCCTCTGGATTTGATCTGGGTAATTCTACCTGGCTTAATTTAGAGGCAATGTGTAAAGTATCTGTGCGACACTTCAAACAGTAATAAAGTGAAAACTCCACACAAAATGGATTCCACACCAAGTTAGAAAAATAAAACGTTCTTTAATAAATAAAAGAAGACCAAAACAAAACAAAAAAATACAATTAGTAGAACCAGAGGTATCCAATTTGAAAGATTTAGGTCAAATTAGCACCAAAAAGCACAAAGCTCTTGTGGTAACACCAATTTCAGCGGGTTATTCTCTATTCTAGCTGTCACAATTTGAAATCGCCTGATAGTGGTGCAGTAATGGCATTCCTGTGCCACATTACCGGGCCATCTGTAATCAGCCCATGAATGTCCAAGGGACACCTGCAGACTTTATTTGTATTTAACCAAAGTAGCCAAGCTGATCATTGACAAAGTGTAAAGGAAACCTGGTAAGTATCCTTATGCCTTCTGCAGTTTTACTATTTTACATTCTGACATACTAGTAACAAATTAACAAGCATCTGGAAGTGTGAGATGGAGTAGTAATTATCAAACAAACAGGTTCTAAAATCCACACTAGCTTTTGAGGAATATGAGATGTTACAACGTAAGCGATTATATTGCATGCTGTTGCAACGCAAAACTTTACCCCGACTTTCTGTCGGGGGAGCACTGAAAGTTGGAATCGATTAATTTCCTATTCCAACTCCAGTGTGTGCAACAGTAGGGAAGGTTTTGGAGGTAAATCCAAAACATTTTATTCACTGCTGCACACCTTTTGCATTGCAACAGCATGCGATGTAATCGAATGCGCTGTAACGGTTGCGTCCCAAAGGCTGTCTCCTCTCTAGACTAAGGATGAATTTCTTACTTACGCTAACTTTTGAATGATGTAGCTCCGGGGGGATACAATGCGAGCTAGAGACCCTTGACTTCCTATGTGACAAGGTGCCTAGAAGAAAGACAGAACTCACTGGCGCTTTCTACTCAGGAATTTAAAACTTTCTTGCCGGGTGTTGGATGGTTTCCTCGGCAGGACAAAAGGAAGATGCAGACAAAAACATTAGCAAAATGATGCTGTGGTTGATGTGAAAATCAAGGATGATAATAACATATATATTTGTGGTGATACTCTGAGTTTGTATAACAACAAATATGACTTAGAGGAAGAACGGACGAGGAGTTTAATGACACATTCGGCAGAAGTAATGATCACCATTGGTTTGTTTACTTTGCAGTTATATTCAGACAAATTAGATCTCATGAAGCCATTGCCTTTATGAGGGGTTTAGTACCATCCTTGTGCTATTTAGACAGGGACAGTGGAATTATGCGCTTGTGCAGCCACATGTTTTTCGCATAGTTATAGATGTGTAGTTTTTCCCATATAATCCATCATCTGCTGCATAATATGCTGATTTTAAGGGAAAAAAAGTTTTCCAGCTGAAACAGTTCAAAAGTTATGGAAAACGCAGTGATACGTGCTTGCAGCACAGTGGAAGGCGCTTGCCAAAGCATGGCATGTCACCTTTCTGTTGCTCATTGGTAGATTTGGGTGCTAAACCGGTATTAATGCAATGTAACTAATGTCCTAACAGTGTTAACCTCTTCGCCGCTAATGACAAGGGTAACTCGTCATGGACTTTCCATTGATTTCAATGGAAATTACATTGAAGCTGTAAAATAGCCTTAGCAGTAAAGGGGTTAATACGGGTAACTGGACATAATATCGACTACATATTATCGAATTGACAAAATATCGATGGAAAAATATCGACATTACAAAAATATCGACTATAGGAATATCGTTGGACAAAATATCGACTGAAAAAATGACCTAAAAATATCGAATACAAAAATATCGACTCAAAAATATCGACCTGACAAAATATCGAAAATTAGTGAAAGGCAAAAATATCGAGAATATGTAGAAAAAAATGGTAAAAAAAAATATATATATATATAAAATATAAATAAATAGTAGTTAATGTTTAGGAGCGGGTTGTGGGTTTATAGGGGAATAGGGTGGGAAGTAATTTAATAATAATTAATTAATTAATATATGTTTGTTAATTGTTTTAATTAATTTTTAATTGGTAATTAATTAATATTAATTAGTTAAATGTTTTATTAAGTATTAAGAATATTATTTAATTGATTAATTGGTAATTAATTAATAATAATTAGTGAATGTTTTTTATTATTGATTTGTATATTATTTTAATTGATAAATTGGTTATTAATTAATAAAATTTTTTTATTTATCTCATAATTAATTATCATATTATTGAAATTTAGAAATTGTTACAAATTATTTATAATTAGTTAATTATCTTAATAATATTTTGCATTTTATTTTAATTGATTAATTGGTAATTAATTAATAATAATAACTTAATTACATTAATTGGATGCATTTTAATTTAATGTATAAATGTATGTTCATGTTAATGAATTAATTGGAAATAAACAATATAAATTAATCAAATATATTATTATAGCTAATGTGATAATATATTTTCTTATTATTTTTTACAATATTATTTTTTTGTTAATTAAATATTATTGTATAATGTTGTGTACTTTATTATTTATAGTGTTCAGGGTCAGTAAAATAATTTTTTGTATAGGGTAATTTATTAGGGTTCTGGCTCATTCTTCTGTTCGTGGGTAAAGGTGTATTTAGTGGGATTTGGGGAATTTTTCAGGTTGTGGGTAAAGGGGTTTTTAAAGGGTTAAGGGTCAGTTTTCAGTTTGTGGGTCAAGGGCTTATTTAAAGATTGAGGGTCAGTTTTCTGTTCTTGGGTGAAGGGGTATTGTTTGGGTTGAGGGTCAGTTTTCAGTTTGTGGGTTAAGGGGTGTTTTTTAAGATTCAGTGTCAGTTTTCAGTTCAGGGGTAAAGGTGTATTTGTTGTGGTCAGGGTCAGTTTTTAGTTTGTGGGTAAAGGGGTATTTATAGGGTTTAGGGTCAGTTTTCAGTTTGTAGATAAAGGGGTATTTATAGGGTTCAGGGTCAGTTTTCTGGTGTTGGGTAAAGGGGTTTTATTTTTGTTGAGGGTCAGTTTTCAGTTTGTGGGTAAAGGTGTATTTTTAGGGTTGAGGGTCAGTTTTCAGTTTGTGGGTGAAGGGGTATTTGTAGGGTTCAGGGTCAGTTTTCAGTTTGTGGGTAAAGGAGTTTTTTAAAGGTTCAGGGTCAGTTTTCAGTTCTTGGGTAAAGGTGTTTTTTTCGGGATCAGGGTCAGTTTTCAGTTTGTGGGTTAAGGGGTATTTTTGGGCTTCTGGGTCAGTTTTCAGTTTGTGGGTAAAGGGGTATTTTTAGTGTTGAGGGTCAATTTTCAGTTTGTGGGTAAAGGGGTATTTGTAGGGTTCAGGGTTAGTTTTCAGTTTGTAGGTAAAGGAGTTTTTAAAAGGGTCAGGGTTAGTTTTCTGTTCTTGGGTAAAGGTGTATTTTTTGGGATCAGGGTCAGTTTTCAGTTTGCGGGTAAAGGGGTATTTTTGGGGTTCTGGGTCAGTTTTCAGTTCTTGGGTAAAGGGGTATTTTTTGGGTTGAGGTCAGTTTTCAGTTTGTGGGTAAAGGGGTATTTGTAGGGTTCAGGGTCAGTTTTCAGTTTGTGGGTAAAGGAGTTTTGTAAAGGGTCAGGGTCAGTTTTCAGTTCTTGGGTAAAGGTGTATTTTTGGGGATCAGGGTCAGTTTTCAGTTTGTGGGTAAAGGGGTGTTTTTGGAGTTCTGGGTCAGTTTTCAGTTCTTGGCTAAAGGGGTATTTTTTGGGTTGAGGTCAGTTTTCAGTTTGTGGGTAAAGGGGTATTTGTAGGGTTCAGGGGCAGTTTTAAGTTTGTGGATAAAGGGGTATTTATAGGGTTCTGGAACAGTTTTAGGCTTTGGGGTGAAGGGGTATTTTTAGGGTTCAGGGACAGTTTTGGGTATTTTGGAGTGCTGGTGTATAGTGTTAAATAAAACACTTATACATTAAAGATATTACAGGAAAATACAAAAACAAATCACTACATTATTAAGTTTTACTTTTATCTAAAAAATATATGTATTAGTATATTTGCAGACAGTAGCTAGAGTGGAGTTGGAATTCTAATTATTAATTGGTTAGTGTCCAGCACCATCACTGATATTACCTACACTGGAGTTTGATTACTAAATAAATATTGGTCAGTGTCCACCACATTTTATGATATTAGCTTGACTGGAGTAGCAATAGGACATATTAAATTGGTCAGTGTGCAGCACATTTGCATACATTTGTTCATTACTGTCTTTTAATATTAAAAAAAATGCAACATGGATGTTTTAAAAAAACTTTATTAAACAATTTTTTAAATTTTTATTGTGTACTACAATACAATCACAAACAAAAATAATATCACATTATTTTGAATTTTCGTATTCACAGAATAACACATTTACATTTATATACATGTTGTCAATAATTAAAATAAAATTGTTTACAACATTATTTCTGTAAATTTAACATATTCACATCATTCACTTACAGTTACAAGTATTTATATTGAAATACATAAAAAATGATTTATAATACATTTCTTACATTAATATTTAATAATGTTAATATTAAATATAAATATCATTAAATATATATAAAAAAAAATTTTTTTACAAGTAACATGACTATTATTACATTTGTTAGAAGAAATTGAAATACAAAATAAAAATTTTCTTGGTATATATTTCTGAAAATGTTGTTTTTAAATTAAACATAGCAATCTATTCGGTTGTAAACTTTATAATTGTATAGGGAAATAATATGTTGAATTATAATATCTGGTATTGCCAAAATATTAGTTAAGCTATTATATACTTTTGTTATAGTTAGAAATTATTATAAAACATTTTGTAATAATTAATAAAAATAATAACTATTTTATTTATTATTATTATTATTAATTTATAAACATAAACATTCCTTTATTATTTTCAAAAAAACATACATTCACAGATAAAACAAATACTTTTTTTCAGGCCATTGTTTATATAGTAAATCGTTCAAATTGTTATATTAATAACAATAAATAAGTTATATTATTTATTATTATTAATTATTACTATACACATTTATAATGTTTACTTACAAATAAACACAAACTTATTTATATAAATGTACACAATAACCAAATATTTACATCTTTTATTCAAAGTTTTACATATTTATTTAATATTATTAATATATATTAATTATTATATATTAATTTATATTAAATATATTTATTTTTCTAAAATAAGGAAAAATGTAATGAATATAGTGTATTAATTTGTTAAATTATACATGTGTATGTATTCTATTTTTAAACTATTACATTGTATTGTCTATTATACTTTTACACAAATGGGTTAAGGGGACTACTTTTTTACCGCGTAAGGTTATTGCGCTCCATTCTGGACTGGAGAAGCTCGCGGTTGGGAGTTGCTTCGCGTGGAGAGAGGTAAGGTTATTTTTACCTACAAATTATAAGTAAGTGGTCATGTTTGAGGGTATAATCGAACTTTGTAGTGTTTCTTGGTGTATGTATTAATTCTTTAAGTATCGTTTTGGTGAAAAGTCTCCGTTATAGTTGTGTCGTGATTTTTTTGCTTCAAGTGTTATTTTAAGTGTTCGGAAATGTCTTCTTACATGGTTAATGTTAATTGTTAGTATATTTACAAATGTGAAGGGGGTATTTGTGGGTGGGTTTCGTTATGTATGTTATTTTACAGGTTCCGGTTCCTCGCATGAAAACTACATGGAAGGAAGCGTGTTTTTTTACGGAGAAACTAATGTTAGACTTATTATGCTTATATTTTGACATTTATCTCCTATTTTTCGTGTTTGCCAGGAGCGGTTTTAACACTTTTTGAACCTTTTTCGGGTTTTTTGGAGGGTTTCGAATCGGATTAATACATTGATATGCGTGACCGTTTTTTAAAAGTTGTGAGTATATCACTTTAAATACTAAAGTGTCCACACTACTGTTTTTGGTATTTCCTGGAGCGTTGTTTTAAATTTTTAACTTTCATTTTCGGGTTTTTGAGGGTTTCCCATATTGGAATTGTAAGATATTGGATTGGATTCTATGGATTGCTTTTTGCTTGATTGCGTCTTTCTCATCTCCAAAAATTGTAAGTATTTTATTTACAATTTTCATTGGGTGGGAAATGTCGAATTTTAATGTTATGTGTATGTTTGATGAAATTATAAACATTGCATATTTGTTACGAAATATTTTTTTTAATTTTAATAAGTTTGTCAAACAAATATGTATTATTTATAATTGATTATATATGTTTATGACATTTAACTTTTAGTATTATTGTAAGAAGACATTTGTCTATTTAGTTGACATTTTTATAGTAGACTTTTAGCTATTATTGACAGGTATTCCAATCCTCTAGTTGTAGGGTATAGTGTGACTTGACTTTGAAGTAGTCGGAACATTTGTTTCGTTTGTTTAGTGAGTTTTGGACCTATTTGTGATACTGATTGTTCCATTCTTAGTTCCTGATAGCTTTGTTCTTTTTTCAAAGCTTCAAGAAGGTTATGGAATGTGGGTTTGCCTCTGTTTGTAGTTGCTTGGAAAGCATTATGCCACCCTTCTACACTGTTGTTGGTTTTAGCCTCTTGGTTTAAAGTACTAAGATAGACATTCCACCAAGGTATTTGGAATTTGGGCTGGCGTCTATGTCCAGATCTGTGCAACCTTCCCACCCAAGTGTCTTCGAAATAGTCCAGGAATGGGGTTAATTTATCCTCATTCCTCTTGTAATATGTGCTGTCAATTAATAAATTGTAATGTTCTGCTACATCTGTAACAGGGACGTAGGCCAGGGCTATTAACTTTTTAATTTGATAGGCAAAGGTGCTATCTGTAGAGTATAGTGTACTTAAAGTAGATTTTTGGAGATGCCTCCATATGCTCTGATTAAAATGATAATAGCAACCCTGGATTGCTGTGTGGGGAAATGTTCTCAAAATGCTATTAATCATAGCTAATTCGAAATCAATAATTATTTTTTCAGGAAAATAATTATTGATTTCCGTTTTGAGAACATTTAAAATTTCTGTGTAAGTATTTTGCTGTTTGTTGGGTAGCAAACAGTAAATGAAAGGTATGTTAGAATTATGGTATAAACCGTGGATGGAATACAGTTGATAAAAAGGTTTTGGGCATGGTTTAAATGTTCCATCCATCATCCATTGGGGACACTGTTGGATTTTTCGTAAATTATTTGCAGTTGCAAACATAATTATTCTGTTTGTACTGCTTTCATTATCAAAAAGGATACATTTATCTTTATTGTGTGTGATGGCCATTTCTGGTGAAATAATAATTTCCTCAAAAGTTGTTGGGTTGGGTTGTGCTAGTGAGTCGTTTAGTGCGTGCTATTGTGCGTTTCAGGGAGTCAATAGAGGGTAGTTGACCTGAAGCATGGGCTGGGACTTTTACCAGTTCTTCTTTAAGGATTTGTGTTGTTGGTTTATCACTTTGTGTGCTAGCACTTTTAATACTTTCTAAAGCATCTCTAATTTCAATTTCTGTGACATTTGGGGGATGATTGTGTTCCCTAGTAAATAGCACATTCGTTTCCTCAGTAGTAGCCCTCCCATAACATTTGTTGGAGTAATATTTGGTACACTTCCAAAAAACTTTTCTACCACTTTGTCTTTCCTGATTATACACATAACCCATGTAGCATAATAGTAATTTATTTTTCTGAGACATGACAAATTCTGCACCTTCAGTCATTTTGATTTACTTGTTCTAGGAAAGAGTAGAAAGAAACAAAATCAAAACACATATTTTTCCTTTTGTGGTGGTAACATCATTAATGATGTATTTATACTTACAGTTAATCAAAGTAGTAGTCACAAAAGCAGAAATGTCTTTAGAAGGATTTTCTTGTATGTATGTCTGTATTTGCTGTTGGTATGAAAATATAGAAAAGCAACGTTAATGTTTACACATAACAAACGTATTTCCTACTAAAAAGCAGTTTTCATTTTTGCTTACTTGTACATTTGATGTTAACATTACATATACTTACTTGTTTAAATAGTAGAGTTGTCGTAATTGGTGGAGTACATCAAGTTAGTACAGGTCTGATCTGTAGAGTAGATAGAAGAAATAAAAGAAAATTATTATAATTTTTATATTGAACCATTTGGAAATGGGAAATATTTAAAAGTATACTAACTTCTAAATAAGTCGTTTTCTTTGATGTAGGCAGAATAGCTGTATGATGTATTCAGAATATCTGTAGAGGAAATATAAAATAGATAACATGTTGTTAAGAACATAGTGTGTGTTATTTTGGGCAGTTTTAGAGAAATGACAGGTATACTTACATTTTTTACAAGGGTATTCTTGAATATTGGTATAGTTTGTGTTGGATGTTTTCATAGGATATGTAGAATAGATGTATGATGTTTTCAGAATATCTGTAGAGGCAATTAAAAATATATAACATGGTGTTAAGAATATAGTTTGCGTTTTTTTGCCCAGTTTTAGACAAATTACAATTATACTTACATTTTTCAGAAGGGTACTCTTGTCTTTTTGTATAGTTGATGTTGGATCTTTCACATGATCTATAGGGAAGATGTAAAAAGCAAGATATGTTGCTTAGAAATGTGCAATAATAAAATTGGCTGTTTCATAACAAACACATCTATACTTACATGTGTAATTAGTGTAGTTTTATCCTTTTTGGTGTAGAAATAGGACAATCTCAGTATATCTGTAAATATAATGTTTATAAAAATGAAATACTCTTGTAAATTAGTGTTTAAAAACAGCAGTTGGTGTATAACAGAGCATTATTATATACTTACTATCTGATTTTGCACGTGAAGAAATATGACCATGTAATAGGAATTGTGTTGGAGTAGTTTCTATCAGAAATGTAGGAAGAGATGAAAATAAAATAAGTGTAAGAGTTAGGACATCTAAGGAAAATAGTGCACTTCTAATTTAGATTTCTAAAAAATGCAGTGTTACTTACTTTATTAATTAGCTAGTGAGCTGGATCTTTGAAGAAGTTTATTCTGCAACAAAATCTTCAGAGTGTTGGCATCTACTTTCCAGAGAGGTAGCAGCAACAAATGGTAGAATGCATGTATCCCTTTTATAGTATATGTATTATGTGTGCTTTGATTTGATTGGTTGTAGGATGTAATGAAGCATTGTATAGGCTAGTTTGAATTTTTTTTGGTTAATTGGAGTGTTTGTTGCTGTGAGAATGGTGGTATGTGGTGATTCCCGCATTAAAGCAGGTTCGTTTTTAAATGCAATTGATTTTTATGTGAAAATAAGTAATGAAAATGTTAGTTAAATGCAAAGAAAATTTAGAACATGATAAAATGCATGTAATAGAATGTATAGCAAATGTTGATTAATAGAAATTTTATTTAAGTAACAGGTATTATATGTGAAAAGTATTTTGTATAGAGCTATGACTTGTATTGATGATTAAGATGGTATTTTAGAAATGAAAGTGTACAAACATGAACTCGATATTTTTTTTTTGACGATATTTTGGTAGTCTATATTTTTGTAGTCGATATTTTTGTAGTGTTAGGGCAAATGTCATGTCCAACGATATATTTGTAGTCGATATTTTTTTAAGCGATATTTATGTATTCGATATAGTAAGTACTCGATATTTTTTACTCGATATTTTTGTAATTTGTGTTATAAGTATAGAAAGTCGATATTTTTGTCGTCGATAATTTGTCAACGATATTTTGGTAAGTCGATAATGTGACCGTCGATAATATTTCAGTGATCCGTTAATACGTGTATAAATGGCAAAATAATTAAGTAATAGTATCATAAAGTGCGTTTTACGCTGCATAATTTACCTTTTCTTCACGTAATTTCTCAACCCTGCCGCATAATTTGGCCCTCCACTGCCTCATACTTTCAGTGGCCCTGTATTTATTTCACACCGAGGATGTGGTTCCCCTGCAAATAGAAAAACACAGAAAGAAAATTCTCCCTCACTTTGATATTTTCAGCGCCTGTGGACTGAAAATAGCTAAAGCTTCCATTTTTAAAATGCTTTATTTAAAATGTCACCATTTAGCCCCATAAATACAACCTATAAATATTAATGCATCCATTATTTAAATAAGTCGTGTTCGAGTGATTTCATCTGGTGCAACATTTCCAGTCTGATGGGACCACAAAAATGAATTTCAGTTGGGAATGTGGTATTTCTATAGCAACTCGCTTAAGGCAAGCAAAGGCTATTGCCAGATGTTTTTCAGTGTACTCAATTAGAAATCGACACCAGCACCTACTCTGAGCAGACACGTTTGAGGCATGTTTACATCAAATACCTGAAATCTTTTATGCACAATTTAGAGCAACAGCAAAATGTTTATTTCCTGATTCCTACTTTCAATTAAGAAGGAAGCCCGGTGTATTTTTAGTGCGGTCAAGACCTAAAGAAGTGATGGAGCGCGGCGTTAGCCTTCTTGGCTTAAAGTCCCACTCTGCTACTCGTGAAACGCAGGGCTGCACCGTATTTACAACAATACAGTACAGCCGTGCGTTTCCCCTTGCACTGGCGCTAAATTTAGCCTGCTAGCAACAACGCAGGCACTCTTGCACCGTAGTGCAAGGGTGCCTGTGTTATGAGGAATGATTGTTGATGTGCACATAAACAATCTTAAATAGCGATTTGTAACTTCTATTTGTGCTACATTGTGCAGCACACCTAGAAGTTGCAACTCGTCATTATTAAAATGTTTGTTTATGTGCAGGAAGGGACACCATCCTGCACATAAAAAATCATGCATGGCGTTTTGCCGTTTTTATGTGTGCTACACAATGCAGCACATATACAAACAGCAAAAACAGGAGAAATAAAGCACTTCTCCTCCTTGCACCCTGTTAAGACCAGGTTTACCCTGGTCTTAATTTTGACGCTGCCCTATATTTACGTCACTCTTGTAAATATGGGGCAGAGTCCAAATAAATTGGTGTTGCGGTGGAATGCCTACCGTAACACCCATTGCCCACCTCTTTCATGCTAAGTATAGCGTGAAAAGGTGGCTTATTTAACAGGCAGTCCTAAGCCACGTTAACTGCCTTGTAAAAAAAAAAGGGACATTCTGGTGGCAATAGGGGCTTATGAATATGCCCCAAAGTTTCAAAAGTAAGGTGGTCACATTTGTCAAAGTAGGCTAAAAATTCTGAAATCTTCCATTCGCAAAACGTCTAGCAGTAAAAAAACAGAGAGGTACCCCTTGTGTAGGCAAAACGTCTAGCATCCATAAATATCTGCCCACACAAGTTTCTTCACATGCATCTTGTCCACTGTCAAATATTTTCCACCATAGAGGCCAGGACTGCATTTATGAGTAACTTTACCCAGTATGGCAGTAAGAGTTTCATCTGGATTTAGAATACCTTACATGAACACAAGTGGGGAAGGACAGGGACATAAAGGCTTTGGGAGAACATCAATATTGCCATAGGAGCAGGAGGATCGCCTTAAATTGGCAGCATTCCCGCTGTGGAGGAACCGCAGAAGGCCATATTAATCAATATGTAATGCTGTGTAGCAAGTCACCTTGCTGCGCTGTGTTACAGGGTAAGGGTAGGATGTTGCAGTGTTTAGCAGAATACAGCGCATTCCTGCCTTTTCCCAGCACCTGCGCATAATGCTCTGTCTAGCATCAACACAGGAACTCTTGCACTGTGCTGCAAGGGTGCCTGCATTGCAAGGAGAATTGTATTAGTGCTGGAAGAGGCACCTTTGGCACAAAAACAATCCCACTGCGGCATTTTCCGCTGCAGCACACATAGAAAGAGGAAAGAACGACGAGAAAAAAAGTTGTTTCTCCTCGTTATTCCTCCCCTAGGAATGCATAGCATTTTGGCGCATTTCCAAGCCTACCAGTAATTGTAAATTTGGGAACGTGTCAAAATCCATGGGTTTTGCGTGGGAACACCCACACCCCACCCAAAGAATGCCTGCCTGGGGCAGAGTAATGCAATGCATTGATTTGCGATGCGTTGCATTGCTCTGCATTTATGAAGCAACTCAGGGTCACACTACGTGGTGCAAAAACGACACAACCCTTGATAAATATGGCCCTCAGTTTGCAATAGTGGAGCCTCATCTGGCTCTGCTCTCAGAGACCTATAGCTAGCAACCCACGTGCCACATGGCTGCTGGCTAATGAATTACAATAGCCGCCCCTTTGCCCATTTAGGGTGGGCCTTACAGCTTTCATTTTTCATGCCCGCCACTACCAGGCAAGGTGTGAAATAGCATAAATGTCCTTAACGAACAAGAGAGCAAGGAAAAAAAACTGCTTGTTCATGTTGGAAATTTGTTTTGTGTTTCTTTGGGGGTTTGTTTCTGTGAAACAAAACCATTTTTGAGCAGGATGTCATGTGTTGGTAATCAATTTTCATCGAAAATGCTATCATCAAATCAACGAGACCAATTTGGAGAAAACATTGCATCAACCTTCCAGAGAACTTTCAATTTAGAAAGCCTGCCAAACCAGACATTATCTCCTTAGTTTGTTTAGGGCTCTCAGTAGCCAAATCCTCGACTTCAAATAATAAAAATGCAGTATTTGTCATTTTGAATTGTTATGCTTAGCTCCAGAGTTCTGCTGAAAGGCGATATGGTTTGCATGTATCCTGCATGCATTTTTCTGAAGAGTATCAATTACCAAATATGGGATATCCAATAACCATAGCACAAGGGGGCATATTATCACGGGATTTATCTCCGCTTTTTTGGCTTTAAAAGCCAAGAAAGCGGAGATAACATTATCTCCCTATTAGCAACAGGGTGCTAACACGCAAATTCGCATGTTAGCACCCTTTTTCTCTAAGCTTCCCCTTGCATCTCTAATGAGATGCAAAAGGGGCGTTCCAGAGAAAAATAATAGGAGAAATGTTCTTAAGCGACATTTCTCCTATTATCAAGGATTTCGCTAACCCTGTTAGTGATAAAAAAAGCAGTGCTAACCGCGGTTAGCACTGCTTTTTTTACACCTGGTATTTTCCTGACTTAGCCATGATATCCTATGGAAGGTGTGTAGAAAATTAGAAATATTGATGTACATAAGCAACGTTCATTTCCCTTTTCCCACTCCTCTCCCTGCGCGCACCATGAATACCGTAAAGCATTGACTGCATCCCTCTGCCAGCAAAGGCCTGTACCCATGTGTACATGACAGCCATTTTAGGCACCCTGGCCTTTTGCCCGCCTAAGATTAGAATCACCGGCTTCCCTTCTGCGTGTATTTGAAACCCCCCCCCCCTCTCTCTCACATGCATAAACCATGAAACCCTCTCCCTCTGCGCGACCCTGCCCTGAAAGGCAGCCCTTCTGCTTGACCCACGCAAACCCCCCCCATTCCCTCTTGAAGAGGCATCCTTCGCCTTAGCTGACATAGCCCTCCCCAGCTGCACCTGACTGCCCCCGCTCTCTCATGTACGGGTCATAAGATCTCTCTCTCTCTATGCGACTCTGTCCCTGTGTCCACCCTGGCTCCCCCTCCCTTCTCCTCACATGGGCAAGTCATAAACCTTCTTCTTCTGCAAGACCCTGTCCTTGGGAGTCACGGCCGCGCCTGACCAGCACCTCCTCTCCTTTCATGAATAACCCCTCTGTTAGTAAACCCTCCCTCCGCGATTGACTGTCCACACATGTCTGAGGTCATCGCCTAAGCCAGGAGATGCTGTTTACTGCTTATTGTATGGAGTCACTCCTCTTCAAAGGACCCACTATTGATCCTGGCCACCCCACCCCCTGGGCTATGATCAGGCGCACACATCCTAAACAGTTGACGGAACACTCAGCTGCGTGATTGCCCTCCCCTCTTATCAGCAGGTCAAGGGTCCCTATTGTGAACACATGTGGGGTAGGATTGACACGAGGATTATGGGGATGTCTTTTCCTTGTTTCACAATATCGTGATTGTAATGCCAAGTGTTTTGTAAAGTATAAAAGACGGAGTCTCAGCTCACTTGTTAGAGCACCTCCCGATGACATCTTGTTTCGTGTCTGAAATGACAGGCTCTCCTCATGAGAATTAAACTCTGTTCTTGTGATTCCTGCTCCCAGCGCCCGTCTCTTTATTTGGTAACTATTCAGAATGGGAACTAAGAGGCGACTTGCGCCAGCAGCCTGGGCATCGATGGTAATATGGGCTCCTGCTCCACAATTGGCGTCCCAACGCGGGGTCCATCAGTGACATAAGGTCCAGTAAGAGAGATCCAGACGATGAGGTAAACATCTAAATGATCGGAGTATACCTGCCTTGAGAGGGCCCTCGCCCGGCTGCCGATTGAATGAACTTCACCGATTCTGAACGGACCTCTCTCGAGTGACCTACTGTCCTGACTGGAATCCCACAGGACTGCTGCGGTAAAATCATGGAGTAAGAGAACGATCGGGCGCTGGAAGGAGGAAGGCGAAGAACTGCCCACACGGTCCGGTCCGGGTAAGGTCGCGTAAATGCGACAAATTGTGAAATGATTGTTTTGGATAATACTAGTATTACGCTTTGTTGAACCCTCTGGAGATTCACCGTCTGCAAACGGAGAAACAACAGGCTCTCTCTTTGCAAACAGTGAAGGATAGGTAACGCAGACTTTTGTCCCCGTTGTAATCCGTCGTGCCTATCTTCCTCCCCCACTGTTTCCCGAACTGTCGTTCGTGGATTATTGTCTGGAGATTCTTTGTCTACAAACAGGGAAGAACAAGGTCTCTCTTTGCAGGTAGAGAAAGAGTGGGTAACGCAAACCTTTTCGCACCCACTTATTCTCCCCACTGATTGTTTGATTGACCGTACATTAAGTGTTCGGTATTGGTTCTTTTGAGGTATTCACCGCCTGCAAACAACGGAGAATAGAAATATTCTGTCTAGTCTTTGCCCGCCGTGATAAGATAGGTAGTGCAGACTTTTGTCCCCGTTGTAATCCGTCATGCCTATCTTCTCCCCACTGATTGGTAGCCTGTTTAGCCCGGACCGCTTATTAGAGATGAACCATCCAGCTCCACTGGAGGGCACACCTAATAAGGACATGTTCATTAAGTGTGGACTAGTCGCTATAGCTTATAATAGGTTATGGCATAAAAATACAAGAAAAAGAGTTGAGCGAAATCAGTAGGCCACTGATGAGTCATCAACTTCGCTAAAAATAAAATAAGAAACGTTAGAAATAACCTGCAATAAGAAACATAAAAATGGCGAGGGAAGACAAGCTTGACACCAAGGCAGCCACGAGGTAGCTAGGTTCCGTTGCCTATTCCTGCCCCAAACATGTCTGCCTCATTGCCCACCACGCCCAAATAACGGTCACATGAAATAGATACAAAATCAATAGGCACCTACCCCCATTCCGGAAGCTCCCGAAGTGCAACAGGTCCGCGGTTACGCCCATCCGGAAGGCGAGGCCTCGAGGCATGCGGGGCTCGCCTGGCCGCAGTCGGAAGGGGAGGCTGCTGGGCGGACGGCCCAAAGAATCGTAATGACCTCTCCTTCTCCCCTCTTCTGCTGCCCTGCAGGCCACGGGAGGGGGGAGCTGTCTTGCCTCAGCCACCGACCACCCCCACCCCCTCTCTTGCCTGATCTGGCCATCGACGAGGACCGGAGCCAAGACAAGGTCGGACAACCCTGAGAGTTGCAGGTGGTCCCGCCACATGACCACGCCTGAAAATTACAGGTAGTCCCGCCACATGTCAGCGCCTGAGAGTGACAGGTAGTCCAGCCACACGGCAACGCCTGGACAGTTGCAGGTAGTCCCGCCACATGTCAAGGGGGGGATGTCTTGCCTCAGCCACCGACCCCCCCCCCCATCTTCAATAGCCGGCACGGCCAATACCGAAGCGGTGGAGCCGGGGAACGGCGCGGGGTCGCTGGAAGGGGGAGGCGGCGCAAACGAGCCTCCCCCACCTCCCTCCAGGTGAAGGCTTCCAGCGGCACCCCAACGCTCTTTGCTTAAAGAGGGTCCACATCGAAAAGCGGTCTTTTTGCCCGGGACGAGCGCACGCCCCATGCCTTCTCTCCTCAACTTTGAAGATTCTATGAGAGCCGGGGGGGCCCCCCGACCCCTCTGCATGGGCGCCCCTGTCCCCCTCACTGGGATCTGCGACATCGACGCACTCCTGCCGGCGCCAGCCTCAGTTTGGAAATGGCTAAAATACAGCCAAGGTACAGACTTGTTCAGTTCCGGTGGAACACCAGAATGACCCGGTAGGAAAAATTGTTGCCGCCCTCCCCACTTTTTTGACTGATGATCCATATTGTTAGACTGTTACCACATTGCGCAAAACTTTTTGAACTACCAACGGAAGGTTCTGGTCCAACCACGAGTCGTTGGAGACATTCTGACTATGCTGGAACCTGCCTGACCTCGCCCAAAATGGCGCCGATACACGAAACAAAACTTTCAAACTCCCTGTTCACCCGGATTGCTCGAATCTTGATGCTCTGAGATACGTGTGCATTTTTGTACAATGAAAGTTGATAAGATGGATAGTGATTATGTGCTTAGAGAAGAAAGCAATACAGATATTGATCATATGTTTGGACAATGAACTGATTTAGGGTGGGTACTAATTATGATTTGGAAAATGAATTGGTGTAATTTAGACAGTGAATGAGCATTTGGATAATGAATTAATGAATCAATTGAAAAACTGAATTCTTGACATGCATCATGCTTGCTCTGTAGGGAAGTTTAATACGATTTTATTGCACTGCTGCACTTTATGCAATGGACTGCCACCAACTTCGTTCTTCTTATGTACAGTTTCAACCTGCTCCGTGGCCGGTCCACTGGGTTGTAGGCCTGTATTTATACATCAACACTTTTTATTAAAAGTATTTTGAAAAAGAAAGCATAGTTGTAGCGGTTGCATTAATGAGTTTTGGATGTTTTGCTACTGTGAGCGAAGAATAAGTATGATGAAAGCTGAAGGTTAAAAAGGACCAGATATTTAGCAGCTACATTATGTGTCACAGGCAGCCGGAAAAGTGTTTTAGACGCCCTTAAAACGACACCACAGAAATGCCACCTGACCGCCACCCTTGCACCCAACAAAAGGGGTTGCGACCAAGTAACTCATGTAGATACGCGGATCGTCAATGAGTATCTATCTGACATTACTGGTCCCTCTGGGCTTAAACGCCGAGATGGTAAAGAAATGCAGTACGTGGAGATAGGTCGAGTATGTGGTAGGTAAAAACATTTTCGGACTACTGCATGCTGATGTGCTTTGAATGCTGCCCCCGACCCCTTCTTTCTCCTCCCTTCTGCAGGTCACGTCAGAACGTCGGCTGAAGTGTGGGAGAGCGATGGTCGAACCACCGACGAAAAGGGAAGGAGGGAATATGTGCATAGTCCTTATGACGATAAGTTTTTTAAAAGACGTAGACTTAAACATGACTGTTCCTCCTTAGAACATAGCGACTGGGAGGATGGACTGACATAGAAACTTGACGGGTACTGTATGACGAAAATTGACTAGAAATAACACGTTAGATAATGTAACTAGACGTTTGACTAGGTAGGGAAAGGACAAAGAAAAGTGTGTGGGTAAGGGTTACCACGGCACCACCCGTCTGGGAAGTTAGAAATGTTGCTGATGTTCAAAATGCACTGCCCCCCTTCTCACACTCTTATAGATATAGCCAAGCTGTCCGACTGTTCTCCCGATCAATACTTGCCGTTGCCTCAGCCTGGAGAACTTCCCACCAAAGGAAGAAACTGAAAAATGGTTTAAGATCCAACCATGGGTAAATAGCGCGACCAGGTTAATTTCTGATCGACTAACCGAGGTGTAAGTATTGGCAATTGAGAACGCTCGCAGAGATAACAAGCGAGAGGGAAAAGGAGGGAAGGGTAAAAAGAGCTAAGCACGTAGATAAATAGGATAGTAAAGATACGTAGGATATAAAAATAGATCTTGTTGGCCAACAATTGTTTTCTGTTTTGTCGTGAATGTCTTATATATATGTAATACATGTACTGTCTTCCTTCGTCTGAGTGTGTGTGTGTGTACTGTAGGGGTTTATGTTCTCCCTCTGTTGCGTCTCTCCGTTACCTGACCCCCTGTTGTTCTGTGTTGTGAACGCACTAAATGACCCATTTTTGTGCACGTCTCTCTCTTTCTCTATCTTTCTCCCTTTTTCCTATATCTGTCTGTCTCTGTCTCTGTCTGTCTGTCTCTATCTCTCTCTCTACATGTCATACGTGTACCAAATGGCTCGTTTAGATTGCGGACGACTCTCACTCTCTATGAGAGTCTCCCTATTTCCTCTTCCTTTATATGGTAAAACCGTGCCTCGCTGGCACCAGTCTGATTGGATACTTATTGAACGCGAAGGTGTTCAGCGAAATTGACCGAAACTAAAATGATTGTATCTCGCCATATTACTACCTCTCCTTTCTGCAAAATGAATGAACTCGAATTGGCTGAGAAGGAAAGGACAGGTAAGACGACTAAGGTCCCCCAATCTGGCCATTTATAGGGGAACTGTATGTCAATGGCACCTTATTTCTGTTCATCAGAGACGAACGCCAACGTCTAGATTGACCCCCAATGCCCAGATTGCCCCACCCCCTTTTGCACCCAAGCGCGAGCGCCCGAAGCATCCCCGCCCCATTTGATAGACCCCAGCTGTTGTCCCGGATATAAACATGATGACCATGAGTAACTGTCGTCCCTCGAGAAAACCCTGTTTTACCTGACTCTCGATTATAGCGCCCCCGCCCTGTTTGAAAAGGTTAGCCAGCCTTGAAGGGAAATGTTCCGAAATGTTGAATATGATGAAATGCACAGTTGATGGGAATCTTATTTATCCTCACTTGAGTTATAAATAGGACGATGAATAAACTTGGCATAAACTCAGTAGGAATGCCGACATATGCACTGCTTGGTAATAGACCTCTGACTGTGACCGATGAGCGTATCTCCCAAATGCGTAGGATTAAGGGAGGAATTCACATGCATAGATGTCTTCGTCTACCAGTTCTCTAAAAGATTGTTTTGTACCTATTCAAAGATTCACGATCACCGGAGGAGAAGGGTCGGACGTGACGTACAGCCTGGCTGCAGATCTTGAGACACATGTGACCTTGACCAAAGGTGGAGCTGCAGAGCAACAAGATACGGGACGAGACAGCAATTTCAACGTGGAAAATGAGAAATGACGGGCCGCCCTGAAGCCCTCCGTCTGCTAACCCACGTGTGCCTGGAGTCTCCGTCCCCCTTCTTTGGGCCCGATTGATGGGCCTGCCTGCTTGTTATCCTTTGCTCCCTTGGTCCCTTTTGTGTGTCCCAGGAACTCTGACCCAACTCCGCTCTCTCTCCTATCGACTATTTGAACCACACACACCCTCTTTTCCATGTGACTTTTTGCCAAAAGGAAGAACAGCATTCAGGTGGGAATAGGGTGTTGCCACGGAAATATAGGTGCCGAGCATAAGGCGCCACTAAACGGATTGTTTAGGGAACAGGACTGTGGTCTAACAGCAGAGGACTGACTGCACCCTGCAACGCGTAAGGATAGACCCGAGCTGGACCTATAGCTCCACCGCCGGTGCTCAACAGCGCCAACGAAAGGACACGGACTAGAGCCTACCAGTGATGGCTCACTGCTAAAAGACACTGTGACGAAGAGATCTTGTGTATTGAACCGAATTCCGCCCTCAACTACTTGGTCAAAATGTTCATTGGTCACATTTTTAAGTCAGAAACATTTATGCTATGTAGTGCTTTGAAACAATAGGAACTTGACAAATGCAATCTCCTATGTGCTGCATTCTGCCAAACACATCAACTGTCCATGATTATATGCCATATGTTAGTATTGACAAATGCTAATTCTTCGACCGCACCTGTTTATATGTACCCTCATCGATTACGAAAATGAACTTTGCTATGTAAAAAGGGGCGACTGTAGAAAATTAGAAATATTGATGTACATAAGCAACGTTCATTTCCCTTTTCCCACTCCTCTCCCTGCGCGCACCATGAATACCGTAAAGCATTGACTGCATCCCTCTGCCAGCAAAGGCCTGTACCCATGTGTACATGACAGCCATTTTAGGCACCCTGGCCTTTTGCCCGCCTAAGATTAGAATCACCGGCTTCCCTTCTGCGTGTATTTGAAACCCCCCCCCCCCTCTCTCTCACATGCATAAACCATGAAACCTTCTCCCTCTGCGCGACCCTGCCCTGAAAGGCAGCCCTTCTGCTTGACCCACGCAAACCCCCCCCATTCCCTCTTGAAGAGGCATCCTTCGCCTTAGCTGACATAGCCCTCCCCAGCTGCACCTGACTGCCCCCGCTCTCTCATGTACGGGTCATAAGATCTCTCTCTCTCTATGCGACTCTGTCCCTGTGTCCACCCTGGCTCCCCCTCCCTTCTCCTCACATGGGCAAGTCATAAACCTTCTTCTTCTGCAAGACCCTGTCCTTGGGAGTCACGGCCGCGCCTGACCAGCACCTCCTCTCCTTTCATGAATAACCCCTCTGTTAGTAAACCCTCCCTCCGCGATTGACTGTCCACACATGTCTGAGGTCATCGCCTAAGCCAGGAGATGCTGTTTACTGCTTATTGTATGGAGTCACTCCTCTTCAAAGGACCCACTATTGATCCTGGCCACCCCACCCCCTGGGCTATGATCAGGCGCACACATCCTAAACAGTTGACGGAACACTCAGCTGCGTGATTGCCCTCCCCTCTTATCAGCAGGTCAAGGGTCCCTATTGTGAACACATGTGGGGTAGGATTGACACGAGGATTATGGGGATGTCTTTTCCTTGTTTCACAATATCGTGATTGTAATGCCAAGTGTTTTGTAAAGTATAAAAGACGGAGTCTCAGCTCACTTGTTAGAGCACCTCCCGATGACATCTTGTTTCGTGTCTGAAATGACAGGCTCTCCTCATGAGAATTAAACTCTGTTCTTGTGATTCCTGCTCCCAGCGCCCGTCTCTTTATTTGGTAACTATTCAGAATGGGAACTAAGAGGCGACTTGCGCCAGCAGCCTGGGCATCGATGGTAATATGGGCTCCTGCTCCACAATGCGCCCGTCTCTTTATTTGGTAACTATTCAGAATGGGAACTAAGAGGCGACTTGCGCCAGCAGCCTGGGCATCGATGGTAATATGGGCTCCTGCTCCACAGGTGGATATCATGGCTAAGTTTGTGAGCCCCTATTATCAAGCTAACGCCAAACTTCGAGAAATTATCGTTGGTTTTCCAGAGATAATCTCTCAATTGGCAGTTAGCACGAGGATTTTTATCACTACTGAGATAAACCTTGCTAATAGCAAGTTATCTCTGCGATAATTTCCGGCGATGCTTAGCGTTAAAAAATTCGTTGCTAAGCATCGTTAGCGGTAAATATCGCTAAACGTTGGTAATATGCCCCCAGATGTCCCCTATCACACCCCTTACTTGCATGTAGCACAGAATCTATGAATGGCTCCCTTGAATGCAAAGTAAGATAAGTTACCCCAGGATTATTAAAGGGCAGGAAAAAGAAAGAAATCTTATAAAGAAAGTGAGTGAGGACGAAGGAAACTCCGTGCTGATGCTGAGGTGGGGAGCCGCCAAAGTAACTTATGTCTGAGGAACTTATGCGTTGTCAGCCACTTGTGTACTGTGGCTCCTATGTTCTGCAGTCTCATGACTAATTCATGTGATATTGCTGGAACATTTTTGCGGAGTTCACCAATAATTTTTAGGTCTCAGTTCAAATATTGTATAATACTTTGTGGGCTTCAACCCGCCCACAGGCTTCCCATTTGCTGACTCCAATGTCGCTCTCCTAATCTTTCTCCCCATTAGTCCATGGCATCCATGCGTCGTGCCTCTTCCTGTGTTCAGCCCTCCACAAGAGCATGGACCAATTACTGCTATCCATCCACTCCTCCAATTTATTAACCATTTTAGGAAATTCCTTCTTTGTTTAAGAGCCCACCTCAGGAGCGGTCGTGTTTTCACTCGCTGCGAGCACCAAACCATTTCTGTAAATAGGCCTGTGAATCATGTCCTTATCTTGTTTCTTGTCCTGTCCCCCAATCATACTCATCCCGCTGTTGCTTTCTCCGTCCCCCGCCCCTGTGTCTGCTCGCTCTGTGCTTCTGCAACCAATGTGAAACCGCTCTGCTTCACTCTGTAATTTTTCTTATCCCATTCCCCAATCACCCTCCTTCGCTGTCACTTGCTCCCTCCGGCGTCCCTGTGTCTGCTTGCCTTGGGCTTCTCCGACCGTAATGGAACAGGCCTGTAAATCGTGTTCTTATCTTGTTTTTCAAGCCACAGCATGTTTTTCAATGATCAAATCAAAATCAAATGAGGTGTTTGTTAAGCGCGACTACTCACCCGTAAGGGGCTCAAGGCGCTGGGGGCGTGGGGGGGTTCGCCGGTTCCAGTCCATCAAGAATGGGGTCTGTCGAAGAGCCAGGTTTTGAGGTTTCTTGCGAAGATGGGGAGCGATGTTGTCTGTTGGAGGTGGAGCGGAAGGTCGTTCCAGGCACTGGCCGCGTGGAAGGAGAAGGAGCGGCCTCCCGGTCTGGTCTTTCTGGTGCAGGGGACCACAACGTAGGAGAGCTGGGCTGATCCTAGGGTCCTTTGGGATGCGTTGAATTTGAGTCAGCTGTTCAGGTATGCTGGTCCAGTATCGTGGAAGGCCTTGTGAGCGTGGGTTAGCATCTTAAGGTGGCTCTAGCTTCGATGGGGAGCCAGTGGAGTGTGCGCAGGTGCTGGGAGATGTGGCAGTGGCTTGGCAGGTTGAGGACCAGTCTTGCGGCGGCATTTTGGATGTTCTGTAGCTTGCGAGTTAGGTTTTTATTTATTCCGGCATAGAGTGCGTTGCCGTGGTCGAGCCTGCTGATGACCAGGGCATGAGTGACGGTCTTTCTGTGTTCGAGCGGGATCCATTTGAAGGTCTTACATAGGAGGCGGAGGATGTGGAAGCAGGAGGACGAGACGGCGTTGATCTAGTGGTCTTTTTTGTGCTCTGAGTCCAGGAGGATTCCCAGGTTGTGTGCGTGGTCCTTCGGGGTGGGCGGGCTTCCGAGGGCGGGGGGCCACCAGGTGTCATTCCAGGCGTCTGGGTTTGGGCCCTTGATGAGTACTTCTGTTTTTTTGTGTTTAGTTGTAGGCAGCTGTTTTTCATCCATTTGACGCCTACTTTCATGCCTTCTCGAAAGTTGTGTCTGGCGGTGTTGGGTTTGTTGGATACGGAGAGGATGAGTTGGGTGTCATCTGCGTATGACACAATGTTGAGTCCGTAGGTTCTGACGATGGGGGCAAGCTGAGCCATGTAGACGTTGAAGAGTGTAGGGCTGAGGGAGGACCCCTGGGGGCCTCTGCAGGTGGTAGGTGTAGGGTCTGAGAGGAAAGGGACGAGACAGACCCGCTGCGTTCTGCCGGAGAGAAAGGAACAGATCCAGTCAAGGGCCTTGTCTTGGATCCCTGCGTTGTGGAGTCTGCGTATTAGGGCGCGGTGAGAGACTGTGTTGAACCCCGCTTAGAGGTCGAGAAGGATGAGGGCTGCTGTTTCTCCTTTGTCCAGTAAGGTACGGATGTCGTCTGATGTGGCAAGAAGGGTGGTTTCCGTACTGTGTTTTTTTCTGAAGCCGGATTGGGAGGAGCCGAATATGTTGTGCTCTTCGATGAATGTGGCGAGTTGGCTGTTGATTTGATCAGGAGACTGTTTGCCCGCAGCTGATGCACCATTAATACTTTGGGTATGCTGGGATTGATGCATACCAAGGCTTTCTAATACTGTGCCCATCTCTTGCCTCTTTCTTCAGCCACCCTACACTTCCTGTCTCTTAATTTAACTATGCAGGTCCATTTCCATCTCTACTCTCCCCCTTTGTCACTATTTTCTATCTTTCTCTTCTTCCTTATTTGTTTTTCCTTTTCTGCCTTTCTCTATCTCTCTTACTCTCAGTCAAAGTCTGATGACAAAAATAAGTCCGATTCTCCACAATAAGCGCTCGTATATGCCACTCGTAGTAGATAACCACCAGTTTCTTCAACAGAGACTTGTCTGACAACTAACACAGGTAAGTGATGATGATATTTTGATCTAAGGTCACAAGCAACACATAAAATTGTGCACAAAGTCCAGTTACATCTACGTCCTGGTCTGACAGAAGTATGGATGGACTATCATTGGTGTATGCCTACAGTGCTGTGCAAAATATTCTATGAAGACATTACACTCTCCAGGCTTGGTAGATAAGACAATAAAGGAATAAGAATGTTATATTTTCCACTACATCTGGATCTCAAAAGCTTACAGTAACCCTGGCTCAATACTAACATTGTTGTGTATTCTATTTAAATTTTGCTGGTATGAAACGTCTTCCTTGTTCCTAATTTTTAAGCCAAGAAATAGTCATCAGATGAGAAATATGGTGCAAATGTTTTTGCTCAGATTGATGTATTTACATCTGAGACAAAGTTGCACCGTAGATGCTGGGAAGAAATTTCCACTCAGATGATAGACAGCTGATCCTTCTCACAACATCTAAATTGAAAACCAAAGGTTAAATATCCTTTGCGGGACCCAACGCAAAATAAAACTGGAAACTGTTGGCACAGGAGATTTGTTTTACCTGAGGGTATAGTGCACTGTCTGTTCCAAATCAATCAATCCTCATAGAGAGTGGAGGCCTGGAGAGAACTATGGACACTGGAAATAACATGAACCATGTGTTTGAAATCACACACCTACATGTCATCACTAGAGTTAAATGTATCGTGAATGAACTGGCGATAAGCTGTAAATAACGTCTGTTATTTGAATTTACGTGCAAGAAAATCCATAAAATCTCACTATTGTTGATTCTGCAAATCCAGTCTGGGACTTTTCCCAAGTAAATGCGTTTTTCATTGCATATAGCTTTGTGAATGGTTTACCAAGTGAGATCCCAGGCAATATGTTTGGGAGTGGTAGCAACACAGAAAAAATATGAATTCTCTGATAAGGAGCGAACATTGCATTGTGGTGGTTGATTAAGGAGGCGGCATGCTTTGTAAGCAAAACCAACCCATGACCTATGCCCATGGAAACACAACTCAGGCCATAAAAATCCATGCAATCTGCTCCTGTATTTTATATAGCTTTCTCTGGTTGCAGGCACAAATGGTGGACAGTTGAAAAGAGACTGATTTTTCTTCTTGACAGGAGGACTTTCTCAATTTCTAGTAAACTATCACTGGGACCAGTGACATTTTAAAGAGGTTTCAGCCAAAGATGCTCCACTTTAATAAGGGTCCATATTGGAGAACTGTCAACTAAAAAAATCACATGAGAATTTGATGTAGGGAAAAAGGGGTGAATGTTAGGTAGGGACTCAGATATCCCCTCAGAATCAGTGGTAAATTAGAAATGAAATGGCCGCCGATGAGCAGGTCATTGTGAGACTCATGCAATCGAAGCTCTGAACGTCAAACAAGGAGAAATTAAGGCCATCTGGACCCCACGGGCCCGATTCACAGAACTAACTTAAGGCAAAATCCTAAACTTACTACTTTTGGTATTCACAGAAGTTAGGATTTTGTCTTAAGACAAACTTAAGACAGACTTAAGGTAGGATTCTGTCTTAAGTCTGTCTTAAGTCTGTCTTAAGACAAACTTAAGACAAAATCCTAACTTCTGTGAATACCAAAAGTAGTAAGTTTAGGATTTTGTCTTAAGTTAGTTCTGTGAATCGGCCCCCACAAGTGTTAACTTCCTGATATTATATGTCCCACCCAGGAAGTAGAGCAATTCAGCTGCAGGGAACAGACAAGAAGCATTGCCTCCCAAGCAGTGGAAATGTACCTGCTACCAGTCAGGGCCACCCGTAGACCAGAGCAGCAGGCAGGTAAGGAGCTGCTGACTGCCACCCATGCATCAGGGGCTCCTTCCACTGGAAGTTCTCGCCCACTCCTGCCACGCTCGGCTCAGACCGGCAGCTTGAAGGTTTCCACTGCTGTGGAGAGATGTAAAAGTCCTGCTGCCCAATCCTTTTATTCAACCTCTCAAGAATTGCACTTCTCTTATCTCACAAAGCTTGTGGGCATATTATCAAGCCCCTATCGCCACCACAACATCACTTTTTGTGACGTGTTGGCGATTGGGTCAGCCCTCTATTATCAAGGCAGCGTTAAGCCACTTAACGTGGCTTAAAGCCACCATAAGTGACTTAAACCCTTACATGCTCGTTACTGCCCGGAGCCGTCACCTGTCACGGTGGGCGTGTGCGGAGGACGGCCCCTGGTCATCTGAATCCCGGCCACTAATAAAAACTCCTGCACAGAGCAAAAATTTCACGTGCCACGGAAGGGGATAACGCTGCATTGATAATAGGGCCCCTTTCATGCTAAACTTAGCGGGTGTTGCGGTTGGCATTCCACCGCAACACCAGTTGAAGTCGACGCTGCCACCGATTATCGGGGAACATCCTTTACGACGCAACTATTACCCCGCACTACTATTACAACGCGGGGATTACAACGTAAGTCGATACAACAACTTTCGCTGGAGGGCCCTGTTGGAGAGGTAATAGTTTAATTCTCTATCCAACACCTTCCCTACTATCCACGGGGACTGGAGTTGGAATAGAAAATTAAACTATTCCACTATCCAGCGCCCCCCAACGCAAGTTGTTGTAACGACTTGCGTTGTAATCCCCGCGTTGTAATGGCATGCGGGGTAAAAGCATGCGTTGTACTGACATACAACCCCTATTATCACGTTTGGCGATAATAGGGGGCAGCGCCAAACTTAAGACCAGAAATGCTTTATTTCTCCTCGTTTTTGCTTTTTCCATGTGTGCTGCCTTGTGCAGCACACATGGAAAAAGCAAAATGCCATGGTTTGTACAAGTACAGGAAGGAATCCCTTCCTGTACATGGACAAACCGTTTTTCAAAATGCCATTTTGTAACTTCCATGTGTGCTGCACGAAGCAGCACACATATGGTGCAGCCTGGCGTTTCCGAAGTGGCGGACAGAGGCATTAAGCTAAGATGGCTAACGCCTCTCTCCGCCACTTCCTTGGTAGTATGCCCCTTTGTTTTTTAAATGACATACGTTTGTGAATGGTCTGACTCCCACACTCCTATCTGAGACAACATTTAGAGGTATTCACCATGCTAAAAAACTATTGGAAAATGTTTTTTTCTTTGTTAATCTCTATACATTTTGGCTCTGTATCCTGTGGCCCCCAACCTGTGAGAGTTATTTTCTAGGTTACAAAATGCAATGAATCACACATTGAACCGGCTCACACCATCGAAATCTCCTCTGAATCTGGTCTGCAAACATACAGGAATGTATGACACAAGCTCGTGTTTTGTCTTCTTCCCATTTCTTTTTCATCGATGAGAGTCATTTACTGGGTCCCGGGCAGTGAGTAGTTATCTGTGGTGGGTTCTGTGCAGTGCGATTAGATAAGCAAGTTGGTCCCTTTGTACCCATTTCTCTGCAAGAATAGCTGGGTGAAGCCGTCAAAGCTTACTTGGCCGCTTTGGAACTTGGATACAGGATGAAACAGTGATACAACATAACCTCAATGTCTGATCAGAGCTATGGGGGCTGATTCACAAAACTAACTTAAGACAAAATCCTAAACTTACTACTTTTGGGATTCACAGAAGTTAGGATTTTGTCTTAAAACAGATTTAAGACAGCCTTAAGACACACTTAAGACAGAATCCTAACTTAAGTCTGTCTTAAGTCTGTCTTAAGACAAAATCCTAACTTCTGTGAATACCAAAAGTAGTAAGTTTAGGATTTTGTCTTAAGTTAGTTCTGTGAATCGGGCCCGCTGTGTCTTTAAAAAGTAACGTGCCTTTATTTACTCATGGGAAATGCAGTATAATATTTAAAATAATGAGCGCCAACACAAGCTACAAGGCACTAGCACAATCTGAAGCAGTGCTTCAATCCCAAACAGTTTTACAGCACCCAAGCAATATAACATAACACTAATAGTAACTTAAAATAAGGCAAAATAACTAAAAATAACATCAGAGAGCCTACAGATGACATTATCCTTTTAGATTAACTGTAAATTCATGTCTGTTTTGGGGCATATTCTCAGTTATTTAACTACTGCTGTTATTTCAAAGAAACAAAGTGCTAGGTGAAATATTATACTTCTATTCACTGCTACTATAAGTCTGACCTTTGTCCTAGTTTATCTATACGGTGATGCAACTCAGTGGGTTCGAGTCCACACAGCTGATCATCTGCAGTCAGTCTTCACAAAGTAAGGTGAAAGGGGATTTCCACCAAGAGGCAAATTCTGATTTTATGGTGTCAATGAAATGGTTCAAAGTCATTGGGCCAGTACTTTGAATTAGGACCACTTGCTTTGGTGGTCGGTGTCAAGGGGGCGCTATGGACAGTTCTGTGGAAAACCAGTTAGTTCTCTGATGGACTTTCCAAAAGTTCAAATATAATTTGGAGGTGGCAAGGGTACCTTTGGGATCTCGTGAACCAAGTGGAACCACAATTCCAGAAATGGTATTGGATGGGTCAAAGCAGTGCAGGCTCACCAAAGCCACAAATGTGTCTCACAACTCCACAAGCCTCTTGCAAAGCAGTAGTCCTGTTCAGTTCTTCCAAACTTGCCTGCAGAACCCATGTGCTTCCTATGTAGGTCATATCTTCAAGACAAGCTTCATGCAGGCGTCAGTTAGCCAGGCCTGCGTGTTGCCCTCCATGTGAGGTATCTGCTCTTTTCCATGCACCAGGCAAAACAGCTTTCGCTTTCTCCACTGCAGGTCTCAGCAGAAAGTAATTGCATGCTCCTAGACTTGGGGAAGACAGCAACTTCCTGAGTCCTGCTACAAGTCAGACATCACTCAATTCTGACAAAGAAGAGAACTTCTCCAGGAGTCCAGACAAATATAACCAACTGGTTCAACTTGCCAGTATTCATCTAAAACTAGGGACACTAGCAGAAAGCCCAGGTCACCAAAGTCAGGATATCAAGATCAAAAACAAGCATTTGCAATGCAATAGGTCTCGCATTAGGAAAGTTTGATCTATTGGTATTGTAAATGACAAATATTTTATTTATGTGTTGGTTTTTAAAATAGCGAAATTAATAGCTTTGTCATTTACAATGCCAATAGTTTTAACTTTCTTCAACGTGAAACCTATAGCATTTGTAATGCAATCTGTGCTGTATTTACATGACTTCGATGTATTAATATTACAAATAACAATGGCTTTTTTAAAAAAATAATTAATACTTACATACAAGTTATTGTAATTTACAATGGCAATAGCTTAAACTTTTGTAAATAGCTTTTGGGAAGATTATGTTCATTGTATTTTATTGTGATGAAAATCCAAGAACAACAGTGAAATATTAACATTTTTTTGTGACATTTGTAATAAAGCTTGAAACATTGAGAGAACATAATAGAACCAGTTGTTGTTGAATGGTTGCACAGAGTGATGCTCTGGCATTCAGTGGTGCTGAGTGATGCTGTGGCATTCAGTGGTGTTGTGGCGTTGAGTGGTGCTGAGTGATGCTGTGGCGTTGAGTGATGCTGTGGCGTTGAGTAATGCTGTGACGTGGAGTAATGCTGTGACGTGGAGTAATTCTGTGGCATTGAGTAATGCTGTTGCGTTGAGGGATGCTCAGTGTTGAGGGATGCTGTGGTGTTGAAGGATGCTGTTGTGTTGAGAGATGCTGTGGCGTTGAGGGATGCTGTGGCGTTGAGGGATGCTGTGGCATTGAGGGATGCTGTGACATTGAGGGATGCTGTGGCATTGAAGGATGCTGTGGCGTTGAGGGATGTTGTGGCATTGAGGGATGCTGTGGCATTGAGGGATGCTGTGGCATTGAGGGATGCTGTGGCATTGAGGGGTGCTATGGCATTGAGTGGTGCTGTGGCATTGAGTGGTGCTGTGGCATTGAGTGGTGCTGTGGCATTGAGTGGTGCTGTGGGGTTGAGTGGTGCTGTGGCATTGAGTGGTGCTGTGGTGTTGAGTGGTGCTGTGGCGTTGAGCAGTGCTGAGTGAATCTGTGGTGCTGAGTGATGCTGTGGCATTGAGTGGTGCTGTGGCGTTGAGTGGTGCTCTGGTGTTGAGTGGTGCTGTGGTGTTGAGAGGTGCTGTGGTGTAGAGAGGTGCTGTGGTGTTGAGAGGTGCTGTGGTGTTGAGAGGTGCTGTGGTTTTGAATGTTGCTGTGGCGTTGAGTGGTGCTGTAGCGTTGAATGATGCTGTGGCATTGAGTGGTGCTGAGTGAATCTGTGGCGCTGAGTGATGCTGTGGTGTAGAGTGGTGCTGTGGTGTTGAGTGGTACTGTGGCGTTGAGAGGTGCTGTTGTATTGAGAGGTGCTGTGGTGTTGAGAGGTGCTGTGATGTTGAGAGGTGCTGTGGTGTTGAGAGGTGCTGTGGCATTGAGTGGTGCTGTGGCATTGAGTGGTGCTGTGGCGTTGAGTGGTGCTGAGTGAATCTGTGGTGCTGAGTGATGCCGTGGCGTTGAGTGGTGCTGTGGTGTTGAGTGTTGCTGTGGTGTTGAGTGGTGCTGTGGTGTTGAGTGGTGCTGTGGTGTTGAGAGGTGCTGTGGTGTTGAGAGGTGCTGTGGTGTTGAGTTTTGCTGTGGCGTTGAGTGGTGATGTTGCATTGAGTGATGGTGTGGCGTTGAGTGGTGCTGAGTGAATCTGTGGCGCTGAGTGATGCTGTGGCGTAGAGTGGTGCTGTGGCATTGAGTGGTGCTGTGGCATTGAGTGGTGCTGTGGTGTTGAGAGGTGCTGTGGTGTTGAGAGGTGCTGTGGTGTTGAGAGGTGCTGTGGCGTTGAGTGGTGCTGAGGCGTTGAGTGGTGCTGAGGCATTGAGTGGTGCTGAGGCATTGAGTGATGCTGAGGCGTTGAGTGATGCTGAGGCGTTGACTGATGCTGAGGCGTTGAGTGATGCTGTGGCGTTGAGTAGTGCTGTGGCATTGAGTGGTGCTGTGGCGTTGAGTGGTGCTGTGGTGTTGTGGTGTTGAGGGGTGCTGTGGCGTTGAGGGGTGCTGTGGTGTTGAGGGGTGCTGTGGCATTGAGGGATGCTTTTGCATTCAGTGGTGCCGAGTGATTCTGTGGCGCTGAGTGATGTTGTGGCGTTGAGTGGTGCTGTGGTGTTGAGTGGTGCTGTGGCCCTGTTTGTAACCTAAACGAAAAGTCCTCTGCACGCCATGATATTATGGCCTTGGTGGATGCTTTGTGTTGTATTAATAGCAGTTGTAACATAAGAGGGTGGGGGGAAATAAGAACAAGCAAACAAGCAGAACTGGAGAGTTTTTATTTTTTTTAAATGGAGAGTTTAAGGGGAAATAGGGGTTTGAGGGAAGAGAAAAGGTGCAGGACACAGGAGGATGTTATAGAAAGTGCTTGAAGTTGTGTGGAAAGATATGGCCAGATTGGAAGGAAACGTATGAGGAACAAATCACTGACGGGAGAAACAAATGGTAGGAAAAGAGTAGTGGGGAAGATGTGTTGTGGCTGCCTGCTGTCCATATGGCGTCGCTGGTCTTTCCTGTGAAGCTTTGTGACAACGACTTTTTAATTTATGATAGTAGGAGCGTCCGAGGCCCTGATTACATTTGTAGGAAAGTTTGGCATTTGGTGTCGAGGTTAATTGCAAGTGGGGGAAGTGTGCTGCATATGCCTGCAGGAACTGTAAAGGAGCTGGGTTGCAAAAGGAAATTTTAAAGGCAGGATGCTTTGTATATGTATAAGCCTTATTGGTTATGTGTAATTTTTAAAATAGAAAAGGAGGTCAAACAAACATGTGTACAATGTTTCTAGAAAAAAAGTGTAAATACAATGTTAAGCGTCCTGGAATACCCCGCCCTAATTTAAGCTTTTTGCACGTGACAACAATACGGCACTAATTTGACTAAACCGGAACAGTTTTGCACAGTACATTGTCAAATAGGCACAAAACTGTTTGATTGCAGAGGAGTAGGCACTGTTTATTAACAGCTCTGGCAGCCTCTTGGCGCTTGAGTGAAATGCGTGCTACGAGAGTCACCGATTAATTAGCCCTGAAACGGAAGATCCTCTACGGGCAGGGACGAATTGTGTGTTGGTGATAGGGAGAGAATTTAAATATTTGTATGGACTTTTTTTTTGCTCGAACTGTACCCAAAGCACCAGCTGCACATTCATTTGTGTTGTTGTTGGGCACAGGGATTTGCTCAGAATCACATGATGTTGAGCGTACTCGCCGAGACTCAAAACCGCTCCTCCAGCTTCAAGTTAGACTGCTCTAGCCGTTAGGCCACATCCTCTTCCCTACTGGACTGCTTACCGGATTTCAGACTGTCTCGTGGAAAGTAAATAGTGAACCATTGAGGCACAAAAAGCGGACAATGAATGAAAAAATGATTATATAGACGCCGACTGGGGAGAAAGGGCGAGCAGGGAGTAGCAGAGAGTGGACAGTGAGGTGTGGTTGCTTCTGGTTTGTCTTCACAGAGGCCTGCGCGTGCTCGAGTGCAGTGATTCCTACGGGGTGGGGGAGATGTCACTCCTCCCACCTCTGCTATCCCGACAGGGAGAAAGAGGGAAAAAAACACATTCTGCAAGTGAATCAGGACGCATTGTCAAAGTACCTGAATAAAGTGGGCACCGGGCCGTGGTCCCGAGCGGTGAAAGACCCCATGTGTGCAACGCGGCGCAGCGTTACATGATAATAATAAAAGGGAGCAATGAATGAACGTAGGGAAGAAAAAGAACTGGCGTGCATATTTGGAAACTGCAGGGGGGGTGTAGGTGAGAAAGAAACTGAACAGGAGGCTGTGATGCTCCTGTACGGCCTAGTATGGTGTCAAGTAAAATATCAAGGGACCCCTTGGAGCACGGGCGAAAGCGATGTGTTGATGACCAGTTACCCCATGTATGACGGACCGTTGGGTACAGATAGAAGCGGATCCTGTGTGAAACAGTAGCAGATAGATGCTGAAGAAAATGAAAAACAAGCGCGCGCTGGAGAAGCGTGAGCCTGGTGGGGGGGCGGGATGCAAGCGAGTGGAAGGGAACGGGCCAAGCGCGCGCTGGAGAAGCGTGAGCCTGTTGGGGGGCGGGATGCGAGCGAGTGGGAGGGAAAGGGCCAAACGGGCGCTGGAGAAGAGTGAGCCCTGTGGGGGGGAGGCTGATGGGTTTGATGTGGACGCGCGTTCCGCACGAGTGCACCACATGCACTGGACGCAATCCGCGATGGTTTCAGAGCTTGGTTTGCCCTCTACACTCTCGTCTATTTATCCCTTATGGGATAGAATAGTCGAGACCTAATAACATCCCAGCCTACCAAATCAGAGAACATATTTGCATGTTTTCTTTACTGGTTTGTAGACAGTAGTAGACGTCAGTACACCAAGTGGGTCGAGAAAATGTCCATGACAGTGCGACTAAGGGAGGGCTGCAATTTCCAGAAAGTACTTGGCATAGCATGAAGGGGGTGTGGTGACTGGACGAAACAAACACTGTGGGGCAGATTTACAAGCCCCTTGCGCCACTTTTACGTCGCCGTTGCGTCACTTTGCTGCAGGGTATTTACAACGTGACGCATCTGGGAGATGCGTCACGTTGTAAAGCCCTGCGCCCATGTGGGCGTTCTGGTGCAGTGGGGGGGGGGCGATCCAGAACAGGAACGCCTCCTAAAAGTGGATGAGTGAAATCTACAAGATTTCACTCAGTCACTTTTAAGGGCATGCTGCATCAAAACCCTGCGCCTGCTTGAAGCAGGCGTAAGGATTGACGCAGCATGTTGGGAATAGGGGCACCCCTAGCCTTGCTGGAACTGCATTCCGCTTGCAACGCAACCCCAGCAATGCACCGCCTTTCCGACGGGGGATGCGACACGCCTCTGCCCATCCATGCGCCAAGCTGCGCCGCATTTACAATGCGGTGCATCAGTGGTGGCGCACGGGTGGGCAGATGCGTCGCATCTCTTCTGGTGCATCCTGTAGTATTCCATTAGAGGAGTTGTAATAGAATGCTATGTGTTTCTTAGCATGCCAGTTTACTTCTGCCTTGGGATCGTACCAGAAAGGCTCATTGTATATGAATAAATACTTTTTCTTGAATACATTCCTGGATTATTTTTTGCTAAGATACTACACATCCCTGCTGATTGTCAGAGATGTGCCAGAAGTAGTAAATCTGCCCCTCTGTGTAGAGATGAGTTTGTTTTTAGCCCAATATATTACAATTTGTTTTTATGATTTTTACTATTGTGATGTAACACATTGTGTTTATATATATTTGACATACTGGACAAATAACAAAATGTATTAATAAATGTGTATGAACGTTCCTTTACTATTATAGTTGACAGTCGTGTTATGTTAGTTTAGGTGTCTGTTTAGCAAACTTGAGGCACAAGAAGTTCTAGGCTCTAGAGGTCTTCTTTTGTATGAATGTTCACATTAGTTATTATGTGTTAGGCATTTGTTGATTGTATCAAACTGGGACACTTTTTTACTGTATTTGTTTTCGGGCAGACCTGCAGGCGGAATAATCAAGAAGCAGAACTAAATTAGTCATTCGGCTCATGGATGGGTCTGGGTTTAAGCCAGAATTCTGTTTTCTTGTTAGGGAAACAGTGTGTTGCGCTGCAAACAATGTGTTCTCACAGAGGACACATTCATACTGCTCTAGTTCTCCATGCAAACCACATGGAAGCCTCCCACACAACACCGCCCTGGGGTAACAGAAGAACTCCAATTCTGGGAAGAAGCAGGTCTACTGGGATCTTTTAGATTCAATTCTTTAAAGTAGTGTTGGCTTACAAATATGAGTTTCATTAGTGCTTGGGAATGGAAAACTGGGACATGATGAAAGCCATCTTCGTAATATAGGCACAAGATATGTCCAACGCAGGAGCAAAGACAACAGACCCACATGTACATCTGGGCTGGAGACTCCCAGTCATGAAAATGGTTTTAGGTCGTTCGTAACCAGCTAAAGTGGAATTAGTATTAGTCAGTTGGGCCTACTGACTTTTCAAACCAATAAAAATGAATACTTGTGTTACCCAAACAAGATACAGGTATAAACGTCATGGAGACTTCCTACCTCTAAGGATGGCAGAAAAGATGCCCCCACATTCCATGACATCCTTAATTGTTTCTGGCCTTTTCTCACCAAGCAATCAGATTATTTAAATCTTCTCAGGATTTTATAAACAAGGACCTTAAAGAGAAGAATGTCAGGATTTGACCAATGGGCATTTTTGAAATAAGCCTGGTGCTGAATGCCTCAGACAGGGCACAGGCTGTGAGATAGTGAGATGGCTGATGTTCACAGGCTTCTAGTGCAAAAGACTGCAAAGTGTCACAAGGTGGCACACACATTGTGTGTGTTAGTTCTCATGAAACATGTATGTTTGTGCTATTCCAAAAATTAGGATGCAGGTAAATTTTTTATTTCAAAGTATGTTCTTCATCTTTGTCGTGTCTACATGTGCTTCTGTGTAAGATGGAGAAAGTTTGGAACCCTTGGTTATCTAGGTGTGTGTGGGTAGGTGTGGGTGTGCGGATGGGTGTGTTGGTTTTGTCTAGAATGTTGTGTGTGTCATCACTGTATTCTATTGCAGGAGTGTTTTGCAGCGCCAGTTGTGGTAGAACTTGCAATGTAGATGGACCAGCCATGCACTCTAAGCATAAAGTGAAAAAACTCTCATAGGGGGATATGTGCAAAGAAGTGGCGGAGTGTGTCGTTAGCCTCCTGGCTTAACGACACGCCTGCCACTTCAGAAATGCAAGTCTGCACTATATTGTGGTGCAGCCTTGCGTTTCCCCCTGCGATGGTGCTAAGTTTAACAACTTAGCACCAACGCAGGCACCCTTGCACCAGAGTACAAGGGTGTCTGTGTGCAGGGAAAGATTGGTTATGTGTAGGAAGGTGTCCCTTCCTGCACATAAAGAGTCCTAAAATGCCATTTTGTAACTTTCATGTGTGCTGCTTCATGCAACACACATGAAAGTTACAAAATTGAATTTTTTTTAAAGGTTTTTTTAATGTTTGTTTGTTTATGTACAGGAAGGAACACCTTCCTGTACATAAACAAACCATGGCATTTTGCTTTTTCCATGTGTGCTGCACGAGGCAGCACACATGGAAAAAGGAAAATACGAGGAGAAATAATGCATTTCTCCTCAGCCAACTTAAGACCAGGATTTTCCTGGTCTTAATTTTGGCGCTGCCTCCTATGTACACCACCCTTGTACTTAGGGGGCAGCGTCAAATACATTGGTTGTTGAGGTGGAACACCCACCACAACACCCACTGCATGCCCCTTTCACGCTAAACATAGCATAAAACGGTGCCTTACATACAAGGCAGCATTAAGCCAGGTTTAGTTGCTTAACGCTGCACTTGGCAGCGCTAAGTCGCATTTAGTGGCTTAACGCTGCCTTGTACATAAGGTAAGGCCTGTAGCGCCACAGGAACGTCACAAAAAGTGATGTTCCCGTGGCAATAGGGGCTTGAACATATGCCCCATAGTGTCTTCACATCAAAGATGCAAGAGGGCTCAAGGTATTTGCACACCTATGTGATATTTGAGTAAATCGTGTCAACTACCAACAGGGCGCACTCCCAGCAAGTGAAAACTGGAACTTTGGTCATGTAAACAATGAAAGGCCCGATACTGTGCGCAACGAGATCCCTTTTACGGGTCCTTTGATAAAAATTGCGCAATTGCCAATCATGGACAAAGCAGAGGCAATGCCCAGGCCAAATAGCACAGTTCGGAGTGGGGACAACCTCTCTACCCTCTCCTATCCAGAATACATGTCTAAAGGCAGCCATGATATCCTAAATCGGGGTAACATCTTAAAGCTGATGCAAGCGTCATGTTTGTCAGACGAAATTACCACTCAAAACATAATATCGGTAGAATTCATTGCACCATGTCAAGGCCAATTAAACGAATCCACAAAGATCACCTGGAGAACCGCAGAGGCAATGAACAAAATTCTAGGGTCAATCGACACCTTCAAGCAATGGGGAATACTGATACAACCGGGTAGGGAAGAGGGCTATCCATACGTTCTACAGGGAAGCTGTGGTGTTGAACATAGAAGTGTAGGGAGGGGTACAGTTTACTCCGTCCTCAGGGGTGCAGGCAACAAAACTCCCACTTCTGTCCACCCAATGAGGAAAGCAAAAGAAGACGGGATCACAATAGATAGGAATCAGGACGAGGTGGGTTCATGGTCATGGCTGGCCGGCACCCTGAATACAACCCGCCTTTTACGTTGACATCCCAGCAGGGTGGACTGCCACGAAAAGATTCCTTTAAAAATCTGTTCATGGAATGTAAATGGCCTTACGAGCAAACTCGAGGACAACGCTACCATTTCCTACTTTCGGGGTTTCGACATACTCTTACTACAAGAGACATGGCTTACCGCACCGTAGAACCTAGAAGGCTTTAAAACCTACCATATTCCAGTGCATAAACTGAATCGTCCAGGAAGAGGGAGTGGCGGTCTTGCAGTCTATATATCAACAAAAAATGCAGTCACCTCCTGGGACCTGCCGGGCTCATCAAATCGCCTCCATTGTGTGGGAATCTCTCTTACTTTGAACAATGGCCAAAATTGGAGGTTAATCTTCATGAATGCCTACGTCCGCCCAAACACAGCATCCAGGAAATCCTTTGTAGACGAAGTAACAGCGTCAGTAGTAAGAGTGCAAACAAGTTTTCTAAACGCAGAAATCCTACTCACTGGTGACTTCAACATGTGGTTAATGTCAGTCCTTCAAAAAAATGAGGTCACCAAATCACATGATAGCATCTGGGTGATAACACCGCAAGCCAAGCCTGGTTGGCACAAGGACGATCCACATGGAAGTTCTCTACAAGGTAACCTTGAAAACCTGGGCCTAAGAGCCTTAAATGGGCGTTATCCTGTTGACAAGCCACCTCGATTCTCCTATCTATCGAAAAAAGGCACTTCATTAATTGACTATACCTTCGTCAGCATTTCATTGCTCCATCAAGTAGCAGGATACTGTCTTGGAAACAGAACAGAAAGTGATCACTGCCCGCAAGAAATTATGCTGAGGACTTGCCTTACACAACACAAAAAGGTAAGGGACTTGCCATCTGAGAGCCTTACAATTTTTTTTTTTTTTTAACACATTCTTCTATAGCGCAACAGCCAGACCCCCCAGGATATTGCGGCATAGATTTGCATATTTAGCGGCACAAAAATGGAAATTTAGCGGCAAAAAATGGAAATTTAGCGGCATTATTGCGGCACTTTATTTTACTCGTAAGCATTCCTTTTCAGCCTTAAATCAATGTAAACTGATTTAACAGGGAATTCCACTGTGAAACTGGCATGTTTAAAGTGTCTGCGGTTCTACAGAAGCACAGCTCCAATCTGCACCTCGTGAGAGGGGGCCTATTTCTCCCTGGGGTGTTCTAGCACCCATGTATGCACCCCTGCCGGGGCACCGCTACCTCCTGGACCCGCCCATTTTCAATAACAGTCATTTCTATCACCCTTTTTAACATTGAAAATATATTAATAATACAAATATGACCCATAGAGAAGTCTTGCTTTGCTACTGGAGCGCTTTACTAGAAAGTAATGCATTGAATTAAGTGTGACAATTCAAGTGACACTTTGTGAGTGGACAAAGGCAAGGAAATCCATAAAAAAACTATCCTCCTATCTGAAACCCAATGGCCTAAAAGGGCCTTAAAATATCCCCAGCAGTTCTGAAGCGCTGCTGCAGGGTACATAACTGCCAAGGCTTCAGATTGCTTATGTGTGACATTTTCATAAATTAAGTGTAAATATGAGTGGCGTTCAACGATTATGAGTGACAGTTTCTCCTGAGCGAAATCAAGCAATGAAGTCTAGGGAAACAAATAAATATCAGAAATACCCCCATTTGAGCAATTAGAAACTCTAAGAATATCTTGAAACTGCTGCAAAGTACCAGAAAAGGAAGGACATTAGCCTAGTGCCTTTGTAACCTGATTGAAAGACCAGTTTGGTACTCGGGTGCGGCTGCATTAGACGTCGCCAGCCCGCCAAACGGTGTCATCCTGGGCTGACACAAACGACGGGTGGGGGGGCTGAAGCCCGGTGAGCCCAATGGGTGTTGCGCGCCTGTCTTAAATCCACCTCCTGCCTGGTACTCCACTGCCAGACACTCCCTGCTCTATTATCTCACTCTGGCAGGTCCCTGCTTTCTCCTTTTGTGACGGGGTTGCCATCTTAATTGTCTTTCTTCCCGAACTGTGTGTTTTCCCATTGATTCGGTGTCCCCCCTCACCCCCGCCCCCCCCCCCCTCCCCTCTCAAATTAAGCGATGTCCTGCTCTGGGAATGATTGGCTTGCCATCCTAGCATTTTCTCGGTGGGTTGCGTCCTGAGTGAGGAAGAGAGTGGACTGCAACAATCCAACCAGGCCCCACGTCATCCATCTAGTCACGGCCATCTGCAGTGACGAGTCCATTTGAACCTTTTCACCAGTACTTATATTTGGTTTTCGTGTGATTCTTTATTCTTTGATTCTCTGTTCGCAGTCAGCTTTTCCGGTCAAATCTAACAGACGTTTTTTATCCTTCTTTGAATGTGGCATCGCTGGGTGTTCTTAAGCTAAATCTTCCCTCACTGTTTCTATCCATATTACTAGCTTTAGGTCAAGAGGCAGAGACGCCCGCTCGCTCACTTGTTGGACTGTGGACTCGAGCAGCAGTAATACGGTAATGTTCCTGCTTTATTTTTGACTGCCCCCGTGCTCGAAAGATCACAGATTCAGTTTCTCTGAAGCCGTCTTTCAAGCTGAAATGTAGGACAGGGCAGAGGCCATTGTTTCCACACATCAGAGGTGCAAGAATTGTCCTCGCATCTTTCTTCAGTGTAGCAATTCCTTACTGCGGCAGTGCCTCGGGCAGCTCCACTATTTATTAGTTCTAAATACTCAGTTACACAGGTAAAGTGAGCGGTATTCGAGCACTTGGGGGCAAAGAGTCGCATTCCTTGTGCCCACCCTCCCAGAGCACCGGCCTTGAGCTTTCTAAGGGAAAGGTGGACGCAGCAGGTAAACAGACGCTGCACACGAGCCTCAAACACAGGGTTTGGTGACGGGGAGATACACTTTAGCGCTTGGGAAATTATGTAAGGCGCCGTGACCCTTTGCTCTTACAGTACTCGCCTGCCAGAAGGTAGGAAGGAGTGCGGCCTCGCCAGCAGGCTCAGAGTTTGTTATTGGCCTCAGGCGTCATGATGAGAGAAAGTCCTGTTCCCGGAGCGAGGTGCCAATAGCTGCATTTACACATCAAAGCCACGCACGCTAAAGGATTGGATCTTGTCAATTGTGACACAGCAGGTATTCGGCGGCTGGACGGCGGCAGTAATGACATGTGCGCAAACAGCCTATAAAAGGGTAATGTTTGAATTGGTTACAATTATCGCGGCAATAATTGTAAATATCGCGGCAATCGCGCTAGTCAGCCGATTTCGCGATTTTTTTGCAAATCGCGAAATCGCGAAAGGCTGGAGGGTCTGAACAGCTACTCCAAAAGGAGTGTCCCGGCGCTTTGACGAAGAGGTCCTCCGGGGGCAGCAACATAACAGAAAGTAAGAAAAGGCGGGGGCCCTAACTGGTGAAAAACAAAGTTTTTAAAGCATTTCTGAAGGACATAAGGCTGGGGATCTGTCTCAAAGAAAGGGGAAGCTCGTTCCAAGCACGAGGAGCCAAGTGGTGAAAAGAGCGGCCGCCCAGTCTAGCGCGTTTGATGGTTGGAACTGCCATTTTAGACAAGGAGGCGGACCTTAAAGCTCTATTAGGCTTATAAAAAACAAGACATTTTCTAATGTAACTAGGGCCAATGTCATGAAGGGCTTTGAAGGTCAGCGTCAGACTTTTGAAAAGGACTCTCTTAGCTATGGGAAGCCAGTGCAGTTCTCTTAACAGATCAGAGGCACCAGCGCGTCTAGGAAGCCCGTAGATGGCACGGGCAGCTGAATTTTGGACTACTTGAAGTCGCCTCACGAGGTATTTAGGGAGTCCTAGGTAAAGGGCATTTGCGTAATCTAATCTAGACCCAATAAGTGATTGAACAATGACCCTTCTATGATTGATTGAAATCAAAGGGAGAAATTTTCTAAGCATCCGAAGGATGCCGAAACATTTCCCAGAAAGGCAAGATATTTGGGGTCCGAAAGCTAGGTCATTATCGACGATAATTCCCAAATTTTTAGCTTTGATGCTCGCATTTGCAGGTGGAAACAAGTCTTGCGGCCACCAGCTTTTCCAGTTTGGTTCAGTAACGCAGCCAAAGAAAAGCAGCTCCGACTTGTCGGAGTTGCACTTTAATCCGTGCCCTCTGAACCAACCAAAGACTGCCTCTAGGCAGCTTCTGATGAGAGTCCCGTCAAACACCTCATTCTTGCCACATGTAAACAAGAGTTGGGTGTCGTCAGCGTAGGACACGATCTGAGCGCCAAAAGACTCCGCCACCTCTGCTAGGGGGGCCAGAAAGATGTCGAAGAGCAGGGGGCTAAGAATAGACCCCTGAGGGACCCCTACCTCCAGAGGTGCCATGACAGCGGAGTGTGGGGGCGCCCAGATCGTTTGTCGACGGTCGGCTAGAAAGGATTTGAGCCAATTCCACACCGTCCCCCGAAGACCACATTCCCAGAGTCGTATTAGGAGGGTGTCATGGGGAACGGTGTTGAACGCCGCCGACAAGTCCAACATGACCAACATGGCCTTTCCAATCAACCTCAAACGCATCAAATGCTCCTTTAAGAACCTTCAACTCATATCAGCAGAGGCTAAACAAATAATTGAGCGCCAAAAGTGCCCGGACTACATTTGTGCCAACTGGTCAACATTTGCTACCGAACTTACTGACAGATTCGCGAAACCAACAAAACACACAAGTCAAACTAATCAAAAGTATACGCCGCGCTCGAATTCTGAGATATTATCTGCAACAAGATCGATGAATCGCTTATGGCGGGCTTTAAAAACTGATCCAACGGATCCCATTAAAATAATAAAATTGAGAGAGGCCCGCAATCACCTCAAGAAAGCAAAACGTGAACTACGCACAAGCCAATGGAACCTGTTTTGGGTCAAACTGCAGCATGACATTAAAGCAAACAACTCTGCCAGGTTTTGGCGCACAATCAATAGTACATCTGGGCGCACATCCAAAGTTGCTTCTTCGAGCATTCTTGAAATAGAGTGGGTTGAATTTCTCTTTTCCCACTTTAATGACCAGGAACTGCTCATTAACCATCCAAATCCCCCTCCAATGGACACATTAACACAAACAGAGATTGTCCCAGAACCTCTCCTGAACACTTCAAACTCCCTAAAGAAGCTAGGTCACAAAATGACAACAACAAAAGAACGTCACTCGACCCAAAGCTGCGTCAATTTTGCGACAGTCCAGAAGGTCGAAATTGAAAAAATAATAAAAAAGGGACGCAAGGATGGCGCGCCTGGTCCAGGTGGAATTCCTCAAGCTCTGTTCAAGGAAGATGCAACTTTCTGGGCTGCGAAACTAAGCCCCCTTTTTAACACATGTCTGCAAAACAACACCATACCGCCCTCCTGGCGTGGATCCATCCTTGCACCAATCTTCAAAGGCGGGGACAAAAAATCCCCAGGGAATTACCGTCTCATCGCAATCATTGACAACGAAGCAAAGTATTTTGCGGGAGTGCTGCTCAACTCACTTAGGGCATGGGCTGATGAAAACTCTATAATTCCTCCGAATCAAACAGGTTTAACAATAAACACCGGTACCTCAGTCAATCTCATGACCCTTTCATGCTTGATTGACCAAGCAAAATTCTGCTCTTGTTCACTTTATATGGGGTTTATTGACTACCAAGCGGCTTTTGACAATGTCAACAGAAGTAAACTCTGGCAGAAGTTGTCCAGACTTAACATTCCAGAGGCCCTCCTAAGAGCCATACAACTCCTACACCAGGACACATGGGTTAGAATTAAGATCGGGGACGGCTCAAGACTGTCTCGCCCGATTCCGACTGAAAAAGGCCTCAAACAGGGTTGTGTCTTGGCCCAACACTTTTTAACCTATTCTTAGCTGACCTCCCTGAAGCTCTTAATAAGGTCAACTTCCACGCTCCCAAACTATCTGGCTTGCCGCTGACAAATCTATTATATGCTGATGACGTGGTACTGTTAAGTAAAACAAAGATCTGAATGCAAAGACTTCTGGATGCTACTTCCGACTATTCAAACGACAATGAGCTTCGCATCAATAACAGGAAGACGAAAATTTTAGCTGTGCACTCAAGGAAAGTTAAGAAACTGTCTTGGACTTTGAACAATGAAAGCATTGTCAAATCAAATTGCCAAAGGTACCTTGGAGTCACTTTCAACAACAATGGAAAATACAAATCCCACCTAGAAGAGCAAAAAAGGAAGGGTACGGCACTCGCTTTTGCAATCGGACTAATTCAAAAGAAACTACAAGGCCCTACTCTTGCACACACACTACAGGTGGCTCAGGCAAAAATCATTCCTACCTTAACTTACGGCAGCGAATCTTTAAAAGGATTGGACAGTGACCATCTGGATAAAATAATTACTAAGATCTACAGGTCTGTGTTCAAATTACCAAACCATACATCACCGGCACAAATTAGGTTGGAACTTGGCATCTGCAAACAACGATTGGCCAGAGCCATGTCTTTCCTCGTGTGCTGTCACAAATTGAGGTTAGCAAAGGAGGGAAGTTTAGGATACCATTTGTGGGCCAGCATTGATAACAACTCATGGTGAGCAGGACATGAATACTGGTCAAAAGGCTTAAAAACCCTGTGCCTAAATGACCTCCGGAACTTGCAGGCTAGTCAGATGGAATTTAAAAGGCTAGCGAAAATCAGCACCAAACAATTCGCAATAGTGGAAGACAAAGCCAGCCTTGCAAAAAGAAGTCATGGGTGGATGACCCTTCAATATGCCTTGCTAATTCCACAGCCGTACTTTACTATATTGCTTAGTGCTCGGATGAAACTACGTTTTTTAAAACTGAGACTGGGAGTTATTAACCTGTTGACTCATTGGCCAAAATGGAAAAGAGAACATGGAAAAGTTCAATGCCGACTTTGTGGGACCCACATAGAAGATATCATACACATCATATACCTGTGCCCTCTACTATTGACAGAGAGACGGGCCCTACTCAAGCATCATTGGAATAGAAACATGATTAGAAGCTGTAGCGCAGCAGTTTTGGCCTGTTTCGACCCTAGGAACACTAAATTAAATTGTGCCCTAGTAAGATTCATGGAGCGCGCTGCAAAAAAACTTACTGAGCTGCCCAGAGTTTGCGACCCCCCATTGGAATAATGCTGCCAAATTTTACTTGCTGTTGCTGACTTTTTATGAATATTACTTTTTAAATGGAAGTTTCATTTGTTATCATCTATGCATACTGACTTTTAATGAATTTAACATTCTAAATGCAACCTTGAACCTTTTAAATGTTTTGTACTTGCAATGGTTTATTTTTAAATCACGCAATAAAGATTATTATTATTTTTTATATTTGTGTGTGCAAACTGGGGCACTTACAAGATCAAAGTTAACTTTGTTACTCAAACATGTGAATTTGTATTTGTAAATTGATTTACTCACAAGTAAAATGAAGCATTTGCATTCCTGAGCTGGAGCACCTGCAAAAGCTGGTGCAGACAGTAGCAAGTTTACTTTCGTCAAACAGAAGTGGTGGGTGAGAGTAGGGAACACCATCAAAATTTCTAGAGTTATGTGAACGTAATCCATCTTCCGCTTGGGCTAACACATTCAACATGAAGATCTGAAAAGTAATTTAGTCCCAACGCACTTTAAGAAAGTGGATTATTATTTGCTGTGAGTGACTACCCACCTCAGAAAAAAATCTCAACCGCTGTCATGGTGAACCATTAAAGTCTCTAAATTAATCTGAGCTCAAACTCATGGTAGCGATCTTACAGAGCAGAGAGACTCAATTTATGGCAATATGTAAAGTACTTATGTAGCACCACAGTCTACAGTTGGAATACAAAACAATAATAAATCCAAACTGAATTTGAATAGAGTGAAATTGTATAAACAAAATTATAAAAATCCAAAAAGGTTAACAGGAGAAGTGAATTTTTAAAGTTTTAAGTAGAAATAACGCCAAGAAGCATAAAGTGCCAATGATGGTCAGTTTCAGTACTTTCTTTATTCAGTCACTCAAAAACGATCATAAAACAACGTTGGTAAAAACATATTAACAGAACTTTAAAAGCTTCATTTATCAGTTAAAGTAACAAGAATATAATTGAATAAAAAAATGTTTTTCATAGAAAAACAAGATTAAAAAAACGGGCTATTCAGGTAGCGAACAACAGGTTTAAGAATAAGGCCAACACAAACCACTAAAGAAGGAAACATGAGAAGAGTAATGAGGGCCTACACGTAACAAACCCATACTACTTTAGAATCGGAAGGAGAAATTTCCATGAAAAGGGCAAATACGTATATTTCGATATAAAACATAGGTTCAGACATGGCTCATGTGTCCCTAGGCCTGTCCTCAAACCATATTGGACTCTTGAAATTATTTTTCAATATGAGGTCCACTGCAACAGGCTCTCAAGAACTACCCTGCCCATGATGTTTACAGTTTAGCCCACTAGGGATATTGGGCGGTAACATGGCAGATCCCTACCGTCGCCCTTTTTTGAAAAAGGTACTATTATCACGGTATGCCGGGATTGCAGCAGCCTTTCATTACAGGCCGCATTGATAACATTTGTTAGCAGTGGGGCCCAAAGCCTTATATTATCTTTGAACAAATCGAAAGGGACCCCTACTGGTCTTGGTGCCTTACTAGTGTACAGACTTAAGGCAACAAAAACATTTTAATAGTTTTAGACATTGATAATAAGCCAACATGAATACAAAGGAGAACCAGGTGTATCTGAATAGATTTATAAAATGTACATCATTTTTATTAGATAATAATATTTAAAATATTGTTTCGTTAAAAAAGAAAGTTCCCATACCATACAGACTCAATCAATCATCTTCATTCATACAGCAAATGGCTAGTGTACATTAAAATTTGCAACCATTTTACATTTCAGAGAAGCACAATGATAACAATTTCAATGTATCAATGAAGGAAAAATAATGTGGCACACAAGTATCAATCTCTTGGTGCCTTACTGCCTGTGTTAAACCTTAGGTCGCAGCATCAACATTATCGGCGCCATCTTGCCCCCTTTTCGAGCCCATTCATGCGCGTAAGCGGCAGCCATTTTGAGTACCATGGCCTCTCTGCCCATCGTTGATAGCCAGCGCGTCTCTCTCTCTCTCTCTCCTGACCTCGCAAGCATCCCCCACACGCTGACAGCCCCCGCTCTCACATGCCTTGGGTCATAAACCCCTCTTCAGCGCAGCTCTGCCTCGGAACCCTATCCTGTTCCCAGCGCGACACCTCCCTTCATTCCTTTCATGGTCCCGGGTCCTTTGATAAAACCCCCTTTTCTTGTGTGCCCGTTTGTCTTACTCGTTCCCAGGCCACCACCTGGCCCTGCAGATACTGTTTATTACCCCCCTGTACAGTAGGAAGCTTCCTCCATCAAAGGATCCTCGAGTTGATCAAAGCCCCCACCCCATGAGATCCGATCAACCTCACACATTCCGTGAATTGGCGGAATGTCCAGCTGCGCGATAATCATCATCCGTTGTGACCAGGGTGGGGACTTCAACTGTAAATGTGTGTGGGAACGGGCCTGAAGCGGGGATTCCGAGGATGTCTTTCCGTACATCAAAGGGTTGACAGAGATGTGTTTTATGCAATAAAGTAATAAACCTGTGTATAAGAGGCCAGGCCTCCGAGATGCAGTTAGAGCACCTCGAGAAGATACCCTGTTGTCTGATTTGATGTGTTCTGCTCCGTCGGAATAAAACTTCTGTTTCCTGCCTTCCAGTCTCCAGCGCCTGCCTCTTTGTTTGGTAAACTTGAGTGGGTATAGAGGCGGCTAACGCCGGGCAACTTCGGAAAAGGTCTTCTGCCTGTACCTTTTTCAACAATTGGCGTCCCAAACGTGGGGCCCATCAGCGACCAGTGGATCCAGTGGGAGAGGTCCTGACGAACAGAGTGAACGACTGCAACGATCGGGAGTGCACCTGTCCGATAGACCCTCGTCTGACAGCCGATCATCCGAACTTCGCTGGTTCCGAACAGACCTCTCTCGAGTGATCTACGGTCCTGACTGGGAACCATCAGGAGTGCCGCGAGGAATACGAAGAATAGAGGACGACCGGGCGCTGGATTCGGAAGACAAGAAACTGTCCATGCGGTCCGGGTAAGGTCGTGTAAACACGACGAACTGCAAAATGATTGTTTGATTGTTTGGAAATACTAGTATTACTCTTTGATTGATTTGTTTGGAGATTCGCTGTCTGCAAACGGAGAAACAACAGGCTCTCTCTTTGCAAACAGTGAAGGATAGGTAACGCAGCCGTCGTGCCTATTTTTCTCCCCCTCTGATTAATTGATTGAACCCGAACTACTGTTCGCGGACTGCTTTCTGGAGATTCTCTGTCTACAAACAGGAAAGAACAGGTTCCCTCTTTGCAGGTAGTGAAAGGGTAGGGAACGCAGACCTTTGCGTGCCTATTTATTCTCCCCACCGAGTGTTTGATTGACCGAGCATTGATTGTTTGATATTGGTTCTTGAGGTATTCACCGCCTGCAAACAACGTAGAATAAGAAATATTCTGTCTAGTCTTTGCACGCAGTGATAAGATAGGTAGTGCTGACTTTTGTCCCCATTGTGATCCGTCATGCCTGTCTTCTCCCCACTGATTGGTAGCCTGTTTAGCCCGGACCGCTTATTAGAGATGAACCATCCGGCTCCACTGGAGGGCACCCCTAATAAGGACATTATTATTATTATTATATGAAATTTGTAATGCGCTCAGCTTACCCGGGGGCATCCCGGCGCATGTTCATGAAACATAGATTAATCGCTATAGCCTATAGCAAGCTGTGGCATAAATATACGAAAAAGGATCGAGAAAGTCAGTGGCCACTGATAGGATCCTTCGATGATGATAAAATGAACGCGCTAGAAACAGCCCTTGGTAAAAACAAGACAACGCCCACTATGCTTGATAGTTTCGGCATGTGGCGCAAAGAAACTGAACAACGTAAAAAGAAAACTGAGAGTAGGTTGGGAAAAGAGCTGCGAAAAGCAGCCCACCTAGCTGCCCAGAAACTAGAAGAAGAGATAAAAGAAAGAGAGGAAGCCAAACAGAAACTAGAAATAGAAACATCAAACCAGTGTCCGGTTAGAACGCCCCCTACGCTCTATCCTGAATTACCCTCGAAACAACGAACCAACGATGATCTACTGTTAGGTCCTCCGATCATCTACATTCCCCCTCCATATGCCCCTTCCCAACTCTTAGCACAGCATCCACCACCCCCAGGTACAAACGAGAGTAGTGCCACAGCTTCGGCCCCCATGGCCTCTGTGCCGGCCGAACTCCTTGTATTAGATACTACACAAACAACAACGTTAGACGACCCTGAGACCCGAAGGGCCGGTTCCGCTAGAACAAGCCGACTAAGCAAAGATGAGCGAGCAGGGATTGACAAGATAGCAAGGACACTGGTAGAAAGAAAGGAAGATGAAGAGTATATCACAGATATGTTTAACTCGTATACAGGAAGTCACAGACGACACTTTACCTTTCGACTGTGTTACCATGTCTTAAACGCATACGAGGACCGATATCGAGACAAAGGTCCCGGGAGCCTAACGACTCTGTACCGGAAGGTCGATATCGGGGATGAGGGCGAGTGTGATGTGACGGACCTCCTTATGCATACGTTTGAGGTTTTCCGCCACCTCACTGAACAAGAATCGGAAACTAAAACCACGACATCCGTAGTGACCGAACCACAAACTGGGCAATCTAACGCCATGATGCCGATACGAGAAGCTGCCCCTTACTGGGTTCCTCCATGAGGTGAAGGGACTAACGATGATGCAAACCACAAAGATGCAAAAGGAAGGGTAGTGTACAACTGGGTCTACCAGCCGTGGGACCGGCAAGAGATTCTGACATTCCGGAAATCTCTGCCTGATCTACGTAAAAACCCCACTGCCTTCTATACTGAATTAGGTACAGCCCTAGGTTCAACGATTATGACCCTGGCTGACATCGACTTGTTTTTCGGGTTATGTCTACCAGCTGATGTGTGGAAGCAAATCCGGAAGGTCGACCACCTTGAGCTGTTTGGACATACCTGGTCACAACTCGATGGCATTGACAAACAACGAGAGCCTGGACAAAAGCCTTTGAAACCCATTTTAGACCTCCCAGATAAAATCGTACAGAAATTAAAAACCCTGATTCCAGAAAAGAAAGTGGACTGGTCGATAGTAACAGCCTGTCGCCAGAAACCCCAGGAGGATGTATCGGAGTACTTCTCCCGGTTTGAAACGGTGTTCTCCGATTACAGCCGCCAGGACATGACCACTGCAACCGGACACCATCTGTTTGTCCAGAATTATGTTAAGGGTTTGTCACCAGAGGTATCCCAGAAACTGCAGGCCAGCGAGAGTAGTTGGGCAGCCTCCAAACCTACGGCTATCCTCCAAATGGCCCAATATTACGAACATCAGAAAAATGAAATCGATAGAGCCACAGAGAAAAAGAAGAAAGATTTGAAAGAAAGGGTGATGATCGCACAACTGCAAGGGGTGACTATAGGACGTGACCAATACAGGGGAAGCTATCAGACGAACGCCCCTAAGACTACACCTCCCAAGGACCGTACTTCGACTCCCCACATTGGACGTACAGACATTAGAGAGGACCAGTGCGCTTTCTGTAAAGGAACTGGCCATTGGAAATCCCAATGCCCGATCCTGTCGGAAATAATCAGAAACAAAGACCCCAAGGACATAGCAAATGGACCGAGAAATAAGGGACAGCAGCGAGGGCCCTCAAATGACACGACTAATGACAGACCAGGCAGACCAAATACATTTGATCGACCCAGACAGAACCAATACCAGCAATCTGACTATGATGACGCCCACGACTTTGCATAGGACTGCCAAGGGCAAGGGAGGGATCCAGTCGAGCTCTATGTTGACCAGCAAGGCCCTTATGTCACTGCTAAGGTCTTGGGTACAAAGTCTCCATTTCTGGTAGACACTGGCGCAACACGTAGTGCGTTATCTAAACGACTGATTCCAAGGGCACCCTTGTCTGGCTCACTCATAACATCGACAGGTTTCGATGGAACGCCCTCCACTAACCCTTTGTCCGCCCGATCCTCTTCGACTTAGAAAACAACACCACTGACACCACGTTTTTGCTTTCCTCCAATAGTCCTGACGCCATTATGGGACTTGACTTATTGAAACACTTCTGAGCGACGATTAGATGCTCTCAGGACGGAGTTCGAGTTTTCCTTTACGACAACCCCGTTCTGCTTAGACATTGCCCTCCCCGACGCATGTTTTCCATCACTGACGCTGACATATCCCTGCTTGACACTCTGCCTCCGCATCTGTGGGCCAAGACGGACTCGGACGTAGGGCGCATGATGATTGACCCAGTGCACATTACTGTCCGACCAGACGCAACACTCCCAAAGCTTCCACAATATCGGATATCGCCCGAGGGCGAGAAGGCATTGGTAAAGATTATTCAGTCACTGATAGACGCAGGAGTGGTAGAGGAAGTGGTTAGCAACATTTGCAACAGTCCTATCTTGCCCATCATCAAGAAACAGGGAGAGGGAGATGAGAAAGCATACCGCTTTAATATTGACCTTCGAGAGATCAACAAAGTGGTGGTACCCCAGTACCCCGTGGTCTCAGACATCACCACCATCCTGACTTTGATTCCTTCTACTGCCACCACCTTCACTGTCATTGACCTCAAAAACGCATTCTTTTCCATCCCCATCCACCCAGACAGCCGATATCTCTTCGGCTTTACCCTAAAAGCCCGCTCACATAGGTTCTGCCGAGCACCCCAGGGCTACACAGAAAGCCCTAGCATCTACAGCCAGGCCCTCAAGAGACAACTGGATCAAGTCCAGTTACCCGATGGAGTGGTGTTAGTGCAATATGTCGATGACATCCTTTTGGCAGCCGACACCACTCCATTAGCAGTTACAGCCACCATTCAACTCCTGCACTTCCTTGCGGAAAATGGCCACAAGGTCTCCAAGAGAAAGTTGCAATTCTGCCAACCCCAGGTCACTTACTTAGGCCACCTTTTTGTCCAAAGACGGAAGGAAACTCACTCCCGACCGGATCCAAACCATTCTCGACACACCCGTCCCTAAGACTCAGAAACAGGTTCGCTCCTTACTAGGCCTCACCTCCTTCTGCCGACAGTGGTTACCAAACTTTAGCCTCATTGTGAAACCGCTGCTTTCTCTGCTAGCCAAAGACGTCCCCTTCCCACTCCCTTGGACCCCTGAATGCCAAACCTCCTTCACGGAACTACGAGATGCCCTTTGTTCGGCCCCTGTCCTAGGTACCCCCGATTACACAAAGCCCTTCTCCCTTTATACTCACGAAAGGGAGGGGTGCGCTTTATCTGTCCTGACCCAGTCCATTGGCCCAAAGCAACGACCGTGCGCTTACTTCTCTGCCACTCTTGACCCTGTAGCCAGAGCCCTGCCTGCCTGTCTTTGAGCTGTAGCTGCCGCTGCAATCTCTATCCGACAGAGTGAGGGGATCGTGCTCTCGAATGCCCTCACGGTACTAGTACCCCATGCGGTTGACACCCTCCTGAACCAAACCAAGACGCAACACCTGACGAGTGCACGACTGACTGGATACGAATTGACTTTGCTTGCACCCCATATCACCCTGAAAAGATGCACCACACTGAACCCAGCAACACTGTTACCCTTACCAGAGAACGATCCCAACGTGCACCCTATACATGACTGCGTGACTCTTACGGACGAACAGACTAGAAGTAGGGTTGACCTCAGAGACACGGCTTTTCCTGACCCTGGCGGAGAGCTGTGGGTGGACGGTTCTTGCATCAAACTCCCCGATGGCACCACTTCCGCTGCCTATGCGGTCACCACGGCTCGAACTGTAGTCGAGACAGCCCGCATCACGCAACGATCTGCCCAGGCAGCGGAACTGATTGCCCTGACACGAGCCTGCATTCTAGCAGCAGGAACCACGACGAACATTTACACTGACAGCCAGTACGCCTTTGGGGTGGTTCACCATTTTGGGCTCCTTTGGAGAGAAAGGGGATTCTTGACCTCACACGGCACCCCCATCTTGCATGGAGATCTAGTCTCCGCCTTGATCGAAGCTGTCCTTCTCCCCAAGAGGCTTGAGGTCATCAAATGCCAGGCACACAAGAAGGTGACGGACATTATTGGACAGGGAAATGCACTAGCCGACATCACTGCCCGAACGACAGCCGAAAATAGGACGACAACACGTATGTACGTGACCAGGTCACAAGCAGAAAAATGGACTGACGCTAGGGACACTATTAGAGACATTCAAATGGCTAGCACACAACACGAACTGACTGAATGGACACGGGTGGGATTAAAGGATGACGAAGGCTGCTGGCGTACAAAAGACACAAACAAATGGTTGCTACCTGACTCGTACCTGATTCCCATACTGACTATGACACACTCCCCTGCCCACATAGGATCAGCCCCCATGATTGAACTAGTCTCCAGAGTTTGGCACAATGATAAAATCTCAGACTCCGCCAAACGTCTGGTCCAACAATGCTTGATATGCCTGCAACACAACCCCGGGAAAGGAACTGTAGTACCCCGGGGAGGGTTTGGGGTCCCAAATCACCCGTTTGAAGTCCTGCAGATGGACTACATCCAACTAGACAGATGCCAAGGCCTGAAATATGTACTTGTAGTAGTATGCGCCTTTAGCAAGTGGGTGGAAGCATACCCAACCTGTGACAACACTGCTATGGCCACTGCAAAAGTACTATTAAAGGAATTTTTCCCTCGCTACGGCCTTTGTCGTATTTTATGGAGCGACAATGGCCCCCACTTCATAGCCGAAGTCATCCAGCTCATCATAAAGGGGCTGGGCATCAAGCAGAAGTTCCACGCAGTTTTCCACCCCCAGTCTGCAGGTCTCGTTGAGCGACACAATGCCACCCTAAAGCTCAAATTGGCCAAGATAGTGGCCACCACGGATCTGAAATGGCCAGACGCCCTCCCACTGGCATTGCTATCGATGCGTTCCACCCCCACCAAACATCACTTGACACCTTACGAAGTTGTTTTTGGTCGACCCATGAGTGTCTGGTCTGCACCGAAACCAAGTTCCATTCATGACGTCCCGGACGTCCTAATGTCTGATTATCTGTATAAATTGACTGAAACTCTGTCTGTCATTCATCAGCAGGTGCAGCAGGCCATCCCCGATGCTTCCAGGGGTCCGGGTCACGCCATCCAACCTGGAGATTTCGTGCTGATCCGAAATTTTCAGCGAACGAAAAGTCTGGAACCCAGGTGGACGGGCCCCTGGCAAGTGCTGCTCACCACCCGGACGGCTCTTCGTGTGGAGGGGAAACGGCACTGGCTGCACGCGCACCACTGCAAGAAGGTCTCCTCGACCTTGACTACAACAGAAAACATCGACAACCAAGAAGAGCTCCTGGACAAGGACCGACCGTCTTTAGCCTGCTATCCGGATTCCGAAGCCCTCGAACTTGCAAAATTCTCTGATCCTACTGTGCCATCCAGAGAAGGGTATTTCCTGCGACGAAAGGAGGGAGCTCCGGCTAAGTAGACCACGGACTAAGTTAAATCTCAGAACGGTGACCTAAACACCACCAGGGGTCACCCGGAGAGACGCTAAACGAAGTCTGTGGTTCTGCCCGCTACCGAGCACCTTGAAGATGATGGAAGCGCCAAATAAGAAGATGATGGAAGCGCCAAACAAGAAGGTGATGGAAGCAACAGGAAATACCCTCTACAGAAACCCGAGAGCAGACAAGCTCCACAGCTCAAAGACAATTGCACTTTTCATCATGATCCTTTTCTGCTTTCTCCTCATGACCACGCTCTGGATTGTGGAAGAAAATGCACCTGCTCACGAAACATTCCTGACCACCGCTCAGCCTACCACCATGAAGGAACATTACCTGATTTCGCTCTCTCCTCAACTCAGAGAGAGGCGAAAGGAATTTTGGAATAACTCCTTTGTACAGTTGCTGCACCAGCACAATCTTGCCACCAACGCCACCAACTGTTGGATCTGTGGGTTGCTACCCCACGCCACTGGACATTCAATACCATTCATCCCTTCACCCTTCTCAGTTCACGGCTCTTGCCTTGCTTGGCTGATCCTCTTGCAAGAAAGTTATAAGGACAATGCCACCTCCAGCAAAACTGTAACACATTTCTTCAACGAGGTCTGGCGAAACAAAACAAAGACACACTTCTGCCCACAGGCCTCCAACGACTCAATCCACATGGATATCCCTGCTAAAGAACGAATTGAAATGCAGGTGTTCAATAATCCAACCAGACCCACCTTCTCCTACCTGCGGAAACGAACAGCTGCCACTCTGACTGTGGCCCTGTCAGTCATCAACGTCACAGGCCACATGTGCATGGAAGGGCTTGGGACACAGCTGGTAGGCCGCAGTGCTTGCCGTTTTACCAGAACTTTGGACTCCACAGATCCACCTTCCTTTGTGTCGTCCCCAAATATGTATTTCGTCTGCGGCACAAAAGCTTACACCTGGCTCCCCAAAGGCTGGGGGGGCACTTGTTTCATCTCCTTCATCCTTCCTCCGACTTATGTGGCTCCAGCGAATCATCATAGACAAAAACGAGCCAAGGACATTGAACAAGCCGACTCAACAGGAGCGCAGTTCCTCGATGCCATGAAGGGACTTGTTCCACTCTGGGGCCCGATGGCAAACAGCCGTGCCATCCGACATCTGACCCAGGCAGTTGAGACAACAATGAACATCACAGCCGGTATCCTTGCTAACAACACCGCCGAACTTCAAGCGGTCCGCTTGGTGACCCTTCAGAACCGCCTTGTCCTAGATGTGGTTCTTGCGGACCGCGGTGGAGCCTGCCGCATTATTGGGTCCAGCTGCTGTACATTCATACCGGACAATTCACCCTCAGTGTACAAGGCCATCGAACATCTCCACAGACTCTCTTCAGAAGTCCACCAGGAACAGGAAGAATGGTCGCTTGGTGGCTGGTTCTGGAGTACTGTTAAGAACTGGGGCTGGAGACTGTTTACCATTATCCTGATCCCTGTAGTTGTGATATGTGGTCTATGCTTAGGAATTCAATGTCTGCCACCTCTGTGTTCACTATGCACAAATTGTATTTGCCCTAAAACTGTGGACTTTAGAAATGAACGCATGGGAGCATTATATGATGCCGAGGTCAGAGATCTAATGAAGATTGATATCGAATAGGCAAGCTGGCTAGATATGTTGAAAAGGGAGGACTGTTAAACCTTAGGTCGCAGCATCAACATTATCGGCGCCATCTTGCCCCCTTTTCGAGCCCATTCATGCGCGTAAGCGGCAGCCATTTTGAGTACCATGGCCTCTCTGCCCATCGTTGATAGCCAGCGCGTCTCTCTCTCTCTCTCTCCTGAAGGACTGGGTTCTTTAAGACCCAGCGGTGCCAGGGCACAACACCTGAAACCTTCGTGGGTAACCTGCTCCGGCGTACGAATCACAGAGACACGGGACACTTCCTTCGACGTCAAAGATTCAAGGTTTATTTGCTGCAGGGAACACAGAGATCACGACAAGTACACAGCGTGCAACTTGGGGAGACTGCTTCAAATTGGTTCTGTGGATCGCTCCTTTTATACAGTTTTTACCCATAGGATAACATTGAACACAAAAGTTTACAACCCGGTTCCCACCATTATCCCCCAGAGGGGTCACTTTGGTCACTTTGAAACACATGAGGTCCGGAACATAAGTGCGGAAACATTTGGCGGTTCCCAACTGTAAAAACCATCTTCCCACCATTAGCAAATTCCAATCAGCAGTAAAACCGATCGAAATAGGAAAAAGGTCAGGTGTAGAGGAAGACGGAGACAGTGGGGAGATCGGAAAGGGTGTAAAAGGGGAGGTAACGGGAAACACGAGATACAGGCATCAAAGGGACGTGCCTAATGAGATGCACGGCTAAGACAATAAGTCCGTGCAGCAAGATGAGCCTCGAGCGGCGCCATCTGCATTACAGTAACAACCCCCTCATCATAAAGACACTCACAAAGACATGTGTCTTCCGCAAATATCTTGAGAGCCCCAGGGTCGCGAAGCGGACAACGTCCGTTCGCTGGCTACTTGAGGGCAAGAGACAAAATGGATGCCGTATCTAAGATGGAACCCGTGGGTACAGATGAAAAACCCACATAACAAACGAACGGTTTAAGTTAGCACAGCGAAACTGCGCGCACTTACTAAACTCGTCATTTGCGGTTCATAGATACCAGACTCGACCATATTCGTGCGAGTCAAAAACACCACTTACAATTGTCACGGAACCTCAGACGCTCCTTTTGCCCTCATGTAGGCAAGCACTAGTCAGAATCATATTCGATATTCATCAGACCATCGAGGTGTTGCTGTAGCATAGCTCTGTCCAACCGAGTCCCCTTGGTAACAGATGGTTGTCTCATACACGTCGTAGCACAGAGGCCACATAAGGCAGGACCACACTGCACACAAAGGCAACACGTGAACAGGAACACTACAACGACTCCGATGATCATCAGAATTTTCCAACCCCAAGTCGACATCAGGCCCCAAAACCATCCAAGTAGCGTCCAATCCCCTACATCCACGTGTATGGATTCGGAGATCTTATGCAACCTCGAGATGGCTTGATAGACAGTAGGAGCATTATCTGGAATGAAAATGCAGCAGCTCGAATGGATCACCTTACATACCCCACCTCGATCTGCTAAGATGACATCTAAAACCATACGGTTTTGTAACGTCATAAGTCTCTCCGCCTGAAGTTCTGTGGTGATATTACCAAGGGCACTGGCAGTAATATTAGCTGTTGATTCTACCACCCGAGTCAACTGTCTCAGGTTCCTACTATTGACCATAGGTCCCCAAAACGGGAGGAAACCCTTGAAAAAGTCTCCTGCCTCTTGACCGGCAGTATCCTCTTCGCTAATTACGCCTCGTACAACTCTAGTCTTATGATAATCGGCATCTACCGTAAACGTCGGAGGCAACAGATTTGCAATGAAACATGAGCCCATGAAGTCAACGGGCAACCATGTGTATGCACGATCATAACAGATAAAGTATGTACCCTTGGCAGCCAGAAACACAGGGGACGAGGACATCGGCAGAATGTAATTTTCAGTGCAAGCACTTGCTCCAAGTCGGGCTTGCGATCTTCGGCCACGACCCATAAGACAAAAATTACCAGTGTGGGGTACGACCCATATCGGAGGCGAGCTTTTAAGCTGCTTTTCGCTAGTGAACACGCTATATTCACCTCTACTTAGGACTCTATAGGCTTGTACCTCTTCTTCGGGAATAAGCGAAGGATCATAGATATCACTATCTAAATCCTCTATTGCTATCGACAAAGGTTTTTGATACGAGGTAGGACCAGAGTAGGGGGAACGTGGTTCTCGGATGGGGTGGAAACCCAGTGCGCTTCGAAACATTGTTTGAAATGCTCGAGCTGACCCTTGGGAACTATACGGTAACACCAGATACGGAATTCCCTTATCTGTAGTATGTGGCATCAACCCACACACCCAACAATTAGTAGTGTTAACCACTAACTGATGCTGATGGAGGAGCTGAATAAAGGAATTGTTGCGGAATTCTACACGTCTAGCCTGCTCGTGTTCCGGTAACATATGAAAGGAATGGGGAGAAGCAGTAGAGGTAAGATTAGGGTAAGGAGTAGGAGTAGGTGTAGCAGGTAAGAAGTAAGACATCGTGTAATACACCCCACCCGCCAATAATGCAGAAGCAGTCAAAAACAATACAAACAGTTGGAATATGAAACATTTGGTACGACTGAGTTGCTGCAGCTTGAATCTGTGGACATGAGCTCTCTCCAAATCATTCAGCTTCGAGAATGCCATTCCCTACGGCCGTCCGCAACGTTTCTTGACGCACTTCGTTCTGTGCAGCAATAGTCAATCCCTAGGAGTTCCCAGGAACCGACGGCCTTTAACCTAGCGTTAAGACCTACTGTCCAGAAGGAAGTACGCGCGCGGCCCTACGGCCTTCAATGCACAATATGTACGTATGCAAAAACAAAGTCTCTCAGCTGTAAAGGCAAAAAGGTACAAGGAGTGAAGCTCAAAATATATGTACAAAAATAATTACAGTAATACGAAAGTTCAAAACTGATCACGGGAAAACGGGATAATGCAGTTGACAATACGGCAAGGCAAGATCTTTTTATTTGTCCTTAGTGCGGGATCGCAAAAAGTATCGAGTTTTCCCAGGACGTGTCTGCTCGTCAAACAAAGGATCCGTTGAAGAGACAGCGTCCTGCTGATCAGTTGAGTGTTCTGGTCTTGAGTCTTTTGATGCTAATTGTTCAACAGTGTCTTTCTGCTGCGCTGAGAATTCCTCAACAAGCTGTGCGTCGCTAAAGGGCACAAACGCCGGCAATGTTTCTGTTTCAGATGACGCAATGCCTCTCCTTACCCACGGGTCTGCCGGCAAAGGGATGGGGACTCGTTTGGTGTGCGTAGCATGCACCCAATTCTTACGTCCCTCAAGACGAACGGCAGTCCTCGTGGCCAGGAGCACTTGGTAGGGTCCGGTGAACCTCGGGTCCAGGTTATTTTTGCGTGAAAAATTCCTTGTCACCACCCAGTCTCCGGGCTGGAGCTGGTGGCCTGGACCCTCTGTCTGCGTCGGCAATGCGTCGTAAACCTGTTGGTGAATTAACCTCAGTTTAGCAGTCAAGTCATGTAGATAATCAATCAACATTGGGTACTCAAGATCAGAAAACATTCCTGGCCTAGGAACCCCCCACACATTCGCAGGACGGCCGAACACTATTTCATAGGGACTAAGCCCTACTCGGGAGTGTACAGTCGCCCTAGTCGACAGTAATGCTAAAGGTAAAGCGTCAGGCCACGAAAGACCAGTCGTAGCCTGAATCTTCGCTAACTTTAGTTTAAGGGTGCCATTGTACCCTTCAACCAATCCAGCTGACTGGGGATGATTGGCGCTGTGGAATTTCTGATTAATTCCAAGGCCCTTACACACACTCTTCATCACACTTCCAACAAACTCACTTCCGTTATCTGACCACACGACTCTAGGCATTCCATACCGAGGAAAGTATTCCTTCAGTAGGATTTTCGCAGTAGACAAAGCAGTATTATCTTTGAGGGGATAGGCCTCGATCCATCGGGAGAATGCGCAAACAACAACTAAAACGTACTTCAGGTTATTGCATCGCTCCATATGGATGAAGTCCAATTGAATCACCTCAAAGGGATACGAAGGGGGAGCAAAACTGCCAGGAGGAGTTGGGGTTCCTTTGCCAGGATTGTACATTATACACACCATACAATTCTTCACCAGACGTTCAGCACATTTCATAATGCCATCATTCTTCCACACAGGAGATAGCAACTTACAAATACCTTTCGCGCTAATATGTGCTAACCCATGCGCCATTGTCACAACAGCCAGCACATACGCATCAGGCAACAACCATCTTTTCTGATCCGACAAATCAATCCAACAACCATTCGCATCCAACTTTCCCGTACTTTCTTTCCACTTCGTCTTTTCAGTCTCGGTGGCCTCATTCTGAATTGCTTTCACACTCTCGATAGTGTCTTCACACATACTCGATTCTGTAGGCCACCTAACCGAACTCGTCACATACATTCGAGTGCTAAGGTTTCGGGCAGTCTCCTTAGCAGTCTCATCCGCAAACGCATTACCACGACCAATATCATCCGTCACCTTACGATGCGCACTACATTTAACAATCGCAACTTGCATAGGCAAAGTCAATGCATCCAAAAGATCATTCACAAGCTGGCCATGCTGTATCTTCGTACCGTGCGACGTCAAGAAACCTCTCTCTCTCCACAATCGTCCAAAACTGTGAGCAACACCAAACGCGTATTGACTGTCAGTAAATACATTCACGCGTTTCCCTTTCGCTAACACACATGCTCTAGTAAGAGCAATCAGCTCCGCAGCTTGAGCAGAATTTTGATTCAGCCTTGCAGTCTCAACAACAGTATTCAGCGTTACAACAGCATAAGCAGTAGTCACATCGCCATTCGGCAACTTAAAACAGGACCCATCCACATACAAGGTGCCATCCGGATCTTCCAATGGGGTGTTTTTAAGGTCCACTCGACCTTTCGTTTCCTCTTCAGTCCTCAAGTAGCAGTCATGTTCTGCTACTTCATCTGACTCTGTGCTAATTGGTAACAAAGTTGCCGGGTTCAGAACATTACAACGTTTTATCTGAATGTGGCTTGCCAAGAGCGTCAATTCGTACCCAGACAACCTCGCACTCGTCAAGTGCTGAGTTTTCGTTCGATTCAAAAGAGTATCGACTGCATGCGGAACCATCACCGTAAGCATATTATCCATGACCAATCCTGCTGATTGTCGGATGGAGACCGCAGCTGCCGCTGTTGCTCGTAAACAACTCGGCAATGCTCTAGCTACTGGGTCCAAGGTCGAGGAAAAATATGCACATGGACGTTGCTTACCACCAAAAGGTTGCGTTAAGACACTCAAAGCACAACCTTCCCTCTCGTGAACATATAACGTAAACGGCTTACTGTAATCAGGGGTACCTAACACAGGAGCCGAACACAATGAATCACGCAGTTCAGAAAAACTTTTCTGACATTCTTCCGTCCATGGTAAAGGAGTTGAAACATCCTTGCACGTAAGAGCCACCAATGGTTTCGCTAGCAATGAAAAATTTGGAATCCATTGCCTGCAGTACGACGTGATACCTAGAAAGGCACGCACATCTCTTTGGGTTTTTGGCACAGCCATTCGCGCAATTGCTGCAATTCTCTCTGGGGTCAATCTCCTTCCCTCCTTTGACAATAAGTGACCTAGATAGGTTACTTCTTGACAACAATATTGGAGTTTAGAAGGTGACACCTTGTGATTTAACTCACAGAGATGTTGCAGCAACGACACCGTAGCAATTTTGCAAATGTCCTGAGTATCAGCAGCCACCAATAAGTCATCGACGTATTGGATCAAGGCCGCACCAACCGGCAACCTGAATGCGTCCAGTTGACCCTTCAAGGCTTGGCTGTAAATAGATGGACTTTCACAGTAGCCCTGAGGAGCGCGTTTGAACCGGAAGCTACGTCCACCGAGAGAGAAACCGAAAAGGTCCCTGCTCTCTTCGGCAATCGGGATGCTGAAAAACGCATTTTTCAAGTCAATCACCGAAAACCATGATGCAGAAGCTGGAATCAGAGTCAGTAGCGCCGTGATGTCAGGCACAACAGGAAATTGAGGAACCACAATTTTATTTACCTCCCGTAAATCGATAACAAAACGATAAACAGGCGGTTTTGAAGGATCAGTACGTTTAAGAATGGGCAGCACAGGGCTGTTGCACACGTTTCCCCGAGTCTCCTCAATAACATCTTTCTCGATCAAATCATAGATGATCGCCAACAGTGCTCGTTCACCATCAAGGGAGATACGATATTGGGGAATACGTGGCAATCGCACATTAGATTTCAACTGAACAACATAAGGGGAGATATCAAGCAGGCCCACGTCATTTGGGCCTGTTGCCCACAAAGACGCAGGAAGAGAACTCAATTCCGGTGGGAGCTTATCGAGGGACAAATACATAGGAGAGACAACCCTCTCTCCTAACGTAAGTTGCACACCCGCAGGAGAACAATACAAAGTCGCATACAGACGTTTAAGCAAATCCAGGCCCAAAAGATTTTCACCACAACCCGTAGTTAAAATCAACGGAGCTTCTAGCTCACAAGGCCCAATTTTAAGGGGCAAAGGGCGAGAAACTGGATTGCTAACAGGGGCGCCAGAGAATCCAACGGATACATTTGTTAAGCCAGACAAAGGTGCGCCAGGGAGTTTCGAATGCATGATAGAACTTTTCGCTGCACCAGTGTCCAACAGAAAAGGCTCGACGATGCCCGATGTAGCAACTGCGACGTAAGGCCCTCTCTGATCAACCGGAACTGATACCACTCCCTCTCCTTGTCTATGGCTGTCCTAGTAATTACTGTCGTCAGTTCCCTGATCGACGTAATAATCGTCTACATTGTACTGCGCAGATCGTCCTTGCGATGATCCACGTTGATCGAAACAATTATTAGAATTAGACGAGTTATCCGAGCGATCGTTCTGAGCACCACGACCTCTACCACGTGATGTTTGCTGCGAACCACCACGACCTCCTCTAGATGAGTTACCATTGTTACGTTCATTCAAAACAGGGCAATTGAATTTAATGTGTCCCTCCTGTCTACAATAAGCACATTGATTGTACCCTAACGAGGATCTTTGGGAGGAGGAGTCGTTACGGGTTTGGGATCTGTTCGATTGTGGCTGTGACCTATTCTGTTGTGAAGTATTCTGATTTGACCGCGGAGGATACGCTTGTTGCAACAACACTTTAGTTTTGAGCTCTTTCGTCTTTTTATCAGCACGGTCGTTCTCTTCTTTCTCTCTATTCTCATAGTATTGTGCCGTAGCCAATATCTGAGCCGAAGTAGAAACGGCCCATGCACTTTCCGAATTTCTCAATTTATTGCTCAAGTCGGGCAATAAATTTGAAACAAATTTATCCACAAACAATCTCTGACCACCCTCAGTACCCATATCCTGACCACTATGGTCGATGAATGCCTCCTCAAACCTCGTAAAGAAGTCGGAAACACTCTCATCTTTCTTCTGCTTACAGGCTGACAACTTGTCCCAGTTCACCTTCATAGCTGGCATAAGTGTTTTCATTAGCGTAATAATTCTTTGAGGAAGGTCAAGAATCAACTGGTCGGGTTTAGTAGCAGCTACTTGTCCGGCGTCTGCCGCTACAATGGCAGCCCAAGCACCACCTAATTCAGCCGGGTGATTTTCCTGTCGAATCTTTGCCCATACCGGTTGCGGTACGACATTGCCAAACAACATATCGATATCGGCAAGATTCATTACCGTAGCATCTACAAGCTGTGATAATTCTTTGTAATATCCTGTAGGATTCTTGCGTGGGTCAGGCAAAGATTGCTTCACCTGTAACACTTCCGAGCGTTTCCATGGGAGATGTATCCATATTCTCTGGAAGTGCGCCAATGTCGGAGGTTGAGCATTAGGATTAGCTGGTATCCAAACCGGCGGAACTTCACGCATAGGATATTGGCCAGACTCGTCTGGTTGTTTTTCAATATCCTCAACGAACAATGCATGAGGGATGGGAGCCGGACGAAGAGATAGCAATCGTTCAACAGCACGTCGAACGTTAGTATCCACTATCAGCCCATTTGCGAACTGAAGCTGGAGATCAGACAGAGCGGTGAGCACTTCGTCAGGCGCATCAACCGCTATCTGATCATAAAGGAACTTACACATTTCGTTAAACACATATCTCTGGGTTGGTATATTGAATTGACAAAATGTTTCGAGGACAACACGGGGTGGACTTCTCTGAGGATTTACCATCCAACCCATCGCCATATTATATAGCGCAACGCGTTCTCTGTTTCCAGGAAGCTGACTACGTCTCTGAGGACCATCGGAACCAGCGGACCCATGAACAGGTCCGAGCGAATGAAAGAAACTAGCCGCAAGAGGAGAATTGCGACTACGAGTAGAGGGAGAAGAATAAGACACAGGGCTAACAAGAGAAGGAGTAGAAACAGTAGCAACAGCAGGAGTTAACAAAACAGGAGCAGTAGCAGGAGCAGTAGCGGGAACAGGAGTATGTGGAAGCGGAGGAGCAGTAGGAATAGAAACAGACAAAGAAGCAGGAACAGTCGGAAGAACGGGTGCAGGTTGAGGAACAGGCGGAGGAGGAATAGGCGGAAGAATAGGTACGGCAGGGACCACAGGAGCTGCGGTACCCTGTACGTACGGAGGTGGCGACTTCATAAGATAAGACATTAAGGGATCCTCAACTGGCTCTTCCTTCTTTTCCGACTCCGTTGGTAAAGCGGGGTAACATTTATCTACAGTCATATGCTGTAATCGGTCAAACACTTCCTTATCCTTAACCTCCTTATCTCGCTGAAATTGCTCTGCTTTCTTCACTATGGTAGCAACATTATCTCGCTGATTACGTTTAGTCTGTCTGATTTCTTTCTGTCGGGCTTCCTTGCGCCACAACCGAAAGGCATCAAACATGGCCGGCCGTGACTTTCTTTCGAACAATTTAATCTCTAGATTATCTAAAATCGGGGCCTCGAAGCTACCATGAGGTGGCCAACGAAGGTCGCCGTCCTTTTTCGTATATTTAATCCAGTAATCGTTAAAGGTAACTGGGCCTAGCCCATGCTTACTATAGAGCTCATACGTGGGAGTTCCAACCGGAGGTATCGGACACGAGTCCTCCAATCGGGAATCCATACCACAAGGCTTGAAACAACTAAACAAGGTACTGCGACCAGGCATCTTGCACACTAGCCGAGTTTCACAGACTTCAAGGGTTACAGGATTTACCAAGTCCCAGCAAAGATCAAAACCCTCGGTCTTTGGCGGCTGCAGTCGTCAAACAACACAACAAAGTACGCTAGCAAAGTGTCACCGACAAAAACACTCACACAGCGCTAACAACAAAAAAACACTCGCTAAAGTGTCAACAACCAAGAACTATGGGAGCGACCCACAAATACTTAACTCAAAGATCGATGGCGTCACCAGGAAGGCCCGTCAATCGTCTCGCTATACCAAGGTCTACGCCAGGCGCCAAAAACAGGCCTACAGTCAGGGCAGCAGTCCGTCGCAGCCGTCCGGAGGCGGGAATCTTCGCGGGAAAAGTCTTCGGGCCACTTATTTCGACAACAGGATCGATGAAGCGGAGTGCACCTTCCCTCGGAGATTTCACACGAAGTTCCTCACGATCGTCGGGCTTGGACCGGTACCACTGATGCAGCCCCACGTTGGGCGCCAACTGAAGGACTGGGTTCTTTAAGACCCAGCGGTGCCAGGGCACAACACCTGAAACCTTCGTGGGTAACCTGCTCCGGCGTACGAATCACAGAGACACGGGACACTTCCTTCGACGTCAAAGATTCAAGGTTTATTTGCTGCAGGGAACACAGAGATCACGACAAGTACACAGCGTGCAACTTGGGGAGACTGCTTCAAATTGGTTCTGTGGATCGCTCCTTTTATACAGTTTTTACCCATAGGATAACATTGAACACAAAAGTTTACAACCCGGTTCCCACCATTATCCCCCAGAGGGGTCACTTTGGTCACTTTGAAACACATGAGGTCCGGAACATAAGTGCGGAAACATTTGGCGGTTCCCAACTGTAAAAACCATCTTCCCACCATTAGCAAATTCCAATCAGCAGTAAAACAGATCGAAATAGGAAAAAGGACAGGTGTAGAGGAAGACGGAGACAGTGGGGAGATCGGAAAGGGTGTAAAAGGGGAGGTAACGGGAAACACGAGATACAGGCATCAAAGGGACGTGCCTAATGAGATGCACGGCTAAGACAATAAGTCCGTGCAGCAAGATGAGCCTCGAGCGGCGCCATCTGCCTTACAGTAACAACCCCCTCATCATAAAGACACTCACAAAGACATGTGTCTTCCGCAAATATCTTGAGAGCCCCAGGGTCGCGAAGCGGACAACGTCCGTTCGCTGGCTACTTGAGGGCAAGAGACAAAATGGATGCCGTATCTAAGATGGAACCCGTGGGTACAGATGAAAAACCCACATAACAAACGAACGGTTTAAGTTAGCACAGCGAAACTGCGCGCACTTACTAAACTCGTCATTTGCGGTTCATAGATACCAGACTCGACCATATTCGTGCGAGTCAAAAACACCACTTACAATTGTCACGGAACCTCACTCCTGACCTCGCAAGCATCCCCCACACGCTGACAGCCCCCGCTCTCACATGCCTTGGGTCATAAACCCCTCTTCAGCGCAGCTCTGCCTCGGAACCCTATCCTGTTCCCAGCGCAACACCTCCCTTCATTCCTTTCATGGTTCCGGGTCCTTTGATAAAACCCCCTTTTCCTGTGTGCCCGTTTGTCTTACTCATTCCCAGGCCACCACCTGGCCCTGCAGATACTGTTTATTACCCCCCTGTACAGTAGGAAGCTTCCCCCATCAAAGGATCCTCGAGTTGATCAAAGCCCCCACCCCATGAGATCCGATCAACCTCACACATTCCGTGAATTGGCGGAATGTCCAGCTGCGCAATAATCATCATCCGTTGTGACCAGGGTGGGGACTTCAAATGTAAATGTGTGTGGGAACGGGCCTGAAGCGGGGATTCCGAGGATGTCTTTCCATACATCAAAGGGTTGACAGGGATGTATGACGTTACAACGCATACTATTACAACTACCTACCGTTACAACGCGACCATTACAACGCATACCATTACAACGCATAGCGCTTTGAGGTGCTGGATAGTGGTAAGTATAATTTACTATTCTAACTCCAGTCCCCGTGGACCCTAGGGATGGTGTTGGATAGTAAATTATACTTATTCCCTATCCTAGAGCGCCCCCAGCGCAATGCGTTGTAATGGTATGCGTTGTAAAAATCGCGTTGTAATGGTAGTGCGGAGTAAAAGATGCGTTGTAACGGGTGTATACCGTTGACAGAGATGTGTTTTATGCAATAAAGTAATAAACCTCTGTATAAGAGGCCAGGCCTCCGAGATGCAGTTAGAGCACCTCGAGAAGATACCCTGTTGTCTGATTTGATGTGTTCTGCTCCGTCGGAATAAAACTTCTGTTTCCTGCCTTCCAGTCTCCAGCGCCTGCCTCTTTGTTTGGTAAACTTGAGTGGGTATAGAGGCGGCTAACGCCGGGCAACTTCGGAAAAGGTCTTCTGCCTGTACCTTTTTCAACACCTGGGCTCCTATTAATTGGGCTAGCACCTCATACAGTTCAAAAACAATGTAAAGAGGATATAAAGGGAGGATCTCGTTACTATCCTTTTTTATCAGAAGGAGTTAGATCTTTTTAAAATGGGCAACCCATTTATCAGGACTGATGTTCCCAAGCCAAATCGCAAACAGGGGCCTTCGACAAATCATGAATAGTGGCGCCTTCCAAAAAGCATCAAGCTTATTACTCTTACCTGAAGCGATCAACTCCTCCCAAACCTCCATTTGCAGATCCAAAATCTTTTTTTCAACACCTTTTTGTACTCTCCTACACAGTTCTTCCTCCTCCCTATTCATTGGAGCTCATTTTAGGGCAAGCCAAAGATTATTGTGAGAAGATTTACAGGCTCTGTCAAACCACCCTGGTGAGTTGTAAGCTGCCTAAGCGGGTTCTTCAATAAATTCCTTATACTGATCCTCAGGGTTACAAATTCCTCAATAATTTCAGATGGTATATTATTCTCTGATAGACAGAGGTCCACAAGACCCATATTGTCTTGAATAATTCGACACAAAAGTCCCCCAAGATCCACAATTTTCTAAACAAATCTTAGCCTATTGTCTTTAGAAGATACTAGCAGCCCGACCCAGCGTTGCCTGGGGCAGAAAGGGGCTGGGGGCAGTACACCCGTTCCCGCCCCGTCCCCCTCCCGCCTCGACTTCCTCCCGCCCAGACTCACTCGTGCCCCCCTCCCGCCCAGACTCACTCGCGCTCCCCTCCCGCCCAGACTCACTCGCGCCCCCCCCGCCCAGATTCACTCGCGCCCCCCTCCCGCCCAGACTCACTCGCACCCCTACCTCCTCTGAAACTGCTGCCTCCACACCTTTCCTCGGGCCCCGCAAAGATCCCGCAACCTTTGGCAGCTCCGAGCCGCGCGGCAGATGTCAGCGGCAGAGGAAGTCTCCATTCAGTGCGCTCAAGTGCGGACCCTCCACTCCACCGGACTCGTCGCTCGGACTCTCCAGGCCGGCACTCGGCTCCCCCCTTGTCGCCATCTCGCACACAGCTCGCTGCAGAGCCGTAGACATAGAAGAGAGACACGGCCTGAGGCATTACTGCACCGCCCTCCTCCTTGTCGTCATCACGTCGTGGCCAGCGCTAGGTCCCGGCCGGCTCTACTTTCAGGGGACTACTTTGTTTACAAACGTAATTTTTTTTATTTACTTTTTTTTTAAATTTATATAGCCTATGTCCATCTACACACCCTGACATTTTCATAGATGTATCGGGTGTGTAGATTGGCGCTGTGGTTCCTGAGTTTACCTTGCCAAAAGGTGCAAGTTCTCTCTTTATAATAGTAGTATAGATTTGTTTGACTCCCTCAGCTCAAATTTATTGGCGCCTACGTGGATTGCAAATGTAGCCTCTACGGGATCACAATGAATAAATATGTTTGGGTTGATTGAGGCCTCTAATACAAAATTTGCCAGTTCCCTTGAGGCAAAAATATAATTAATTGCTGTACAGCTACCCCTACCAATAAATGTTGCATCGAGGGGATCAGGAGGCATGTGAAATCTATATTAGGTGGATCGTGCGACAATGAAAAAATGTACAAGAGGTTGCACTGGGGTCGCAAGAAGATGTTTCATCCACATTGTCCCTTACAAAAAAATTATTAGTTGCAGTTAACAAACTTCTCTGCCCCAATTTTGCGTTAAAATCCCACTGCCCAAACAATACATTGAATGCCGGGCCCACAATAAAGCACCTATTGCTCAACTCACCAATAATATCTAATAACAAATATCTCTGGTAGCAAAACCATCCTTGTATAAATGAATTAGAATAAAGTTAAAATTATCAGACCAATAATGATTCAAAGCCTGGGACAAATCACTAGTAACTATTTTAGGTGAGGTAGTGCATTTTAAAGTGGCTTTAAACCATGTTGATAGACCTGCCCGTGCCCTGCAAAGTTGCGAAGGGGTTGAAGATTTATTAAAACAAATAAATACATTAAAAACGAATTTAATGCCCAAGACCCGAGCAACGTCAAACTGGCTAATGTAATTAGACCAGTAATACACATTTAATTTAGGACACACCCCAGCTATGTTTCAAGTAATTGTTTTAATATTAAAGGGGCAGATGTATCATTCTTTCATGCAACGTAACGCAGCAACCCAACTTGCTGCACTGCGTGAAAGGGAGAGGGCAGGAATGCGCTCTACCTATCAAGCTATTCTTTATTCCTACTCTCTGCCTATGCTGGTGCACAATTTGCTGCCTGGTGGCAATGCAGGCACATTTGCGCCATGGTGCAAAGGTGCCTGCATTACAAGCAGGATTGTTTTTGTGCAAAAAAGGGTATTGGGTTGGCCTTTAAACACCATGCACGATGAAAGGGCATGCAATACTTTAATAAATCTACCCCAGAATCGGATGTATGACGTTACAACGCATACTTTTACAACGCATACCTTTACAACGCATTTTTTTACAAAGCAACATCCATTACAACGCATTCCATTACAACGAATTTTTAAAAACTACCTTTACAACGCATTCCAATACAACGCATACTACCTTTACAACACATACCATTACAACGCATAACATTACATTGCATGTAAGGTAAGTATTGGATAGTGTTGGGGTAAAATTACTATTCTAACTCCAGGGGGTGCAATAGTAGGGTAAGTGTTGGATAGTGTAGGGGTACAAATTACTATTCTAACTCCAGGGGGTGCAACAGTAGGGTAAGTTTTGGATAGTGTAGAGGTAAAAATTACTATTCTAACTCCAGGGGGTGCAACAGTAGGGTAAGTGTTGGATAGTGTAGGGGTAAAATGACCATTCTAACTCCAGGTGGTGGAATAGTAGGGTAAGTGTTGGATAGTGTAAGGGTAAAATTACTATTCTAACTCCAGGGGGTGCAATAGTAAGGTAAGTGTTGGATAGTGTAGGGGTAAAATTACTATTCTAACTCCAGGGGGTGCAACAGTAGGGTAAGTGTTGGATAGTGTAGGGGTAAAATTACTATTCTAACTCCAGGGGGTGCAACAGTAGGGTAAGTGTTGGATAGTGTAAGGGTACTATGTGTTGTAATGCTTTGCGTTGTAATGGTATGCGTTGTAATGGTATGCGTTGTAATGGTATGCGTTGTAATGGCTGTGTTGTAATGGCATGCGTTGTAATGGATGTTGCGTTGTAAAAGTTTTGTTGTAATGGTAGTGCGTTGTAAAAGTTGCGTTGTAAAGATTGTTTCCCCCAGAATCTCCAGGTGATGAGGTAGTTCCAGACACAAAATGGCTGCCGCCCTGCTCTCGAGGTTGGGGGAAATGCCACAGATTTACAGGATTTGGGGTGGAGCAGCCAATAATTTTGAGATAGTCCGGCAAGCAGGGAAAATCTTTTTGAGGTGGATATCCAGGCTGCATGCATCACTTGGGCTAGGGTACCAGTTAAAGAGTTCGTACGAGGAAGTATAAGATAGTCCTTGGATACAGTGTTCAATATAAAAATAACCCACCGGAAGGAGTTTGTTAGAAGAATCAAGAAGCAATGTTATGAGGATTCAAGAAGTCAAAATTAACTATAACACAGTGTCCTTCAAAGCCCTTGGGTAACGGACCAACCCATGATATTCTCTGCACCATTAAATTGTCACTATATTTATAATTGTTAAACTTGACATTTCCCGCTACCCACAAAAAACTTTGGGGCCGATTTACAAGCCCCTTGCGCCACTTTTGCGTCATTTTTAACATGCGAAAAGTGACGCAAAAGTGGCGCAAGGGGCTTGTAAATGTGCCTCTTTATTTATTAGTTGACCAGAAGTTTTAATTGCGTGCGGGGCTACATATAGCACATCTGCTAAAACAATGGCACAGGGGCACACAGGAGAGGTAGATGTTTAATGCTGGCAGCTTCTTCCTGAATTAACACAACCTCTTTGCCTACCTCTGCCAGGGTAGCTTGCTCACCCCCGGGCAAAGTTGGGATTCTAAGTCAAAACGGTGGGCTGCTGTGCTCCCCCCAACCCCGGATGTCCAGAGCCAAAAAAAACAGTGAGGATGTGTCCACAGGCTTGATTGGTGCTAGAAGTAAAGACTTTGGGCAATTTTAGATTGTCCTTGGGGTCCGGACACTGCATCGGACATCTTATTTATTTATTTATTTCATTTATAAAGCGCTCTATCACCTAACGGCATCCTGGCACTGAGAAGCTCAGAGGTACGTGGCAAGAAAAAAAGACAGGAAAAGGCATCTTGTTGCCTAACCTCCCAGGTGGCGTATCAGTGCTCCCAGACAGCCATACACATGTCCAAGAGACAATTAAATGTATCACATAACATCTTTGTGAGTTCTTTTATATCAAAAGATACTTGCAATATAGGGGCATCTTGCCACACTTGACAATACTTCTATGTCTTCCCATTACGAATTTTGAGTATTTTTATGTTGCTTTGCTACTGGTCCTGGGGTGGACAGAAGTAGACTGACAGGTGACTTAAGCCTCTCTGGCAGTGGCAATCTAAGGGACAATTTGGCTGAATTACTGGGATTACAGTGGACTTGAGCAACCAGTGTGATTATATTATACAAGGTGTTGACATGGAACTAAACAAGGGAGTAAGGCGGAAACTTTGCTAGAAAGGGAAAGGCGTCTATGATTTTGATTTCTTTCAATATTACCCTCACTGCTTGATTCAAAAATCCCTCCATAGTAGTATGCCTTACCTCAGTGGTAACCTCCACGCATTTTGTGCTTACTAGGCGTGGGCGGAAAATCCGTTCCGCTCGCGGATTTTGCGGATTTTCGGGAAATCCGCAATCCGCGAGATTTGCGAATTTCCCGCAAAATCCGCAAATCCGCGAGCAGCGGATTTTGCTCGCACTGCTCGCACTGTTCGCGTGAGTTCGCGCCCCGCGAATAAGTGCAAAATTGCAGAAATACGATCTTAGCAAAACTGAAAGTAACTACTTACCAGGTTCAAAAGTTCAGGCTCATCATTAGTAGCCATTTCCTGGAGTGCTTCCTGAGGGGCCCCTCCAGAGTTCAGTTGCCAGTTGAAACTAGTATGTGACCCTGCTCTGAACCTCAGAATAGTTACACATATGCCACAAAGGTCCTGAATTACAGCTAAGGGAGACAAGCAGGAGCCAGGCTGGAAGTTAAAATCCATTAATCAGCCCCTAATTCATTATTGTCAGTTGGGGCAGGGCAGGTGTTGTAACTAATTTTGCAACAATGAAAGCACTTAGCAAGTGCAAAAGATCACTAATCAGGGCGCACTAAGGAAGCAGGTGCCAGCTAAAAAAATATTCTGTGACACATGAATCAGCCCCAAATTAATTCAGGTCACTTGAGGCAGGGAAGGTGTGCTTTGCTTTGCCGAAAATAATGTACACTGGACAACCAGAGGGTGTGGTGATGAAACAGAGGGTGGCATGGGTGGGCCAGAGGTTGGCATGAGTAGTCAGAGAGTGGCAGTGGTGACAGAGAGTGGCAGTGATGAAGAAGAGTGTCCCAAACAGGCTGGACACGTAGAAACAACAAGTTCGCGAAACTTGCGACCCGACAGGTAAGTTCGCAATTTGCGAAAGTGTACAAAACCCTCGCGAACTGGCAGAAACACGGGCGAACACAAAAAAAAAAAAATCCGCAAATTCGCGGGAATTCGCGGATTTTGCGGATTGCGAATCCGCAAATCCGCAAAATTCGCGAACGCGAGATCCGCAAAATTCGCTCATGCTTAGTGCTTACCCATTTTCCAGAATAGCACAAATTGGATGGAAGGGAGCTGGCCCAGCCCAGCATAATCTGGGTGCGTACAAGCACAGACGGACCCATCTTGGCCTGGGTCATGCGCTGGCACTCCCTTTAAGCATCCTGCTGTAAGGGACTTGAAGACACACTGCATAGTGCAACAGACAGGGCTCCTCCTCCTTTTGTGCTGAATTGTGGCAATGGAGTTAGTTCTCAATCCCCACATAGTCTGTTACACTTCCTGTGCAGCGGGACTCGAAAACGTGCTAAGTAGCACTACGGACAGAGCCCTGTGTCCACCTCCACTTTCTCCTCCTCCTTTTGCTGAACTATGAGCGGAGCAGAGATCATTGCAGAATTAAAAACGGATTTCATACTACGGCACACATCAGCATCCAGCTGTCTGCAATGATAGTCAAAGGTCGCAGTAGACTGGGAATTAGCCGCAATTTGACACTGACTGCGATGGAGCATGTTTCAGAAACATGCACCACATGCGTCCTCTTCAAATATTTTTCCTTATGGCTTCGGTCCTTTGAGTCCCAATCCACCACAAAAGTACATTTCTATAGCACCAGGGTCTCGAGGGTGACACTCAGAGACTCACAGGGTGGCTGTCAGGGTACAGCCCAGGTCCAGTTGCCACTGGTCAACTGAGCAGTTGCATGAATGGCTTCTTGGATCTTGTTGTATCCCTGTAGCTTGAACAGGAGATCAGACTTATGACTCTTGGAGTCCACTTCTTTTTCCTGGGTACAAGAGGGAGCGGGACCAGTCCTTAAGGGCTCCTCACATCGGACATCAGGTCCAGTCCTTGTCTGTTGTTCCTCAGGTTCAGGAGTGTTCTGAAGTGGGTGCCTGGAGGTGCCACATTTGTGCCTGGGCACATCCTAACCAATGGGTAAAACCAATGCGAAAAAAGTTCAGAGGGTCAATTGTTCACACTTGAAGCATTTTCAAGATGGCAGAAGTCTTTAGGCACACTAAACTTGGGCTCTGAGAACTAGGTGTGTGAGTGTGGGGGGAGTGCACTATGGCAATTTTAATGTCCTCCCCCATCTAACACTTAAAACCAGTTTGAGGCAGTGACTGTACCTGCTATAAACCCAAAGACAGAAGTGGAGTTTTCCAGCAACCAGAAAGTGGACACAGACAGATTGTTTTGGCAGCCTGTATTCTTCCTTTCAAGTGTACCCTCAGTGTTATATGCAACACCCTGAAACAGAAGTCTGGTAGAACAAAAGTAGGATTTTCAGCAACCAGACAGTGAATACACAAGGATTTATTGGCATCCTGTTTTCATTCAAGTGTGCTTCCAGTGTTATATGGAAACCCAGCAGACCTATCAAGCGGGATTTGTCAGTCAAGCAGGATTCAACACTGCAATGTCAAACAGGATGCTTACAGGCTCACCCTGCATCTTCTGTTATGTTCAGCGGCAACATCTCTGTTCAACAGCTTATTGTTTGCTCTGGGAAGCACTCTGGACCTTTTTCGCACCTATTCAAATGCTATTTACTGGCTGGCAGAAGTGGAAATGCAAATGCAAATTTTGCCTCCAGGAACTTCAGGCAGAGAAAGGAAACTTTCTAAAAGTTACTTTTCCTTAATATTTATTAAAAATCTCACTACACTATTAAATCATATTTGTGGTGCTTGTGGACTACAATGCATACATGGGGTGCCATATAAATATTGAAATGGTGGCTACAATGGTAGGCCTGCATCAATGTTTTACACTCTTACTATAGTGGATGGCACAATTTGTGGTGCAGTCCACTAGTGACATTAAACTTACAGGTCCTGGGGAAAAAACGGGGATGACCACAAAGAAAAGGCCAATTTCCTACACACATTATTTTTCAAATATTAAACCAATTCCATAAGGATAAATTGTTATAATTGTGATGACTCTTGGAATCTTCCACTGCAGCAGATTCGTAGGGTTACTTTATGTATTTATTGATTTTTAAAGTTTTATATAGCAGGAACAAGACGCATAAGAGTGCTTTGCATTAGAGCGAGAAAGAGGAGGCATATAAATCAAACAACATGGTAATTGAAAAGGTACAGGATAAGAAAAACTGTAGGCCAACATAACTAGGGTTAATCCTAAAAAGTCAGGTAATACACAAGGGTGTGGAAAACATATCAGAACAGGCCTGGAGATTCGTGGATCAATAATAAGTGAAGCAATTTACAAACTCTCAGGAGGAGGAAGCTAGACCGTGACACAACAAGGTAAATATGAAAATTCAAGAAGAAGTGACTCTCTGAGCCCCCTAACCAAAATACTATCATAAAAGTCATGTAATAAACAGGTGCGGAGGGCGTGTCTTAGAGTGCTTGCAGAGTGGGTGGGATTCTAGGACTAGAATCTGTTCATCAATAGTGCTTTAACTTTCTTTTTGAAGGATGCCATTATAGGGTGCATGCTGATTTTGGGAGGAAGGGAGTTCCAAATCTCTGGAGGCTACCTGAAAAAACTCGATTATAGGTTTTCTTTTTGTTGAATTTCTGCAGCTTAAGCTGGCACTTCTGGAGGGTCTAGAACTACCAGATAGTACATGTTTTTGTGCAAGGTAATGCGGGGTGTTGAAGTGTAATGCTTTATGGTTCATGCAGACAATTTTTAGGTGTATCCTTCCTTCATATGGTAGCCAGTTTAGGGCCTTCAACTCCAGCGTGATATGGTACTTTCTTTTTCAACCTGTGATGAGCCTTGCAGCGGAGTTAAGAGAAGCCATTAGTGGAGCCATCTTACATCTAGGGAGGCCACAGAGGGTTGCGCTGCCATAGTCTAACTTGCAGATCACTAGCGCAGCAGAGTTGAAGTCTTTGGGGGTAGAAAAGGTTTCATTTTCCTTAAGATATTCATTTTTAAGTCTGCACCTTTGGTAAGAGCACTAATTTGCTTCTGCATGTTCAAACTCTTGTCTAGCATTATGCCCAGTGAACTCGTGGAGTCAATGATGTGTGGTATGCAGTTAAGAGCTATTAGCTGATTCTTCCATTCTTTGATGGCTGGTGACTGTTTAGGTGGAACGATTAAGAGGAATTCTGTTTTCAGAGCATTTAATTTAAGGCGATTGAGAGTCAGCCAATTTTAAGCTTTCAGTAGTGTGGTGTTGAGAGGCCTGATATCTTCTGGAGAGGAGACTTTCAGGTACAGTTGGGTGTCATTGGCATACAGTGATAGTGGATGTTAGATAGTTTCAAAATTTCAGGTAAATGCTCCATGAACAAGTTGAAGAGAGTTGGTGAGATCATGGATCCTTGTGGTACCGCAAGAGTGACCGGCGAGGGATTAGACAAGGTCTGATTAACCTTGAACCTTTGAGTTACTTTGTGGAGAAAAGAGGCGAACCAGTTTAGGATGGGCACTGTGAGCCCCATCCTGTGTTCCAACAGGTTGAGTAAGCAGGCATGTGTAACCATATCGAAAGCCGATAATAGTTTGAAGAGGATCAGAAGGCGGGAATCATTCTGATCCAGCATTTTGAGCACATCATCCACAATGTGAGTTAGAGCGTTATTGTTAACATGACCGAGGCGGATGCCAGATTAAAAATGGACAAGTAGTTGGAACTGTTCTATGTGGTTACGTAGCTGTACTTGGATGCCTTTCTGTATGAGCTTCGCAAAAGTTGGAATATTAGAAATTGGGCAGACGTGTACGAGGGCGATAGTTGCAGTAGGCACACCTTTGCATATAGCATGCTGTAGCTGATTCGATCTTTGGAGGTGGCATACTGTAGCTGATTACATCTTTGGAGGCTGCTTGCTGTAGCTGATTAAATCTGTACATGTAGCGTGCTGTCGCTGATTACATCTTTGAAGGCGGCATGCTGTAGCTGATTACTATTTTGCATTTGGCATGCTGTATCTGATTACATCTTTGAAGGCAGCATGCTGTAGCTAATTGCATCTTTGCATGTAGCATGCTGTAGCCGATTACATCTTTGCATGTGGCATGCTGTAGCTGATTGCATCTTTGCATGTAGCATGCTATAGCTGATTACATATATGCATGTTGCTTGCTGTAGCTGATTACATCTGTGCATGTAGCATGCTGTAGCTAATTACATTATATGCATGTGGCATGCTGCAGCTGATTACATCTTTGCATGTGGCATGCTGTAGCTGATTACATCTTCGCATGTGGCATGCTGTTTTTGATTACATCTTTGCATGTGGCATGCTGTGGCTGGTTACCACTTTAGAGGTGCATGCTGGTTCTGATTATATCTTTACATGTGGCATGCTGTAGTTGATTACATCTTTGCTGTGGTACACTGCAGCTCCGTAACCACAGACCACTTCCAGGTTGATAGCGGAACCGAGGTCAGTTTGCTGACAGTTCACTATTCTTTAATCACAACATGAACTTGCATTCTGAACTTTACAGAAGTTTCAACTAAGCGTAGGGCGAGGTATAGCGCTAGACAAAGTTTCTAAAGTAAAGCATAGCTAGTCGCGCAGAATGTTGCCCCAATACTCAAAATGTAAAACATTACATTAAATCTAATCCGTAAAAAAAAAAAATGAAAATCGTAAATGCATATTTTGGATTCCATTCAGTAAACGTCTTTCCAGGTCACATTGTCAGTGGAGCTTGCCGTATCCCCCCCCCCCCCCCCTCTGGGGTGCAGACACGCACACAAAGTAGAGTGCACTGGGGGCCAGGCATTCCTCCCCTGCAGAAACGGGCCTCTGCCCAGACACGCAGGTGAGGAGCCGCATCTGACCTCAGCCAAACACAAACCTCCTGAACACTCCCTATAAACTGCACCATTACCCTAGTGCAAGTCGCTGTGCTCTATATGTGACTTGACGTGGTATGTGATGCTAGCTGTGGTGACCTTGATGGGGCCAGTTGCCATGTCTTGTCACGTGTCACTTCATGTGTGAGTACATGAGCAGTGCATGGAGTGAATGTTGTTGCATACCATTACTACTGAATTTCAATCATTTTTAGACCTTGCATCTCACCATAACCTCTCTTCAACATAGGATTTTTATGGGAATTCTCAATTTGTTTTTTTAATATAGCCTTATTGCTGTATTTAAAAAACCTGAGGCTCAGGCCTATACCTCGGGTTCAGTGTCTTTAACAACTCATATAGCCAGAGGGGTTATAAAGCTATTAGATTATGTATTGCACCAACTGATGGTAGTATGTTCTAAATTAAAAAGAACGAAACATAAAGACAAATATTGAAATGTTGGAGCTCCGGGCTTATACCGGACATTATACTCCATTGTCTTCATTGGAGCTCTCAACATTTCAATGTTCTAGTGACACTTTGTTTGTATTCTCTGAGTAACTAATCATAACGTCCTTTTAACAAAGTTATTTTGGTGATGTTTTGGTGTGTGTATGTTTTTAATGATGTACATTGCCTAGTGTCACAGCAAGGCCCTTCTGTGAGCTGAGGGCTCTCTGGGTAGCTCCTATTGCACCAGAATGTACTAAGCATGGCGTCAGTCGAAAGCCATGTGCAGCAGGACTTCAGTGCCTAGCCCTTGGGGTAAACTGTTGAGGGCCTCATTTATGAAAAGTGACGCATCGCTGCGTGAAAACAGTGATGCGTCACTTTTCATTTACAGTATGATGCATCATGTCGAAAGGAGTTACAGCTACATCTATAGGCGCAAAACTGACGCATTGATGGAGTGTGCCACGAAAGTGACGCAACTCCATCAATGGGTCATTTCACATGGGCAAGTCCCATTTCAAATGTGCCTGCGTCAGTCTAATGCCTGCTGTGAGGCAGGCATAAGATATTCATGCATTTGCGCCCTAGAAATTACGCAATGAAATCTCATAGATTTCACTGCGTCACTTCTACGATGCCTACTTGGGTCAAAACGACAACCCTGCATACATTATACCTGGCGCAGGTATAATGTGGCGCCGGGGTTTACAAAGTGACGCATCTACCTAGATGCGTCACTTTGTAAATATGAAGCAATATGGCACATTTTTTACCCTGCTGGTGTGTCACAAAAAATGACTCATCAGAGGCGCAAAGGTGACACAAGGGCTCATAAATAAGCCCATGAGGGCAGATTTACAAGAAAGTGACGCATCTGTAGAGCTGCATCACTTCTCCTGCACCACCATGCAAAACCCTTGCGTCACCATGGATGCACCGTATTTATAATATGGCACACCATGGCACAAGGATTGACAGATGCGTCAGAAATTCTGATGCATCTGTCGACAGAAAAGTCACGCATTGCTGGAGTCGTGTCGCAAGCACAACACAACTCCAGCAATGTGTGATGCGGCCTATTCCCAATACACTGTGTCACTCCTTACGCATGCTTCAAGTAGGTGTAAGATTTTGACGCAGTGGCGTTACTTAAAGTCATGCAGTGAAATCTTGTAGCTTTCACTGCGTTACTTTTCCAAGGCTTTCCTGCGTGGGAACGCCTACCCTGCAGACATTATAGCTGACGCAGGTATAATGTCACGCAGGGCTTTACAACGTTATGCATCTCCCTAAAAACCTTTACGCCTCCGCTGCGTCACAAAAGTGAAGCAAGGATGGTGCAAAAGTGACGCAAGGGGCTGTTAAATCTGCCCTTAGGTCTCCAACAGGCAGTCATATTGTGCTGATTCCACGTCTGGAACTGTAATGGGAAAAAGCAGGAAGGTTTGGTGGATTTTAGAGTATCTGGTGACCATAACTGACCAATTTCAGAGGTGTATAATACTTAACAGAGACATCTTCAAACTATGGTACGGAGAGACTGTCGAGCGCTAAAGAAAAGTTTTGGGCAAACAAATATATTGACAACTCTGGCACAGAGAGACTATGCAAAGAGAGTTCCAAAGTGGAAGAGGCAGAACTGGTCAAACGTCCCATTGAATAAGGATACATGGACGGCAGCCTTCACCATTTTTGCCGCTTTTATCTGTGAGAAAGTTTGCTGAGCATGGCATTGCACTACGGAAATACATGGATGGAGTAAGGTCAGCAACAGTGTTTAATTTGTAAAAATATAAGTTCCATGGTTCCCGTCAGGAGGCAGCTTGCACCAGACTATTTCTACTGTTAGCGCCGCCTAAAACAGAAGCAACTACTAACCATGAAAGTTGGGAGAGGTTGTGGCATAATGGCCAGTGCGGCCGACTTCAGGACTGGGAAACCATGTTTGAGTCTTAGCGTCGGGTCAACATCCTGTGGTTCTGGGCAATCACTTAGTCTCCCTGTAAAAGAATGTCTCCTAACTGGTGCTCATGAAAAGCACCAGTGTTGATTAACTGCGGTGCTGTGTACTGGAAACCACTGGCACAAATTAAGCACTGATCAGCTAGCATCAGTTTCAGGGGGGTTGCCGGGCTTTGACACACCAAACAATTTCACTCAAGGAAGTACATTACTCTTATAAAGTCTTGGTAAGACTAGGTATCTTGCTGTGGCTGTAATTTATGACCCTGACCAGACTGCTCATGTCAGTACAAGCGGCGAGCAGTTTGCCCTTGCCCTACCTGATGCCTTGAACACAAAGAGCATATCATGCTGAATGATTCAGTGGTGGTCCCATCCTCTTAGGACCAACCCAAGAACAATTATGATGGGCAAAAATACAATCCCAACCAAAGACCCTGCAAAGCATTATGGGATGAGATTAGAAGTGGGCAGTGAATATTATAGTATCCAATATCAAAATAATTCTACAAAGAGCTGCAGTTCAACTCGTCGTTACTAGGTGTCCCTCACGAGTCAAATGCAAATGCATTGAATCAAGCTGCAGTTCCACTAGTCGTTACTAGATGTCCCTCACGAGTCAAACCAGGATTATTGGCTTTCTCAATGGTTGTTGGTTTCATAAAATTGTATATAATATTTAAAATGGTTCAGCTCTTGTGGTACCGGTTTTGGTGTAACGCTACAGTTGCCGACTTTGGTGATGGGGAAGCACGCTCGTGTCTCGGGTCAGCTCAACATCCTGTGATTCAGGGCAAATCATTAGGGGCATATTTACAAGTTAAGTAGCAGAACGTGGCGTTAACCTCCTTGGCTTAATGTCACGCTTGATCACTTTAGAAACGCAGGACTTCACCATATTTACAAGAATACAGTGCAGCCCTGTGTTTCCCCCTGCGCTGGCGCTGTATTTAGCTGCCTAGCGCCAACGCAAGCACCCTTACACCATAGCGCAAGGGTGTCTGTGTTAAGGGGAAAATTGTTTATGTGCAGGAAGGTCCCCCTACCTGTACATACACAATCTTAAAAGTAACTTCTATGTGTGCTGCCTAGTGCAGCATACATAGAAGTTGCAAAACAGCATTTTTTAAATGGTTGCTTATGTGCAGGAAGGGGGACCTTCCTGCACATGAACAATCATAGGCAGCACACATGGAAATAGCAAAAATGAGGAGAAAGAAAGCATTTCTCCTTGTTTCACCAGTTTAAGAGCAGGTTTTCCCTGGTCTCAGTTTAGGCACTGCCTCCTATTTACGCTGCCCTTGTAAATAGGAAGTAGCATCAAAATCAATGGGTGTTGCAGTGGAACACCCACTGCAACTCCCATTGCCCTCTCCTTTCCCCTAAATACAGCGTGAAAGAGGGCCTTATTTACAAGGCAGGGTTAAGCGACATTAAGAGGCTTAATGCTGCCTTGTAAATAAGGCGAGGCCTGTATTGCCATCACAAGGTCACGGAAAGTGATGTTGTGGTGGTGATAGGAGCTTATAAATATTCCCCTGAATCTCCAAGTGCATATCAATAAATAAATAAATAAATAATTATGTCATTGTGTAATGTAGCTGGTGCTCATGTATAGTGCTTCAATACATTTGGGTGGAGTTTGCACTAAATCTAAAGCTGCAAAAAAAAAATCTAAATTACATCAAAAGCAGTGAACTGCTGCAGAGTTCAGATTTTGTTCCTCCCTAATGGGTGAGGGCAAAAATGTTGAGCCCGATAGGGACCGTGTTAGTAACATAAATAGCTTGGCCCTTATTTATGAGGCCTTGCGTCAGTTTTGCGCCGCCGGTGCGTCACTTTTTGTGACGCACCAGTGGCGTACAAAATGCGCCTTGTTGCGCCATATTTAAAAAGTGATGCATCTAGGTAGATGCGTCACTTTTTAAACCCCTGCGCCACATTATACCTCCGTCAGGTATAATGTATGCTGAGGGGGCGTTCCCCCGCAAAAAGCCTCGTAATAGTGACGCAGTGAAATCTATGAGATTTCACTGCATCACTTTTAGGATGCTGTTGCGTCAAAATCTTGCGCCTGCCTCACAGCAGGCGTAAGACTGACGCAAGCCCTTTCACATGGAGCTTTCCCCATGTGAAAGGAAGCATGGCTGGAGTTGCGTCGCTTTTGCGTTTACAGATGCGTCAGAAATACTGACGTATCTGTAAGTCCTTGCGACATGATGCGTCATACATTAAATATGACGCATCATTGGTGTCGCAAGGAGTGCGCAGTGAAAAATGACGCATCGCTGTTTTCACGCAGCGATGCGTCACTTTTCATAAATGAGGCCCCATGTGTGTGTTCAGTTTTGCAAACATTTGTACAGATTTTATGCTGCAGCAACGGTCAGAAATGCAAGTGGCGCCTACAGTTCGCTGTATTAATATATAAAACCCAGCAGAAGTTACGATTTTCTCACGAAGCACAGTTGTATAGAGCTTAGAGTTCTTCACAATGTTAGCAGTTTTGCAAAAAATGAAGTGAGTTTGTGAAAAAAATATATTTTTGGGCCATTCCTAACCTCTGATGACTTGCTGCTTCGGTATCATTGCTTTTGCAGAATCTACTACCTCTCTTAATAGTCCCACGTTCTTGAGTTTCTGTGCCCACCTACATTTGTTGCCCTCTAATGTTATCTTCACAACAAAAGCCCTAAAAGGTGTCTAGCTGAGGTTTTTTTTTTTGCAGTCCCATAATATCTTTCAAGGCTTCGATTCATGGGCGCAGTGACCTTTTAGGGTTGTTAAGGGAGGAGACAGGTGCAGGTGACAACTATCTCTCGTCGCCACCCCAAACATGCACACAGTTTATGAATCTCCATTCTGACGGCCGCCAAAATTATGGCATGCTGGCCAGTGCTACTCTTTTGAATAACGCTCTTTCATAGCAGATGCACCACAAATTATGTTTAACGCATCACTACACGCTTCCCTAATCGTATAGTTGTACTACTGCTGCGTTTCCACTAAGGGTGGGCGTAGTTGGCAGAGTACTACTACGCGGAATTCCACCGCTCCGTCGGACTCGCAATTAATAAAATAGAAACCTCATATACTTTTGGTAAAATAAAAAGTATCTGTCATGCTGAAATGCATAAAGTCATTTCACAAAAGTGAAAATGAGAATTTAGCAGGCAGTGAGAGAGGTGATGATTTTGGGTCCTCCCTAACCTAGGTAGAGAACCTAGCAGATGCTTTGAAAACAAAGAGCACATCTTGCTGAACGATTCAGTGGTGGTCCCATCCTCTTAGGACTTAGGACCACCCCATCAAGCCGCAGTTCCACTAGTCGTTACTAGGTGTCCCTCACGAGTCAAATGCAAAAGCATTGAAACCCTTTCATGAAGCTGCAGTTCCACTAGTCGCTACTAGGTGTCCCTCATGAGTCAAATACAAAAGCATTTGACTTAAGGGACACCTAGCAACGACTAGTTGAACTACAGCTTGATGTAATAATGTTGATGCTTTTGCATTTGACTCGTGAGGGACACCTAGTAACGACTTGTTGAACTATAGCTCTTTGTAGAATTATTTTGATATTGGATACTATAATATTCACTGCCCACTGCTAATCTTGTCCCATAATGCTTTGCAGGGCATTTGGTTGGGATTATATTTTTGCCCATAACTGTGCTTGGGGTGGTCCTAAGAGGATGGGACCACCACTGAATCGGACAGCATGATATGTTCTTTGTGTTCAAGGCTTCTGCTTGGTCCTCCCTCTAGGTTAGGGGTGACCCCAAAATCATCACCTCTCTCATTGCCTGCTATTTTTCATTTTCATTTTCAAAGTTCACTTTTGTGAATTGGATATATCTTATTTAGCTTGTAAAGTTGTTTTACCAAAGCATTTGTGGGTGCAGTTTAGTAGCTGGCTATGCTATGTGTTTTTAACGGAATACGATGTTAACAAATATACGCAAATTACAGTTAATTGCCCAGGCCTAGTTTACACCATCACTTACATAGAATATGTGCATCTTGTGTCAACATTTTTCAAAGGGCAGCTAACCACTGTGGTGTCAAATTAAAGATAGTTAACAAAGGCTGGAATACACAGTGCAACAAACTGTCAATTAGCTGACTAAAGCATCAGTGTCACTCAAATGCTTTATAGGTGGTAATGTTGTCTCCACCGAACAGCTACAACATTTCCCATTACATCTGCCCTGACGTACTCCATGAATTGGGACAGTCTGCTTCCGGGGCACCTGCAGAGGTCCTTCCCTCGCTCATTCAGGTTCATGTTTCACAACAGCCCATTACCAAGTTCATCTGTCTGATCTCATGACAGTGAATGGGGTACTGTGGACTCCATACAAATATCCTGCTTCAGGCATCATGCCACCCTGGTTATAAGGCTGGAAATGAAATTAAGTGAAATAATTACTTCTAAAGCTCACCCGTGGGTGTCTAGGCGCTCACTACCAAAACAGGGTGGGTCCGAGTGAGAATAACATCAGCTCTAGTGAAACACAAGAGAGGTGGAAGAGCAAAATAAACTAGTGGTTGAATAACCACGTTTTAAGAGCTTTCCGAAATGTGAATAGATTTTATGAAGTTTTGAGTGTTAGTGGCATCGTATTCCAGAGTTTGGCAGTGGTCACTGCAAAGCTCTTGGAACAGGTAGCTCTTGGAACAACCAAGTTAGCCTGGGAGGCTGATCTTATGGTTCTGGAAGGGATGTACCGATGGAAGAGATGCTTAATAGAAGCTGGACCTTCAGAGTGTAGGGCCTAAATGCTATGCACAGGGACTTGAACATAACCCTCTTTTTGACCAGGAGTCAGTGGAGAAGGAGGAAAGACTTAGACACTGACTGATGCTTTGGAATTCCCAAAAGCAGCCTAGCGGCACATTTTGGACCATTTGTAGTTTATCCAGGGCTCTCTTATGGGCAGTCAGGAAGCGCTGTTACAGTAATCTATTTTAGAAAAGATGAGTGTTGTGATCACTGCTTTGCGTAGGTCCATAGGGATGAAAGAAAAAACCTTCCTGAGTGATTTATAGATGAAAAAACATAATAAGGTAATGGCATTGGCATGTCCCACAAAAGACAGTTTTTCATCAAACTGTACTCCCAGGTTTTTCACCTTTGGCACCGGAATGGTGAGGGTACCCAATTCTTGAGGCCACCAACAAGGAGACCAAAAAGATGGTTGCTTGCCAAAGAGTATGCCCTCAGTTTTGTCCGAGTTCAATTTTAGACAATTGTTGGACATCCACCTCCCAATCTGTACCATGCAATTGTGAAAGCATTTAGCTGTGTTATCTACATTCTCCATGACTGACACTACAATCTGGGTGTTATCAGCATAAGAGACAACCGAGAAGCCAAGGCCTTTGATTAGTGAAGCCAGGGGTGTAACGTACAGATTAAAAAGGGTGGGACTCTATGCCGACCCTTGTGGTACGCAGGAAATAAGGCTTTGGTCAGGCATGTGCAGAATATATGCATAGTACGGTTCCTTGAACCACGCAGCTGAAATGTGGACGATTGAGGATTCCAGTAACTAGGGGGCATATTACCAAGCAATAGCGATAATTATCGCTATTGCTTGGTTAGAGACAAAACTTTACCGCTAAGCTGCGGCGATTACCAAGGTTTATCGCAAATGCGATAAAAATCGGCCGCAATGCATGAATATCGCTGAAAAGTCAGCGATATTCATGCATTACCGAGCTAATGCTCTTAGCCATGTTATCCACCTCCCATTGGATAACATGGCTAAGAACTGCTCAGGGCAGGTGTTAGCTTTTGGAGATATTCGCGTTTAGCGCGAATATCTCCAAAAGTTGGTAATAGGAGATAGCGATGTTAGCGACTGTTTCCAGTCGCTAACATCTTGGCACGTCCACTTTGCATGTCATTAGTGATAAATATCAATGACATGCAAAGTGGGGCCCAAGATGGTCGCTATCTCCTACTAGCTGTCACTAACTGGTGTTAGCGACAGCTAGGTAATAGGGAGATAATTTTATCTCCGCTTTCTTGGCTTTTAAAGCCAAAAAAGCAGAGATAAACCCCCTTGATAATATGCCCCTATATATTTAAAGGTGAAATATAGATGATCTAGATGTCTCACATGCCCCTTTCCTTTTTGTGATGCAAAATGTAGCCTGCCATGGGGGATTCTGCACTTTGAAAGGGGGTAATGCTCTCTTTGAAGCATTTAATGTATTGGTGCTTGCACCAGAGGAAGCAGAACTTCCCTTATTTATATAGGCAGCACCCCTATGCAGTTTTTTCATCCGACTATAAGAATTCAAAACAAACACATCTGATGGGTCTACACATGCAAACAGCAGTTCACACAAAGTTAGCCCCAGTCTTTAGACTTCAGCCATAGAGAAGGATTATGCTGTCATAAAATACTTTGCATTGCTTTAAATTAACCGGCTCATGGTTTGATAGTATATACAGCATAGTGCAGGTGTCTAGAATTACTTGATTCTGAACATTAACGTAACACACCCAATTTCAAACTTAACAATTCAAATTCAAACCACATAATTTAATTACAAACAAATAAACATGAATAACAAACAAAAGCTTTTAAAACGCCCAAAACTCAAAGTTTCACAAATGCGAGACCGATTGCATTTCAAATGCTTGTTTCTTTTAATGGAACAGATTGTGAAGACAATCCCTGTCATCTTGGACCGTTGGGTCCAAGATGACAGGGATTGTGTTCAATGGCAAATGATGGGTGAAATTATTATATACAGAACCCAAGACCAAGGCTCATACAGGGCCTTATATTTCGGACTCTTACCAGATCTTGCAAGGGACACAAAAGGACAGCCCCCTTTCGCAGCTCCTACTCGTGCTTGACATTGATCCTATTGCACCAAAAATCAGACAGGAAGTGGTGGAGTGTGGAATCCCCATAGGCCGCACAATATATTCCTTGTCCTTAAATGCTGACGACATGATTCTATAGCTTAAAAACTTCCAGGGGAGTCTTATCGGGACAGCCTAGCCGAATTTGGGGCGCTGTTACAGTCAACGCAGATAGATCATGCTCATTTCCTTTGCTGCCACATACACGGACCCCATGCAGTCATTTGGAACCACCTTTATACATGTGGCTCCACACATTCCCATATCTAGGGATTCATATCTATAGAAAGAGGCAGGACGTCTTCGAAGGCAACCTCGTCCGCATGGTCAGCTTGTTGCGATCCCAAATCGAATTTTGGACCAAATGGCCTCTATCAGTGGTGGGGTGCCTGTCGTAACATAAATAGTGGGTGGGTCATGCTGACCCACCCACTGCATAATTTTGTGAACCTACGAACTGTAGTGCCGGCATGGGTGTTTAGACTTTTGAACACCATGCTAGTAGAGCTCGATAGGGGAGAGGGCGCCGCAGAGTAAGCCTTGCAAAGGTACAACTACCGCAGAAGGGGGTGGCCTGGCAGCCCCAGCCGTAACCTGATGGAAATCGGATACAAGGCAGAAAGGATTGGACAGGTGTGGTGTTGCGCTCTAGCCTCCGGCGGCCGGCGTGATGACGTGCCGCGCCGGAGCAAGAGCGGAACACCGGCGCATGCGCAGTAGGCAGGGAGAAAGAGCGCGAAGCAAGAAACGGAGAGAAGCGACCGGAGCTTGGGACAGTTAGACGCTCTGCGCTCTGTTCGATAGCGATCTTATTTGTTAAAGAAATAAATCTTGTTTCTAACTTACCTGGTATCCTGTGCTCTGTGAGGGAAGAAGTAACAACATTACAGTGGCGACGAGAGTGGGATCACCCCACGACCCCCTTGCAGCTACACAGAGGGTGCAGGACTGGATGACAAGACGTCTACAGCTAACCCGATTCTGGAACAGTGGCTCTAGGAAGTGAGCCCGCCCAAGGGACCATTGCTATTCACGACAGAGCGTGGCAGCAGCGCAGACCCAAGACAGCCAGCACCCACGTGGCCCCCAGCCACTTCAAGGCAAGTCAGAACCTGCACAGCGCGCGGAGGGGCACACAACTGATACCCTGGCAGATAGAAGGGACGGTGACAGGGAGGAGGGTGAAGCACACCTCCCCAGCGCCATAAGTGGTGGAACCAGCGGTACACCAGGCAGTCCCAAAAGCCAAGGCGAAGACTCCGGCAGTGGAGGGAACCCCAGCGCACCTGGCAGCCGAGGGAACCGAGACGGAGAGCCAAGAACAGAGCCCAGAAAGAGCAGACACTGAGGATGACGTCTTCAAGAATGCCCTGGAGGACCTTGACAACCACTATCGGCCGGCGGTATGTGTATCCATCGACCGCTACAACTTCCAGCAACGGAAGCAGGAAGAGGGAGAGTCGATAGATGACTACGTGGCTGCACTGAGACGATTAGCCATCACGTGCAAATATGGGCAGCTACAGGACGAATACATCAAAAACCAGATAGTCATGCATACTACAAACAAGTCGGTGCAGGATAAGTTGTGGGCGCAGGGTGAAGTGTCGCTCAAAGACGTCATTGCCATGGTCAAGAAAGCGGAACTATCGAAACGCTGTGCTGACGCAGCCAAGAAGGAAAGCACGCAGAGGCAGATGGTCAATAAGATTGATGAAACTCCATCAGCCTATAAGCAGAAAAGTTCCATGGGAGAAAGGAAGCAGGATTCGAAGTGGACAGGGAAGCAGACATCTCCCGCAGACAACCCGCGGACAGCAAATTCTCGTGCTAAAGATGTGGAAGTACCGCCCACTCGGCACAAGACAAACGGTGCCCAGCGTTTCGCGCCAGATGCTCCTTCTGTGGCCTGGTCGGCCATTTTGAGAAAGTGTGTCGCAAGAAAGGAAAGAAATCCATGGTGAAGTGCTTAGGGCAGTCCCTGTCGGAGGATCAGACGGAGGAACACCAGGAAGACGATGACATGGTTTTATGTGTTGAAGACCAAGTGTTGGAGGCGACAGGCAAGCGCTCGGACAAGCCACGCACGGACATGCTCATAGGAGGAGTGAAAGTACACATTGCTATTGACTCAGGCTCTCCCTACTCAATAGTGCAGCGATCGGTGTGGGAAGAAGATTTTGTGCCCACCCTAGGACCGGAGCTACACCCGCCGGACATCCGTCCCATCTCTTACACCAGCAACGCAATCCCCATGGTGGGTTTCCGCGCCCTAAAGTTCGAATTCAGAGGGAGATCAGCGATCTGCAAACTGTATGTGGCGGAACGAGAGCCATCCGTGCTGGGCTCGAGGGACCAAGGCGATCTGTGAATCAAATTGGATCCAGGGGGCAAGGAGCAAATCCTCTTAACAGAGGACAGCCGCTTGTATCACCAAATTGACTTGCATCCATCAAGCAGAAAACTAACCTCGTTCATTACACCCTTCGGGTGTTATCAGTTCCGACGAATGCCGTTTGGGCTGACCTCGGCAGCCGCGGTGTTCCAGAAGTTGATGCACCGTCTGTTCAAAGACCTACCGGGCGTCCAATACTTCCAGCACGACATCCTGATCATGGGAACAGACTTTGAGGACCATGACAACAAACTGACTAAAGTGCTGACGGTACTACAAGAAAAGGGCCTCACCGCTGAGTGGAGTAAGTGCAGGCTGGGAATGTCTTCCGTCACCTACCTAGGTCACGAAATAGGAAGTCACGGCATATCCCCAAAAAGGCAGAACGTAAAGGCCATTTGTGATGCCAGAGCCCCGGTCAACAAGGAGGAAGTGAGATCATTCCTCGGAATGGCGGAGTATTATAGTAAATTTGTGAGACACTTTGCCACCAAGACCTAGAGACTCCGTCAACTCATCAGGAACTAGTCGCAATTTAAATGGGACGAAGAGGCACAGCGCGAGTTTGAAGGCCTGAAGGAAAACATAAGTGGAGCAGTCCCCCTACATGGACATGACCCAGCAGGCAACACTATACTGACAACGGATGCCAGCGAGAAAGGATTGGGAGCAGTACTGGCACAGGAAAGGAAGAAAGAAACTCATCTCTGGCCTCATACGAACAGAGCCACATTCCAGAATAGTTTTCTCTGCCACTTCCTTTGCAACCAATTAGTGCAATGACAGAGCAGAAGTCACTATCTGATATTCCTAGATTAACACTCCGAGTTCTTCAACAAGATAAAAACTCCGCAAACCTGGAAATCCCCGCTTGCTGTGTTTTGATTAGTAATGGAACTCTAATGAGCAACTGATAGCTATCACTTCCTAGTGACATCTTTAATTGACGTCTTATGTCCAGCAAACTTACGTCAAACCAGGCACCTGTCAGGTATAAATATTACCAACGTTGCCTTAAGCAATTGCTGGTGTCCCATTGCTGTTGTATGCTGTATGCAGTACGCTGATGCTGCTGCTGTCCTGTTGCTGCAGCCTGCTGCCCGTCGGCTGAAGCTGCTGATACCATTATCGCTGCTAAAGTGTGAACAATGGTGTGGTGAAACTAGGAGCTGAACAGCCGTCCTCTGCGAAGAGCCCAGCAGATGCCAGCTGCCCGCGGACGCTGTCCCCCCCTCCTCCTCCTCGACGCGCTGAAGAGAGACGCTGCAGAGAAATCCAGCTCCAGCGTTTCTGGTCTACCCTTGCGGGTGACTGGGATACCGAGTTTCCCTGAAGGAGATACCAGACCTCCATCATTCTATTCAGAGGTATGGTGTTGACTAAACCCTTAGTGAGAATTCTTGAAGCAAACCTTGGCAAAACCAACTTAACTTAAAGCTACTTACTTACTCCCCTCCCAAGTATTAGGCTTAGGTCAGGTACACTGGGGTAGGCGTAGTTAGAAGCACCAGTTGAGTATTTTAGCCTAATGTATATATGACTGTATATATGTTTTATTACTTTTAAACCATTGTATGGCTAAGAAACCATATCAATGCTTTTACAGTATTATTTCGCAATACTTATCTTACTGTACATACTTTTTATAATAACAAGTCTTGCAATTGTGGCAATACATTTCTCTTGTACGAGAAGAAAGACTGTTCAATAAATGTTAACCCTTTATTGACAAACGCCCGTCTCTCTATTCTCTACATATTGTGAAAGTAAACTGCACCAACCTGACTGAGTAAAATAACTGTCTATTGTTTCACACGACCCTAGAGATCGACTCTTGATCTGAGGAGCAAAGTTGTCATGTTGCACGGTTGTTGGAAAACTGAATCCCTTCTTGTCTGTGCCAGGGAAGCTGATCACTTCCTATTCAGTCAAGAAAGTTTCCAGTGACCTCTGAGCTAGTTGGTAACAAACCCAATTAAGTTTAGCATAGTCAGTAGAGGCCTGGAAGATCCGCACTTCTACGTCGATACTACTGTTTATGTTATTCCAATGCGCAGGGCCTAGTGGGAAACTAGGAACTACACTACATGGCGCCCAACGTTTGGTAAGGCGATAAACTAACGCAAGACGTTAGAGTAACTCAGTCGTGCATATTTCACACAGACCCCTTTCTCCCGTAAATACTCCAATAGACGTCTGGAGTGGGTGAAAGGTTAAAATCCGCCCGAACTCAATAGGAAGAGATTCCTATGTAAAGCTCTGGTTTATTCAACGTTGAAGGATACAGTGTTCCAAAATATTGTGCACCTAATCTTTGTCTCCTTGGAGACCTACTCTGCAAACCTTGCATTTATACAATGCCAGGAGAAAACGGAACCACTGGGGCCGCAGTAGATGCGACTCAGCAGGGTCCCGACGATACGGTACCGGGTGCAATATTCATCCCGGTCCACTAAAGAAAATCTATAACTTTAAAACTTATAGAAAATGGACTGACACCACAAGGTGGTACAGTAATTTTCGTGATAGAGGCTCACGAATATCGGCAGACAGAGGTATTCTATTCATGGATAAACTTTCCAGCGGCAAACGCTACAACAAAAGAGTTTCACTATTACAAAATAGAGGAATCTCCGGAAGAGTACGCTCCTTTCGAGGAGACTGAAATCCCACTAAAATTCCAAGAGCACCTGCTCTGGTTTAATGGCGCCCTAAAACATAATGACCATATTACCAGGCTCGGTCCACTAGGTAGACCAGGAGAAACGTGGCCGGTTCTAGCCAGCTACACACCACATCCTGACATTGCAAAAATGTCTAGAGAAGAGCTGTTAGTACAGCTAAAAACACTTATAAAAATACATAGGCAATTAGTCGAATATGTAATGCGGACTGCAACAGTCCAACCAGCTGGTAATATACCACAGCTCATCAGGGGAACACTAATAAAATTACACCACAGAACATACAGTCATGTCTTGGTAAAACACCCGTAAAATGGGAACAAATTCCTTTCTGGTTAGCACAGAAAATCACTCAAATAGAGGCAGTATTTCCTGATACTACCCCTATTGAGAAACACAGAATCTTGACAATCTGCCTTCCTATGGGAATCGCACCACACATGGAGGACTGTGACACTTGGGGTACAATCTTTGCTTCCATTTACACAAAAACACATGGTGTTCCGTCTATGGCGGTAATACCAGAAGTGCTAAAACAGATTCAGAATGAATACGGTCCAGAGCCCGCTTTAACTCTTGGTATGAAATTACTGAAAGACTTCAAGCAGGTCTCGGCTATATTATTAGCCAACATAAAAGGAGAAGCAGCATCTGTGGCGATCCGCCAGAAGTTGAAGGAAACAGATATAAAAGATCAGCCAGTTGAGCTTGCCAAAATCATAGAAAAATGCTATGAAGAATTAGGTAGAGACAGCTTGGGTGGAAAACCAGTAAAGCTTCAACTGCTCGAAAATCCTGAAAAATTATTTATTAAAAATAATTCAAATACTCCTAAAAAGAGCTGGGATGGAAATAAACAATCCACTCCCAAGGAAAAAGTTTTCCTGTCCAGACGAAGGTCTCCTCGACGGAGGGAAAGAACTCCGACTCGAGAACACCAGTCTCCCCAGAGGGAGCCCTCTGAGAAAAGATATAACCTTAGAAATAGGGATAATCTGAAAAAACCTGATAGATATCAAAGTATTGATACACGTCCCTCTCAATCTTTTCCACAGAATTCGGAAAGAAGAGGACGGTCAGACCCAGGAGAGCACACCAAGTCCAAAGACAAGGAACCTGCTCAGAGTAAAAAATCTCAATTTCAGAAAAAGAAGGTAGCTAGTATTAGAGTAATCAACCATGCCGAGAATACTGAGGACACAGTTGAAAAACGGGGAGTGGGCATTGACAATGTAAGACAGTGCAGCAGAAATCAGTATAGCGCGCAAGATCTTGATGAGTCATCTGGAGACAGATACATTAATAATAATAATAATAATACTGTGATTTATAGAGCGCGAACAGCTACCTCACAAGGAGGTGTCCCGGCGCTAAAACGTACCACAGAGGTCCAGGGACAGGAGTGGGAGACCTAGCGAGGCTGGGAGAAGAGTCAAGTCTTTAGCAACTTCTTAAAGCAGGGTTCAGATGGAGCCTGCTGGATTGCTTGAGGTAGGGAGTTCCACAGCACAGAAACATTTGCTGAAAAGGTGCGACCACCAAGGCGTGCCTTTTTTGCTCGTGGGACAGCCAGCAGGATGCGGTCATTAGACCGTAAAACACGGTGTTGGGTATACCTTGGAAGGCGTTTTTTTAGGTAGAGTGGGCAGGAGCCATGCAAAGATCTGAACGCGAGTGTCAGGGCTTTGAATTTTATCCGGTTGGCGACAGGGAGCCAATGCAGGGTTCGAAGATGCGGAGAGACTGACTGTTTGAAAGGAATTCACAGTAGCAGCCTCGCAGCCGCATTTTGAACTACCTGCAGTTTATGGGTTAAGAATTTTGGGAGGCCCAGGTAAAGACCATTGGCGTAGTCCAGCCGTGAAGTGACAGTTGCATGGACTACCATTTTTCTGCAGCTCTCGGGGAGAAGTTTAAGAAATTTACGGAGGTTTCTTAATTTACTTAGGCAGCAGCCGGCCACTTGTTGGATATGGGAAGAGAAAGACATCTTATCATCCCATCTCACTCCAAGGTTTTTTGCCGAATGACTGGGCAAGGGTGAGGGACCCATTTCCACCGGCCACCATAGCTCTGGGGCGGGGACAGGGCCTTTACCGAAGAAAATGACTTCGGTTTTGTTGGCGTTTAATTTTAGTTTGTTGGTATTCATCCAGTGTGCAATGTCCTGGAGACAGCCTTTAAAATTTGCAAAAGATTCCTGTGTCATTTCCGTGTAAGGGAATACCAACTGGGTGTCGTCGGCATATGAAATTGCCTTAACACCCCAGTTGGCAATGAGCGTGAAGAGGGGGGCCAGGTAGATATTGAATAAGAGAGGGCTGAGGGCCGAGCTCTGCGGGACTCCACAGTTGAGGGTTTTAGGTGTGGAAGAGATCGTCCCGAGTGCCACCTTCTGCGTTCTCTGAGATAGATACGACTTAATCCAGCTCAGCGCGTGGTCTTGAATGCCTATCTCTGCCAGCCGACTAAGTAATCTGGCGTGGTCCACCGTGTCGAAGGCGGCCGATAGATCCAGGAGTACCAGCATAGCTGAGCTTCCTGCATCCATCGACCACCTCACTGACTCGGCTACCTCTAAGAGCGCTGTTTCAGTACTGAAACCGGGCCGGAAGCCAGACTGAGTTTCATGGAGAATGTTGCTGGTTTCCACAAATTTACTCAGTTGGCGTTGTATCACTTTTTCCAGCATTTTTCCCGGTGCGGCTAGAAGGGATATTGGGCGGAGGTTCGTCAGATCATCTGGATCCCCATTTGGTTTTTTCTTTAGGGGGAGAAGCGTGGCATGCTTCCAGACGTCAGGGAAGATTCCTGACGTAATGGAAGAGTTCCAGATACTTTGGAGTGTGGGCGCTACAGAGTCCGCTATGGTGCTCCAAAGTCTAGCCGGACAGGGGTCATCAGGTGAACCGGATTTGCAACGGTTGAGCTCTTGCCTCACCTCGTTCATAGGGGCATGCGCGAACTGGGTGAGGGTTTCTTCTGACTCGCTATTGTACGCTGTGTCCTGTTTCTCAGTATTTATAACTGGACCAAAGGAATCATATACTTTCTTGATTTTATGGTCGAAGTATTCTGAAATTTGCTCACAAAGTAATGGTGTGGGGATAACCTCTCTTTCAATGCATTGAGGTTTGAGGAAGGACTGTACAACTTTGAACACTTGTTTGCTGGATTGTTCTGCCTGCCTAATCGAGTCAGCATAGAAGCGCTTTTTCTTATTCCTAATGGCTTTCCGGAATTTTTTTAATGCATCCTTATATATAGCTTTTTCTTCTAGACCGTAATTTTCTCTCCAGAGTCTTTCCAGTTTTTTACAGGCCGCTTTCTCCTCTCTAAGTTCCTGCGTGAACCAGGGCGCTGAGGGGGATTCTCTTTTAGATAGAGCACGAGAGGCAGGGGCAATAGAGGATACCATTCCTCCTATCCATTCATTAAGTAGCACTGCGTCCCTATTGGGATTATTTGTCAGGAGGGGGGTGGTACGCGCCAGAGCCGGGAGCATAACCTCGGGGGTCAGTTTTTTCCATTGTCTTTTCATAAAGTAGCACTTACTAGACACCTTGATATCGCTTCGGATGTTCAGAGTGAATGTGATAAGTGAATGATCTGACCATACCAGAGGGAGAGGTTTTTCAGGTCGCACATCCTTAATATTAGTAAAGATGAGATCAATCGTATGGCCCCCAGTATGTGTGGGGCCCTCATTGATCAGTCTGAGGCCGGCCGCATCTAACGTTGTACGGAGTGTCTCTGCCAAGGCACATTCTACTTTATCCATGTGGATATTGAAATCACCCACCACTAGAAAAAGGGGATGAAGAAGTGAACTCTGTACTATTGTATCTAATAGGGTAGTGAGGATGGAATCCGCGCTGGCCGGGGGGCGATATATCACTAGCCCTGCTAGTGAGAGCTGAGGGCTTACTTGAAAGCAGAAGTGAAGACCTTCAATACCTTGAATCGTCGTGGCAGCCGAGGATGTCAGTACTAGGTGCTCTTTAAAAATGATCGCTACGCCACCGCCTCTTTTTGTCCCAGGTCGGTTGGCGAGGCATATTTTAAATCCCAGAGGGATAGCCAAAGCGATAGAGGACAGGCTGTCCTCTTTAATCCATGTTTCAGTTAGGAACAGGATATCCCAATTCTGCTCTTCTAATAAGATCCAGATCTCATCAGTGTGTTTGACAAGGGATCTACAATTGAGTAGGCCCGCTTTGATGTTGGTTTGAGGGGGGGTTTTAGGGTTGGGCTGTATTGCGGGGGCGGCGCTGACGAATGTTATCCCACAGTTGCTACAAGTTTGGACGGGGTCAGGAGTTGCTGGGTCTATAGAGTGGGGGCAACAGTTGGATGGTAGGTTGAATACCTTTAAATCCTCACCGGACCATACTATCTGTCCTCCTGATGTACCGTTTTTGGCAGCATGTCTGGCCCCGGCCGCAGTCTGGTCGCGGACGGGCGCAGACGGGCTTGCCTTAGGCGCGCCTTCGGCGCGCAAACGGCGCTCCCGCTGCGCTCGTCCGCTGCGCTTCCTGGCGAGGCACATAATTTATGACTGAAGGGGAGGGCGTCACGGGAGCGTGGCCAGCTGAGGTGGGCGTGTCCGATGACGCGCCTCGCCCTCTGTAGTGGCGATGTCAGGGGAACGTTACAGCGTTACAACACGCTGTTCAAGAGAGACAGAGCAAGTTTTAAAAGGTGTTTACAAAGTATCACAGACAATAATTAAAATTAGTGACAGCACACTCCCGGCTTCCGCCTCAGGAGACTCGTGGATTCGTGGGAGTCGCGCTTAGAGCTGCGCGCTCTTTTATAGTCAGGGAGGGAGGCGTGGCCAGCTGAGGTGGGCGTGTCCGATGACGCGCCTCGCCCTCGGTAGTGGCGATGTCAGGGGAACGTTGCAGCGTTACAACACGCTGTTCAAGAGAGACAGAGCAAGTTTTAAAAGGTGTTTACAAAGTATCACAGACAATAATTAAAATTAGTGACAGCACACTCCCGGCTTCCGCCTCAGGAGACTCGTGGATTCGTGGGAGTCGCGCTTAGAGCTGCGCGCTCTTTTATAGTCAGGGAGGGGGGCGTGGCCAGCTGAGGTGGGCGTGTCCGATGACGCGCCTCGCCCTCGGTAGTGGCGATGTCAGGGGAACGTTGCAGCGTTACAACACGCTGTTCAAGAGAGACAGAGCAAGTTTTAAAAGGTGTTTACAAAGTATCACAGACAATAATTAAAATTAGTGACAGCACACTCCCGGCTTCCGCCTCAGGAGACTCGTTGATTCGTGGGAGTCGCGCTTAGAGCTGCGCGCTCTTTTATAGTCAGGGAGGGGGGCGTGGCCAGCTGAGGTGGGCGTGTCCGATGACGCGCCTCGCCCTCGGTAGTGGCGATGTCAGGGGAACGTTGCAGCGTTACAACACGCTGTTCAAGAGAGACATAGCAAGTTTTAAAAGGTGTTTACAAAGTATCACAGACAATAATTAAAATTAGTGACATTCAGGTTGAAACTGCCGACACCAGACTTAGCGAGCCCCATAAAATATACGAAATAACATTGCGTATAGAGGGTGATAAGACTAGGAAAATAAGAGGTCTATTTTGGGATAAACTCTCAAAAGGCTATGATATTCTGTTAGCTGAAAAAGATTGGCCCCCAGAGTTTGTCAGGGAGTGCCCTCGTGGCGAAGAAATGATTATGCCTGCCTTCTCGAATCACATTTCGATTCACAAAAAATATACTTATGCAAGGAAATGGGCAGTAGCCCAGGCACCGGCATTATATAAAAATCATGTAGGATGGGATGAGGACTCTCCTCCTCACAAAATCCAGTTAAAAAGTGAACCAACTGCCCAACGGCAGTATCCCATTAAGCAAGAAGCTAAAAAACAGGTCAGGGAGATCTTAGATCAACTTGAATACCAGGGGGTGATTGAAACATGCACCTCTCAAATGAACAATCCTTTGTTTCCTGTCTCCAAGCCAGACAATTCATATCGTCTAGTTTTGGACTACAGACATCTTAATGCATGTTGTAAAACTTTTGCAGTACAAAACTCGCATAGTGCAGCCCTAATGAATAACATAGTTAGGAAAAAATATAAAACGACATTATCTAATGGTTTCTTTTGTCAAAACATTGCACCAGAAAGCAGATACTTGAACGCTTTCTCAGCATTTGGGTCGCAGAAACAATTCTGTCGACTCCCACAGGGGTTCAAGAACAGCCCAGGACTATTCTCAGCTAGGGTAACAGAGTTACTACAAATATATGATGATGAGGCATTATCTCATGTAGATGATATCTATCTCACAGACGACGACTTGGATACTCACTTGGAAAGAGTGAACACCATTATACTTGGGTTCGCAGCAGAGGGTTACAAATTCTACTTTAAAAAGTCCCAAATTGCCCATCTGACAGTATTATTTTTAGGATACGAATTATCAAGTGAAGGGAAAAGCCTAGCGGACAACTTCTTAGAGAAGTGCGCTGTACTCCAAGCTCCAAAAACGCTGAAGAATTTACAATCCATTCTAGGTTTTCTGAATTTCGGAAGAACTTACATTCTAAATTACGCAGAGAGGGTTAAACCTCTTTACGAACTAATTAAACCTGATTTTAAACAAATCAATTGGACTCAAAAACACACAGAAATTTTGAGATCACTGCAAACAGACATGTTAGCAAAAACAAAATTAGATACACGTGACAACACACGCGATCTTGTAATCCGAGTCATCCCAGGAAGATGCGGATTCACGTACCTAACCTCTAATGAGGGAGAAAAGGTACCAATAGCATACAAATCACATTTGTACACAAAGGCTGAAATAAAATTCAGTTCAACAGAGAAAATTCTAACTGCGGTTCAGACTGCTGTAGCAAAAGAAAGGCCCCTAGCACAAGGTAAACGAATAATAATCGTAACACCTATACCGGCTTTAGAAGCGGTAACTAAAGCAAGCATTCCTAATGCTAAGGCTTTGCATCCGAGATGGATCCAGTGGGTTAATTCTCTTGCTGCAACAGACGTAGTTTACGAATTTGATCCTAACTTAAAAACACAGGAATTTTTGCAATATGAATATGAATGTCCTCTGCCAATTGAAATACTGCCTCTCGAAGAATACGGAAGTATTATATATATTGACGGATCAGCACAACCCGCAGTTGGGGGTAAGCAAGCTTACAGTGCTGCGTGCGCGATTGTTAAAGGTCGCTGGCACAAAGGTAAATTTAGACCAATGGTCACAAAAACACAATCTCTAGGAGATTGCTCGGCTCAACGAGCTGAATTAGTAGCATTTAAGATGGCACTAGAAAATGCCGATCGTGAATTCCCCACACTAATAGTGTGCGATTCTTTTTATTGCATACAATATTATAATGAATACTTGCAGAATTGGGTGGAAAATGGTTTCAAAGATGCAAAAGGTGGCACAATAAAGCATAAAATGCTTTGGGAACAGGTAGTTCTTTTACAGAAAGAACTACAAAAGACTCACGTGATACATACACTGAGTCATCAACGTGATGGCGTTCACGTTGCAGGGAATTCATTGGCTGATGAAGCCGCGAAGGCAGCTGTGCAAACGGCTTCCGTAGCTGCGATAACTCGGTCACAAACGAAAATAGACAGCGATATTCTACAAGCTGTCAGTGCGTCAGAAAAAATGATAAGAAAACACTCCCAAAAGGCTTTCCAGAAAAGTACTTATATTCAACAGATACGAATAATGTTCCTTTTGCTCGAATCCCTGGAGTGGGGGATAGGGTAATTCCAAACAAGGAACACAGGTTAGGACTAATCAAAGCGGCACACGAAGGGCTTGCCTCTGCACACGCTGGCGTTTCAGCAACAATATCACTATTAAAACAGAGATATTGGTGGCCTCGCTTGAGAATACAAACTAAAAAGTATGTATTAGAATGCGATATATGCCAAAGGATAAAAGTATCAACAGTAAAACGACCAGCGCAGACACCCCTTCTTATCTCGGATAAACCATTTGCATGTGTTTATCTGCATCCACTGTGGTCCTCTACAAAGGGACGGCAACTATAGATATATCATGGTAGCAGTGGATTCCTGTACGAGGTTCATATGGATGTGGCCCCAGCGCTCGGCTGACGCTAGAACGGTTATAAAAGATCTGCGAGTCTTTATCGGCACATACGCAATTACCACGTTCCATTCTGACCAGGGTCCTGCTTTTAGCTCTCGAGCTTATAGGGAGGCCATGGCCAGCATGGGAATTGGGTTGCGGTATTCTTGTCCGTCGCACCCCGAAGGGAATAGTGTGGTTGAAAGAAAAAACCGGGACATAAAGCGATCTATAACAGCGAAGGTATTAGGTTCAGGCGCTGGGTGGGTCAAACATTTAATAAGTGTCCAGACCAGTCTTAATAACTTGCCAAGAAATTCTCTAAAAGGTTTCAGCCCATACGAACTATTGTTCGGAATTAGAATGAGCATTCAGGACCTCGATAGTCAGATATCAGTGGTACAAGAAAAAACAACAGACTTTGACATCAAAGATCGTTTGGCTGTTTTACAGGAACTGAATGAAACAAGAAAATCCTTAAGCAACATAAAGTTAAAGCAACAGCCATCTACCACTGACGAGGCACCACAAGCAACAGCCCCAGCAAGGCCTGTCTAGATTCCAAAGATTGAGGATCTAGTCAGAGAAAAAATCGCGGTGAAGAAGGAATTTGGGCCTTCTTACAGAAAAGCAGTACCTGTCTTGGCAGTCACCGGAACAAGATCAGTTGTACTACCGCCCCTTGCTGGTAAAAAGGAGAACAGAGTCGTGTCTATCGACCTGGTAAAACCACAAGCATGTGGCCTATAATCAACAGTAGGCCCAGTGGACTCCCAAGAAACAACAGAATACCCAAACTTGCAACAATCCAAGAGGTTCAAACTGAAAGACTAATCACATTCGATCAGCCTGCAGTGCACAGAGAAGGACTATGCAATAATGCCATGGAACTCGTGCCTCTTGAGACACAGATTGAAACAGTTTGTCTAGAAACACCAGTCTACAATAATGTGGCATTAGAAAATGCTACCGAAAGACAGATTGAAAATACAATCCCATCAATTGACAGAACAGCCTCTGGTTATTTCATCGACTTCGACTACTTCTCTGAAGATCAAAACGACCCCGAAGTGATGCCAGAAACAAAAAAGTATTCTAAAGAAAATACAACAGGACTCCTTCAACAAATCAAAGAATTATATCTGGATTCACCGTTGATTGAGCATTGGATTATTTCAGGAGTATTCATACTCCTACTATGCCTAATTTTAGTTTTAATTTTAGGAAAGTTTATTGCAATTGAATGGACACAGCAAGTCAGAACATCAACCTAGTCCTGAAACCACACAGATCATCCCACGTGAAGAAAAGAAAACTGTCAACAGTAAATGTCACAGCAATTCCAATACCTGGTGGGGTAGTATGGGAGAAAACAGACTATGAGATCTATGGTCCGGTCGAAATCCTGAAGTGTGCTCATCAACTGAAGGTTTCCTTAAGTGACTTTGTAAAACATAGTACATTCTCTGATGATTGGGACTTTAACAGTATTAATGACATGATGTCTGATTTAGTAATGTCAGCTAGATTCACAGATCATGATTATTTACAAGGTTCATCTAGTTATGAGCAATTATTCTGCTACACACATTATGGTGATCATTATTTGCATAAATCTTCACAGCCTAGAAATGTTTTTATGTATAATCAATGGGAACATTGTGCTACACCACCTAAAAGCAGTTCTAAAGCATTTTTTGAGAAATTCAAGTACTTCTCAGGGTTTAACACTAGTGATGCAGAAACGTTTTATTACAAACTGTTAGATAAAACAGGAGTGAAAACAATGCTGACAAATTCTAAATTGATATATTCAGAAGCATTTTATGACAAAATGATGACATTTGGTTTTGATTATTGGAAAAATAACATTGAAACGAAAACAATTTGGGGTACAAAAGATTGGCAGGTACAAGGCCTTGAAGCACTATTCAGAACCTGCATGATACCTGAACAAATGATGTTTTTAAATGACACAATACACCAAACATCCTGTCTTGGCCTAGCTAAGATCAAAGACCTTAAAACACCGTCTATTCCAAAGCCAATACCTGAAAATACAACTACAGATATTGAGTTAGATGTCTCACAAATTTTACATTTTAACAGAACACATCCTGATTGGAAAAAGTGGTTAATCTGGCCTACTGACACAAACAACTGTCAAGATAGATTCCTGAACAAAACACAGGGGTTAAAAATGACCAGACTAGACCCTAGATACTCCCAGAGACAACATCCAGGGATAATAACAACATACAGTGTAGGGAAACTGTGCCTTGAATGGCTAACATCATCCACACTGGCTGAAATTAAGCAACACTTGTCTTTACTAAAAGATGGTGCTGATTTGCGCGATTTCATTCTTGGACCACGCAAACAGCGTCAAAAGCGTTTCATAGCGACCAGTATCTATGCTGCGTACAACGAGGCTTGGAAAGTCACACAAATTGAAACAGCTGAAAAAATACGAGAAATTGATCGTATTAATTTGGAAAAATCACTTTCTGTAGTGGACAATGGGTTAATGACTCTGTCCTCCAGAATATATTCGTTGGACAATATTGTATCCTCTGCCTTTGATGTAATAGACAGAGACTTGCTAATGTTACAACATGGCCACTCTCAATTACGTTCTATTGTACAATTGGGCTGGACGCTGCAAAATCTTCGTTCAGGCTATGTGCTTTGGCGTTTAATCAACACAACGTCATTATTTTCCATCTTTAACCTTACTGATAAACAAATCAGTTTGGCACAGAAAGGAGCAGACTATACAATCCTGAGCATCGAAAAACTTGAGAGATTACCATTGACAATGTCAGAGAGTCCTGTCATTGAATGGATAATACACGGAATTATCACTATTCCCATAACAACTTTCCAATTTAAAAAGTGCCTTGAGTACATACCTGCTGGCCAGTATGAACGATTGGGTAAAGGATATGTTAAAATCAGAATGGAAATTACCATACACACATTCATGCTACAGTGACAGCGACAAAAATGTTTTTCTTAGTGGTGAAAATTGTAAACATTCACTAAGCGGTATACTTTTGTGCCAGGGTATTAATTTACACGGAGCTTGTGATGGAAATTCTAACAACCTTTCATGCCACCAGCTTGTCACACCTGCAACTCAGATAGAGCCCTTCTTTATGCAACTTGCAAACGGGAGTTACATTCTTAGAACGGATCACAGATGTTGTGGCCTTGTGCCAGGGAAAAGTTATCTGATAAGAGTAACATCCATGGTCAAATGCTGTATGCAGGCATTGTTCCCGAGTGGGCCTGCAGACACAGTGACTCCCATCTGGCCTCGTCTGAATCTCTATTCTATACGAATTGATACTTTAAGCAAAATGAAGTCTGTGCTTTTGCAGACAACAGTGCCCATAACGTCATCAAAAGAGACGTATGATCTTCTAGTTGCAAGGACAGCTACTGAAGTTCATGAACTTTTATCAACAAATTGCCCCGTGCATTTCGTAGAAATGCTTAGCCAACTCCTTAACATGTCTAGTGCCACAGGCATCCCAGGCATATTTAAGACGATTTTTACGGGACTGCTAACACCTTTTCAAGCAATTTTGGGAATCGTTCCTAATTTTGTCCACTCTGTTTTTGGCGGCATACCCTTATTTTTGGGACTTGTAGCAGGGATTTTATTTTTGACCCTTCTGCTTCGTTATGGCAAGCCAAAGCTCAGACATAGCTCCCATGGGAATGGAAGAGACAATCCTAGCAATGCGCTACCGGGACAGGATAACTAACGTCCTTGGATTGGCCAGGCTGAGAGATCTAAACATGACCTGGTTCCTTTCATTCAGACCTATATGGCAGAACTGTATCTTACCGGTACTTCGATGTATGCTATGCGGAGATGAGTGCGTGTTGGACATCTGTCTTTCACTTCCATCAGCAGTACCAATGGACGTCGATACTTTGCTAAGTCCGATAACGGCTCACGCATTGTGTTGTCCCCAGCGGCTACCAATCCTGATGACGGCATTCGTTGAGACTCCTGTGCTACGACTAGGTGGTAACAGTGGAGCGAGTGACAAAAGCAACATCACCCAGGTACGACCTTCTGTGAGCATTGCTGATCCTGACTATGATGACAGCAATCATTCTCACACCTGCCAAGTTACAGCACTATCGAATTTGGTTGAACTGTCACCTGATTTTGTAGACCAATTCTTTGAGAGCCTGTCTGATATGATGTTCTCACCCGAACAGAAACAATAACTTTGGAGAAGCTTTCCGACACACAGCGTTCCCATGAACTCTGAATTCGGCCTTCAGTTTTGAACAACAAAAACTGCTAAAAAGCGTTGGAACTCTATTTCCCCGTTCAAGCATTAATTCTTTTGAATTGAACACTTTTTAATATTTACCCTTTTTTGGCACGAACAATTCTTTGCTTAAGGTAAAAACTATTCTTAGAGAACAGAAGCTTCAACTTCTATTTCTAAACACATCTAGAGACATAACAACCTTACACCAGCCTCTAGCACATTTATTGCAATGCATTTATATGTGATGATTTATCTCGCCCTTCTTCTGTTTCAGAGATATTTCATGTGTAATTCTTTTTGCATAATCGTTCATTGATTCCATATGCAATAATTTTTTAATGATTTCTATGCTTCAGAAACGTACAGTACCTAAAATGTTCACGTATTACAATATACGCCTATTTCAAATGCATATATGTATTTTGGGGTGGGCAATGTTACACATGCATCTTATTGCTCTAGTTTTAGTAATTTGATGGACATGAACCCGTGGAGTGGGTGTTGCGTGCTTATCTAGGATCCTGATCGATACTGTGACCTTATGCCCCTATTCGGCTATAAATCCATTTATTCCCTATATTGGCATAACCGTTCAAGTGTGATATTCAGAAACTCATCTCTGGCCTCACACGAACAGAGCCACATTCCAGAATAGTTTTCTCTGCCACTTCCTTTGCAACCAATTAGTGCAATGACAGAGCAGAAGTCACTATCTGATATTCCTAGATTAACACTCCGAGTTCTTCAACAAGATAAAAACTCCGCAAACCTGGAAATCCCCGCTTGCTGTGTTTTGATTAGTAATGGAACTCTAATGAGCAACTGATAGCTATCACTTCCTAGTGACATCTTTAATTGACGTCTTATGTCCAGCAAACTTACGTCAAACCAGGCACCTGTCAGGTATAAATATTACCAACGTTGCCTTAAGCAATGGCTGGTGTCCCATTGCTGTTGTATGCTGTATGCAGTACGCTGATGCTGCTGCTGTCCTGTTGCTGCAGCCTGCTGCCCGTCGCCTGAAGCTGCTGATACCATTATCGCTGCTAAAGTGCGAACGATGGTGTGGTGAAACTAGGAGCTGAACAGCCGTCCTCTGCGAAGAGCCCAGCAGATGCCAGCTGCCCGCGGACGCTGTCCCCCCTCCTCCTCCTCCTCGACGCGCTGAAGAGAGACGCTGCCTTTCTCCTGCAGAGAAATCCAGCTCCAGCGTTTCTGGTCTACCCTTGCGGGTGACTGGGATACCGAGTTTCCCTGAAGGAGATACCAGACCTCCATCATTCTATTCAGAGGTATGGTGTTGACTAAACCCTTAGTGAGAATTCTTGAAGCAAACCTTGGCAAAACCAACTTAACTTAAAGCTACTTACTTTCTCCCCTCCCAAGTATTAGGCTTAGGTCAGGTACACTGGGGTAGGCGTAGTTAGAAGCACCAGTTGAGTATTTCAGCCTAATGTATATATGACTGTATATATGTTTTATTATTTTTAAACCATTGTATGGCTAAGAAACCATATCAATGCTTTTACAGTATTATTTCGCAATACTTATCTTACTGTACGTACTTTTTATAATAACAAGTCTTGCAATTGTGGCAATACATTTCTCTTGTACGAGAAGAAAGACTGTTCAATAAATGTTAACCCTTTATTGACAAACGCCCGTCTCTCTATTCTCTACATATTGTGAAAGTAAACTGCACCAACCTGACTGAGTAAAATAACTGTCTATTGTTTCACACGACCCTAGAGATCGACTCTTGATCTGAGGAGCAAAGTTGTCATGTTGCACGGTTGTTGGAAAACTGAATCCCTTCTTGTCTGTGCCAGGGAAGCGGATCACTTCCTATTCAGTCAAGAAAGTTTCCAGTGACCTCTGAGCTAGTTGGTAACAAACCTAATTAAGTTTAGCATAGTCAGTAGAGGCCTGGAAGATCCGCACTTCTACGTCGATACTACTGTTTATGTTATTCCAATGCGCAGGGCCTAGTGGGAAACTAGGAACTACACTACAAGAGAAAGAGATGCTGGCCGTGACATGGGCCATGGGGAAATTCAGACAATTCATTTGGGGCACCCGCTTCAAGCTGCAAACTGACCATAAACCTTTGGTCAAGGTGTTGACATCCAGCGGCCATGACAAAGCTACCCCCCGCATTGCCAAGATGACGCTCAAGTTGCTGGACTACACATATGACGTGGAGTACCTGCCGGGGACACAGAATAAAGTAGCGGTCTATTTGAGCAGGGCCTCCGCCATGGAGGAAGCACCAGTTGCCCCACCTGATACTGACAAAATGGTGGCAGAAATGGACGATTCAGAGAAAACAATCAGCAGGCAGGAGTGGGCCCTAGCATATGAGAAGGACAGAGAAATGGAGGAAGTCAAACAATACCTTGTCTCTGGGTGGCCAGAAAAACAACACCTCAAAGTGGACCTGAGGAAGTACTATGAGATACGGGAGGAGTTGTCGATGAGTGACTCCGGCATCTTTTTGTACCGGGGAGACAAAGTGATACCTCCTGTGACTTTAATCCCGATACTATTGGGCCAACTTCACGAAGGTCACCTGGGCATAGTGAAAACGAAGTGCAGAGTAAAACAAATGTACTGGTGGCCAGGAATGGACAGTCAAATTGAGAAGCAGGTCAGAGAGTGTGTCCAATGCCAGGGAGCCGATAAAGTGCTGAGACCATTGAGACCGGCACTGGGAGAATTTGAGCGACCTCTGAGCCCATGGGAAGACATTGCAGTGGACATATTGGGCCCTGTCCTCGATAACAAGGGGATAGCCAAATACTTGTGTGTGGTCATAGACAAATACTCCAAGTGGCCGGAGATAGATGTGCAAGAATCCATGGACACAGAAGCAGTGTTGAAGTTCCTCACCTCGCTATTCTTGAGAGAAGGAATACCGAGAACGATATTAAGTGACAATGGGCCACAGTTCACGTCGGATAAATGGAACAAGTACATGGGGAGGAACGGGATTAAGTCAAAACACACGGCAGTCTACCATCCCGCATGTAATGGCCAAGTGGAACGGTTCAACCGTGTACTGATGGGGTCTATACAGGCCGCCATAATGCAGGGCAAAGACTGGGAATTGGAAGTCCAAAACATGCTGTGGGCATACAGGATTACTCCAAAGGTTCTAGGATACAGCCCCTTCCAAATCCTACGAGGCAGGTTTCCATTTACAAGAGACAATGTGGTGTGGAGAGAGAAAACAGTGACTAGCAAGTGGTCGCCAGCAGTGGTTCAACACAACCTGGAGAAGGCCCAGAAAGTATACGCTGCACATTACAACAAGAGGCACAGCACAAACAACACAATCCTGGAAAAAGGGGAATGGGTTAAAGTCAAACTCCCAACTCTGCAAAAGAAAGGTGAAAGCAAGTGCTGCAAACCTCTACAAGTACAGGATGTGTATGGCAGAGCGGCCTTGCTCAGCGATGGGAGAGTGTGGTCCCAAGACTGCATGGCAAAAGTCAACAGGATCATGCAGTGGCCGGCGGACAAGGAGGAAGAAACTGAGGATCAGGGGCAAACCCAGGGAGAAGAAATGATGGAGACAGGAAGGCAGAGGCAGACAGGAAGTTCGGCCATAGAGACAAATGAGGCGAACGACGATTCACGAAAGGAGGACAGAGCAGAGACCGACATGACCCCGGAGGGAGAGGAGAGTAGCACTCAGAAGGACATAAGAAGTCTTCCCGGTGAAGGCAACAGGGAAGAGCTCACCCCGGTAATACGAACCCGTACTGGGAGGGAAGTCACCCTGCCTACTCGGTTCAAAGACTATGACATGAGTGACTATTGAACTAGAACCTATATTGTTGAAGTTGGTATTGGTAAAAGGAGGAGATATGTGGTGTTGAGCAAGAGCGGAACACCGGCGCATGCGCAGTAGGCAGGGAGAAAGAGCGCGAAGCGAGAAACGGAGAGAAGCGACCGGAGCTTGGGACAGTTAGACGCTCGGCGCTCTGTTCGATAGCGATCTTATTTGTTAAAGAAATAAATCTTGTTTCTAACTCACCTGGTATCCTGTGCTCTGTGAGGGAAGAAGTAACAACATTACAACAGGCTCATCTCCACCGACTGGTGTGCCCAGGAACAACAGAGCCCCAGACAGGCTCCCTCCTGTTGCACATAGCCCTGACATAGTGGAAGATCCCAAGGAAGTAAACTAATTCCATGATTCCATATGCACCAAACATACCACTGTGTGGGCTCAGGGACACTGACACCATGCAGGCTGGGCCACTGGGAGGGGTAGGCGGTACTGACAGTGGGCTATTTGTTTCAAGATGGAGTACTGATATCAGACTCTGATTTATCCACACACCCGGGTTGCATGAAGACCTCTTTCTTATACACACCAGCATTGTTCGGTATGTATGAGGATACTGGGCACCCGAGGGGAGAAAACCAACGACGCATGAACAAATTCAATCCTTATATACTATGGGACATGACAGACACTTAGGGGGCATATCAACAAGGGCCTGCGATAATTATCGCTCAGCGATCTTAGCACGAGGATAATTTTCGCAGGCTAACGCTTGATTCTATCGCGGAGATAGTGTGCTATCAGCAACGCTTATCTCCCAAGTGATAGAAATCCATGCGTTAGCCACAAAACAGTGCGATTTTCACTGGAATTCCAGCGATAATCGCACTGCGACTGGCGATACCTTGCTGATAGGGCATTTGACCTTGAATCTGGGGAACCGGGTTCGAGTCTCTGCAATGACGCTGAACATTCCGTGATTCTGGGCAAATCACTTAATCTCCTTGTGCCTAACAAAAATGAATGTGTCCTCATGTAACACAACTGGTGCTATGTAAAGCGCTCCAATACCGGGTCAAGTTTGCGCTATACAAAACTCCGTAAAATAAAAATAAATAAATACCATGGATTCCAGGCGCATCTCATGACGCCACTCTCTTCCTTAAAAGCTAAATGGGAAGCGGACACATCCTGTGAGCTTACAGACAAGGACTGGGCCACCATGTTGGCGTATCCCCCAAAAGTCTCTCGTAACTCGAGATTTAAATTCATTCAACTCTCCATTCTGCTTTGAGCATACTTAACTCCACAAAGAATCAGCCGTATGTTTCTGTCGGCTTCTTCAGCATGTCCTCGCTGTCTTACGGTAGATGTCGACCTCATGCATATGCTATGGACTTGTCCATCATTGTCTGCTGGTTGGACAGACATCTCAACAACATTATCAGATCAGACTGGCATCACACACGTAGATACCACAACATGATGTCTCTGAGGGCTATATCCTAGGCCAAAGAGTGTCAAAGTGGCATTCCACTTTATTGACTTGGCCCTTTTATTGGCAAAACAGCTAATAACCAGATGCAGGAAATCCCCATACCGATAATTCTATGGCATGAGGAGGTCATACACTGGGGACAGGAAGAAAGTGGAGTGATATGGCGGGAAGAATATAGAGGGTTGCGTAGGAGGCCCATCTCACTCGAATGGGACACCCTTTTGGAAATGTTCAAGCTACAGGACGGGGTCACTGAGGAGGTGTAATGGGCATGATTGTTCCCACTAAACCTACAATAGATATCTGGCCCAAACTAAGGTCCTACATCCTCCCTCTCTCATGCATACTACACCTTTTGTGCACCCATGGCTAATACTATCACCTGCCCCCCCACAGAGAACCAGTTATACCCTGAACTTTCCCATCACCCTGCAGACACTGCAGCCACACACAAGTGCTTCCACATATAATTCTTAATACACCAGAACTCTCTGATAGGTGACATTGTCTACTTACTTTGGGGGGCTGGAGGGTAAAGTTTGTAATGCGTTACTATGCCGCAATGGTTCCTAAACTGTGCACTGCTGAATACCAGTGGCAGCTTGTGCAGGTAAGCAGGGTGAGGCAGTCGGGCGGGGATGTGGGGGTGGAAGTCGACATACGACGGGATAGTGAACATAAAATAAATAAATAAATAAAACCACTCACCTTGCGCTCTCCGAGTTAGAGATGCGGCAAGCGCAAGGTAAGTGGTTTTATTTATTTATTTTATGTTCACTATCCCGTTGTATGTCGACTTCCACCCTCCCCACCCCCACCCCTGCCCCACGGCCCCACCGCGCTTACCTGCACAGACCGTGAATACTGTATACTTGTATTGTATCTCGTATGTATATGGACTATTATGATATGTATTGCCTATTGTACAGACGTAACTATGGTAACTGTAATGTGACTTCACTAAATGCAATAAAGTTTGCGTCAAAAAAAATCTTGAAACTAGGGAGAAACCGGTCCTGGTTTGCTTGTGTTCCGCTTCAGGGAGGACCTGGCTTGGTAGTTCAGGCTGGACTGTCCCTATTGGAGCAGGGTCAAGACTGATTTGCATATGGCTGGGTCCGAACTGAGGTGGCTTTGTGAGCTAAATAACGATGGAATGGGATGCTGCCAGGGCCGGACTGGCCATAGCGGGCACCGGGCAATCCCCCGGTGCGCCGCACGGATGGGGGCCGGTTTTGGACCTCTGGGGGCAGTTTTTGTTACAGGGCCGTTTTCGCTGCAAAATCGACCATGTAACAAAATCGGTCGAAAACCGGCCCGGCAAAGAGCTGGGTGGCACCTCCAACCCCCCTTGGTGGGGAGGGGGGAGTGGGGGGGATCGGGGGAGGCGAGCACTTTGCCAGGGCCGGTTGTGGGTCCCAGTCCGGCCCTGGATGCTGCTGCAGCGTAATTACCAGTGGCTGAGATTAATTAAATCATTCCATCCATCACTGTTTTTATACTTGGAAGTGGAATGGAGGCAGCCTAGGCACATAAGAGTGTAAGGACAAGTGTGCCTGGATCGCACAATTGTAGTAAATCAGACTTTTGAAACGCACGGTTATGTCCTCTTCTTGGTAAGATCCCTGCTCTTTGGACAAGGTGTTTCCAGAAGTTCTTTGCTCCACAAAGCAGTTGCATGTGAACTTTGGCAGTGCACTGTATTAGCACGAAGAGGATAAAACAGACAAAAAGTCAAAGCTGGAATGACTTGAAAGGAAAGTTTACTGCTTCTGTCAGCTGATTTCAAACCGAGCCCCAGTGATCAAAGACAACAAGGAGCTCAAGGGATAATCTAGACACAGATCAGCCATTAAAGGCTTATTTTTTTCGCCTGGGGGCTGATGCTGGCTGGGCACAGAGGGAGAAAAACAGATGACTGAAAAAATATAAAAATCCAAATAACATTTTTTGAATACCAGGAAAAAAGCTCAGTTCAGATGACTCAGTGCATGGAAATATTGTAGTGATCTGCAGGTCACAAATTCAACCCGATGTAAGTGCGACCCAACCTTCCAACCACGGTCATTGGATTGAGCAAAGGTAAAACATGTTTTTGAAAGCCCTTAGGGCCATATGTATCATCATGACCATTTGCGATTTCTAAATAGCGATTTTTAAGGAATCGCTATTTAGAAATCGCAAATGGTATGTATGTAGGAATTCGGTTCTTTTTAGCGATTCCTTAACATTCCTAAATTGCGATTAGCAAATTGCTAATCGCAAATTTCCCATTCATTTCTATGGGCCAGGAGGCCCATAGGAATGAAGGGGAAATTTGCGATTAGCAATTTGCTAATCGCAATTTAGGAATATTTTCAAGGGTGCAGGGGTGTCACAAGAACACCCTGCTGCACCCCTGAAAATGACATGTGTTGGCATATGGCGCCCATACATGCCCTAAGGGCATGTATGAGCGTCATATGGCACCTTTGGATTTTAAATAAATTGCTTTTTTAAAAGAATTCGCAACTTACCACCAACTAGAAGTTGGTGGTAATTTGCGAATCCTTATGGGCATTTTTGAATGAATTTTCCTTTGATACATTGCATTTAAGGAATCGCACAATTTGTGATTCCTTAAGTGCAATCGCAAAATAAGGAATTGCAAATTTTGCGATTCCTTATTTTGCTGCCAAAATGTGTCATACATACCATTTTGTAAATTAGCTTTCGCAAAGGCCGAAACTCTGCGACTTTTGGCCTTTGCGAATGCTAATTTGCTTGATACATATGGCCCTTAGAATGCTGGCGCACAATTCACTGCAGTGCGCCAACGCTTGCACCCTGTACCATGGTGCAAGGGTGTCTGCATTATGGTAATTATTGTTTTTGTGGGGGAGGGGCACCTTCCTGCACAAAAACAATCAATGGAGGCGAATTCCTCCTTCTATGTGTGCTGCTGAATGCAACACACATAGAAAGAGGAGAAAACGAGGTGAAATAAAGGTATTTGTCCTTGTTGTGCTTCCCCTGAACATTCTGTAAACCTGGGTATGCGTCAAAAGGCTATGCCTCCATTGATTGTTTTTGTGCAGGAAGTTCTCCCTTCTTGCACAGAAACAATTATACTCACAATGCAGACATGTAGTGTAGTTCCTAGTTTCTCACTAAGCCCTGCACATTGGAATAACATAAACAGTAGTATCGACGTGGAACTGCGGATATTCCAGGCCTCCACTGACTATGCTAAACTTAATTGGATGTGTTACCAACTAGCTCAGAGGTCACTGGAAACTTTCTTCTCTGCATGGGAAGTGATCAGCTTCCCTGGCACAGACAAGAAGGGATTCAGCTTTCCAACAACCGTGCAACATGACAACTTTGCTCCTCAGATCAAGAGTCAATCTCTAGGGTCGTGTGAAACAATAGACATGTATTTCACTCAGTCAGATTAGTGCAGTTTACTTTCACGGTATGCAGAGAATAGAGAGACGGGCGTTTGTCAATAAAGGGTTAACATTTATTGAACAGTCTTTCTTCTCGTACAAGAGAAATGTATTGCCACAATTGAAAGACTTGTTATTATAAAAAGTACGTACAGTAAGATAAGTATTGCGAAATAATACTGTAAAAGCATTGATATGGTTTCTTAGCCATACAATGGTTTAAAAGTAATAAAACATATATACAGTCATATATACATTAGGCTAAAATACTCAACTGGTGCTTCTAACTAAGCCTACCCCAGTGTGCCTGACCTAAGCCTAACACGTGGAAGGGGAGTAAGTAAGTAGCTTTAAGTTAAGTTGGTTTTGCCAAGGTTTGCTTCAAGAATTCTCACTAAGGGTTTAGTCAACACCATACCTCTGAATAGAATGATGGAAGTCTGGTATTTCCTTCAGGGGGAACTCAGTATCCCAGTCACCCGCGAGGGCAGACTAGAAACACTGGAGCTGGATTTCTCTGTTCAGCGCGTCGAGAGGAGGAGGGGGACAGCGTCCGCGGGCAGCTTGGCATCTGCTGGGCTCTTCGCAGAGGGAGGGCTGTTCAGCTCCTAAGCTCACCACACCATTGTTCGCGCTTTAGCAGCGATAATGGTATCAGTAGCTTCACCAACAGCAGCGGGGCAGCAGGCTGCAGCAGCAGGCTGCATACAGCATACAACAGCTAGCAACAGGGTAGCAGGCTGCAGCAACAGGCTATTGCTTAAGGCAACGTTGGTAGTATTTATACCTGACAGGTGCCTGGTTTGACGCAAGTTTGCTGGACATAAGACGTCAATTAAAGATATCACTAGGAAGTGATAGCTATCAGTTGCTCATTAGAGTTCCATTACTAATCAAAACACAGCAAGCGGGGATTTCCAGGTTTGCTGAGTTTTTATCTTGTTGAAGAACTCGGAGTGTTAATCTAGGAATATCAGATAGTGACTTCTGCTCTGTCATTGCACTAATTGGTTGCAAAGGAAGTGGCAGAGAACTATTCTGGAATGTGGCTCTGTTCGTGTGAGGCCAGAGATGACTTTCTGAATATCGCACTTGAACGGTTATGCCAATATAGGGAATAAATGGATTTATAGCCGAATAGGGGCATAAGGTCGCAGTATCGATCAGGAACCTAGATAAACACGCAACACCCACTCCACGTTTTCATGTCCATCAAATTACTAAAACTAGAGCAATAGGATGCATGTGTAACATTGCCCACCCCAAAATACATAAATGCATTCGAAATAGGCGTATATTGTAATACGTGAAATTTAGGTACTGTACGTTTTTGAAGCATAGAAATCATTCAAAAATTATTGCATATGAAATCAATGAACGATTATGCAAAAAGAATTACACATGAAATATCTCTGAAACAGAAGAAGGGCGAGATAAATCATCACATATAAATGCATTGCAATAAATGTGCTAGAGGCTGATGTAAGTTTGTTATGTCTCTAGATGTGTTTAGAAATAGAAGTGTGAAGCTTCTGTTCTCTAAGAATAGTTTTTACTCTAAGCAAAGAATTGTTCGTGCCAAAAAAAGGTCAATATTAAAAAGTGTTCAATTCAAAAGAATTAATGCTTGAACGGGAAAATAGAGTTCCAACGCTTTTAGCAGTTTTTGTTGATCACAACTGAAGGCCGAATTCAGAGTTCATGGGAACGCTGTGTGTCGGAAGGCTTCTCCAAAGATATTGTTTCTGTACGGGTGAGAACATCGTATCAGACAGGCTCTCAAAGAATTGGTCTACAAAATCAGGTGACAGTTCAACCAAATTCGATAGCGCTGTAACTTGGCAGGTGTGAGAATGATTGCTGTCATCATAGTCGGGATCAGCAATGCTCACAGAAGGTCGTACCTGGATGATGTTGCTTTTGTCACTCGCTCCACTGTTACCACCTAGTCGTAGTACAGGAGTCTCAACGAATGCCGTCATCGGGATTGGTAGCCGCTGGGGACAACACAATGCGTGAGCCGTTATTGGACTGAGCAAAGTATCGACGTCCATTGGTACTGCTGATGGAAGTGAAAGACAGATGTCCAACACGCATTCATCTCCGCATAGCATACATCGAAGTACGGGTAAGATACAGTTCTGCCATATAGGTCTGAATGAAAGGAACCAGGTCATGTTTAGATCTCTCAGCCTGGCCAATCCAAGGACGTTAGTTATCCTGTCCCAGTAGCGCATTGCTAGGATTGTCTCTTCCATTCCCATGGGAGCTATGTCTGAGTTTCGGCTTGCCATAACGAAGCAGGGCGGTCAAAAATAAAATCCCTGCTACAAGTCCCAAAAATAATGGTATGCCGCCAAAAACAGAGTGTACAAAATTAGGAACGATTCCCAAAATTGCCTGAAAAGGTGTTAGCAGTCCCGTAAAGACTGTCTTAAATATGCCTGGGATGCTTGTGGCACTAGACATGTTAAGGATTTGGCTGAGCATTTCTACGAAATGCACGGGGCAATTTGTTGATAAAAGTTCATGAACTTCAGTAGCTGTCCTTGCAACTAGAAGATCATACGTCTCTTTTGATGACATTATAGGCACTGTTGTCTGCAAAAGCACAGACTTCATTTTGCTTAAAGTATCAATTCGTATAGAATAGAGATTCAGACGAGGCCAGATGGGAGTCACTGTGTCTGCAGGCTCACTCGGGAACAATGCTTGCATACAGCATTTGACCATGGATGTTACGCTTACTAGATAACTTTTCCCTGGCACAAGGCCACAACATCTGTGATCCGTTCTAAGAATGTAACTCCCGTTTGCAAGTTGCATAAAGAAGGGCTCTATCTGAGTTGCAGGTGTGACTAGCTGGTGGCATGAAAGGTTGTTAGAATTTCCATCACATGCTCCGTGTAAATTAATACCCTGACACAAAAGTATACCGCTTAGTGAATGTTTACAATTTTCACCTCTAAGAAATACATTTTTGTCGCTGTCACTATAGCAAGAATGTGTGTATGGTAATTTCCATTCAGATTTTACATATCCTTTACCCAATTGTTCATACTAGCCAGCAGGTATGTACTCAAGGCATTTTTTAAATCGGAAAGTTGTTATCGGAATAGTGATAATTCCGTGTATTATCCATTCAATGACAGGACTCTCTGACATTGTCAATGGTAATCTCTCAAGTTTTTCGATGCTCAGGATTGTATAGTCTGCTCCTTTCTGTGCCAAACTGATCTGTTTATCAGTAAGGTTAAAAATGGAAAATAATGATGTTGTGTTGATTAAACGCCAAGGCACATAGCCTGAACGAAGATTTTGCAGCGTCCAGCCCAATTGTATAATAGAACGTAATTGAGATTGGCCATGTTGTAACATTAGCAAGTCTCTATCTATCACATCAAAGGCAGAGGATACAATATTGTCCAACGAATATATTCTGGAAGACAGAGTCATTAACCCATTGTCTACTACAGAAAGTGATTTCTCCAAATTAATACGATTAATTTCTCGTATTTTTTCAGCTGTTTCAATTTGTTTGACTTTCCAAGCCTCGTTGTACGCAGCATAGATACTGGTCGCTATGAAACGCTTTTGACGCTGTTTGCGTGGTCCAAGAATGAAATCGCGCAAATCAGCACCATCTTTTAGTAAAGACAAGTGTTGCTTAATTTCAGCCAGTGTGGATGATGTTAGCCATTCAAGGCAGAGTTTCCCTACACTGTATGTTGTTATTATCCCTGGATGTTGTCTCTGGGAGTATCTCGGGTCTAGTCTGGTCATTTTTAACCCCTGTGTTTTATTCAGGAATCTATCTTGACAGCTGTTTGTGTCAGTAGGCCAGATTAACCACTTTTTCCAATCAGGATGTGTTCTGTTAAAATGTAAAATTTGTGACACGTCTAACTCAATATCTGCAGTTGTATTTTCAGGTATTGGCTTCGGTATAGACGGTGTTTTAAGGTCTTTGATCTTAGCTAGGCCAAGACAGGATGTTAGGTGTATTGTGTCATTTAAAAACAACATTTGTTCTGGTATCATGCAGGTTCTAAATAGTGCTTCAATGCCCTGTACCTGCCAATCTTTTGTGCCCCAAATTGTTTTCGTTTCAATGTTATTTTTCCAATAATCAAAACCAAATGTCATCATTTTATCATAAAATGCTTCTGAATATATCAATTTAGAATTTGTCAGCATTGTTTTCATTCCTGTTTTATCTAACAGTTTGTAATAAAACGTTTCTGCATTACTGGTGTTAAACCCTGAGAAGTATTTGAATTTCTCAAAAAATGCTTTAGAACTGCTTTTAGGTGGTGTAGCACAATGTTCCCATTGATTATACTTAAAAACATTTCTAGGCTGTGCAGACTTATGCAAGTAATGATCACCATAGTGTGTGTAACAGAATAGCTGCTCATAACTAGATGAACCTTGTAAATCAATCAATCAGTGACACTTATATAGCGCGCTAACTACCCGTAGGGTCTCAAGGTGCTGGGGGGGTGGGGGGGGGGGGGGGGGGGGTGCCGCTACTGCTCGAACAGCCAGGTCTTCAGCTTCTTCCTGAAGGCGAGGTGGTCTTGGGTCAGGCGCAGGTCGGTCGGGAGGGAGTTCCAGGTCTTGGCGGCCAGGTAGGAGAAGGACCTTCCTCCCGTAGTCGCTCTTCGGATGCGGGTGACGGCGGCGAGGGCGTGGTTGGCTGATCGGAGGTGGCGATTGGGAGCGTAGAAGTTGATTCGGCTGTTGAGGTAGCTCGGACCCTGGTCGTGTAGGGCTTTGTGTGCGTGGGTGAGGAGGCGGAAGGTGATTCTTTTGTTGACGGGGAGCCAGTGGAGGTCTCTCAGATGTCCGGTGATGTGGCTGGTTCGTGGGATGTCGAGGATGAGTCTGGCTGAGGCGTTCTGGATCCGCTGGAGTCTCTTCTGGAGCTTGGCGGTGGTACCGGCGTAGAGGGCGTTGCCGTAGTCCAGTCGGCTGGTGACGAGGGCCTGGGTGACGGTCTTCCTGGTCTCGGAGGGGATCCACCAGAAGATCTTTCGTAGCATGCGTAGGATGTTGAAGCACGCCGAGGAGACGTTGTTGACTTGCTTGGTCATGGAGAGGGAGGAGTCCAGGATGAAGCCCAGGTTGCGTGCATGGTCTGTCGGTTTGGGTGCGGTGCCCAGGGCGGGAGGCCACCAGGAGTCGTCCCAGGCGGAGGGTGAAGAGCCCAGGATGAGGACCTCCGTCTTGTCAGAGTTCAGTTTCAGGCGGCTGGTCGTCATCCACTCGGCTACCTCTTTCATCCCTTCGTGCAGGTTGGCTCTGGCGGAGGCGGGGTCGTTGGTCAGGGAGAGGATCAGCTGAGTGTCGTCGGCGTAGGAGATTATGCTGAGGTTGTGTTTGCGTACGATGGCCGCGAGGGGGCTCATGTAGACGTTGAAGAGGGTGGGGCTCAGAGATGACCCTTGAGGGACGCCGCAGATGACTTCGGAGGCCTCTGACTTGTACGGTGGTAGGCGGACTCTCTGTGTTCTTCCGTCGAGGAAGGAGATGATCCATTCCAGCGCCTTGTCCTGGATTCCGACATTGCTGAGGCGCTGTACTAGGTTGCGGTGGCAGACAGTGTCGAATGCCGCGGAGAGGTCTAGGAGGATGAGGGCCGCTGTTTCTCCATTGTCCATCAGGGCTCGGATGTCATCGCTGGCGGCGATGAGGGCGGTCTCGGTGCTGTGATTGGCTCGGAAGCCTGACTGTGAGGGGTCGAGGGATCCGTTCGTCTCGAGGAAGGCGGCCATCTGCTTGTTGACGGTCTTCTCGATGACTTTGGCTGGAAACGGGAGGAGCGAGATGGGGCGGTAGTTCTTGAGTTCAGTGGGGTCCGCTGTTGGTTTCTTGAGGAGAGCGCTGAGTTCGGCGTGTTTCCAGCTCTCAGGGAAGGTGGCGGTGTCGAAGGAGGTGTTGATGATGTCCCGCAGGTGGGGTGCGAAGACAGCGTCGGCCTTGTTGAAGACGTGGTGAGGGCAGGGGTCGGTCGGTGATCCGGAGTGGATGGAGTTCATTGTGCGTATGGTGTCTTCGGTGCTGATCGGGGTCCAGGCGTGGAGGGTGGTGGTGGGGGGTGGTTGTTCGGTCATGGTGTGCGTTGGTTGGTTGTTGAAGCTGTTGTGTATGTCCGCGATCTTGTTGTGGAAGTATGAAGCGAGGGAGTTGCAGAGGTCTTGCGATGGGGTGATGTCGTTGTTTCCTGCGCTGGGGTTGGAGAGCTCTTTCACGATGTTGAAGAGCTCCTTGCAGTTGTGTGCGTTGTTGTCCAACCGGTCCTTGAATGCTGTTTTCTTGGCGGCGCGGATCAGCTGGTGGTGCTTCCGGGTGGCAAGCTTGAGGGAGGTCCTGTTGTCCGGTGTAGGTTCCCTTCTCCAGACTTTCTCGAGGGCTCGGCAGTTCTTCTTGGAGCTCTTGAGTTCGTCGGTGAACCACGGGGCTTTCTTGCTGCCGGGTCTGCTGGGCGGGGTCCTCAGCGGGGCGAGCTCGTCCGCGCAGTTGCTGATCCACTTCGTGAGGTTGTCGGCGGCCTGGCTGGGGTTCGCTGAGCTGGCAGGAGGGTGCTGGCTCAGGGAGGTGGCGAGCTGGTCTGCTGTGATCTTGTTCCAGCTTCTGCGGGCGGCCTGTTGCTGGTGGCGGTGGGTCGTCGTTCTCTTGAAGGTGAAGTGGACGCAGCTGTGGTCCGTCCATTGAAGCTCTGTGGCGTGGCTGAAGTCGATGTCTGGGCTGGAGGAGAAGACTGCGTCCAGTGTGTGTCTGGCGAGGTGGGTGGGGGTGGACACCAGTTGCTTGAGTCCAAGATTGGCGAGGTTGTCGAGCAGAGTGCTGGTGTTGCGGTCGTTGCTGTTCTCCAGATGGAAGTTGAGGTCGCCTAGGAGGATGTAGTCAGCGGAGGGGAGGGCATGCGGGCTGACGAAGTCGGCGATGTCCTCGCTGAATTGTGTGCGTGGTCCCGGGGGTCGGTAGATCAGGGTGCCTCTGAGGGTGGTGTTCGGGCTGGTGTGGATCTGGAAATGCAGGTGTTCGGCGGTGTTCAGGGTGTTGTCGGTGCTGGTCGTGAGACGGATGGTGTTCCTGTGGATGATGGCGATGCCTCCTCCCATCTGGTTGGCGTTGCGGTCCCTCCGGACGATCTTGTAGCCCTCTGGGATAGCGATGGCGATGTCGGGAGCTGAAGAGGCGTTCATCCAGGTCTCCGTGAGGAAGGCGACGTCAGGGGCTGTGGCGTCTAGAAGGTTCCAGAGTTCGATGGCGTGTCTGTGGACGGAGCGGGTGTTGAGCAGGATGCACTTGAGGTGGGTGCTGCTGGCGTTCGACTTGGTGGGTGCTGGTGCGAGGCAGGTCCGGATGCAGGTGAACTTGCAGGCGTGGCAGCTGAAGGGTCCGTGGGTGCGCCGTGGAGTGGCTTGATGGCATTCTGGGAGTCGGCCGGTGTTGAGTGCGATGAGGGTGGCGGCGGAGTACGTCAGGCGGGTCGGCCGGGGTCTTCGGGGGCCAGGGGTCCTGGCGCTGGTCGCGATCCGGTCGCGGACGGGCGCAGACGGGCTTACCTTTGGCGCGCCTTTGGCGCACAATCGGCGCGCCCGCTGCGCGTGACCGCTGCGCGTTCGCACGGTCGCCATTTAAGGCGAAGTGCGCGGGTGGGCGGAGCAGCTGGGAGGCGGGAGCGGGGAGGGAACAGAAGAGAAAAGGGGCGGGCCAATGGCGGTGGCGGGAAGCGAGAGCGGAGGGCGGCGATGTAGGCGGTCAATCAGGAAGGAAACTGGACACGGCACAGAGGATACAATGAAATTAACAGGCACAAATTACGGGCAAAACAAAGAAAAACAGCTAAATACACGAACAGACGGCAAAAACAAACAAGCACAAATTACGGGCAAAACAAAGAAAAACAGCTAAATACACGAACAGACGGCAGAAACAAACAAGCACAAATTTAGGGCAAAACAACTGGAAAACCAGAGGGGAGCGACCACGGCGTCAGCGAGGCCGGCGGCGAGGCAGAAGGCAGGCAGAGGGAAACACACGCAGCAGCTGGTGGCCGTGCGGCGCGGGGGTGTCCCACAAGTGGGTCACACTCACCTGCGTCGCACGGTCGCCATTTAAGGCCAAGTGCGCGGGTGGGCGGAGCAGCTGGGAGGCGGGAGCGGGGAGGGAACAGAAGAGAAAAGGGGCGGGGCCAATGGCGGTGGCGGGAAGCGAGAGCGGAGGGCGGCGATGTAGGCGGTCAATCAGGAAGGAAACTGGACACGGCACAGAGGATACAATGAAATTAACAGGCACAAATTACGGGCAAAACAAAGAAAAACAGCTAAATACACGAACAGACGGCAAAAACAAACAAGCACAAATTACGGGCAAAACAAAGAAAAACAGCTAAATACACGAACAGACGGCAGAAACAAACAAGCACAAATTTAGGGCAAAACAACTGGAAAACCAGAGGGGAGCGACCACGGCGTCAGCGAGGCCGGCGGCGAGGCAGAAGGCAGGCAGAGGGAAACACACGCAGCAGCTGGTGGCCGTGCGGCGCGGGGGTGTCCCATAAGTAATCATGATCTGTGAATCTAGCTGACATTACTAAATCAGACATCATGTCATTAATACTGTTAAAGTCCCAATCATCAGAGAATGTACTAGGTTTTACAAAGTCACTTAAGGAAACTCTCAGTTGATGAGGCTACTTCAGGATTTAGACCGGACCATAGATTTCATAGTCTGTTTTCTCCCATACTACCCCACCAGGTATTGGAATTGCTGTGACATTTACTGTTGACAGTTCTCTTTTCTTCACGTGTGATGATCTGTGTGGTTTGAGGACTAGGTTGATGTTCTGACTTGCTGTGTCCATTCAATTGTGATAAACTTTCCTAAAATTAAAACTAAAATTAGGCATAGTAGGAGTATGAATACCCCTGAAATAATCCAATGCTCAATCAACGGTGAATCCAGATATAATTCTTTGATTTGTTGAAGGAGTCCTGTTGTATTTTCTTTAAAATACTTTTTTGTTTCTGGCATCACTTCAGGGTCGTTTTGATCTTCAGAGAAGTTGTCGAAGTTGATGAAATAACCAGAGTCAGTTCTGTCAATTGATGGGATTGTTCTTTCAATCTGTCTCTCGGTAGCACTTTCTGATGCCACATTATTGTAGACTGGTGTTGTTTCTTGACAAACTGTTTCAATCTGTGTCTCAAGAGGCACGAGTTCCATGGCATTATTGCATAGTCCTTCACTGTGCACTGCAGGCTGATCGAATGTGATTAGTCTTTCAGTTTGAACCTCTTGGATTGTTGCAAGTTTGGGTATTCTGTTGTTTCTTGGGAGTCCACTGGGCCTACTGTTTATTATAGGCCACATGCTTGTGGTTTTACCAGGTCGATAGACACGACTCTGTTCTCCTTTTTACCAGCAAGGGGCGGTAGTACTACTGATCTTGTTCCGGTGACTGCCAAGACAGGTACTGCTTTTCTGTAAGAAGGCCCAAATTCCTTCTTCACCGCGATCTTTTCTCTGACTAGATCCCCAATCTTTGGAATCCAGACAGGCCTTGCTGGGGCTGTTGCTTGTGGTGCCTCGTCAGTGGTATCTGGCGGTTGCTTTAACTTTATGTTGCTTAAGGATTTTCTTGTTTCATTCAGTTCCTGTAAAACAGCCAAACGATCTTTGATGTCAAAGTCTGTTGTTTTTTCTTGTACCACTGACATCTGACTATCGAGGTCCTGAATGTTCATTCTAATTCCGAACAATAGTTTGTATGGGCTGAAACCTTTTAGAGAATTTCTTGGCAAGTTGTTAAGACTAGTCTGGACACTTATTAAATGTTTGACCCACCCAGCGCCTGAACCTAATACCTTCGCTGTTATAGATCGCTTTATGTCCCGGTTTTTTCTTTCAACCACACTATTCCCTTCGGGGTGCGACGGACAAGAATACCGCAACCCAATTCCCATGCTGGCCATGGCCTCCTTATAGGCTCGAGAGCTGAAAGCAGGACCCTGGTCAGAATGGAACGTGGTAATTGCGTATGTGCCGATAAAGACTCGCAAATCTTTTATAACCGTTCTAGCGTCAGCCGAGCGCTGGGGCCACATCCATATGAACCTCGTACAGGAATCCCCTGCTACCATGATATATCTATAGTTGCCGTCCCTTTGTAGGGGACCACAGTGGTCCAGGTAAACACATGCAAATGGCTTATCCGAGATAAGAAGGGGTGTCTGCGCTGGTCGTTTTACTGTTGATACTTTTATCCTTTGGCATATGTCGCATTCTAATACATACTTTTTAGTTTGTATTCTCAAGCGAGGTCACCAATATCTCTGTTTTAATAGTGATATTGTTGCGGAAACGCCAGCGTGTGCAGAAGCAAGCCCTTCATGTGCCGCTTTGATTAGTCCTAACCTGTGTTTCCTGTTTGGAATTACTCTATCCCCCACTCCAGGGATTCGAGTAAAAGGAACATTATTCGTATCTGTTAAGTACAAGTACTTTTCAGGAAAGCCTTTTGGGAGTGTTTTCTTATCATTTTTTACTGACGCACTGACAGCTTGTAGAATATCGCTGTCTATTTTTGTTTGTGACCGAGTTATCGCAGCTACGGAAGCCGTTTGCACAGCTGCCTTCGCGGCTTCATCAGCCAATGAATTCCCTGCAACGTGAACGCCATCACGTTGATGACTCAGAGTGTGTATCACGTGAGTCTTTTGTAGTTCTTTTTGCAAAAGAACTACCTGTTCCCAAAGCATTTTATGCTTTATTGTGCCACCTTTTGCATCTTTGAAACCGTTTTCCACCCAATTCTGTAAGTATTCATTATAAGATTGTACGCAATAAAAAGAATCGCACACTATTAGTGTGGGGAATTCGCGATCGGTATTTTCTAGCGCCATCTTAAATGCTACTAATTCAGCTCGTTGAGCCGAGCAATCTCCTAGAGATTGTGTTTTGGTGACCATTGGTCTAAATTTACCTTTGTGCCAGCGACCTTTAACAATCGCGCACGCAGCACTGTAAGCTTGCTTACCCCCAACTGCGGGTTGTGCTGATCCGTCAGTATATATAATACTTCCGTATTCTTCGAGAGGCAGGATTTCAATTGGCAGAGGACATTCATATTCATATTGTAAAAATTCCTGTGTTTTTAAGTTAGGATCAAATTCGTAAACTACGTCTGTTGCAGCAAGAGAATTAACCCACTGGATCCATCTCGGATGCAAAGCCTTAGCATTAGGAATGCTTGCTTTAGTTACCGCTTCTAAAGCCGGTATAGGTGTTACGATTATTATTCGTTTACCTTGTGCTAGGGGCCTTTCTTTTGCTACAGCAGTCTGAACCGCAGTTAGAATTTTCTCCGTTGAACTGAATTTAATTTCAGCCTTTGTGTACAAATGTGATTTGTAAGCTATTGGTACCTTTTCTCCCTCATTAGAGGTTAGGTACGTGAATCCGCATCTTCCTGGGATGACTCGGATTACAAGATCACGTGTGTTGTCACGTGTATCTAATTTTGTTTTTGCTAACATGTCTGTTTGCAGTGATCTCAAAAATTCTGTGTGTTTTTGAGTCCAATTGATTTGTTTAAAATCAGGTTTAATTAGTTCGTAGAGAGGTTTAACCCTCTCTGCGTAATTTAGGATGTAAGTTCTTCCGAAATTCAGAAATCCTCGAATGGATTGTAAATTCTTCAGCGTTTTTGGAGCTTGGAGTACAGCGCACTTATCTAAGAAGTTGTCCGCTAGGCTTTTCCCTTCACTTGATAATTCGTACCCTAAGAACAGTACTGTCAGATGGGCAATTCAAGACTTTTTAAAGTTGAATTTGTAACCCTCTGCTGCGAACCCAAGTATAATGGTGTTCACTCTTTTCAAGTGAGTATCCAAGTCGTCGTCTGTGAGATAGATATCAGCTACGTAAGATAATGCCTCATCATCATATATTTGTAGTAACTCTGTTACCCTAGCTGAGAATAGTCCTGGGCTGTTCTTGAACCCCTGTGGGAGTCGACAGAATTTTATCTGCGACCCAAATGCAGAGAAAGCGGTCAAATATCTGCTTTCCGGTGCAATGTTTTGACAAAAGAAACCATTAGATATGTCTAGTGTCGTTTTATATTTTTTCCTAACTATGTTATTCATTAGGGCTGCACTATGCGAGTTTTGTACTGCAAAAGTTTTGCAACATGTATTAAGATGTCTGTAGTCCAAAACTAGACGATATGAATTGTCTGGCTTGGAGACAGGAAACAAAGGATTGTTCATTTGAGAGGTGCATGTTTCAATCACCCCCTGGTACTCAAGTTGATCTAAGATCTCCCTGACTTGTTTTTTAGCTTCTTGCTAAATGAGATACTGCCGTTGGGCAGTTGGTTCACTTTTTAATTGGATTTTGTGAGGAGTTGAGTCCTCATCCCATCCTACATGATTTTTATATAATGCAGGTGCCTGGGCCACTGCCCATTTCCTTGCATATGTATATTTTTTGTGAATCGGAATGTGATTCGAGAAGGCAGGCATAATCATTTCTTCGCCACGAGGGCACTCCCTGACAAACTCCGGGGGCCAATCTTTTTCAGCTAACAGAATATCATAGCCTTTTGAGAGCTTATCCCAAAATAGACCTCTTATTTTCCTAGTCTTATCACCCTCTATACGCAATGTTATTTCGTATATTTTATGGGGCTCGCTAAGTCTGGTGTCGGCAGTTTCCACCTGAATGTATTCATTCGTGTCCACTGTCTCCAGATGACTCATCAAGATCTTGCGCGCTATACTGATTTCTGCTGCACTGTCCAACATTGTCAATGCCCACTCCCCGTTTTTCAACTTTGTCCTCAGTATTCTCGGCATGGTTGATTACTCTAATACTGGCTACCTTCTTTTTCTGAAATTGAGATTTTTTACTCTGAGCAGGTTCCTTGTCTTTGGACTTGGTGTGCTCTCCTGAGTCTGACCGTCCTCTTCTTTCTGAATTCTGTGGAAAAGATCGAGAGGGACGTGTATCAATACTTTGATATCTATCAGGTTTTTTCAGATTATCCCTATTTCTAAGGTTATATCTTTTCTCAGAGGGCTCCCTCTGGGGTGACTGGCGTTCTCGAGTCGGAGTTCTTTCCCTCCGTCGAGGAGACCTTCCTCTGGACTGGAAAACTTTTTCCTTGGGAGTGGATTGTTTATTTCCATCCCAGCTCTTTTTAGGAGTGTTTAAATTATTTTTAATAAATAATTTTTCAGGATTTTCGAGCAGTTGGGGATTTACTGGTTTTCCACCCAAGCTGTCTCTACCTAATTCTTCATAGCATTTTTCTATGATTTTGGCAAGCTCAACAGGATCTTTTATATCTGTTTCCTTCAACTTCTGGCGAATCGTCACAGATGCTGCTTCTCCTTTTATATTGGCTAATAATATAACCGAGACCTGCTTGAAGTCTTTCAGTAATTTCATACCTAGATTTAAAGCGGGCTCTGGACCATATTCATTTTGAATCTGTTTTAGCACTTCTGGTATTACCGCCATAGACGGAACACCGTGTGTTTTTGTGTAAATGGAAGCAAAGACTGTACCCCAAGTGTCGCAGTCCTCCACGTGTGGTGCAATTCCCATAGGAAGGCAGATTGTCAAGATTCTGTGTTTCTCTATAGGGGTAGTATCAGGAAATACTGCCTCTATTTGAGTGATTTTCTGTGCTAACCAGAAAGGAATTTGTTCCCGTTTTACGGGTGTTTTACCAAGACATGACTGTATGTTCTGTGGTGTAATTTTATTAGTGTTCCCCTGATGAGGGGTCAGCTGTGGTACATTAACAGCTGGTTGGACTGTTGCAGTCCGCATTACATATTGGACTAATTGCCTATGTCTTTTTATTAGTGTTTTTAGCTGTACTAACAGCTCTTCCTTTGACATTTTTACAATGTCCGGATGTGGTGTGTAGCTGGCTAGAACCGGCCACGTTGCTCCTGGTCTACCTAGTGGACCGAGCCTGGTAATGTGATCATTATGTTTTAGGGCGCCATTAAACCAGAGCAGGTGCTCTTGGAATTTAAGCGGAATTTCAATCTCCTCGAAAGGAGTGTACTCTTCCGGAGGTTCCTCTATTTTGTAATAGTGAAACTCTTTTGTTGTAGCGTTTGCCGCTGGAAAGTTTATCCATGAATAGAATACCTCTGTCTGCCGATATTCGTGAGCCTCTATCACGAAAATTACTGTACCACCTTGAGGTGTCAGTCCGTTTTCTATAAGTTTTAAAGTTATAGATTTTCTTAAGTGGACCGGGATAGTAATAGCATCCGGGTCTGTCTGTAGGAGACTCGAGTCCTCCTCTATTAGTAGGGATGCCAGTCTAACTGCTTCCCTTTCTTCTTCACTGTCTGTCATTTTTTATAAATGCAGGCTTTGCAGAGTTGGTCTCCAAGGAGACAAAGATTAGGTGCACAATATTTTGGAACACTGTATCCTTCAACGTTGAATAAACCAGAGCTTTACATAGGAATCTCTTCCTACTAAGGTCGGGCGGATTTTAACCTTTCACCCACTCCAGACGTCTATTGGAGTATTTACGGGAGAAAGGGGTCTGTGTGAAAAATGCACGACTGAGTTACTCTAACGTCTTGCGTTAGTTTATCGCCTTACCAAACATTTGGGCGCCATGTAGTGTAGTTCCTAGTTTCCCACTAGGCCCTGCGCATTGGAATAACATAAACAGTAGTATCGACGTGGAACTGTGGATATTCCAGGCCTCCACTGACTATGCTAAACTTAATTGGGTGTGTTACCAACTAGCTCAGAGGTCACTGGAAACTTTCTTCTCTGCATGGGAAGTGATCAGCTTCCCTGGCACAGACAAGAAGGGATTCAGCTTTCCAACAACCGTGCAACATGACAACTTTGCTCCTCAGATCAAGAGTCAATCTCTAGGGTCTTGTGAAACAAAAGACATGTATTTCACTCAGTCAGATTAGTGCAGTTTACTTTCACGGTATGTAGAGAATAGAGAGACGGGCGTTTGTCAATAAAGGGTTAACATTTATTGAACAGTCTTTCTTCTCGTACAAGAGAAATGTATTGCCACAATTGCAAGACTTGTTATTATAAAAAGTACGTACAGTAAGATAAGTATTGCGAAATAATACTGTAAAAGCATTGATATGGTTTCTTAGCCATACAATGGTTTAAAAGTGATAAAACATATATACAGTCATATATACATTAGGCTAAAATACTCAACTGGTGCTTCTAACTAAGCCTACCCCAGTGTGCCTGACCTAAGCCTAACACGTGGAAGGGGAGTAAGTAAGTAGCTTTAAGTTAAGTTGGTTTTGCCAAGGTTTGCTTCAAGAATTCTCACTAAGGGTTTAGTCAACACCATACCTCTGAATAGAATGATGGAAGTCTGGTATTTCCTTCAGGGGGAACTCGGTATCCCAGTCACCCGCGAGGGCAGACTAGAAACGCTGGAGCTGGATTTCTCTGTTCAGCCCGTCGAGAGGAGGAGGGGGGACAGCGTCCGCGGGCAGCTTGGCATCTGCTGGGCTCTTCGCAGAGGGATGGCTGTTCAGCTCCTAAGCTCACCACACCATCGTTCGCGCTTTAGCAGGGATAATGGTATCAGTAGCTTCACCAACAGCAGCGGGGCAGCAGGCTGCAGCAGCAGGCTGCATACAGCATACAACAACTAGCAACAGGGTGGGGGCGTGGCTTGCACGCTGAGGGTGATGGCGGCGTGAGCCCGGAGCTCCGCGCCTATTCCCCACACAAATCCTGCCTGCTGCTGCGGGGAGCCCGGCGCTGTGCCTGGAAATCATCGGGCCGAGCGTGGGCATTGCTGGAGCGATAGCGGAGCGATCAGGGGGCCGCTGAGAGGACCGACCTCCGCCGCGCCGCAGAGCCGCCGGTGCTGAGCCGGAGGAATGCCTAAAATGGCGGCCGCTGCGGCGGACTCGAGACGCCCGGCTGTCTGAACTGCGGGCCGACGCCTGGGGACACGGCCGGGACCCGCCGAGGACCGCAACCGGTGAGGAGACGCCCTTTCCCCCCCCCCGGGGGCCCTGAGGAGTTCTCTCCCGGAGGATCCAAGGAGCAGCGGAGCGGCCGCGAGCGAGCGGCCCGGGAAGGCTGCGGGGAGAGCGCAGCGCGCTGCGGACACCCTGAGGCCTGATAGACGCGGCTGGGGCCCGGCGCGCCGGAGGACTCTTGAACGCTCCCCCCCCCACTCCCCCCCTGAACTATGCGGTGAGCCACTGAGCAGAGCGACACGCAGGGGGGGCGAGAGAGACCCGGAAGGGGGAGAGAGCCCAACGACCAGGAGCGCCCTGAATCGACCGCGAGGGAGGCAAGCACGCCAGGGGGTGATTGGGACTGCCTGCTGGAGGGCCACGAGAGCTAGTGAGCCTTGGCCCCGGATAGTGGCGGATGACTGCTGGGAGTAAACCTATCCTTGACGGCGCTGCGACATCGGAGCCCCACCACTCACGGCCCGGGGCACCACGCACATACCCCCCAGAGTCTGTCCCCTACCCGGCGACACTGACTGCCAACGCTGGATGCCTGAACAGGGGGGGTGGCCTTGCTTTGTGAGTGTTCGAACTACGCTGACGGAGCAGTGAGACAAGTGGGTGCTGCACCGGGCCCCGAAACCACGCGCAGGCCATTATGGGGAAACCGAAAGGCAAGCAAGAGGAGGCGACGGTTTCGGGAGGGGCGGAAGGAGATGTAGGGGAGTCCCCAGACCTGAAGAGGCTACAGGATCGCATCCTGGAGGCCATAACAGCAACGAGGGAAGCGCTGCATAACGACATTGCGCAGGTGGCGTCGGGGCTCGGCCTGCTTCGAGCCGACCACGACAAATTAAAGGACAGAGTGACGGAGACTGAGGGGGCCCTGAAAGTCCTGGCTCCGGCCCACAAAACTCTTGAGGGAAAACTCACGGAGGCTCTTGACCGGATTCAGGTATTAGAGCGTCGGGCAGAGGATGCGGAGAACAGAAGCCGTCGCAGCAACGTGCAAATCGTAGGTGTGCCGGAGAGCGAAGGGGGGACGGACCTGCTGGCCTATTGCGACAACTGGCTAAGAACTGTGGTGGCACCTGAGGGATTGTCGCCCTTCTTTACCCTGGAGAGAGCTCATCGGGTCCCGTCCGGACCACCCAAACCAGGCCTGCCACCGAGACCTATCGTGGCTAAACTGCTGCACTACAGGGACAGGGACCTGCTACTACAAAGGGCCCGAGATGATGGCCCGTTCCAAATCGCGAACAGTAGGGTTACGCTGTTCCCGGACTTTACGTTCGAAACGCAGAAGCAGCGGGCCTCCTTCCTGTCGATCAAGAAAGAGCTGCGCACAGAGGGCATCCAATACTCATTGCTGTTCCCTGCCAGACTCCGAATTGTGGTGGATGACAAAACAATGTTCTTCAACCTGGCCGCAGACGCTTGGGACTGGTGGGAATCCTACAAAGCGGGCACGGATGGCGCCAAGGTTCGGGAGGAGAAGGAAAGGGAACGGGAAAGAGCGCCGGCGGGACCGCGCAAATCGCAGAGACTGCGCAAGCGACGTCGCGGAGCCGGGAAACCGACCGCTTCGCAAACGGAAGCCGAGCGCAAAGCGGCGCTGCAAGCAGTGATCACCATTGGGAAAGGGGGAGGCTCTGAATCCACACGAGGCACGGACACAGAGACGATCATATCGGCCTCGGGCTCGGAGTCGGACCTATCGGGGGTCCATGATGCCAAGGATCCGGTAGTAACACCGCAAACAGCAGAAGAAATCCTGAACATCTGACTTGGACCTGTTGGGTAAGGGGAATGGGCCTTAAGGGGGGTCCACCCGCTTAGCGGGAGAGTTGGCTCCAGGCATGGGCGCTGGGTGACTGGCTATGCGCTGTTCTCCGTAGTGGGGGGATAGCGGCGGGCCTGGGTCATGCAGCCCCCTCTTGGGCGAGGCCTCGCTCCGCACGCCCTTAAGGCGATCGCAGCTTCGGCTGTGAACTAAATACCTGGGGGTTCTGAGTTAAGGGAGTTTGGATGGGGTCTGGTATCTTGATATTGGGGCCTGTTCTGGGGGGAGGGGGAACGCCACAGTTGGGGTTTGGTGATGGGGGGATTCTGCAGACGCTGATTTTGACTTTCTTAGGGGTTGACCAGTGGGGAGGTTCTGTTTGGGGACGGGGAGGGACCATCATCCGCGGGAGTGTGAATAGGGAGGGGGGGAAGAACCGTGACTTATGGGACAATGGCTAACTCGAATGTCTTGAAATGCATGACCTGGAACGTGAGGGGTCTACACACAATGCAGCGCAGGCATAAAGTGCACGCCTACCTACAGAGGAGAGGGATTCACATAGCGCTCTTACAGGAGACACACATCACGAAGCAGGAAGGGGTGGCACTACAGAGGAGATGGCGGGGGCAGGTTTTCCACACCTCTTACTCGGCCTACGCAAGGGGCGCTCTGATCTGGGTAAGGGCGGGGACGCCTTTTCAAATGACTAGACAGCTGATAGATCCAGAGGGAAGATTTGTAGTAGTGGAGGGCAGGTTGCGGGGTAAGGCTATAGTCCTATGCAGTGTATATGCCCCGAATATAGACCAATTAACCTTTTATGCAAGCTTGTCGGGGACACTGGCGCACTTCCTGGTGGGTCCGATACTCATGGGAGGGGACTTTAACTCCGTGGTGGATGTGCAACTGAATAGGTCCCACTCGCCCCTGAGAGATTCCCCGGTGTACCGCGTAGCTAAGGGAAGGCAAGAATGGCAAGAGAGCTGGGGGTTAACTGATGCATGGAGGGCGCAGCACTCAACAGACCGAGATTACTCGTTTTACTCCGGGGTACACGAACTCCACGTTAGGCTGGATGCGATATTGTGCACACGAGACGTGCTGACGCAGGTTGCCTGGTCGGAATACCTGACGAGAACGGTCTCGGACCACAATCCGCTCTTAATCCACTTAGACTGGATGACGGAAAAGCCTAGGGTGCCAACCTGGAGGCTCCGGCCGGAGACTCTAGAGGACCCGATATTCGGGGCGGCTCTGGAGGAGGGGTTGACACAATACTTCGCCAATAACGAGGGTTCCACGGGCTCTAGAGCAGTGGAATGGGATGCCTTCAAAGTGGTAGTGAGAGGGCAGTGCATCACACAGTTCGTAGGCACGAGGCGGGTGCTGCTGACCGACCTAGAGAGGGCAGACGCCAAACTGAGGGCAGCGGAGAGGGACCGACCAGGCAGACCGGAGCTACAGGGCGCGGTTAGCTCAGCCAGGGAGGCGGTGGCGGCTGAAGTGGAAAGGTTACGGGCTTACGATCACCGGGCATACATGCTGCGATCTCACGTAGAAGGCGACCGGTCGGGCACTTTGCTGGCATGGCTCTCCAACCCCACGAAACGCTGCTCCCCTATCTTGCAACTTGCCGGGGAGGGGGGTAATCTGTCCTACACCCAGTCGGCCATAGTGGACGGCTTTCAGGGATACTACGAGACACTTTATAGTAGCACCCCGGGCGACCGGGAAATGAAGGCGGAGGCTTTCCTAGATGACCTCACCCTACAGCGCCTAGAAGACGAGCAGGCGACGGATTTGGGAAAGGACATCGACTTAGGGGAAATCCGAACAGCTATTAAGTCCATGGCCCGTAATAAGACGCCGGGTATAGATGGCCTGCCCATCGAATTTTATGGCAAATATGTCGACACCTTAGCGCCGCGGCTTCTGGCTGTGTACAAAGAAGCGAGGACCACGGGTCGCCTCCCCCCATCGATGCGGGAAGCGATAGTCATCCCGCTACTGAAACCTGGCAGAGAAGGTAGTAGCCCGGCCTCCTATAGGCCGCTCTCGATGCTCACAGCCGACTATAAAATCTTGAGCTCTATACTAGCATCGAGACTCCTACCGCACATGACCACCCTGGTCCACGAGGACCAGAACGGCTTTATTCCTACCCGGAACACAACATTAAACATCAGAAGGCTTATCCGACTCATGGAAGAACTGCGGGAGGGGAGTGGAACTCCACTTGCCCTCTCGGTCGATATAGAAAAAGCGTTCGATAGTCTAGAGTGGGATTATCTATATGCAGTCATGGCTCGTTTCGGGCTGGGCGCAGGGTATATCCGGTGGACGCAAGTGCTTTACACGGCGGCCGTAGCGAGGGTGCGGGTTGGATCCCTGGTGTCCCATCAGTACCCAGTGGAGAGGGGCACCCGGCAGGGTTGCTCCCTGTCTCCATTACTGTTCGCTTTAGCGATCGAACCGCTGGCTGTGGAAGCCCGCAGAGGGCGATACTTCGCTGGTGTGCAGACTGGTGACGGGCGACAGTTTATCTCGCTGTACGCCGATGATCTCCTGCTGTTCCTGGACAACGACGCGACTGAGCTCGAGGGGACGGAGGAATTGCTGGGACGTTTTGGCGACCTCTCGGGCCTTAGAGTTAACTGGGCGAAGACGAGCCTCTTTCCACTGAAGGAGGACGCGGCCCGCCCAGAACACAGACCGCTGCTGCATTGGGAGCCGACTTGTCTCCACTATCTTGGAGTATACGTCTATCACACAGCGACGGCTTTGTTCGAGGGCAATGTGGAGAGATGCGTCAGGGGGCTGAAGGGTAGCATGGCATTCTGGGCCACGCTTCCGCTATCCATAGCTGGTAGGATAGCACTGCTAAAAATGGTGGCCCTCCCGCGGCTGCTATATTACTTCCGAACGCTACCGATCTGGATCCCCAGCTCCTTTTTCCGCCGACTTCGCTCCCAGCTCACTTCCTTCCTATGGGGGACGGGCAGGTGTAGAGTGGCGCTGGCGACACTCACCGCCCGAAAGATGAGAGCGGCTTGGCATTCCCAGACTACGAGCTCTATTATCTCGCTGCCCAGTTGCAGATATTCACGCAGGAGGTGGTTCGGGTTTACCGAGGCCCGGAAGACAAACGACTGCGGGGTACGCCACGACACATACTAGCCTACATCGCGCTAGGACAGAAACTCGCCGCCCGGGATCTGTCCCTTGAACAGGATACATTTCGGCGTTGCTGGAACAGAGCACAGAAGCGGGCAGGGATTCAGCACCCCTACGCCCCGGAGATGCCACTGGGCATGTTGACAGCATTGCCCCATGGAGGCGATTGGTCCCGCCTGCTGCAGTGGGAGGAGGTAGGAATACAGGTGGTAGGGGACCTTTTCGAAAACGGGGGGCTCCTCCCGTACTCGGCCCTCCAGGAACGCTTTGATCTCCCACGCGGGGGCTATCTCCTTCATGCAGCTGTGACGAGAGCAATGCAGAAACACTGGGGACTGGGACTGGCGGAGCCGGAGACGGCCATGGCGTGCCAATACACCATGATGGCGGCGGGAACGGTGAAAGCGGTATCTTGCTTATACAACAGAATGCTTTACGAGCACCTGCCGCCCCTCGATGCACTGAAACTTAAGTCGGAAACTGACCTGGGTAAGCCCATCCCGGACACGACGTGGGCACAGCTGGTGCGGAGGGCGCGTAATAGCACAAGGAACGCTCGTTTTCAAGTTATCCATTATTACATACTACACAGGGCGTACATGACCCCTGGGAGAATCCAGAGGTACTTTGGCGCGACTGATGCGAGGTGCCCCCGCTGCGCGGCAGATGGAGCCGAGCTGGTGCATATGCTCTGGTCATGCCCGGCCCTATCAGACTATTGGCGAGCCGTGGGTGAATCCATGAACGAAGTGACGGACCGGACTGTTGACTTTGATGCAGCGGCGTGCATCCTGCATTGGTTTCCACACACCCCCAAAAACAAGCTCTCAAGCAAGTTCATAGATATGGGTTTAATGGTAGCCAAGCGTGAGATAACCAGAAACTGGAAGGCAAGGGCGAGCCCGACGTATAGGAGGAGGTACAACGAATTTCTGAAATGGGCGGCCTGCGATAGCACACACAGGTAACAGATGGCGCGTAGAACAGCTAATGAGAGAGCGCTAGAACAAGCAACGGCCTGGGAAGTAATGGTACAAGGCCTCAGGGATAGTGGAATAGTGGATGACGGGGAGGACCTAGACGTGGCAGGGATCAGCACAGTACAATAATCTGGTGATAAGAGAACCGATGGAGGAGAAAGCCTGAAGCCCGAGTTTAGGGGTACACAATGGGAGGCTCCCGTGCGGATGATGGGGTGGGGGGAGGGAACAGGGGGGGGTAAGGTTTTTCGGGACTGGGGGGGAAAGTTGGGGGGGAAGTTCGGGGTTTCATTAGGCGAGGACGGAAAAGTAGGCACACACACAAATCCGAGTCCATACTCCTGAGGAAGAGCAACCAGGCATGGGGGTGCGAAATTACTGCCGCCGCCCGGCCCCCGGGATGTGGGCCTGCAGGCTGTGTACACGAGAAGTTGATGAACCTGACTGTAGCACTGTGAATGATGCTGAATATGTGCAACTATTGGCCTGTGTAAAGTGTGTCTACAATAAAAATTACTTTAAAAAAAAAACAGCTAGCAACAGGGTAGCAGGCTGCAGCAACAGGCTATTGCTTAAGGCAACGTTGGTAGTATTTATACCTGACAGGTGCCTGGTTTGACGCAAGTTTGCTGGACATAAGACGTCAATTAAAGATGTCACTAGGAAGTGATAGCTATCAGTTGCTCATTAGAGTTCCATTACTAATCAAAACACAGCAAGCGGGGATTTCCAGGTTTGCTGAGTTTTTATCTTGTTGAAGAACTCGGAGTGTTAATCTAGGAATATCAGATAGTGACTTCTGCTCTGTCATTGCACTAATTGGTTGCAAAGGAAGTGGCAGAGAACTATTCTGGAATGTGGCTCTGTTCGTGTGAGGCCAGAGATGACTTTCTGAATATCGCACTTGAACGGTTATGCCAATATAGGGAATAAATGGATTTATAGCCGAATAGGGGCATAAGGTCGCAGTATCGATCAGGAACCTAGATAAACACGCAACAGACACACTTGCCCCATGGTGCCTGTTTTGCCACTTGGCAGAAAATTGTGCACCCACGTTGGCCAAGAGGACAGGAATGCGCGGTGTCTCATAGATACGGTGCATTCCTGCCCTTTTCTTTTGACGCAGGACAGCGCAGCACTAACCTACGCCAAAAGCTTGCAAAAGAGGCCTCATTTCCATAAGGCCATGAAAAGCCACCCAGAGTGGCTTTACGTGGCCTTGCAGATATGGGCCTGCACTATGCGCCATCGAAATATCAATAAAAGTGATGTTCTGGTGGCACACAGCGTCTCGTAAATGAGGCCCTAAGGGCTTCAAACAAATGCCCAAAATTCTTTTAAAATGGCGTTCAACATTGGCACCTCTATCAATAGCAGCGTGACAAGAGCACCACAATCCAAATGTATTTCATTTTGCTTTAAAAAGGGGCATCAACAAATATGTTGGCTAGTTCATTACTACGGTCATACCACATTTAACATGCATGTATGTGTGTTGCATTTGTATAGCACAAACCTACTCAAAAGGTAGCGGATCCTGTTCAGGGCCAAACGACATCATGCAGCCACCGAGTGATGGGAGAGGCTGCTGGTTTGTGATTGTTACTGCATTGCTTCACACTGTTCTTCGAAGTGATGGTGGTCTGTTTAGTTTTATTTATAGTGCTTGCATCTTTGGATATTTAAAAATGAATATAACAAAGTCAGTCGTTGTTTCTTTTTTATAGTGAAGAGCTTTTGTGTTTAACAAGAAGATGTGTTTCATGTATGCCTTTGGGGGCAGAATCACAGTTGTCTATGGTTAATGACGCATTTCTGGGAAGTCGTCGCAAAGTGCTGGAGTGTGAACCCATGACGGCGGTGTGCAATGCTGTGGTACTGGCACTGTATACGTGTAGGCTAGTAGTGAGATGGGTTGTGGTATGGTGGTGCCAGGAAGCCGTAGTGCAGTGTTTTCAGGCATTTTGTGCATTTTGTGCAAAGGTGATGTGGAGGTTCACTGGTGGGGTTGTTTGGGAATTTCTGGTGGTGGCAGCGTGGTGCCCTGTAGTGGTGTCGGGGGTGCGATGTTTGTGGTGGAATGCAGAGATAATGGTGATTCATATAAAGTGTGTCGGGCATGTGGAAGTTAGGCACATGGACTAAAAACAAAGGGGCAGATTTACAAGAAAGTGACGCATCTATATAAATGCGTCACTGCGCCATAATTAGAAACCCTTGCACCACTATGGATGCGCCTTATTTACAATGCACAAGGAATGACAGATGCGTCAGAAATTCTGACGCATCTGTTGACACAAAAGTCACGCATGTTGTGTTGCAGCATTTCGCAACTCCAGCAATGCAGGGGGAGGCTTATCCTCATTGCACTGCGTCAATCCTTACGCTTGCTTTAAGCAGGCGTAAGAATTTGACGCAGTGGCCATCCTAGAAGTGGAGCCGTGACATCTTGTAGATTTCACTGCATCACTTCTATGAGGCTTTTTTGCGCTGGATTCCCCTCCCCCCCCCCCCACCCCCCCTCGCCCTGCATACATTACACCCAACGCAGGGCTTTACAACCTGACGCATCTCCCTAGATGCGTCACATTGTAAATGGGCCGCATTTTTACATTGCGGCTGCATCACAAAAAGTGACGCAATAGCGGCGCAAAAATGACACAAGGGGCTTGTAAATCTGCCCAAACCATCTTTACTCACACAACATTATCAGTGCAGAGTGCAACCTCCAGTGTCGCCAATCAGAAAGTCACAAGAGAGTAGACCAATGTAAAGCCTGGGGCCCGATTCACAGAATGAACTTAAGACTCAATCCTAAACTTACTACTATTTTGGTATTCACAGAATGCACTTACTACTTTTGGTATTCACAGAATGAACTTACTACTTTTGGTATTCACAGAAGTTAGGATTTTCTCTTAAGTCTAAATCCTAACTTCTGTGAGTACCAAAAGTAGTAAGTTCATGCTGTGAATGCCAAAAGTAGTAAGTGCATTCTGTGAATACCAAAATAGTAGTAAGTTTAGGATTGAGTCTTAAGATCATTCTGTGAATCGGGCCCCTGGTGTGCTTCTCTGAGCAGTAGAATCTCTCTGAGGTAGTAAGATTTTCTATCTCTGCCGCTGAGAGAGAAGGTGGGGGGAGAGAGAGAGTAAGTCAACATGAAACTCTTCAACGTGGGGTGAAAGGAAACTTCAGTTAAAATGAGAAATTCTGGGAGGTAATTTGATGTCTATATAAAAAGACTGTTATACAGTTAGTAAGGAATAAATAAAACACTGTACACTGATCCACTAAAGCTGAATGGAAATATAATCATTCTTAGGAAAACACTAGTTTACATTGAGAACAGATCTAATATAGAATATTAGAATACGTGTTTCACTAAAGAGACTGAACATTCAGTCTGTGCCTGTGTGTGTTATATAAACTGGACGAGGTCTCAGAGAACAATGGCCTTGGCGGGTATTACATTGTGGGTAGAAATTGTAGACACTAAGTGACTGGTTCCATGATATTTGGGAGCGAGAACAATATTTCTCTTCTTTTTCTGAAAAAAAAGATTGGCAAAGGCAGAAATGTGATTGCTTTAATGTCTTCTGATGGGCTACCTTTAGAATACTGCGCAAATGAAGGTAAATTGGAAGTTTGCCTTCAAAGAGTTTTTGTGTCTTGCTTGCTCTCTGTAAAGTGGTACCAAGGAGACATGATCCTGCTCAGAAAAGCACCTAAGTAAAGAAATAAATACATAAATTACACCGACTATGGATTCAAGGCTGTTTCGATATCCTTATGTAGTGGGGGTTATCCGTCCTCCCTCAAAACTGTTTTTAAAGACACATTTGTTAGTCAAAACAATATGGCATTATCAAATGATGGGGAAATTCTCCCTTAAATAAATAATTGCAACTTTTTAAAAATTTACTTTTGAAGCCACGTTCATAGAATGGTCAAACCCAGTTGCTTTATACACAGACTAGCAGCCCGTCCCGACGTTGTCCGGGTATGAATTGCTGCCGGCCAGTAGTATATTGTTTTGTAGGATTTCGTTTTGATAGCATTTCTTATCTGTGACTGGCCTGTGAAACGCTCCGATTCACAGTGCACTGCTGATGCACTTAAGAGTCTGCGTTCAGTAGTGTGTGAACTCCAGTTTCCCTACTTTATTTTTCCTTGGAATATTATATAGCGCGAACTCGACAACATGGCATGAGCACAATTTACATTACAGAAGAACACATTAATTTGTGGTCGGCACGGGGAGACAAAGCAATTTGCCTGGAATCACAGGATGTTGACCTGATGTCGAGATTCGAACGTAGCTCCCCAGCTCTAAAGTTCGCAATTCTAGAACTTGTGGCGGGAGGTGTGTCTAAAAGTGTATGTCTGTGCTGGCCATCAATGAGAGAGACCTGTGCATTTTTCAAATCGGTGGTGAAAAAATATGAGTATGTTGCTGGAGATGTGGGCCGCCGTGCCACCAATGTACTTACCGGGGTAGGGTAAACACCCATTATTCCGCAACTTTCTTTCCGCAGACCATCACTCCGCATACTTTCATTATGAAAGTACCATGACTCCGCAATGCCATTATAACGCATGGCATTACATTTTTTATGCTTTTGCCACGCATACATTTATAGCGAATTTCGTTGTAAATGCATGAATGGTAAAAGCATGTTTTTTAAAAATGTTTGGATAAGGCAAGTACGGGTATAGGGGTATATGTTTTGGGGTACTGAGGTATATGTTTTGGGGTGTTTGGGTATTTTAATGGTTCAGATATAGTTTTGGGTTATGGGGTACAGGGGTATTTTTAGGGTTCAGGGCTAGGTTTGGGTTTTGGGGTATAGGGGTATTTTTAGGGTTCAGGGGTAGGTTTGGGTTTTGGGGTACAGGAGTATTTAAGGGTTCAGGGCTAGGTTTGGGTTTTGGGGTACAGGGGTATTTTTAGGGTTCAGGGCTAGGTTTGGGGTTTGGGATACAGGGGTATTTTAGGGTTCTGGGCTAGGTTTGGGTTTTAGGGGGTACAAGGGTATTTTTAGGGTTCAGGGGTAGGTTTGGGTTTTGGGGTACAGGGGTATTTTAAGGGTTATGGGCTAGGTTTGGGTTTTGGGGTACAGGGGTATTTTAGGGTTCAGGGGTAGGTTTGGGTTTTGGGGTACAAGGGTATTTTTAGGGTTCAGGGGTATGTTTGGGTTTTGAGGTACAGGGGTATTTATAGGGTTCAGGGCTAGGTTTTGTTTTGGGGTACAGGGGTATTTTTAGGGTTTAGGGATAGGTTTGGGTTTTGGGGTACAGGGTAGATTCATAGGGTTAAGATGGGTTAGTGTTTAAGGGTGTTGGGGTATTTTATAGAGTAAGGGTGGGTAATGATTATGGGGTGCAGGGGTATTTAAAGTAGTGGTGGGCGGAATTGGCGCGAACTTGGTACAATAAATCCGCAATATTTTGTTCCGTCAGATTTCCAATTATTAAAACAGAAACCTCATATATTCAAGGTAAAATAACAAGTATTTCTACATGCTAAAATGCATATAGTCATTTCACAAAAGTGAAATTAGCTTCGAGCAAGCAGTGAGAGAGGTGATGATTTTGAGATCAAGCCCCTGCAAACCATTATGGGACGAGATTAGCAGTGGGAAGTGAATATTATAGTATCCAAATAATTCTACAAAGAGCTGCAGTTCACCTCCTCCCCAGTTGTCCCCAAGAGGCAAATGCAATAGCATTTAAAATATTATACATCAAGCTGCAGTTCACCTCATGGTCCCTAGATGTCCCTGATGAGGCAAATGCAATAGCATTTAAAATATTACACATCAAGCTGCAGTTCACCTCATGTCCCTAGATGTCCCTGATGATGCAAATGCAATAGCATTTAAAATATTATACATCAACCTACAGTTCACCTCGACGTCCCAAGATGTCCCTGATGAGTAAAATTCAAAAAAATTGAAACCCTTTCATGAATGCTAAAAATTATGCTAAGCTTATCCCATAATGCTTTGCAGGGCCTTTTAGTTGTATTTTTGCCCATAACTGTGCTTGGGGTGGTTCTAAGAGAATGGGACCTCCACTGAATTACTATTTAAAGGGAGCAGGAATGTATAGAACCTGGGAAGAAAAAACAACACTCGTGACGGAATGCCCCCAGCGATTGTCACGCCCCCAGCACACACCCACAGCACAATGCAGACACGCCCACAAGGGACTACTTTGCTGGCACGGCTCTTTTGCCTTTTAAATGTATATGGTGGGCGTCTGCATAGCCTATGTCCTTCTGCTGCAATTGCCCTTTCCAACGCTGTATTGGGTGTTGTGATTGGTGCTGTGGTTCCCGAGTTTACCTGGCCAAAAGGTGCAAGTTCTCTCTTTATAATAGTAGTATAGATTACTGGAATTGTTCAAGCATAAAAAACAGCATACCAGTATGAAAGCAAGAATTGACTAATGGTGGGTTAAACATTCCGCTCTGCTGGTGGAGTTTGCTGAGTTTTGCCCACACTGTGTTCCGCATGTAGCATTGAGTACCGGCAGAAATCTGTCAGCCGCCGCGTGGCAGAGTATTTTCTCACAGGCGGCTCGCCAATGTTAAGTTGGTAAACGTGATATTAAGAAAACCGACACTAGAAGTTTCTTAACTGGTTTATTAACAAGCCAACACGCATGCTCCAGACACATGGAGCGAAGCTGCAGTCAGCTCGGCTATCAGCTGGTAACTGTCAACTGTGACAGTTGCCAGCTGGTGACCTCACTGCTGGGACGGTGTCCTCACAGGGACACTAAGGAGCACACTGAGTAAGGTGTCCTGTAAGGGACTCAAGTATAGTAAACACAACACATCCCCCTCCTTTGGGGATAATGGAACCAATGGAACTAGTAGGGGGTGGGGGCGGGAAGCTCCGCTACCCACATACGTAGTCCTTAAGCTTAGCCGGTGATCCCAACAATCTGCCAGCCCTGCTAATGTCCACAGGTCGCATCAGGTCACAGGTTGGTATGACGGGTAGTCTGGGCCTTGCACCTGCAAGTCTGGATGAAGGGAAAGAACGGTCCGCTGGTTGGGTGTCTTCATGTATACCTTCATCGCTTCTGGTCCCTGGGGTTGCAGGAAATTCAATGTCAGATTCAGTATCAGAAAAATAAAGTCTTGCAGCACTTCCATTCTGCGTCCTGGATTGCCCCGCAGTGGCATCTAAAGGTGTGTTGTCCACTCTATCGTTTCCGGGATGTTTGTGGCCTGACAGTGCAGAAAAGTGTCAGACCTTACCATCACTCAGGCGTGCGGAATTGCAGTACACTTCACGAACGGTAAGAGGTTTGATTTATCTCTCTTGACCCTTGCCGACATGTCCACTCCTCCTTACCTTCACCACATCTCCCGCCTTGATTTGCACCTCCTTGCACCCCTTTTTTCTGTCATAGTAGTTCTTACTCCGTGTTTGTGCTTGGACCAGTTTTTCCTTCACCATCTCTAAAGACCAGTGTACTCTGCGGGCAGCCTTAATCCAACCCACATTGTCCTATGTGGAACAAACTGCCACTGGAACTGCGGAAAGAAACTAAGCTAATGTCCTTCCGAAAGAAATTAAAAACTGTGCTCTTCCAGCAAGCGTGGGGTGGTCTTTAATCTGTAATCAGATGTATCCCTCTGTATCGCCTAGTGGACCCTGACAAAGCGCTCAGAGACCTCTGGGTTATAGTGCGCTATATAAATCAAATAAATAAATACATAAAAAAATTAATTTGTAAGTGGGGTCCGTCCGCGCATAAGTTCGAATGGGCTGTGGCCAGTAGACTCACATGGCATTATTCTGTAGGCCCACACTGTTTTCATTATCTCTTTCTTCCAGTCCAGCTGGTTTGTGGTTGTAATCTGTATGATACCTTTAAGTACTCTGTTAAATCTCTCTACGGCACCATTTCCTGTTGGGTGGTATTTAGATGTAGTCTTGTGTTCTATGTGGTGCCTTTCCATGTAGTCCTTGAACAGGTCTGAGGTGAATTGTGCACCATTGTCACTTACTACTTTCTTCGGTAAACCTTCGCGCGTCAAAGTGTCTTCCAAGAATTGGATCAAGTGCCGAGAGTCTGCCTTCCTAGTAATTCTCACTTCAGGCCATTTTGTGTAGTGGTTGATTATAACAATTATGTATTGCAGTTCATTCTCATCAGACACCGGTCCAATAATGTCTACTCCAATTCTTGGGAGGTCCCCCTTCCGGGAGGAGAACAATCCGATGCACAGCGTAGAGACCGTGGTCTAATTCAATGAACCAAATAATCCAGAGTCTGTGAGTGTGTATTAACACTTTTAATCTTCAACAAGTGAATATTCAAGCATATTCAGCTATATATCAACCAATCCAAAGTCTGTCATTCAAACATGGTAATCCATTAACACAAAATCCCCGATGCATTTCGGGCATAAGCCCTTTTTCAAGGGAATGCTCTACAAGAAAAACAAACGTAACCAAAATGAATGCAGAGTAATCTAAGTCAAAACACGATCGAATTCAGTAAAACATAAGCCGTCTTTAAAGTGGCTAAACAAGAGGTGACGTAAATGCATCCTTATGTCCGAGCGGTAAATAATAACAAATAGCGGTGTCTAAAGGAAATGAGACCCGGGGTCCCAGAGGAGGTAACCATGTGGTGAGAGAAACTGGTGAAGAGGATATGTAACGTCTAGAACCCTCGTGAACTTAAAATAAAATCGAAAGACACGCCAGCGTGCCACAGTGCTAAGAAAGGTGCTCCCGGACTGACTCACGTGAAAAGGTTTCTCGTGAACTTAAATTAGATCGAAAGACACGCGAGCGTGCCACAGTGTTAAGAAAGGTGCTCCCGGACTGACTCACGTGAAATGGTTTCTCGGGTGCCTCACGGCGTGCCAGAGTGTTGATACGAAGAAAGACAGGTCTGACATAGATATACAAACAAGTCTCCAAGACAAAAGAAGGACTCAGTGTGGAAGAATAGTGAAAAGTGTGGAAGGACTACGGTGTGAGAAACGAACAAGAGGAAAAACAGTGAAAAGGGTCGCCATATTGAAAGAGATAAGTATGAAGTATAGGGGTGATAAAAAGGACAAGTATGAAGTATAGGGGTGATAAAAAGGAGATAAAGGCATATGGAAACAAAACATGTTCAGAGGTAACAAAGGAATTCCATTCGATCGTTCAGCCCGTTGGGCGCCATCGTGGATAGGAGTCGGATCCAGTAGTTCTCACGTTTCAGTAAGGTGTTCTTGTTGTTGTGTGTTGTTGGTACTTGTTCCAAAATCTGGAATTTTAGTTGAGCTACAGTGTGTCTAGATTCGGCAAAGTGCGAAGCCACAGTGGATTTTAGATTGATGGTGCGAATGTTACTTTTATGCTCTAAAATCCGTGTGCGGATTTTTCTTTCAGTGTGCCCCACATAGCATTTGCCGCACGGACATTTCAAAAGATAAATAACGTTGTTCGAGTTACATGTAGCGTTCACTTTGAGTTTGATGGGATACCCTTTCATGGGATGGCTGATGACATTGCCAGTAATGCAGTTGTTGCAGTTGGAACAATTATAACAAGGTCTAAGTCCTTTGTAAACCATCTGTGTATCGTCTTTGTAGGGTTTAGAGATAATTTCTTTTAGATTCTTACCCCGTGTAAATGCAAAGATGGGAGGTCTGTTGAACAAGCCCCTGAAATCAGGTTCCAGGGTGAGGATGGACCAGTGTTTTCTGATGATGGCCTGGAAGCGATTAGATGTTTTGGAATATTTTGATACAACAATCAAACGTTCAGAACTGTCTTTAGGTTTATGTTGCAGCAATGCAGACCTGCTTGTTTTATCGCATCTTGTCTTGGCTAGATCCAGTATAGGGATAGGGTATCCTCTGGCTTTAAGTCTATCAAGGGTGTTTTGGATTTGCCTCTTGCATTCATCTTTGTTGGAAACAATTCGTTTTATCCGCAGAAGTTGTGCATACGGTAAATTGTTTTTGAGGTTTGGACGATGGAAACTGCTGTAATGCAAAGTAGAATTTCTGTCTGTGGGCTTCCTGTACACAGTGGTGGACCATTCCCCTTGGTTCCTGTGGATTTCCACATCCAGGTAGTGGATGAGTCTCTCATTATGTTCCCAAGTGAACTGAATTCTGTCATTGAATCGATTCCAGGATTCCAAAAAAGTATTCAAAGTGTCCGTGTTGCCTTCCCATAGAAGGAAAATGTCGTCGATGAACCGTAAGTACAGTCGACCATGTGTTTGCCAACTGGGTTGGCACAAGATGTGCATTTCCTCAAATTGCCGCATATAGATGTTAGCATAGCAAGGCGCTGCCGAATTTCCCATGGCGGTGCCGTTGAGTTGAAGGATCCATTTGTCATTAATTGAAAAATAACTGTGGTATAGTGTAAAGATTGTTAATTGCATCAAAAATAATTTGAAGTCTGTATCTAGATCAGATGAGGCCAGCGCCTCTTCAATAGATTCGATGCCTCCATCGTGGGGAATGGAGGTGTAAAGTGAACATACGTCCACCGTACACATGATGAGCTGAGTGTCTTTAAGCTCGTTCATGATGGGTTCAATTTTTTGTAAAAAATCAGTGGTATCTTTTACGTGTGATCTGGTGGCAAGAACAAAAGGTTGCAAATATTTGTCCAAAAATTTGCCTACATTTTCATGTAGGCTGCCTCTGGTCGACACAATAGGTCGGAAAGGAGGATGTGTTGGATGCTTGTGCATCTTGGGAAGCATGTACAAGATAGGAGGTCTGGGATTATCAGGTGTCAAAAATCTGCGTGTCTTGTCGTTGATGGTCCCTTGATCAAATGCTCTCTTGACGATGGATGTCAGGTCTTGCGAGTATTCCTTGGTGGGATCTCCAGCTAGTACATCATAGGTGTTTTTATCACTGATATGTAGGTTGACTTGTTGATTATAAAAAGTAGTGTCCATGACGACTAGAGCGCCGCCTTTGTCAGCATTCTGACAGGTGATAGTCGGGTCTTCGGCCAATTTCAGGAGGATGTTTCTTTCCTTCCGGTTGAGGTTTCCACGTTTGATCTTTGTTTGAAAAGGTAAGTTCAATATTTCTTGCTTTATGAGATTTTCAAAAGCATCGATGATCTTATGGCTTTGTGGTGCCATGAAAGTGCTGTGGGGTCTCAATCCCTTGAGCATATCCTCTTCCTGTGAGAGCACGGGGTTGATGTTGGAAAAATAATGTTTTAAGCGAATGTTACGCATCAATTTGAAAACACTGACTTCCAGTTCCAAGGAATTGGTAGCGGTGGTGGGAACGAAAGATTGACCCTTTTGCAAGGTGTTGATTTGATCCCGAGTTAAAGCAATGGAAGAAATATTGATAACCAAATTTTCTGTAGGGTTCAACGTCTGCCCTTGGGTTTCTTCTTGGTTTGTGGAGGTGTTTTTTCTGCATCCTCTGCGGGTTTTTCCCCGCCGGGGTCTTTCTGTTGGTCCGGGCCCGACTCTAAAAAATGAACCGTGGAATCTGTGGAGGTGCTTGGTATCTGTGGGTCAACGGTAGATGTAGTTCGGGTTGGTCTGGATCTGCTGTCATCGTCAGAAGATGATGTCTCTGTGGCTGAGGCTGGATTATAGGGTTTATTAGAGCGTCGGCGGGCATACACCTCTGCCCAGGTGTATACCTCGCCGAGCTTGTAGTCTATAGTGTCCCTCTTAAACTTACGCAGTTTCCTCTCTTTGGTCTCCCTGGTGTGCTTCTCAAGTTGGACATTGATATCTTCCAACATTTTGTTCAGGTCCTCTGCTGTTAGGGTATCGGACAGCTCCTTTTTAATGTTGGTAATTTCCAATGTTAGTTCATCCAGAGATTTGGAAAGTTCCTCGACGATCAGCAGGATCAAGTCGAGGGAACATTTATTAAGTATGGCATACCAACGTTCAACAAACTTAACATTGTTTTTACATAAGAGTGGTTTGAGTGGGACACGGAGGCCCCGAGGGATCCGTTGTACACGATGGTACCGTATCAAGGTACTTGCATGTAATTTTTGGTTAGACTCCTTTTTCAGAATGTAGAGCAACTGTTTGAGGTTACTTTCCGCGCTGCGGGTGTTGCCAGCAGCGGTAATTTCTTCTTGGATCAAACCATAGATTTTATCAGCGTCTTCAGTGGTATAAGCGAAGGTGGAAGCCTTTTGATCAGTCATCCCTGAGACTGTATCGAAATTCATTGTAAATCGCGTGCTGAGGTCCGGGGGTAGAGTAAAATGAGAATCTATATTGAGTAGGAACTCGCACAGCGTGGATAATCAATTGTTAAATTATGGTAATGATTTGTAGCGTGCAGTCGGATGATACACTGTCTAGCCCAACAGTGAGTGCACGAGGCTAATGAATTGGGAGGTCCCCCTTCCGGGAGGAGAACAATCCGATGCACAGCGTAGAGACCGTGGTCTAATTCAATGAACCAAATAATCCAGAGTCTGTGAGTGTGTATTAACACTTTTAATCTTCAACAAGTGAATATTCAAGCATATTCAGCTATATATCAACCAATCCAAAGTCTGTCATTCAAACATGGTAATCCATTAACACAAAATCCCCGATGCATTTCGGGCATAAGCCCTTTTTCAAGGGAATGCTCTACAAGAAAAACAAACGTAACCAAAATGAATGCAGAGTAATCTAAGTCAAAACACGATCGAATTCAGTAAAACATAAGCCGTCTTTAAAGTGGCTAAACAAGAGGTGACGTAAATGCATCCTTATGTCCGAGCGGTAAATAATAACAAATAGCGGTGTCTAAAGGAAATGAGACCCGGGGTCCCAGAGGAGGTAACCATGTGGTGAGAGAAACTGGTGAAGAGGATATGTAACGTCTAGAACCCTCGTGAACTTAAAATAAAATCGAAAGACACGCCAGCGTGCCACAGTGCTAAGAAAGGTGCTCCCGGACTGACTCACGTGAAAAGGTTTCTCGTGAACTTAAATTAAATCGAAAGACACGCGAGCGTGCCACAGTGTTAAGAAAGGTGCTCCCGGACTGACTCACGTGAAATGGTTTCTCGGGTGCCTCACGGCGTGCCAGAGTGTTGATACGAAGAAAGACAGGTCTGACATAGATATACAAACAAGTCTCCAAGACAAAAGAAGGACTCAGTGTGGAAGAATAGTGAAAAGTGTGGAAGGACTACGGTGTGAGAAACGAACAAGAGGAAAAACAGTGAAAAGGGTCGCCATATTGAAAGAGATAAGTATGAAGTATAGGGGTGATAAAAAGGACAAGTATGAAGTATAGGGGTGATAAAAAGGAGATAAAGGCATATGGAAACAAAACATGTTCAGAGGTAACAAAGGAATTCCATTCGATCGTTCAGCCCGTTGGGCGCCATCGTGGATAGGAGTCGGATCCAGTAGTTCTCACGTTTCAGTAAGGTGTTCTTGTTGTTGTGTGTTGTTGGTACTTGTTCCAAAATCTGGAATTTTAGTTGAGCTACAGTGTGTCTAGATTCGGCAAAGTGCGAAGCCACAGTGGATTTTATCTCCTTCATACTTATCTCTTTCAATATGGCGACCCTTTTCACTGTTTTTCCTCTTGTTCGTTTCTCACACCGTAGTCCTTCCACACTTTTCACTATTCTTCCACACTGAGTCCTTCTTTTGTCTTGGAGACTTGTTTGTATATCTATGTCAGACCTGTCTTTCTTCGTATCAACACTCTGGCACGCCGTGAGGCACCCGAGAAACCATTTCACGTGAGTCAGTCCGGGAGCACCTTTCTTAACACTGTGGCACGCTCGCGTGTCTTTCGATTTAATTTAAGTTCACGAGAAACCTTTTCACGTGAGTCAGTCCGGGAGCACCTTTCTTAGCACTGTGGCACGCTGGCGTGTCTTTCGATTTTATTTTAAGTTCACGAGGGTTCTAGACGTTACATATCCTCTTCACCAGTTTCTCTCACCACATGGTTACCTCCTCTGGGACCCCGGGTCTCATTTCCTTTAGACACCGCTATTTGTTATTATTTACCGCTCGGACATAAGGATGCATTTACGTCACCTCTTGTTTAGCCACTTTAAAGACGGCTTATGTTTTACTGAATTCGATCGTGTTTTGACTTAGATTACTCTGCATTCATTTTGGTTACGTTTGTTTTTCTTGTAGAGCATTCCCTTGAAAAAGGGCTTATGCCCGAAATGCATCAGGGATTTTGTGTTAATGGATTACCATGTTTGAATGACAGACTTTGGATTGGTTGATATATAGCTGAATATGCTTGAATATTCACTTGTTGAAGATTAAAAGTGTTAATACACACTCACAGACTCTGGATTATTTGGTTCATTGAATTAGACCACGGTCTCTACGCTGTGCATCGGATTGTTCTCCTCCCGGAAGGGGGACCTCCCAATTCATTAGCCTCGTGCACTCACTGTTGGGCTAGACAGTGTATCATCCGACTGCACGCTACAAATCATTACCATAATTTAACAATTGATTATCCACGCTGTGCGAGTTCCTACTCAATATAGATACTCCAATTCTTTCCCATGGCATTGTTGGGCTCTATATTGGCTGGAGGGGAGGCCTGTAAGTCACTTGAGTTTTGTCAGCCTCAACGCATAACTTACAGTTCCTCACGTATCTTTCAACGTCTCGGCTGATACCCGGCCACCAATACGTGCTTTTTACTCTGTTCTTACTTTTCGCGATGCCCAGATGTCCCTCATGGCACGCTTCCAGTATTTTCTCCCGGATACTCATCGGCGGTACATATCTTCCCTTCTCATGAGCAGTTCGTCTTCTATGGACAGTTCATCCTTCACTTCCCAGAAGGGTTTCATTTCATCTTTTAGTTTATTCTTGCTGGTCCAACCTTCCTTGACCATCTGGATTACCATACCCGTGTCTTTGTCCTTCATTTGTCCCTCCAGCCATTCTTTCTTCGTTATCCCGCTGGGATTTTCCCATACATTGGCTATGCATGAGTCTTCTATTTCGTTTGTTCCTGTGACTTCATTGGTCTTGATGGGCATTCTACTTAGAAACTCAGCAACCACATTTCTTACGCCGGGGACATATTGTACGTCGTACATGTAATCAAACAGTCGCACGGAAATTCTTGCTAGGCGTGGTGAGGCTGTTTGTAGGCATTTTGTAGTAAGCACCTTTGTCAGAGGTTTGTGGTCTGTGCACAGGTGTATTTTTTTTCCCCACAAATACTGTCTAAAATGTTCAAGGGCCCAAACACAGGCCAGTGCTTCTCGTTCTATTACCCAATATTTGTCTTCGGCTGGAGTAAGGGAGCATGAAGCGAATGCGATCGTATACTCTTTTCCTTTGGCATCTTTCTGTGTCAGGACTGCTCCAATGCCCTTGTTGCTTGCATCTGTTGTCACATAGTTGTCCAGGGTAGGATCAAATCCCTGAAAAGGTAACGCTTTGCACATATTGCATTTCAAGTCTAGGAATGCTTGCTCACACTCATCCGTCAACTCAAATTTGTTCCTCATTTTTAGCTGCTGCCTTAAGGCGTATGTTTTCGTTGAGAAGTTCTTGATAAACTTAGAGTAGTATTCTACTAGTCCGAGGAACGACCTCACCTCATCCCTGTTGGTGGGTACAGGCGCCTCCTTAATAGCTTGGATTAGTTCATTTTCTGGACTGATGCCTTCGCCTGTTATCTGATGTCCCAGATAGTTGACAGCTTTGCGCGCAAATTTGCATTTGGAATGCTCAGCCGTTAGACCCTTTTTGTTCAATAAGTCCACGACTTGCTCTACTCGACTGTCGTGTTCCTCCCTTGACTTACCCATGACCAGTATGTCATCCTGGAATAACAGTATCCCAGTGACGCCCCCAAAAATGTTAGTCATCAGTCTTTGAAACATTGCGGCGGCTGAAGCTAACCCAAAGGGAACACGAGTGAACCTGAAACAACCGAATGGTGTGACAAAGGTAGTTAAAGATTTTCTGTCCCGGTGTAGCTGGACCTGATGGTACGCAGATTTTAGGCAGATGGTGGTAAACCACTTTACTCCCTTGGTGGTGGACAGCATCTCGTTTATTTTGGGGAGTGGGTACTGCTCTACAATGATGTTTTGATTAAGATCGCGGATATCAATGCAAAGTCTTACTTTCCCATTGGGGCGTTTTGCTACGACAAGTGGTGCAACCCACTCAGATGCCTCCACTCTTTCTATTATACCATCAGTTAGCATTTTCTCAAGTTAATTTTTAACTTCTTCCTTTATAGCAAAAGGTATGTTCCGCGTTTTATGCACTGTGGGAGTGGTGATAGGTTTCAGTTGTATTTTATGTTGATATCCCTTGAGTACTCCAATGTTCCCACTGAACACCTTAGGAAATTTCGCCAGTATTTGGCCTGCGTAGTCATCGGTGTCTGACATGCTAAGCACTGGTTCATGGCTGTTAGGATTCAACTTGATTCCCAGACTACCTTGGTCCATCCATCCCAGTACAGATGGTCCTACTTTTGAAATATACAGTTTACACTGTGCCTCTCTGCTCTTTAATATGAACTTGAGTCTCCTATACCCCAATATTTCAATGGGTTTCTCGTTGAATGATTTAATAATAATGTCTGGTTTATTTAGTCTCTGACCGATCACCTCCTTAAATTTTGCTTCCCAGACCCTTTCATTCACAATAGTGTAAGGTGATCCGGAATCTGCTGTTATGTTTATTTCCACTCCCCCAATGGTCATGGTACACATAGGTTTTATAGTTGTAGCTCCTTTACCAGTTTCTTTTACTTCCCCTTCTTCGTCGTCTATGTTGAGGATGTACATGTTGACGTCTTCATCCGTTTCTTCATCAGACTTGTCCTCATCTTCTATCACTGCCTTTACATGTCGTGGTTTTCTTCTATTACATGCCTTGCTAAAATGTCCAATCAGGCCACAGAACGTGCATTTTGCTTTGCGGGCCGGGCATCTAAAATCGTACGCCATTAGGCATTGGTAACAATGCCCTTTCCCCCGCTTCTCTTGCCTTCTTTCGGGTTGGTAAGTGTCTTTCTTTCTTACAGCTTGCTTGCCGTCCTTCCAACTCTTATGATCAGACACCTTGCCGACATGGTCACTTTCTTTTTTTATCTTTTCATCCTTCAACACAGCCTTAGCACATCGTCCAGTGAGTTCGGCCTTCCTGGCTGTGTCTATTATGTTCTGCAAAGGGTACTCACCCTTCGCCCAAAGTTTATCTTGTATGTTTTCATTTGACCCCTGCTTCACTATTTGGTCCCTTATTAGTTCATCATGGAGACCTCCGAAACGACAGTTTATCGCTAAGTCTTTTAGGGTAGATACATAATCGTCTATAGTTTCCTCATTTCCTTGTTTCCTATGAAAAAATTTGTATCTGTCTACCCCTACACAAACTGTGGGTTTATAATAAGCGTTCAAGTCATCGATGGCGTTGGAGAACACATCACCATCATTTGCACCTCTTGTTTTTTTACTTATAGAATTATATACTTTTATTCCCCCTGCACCCAAGTTGTGCATCAACATCTTGTACTTCTTTTCAGGCTTTAATTCTGCATCTTCTTCAATTGTGGAAATATAATTGAGGAAATAGTCCCTCCACTCTTCCCACTTCAAAGCTGGCACACTACCTGCACGCAAAAATGACTCAGGGGGTGATAGGTTCCAAATGCAACCAGTAGCTATGTCACTGGTGTTATTTTTTGCATAATGCCTTTAATGGGAAGAAATGTTTTTTTAAATGCTATACTGCACTAGTTAGCCCTTCCGTTCACTAGCTGAGTTGATTGTACCAAAATTTCCTTGAGCGTTTTGTTTTGCCAATATAAGTCACTGTGTTCTGCCTAAAAACGCAGAGTTTTTAAATCAGCACGAGTTCACGGACCATTTATTTTTAAATATTCATTTGTCACCTTTGTTTTTTCGTCGCTACGATTCACAGCTGGTTCTCCGGTTGCTGGTACCAAATGGTCAGGTCGCGCAGTGTTTACTTTATGCGCACACTTCCTCGTTCCGTTTACGTGCGCTAGGCCACTGAAATCAATGCTTTTTCTTTGACACCTAAGATGGCCGCCAACGTCAATTTCGTTATGACGCGATCACGTGGTGCACGGCTCCGATTCTCCTCAGCTGGTAGCTGACAGTTCACTGCTGTTGCCACCAGTTTTTTCCGTTGGTTGCTGGGCAGTTGGAAAATTTCTTCTTTGCGTGCAGTTCTTTTTTCCATAAACAGGTTACTTCTGCCTCACAGTCACTAATGCCGCTTAAAGTCGCCTTTTATTTTTCAACTGCGCATTATTTCCACACACTTGCCATAGCGTCTTTACACTCACTGTTTACTTCGTCTCATTATTTTTTTACGAGTCCTCCTTCATATATCACTCTCTTGTTAGCGTAGAGCTGGATTAGCTTTAACTTTGCCTCCTCTTTCTTTTCCTATATTGAGACGATATCCTTAGACTGCTCTCTTCATTTTTTTTCGGCCGTGGGTTCTTGCGTGTTGGCCCCTCGTCGCCAGTACTATTAAGAAAACCGACACTAGACGTTTCTTAACTGGTTTATTAACAAGTCAACACGCATGCTCCAGACACATGGAGCGAAGCTGCAGTCAGCTCGGCGATCAGCTGGTAACTGTCAACTGTGACAGTTGCCAGCTGGTGACTTCACTGCTGGGACGGTGTCCTCGCAGGGACACTAAGGAGCACACTGAGTAAGGTGTCCTGTGAGGGACACAAGTATAGTAAACACAACACGTGAGTGTGGATTTGCGTCCCCTCGCACAATTCTAGAATGCCTCCCAATGAGATTCCTCAATGTGGTTTGTCACAGCAGATCACAGCAGGTCGCTACCATTCGCATTGCGAAGGCTGCTGCTTGAGCGGCAGAAAGAAACAGTGCCCTCTGGCGCGCCATGTGATGCCGTTCACACTGATTTTACAGCGCGGAACAAGCTCTTGGTGCTAAAAATCAGCGCGAAGTGTTGAATTCCTCCCATTTGTGGAACTCTGCAGAATCTACTGGAGTCTTTATGTACTTCCTCAGAATTCCATGGAGTGAAACTCTGCAAGTTCCTCTCTCCCCTAGACTTGGCATTTTGAGCAAACATGATGACTGAGAACAACTGAAAATGATAGAAACCTAGCATTTGACATTGTTATACAAAATCTAGATCCATTAGCCTGTCCTCCACAGCCTCCAATCCTTCATTTTTTCATAAATCTGTCAGACAGAAACAAACAGTTTTGTACTTATGTCTCTTTCCTTGTTGTCCCTAGATGAAATCGTGACATAGACACCACAGTTTTTAACTTGCTCCCACCACAGACTTTTGTACTTGTAGTCCAACTTTGAGGTCTTTCATTGAGCTAACCCTAAGGTCTGTCTCCTGCCCGGTGATCATCATGTCTCCTCCTCCCATTCTATGCTCCTAATCGCTTCATGCCTCAAGCCCAAAATTGCCCCTCAGCCTCACTGAACTGCCTACACCGTACCTCAGTTCTTCCGGCTCCGTTCAGGTATTGTAAAGACAAACATCTACAGCTGTTTGTACCAGCTGTCTTGCTCGGCCATTATTTATTTATTTATTTTTTTTTGCCATTTATAAAGCGCGAACGAATACCCGCAGGCGTCTAGGCGCTAAACAATTCGCATAACTTCAGCTCAATATTAAAAGCTCCAAAGGAATTTGGTGGATGTTATTGATTAAAAAGCCATGTCTTTAGGGGCTTAGCCTAATGTTTTGAGGCAAAGTGTTCCATAATTTGGGTGCAGCCACTAAAAAGCGGCAGTCACCCCAGGACACTGTTTTGGACCGTGGGATCACTAGCTGGCTAAGGGTGGTGGAGCGAAGCTGTCTACAAGGTTTGTAGGGTATCAGTTGATCCTTAAGGAAGTGCGGTCCTTGATCGTTGAGTGCCTTGTACACTATACACAGTGATTTAAACTTAATCCTATTCCAGATCGTCAGCCAGTGATATTTCTGTGATATATGTCTTTGACCTCAGACATCCCCCTGTATTTTTCTATTCAGCTTTGTCTGAGTGCACACTGGGATAGGTAGTCACTCCATTATGAACTCCGGTAATCCCCAGCACCACACCAGATATTTTAAAGAATTGGGGTGCAGCCGTCCTCCGCAAACTGCTTTTCAGGCAGTCCTCGCTCAGTCCCCTTACTACTGGGGCTCTGTCTGGGGACAGTTTTTATGTTGCACTACAGAGGAGATGACTACTGCCCCCCCCTTCCCTGAAAAATGTCAAGTGAGTCACTATGACTGAGAACCATTCCCTTATTTCTCTCACTAGTGCCTGTTCCCGACCTTCTCCATTGTGTTATGTTATGTTATTTAATTTATAAAGCACTCAAATACCAAACAGTGTCTTGGCGCTGCCTTGGGAGAAGGGGGCGATAACAGAAAAGCCTGACAACTGAAGTAAAGAAAGTTTAGGTTTTCTGTATGAAGAGCCATGTTTTAAGGGATTTTCTGAATTGGAGAATACCAGGCACATTTTTCAGATCATGTGGAAGAGCATCAGAGTTCGGCCACCATACACTGGGGCATATTATCAAGAACAGCGTTAAAATTATTGCCCGTGTAGCTGCAGAAAACTGCCACTAAATCGGCGATAATGGGCTTGATAATATGCCCTGGAGAATTCCAATAGAAGCCCATGTTCACACCAGAACATGGACTTCTATTGTAATTCTCAAGGGCATATTATCAAGCCCGTCATTGCCGCTTTAGCAGCAGTTTCTGCAGCTACACCGGCGATAATTTTTAACGCCGTTCTTGATAATATGCCCCACTGTTTCTCCAGGAAGCTGTGTTGATAGGATACACAAAAGCTCCCACCAAAGCAACTTCGTTAGATATGCAAATGTGAAAGAGGTCCAGGGCCAGGAAGGCAGCAGTGCATGATGGGAGCTGAGAGAGCCTGCTCTGCCCTTGGACAGCTTCCTTTCTCTCCAAGTTGTTTTAGAGTCACCCCTCAGGTCCCATCTGCTCTTCAGATTTGAAGAGAGTAAGCAATCCCTCCAGATTGGAAATTAGTAAGCGGGTCATGGCGCCAATCAGGCCCCAATGTGGAGAATGCCATGCAGTGACTTGTCCCGCAAGTGGCAGGTATCAGCAAGGCCGAACTGGGCAATAGGACAATCGGGCAGTGAATTGCTAACAAATGCAAAGAGAAAGAAAGAGTTTCACTGTGGTTTAACAAGGATTGTTACACTGAGAGCTTCAGGGCAGGGGCAAAGGGTGCATGTTAAGGGAGAACAGGGGGCTGCACAGCCTGGTTGGACAGCCTCACTGCAGACCCTGCCAGGGTCCATGAAAATAAATCCTTGCCTAATTTGTGGCTTCCTCTGAAATACACACACACTCTCTCGTCTCTGCTATAAAACCTGGATTGTTTGTAAACTATTGGTTTAAGTACCTACAAAATCCACATTCCTCTCTCTTTCCACTGCCTCTTAAGTCCCCTTTGTGTCCTGCTTCTTATAATGTATTTTAACAAGATATGCCAGTGTGATGGTTGGGAAATCTGAAGCTCACCCCTCCAATCTTACTGATCAAGCCATTCCCCTGATTGTTAGCCAGATGTTGATGAAGCATGTGATTGTCTTAAACTCGTGGAACATGCCACTATTAATGGTTAGGCCAATTCAGGAGGTAGGCAACATATATAAAGATTACAGGCGTGGCAGCACTAACTGTACAATCCCAAAGAAGTGGAAAGGTTGTTGGCCTTCTGATGAAACCTCACTGAACCTGAAAAGAAAGAGAGACTCTTGACAAGTGTACTTATGACAGGATGTGTGGATGATCCAAGGAGGCCACTAGAAAATACAGTGTGGTCTGGAGAAAAGGCCATGAAGAGAACAATATTGGAAATTCCGCCTTGTGGACTTCCCAGGGTAGATCACGGTGAAGAGTCGTTTTTACATGAGGTTTGGAGATAAGGTTTCGCAGATGGTGCAACCTAACTAGGTGTTGATCTGGAGAGATGGATAAGAGGGTATACAGTGGGGCTTTAGGTGGGGAGGGATGAAGGTTTCAGGTGAAGATGTGGTGTGGTGATAGAGTTTCACTTCATGGAGTACAGGGGTCTCCACTAGCCCTCCCTTATGGATGTCCTCAATGTTGCCTTTGTCGACGCAATGCTGTCCCCTATTCCCGAGTAGAATGCAACCTAGGATTCTGCTGGCCTGCTAAACTAAGAATTATTCTAGCGTTGTGTCTACTCAAAACAGAAATGTGTACAATTCAGTTGGAGATTCGGATTGTTGAATGTCGGAAGGGGGAATAACGTCTTTCCCAAGAGCAGTGGGCATGATTCACAAAGGTAAACTTACACATTTGTGCACGTTTACACTTTTTTCCTGTTCACAACGGTATTGTCTGTGGAGTCTCTGCACTCGCGTCGGAGACTTCACACATAAAAAGATAGGACTGTCTTATCTTTTTCTGAGTGGAGTAACTGCCATGAGTGCAGAGCTTCAGCAGTCGTAAAGATCCTAATGATAATTTACCTTTGTGAATAGGTAAAACTTTTAAACGTACACAAAAGTGTACGCTTACCTTTGTGAATCGGGCCTGTGAGTGTATTTTGTAAGTACTCGTTACTTGAACACTGAGTTTAAGCAATCAGTGCTACTTGGGTGTCTTTAATAACAAAATTAATAGAAAAGCCAATTGTCACACCACTTCAGGCCATAAACAACTGACCCATTGCAGTAGCATCTCCATCTTTTATAAATTTCAAGTAAATTATATCCCAACTTCCATTTCACCCAGACAGCGAATATGCCCTCCAACCACTGCAATCCTTCTTCCTTTTCCTCATTCAAAGGGCAAGAGAGCCAATAACTGATGTGGACTGAACAAATACACCATGCAGTGTGCTGTCATGGATGGAAGCAGAGTGTAAATGGCACCCTGACAGACCAATTAGCAGAACTGAGCCGGCCTAAAGGCCCTATATATCTTCTATCTATACTAATATAATAAAGTGAGAGACCAAACCTTTGAGGCGGGTAATCTAAGGAACCACAGCACCAATCACAACACCCAATACAGCGTTGGAAAGGGCAGTTGCAGCAGAAGGACATAGGCTACGCAGACGCCCACCATATACATTTAAAAGGTAAAAGAACCGTGCCAGAAAAATAGTCCCTTGTGGGCGTGACTGCATTGTGCTATGGGCGTGTGCTGGAGGTGTGACAAACGCTGGGGGCATGTGGTACGTTCGGCCCTTCATGCCATGTCTCATATCGTGTGCTGTGGGCGTGTGCTGGGGGTGTGGGCATGTGCGGGGCGTGGGATTACGGGAAAAAAAGCGAGCGTTGTGCCCAATATTTCATTGTTTTTTCTTCCCAGGTTCTGTACATTCCAGCTCCGGGTGTCCACCCTGCTCCCTTTAAATACCCCTGCACCCCATAATCATAACCCACCCTTACTCCTTAAAATACCCCAACACCCTTAAACACGAACCCATCTTAACCCTATAAATACACCCTGTACCCCAAAACCCAAAGCTATCCCTAAACCCTAAAAATACCCCTGTACCCTAAAAATACCCCTATATCCCAAAACCCAAACCTAGCCCTGAACCCTAAAAATACCCCTGAACCCCAAAACCCATACCTATCCCTAAGCCCTAAAACTACCCCTGTACCCCATAACCCAAAACTATATCTGAACCCTTAAAATACCCAAACACCCCAAAACATATACCTCAGTACCCCAAACATATACCCCTATACCCATACTTACCTTATCCAAACATTTAAAAAAACATGCTTTTACCATTCATGCATTTACAACGAATTTCGTTGTAAATGTATGCGTGGTAAAAGCATATAAAATGTAATGCCATGCGTTATAATGGCATTGCGGAGTCATGGTACTTTCATAATGAAAGTATGCGGAATGATGGTATGCGGAAAGAAAGTTGCGGAATAATGGGTGTTTACCCTCCCCCGGTAAGTACATTGGTGGCACGGCGACCCAGATCTCCAGCAACATACTCATATTTTTTCACCACCGATTTGACACATGCACAGGTCTCTCTGATTGATGGCGAGCACCAACATACACTTTTAGACACACCTAGTTCTAGAATAGCGAACTTTAGACCGGGGGAGCTATGTTCGAATCTCGGCATCAGCTCAACATCCTGTGATTCCAGGCAAATCGCTTTGTCTCCCCGTGCCTACCACAAATGAATGTGTTCTTCTGTAATGTAAATTGTGCTCATGCCATGTTGCCGAGTTCACGCTATATAATATTGCAAGGAAAAATAAAGTAGGGAAACTCGAGTTCACACACTACTGAAAGCACACTCTTAAGTGCATCAGCAGTGCACTGTGAATCGGAGCGTTTTACAGGCCAGTCACAGATAAGAAATGCTATCAAAACGAAATCCTACAAAACAATATACTACTGGCCGGCAGCAATTCATACACGGACAACGTCGGGACGGGCTGCTAGTATATACATATACACACCAGCTCAGTTGCCCATCCCTGTCAAACCTGAGACGCTATTATTTATTACATATATTTTGTTCACTTCAAATCAGAATATGTCGGCCTGCTGTAATGTTAGCACTGAATAGTCAACAGCTGCAGACAGCTTGTAGAGCCACTAGATTCCTCCAGAAGGCGAGTCTCCTAATATTGAAAACTGAAAAAATGGTGACTAACTGCACAATACCAAAGGCCTGAAGCGCATCAAAAGTTTCAGAATATTGACAATGTAAAGTAGTCCTTTTAAAAGGACATTACCGAATGTGGATGTATTTTTAATTAATGCTAGTTTGAACATTTTTCTTTTCCTTTTTTACGTAACAAAATTGTAAAGGTTTTAATTAACCATACACAATAAAATTTTACTATCATACCGAATCGGTCATTGAGATTCGGTAATAACGAATACCTAATCATTCATTTCTATGGGCTTGGAGGCCCATAAGAATGAATGTGAAGACATTCGGTATTACCGATTCGGTATTACCGAATCGGTATTACCGGGAGGTATTTCAAGGGTGCTAGGGTGTCCAAAAAGACACCCTGTTGCACCCCTGAAATGTGCATGTGTGCACATGTGGAACACATGCATGCCCTAAGGGCATGGATATGTGCCACATGGCACATAAAAAAAAAAAGAAAATGCTTTTTTAAGGGAATTCGGTAATTACCACCAACTTGAAGTTGGTGGTAATTACCAATTCCTTAAGGCCCAAAAGCACTCTTTTATGTGCTTTATACATTGCATTTAAGGAATCGGTATTACCGATTCCTTAAATGCAAGGCCAATTAGGAATCGGTATTAAGCAATCGGTATTTACCGATTCCTTAATACTGAATCCTTCCCCATATCACGAATGCCTAAATACCGGTCAGTAAGGGTGAAATTTATCGAATTTCACCCTTACCGACCGGTATTTGGGCCACCTACATATGGCCCAAAATCCTAATTGAAGACTACTAAATGCCTTCTGTGCATACCAAAAGTAGTAAGTTTAGGATTTTGTCGTAAGTTAGTTCTGTGAATTGGCCCCAAACAGATCAGGCCCATACCCATGATCATTGGATTGCTACAATAAACAACTTATTCCTGCTACGTCGGGTGTAATCTTTATCACACGCCAAAAAGTGCAACACAAGCAGTCTATTAAGTAAATCATGTACTCACGGGAAACAACATGTGAGTAGAGCCTAAACCCCTCTCTCAGTAGTACTCTGAAAGCTATTTTTTGTTGATCACATAGGTAGGGTAACAGTTGCACTGTCAAGACAGACTTAACAATCTATGTAGATAAGTGTAGCCCTGAGCATTCCACACTGCTCTCAAATATAAAACTGCACTATGAAGTCAATGATGGAAGGGGAGGGTGCTGGGCCTGAGATACATTTTTTTGTTTGTTTTATATAGCGCAAACTAGACCAAGGACATCGGCTTTCAGAGCGCTTTACATGAGTACCAGTTTTATTCCAGATGGACACATTTGTTTTGTTAGGCACGGGTAGATTAAGTGATTTGCCCAGAATCAGAGGATGTTGAGCATTGTTGATTCGAACCCGGTTTTCCAGCTTCCAGGTCCACCGCTCTAGCCGTAAGGCTATTTCAACTAAGCAACATACATTGTCTAGTTTTCTAAGACATTTTACAGAATTACAATGTTATGTATGTGCCTCTTAACATTCAAGCTCAGATAACCATACTGCTGCTTGCTCAGTCAGATGGAGAAATAAACAAACAAATCACAGCTGCGTGGAAGGGAACCACTTTTTTGTGGAAGCACACCACTTCTACCCAATCAAACATATATTTCTGGCTACCAACATGTGAGTGGAGCCGAATCCCCTCTCTGTATTACTCCTGAAAGCTCTTCTTTAGGTTGATCTCATTATGTCTGGTGACAGCTGCATTGTCAAGCCAGACTTAAGCAGCAATGATATGGCCTAAAGTTTATGGCTGAAACGTAGTGTTGAAATAGCCAAATTGATCATAAGCGTTTCTGTTAACCCACAAACCAGAAAATAAGTCTGGGACATGCTATCTTAATTTACTTTTTTGATAATTTCCAAACAATCCCTTGTTAAATTACCTTCACCCTTGTCGATACCCAAGTCCTCAGGAGGTTGTTAGGTTGTGCACTTTTTTGAAGTGCACAAATACCTGGCTTCTCTCAAAGCCAACAAAGCAATGAGAACCACACTGCAAGCATGCTGGTAAACCAAAGAGCTCAGGCTCACCAAACGTCACTGCAATCAACTTGAATGCAGATGGAGAGAAAGTCAGAATGACACAGACAAGAGCACCTACAAATCTGCCCAGAATCTACTAACTACAAATTAGGGTCACCAAATGCTCCACAGTGAATGAACGCATTGAAAGCAGGCCCAACAGTGCCAAGAAAACCTTAGACATAGTGAAAGAATCCACCTGTTGGTCAGCAAGCTCCACAAGCATAACCCCCTCTCAGGACCTCTGCACCCTGCCATCCCTATTCTTCAGAAACAAGATCAATCAATCAGGGGATTGTAAGCGCGCTACTCACCCTTGAGGGTCTCAAGGTGCTAGGAGAGGCAGGGGGATTGCAATCTTCTTAGCCGAAGAGCCAGGTCATGAGGGTCTTGATGAAGGTTTCAGGGAGGGAGAGCACCTGATGTCTGCCAGTAGCTCGTTACATGTCTTGGCTGAGATGTGGGACTGGTTTCACAAGCCGAGAGTTGAATGACGGATGCTTAGCGTTGCCAGCGAGAAGGAAACGGGTCACTGCAACGCAAATCTGATTAACTCGAAAGTTCTCGATAGACGCAAGACGAATATGCATGATCGTTGAATAAAGACACACATATGAAGAGTCTGCGTCACTGAACTACGAACTAGGATACCCACTGGAACCAGAGTACTCTGCCTTTGGAACCAGTGGAATCTGGGTGTGTGCCCTATTGAGTCACACAAGGGCACCCCAGGGGCGACATCAGCCTCTTTCAACCACACTCCACCCAGTCCTGATGAAGACCCGCTCTGACCCATGAATCAGGCGTCATTAGGGTCGAAACGTCGCCAGACAAAGAAGCCCGTGGATCAATATGGAGTATTCCACAGCAATTGCCAACTGTAGTGGCACAAAGAAATATCTCCAATTGAATACTGTTTTGGCCAACTTTTTAAACCTCAACCGTTCCTTCACTTGTACATAATTCACTGTTTCTATCTACTGCACTGCATGATAAATCACTGCACAAATATATCACTATCACCTTATCCTGATGCGCCGTTTTTGTAGAATTTATAAATGTATATATTGAATGCAGGGTAACTATGAATGACATTCGGGGGAGGAGCTACGACAGCAAGCAAGATGGCCGCATAGCTTCCCGGCTCCGCTGACCCCCGTCTTTCGCTCGAAGATCCTGTCGTATATCCTGATTTCTCGCCCCATATCCGGATGCATGAACTACTCTGCGGACTGATGGTGCAATCCAGAGACTTTTCCGACATGGTGGAGTGGAGTTATGTCGAGGTTTAATTTAAGGCCTAGCCCAGTCTGGAAGCCGGGGTCTCAAGTGTTGGTCTAGCCGGGTCCTAATTGAACAACAGCGGACCGGAGAGAGCGGCAGGGTCCGGTCCATGGAACTTCCGACATCTTTATGATTGCTTGGCTGCCGATCTGCTGCCTGGAACTGTGCCGGAGGTGAGGAGACGAGTGACGCCCAAGGTGGTGTGTGTGGGGGTCCGAGACCCAGCGGCCTGGCGTTCGTAGCGCCGGTGCCGTTGGATCGGAGACTTGGTGCGCACTAACGCCTATTGACGATCGGTCCCTCACGGTTCATTCCTGCTCCGCCTAATCTTACCCCGGGGAAGGCGCTTCTCCGTGGGGGTCAATATGCTTGATGCTATGCGAAACCCGGCGGAGCGGGTTCAGTGCGGCCTGTCATTGCGGTCAGTGATGGCGGCCCTTGAGGCACTTCAGGCGACTATGAAGACCCAGGCCTGGAATCTGATGTTGGCGGCGGACGGAATTAGAGGACCGGGACCGGACTCTGATTTGTTGTTCGAGACCCGGTGGCCAGTTCCTTTTCCTATTGCTACCCCAGCGATGCAATTTGACCCGGTGCTTGGAGCTTTCCATGCCCCTACAGAAGTGGAACGGATCGAACATTTGGAGATTGGCGATGCACCTACAAAGTCGGAATCTTTGGAACTGCCATTGGCGGAACATTTCACTGCTTTTCCCGATTTGGAGACGTTTGCTCGTAATTGTGATCTGTGTGGGACTGTGTCGCACCCCCTTCCCAGCTGGCCCATCAAGATGGCGGATGGGATAGTGCCTGGTCTTAGAGCCGGGAAGGGGCATTGTTGGACTCGAGCGTCAGCTTTGGGACTTGCCATCCTTTCTTCGACTTACGGACTATGTTTCGACAACTTCTGTTTGACCTTTGACAATTTTACGGTGGGGCTCTCTTTATCGGAGGGGATCAGCAAATTTGATTGACTGTGCCAAGGCTGAGACTATTGTTTGAGGTTTCTAATATTGATTTATCGGTAACGGGACTGCTTTATTTGGTTAACGGAGTCCGGGGCGGGATTTCTAGTTTCCTCTGATGTACTGTTTTATTGTGGTCTGCTTGATCGTGTTAGCATTGCGGGGGATTCTTCGTTAAGATGGGGGGAGAGTCCGGGAATGTGTATGACATAGCCCTCCTCCATTTCTCCTTTTTGGGTGGGGTTTTAGTCCCTTCTTTCTTTCCCTTTTCTTTTTTTCCCTTTGTTCTTCTATATTTCGGGTTCATTTACGGGGCACCAGGCATGCTGCTAGGGGGGTAGGCCGTAGTCATCTGCAGGGGTGCAGGGTGGGTGGTTAGAGGGGGGGATTTTGTTTTTACTATTTGTTTCTATGGCCTTTTTTCTTCTTATCTTTCTTCGCCTTTTCTTTTGTTTCTTCTTTTTCGGGTCAGCGTAGTGGGTCTATTCTTTTGTCAATTGTTGACTTTCTATCTGTGCCTATACTTTCACGGTACTTGGTCCTAAAGCCACACAAGTCATCTCACATCGAGAAAAGAGAACTATCATCAGTGAATGTGACAGCCATTCCAATACCCGGCGGGGTAGTTTGGGACAAAACGGATTACGAAATCTATGGCCCGGTCTAACTCTTGAAATATCCACATCAATTCAAGGTTTCATTAAGTGACTTTGTAAAACCAAGTACATTCGCTGATGATTGGGACTTTGAAAGCATAAATAATATAATGTCAGATTTAGTAATGTCAGCAAAATTTACAGAACATGATTATTTATAGGGTTCATCAAACTATGAACAGATGTACTGCTATAACCACTATGCACATCACTATTTGCATAAATCTGCTCAACCTAGAAATGTTTTTAAGTATAATCAATGGGAACATTGTGCAACTCCACCTAAAAGCAGTTCGAAATTCCCATACTTCTCAGGGTTTAACACAAGTGATGCAGAAACATTTTATTACAAACTGTTAGATAAAACAGGGATAAAAACTATGTTGACAAACACTAAATTGATTTATTCAGAAACATTTTATGAAAAAATGATTACATTTGGTTTTGATTTCTGGAAAAACAACATTGAAACCAAAACCATCTGGGGTACAAAAGAATGGCAGGTCCAAGGTTTAGAAGCATTATTTCGCGCCTGCATGATCCCAGAACAAATAATGTACTTGAATGACACCATTCAACAGACTACTTGTCTTGGCCTAGCCAAGATTAAAGACTTAAACAAACCATCTATTCTAAAGCCAATACCTGATAATACAACCACAGATATTGAGATAGACGTATCCCAAATTTTACTTCAAAACAGAACACATCCTCATTGTAAAAAGTATTTAATCTGGCCAACAGACACAAATAACTGTCAAGATAGATTCCTGAACAAAATACAGGGGTTCAAAATGACCAGACCAGACCCTAGATACTCCCAGAGACAACATCAAGGGATAGTAACAACATACAGTGTAGGGAAACTATGCCTTGAATGGTTACAGACATCCACACTGGCAGAAATTAAGCAACACTTAACTTTACTTAAAGACGGTGCTGACTTGCGCGATTTCATAATGAGACCACGCAAACAGCGTCAAAAACGTTTCATAGCGGCCAGTATATACGCTGCGGACAACGAAGCTTGGAAAGTGACTCAAATTGAGACAGCAGAGAAAATACGAGAAATTGATCGTATTAATTTAGAAAAATCACTTTCTGTTGTGGACAATGGGTTAATGACTCTGTCCTCCAGAATATATTCACTGGACAGTATTGTATCATCTGCTATCGATATAATAGATCAGGACTTGCTAATGTTACAACATGGTCAGTCCCAATTACGTTCTATTGTACAGCTAGGCTGGAAGTTGCAAAACCTGCGTTCAGGATATGTGCCATGGCGTCTAATCAACACAACGTCATTATTCTCTATCTTTAACCTTACTGATAAACAAATCAGTTTGGCTCAAAAAGGAGCAGACTATACGATTCTGAGCATTGAAAAACTTGAGAGATTACCATTGACAATGTCAGAAAGACCGGTCATTGAATGGATAATACACGGAATAATCACAATTCTGATAACAACTTTCCAATTTAAAAATTGCCAAGAGTATATTCCAGCAGGCCAGTATGAAAGGTTGGGTAAAAGGTACATTAAGTTGTCATGGAAATTACCTTACACACACACATGTAATAGTGACAAGAACCAGAATGTATTTCTTTAGTGGTAATAATTGTAAACGATCACTAAGCGGCATACTTCTGTGCCAAGGTATTAATTTGCATGGGGCCTGTGAGGGGACTTCAAATAACCTTTCATGCCACCAGCACGGCACACCTGCAACACAGATAGAGCCATTCTTTAGACAACTTTCTAACGGGAGTTACGTTCTAATAAGGGACCACAGCTGTTGTGGCATGGTGCCAGGGAAAGCATATCTCGTAAGCATTTAGTTCCATGGTCACTTGCTGTATGCAAGTATTGTATCCAAACGGCCCTACTGATACAGAGGCGACGATTTGGCCTTCTTTGAATATCTCTTCTATACGAATTGATACTTTAAGCAGAATGAAGTCTGTTCTTTTACAGACAACCGTGCCTTTAACGTTATCAAAAGAAACGTATGATCTTCAAGTTGCAAGGACAACAGCAGTGATACATACACTTTTATCAACTAATTGCCCCTTGCATTTCGTAGTAATGCTAAGCCAAATCCTAAATATGTCTGATGCCAGTGGCATCGCACATGTATTTAAGACAATTTTTTCGGGACTGTTAACACCCTTCGAAGCAGTCCTGGGCATCTTTCCCAATTTTGTCCATTCGGTCTTTGGCGGCCTACCACTACTTTTGGGACTCGTAGCAGGAATTTCATTTTTGACTCTTCTGCTCGGATATGGCAAGCCAAAACGCAGACAAGACTCCAGCAACAATGGAAGAACCGATCCTAGCTATACGCTATCGGGACTGCATAACTAAAGTCCTTGGGTTAGCCCAGCTAAGAGATCTAAATATGACCTGGTTTCTTTCATTCAGACATATATGGCAGAACTGCATCTTACCTGTGCTTCGATGTATGCTATGCGGAGAAGAATGCGTGTTGGACACCTGTCTTACACTACAATCAGCAGTACCAATGGATATCGATACTTTGCTAAGTCCTGTAACGGCTCATGCATCGTGTTGTCCCCAGCGGTTACCAATCCTGATGACAGCATACGTTGAAACTTCACCACTACGACTAGGTGGCAGTGAAGCAAGAAATGAGAGCAACATCACCCAGGTATGACCTTCTGTGAGCATTGCTGATCCTGACATCGATAATAGCAATCATTCTCACGACTGCCCGGTTACATCATTTTCAACCATGGTCGAACTTTCACCTGAAGCTGTAGACTTTTTTTTGCACATCTATCTGAAGTAATGTTCTCCCCTGAACAGAAAGAATAACTTTTAAGGAAACCGGAACACAGCGTTCCCCTGAACTCTGAATTCAGCCTTCAGCTTTGATAAACAAAAGCTACTGAAAACATTTGGAACTATTTTCTCCACTGAAAACGAAATTATTTTTTCAAAATTCCAAAATATTTACCTTTTTTTGGCAGGTGTACTCGGCTTAAAGTAGAACTATTCTTAAAGAACAGAGCTTCTATTTTTAGTAATTCTAGAGACAAAATATTACCTCAGCCTCTAGCACACTTACAAGCAATTGCATTTATATGTGATGAAATAGTCTCGACCTTCTTTTCTGTATTAAGAGATATTTCATGTGTTTTTTTTGCAAATCGTTCAGCTAAATATATATGCATCCTTTTTTTACTGAATGATTACACTGCTTGAAAAACGTACAGTACCAATAATCTTTGTGTATTTCGCATACACCATTTCAAATGCAAAAATGTATTTTGGGGTGGGTTGGAATACACATGCACCTTTACATGTTTACTATTGCTTAGTTTTAGTAATGATGGACATTAGATCGTGGAGTGGGTATTGTGTTTTTATCTAGGAACCTGAATCAATATTACTATTTTATGCCCTTGTACGGCTATAATCAATAATATCCCTATAATGGCATAAGAATCAGATCCATATTTCAGTAAATCGCCCTTGCAGTCCAAGGCAGGGCAAAAGCTACTTCCTTAAATTCCTAGAAAGCACAACGAGTTCTTTCACCACACCAAACCTCCAGCAACCTGGGACATCCCCACTTGCTTTGTTTTGATTTGTAATAGAACTCCTGCGAGCACTGTAAGAACGGCCAGTTCTTAGTGACATCTTTGTTGACTTCTTATGTCCAAACCTTACGTCAAACTCGACACCTTACAGGTATAAATATACCAACGTTGCCTTAAGAAAACACATTGTGGTGGTTTTGGAGCAGAGCAGCTATCTACTTGCCGAGAGCCCAGCTGATGCGAGAAATCCACGGACGCTGCCCCTCCTCTTTGACGCGCTGAGAAAGACGCTGTCTTTTCTCCTGCCGAGAAAATCCAGCTCCGGCGTTTCCAGCCTACCCTTGCGGGTGACTGGGATATCGAGTCCTGAAAGAAAGATACCAGACCTCCTACATTCTATTCCCAAGGTACAGTGCTGACTAAACCCTTAGAGAGAATTCTTGAATCAGATTCTTGGCAAAACCAACTTACCATAAACTGCTACTTACTTACTCATTCCCACGTATTAGGCTTAGGTCAGGTACACCGGGGTAGGCGTATTTTAGAAGCACCAGTTGAGCATGTTAGCCAATGTATATATGTATGTATATATTTTATCCATTTTAAAGTGTCTTATGGCTTAGAAACCATATCAATGCTTTTACAGTATTATTTCATATTACTCCTTTTACTGTACGTACTTTACTTTATACTAAGTATTGCAATTGTGGCAATCCATTTCTCTTGCATGAGAAGGAAGACTGCTCAATAAATAATACCTTTTATTGAAAATGCCCGTCTCTCTATTCTCTGCACTCTGGTGAAATTAATAACGCACTGGCTCCCCATCAACAAGAGAATAACGTACCACCTCCTCACCCACGCACACAAAGCCCTCTACGACCTAGGACCCGAATACCTCAACTCGCGCCTGTCCTTTTACACCCCCACCCGCCAACTTCGATCGTCCAATCAAGCCCTCGCCGCAATTCCACGCATCCAAAGATCCACCATGGGAGGAAGATCCTTCTCCTACTTAGCGGCCAAGACCTGGAATTCTCTCCCCACCCACCTCCGCCTCACACAGAACCATCTCTCCTTCAGAAAACAACTAAAAACTTGGTTATTTGATAAGTAAAGCTCCCCCCCTCCCTCAAGCACCTTGAGACCCTCTGGGTGAGTAGTGCGCTATACAAATTTAAACTTGAAACTTTAAACTTGAATCCCTTCTTGTCTGAGCCAGGGAAGCTGATCTCTCCCTACTCATTCAAGAAAGTTTCCAGTGACCTCTGAGCTAGCTGGCGCAAACCTAAATTAAGTCTAACGTAGTCAGTAGAGACCTAGATGACCTCAGTCCTATGTCTACACTGCTGTTTATGTTATTCCAATGCGCAGAGCCTATTGGGAAAATAGGAACTACACTACAGAAGCAGCTGGAGGTGATGGTGTTGACCTGTTGATTCATGGTGAACGATGCGTCAAGTACGATGCCGAGGTTTTTGGCATGGTTCGTGGGGGTAGGTGGGCTTCCGAAGGCGGGCAGTCACCAGGTGTGTCCCATGCCGATGGGGTGGTTCTGAGAATGAGGACTTCTGTCTTCTCGGCGTTGAACTTCAGGCAGCCATTGGTCATCCAGACTGTGATATCTTGCATTCCTTTCTGGAAGTTGAATTTGATGTTGTTGGGGTCTTTGGTGAGAGAGAGGATGAGCTGGGTGTTGTCGGCATAGGATACGAGGTTGAAGTCGTGTTGTCGGACAATGGCAGCGAGGGGGGCCATGTAGATGTTGAAGAGGGTCGGGCTAAGCGATGAACAGTGTGAGACTCAGCAGGTGATTTTCATGGGCACGGAGAGGAAGGGTGGCAGTCTGATTCTTTGGCTTCTGTCAGTGAGGAATAATTGGATCCAGTCCAGGGCTGTTCCTTTGTATGCCGGCGTCATGTAGTCTTGCAACTAGTGTGCAGTGGGAGACGGTGTCGAAGGCTGCTGATTGGCCAAGTAGGATGAATGCTGCAGAGTGGCTGTGGTACAGGAGTGTGCGGATGTCATCTGTGGCGGCGAGTAAGGCGATCTAGGTGCTGTGGTTGCTTCGGAATCCCGATTGGGATGGGTCGAGGATGGCGTTAACTTAGATGAATCGTGTCAATTCCCTGTTGACTGTTTTCTCTGCAACTTTGGCTGTGAAGGGGAGGAGTGAGATGGGCCAGTAGTTCTTGAGGTCGGTGGGGTCCACTGTGGGCTTCTTCAGCAGAGGCCTGACTTCAGCGCATTTCCAGTCATCTGGGAAGGTGGCTGTTTTGAAGGTGTGTTGACGGTGCGTTGTACTTCGGGTGTGATGACTGGTGTGGCTCTGTGGTAGATATGAGGAAGACAGGGGTCGGTGGGGGCCCCCGAGTGGGTGCCTTTCATGGTCGAGGCAGTGTCTTTGGTCGTGATTGGTGTCCAGTTGGAGATGGTGTGATGGCTTGTGTCTCTAGGGGATGGGGATCCGGCTGTGGCATCTGGTGGATGGTCGTTGAAGTTGTCGTAGAGGTATTTGATTTTGAGGTGGAAGTAGGTTCCAAGTTTGTCGCAGAGGTCTTGGGATGGGGTGATGTCTGTGGCTTTCCTGCGTGGATTGGTGAGTTTCTGAATGACACTGAAGAGTTCCTTGGAGTTGGTCGAGGTGGCGAGGATTTTGTTGTGGATAAAATTCCTCTTGGTGGTTCTGATTTGGTTGTGGTAGTCTGACATGGCGTCCTAGTATGTGGAGTAGTTTTCGTTGTCTTGGTGTTTCTCCAGTTCTTCTCCAGGCTTCTGCAGGTACGCCTGGCTTCCTGGAGATTGTTGGGGAACCAGGTGGCTTCCCTGGGGCGCTGTTTGTCAGGGTTGCGAAGCGAGGCGAGCTTGTCTGCGCAGTTAGAGATCCAGGTGTGGAGTCCACAGGCTACGCTATTAGCATTGGGTGCCCAGGTGAGGTCACCTCAGGTGAGGGTGGAGTTAGGTTGCTCGTCTGTGACTTTGCTCCAGTTCCTTCATGGTGGGCGTGGGGCAGATTTGGGTGCCTTGGGTTTGTCGATGGTGAAGTGTACCCAGTGGTGGTCTGGGGTTCCGGAGGCCAGTAGATTAGAGTCCCTCGGAGTGTGGCGCTGGGGCTGGTCTGGATCTTGAAGTGCAGGTGTTCGGCAGTGCGGAAGGTTTCGCTGGAGGTGGTGAGGCCGAGGGTGCTCTTGTGGGCGATGGCGAGGACCCCTCATGGGTAGATTGGACGGTTCTTCCTCTGGATCTTGTATCTATCCGGGATTTCGTTGTTGATGTTGGGGGTGGAGGAGGCGTTGGTCCAGGTTTCCATGACAAAGGCGATGTCAGGCTAGAGGGAGTCGAGTAGGTTCTACATTTCTATGGTGTGTTTGTGTACGGAGCGCACATTGAGGAGGATGCATCTTAGGGTATCGTCGGTGCTGGCATCATGGGTGTTAGAGGCCGGGGTTGTGGTGAAGGTCAGGCGACACTGGAGGCAGGAGAACTAGCCATGGGTCATGTTCGGTGCTGCCTGTTGGCAGTCTCTGAGTCTACCGGGGTTGAGTGCGAGGAGGGTGGTAGTGTCGTAGCGGCGGATAGTCAGAGGTCCAGGGTTTCTGGCGCTGGTCGAGGTCGGGTCGCAGATGGGCACAGACGGGCATCCCTTATGTGCCAGCAGTGCTACTGTGCAGCAGCCACCATTAAGTAGGGGAGGGGGGAGGGACGTGCAGCTGGGAGGCGGGAGCTGGGCGTTTAGGGGGCAGAGATTTTAGCGGGAACAGGGAGGAAGCTAACAGTAGGCAGCACAACAAAACAACTGAGGGCACAGGCACAATCAGAATGGGCACAACACAGGGGAAAACAGAGTTAGAACAACAGAAACAGAATTCAAAAAATATCAGGGGAAAACAGAATTTAAAAAAAGATATCACCACAACAAAAGGGCACAATGCAGGGAGAACGAAAAAAAAAGTGAACAATACCGGCCCAACAATGGGCAAAAATGCAGTAACGGGCACAAGGCACAGCGTGGTCTCAAACCCTGCCTGGGTGGGACCAGAGGCAGAGCACGGAAGAGCAGAGCTGCTGGGCAAGAGCAGATCTCAGACCGAGGGTCAGAGGTCTTGCTCCCCAGATCACCAGAATATATGAAAACTTCAAGCCTTAGCCCAACACTTCCATTGCAGCTCTCATAGCCATCTCTAGCAACACCCAGAGGACTACCCTGACCATCTGGCCCACCATCACCACCCAAGAAACCGCAACAACCCTGCACTCCATACACTCCGAAGCACCGTTGGACCCCTGCTCTCACCATGCCTTCATCAAAAGTCTGAACCCCATCAACATAGCCCTCGCCCCAATCCTGAACAACTCATTCATCATAGACACCTACCCAAGTGCCTGGAAACGTGTCACAGTGCGCTCCTTCCTCAAGAAACCCTCAGCAGACCTGAAGACACTAGCCAACTACTTGATTATCTCCTTGCTACCACACCCCTTAAATGTCATTGAAAAGATGGTAGACAATACCTAGCCATCCACCTCACTGATAACCAGCTCCTTGAAACCACTCAATTCGTATTCAGCCCTAAACACAGTACAGAGGCCACCGTCAACATCCACAGAAGATATACAGATGGTCATGGACAGGGATGACATCACAGCCCTCATCTTACTGGATTTTCTGCAGCTTGCAACACTGACTCCCAACCAATCCTTATCCAACAATTGCATGAAATCTGCAAATAAGTTACCACACTTTACTGTATTTGCTCATTCCTGACAGGCCGCACCCAGTCAGTCAGACTGGTCCCTTTCACCTCAGACATCGTCAAACTCATCTGCATATTCCCACAAGGATCCTCACTCATCCCCACTCTGTTCAATGCCTACATGACAGCACTCACTACATCATCCACACCCACGGAATCAACATCATCATATCCTATTGAAGACACCCAGCTCACTCTCTCCCTCAAAATGACAAACATCCAGACCAATTTCTCAGCCTGCATGACCAAAGTCACCAGATGGATAAAAACCACTGTCTCAAGCTCAAAACAGACAAGGCACAATTAACCCCTTAAGTGCTGCGTCGAGGCGTTGGCCGGCGGCAGCACTACCTCCCCAGTGCTGCGCACGACCATTGGACGTCCATTCAGCACTAGTTCCAATGGACAGCGCAGCACTGGGGAGGGATATTTGCGCCGCATCTATGAGGTTAATAATACTCGGCAAAGACACCTTGCTTTGGGATTCCACTGGGTGGAGTGCTCAACTCGGACCCACGCTACTCCCAACAATCTAAGCAAAAAAAACTTGGAATAGTAACCAAAAACCAACTCACTATGATGGACCAAGTGAATGCAGTCTCCCTCTCTTTCTTCTACACACTCAAGATGCTCAAGAAAATCTTTAAAGGACTGGACACCAACACTCTCAGAACCGTCACCCAAGTCCTAATAAATGCAACCTAGACAATGGGAACACACTATATGCTAGAATCAACACTCAACTGAGATCCAGATCATACAAAATTCTGTGGCTAAGGTCACCTTCGCTCCCACCCGCACTCACATCACCCTGCACCTTAAAGAGCTTCACTGTCTCTCAATTCACAAATGAGCACTCTTCAAAATCCTCACAGACGCATACAAAGCTTTACACAATATTACCGGCACATCCCTCAACACCTGCATAAACTTCCACAAACTTACCAAACACCTCTGCTTACTGGGACTCCTCCTCACACAAACCTACATATGCAGTACCAGAACCTGCAGTGGTGCCTTCTGCTACATCACTCCTATATCACTCCTAAAGCCTCTCACATCAGAGTCTTCTCCTCAGTTCTTGAATTATGTAAGAAACTGAAGACCTGGTTTGTCACTTAGCTCCAACTCTTGCTTGGCCCTTACAACTCCTCTTTCTGCACCAGGATAACCACACGGGTGGGTGGTGCACTACACATAACATAACATAGCATAGCATAACTGAGCAGAGTGATGTTTAGCACCCAGTATCCGGGAGATAATGCCATACTTGATGCTTACAGGCACAACATGCCTATCCCCAAGCTTCGATGCCGTAAATGACCTTTAGATAGCACATGTCCCTGTCTGTAAGCACACATAGAAAACTCTGCCAGAGAGAGAAGCTAATTAAGTGCACATGCAAGGTTCTACTTCAGTGGGATCCATTGTTTACAGTGTGCTGATTGGGTCACCCAACTACCGGTAAGTACCTGTTTGCAGCTTGGTACAACTGCTGAGGAGGCCACGTAGACTTTCTCAAAACCCAATACAATTACAGTGATCTGCCTTCATGTGAGCCTGCCTCCTGAGGTTGGGAGTGTGAACTTAACCACCCTGTGGGAATACAGAGGCCCCTCTAGTAAGCATGTACCTCTATGGTCACCTGTGTAGGGATAAAGGCAAAGGCACACCCTAGCGGCGCCATCTTGGGTGTGGGCTGGGGCTGCGCTCTAGTCGCGCCGGCCTCACGCCCTCCTCTCCACCTATAATATGTGTGTAGGGTTCAGACGGCGCAGCGGGCTGGCGCAGCGGGCGCGCCGGACGCGCGCCGAAGCCGCGCCTAAGCCAAGCCCGTCTGCGCCCGTCCGCGGCCGACCGGGGCTAGGGGCCCAGACCCCTACATCTCGGGCGTGCCACGGGCAATCCTACACAAGTAAGAGGCTGAGAGACCTATGCCCCGCTTCACTCACGGCCTGTCGCCACCTGATGGAACCACTTGACCTGGGTCCATGTCCTCACTGTACATTCAGAGGGAGGTGTCTATCGCCGGTCGTCCCTGACCCTGAAGCGATTATTGCTAAAGGGGGGCTCTTAAATTGTAGATCCTTCAGCAAGCATTCCCTCCAGCTGTGGGATCTCTTACTAGATGAGGACCTGAATATACTATTTTTAACTGAAACCTGGTTAGGAGAACATTCTGATCCAGACATAGTGAATACTATTCCGCCAGGTTACACCCTCCATAGAATTGATAGAGAAAAGGGAAGGGGAGGTGGCATTGCCATCATTGTCAAACACCCTTTTGAGTGTGTTCTAAAACCAGTAAAAATTGATAACAGCAAAGCTGGTGAATTTAACATCAAACTGACCCAACACGAGGCAATCTCGGGCATCCTAATATACAGACCTCCAGGCTCTCTGGGCAACTTCCGAAGTAGTTTACTGGAAGGGGTCACTCAGACTGCGATCAAACACAATAAAGTATTGGTGTTGGGGGATCTGAACTTACATCTAGAGGATCCCCTACAGAAGGAGGCAGAGGATGTCCGTCTAGTCCTACAAGAACTACAACTGGACTTGCTAAGTGTTGCAGCTACACATCAGAGGGGTCACTGTTTGGACCCTATCTTCGCCAGTTGGGACATGATAAAGGCACTTGCCCCCTGTCAGCTCCCTTGGACCGACCACTTCTTGGTCCCTTTCCAATGTTCTTCTCAGCCAGTTAGGGCCATTGAGAATGGGATGGAGAATATTATGAGACGTAAATGGAGACAATTTTCTCAAGAAAACTTCATATGCGCCATCCAGAAAGGGCAACCACCGCGTGCTATGGACAGTGATCAGGCGAATAATGAATTTAATCAGCTTGTGACTGCCACCCTAGATGAACTAGCTCCCATGAGTAAGGGTAAAGCCAGAGAAGGCAGACAACGCACTGCCCCATGGTTCAATCCAGAACTCCAGCAAATCAAGTCTAATTGTAAAAAACTTGAAAGGAGCTGGAGAAGGAACCCGAGCGAACAAGGTAAAAACAGTTATAGCTTAGCACACAGAAGCTATCAGTACGCGGTGCGTAGAGCTAAAGCTAAATATTTCCAGACACGCATTGAGGCCGCCGAGAGCTCCTCACGCGAATTGTTTAAAATATACAAGGAAATATCATTAGTCTCCAGCTCTAACACCCCCCTAAGGGCCACCGTGGAGGGATGCAATAGAGTCGCTAACTTCTTTTCCAACAAAGTTAAAGCTATTTATGCCTCCTTTACCCAACAACCAGATAAGGGCATAGACTTTATAGCAGACGGCTCGCCTGCAGCTCCTGACTCTTTGTTGCAAACTTTTGAGGTACCCGCCGCTGATAGGCTAATAAAGATCTGTCGCAGCGTGAAGTCCGGTTCCCCTAACGACCCGGCACCGGCATGGGTTATCTCAGAGGGCCTGGCAGCCCTGGAACCATACATCAGACATGTCTTACAGACCTCCTTTTCCACTCAACGAGTCCCTGAGGAGTGGAAGAAGGCCATAGTACTGCCAATAAGGAAAAAATCGAATGTAAGCATTGAGGTGCTGGAAAACCTCAGACCTATTTCCTTGTTGACAGCTCTCCTACGGGCCACTGAGACTTTAAGAGCAGGGGCGGATGCAGGACATACAATGGCCGTGATCATGCTCGACCTCAGCGCGGCTTTTGACACCATAGCGCATTCCATCTTGCTACGGTGTCTGAGTGAAGCTGGGGTCGTTGGTCCTGCGCTGTACTGGTTACAGTTGTTTCTCACTGAAAGATGTTTCCAGGTACAGCAAGGGACATGTCGGTCGGTAAAGATGCCACTAGATCAGGGAGTGCCTCAGGGCTCAGCTTTGAGCCCTACTCTTTTTAATTTTAATTCAAGGTTTCATTAAGTGACTTTGTAAAACCAAGTACATTCGCTGATGATTGGGACTTTGAAAGCATAAATAATATAATGTCAGATTTAGTAATGTCAGCAAAATTTACAGAACATGATTATTTATAGGGTTCATCAAACTATGAACAGATGTACTGCTATAACCACTATGCACATCACTATTTGCATAAATCTGCTCAACCTAGAAATGTTTTTAAGTATAATCAATGGGAACATTGTGCAACTCCACCTAAAAGCAGTTCGAAATTCCCATACTTCTCAGGGTTTAACACAAGTGATGCAGAAACATTTTATTACAAACTGTTAGATAAAACAGGGATAAAAACTATGTTGACAAACACTAAATTGATTTATTCAGAAACATTTTATGAAAAAATGATTACATTTGGTTTTGATTTCTGGAAAAACAACATTGAAACCAAAACCATCTGGGGTACAAAAGAATGGCAGGTCCAAGGTTTAGAAGCATTATTTCGCGCCTGCATGATCCCAGAACAAATAATGTACTTGAATGACACCATTCAACAGACTACTTGTCTTGGCCTAGCCAAGATTAAAGACTTAAACAAACCATCTATTCTAAAGCCAATACCTGATAATACAACCACAGATATTGAGATAGACGTATCCCAAATTTTACTTCAAAACAGAACACATCCTCATTGTAAAAAGTATTTAATCTGGCCAACAGACACAAATAACTGTCAAGATAGATTCCTGAACAAAATACAGGGGTTCAAAATGACCAGACCAGACCCTAGATACTCCCAGAGACAACATCAAGGGATAGTAACAACATACAGTGTAGGGAAACTATGCCTTGAATGGTTACAGACATCCACACTGGCAGAAATTAAGCAACACTTAACTTTACTTAAAGACGGTGCTGACTTGCGCGATTTCATAATGAGACCACGCAAACAGCGTCAAAAACGTTTCATAGCGGCCAGTATATACGCTGCGGACAACGAAGCTTGGAAAGTGACTCAAATTGAGACAGCAGAGAAAATACGAGAAATTGATCGTATTAATTTAGAAAAATCACTTTCTGTTGTGGACAATGGGTTAATGACTCTGTCCTCCAGAATATATTCACTGGACAGTATTGTATCATCTGCTATCGATATAATAGATCAGGACTTGCTAATGTTACAACATGGTCAGTCCCAATTACGTTCTATTGTACAGCTAGGCTGGAAGTTGCAAAACCTGCGTTCAGGATATGTGCCATGGCGTCTAATCAACACAACGTCATTATTCTCTATCTTTAACCTTACTGATAAACAAATCAGTTTGGCTCAAAAAGGAGCAGACTATACGATTCTGAGCATTGAAAAACTTGAGAGATTACCATTGACAATGTCAGAAAGACCGGTCATTGAATGGATAATACACGGAATAATCACAATTCTGATAACAACTTTCCAATTTAAAAATTGCCAAGAGTATATTCCAGCAGGCCAGTATGAAAGGTTGGGTAAAAGGTACATTAAGTTGTCATGGAAATTACCTTACACACACACATGTAATAGTGACAAGAACCAGAATGTATTTCTTTAGTGGTAATAATTGTAAACGATCACTAAGCGGCATACTTCTGTGCCAAGGTATTAATTTGCATGGGGCCTGTGAGGGGACTTCAAATAACCTTTCATGCCACCAGCACGGCACACCTGCAACACAGATAGAGCCATTCTTTAGACAACTTTCTAACGGGAGTTACGTTCTAATAAGGGACCACAGCTGTTGTGGCATGGTGCCAGGGAAAGCATATCTCGTAAGCATTTAGTTCCATGGTCACTTGCTGTATGCAAGTATTGTATCCAAACGGCCCTACTGATACAGAGGCGACGATTTGGCCTTCTTTGAATATCTCTTCTATACGAATTGATACTTTAAGCAGAATGAAGTCTGTTCTTTTACAGACAACCGTGCCTTTAACGTTATCAAAAGAAACGTATGATCTTCAAGTTGCAAGGACAACAGCAGTGATACATACACTTTTATCAACTAATTGCCCCTTGCATTTCGTAGTAATGCTAAGCCAAATCCTAAATATGTCTGATGCCAGTGGCATCGCACATGTATTTAAGACAATTTTTTCGGGACTGTTAACACCCTTCGAAGCAGTCCTGGGCATCTTTCCCAATTTTGTCCATTCGGTCTTTGGCGGCCTACCACTACTTTTGGGACTCGTAGCAGGAATTTCATTTTTGACTCTTCTGCTCGGATATGGCAAGCCAAAACGCAGACAAGACTCCAGCAACAATGGAAGAACCGATCCTAGCTATACGCTATCGGGACTGCATAACTAAAGTCCTTGGGTTAGCCCAGCTAAGAGATCTAAATATGACCTGGTTTCTTTCATTCAGACATATATGGCAGAACTGCATCTTACCTGTGCTTCGATGTATGCTATGCGGAGAAGAATGCGTGTTGGACACCTGTCTTACACTACAATCAGCAGTACCAATGGATATCGATACTTTGCTAAGTCCTGTAACGGCTCATGCATCGTGTTGTCCCCAGCGGTTACCAATCCTGATGACAGCATTCGTTGAAACTTCACCACTACGACTAGGTGGCAGTGAAGCAAGAAATGAGAGCAACATCACCCAGGTATGACCTTCTGTGAGCATTGCTGATCCTGACATCGATAATAGCAATCATTCTCACGACTGCCCGGTTACATCATTTTCAACCATGGTCGAACTTTCACCTGAAGCTGTAGACTTTTTTTTGCACATCTATCTGAAGTAATGTTCTCCCCTGAACAGAAAGAATAACTTTTAAGGAAACCGGAACACAGCGTTCCCCTGAACTCTGAATTCAGCCTTCAGCTTTGATAAACAAAAGCTACTGAAAACATTTGGAACTATTTTCTCCACTGAAAACGAAATTATTTTTTCAAAATTCCAAAATATTTACCTTTTTTTGGCAGGTGTACTCGGCTTAAAGTAGAACTATTCTTAAAGAACAGAGCTTCTATTTTTAGTAATTCTAGAGACAAAATATTACCTCAGCCTCTAGCACACTTACAAGCAATTGCATTTATATGTGATGAAATAGTCTCGACCTTCTTTTCTGTATTAAGAGATATTTCATGTGTTTTTTTTGCAAATCGTTCAGCTAAATATATATGCATCCTTTTTTTACTGAATGATTACACTGCTTGAAAAACGTACAGTACCAATAATCTTTGTGTATTTCGCATACACCATTTCAAATGCAAAAATGTATTTTGGGGTGGGTTGGAATACACATGCACCTTTACATGTTTACTATTGCTTAGTTTTAGTAATGATGGACATTAGATCGTGGAGTGGGTATTGTGTTTTTATCTAGGAACCTGAATCAATATTACTATTTTATGCCCTTGTACGGCTATAATCAATAATATCCCTATAATGGCATAAGAATCAGATCCATATTTCAGTAAATCGCCCTTGCAGTCCAAGGCAGGGCAAAAGCTACTTCCTTAAATTCCTAGAAAGCACAACGAGTTCTTTCACCACACCAAACCTCCAGCAACCTGGGACATCCCCACTTGCTTTGTTTTGATTTGTAATAGAACTCCTGCGAGCACTGTAAGAACGGCCAGTTCTTAGTGACATCTTTGTTGACTTCTTATGTCCAAACCTTACGTCAAACTCGACACCTTACAGGTATAAATATACCAACGTTGCCTTAAGAAAACACATTGTGGTGGTTTTGGAGCAGAGCAGCTATCTACTTGCCGAGAGCCCAGCTGATGCGAGAAATCCACGGACGCTGCCCCTCCTCTTTGACGCGCTGAGAAAGACGCTGTCTTTTCTCCTGCCGAGAAAATCCAGCTCCGGCGTTTCCAGCCTACCCTTGCGGGTGACTGGGATATCGAGTCCTGAAAGAAAGATACCAGACCTCCTACATTCTATTCCCAAGGTACAGTGCTGACTAAACCCTTAGAGAGAATTCTTGAATCAGATTCTTGGCAAAACCAACTTACCATAAACTGCTACTTACTTACTCATTCCCACGTATTAGGCTTAGGTCAGGTACACCGGGGTAGGCGTATTTTAGAAGCACCAGTTGAGCATGTTAGCCAATGTATATATGTATGTATATATTTTATCCATTTTAAAGTGTCTTATGGCTTAGAAACCATATCAATGCTTTTACAGTATTATTTCATATTACTCCTTTTACTGTACGTACTTTACTTTATACTAAGTATTGTCTTCTTACTTCTGTCAGTGAGGAATAATTGGATCCAGTCCAGGGCTGTTCCTTTGTATGCCGGCGTCATGTAGTCTTGCAACTAGTGTGCAGTGGGAGACGGTGTCGAAGGCTGCTGATTGGCCAAGTAGGATGAATGCTGCAGAGTGGCTGTGGTACAGGAGTGTGCGGATGTCATCTGTGGCGGCGAGTAAGGCGATCTAGGTGCTGTGGTTGCTTCGGAATCCCGATTGGGATGGGTCGAGGATGGCGTTAACTTAGATGAATCGTGTCAATTCCCTGTTGACTGTTTTCTCTGCAACTTTGGCTGTGAAGGGGAGGAGTGAGATGGGCCAGTAGTTCTTGAGGTCGGTGGGGTCCACTGTGGGCTTCTTCAGCAGAGGCCTGACTTCAGCGCATTTCCAGTCATCTGGGAAGGTGGCTGTTTTGAAGGTGTGTTGACGGTGCGTTGTACTTCGGGTGTGATGACTGGTGTGGCTCTGTGGTAGATATGAGGAAGACAGGGGTCGGTGGGGGCCCCCGAGTGGGTGCCTTTCATGGTCGAGGCAGTGTCTTTGGTCGTGATTGGTGTCCAGTTGGAGATGGTGTGATGGCTTGTGTCTCTAGGGGATGGGGATCCGGCTGTGGCATCTGGTGGATGGTCGTTGAAGTTGTCGTAGAGGTATTTGATTTTGAGGTGGAAGTAGGTTCCAAGTTTGTCGCAGAGGTCTTGGGATGGGGTGATGTCTGTGGCTTTCCTGCGTGGATTGGTGAGTTTCTGAATGACACTGAAGAGTTCCTTGGAGTTGGTCGAGGTGGCGAGGATTTTGTTGTGGATAAAATTCCTCTTGGTGGTTCTGATTTGGTTGTGGTAGTCTGACATGGCGTCCTAGTATGTGGAGTAGTTTTCGTTGTCTTGGTGTTTCTCCAGTTCTTCTCCAGGCTTCTGCAGGTACGCCTGGCTTCCTGGAGATTGTTGGGGAACCAGGTGGCTTCCCTGGGGCGCTGTTTGTCAGGGTTGCGAAGCGAGGCGAGCTTGTCTGCGCAGTTAGAGATCCAGGTGTGGAGTCCACAGGCTACGCTATTAGCATTGGGTGCCCAGGTGAGGTCACCTCAGGTGAGGGTGGAGTTAGGTTGCTCGTCTGTGACTTTGCTCCAGTTCCTTCATGGTGGGCGTGGGGCAGATTTGGGTGCCTTGGGTTTGTCGATGGTGAAGTGTACCCAGTGGTGGTCTGGGGTTCCGGAGGCCAGTAGATTAGAGTCCCTCGGAGTGTGGCGCTGGGGCTGGTCTGGATCTTGAAGTGCAGGTGTTCGGCAGTGCGGAAGGTTTCGCTGGAGGTGGTGAGGCCGAGGGTGCTCTTGTGGGCGATGGCGAGGACCCCTCATGGGTAGATTGGACGGTTCTTCCTCTGGATCTTGTATCTATCCGGGATTTCGTTGTTGATGTTGGGGGTGGAGGAGGCGTTGGTCCAGGTTTCCATGACAAAGGCGATGTCAGGCTAGAGGGAGTCGAGTAGGTTCTACATTTCTATGGTGTGTTTGTGTACGGAGCGCACATTGAGGAGGATGCATCTTAGGGTATCGTCGGTGCTGGCATCATGGGTGTTAGAGGCCGGGGTTGTGGTGAAGGTCAGGCGACACTGGAGGCAGGAGAACTAGCCATGGGTCATGTTCGGTGCTGCCTGTTGGCAGTCTCTGAGTCTACCGGGGTTGAGTGCGAGGAGGGTGGTAGTGTCGTAGCGGCGGATAGTCAGAGGTCCAGGGTTTCTGGCGCTGGTCGAGGTCGGGTCGCAGATGGGCACAGACGGGCATCCCTTATGTGCCAGCAGTGCTACTGTGCAGCAGCCACCATTAAGTAGGGGAGGGGGGAGGGACGTGCAGCTGGGAGGCGGGAGCTGGGCGTTTAGGGGGCAGAGATTTTAGCGGGAACAGGGAGGAAGCTAACAGTAGGCAGCACAACAAAACAACTGAGGGCACAGGCACAATCAGAATGGGCACAACACAGGGGAAAACAGAGTTAGAACAACAGAAACAGAATTCAAAAAATATCAGGGGAAAACAGAATTTAAAAAAAGATATCACCACAACAAAAGGGCACAATGCAGGGAGAACGAAAAAAAAAGTGAACAATACCGGCCCAACAATGGGCAAAAATGCAGTAACGGGCACAAGGCACAGCGTGGTCTCAAACCCTGCCTGGGTGGGACCAGAGGCAGAGCACGGAAGAGCAGAGCTGCTGGGCAAGAGCAGATCTCAGACCGAGGGTCAGAGGTCTTGCTCCCCAGATCACCAGAATATATGAAAACTTCAAGCCTTAGCCCAACACTTCCATTGCAGCTCTCATAGCCATCTCTAGCAACACCCAGAGGACTACCCTGACCATCTGGCCCACCATCACCACCCAAGAAACCGCAACAACCCTGCACTCCATACACTCCGAAGCACCGTTGGACCCCTGCTCTCACCATGCCTTCATCAAAAGTCTGAACCCCATCAACATAGCCCTCGCCCCAATCCTGAACAACTCATTCATCATAGACACCTACCCAAGTGCCTGGAAACGTGTCACAGTGCGCTCCTTCCTCAAGAAACCCTCAGCAGACCTGAAGACACTAGCCAACTACTTGATTATCTCCTTGCTACCACACCCCTTAAATGTCATTGAAAAGATGGTAGACAATACCTAGCCATCCACCTCACTGATAACCAGCTCCTTGAAACCACTCAATTCGTATTCAGCCCTAAACACAGTACAGAGGCCACCGTCAACATCCACAGAAGATATACAGATGGTCATGGACAGGGATGACATCACAGCCCTCATCTTACTGGATTTTCTGCAGCTTGCAACACTGACTCCCAACCAATCCTTATCCAACAATTGCATGAAATCTGCAAATAAGTTACCACACTTTACTGTATTTGCTCATTCCTGACAGGCCGCACCCAGTCAGTCAGACTGGTCCCTTTCACCTCAGACATCGTCAAACTCATCTGCATATTCCCACAAGGATCCTCACTCATCCCCACTCTGTTCAATGCCTACATGACAGCACTCACTACATCATCCACACCCACGGAATCAACATCATCATATCCTATTGAAGACACCCAGCTCACTCTCTCCCTCAAAATGACAAACATCCAGACCAATTTCTCAGCCTGCATGACCAAAGTCACCAGATGGATAAAAACCACTGTCTCAAGCTCAAAACAGACAAGGCACAATTAACCCCTTAAGTGCTGCGTCGAGGCGTTGGCCGACGGCAGCACTACCTCCCCAGTGCTGCGCACGACCATTGGACGTCCATTTAGCACTAGTTCCAATGGACAGCGCAGCACTGGGGAGGGATATTTGCGCCGCATCTATGAGGTTAATAATACTCGGCAAAGACACCTTGCTTTGGGATTCCACTGGGTGGAGTGCTCAACTCGGACCCACGCTACTCCCAACAATCTAAGCAAAAAAAACTTGGAATAGTAACCAAAAACCAACTCACTATGATGGACCAAGTGAATGCAGTCTCCCTCTCTTTCTTCTACACACTCAAGATGCTCAAGAAAATCTTTAAAGGACTGGACACCAACACTCTCAGAACCGTCACCCAAGTCCTAATAAATGCAACCTAGACAATGGGAACACACTATATGCTAGAATCAACACTCAACTGAGATCCAGATCATACAAAATTCTGTGGCTAAGGTCACCTTCGCTCCCACCCGCACTCACATCACCCTGCACCTTAAAGAGCTTCACTGTCTCTCAATTCACAAATGAGCACTCTTCAAAATCCTCACAGACGCATACAAAGCTTTACACAATATTACCGGCACATCCCTCAACACCTGCATAAACTTCCACAAACTTACCAAACACCTCTGCTTACTGGGACTCCTCCTCACACAAACCTACATATGCAGTACCAGAACCTGCAGTGGTGCCTTCTGCTACATCACTCCTATATCACTCCTAAAGCCTCTCACATCAGAGTCTTCTCCTCAGTTCTTGAATTATGTAAGAAACTGAAGACCTGGTTTGTCACTTAGCTCCAACTCTTGCTTGGCCCTTACAACTCCTCTTTCTGCACCAGGATAACCACACGGGTGGGTGGTGCACTACACATAACATAACATAGCATAGCATAACTGAGCAGAGTGATGTTTAGCACCCAGTATCCGGGAGATAATGCCATACTTGATGCTTACAGGCACAACATGCCTATCCCCAAGCTTCGATGCCGTAAATGACCTTTAGATAGCACATGTCCCTGTCTGTAAGCACACATAGAAAACTCTGCCAGAGAGAGAAGCTAATTAAGTGCACATGCAAGGTTCTACTTCAGTGGGATCCATTGTTTACAGTGTGCTGATTGGGTCACCCAACTACCGGTAAGTACCTGTTTGCAGCTTGGTACAACTGCTGAGGAGGCCACGTAGACTTTCTCAAAACCCAATACAATTACAGTGATCTGCCTTCATGTGAGCCTGCCTCCTGAGGTTGGGAGTGTGAACTTAACCACCCTGTGGGAATACAGAGGCCCCTCTAGTAAGCATGTACCTCTATGGTCACCTGTGTAGGGATAAAGGCAAAGGCACACCCTAGCGGCGCCATCTTGGGTGTGGGCTGGGGCTGCGCTCTAGTCGCGCCGGCCTCACGCCCTCCTCTCCACCTATAATATGTGTGTAGGGTTCAGACGGCGCAGCGGGCTGGCGCAGCGGGCGCGCCGGACGCGCGCCGAAGCCGCGCCTAAGCCAAGCCCGTCTGCGCCCGTCCGCGGCCGACCGGGGCTAGGGGCCCAGACCCCTACATCTCGGGCGTGCCACGGGCAATCCTACACAAGTAAGAGGCTGAGAGACCTATGCCCCGCTTCACTCACGGCCTGTCGCCACCTGATGGAACCACTTGACCTGGGTCCATGTCCTCACTGTACATTCAGAGGGAGGTGTCTATCGCCGGTCGTCCCTGACCCTGAAGCGATTATTGCTAAAGGGGGGCTCTTAAATTGTAGATCCTTCAGCAAGCATTCCCTCCAGCTGTGGGATCTCTTACTAGATGAGGACCTGAATATACTATTTTTAACTGAAACCTGGTTAGGAGAACATTCTGATCCAGACATAGTGAATACTATTCCGCCAGGTTACACCCTCCATAGAATTGATAGAGAAAAGGGAAGGGGAGGTGGCATTGCCATCATTGTCAAACACCCTTTTGAGTGTGTTCTAAAACCAGTAAAAATTGATAACAGCAAAGCTGGTGAATTTAACATCAAACTGACCCAACACGAGGCAATCTCGGGCATCCTAATATACAGACCTCCAGGCTCTCTGGGCAACTTCCGAAGTAGTTTACTGGAAGGGGTCACTCAGACTGCGATCAAACACAATAAAGTATTGGTGTTGGGGGATCTGAACTTACATCTAGAGGATCCCCTACAGAAGGAGGCAGAGGATGTCCGTCTAGTCCTACAAGAACTACAACTGGACTTGCTAAGTGTTGCAGCTACACATCAGAGGGGTCACTGTTTGGACCCTATCTTCGCCAGTTGGGACATGATAAAGGCACTTGCCCCCTGTCAGCTCCCTTGGACCGACCACTTCTTGGTCCCTTTCCAATGTTCTTCTCAGCCAGTTAGGGCCATTGAGAATGGGATGGAGAATATTATGAGACGTAAATGGAGACAATTTTCTCAAGAAAACTTCATATGCGCCATCCAGAAAGGGCAACCACCGCGTGCTATGGACAGTGATCAGGCGAATAATGAATTTAATCAGCTTGTGACTGCCACCCTAGATGAACTAGCTCCCATGAGTAAGGGTAAAGCCAGAGAAGGCAGACAACGCACTGCCCCATGGTTCAATCCAGAACTCCAGCAAATCAAGTCTAATTGTAAAAAACTTGAAAGGAGCTGGAGAAGGAACCCGAGCGAACAAGGTAAAAACAGTTATAGCTTAGCACACAGAAGCTATCAGTACGCGGTGCGTAGAGCTAAAGCTAAATATTTCCAGACACGCATTGAGGCCGCCGAGAGCTCCTCACGCGAATTGTTTAAAATATACAAGGAAATATCATTAGTCTCCAGCTCTAACACCCCCCTAAGGGCCACCGTGGAGGGATGCAATAGAGTCGCTAACTTCTTTTCCAACAAAGTTAAAGCTATTTATGCCTCCTTTACCCAACAACCAGATAAGGGCATAGACTTTATAGCAGACGGCTCGCCTGCAGCTCCTGACTCTTTGTTGCAAACTTTTGAGGTACCCGCCGCTGATAGGCTAATAAAGATCTGTCGCAGCGTGAAGTCCGGTTCCCCTAACGACCCGGCACCGGCATGGGTTATCTCAGAGGGCCTGGCAGCCCTGGAACCATACATCAGACATGTCTTACAGACCTCCTTTTCCACTCAACGAGTCCCTGAGGAGTGGAAGAAGGCCATAGTACTGCCAATAAGGAAAAAATCGAATGTAAGCATTGAGGTGCTGGAAAACCTCAGACCTATTTCCTTGTTGACAGCTCTCCTACGGGCCACTGAGACTTTAAGAGCAGGGGCGGATGCAGGACATACAATGGCCGTGATCATGCTCGACCTCAGCGCGGCTTTTGACACCATAGCGCATTCCATCTTGCTACGGTGTCTGAGTGAAGCTGGGGTCGTTGGTCCTGCGCTGTACTGGTTACAGTTGTTTCTCACTGAAAGATGTTTCCAGGTACAGCAAGGGACATGTCGGTCGGTAAAGATGCCACTAGATCAGGGAGTGCCTCAGGGCTCAGCTTTGAGCCCTACTCTTTTTAATTTTTATATGGCCTCCCTGGCGAAAGTGGTACAATCATTTGGGGTGGAATTGGTGTCTTACGCCGACGACACCCAGCTGCTGATTTCCCTATCGCAGAACACCACCAACACCCCCACCAACTTTAAGTCCTGTATGCAGGCACTAGCTGAGTGGATGGACTCCCACTGCCTAAAACTCAATGGCTCTAAGACAGAGGTGTTGGTGGTGGGGGGAAAAAGCAAAAGCTGGTCAGCCGAGTGGTGGCCTCCGTGCCTTGGCCCTACCCCCATACCTTGTGAGGAGGTTAAGAATCTAGGAGTCTGGATTAACCCCTCTCTCTCCTATGATGGCCACATAAGGCGTCTTGTGGGCAAATGTTTTGGAGTACTGAAGACCCTAAACAAAACCTTAGACCTCCTACCCATAGCGGCCAGAAGGACACTGACGCAGGCACTGGTGACCTCTCGGATGGACTATGGAAACATCTTGTTCCTAGGGGCCACCGAGGGCTGCCTGGGCCGCCTGCAAGTTATCCAGAATTCCGCCGCTAGATTGGTGCTAAGAAGACCCAGGAGAGTTAACTCTCAGAAGGCGCTGGATGCGCTACACTGGTTGCCTGTGAAGAAACGCGTGTTGTTTAAGTGCCTCCTCTTCTGTCACCGAATTGTCTGGGGTAGGTCGCCCGCCTACCTTAGGGATTTAGTCAGCCGCTACGAACCAACTAGGACCCTCCGGTCGGAGGGTGCCGGGCTGCTGACAGTCCCCAGGATAAGAAAGGCTAGAATGGGTGGACGATCTTTTGCGTTCCAAGCAGCTCAACACTGGAACAAACTTCCCCCTGCTCTGAGACTGGAGAGCAGTGAAGCGCTGTTCAGGGCCAAGCTTAAAACACAACTATACACTATGTAGGTCATAGGCTTTTATGGTGATCGCTGGTAGCTCTTAGCGCGGGGACACGCCGAGATGGCGTTACTGAGCGCTCTATAAGCTCTTTATTATTATTATTATTATTATGCATCCATCTGCCAATACCGCTTCAAGAGTGTGGCTGCAGCTGCACACATCCCGCAGGTGCTGCCCCCCCTTCTGCATGGCCAGGGAGCTTTAAGAGGGCATATAGGTTCTGCCATGCTCACAGTATGTTGATGGACATGCCCACACAGCTTCCAAGATCATGCCACATCCCGAGTCATGCTGCAAGTGCTTCAAAGAGGACACTGGCTCAGGACATCTGAGGGCATATTATCAAGGCGGGCGATATGAGATTATCGCAGCTTTAGCGGCTGTTTCGGCCGCAAGGCGGCGATAATTTTATCACCCTATTAGCAAGCTGTCGCTAACTGCAGTTAGCGACAGCTTGTAGGCGATAGCGAGCGGTTTGGGGCCCGCTTTGCATGTCAGCGATATTTATCACTAATGACATGCAAAGTGGGCGTACCCAACCAGTTAGCGACTGAAAGCAGTCGCTAACATCGCTATCGCCTATTATCAATGCAGGCGTAGCGACGAACAAATTTGCGCTAAGCGTGAATATCGCCAAAACCTGCTCAGACCACTTCTTAGCCTGTATATCCAATGGGAGGTGGATATTCAGGTTAAGACCCTATCAGCGATAATGCCTGAATATCGCTGGATTTCCAGGATTTAAGCAAATAATGCTACACTGCAGGGAAAGGTGAGTGCACTGGCAGTGGGAACCAGGTTCAAAGGTCGTCATTGGCTCAACATCCTGCGATTCTAGGCTAATGACCCCACCTCCCTGCCCCCCCCAACCCCCACTACCCCACCTCTCTCTGTGCCCACCAAAAAGTGTAATGCAGTCTTGCTATCTTGTAAAGCTCTCTCTCTAAATCCCTTGGGCCAAGTTCACACAATAAACTGCAAGCACTGGACAGACAATGAAGAGGGCCATGGCATGAAAAAGAGAGACTTGCGCGAGGAAGCGTGAAGGCAGAGAATGGCATCACTTCCGCCGGCAGAGAAGGAGTAACACCCCCGCCGCTGCCCCACAATGGAGGGGTCATAACTCCCGTGTTATTTATGCCCCTTCGGCCGCGCCTGAAGAGGAGTGACGCACTAGGCCTGACGGAGGCAGGGGGAAAACAAAGTCACCCAAACACAGCACCTGGCAGGGAGTGTCAGGGAGCAGGGCCCGGGGGAACCCCCCATTGTCCCCTAGGCACCCACACTAATGCGCAGCCCCCTGCTCCCCTCGGGGCGCGCCGCGTGCTTGGGCGCAGGCGAGGGTTGCTATGCACGAGGTAGCCATGGGTCAATTAGACGGCCATTGTATGAAACACCCCCGCTATTATATAACTCTGGGAGAGCGAGCTGTCAACAAGAGGGGGCGGGGCTGGTGACGCTGAAGGGCGCGCGCGTCATTCTCGCAGTCTTATCTCCCAAGCAGAGCTGACCTTCCCTGTTGTCGAACAGGGGGCGCTGGGCAGGACAGCTCGTGCCCCCCAATGTGGGCTTCAGCAGTCAACACCACTTCACTTGGCTCAGTTCTGTGGCCAGTGGCTACTCTAGAAGATGTGTGGGGTTTTGTTTTTGGAATGGGGGTGGGGGGGGGGGGAGCACTTGAGTCACAGATACAAGTGGTTAGGCCATCTACTAAGGGGACAGACAGATAGATAGATAGACAGACAGACAGACAGACAGACAGACAGACAGACAGACAGACAGACAGACAGACAGACAGACAGATAGATAGACTTGCCTGCATATATATATATATATACACACACACCTACATATAAAATATGATTTAAACTTTTTAAGCAAATGCTGCTGTGCAATGAGTTAAAGTGGCAGGCAAGGTGCAGTGTCTGTTTTTCTCTGCCCCCTTGTGACACACTCAGCAGTTGTTGTGGTGGGGCAGAAGGTGGGGCCAGAACAGATACCACTCCCCACTTGGACTCCTTCCACAGAGGCTAGTGTACGGAGACAGCTGTGCAGTGGGGTCAGTGCAGCGGCGCAGTGCAGTGGCACCACAGAGAAGAGTCCTAGCAGCACGAGGACACCGTGGCAGGCAAACTCCACTTTCTGCCCCAGAAGTTTGAACAGCCCGCTTCCAACCACACACCCACAGGGTACAGCGTGCTTATCTGTGTGTGTAAGTGCTTGAGCGCTACATAGGGGTAGTAGTACGCAGTGTACAAATGACCCCACACAACACACTTCCCGCACAGGCCACGCTGCACTCATACACTCTCCGCACATCTTTATAGTGTAGCCTTGCCATGCTGCAGTTCAGTCCCAGTGCAGTGCAGTGGATGGGTATCTCTGTAATGGGCTGTGCACCTATAGATGCCATCCATGCGTAGTCTTGGCAGTTCACTGTAGTGTCCAAGGTTTCACTTAGGGGATGTTGATTTGGGTAAATCTGTTTAGAAAAAGTAGAAGTGCAATTGTATTCAGCCAGTGGGATAGCTGTCGAATTTAGGCCCGATTCTGAGAGCTGTTTGTGCACTTACGTGGAACCTAATTGTGCAAATAATCTATCCACCAAGTGGAGATTCACAGTTTACATTCACAAAAAGTGACTGCAAATGGGATTATCTGCATATATGAAGTCACCGAACACCCACAAACTTCCGTTTGTGCGTCAGGGTCATAACACAGGCCCCTGCAGCCCATGTGGTGCAGTGTGGGGGCAACCCTTCATGGGCCCCCAAACAAACCGTTCAGAAGGGCCCCAATCCGCCCAAGGCCAATGAACAACTGTGAGATATGAAAAATTCAAGGGCCCCTCTTCACATTCTGTTGGGGGGCCCGCCATTTTAGGCTTCGCCACAGTTGTGGGGGTTTACTCATAGCCAATTTTCGTTCCCACCAATGCAGTCTTAACACATGGGCACCCTATACAGTTGCCCGGGGGGTGCCCACGGGCATAGGGGCCAGAAGCAGACCAGAATTTAACACAAATTTTCCATTAAACATTTTTTATTCCTGTGAGTGGTTGAGTAGGCAGGGCCCAGTGCACTGCTTTGCCCAGGGGCCTATAATGCTGTTAAGATGGCACCGCACTGCACCATTTCCATACGCTCGTTGAAACCTCAAGAAATGTGCCCATCTTCTGAGGGCATTTTCCATGCCAGTTTCTTGGAAATGCAACTACGCAACTACGCAACTTTCCATCTGTAGTCTTTGTGCGCCGCGCCCTGGGCGGTGCGACCATTTAGTGCATAGCCCTGTCATGCTTACATTGAGAGCTGCCAGGAGACATGACTACATAGTGTGCTGTGTAAAGCTTTCATAACACACTATATCCCTGAGTAGCATTAATGACCTTTCCATGCCCCTACAAACTCCCCAGAGGGCGTTTACCCGCATTTTCCAGCAGTGAGGTGGGGCACCTGCCCGTGAGATGGTGGTTGGCAGAGTGTCTGGTGCTGCAGTAACCAGCAGAAAGCCAGCCCTATAAAAGCCGAATAGCTACTCCTGGCAGCAGGCCTGGAGAACCAGCACCCAATTATATATATTCAGAGCTCAGACCGCCCGGACAGACACACAGGATCATTCTTTCTGCAGCAGGTGGTATGTGCTTGGTGGCAGAGTGGGTGGCAACCTGTGTCCTCACAAGGAGGTGTTTTACACAGTGTGAGGGAAAGGACGCGATTTGATGCATGCATCCGTGTCTGATGACGAGTATATGTAAATCACAATGACGCCAAAGGAAGTGATGTCATAATAAGTAATAGTGGGGCATATTACCAAGCAATAGCGATAATTATCGCTATTGCTTGGTTAGTGGGAAAAAAATATCGCCGAGCACCCAGGATTTTTACTGCTGAGATACCTTGATATTATCAAGGTTTATCTCAAAAGCAGTAAAAATCGTACGAAATGCATGAATATCGCTGAAAAATCAGCAATATTCATGCATTATCGTGACAATACTCTTAGCCATGTTATCCACCTTCCATTGGATAACATGGCTAAGAACTGCTTTTAGCAGGCGTTAGCTTCTGGAGATATTCGCGCTTAGCGCGAATATCTCCAAAAGTTGTTAATAGGAGTTAGAGATGTTAGCGACTGTTTTCAGTCGCTAACATCTTGGCACGCCCACTTTGCATGTCATTAGCGATAATTATCGCTCACATGCAAAGTGGACCCCTAAAAGCCCGCTATCGCCTTCAAGCTGTCGCTAACTGGTGTTAGCGACAGCTTGGTAATAGGGCGATAAAATTATCGCTGCATTAGCGGGAAAAAGTCCCGCTAATGCGGCAATAATGCCCTTGGTAATATGCCCCAGTGTTCCCTTATAATATTCCTCAATTATAAAGTGGAGCTGGCCTATTTTACAATACCAACACATTTGCCACCTTCCAGTTTGTGATGGAGTTCAGAAATGTCTGAAGTGGGCACTGTTTTTAAACAAACGTGCAGAATGCTGGATTACTTGTTAAACTGCCTTCAGAGAGTAAACAAAATGTGCTTGTGTGTATTTTTTTAAATTGATGCTCATTCTTATTTGCTTTCTGGTGGGTTCCTTTGTCCAGTTTCAAAGCACAAAAGCTCTGCACATTTTCAACATGTGAAAAGTGACGCAAAAGTGGCGCAAGGGGCTTGTACATCTGCCCCTCAGTCTTCATATACACACACACCGGCACGCACAAACACACACTCTCCACGCACACACACACACTCTCCAAAACACACACTCTCTCTCCATATATACACACACGCACACAGACACACACACACAGACACACACTCTCCACGCACACACATTCACGCACACACACACTCTCTCGACACACACACACACACTCTCCTCGCACACACACACACAGACACGCACACACACATTTATTTGTAAATGCAAGCAGCTGCAGTACTGGAGAACAAGGTGCGACATGGTGCCTCCTTCAGCCTCAGGTAAGTAAGTGAAAGAGGGTTCCTTCTCTAAAACAGTGGGGGGGGGGAGGCTCCAACCACCCTGACGAAATAATCATAATTTAATATAATTCAACCAAATTAGAAAGGGTGTGTAGTCGTTTTCACTCCAACATTTCTTTTACAGAGTTTTCCTATGCACTGTGGCATGATACAGGGTAAGAACGCGAAGGATGCAGTCAGAAATACTGCAGCACTGCTGTTGCCCAATCCTGGTATTCAGGGTACTGCAGTTATACAGCACACCTCTGGTTTTCCAACATACATATTTGCAAAGTAACACCTAGCGAAATTTGAACAACGAAAATTGCTCAGAAAGGAGAAATATTTGCGGAAATTTGAGGTGATATCTCTGGCTTAGAATGATGATGTAAAATTCACCCGGGTGAAAGACTGAAAGGCGCAGGAACAGATTTGCCATAGAGTGACATTTCTGCCCATTATCCAACCGCAATGTAATGACAGCCTAAGAGTTCTCTTCAAAGTACTGGTTGTGCCGGACCATGGGGCATATTATCAAGACGGACGATATGAGATTATCAACGCTTTAGCGGCCGTTTTCGGCCGCTAAGCAGCGATAATTTTATCGCCCTATTAGCAAGCTGTCGCTAACAGCAGTTAGCGACAGCTTGTAGGCGATAGCGAGCGGTTTGGGGCCCGCTTTGCATGTCAGCGATATTTATCGCTAATGACATGCAAAGTGGGGGTACCCAACCTATCGTCTATTATCAACGCAGGCGTAGCGATGAAAAAATTCAGGCTAAGCGTGAATATCGCCAAAACCTAACGCCTGCTCAGACCACTTCTTAGACTGTATATCCAATGGGAGGTGGATATTCAGGTTAAGACCCCATTAACTATAATGCCTGAATATCGCTGGATTTCCAGCGATATTTATGCATTTCGCCGCTATCACCGGATATTTTATCGCATTGGAGATAAACGTAGCAAATAGCACGTTATCTCTGCGATAAAATCCGGCGATGCGCGGAGATTAAAGTAATGTCGCTAAGCTTATTTAGCAATAAATATCGTTAGTTGTTGATAATATGCCCCCATATTCTTAGCATTAAAAAGGGATATACACTCAACATAAATTGGCTCAAACATCCTGAATTACATGTACATTTAGTAAATGCAGAACATTTATAACCTTCAGGAAGTTGTCAAGTTTTCCCAAGGAATTTGCAAAGGAAGCAAAAACATTGTAACTTTGAGGACCTCTAAAAGGTTGAATAAAACTTTGGGCCATATTATCAAGAAAGGGTGATACATTATTGCCGCTTTTATCGGCAGGAAACTGCGGCTAAAGCGGCGATAATGGGCTTGATAATATACCCTTGTAAATTCCCAAAGAAGCCCAGGTTCTGGTGTTAACCTGGGTTTCTATGGGAATTTACAAGGGCATATTATCAAGCCCATTATAGCCGCTTTAGCTGCAGTTTCCTGCCGATAAACGCGGCGATAATGTATCGCCCTTTCTTGATAATATGGCCCTTTGTTTTAGAGCACAGAAAAACTGAACAACAGATGGTGTTTAATGAAATGTCCGTCCACATGGTATGAATGTGTGCTTGGGCTAGTGCTGCTTTTTTTTGCCTCCCTTGTGCGAGATGTCTCGTGGGCCTGTTGTGCCACATTTCTCTCTTAAGATGCTGCCTGCCCTCCCTGCTCACGCTGCTTTCCCAGGCAAGAAAGGATTGGTTAAAACTTTTCTAAGTCCATCCCTGGAGTAGCCTGGGACATCAGTGAATCGATTCTAAACCTTTAATTTGAATGCCTTTGGTTGGAAAGTTGGCAGGTTATGTTTTTCTTTGCCCAGAGAAGCATGCTTTAAGGTTAGCTTCAATGGTCCACTGCTACTATCCACTGGATCTGAACTTGTTCATGGCAGGCTAGGGCCTGCAGGACGGCATGCTATTCTTTGAGGTCTGCAAGACACCCAGATCTATCTTGGGTTCTTCCCTACTTCATTCTTTGACAATAAAACCCGCATCTTATTCAGTGTTGCCCGTTTTTTTCATTTCCTAAATTAGTTTTTAGGTCTCGCCTGAGCCAGCGCATGCGTTGCATGGCATTACATTTAGTAGGTGGGTTTCCAAAGTGCTGCCACAGGCTTTTGGTGGCCTAAAGCTTGCGTGCACGTGAGCTTGCACGTGCGAGGCTGCCATCTGTCTTTCCTCTGTTGATGGTGATCGCGATCACTTTCTCTTTCGCAGGGCGGCTGTGTCACTTTCACGGCCACGCAGCCAATGCTTGTTTGCTCTTGCTTTGTCAACCAGCTCCAGGAGTGTCACTTTGTCGCTCACCTGTCCGTCTCGGGGTGTCGCTGTTTATCGCCCCCTCTCTCTATAAACCATTGCAGTCTTCCCCCGGTTAGTTCTGACCTCGTGCTCTCCCATAGGTCCCCCCTCTGCCCCCCTTCCGTTACTCCCAGGTTCTGGCAGCAACGCGTCTTTTCCATCTGTGCCATTTTCTCGCTGCCTCTCCTGTTCCCTCCCCAGCCATGTGCTCGTCTCTGCAGGGAGAACGGCAGCTTTGCACTCACCCCCTCCTCCCTCCAGTCCTCCTCGGGCACATGTGCCGCGGTGCTCACATATGTTGGTAGGTTACGCGGACAGATGGCGCAAGTTCACCTCAGAGACTTTCGGGGAAATCGTAACTGACATCCCACCGTCTGTGCGTGTCTCTTTCTCAGCCTGCGTCTGTGCATACTTCTGTCTGTCTGTTTCTGTGTGGTGTGCTGTTACCATGGGGGCGAGTTCCAACCACCCACCTACCCCCTGCAGTGTGGCATTGTGACTGTTATTTAGTGGGAACAAAACTGGACCCGATATCCGTTTTCAGGTGGTGTTTTTTGATGCAGCTGGAGTGTCTTTTACTGGAGAAGGGGGGTTCAGGGAAGAGTATATTGCTTTACCCGTCTGCAGTGTGAACACAGCACATCATTAATGTCGTGACTCTAATCCAGTATTTAAAGGTATGATGTTGCGTTGGGTAAATACTGATGCCATTAAAATTGAGTTGGCTGCTTTTTAAAGAGTGAAGAATTAATGTCCAGGGTATCTGATGTTGGTTTGCTTCTGAAGTGCAGATGCTCCTGTTGAGTGACATTTATAGAACTGTCAGGTGTGTTTTGTAGTAACTAAAGGCAAGAGTTGTGTTAACCAGCATCAAAATAAGAGTTTTGTTGTGTTTTATTTGGTGATGTGGTGTTTGGTAAACAGACACTTGTTTTATGTATGCTATCAGACTGTGGAAATTGTTAGATTTCTGTTGGCAACGATTCAAACTAGTAAATATAAATATCCCCAAAGAATCTGATCTAAGCACTGCATTTGTGTGCGTCTGAAAGTGCATGTTTTCATCTCGGACTGACCGAGACCTCATACGTTCATCCATCAGTCATAGGCTGGCTCAACCTAGAAAGAATGAACTAGCATTACCTCTCCTGTGCCGGTGAACTGTACAGTAATAACCCGTCGCACCAGAGTAACGTAATAAATTGAAACACATCCAGATCATTGCAAAGCTCTTTGTTGTGGGCATTTTTAGAAAATTAAAATATTCGTCTAATTCCCATGCTCTCACAATTGTATTAACCATGGATGGCAGCCAAATAAATTCACTAATATTAACACACTTGTTTGAATAAACTCTCTTTCTAATATCGAACAACATTAACATCATGTTAGCATGGGTGGGTAATGCACTCATAACACACCAGTGTTACATTTTGTATGCATCAATCAAACATAAAATTTGATGTTAATGTTCTATTAGTTTCACCATTATAATTCAAATAAAAAAACTTGCAGCATATGTCTTTTAGTATGTAGCCTCCATCAGAAAATGTAGAAAAAATACATTTCCCATGCTAACCACATATCCAGTCTTGCAATTACTAATTGTCCAGAACTGGAATTTCCAGGACAGTACAATTAAAAATAAAATTTAAGAATGGCACTTTTGCTAAACTGATTCAGTGGAGGGATGCAAACCTATTAACAAGCATTGTCAAAGCCAATAGGTCTTGCCTTTGGGACCTTATAAGTGTTTAGTTAGCCAGCACAATATCCTTGGTGCAACAACATCAACTGTTGCATGGCTAAGCATGTATAAGGCCCCAAAGGCGCGACCTATTGGCTATGCGAACTTCAATTTGAGTTCATGTCCATTTCAGCTAATAGAGCTTCCTGCTTGCGCCCTCATTGGTTCTCTAGCCCCCTCGACGAGACGAGCTGCCGCCTAGCGAGAACATCCACCTTGGAACCTTTAATCACCCAATGGTAGGTTTCTCCCCGCGCAGCTCTTTGCTGTTTTCCCCATAGCTTGTAGTATTCTAAATCCTGAGCCATCATACCGCTACTTGCTATGTGCCAGAATGTGACTCACGGCTCTCATTTGCTCTTCTTAGGAATTCTGTTGACGTCTCTGCCTGGGAACGCTTACTTTAAACACTGACTGTTCCTTGGAATATTTCATTAGGGACCCACCATTGGCAGCAGCAGCTTTTCCTCCGCCTCTATCCTTTAGAACCCATTCACACCGGTCATACGACTCTAGGACTCTTTTTCATCTTATCTGCCTTGCATCAACAGTAAGTTTGGGTTTTTGTTACACACCCCTGTCTCTGTTTCCCTGATCACTTCGTTTTTTAAGGTTCTTTGTATTAATGTGGAAACATTTCTTCTTGTTCCTTTTCCTTTTTGTGCGCTCTCACTCATGGGCACCTTATCTCATAGACTAGTGCCTACTCTGGTTCATCAAGTTATTAGCACGGTTTTGCAGCCAAGGTAAACAAACATTGGCATAGCCAATAGGTCTCGTCTTTGGGACCTTATACGTTTTTAGCCATTCAACAGTTGATGTTATTGCACCAAGGATATTGTGCTGCATAACTAAATACTTATAAGGTCCCAAAAGCGAGACCTATTGGCTATGCCAATGCTTGTTTGCTCTGCCTGCTATTCCGCTTCAAGAGGCTGATGCCGTGATTGTGTGCTTGTGGATCTTATCCAAAGATCTGGGGGCATATTATCAAGAAGGGCGTTAAAATTATCACCGCTTTTGCGGCAGGAAACTGCTGCTAAAGCAGCGATAATGGGCTTGATAATATGCCCCTGTGAATTCCCGTAGAAGCCCATGTTCACACCAGAACATGGACTTCTATGGGGAATTCACAAGGGCATATTATCAAGCCCATTATAGCAGTTTTAGCTGCAGTTTCCTGCCGATAAACGCGGCAATAATGTATCGCCCTTTCTTGATAATATGGCCACTTGTTTTAGAGCACAGAAAAACTGAACAACAGATGGTGTTTAATGAAATGTCCGTCCACATGGTATGAATGTGTGCTTGGGCTAGTGCTGCTCTTTTTTGCTTCCCTTGTGTGAGATGTCTCGTGGACCTGTTGTGTCACATTTCTCTCTTAAGATGCTGCCTGCCCTCCCTGCTCACGCTGCTTTCCCAGGCAAGAAAGGATTGGTTAAAACTTTTCTAAGTCCATCCCTGGAGTAGCCTGGGACATCAGTGAATCGATTCTAAACCTTTAATTTGAATGCCTTTGGTTGGAAAGTTGGCAGGTTATGTTTTTCTTTGCCCTGAGAAGCATGCTTTAAGGTTAGCTTCAATGGTCCACTGCTACTATCCACTGGATCTAAACTTGTTCATGGCAGGCTAGGGCCTGCAGGACGGCATGCTATTCTTTGAGGTCTGCAACAGACACCCAGATCTATCTTGGGTTCTTCCCTACTTCATTCTTTGACAATAAAACCCGCATCTTATTCAGTGTTGCCCGTTTTTTCATTTCCTAAATTAGTTTTTAGGTCTCGCCTGAGCCAGCGCATGCGTTGCATGGCATTACATTTAGTATGTGGGTTTCCAAAGTGCTGCCACAGGCTTTTGGTGGCCTAAAGCTTGCGTGCACGTGAGCTTGCACGTGCGCAGCTGCCATCTGTCTTTCCTCTCTTGATGGTGATCGCGATCACTTTCTCTTTTGCCGGGCGGCTGTGTCACTTTCACGGCCACGCAGCCAATGCTTGTTTGCTCTTGCTTTGTCAACCAGCTCCAGGAGTGTCACTTTGTCGCTCACCTGTCCGTCTCCGGGTGTCGCTGTTTATCGCCCCCTCTCTCTATAAACCATTTCAGTCTTCCCCCGGTTAGTTCTGACCTCGTGCTCTCCCATAGGTCCCCCCCTCTGCCCCCCTTCCGTTACTCCCAGGTTCTGGCAGCAACGCGTCTTTCCCATCTGTGCCATTTTCTCGCTGCCTCTCCTGTTCCCTCCCCAGCCATGTGCTCGTCTCTGCAGGGAGAATGGCAGCTTTGCACTCACCCCCTCCTCCCTCCAGTCCTCCTCGGGCACATGTGCCGCGGTGCTCACATATGTTGGTAGGTTACGCGGACAGATGGCGCAAGTTCACCTCAGAGACTTTCGGGGAAATCGTAACTGACATCCCACCGTCTGTGCGTGTCTCTTTCTCAGCCTGCGTCTGTGCATACTTCTGTCTGTCTGTTTCTGTGTGGTGTGCTGTTACCATGGGGGCGAGTTCCAACCACCCACCTACCCCCTGCAGTGTGGCATTGTGACTGTTATTTAGTGGGAACAAAACTGGACCCGATATCCGTTTTCAGGTGGTGTTTTTTGATGCAGCTGGAGTGTCTTTTACTGGAGAAGGGGGGTTCAGGGAAGAGTATATTGCTTTACCCGTCTGCAGTGTGAACACAGCACATCATTAATGTCGTGACTCTAATCCAGTATTTAAAGGGTATGATGTTGCGTTGGGTAAATACTGATGCCATTAAAATTGAGTTGGCTGCTTTTTAAAGAGTGAAGAATTAATGTCCAGGGTATCTGATGTTGGTTTGCTTCTGAAGTGCAGATGCTCCTGTTGAGTGACATTTATAGAACTGTCAGGTGTGTTTTGAAGTAACCAAAGGCAAGAGTTGTGTTAACCAGCATCAAAATAAGAGTTTTGTTGTGTTTTATTTGGTGATGTGGTGTTTGGTAAACAGACACTTGTTTTATGTATGCTATCAGACTGTGGAAATTGTTAGATTTCTGTTGGCAACGATTCAAACTAGTAAATATAAATATCCCCAAAGAATCTGATCTAAGCACTGCATTTGTGTGCGTCTGAAAGTGCATGTTTTCATCTCGGACTGACCGAGACCTCATACGTTCATCCATCAGTCATAGGCTGGTTCAACATAGAAAGAATGAACTAGCATTACCTCTCCTGTGCCGGTCAACTGTACAGTAATAACCCGTCGCACCAGAGTAACGTAATAAATTGAAACACATCCAGATCATTGCAAAGCTCTTTGTTGTGGGCATTTTTAGAAAATTAAAATATTCGTCTAATTCCCATGCTCTCACAATTGTATTAACCATGGATGGCAGCCAAAGAAATTCACTAATATTAACACACTTGTTTGAATAAACTCTCTTTCTAATATCGAACAACATTAACATCATGTTAGCATGGGTGGGTAATGCACTCATAACACACCAGTGTTACATTTTGTATGCATCAATCAAACATAAAATTTGATGTTAATGTTCTATTAGTTTCACCATTATAATTCAAATAAAAAAACTTGCAGCATATGTCTTTTAGTATGTAGCCTCCATCAGAAAATGTAGAAAAAATACATTTCCCATGCTAACCACATATCCAGTCTTGCAATTACTAATTGTCTAGAACTGGAATTTCCAGGACAGTACATTTAAAAATAAAATTTAAAAATGGCACTTTTGCTAAACTGATTCAGTGGAGGGATGCAAACCTATTAACAAGCATTGGCAAAGCCAATAGGTCTTGCCTTTGGGACCTTATAAGTGTTTAGTTAGCCAGCACAATATCCTTGGTGCAACAACATCAACTGTTGCATGGCTAAACATGTATAAGGCCCCAAAGGCGCGACCTATTGGCTATGCGAACTTCAATTCGTGTTCATGTCCATTTCAGCTAATAGAGCTTCCTGCTTGCGCCCTCATTGGTTCTGTAGCCCCCTCGACGAGACGAGCTGCCTCCTAGCGAGAACATCCATCTTGGAACCTTTAATCACCCAATGGTAGGTTTCTCCCCGCGCAGCTCTTTGCTGTTTTCCCCATAGCTTGTAGTATTCTAGATCCTGAACCGTCATACCGCTACTTGCTATGTGCCAGAATGTGACTCACGGCTCCCATTTGCTCTTCTTAGGAATTCTGTTGACGTCTCTGCCTGGGAATGCTTACTTTAAACACTGACTGTTCCTTGGAATATTTCATTAGGGACCCACCATTCGCAGCAGCAGCTTTTCCTCCGCCTCTATCCTTTAGAACCCATTCACACCGGTCATACGACTCTAGGATTCTTTTTCTTCTTATCTGCCTTGCATCAACAGTGAGTATGGGTTTTTGTTACACACCCCTGTCTCTGTTTCCCTGATCACTTCGTTTTTTAAGGTTCTTTGTATTAATGTGGAAACTTTCTTCTTGTTCCTTTTCCTTTTTGTGCTCCCTCACTCACGGGCACCTTATCTCATAGACTAGTGCCTACTCTGGTTCATCAAGTTATTAGCACGGTTTTGCAGCCAAGGTAAACAAACATTGGCATAGCCAATAGGTCTCGTCTTTGGGACCTTATACGTTTTTAGCCATGCAACAGTTGATGTTATTGCACCAAGGATATTGTGCTGCAAAACTAAATACTTATAAGGTTCCAAAAGCGAGACCTATTGGCTATGCCAATGCCTGTTTGCTCTGCCTGCTATTCCGCTTCAAGAGGCTGATGCCGTAATTGTGTGCTTGTGGATCTTATCCAAAGATCTGGGGGCATATTATCAAGAAGGGCGTTAAAATTATTGCCGCTTTAGCGGCAGGAAACTGCCACTAAAGCGGCGATAATGGGCTTGATAATATGCCCTTGTGAATTCCCGTAGAAGCCCATGTTCACACCAGAACATGGGCTTCTATGGGGAATTCACAAGGGCATATTATCAAGCCAATTATCACCCCTTTAATAGCAGTTTCCTGCCACTAAAGCGGCAATAATTTTAACGCAGTTTCTTGAAAATATGCCCCGTACTTCTGTGCAAGTTTAGCTGAGAGCAGTGAAAACATGAATTGCCGATTCACCCCCAGAAACAATGCTGAGCCTACTCTCAAACTGTAATAAGTAAATAGAAAGTCACTACCCCGGACTGCATTAATGCTTCTTGAGGAGGGCCCAGGACATATTTTTGCCAGTACTACTTCTTTCTCTTGCATCCACACTTGAGCTCTAGCAGTAATGTACCAAGTGATGGTTGCAATGCTTGGTCTAATCCCTTCCCCCGGGGTCATTCCCTCGCTGTGCTGGGGGGAGGGGGGCACGCACAGAGCCCCGGTGCTCGTGACGAGCTCAGCTCATCACGCAGTACGGTGGAGCTGTGCTCATGACGAGCTCAGTTCGTCATGATCACGCCTGTTTCAATAGAACGCTCAGCACAGCGGGGGAATTATCCCCGCGTGTGAGCGCCGCGCGGGTCATGACGGGCTCTGCTCGTCATGAGCACAGCGCAACTGTGCCTCATGACCAGCTGAGATTGTCATGAGCACGGAAGAGGTTAATCACAGCCACTTGCGATCGCTCTGGATTGCATTCCAGTCTACTGTTTTACGCCCAGACAGAGACCACTCATTTGCCTTGGCTCAGCACCAAGGGAGCAGAGCAGCCTAAACTGCCAGGTCACGACCTCTCTAGACAGAAGCACTAGGAACCCTAGACTGGTTCTGGCTGTTTGGGGCTCATCAGTGAAGTGCAACTGTGAGGGAGGGGCCCACATCTGGGCAGACCCGTCAAACTACATGATGCACTGATTGTACTGCAGTTGGATTGGCAGCTGGGGCTGTATTGTTCCTACAATTTGTGTGTGGGTTTTATGTATATTTAGTAAGTGTGATAAGTTTCTAATAATGTGGAAAAGGCTACAGCTGCACAATCACATAATTACAGGGGCCTTGGATGGAGTATATCAATCCCAAGAACAAAAAACAACAGTGTCAATAAAAAAGAAAAATGCATCTAAGCAGTACTTGTTCCACCATATACTTAATTTGGTCCAAAGTTTTGGCTGAAATCTGTGCTATCATGGGCATGTAGTGCAGTATGTCCTTGTGTTGCTGGGCGTATTACAGTTCCGTCCCGCTTCATCAGACTGGCTCTTCTGCTGGTGAAACAGCATCCTGCACTCCACTGGATGTGGAGTGCTCCTCCAACTTATACTGCTTTGGTACAGATTCAGAGGTTCCGTGAGTGGAGGAGGCATTGTTAGGATCTAGTCAATCCCTTGTAAGGACTAAAGAACATTCGAGGAACCAACAGAGTAGACTATTTTTCCCGGATACTCGTTGATTTATCCTCCTCTGCAGAGAATGCTGCACTACAGGACTTTGGAGGCTAATAAACTATGCCTACACCGGTTATTGGTACTTTGGTGCATGCCTTTAGACTATGCATGTGCATGAGAGGTTGTTTGCTTGCACCTTCTACGTTTTACTCTCATGAATTGCTTTATGTTGTAACCCTAGCTGTAATAATTCATTTTTGTGCCATTAGGAGGCAGTGGGAGAGGGAGTGGTTCTATATATTGTTGTGGGTGCTGAAGACTATTCTTTCGACCTGTCCACAAGATTTGTTCCAATGTTGGTTATTGGTTGGCTTAATTGAAGTGTTGCTTTAACAGTGGGGTTCCAAAACTACTATGAACATACTTACTAAGGTGTTAATAGAGTTTTCAAACTATATGGTTTACCATGCTGTGGCATGGACAGGGTTTCTTTCCCTGTGTTGATCTTTGGAATCACAGGTGTAATGTGGTTTCATTTTAAAAGAACTTAGGGGCATATTACCAACAAGTAGCAATATTTATCGCTAAATAGGCTTAGCGACGTTTTTTTTATCGCTGCCTATCGCTGGATATGTTAGAGGAGAAAACATGCTATTAGCAACGTTTTCTCCATTGTGCTAAAATATCCATCGATAGTGGTGAAATGCGTGAATATCGCTGAGAATACAGCGATATTCACGCATTAGCGACTAAATGCTCTTAGCCATGTTATCCACCTCCCATTGGATAACATGGCTAAGAACTGGTCTGGGCAGGTGTTAGTATTTGGAGATATTCGCGCTTAGCGTAAATATTTCCAACGCTACGCCTGCCTTGCTAATAGGCGATAGCGACGTTAGCGACTGCTTTCAGTCGCTAACGGGTTGGGTACGCCCACTTTGCATGTCATTAGCTATGAACATCGCTGACATGCAAAGCGGGCCCCAAACCGCTCACTATCGCCTAAAAGCTGTCGCTAACATCAGTTAGCAACAGCTTGCTAATAGGGCGATAGAATTATCGCCGCTTAGCGGCCAAAAACGGCCACTAAATCGGCGATAATTGCCTATCGCCCCCATGGGTAATATGCCCCTGAGTGTCAAACACACTAATTTTGCACTCTAGATCCAAAGGGAACAATGCACTCTTCTTCCTCTCACTACATCCACCATCATCTCTACACAGTATAAATATGTGGTCTATCATTAGCAAGCAATGACAAAACCAATAGATGTCACCTTTGGGACCTACTGGCTTTTCCAATATTTTGGGACGATGCTTTAAAGCTTTGGGATCTTTAGCCTGGTGCTGTACAGCATTGTCAAAATAGCCCTTGCCAGTTGTGTGATTCCACTAACATGCATGCTTGATGATGAATGCATATACCTGTATCAGAAGGCATGCACCTGTCAGTAGAATTGCGCAGGTGCCATTTGCTTCAATGTTTTATTTACCAATCCAAGATGGCGGATGCCACTTAAAACTGTATAGTAAAGAAATGTTTTGCGCTACAAAAAATGCATATTTAAAGGAAAAAAACAGTGGGAACGGCGGTAACCACAGAGTGAATGGGAGAGGAGTGGGGATGAGGAGGGGAACAGCATCACACAACGGAGAGAGCAACCCCTGGAGGCAGGAGAGAAGCAAGCACACACGGAGAAAAGAATACTGATCACATGTAGAGAAGAACCCAAAGCAGCTAGAAACGCACTAAAATGACAGCAGCACTCAGAGTGGGGTACAAGGACATAAGGATAATAACAACACAAAGAGCAAGGGGAAACATACATGAGAGAGAAATAAAGGAGTGTGGGGTTATTTCAGGAAAGCACATTGGGGAGAAAAGGAGAGCAAGAAAACACATGCACTCTCGTGGAGTGCTTAACCAAAAAGAAGAACGTTCCCCAAAAAGAAGCAAAGGAAAGGCAGAAGCCAGTCAGAAAGATGGTAGAGTATATGCTCCAAAGGAAGAACAAACACACAAGATGGACAAGCTGGGACAAGGAGAGCCTTGAATAAGAAACAAGCAAGTGAAAGTGACAATAAAAGCCAAGCAATGGTAAGCAGCAGGCAGGTTTTAAGCCCACTGTGAGATCTTTGCAAGCCCACAATAGATATGTTGCAACCTTCAGGTTTGCACTCTGATAGCCCCGACTTTAAAAAGGGGAAGGATTACAGGATAAGAGAGGAAACAAAGACACTGCAGGTCACCACCCATCATTCTTCAAGGCACTGTTTTACGGTCGAGATGAATTCTAAAGACTACATTAATAGCCTGTCAGTGAAATTGATGTTTCTGAAAGTGAGGCATAACATGCTTCTTCTCTGAATGTCAAACTGTGCTCTAATAATTAATGATGAACGCAGACTTCTTCAAACAAAAACATAAATCCAAGCTACAGGTCCCAATGGCACCAACGCCATAGCACAGTTTCCTAGAAAGGATGATGCCGCGAGACACGAGGAAAGGTATACCCAATGATCCAAGATGGCTGCTGCATCCCCAAATAATGTGAGAGTTCAAGGATTCCTGGGAAATGCGCTTGCCTTGAGAGGTGCAGTTGCATAGGGTGTTTTCAACAGACACAACGCCTTTTACGAGATTGCACTGACATTCATGGACCCCTGCCAGCCTTACTTGCTCAGAATGAACTTGAAGCAGGTGAGGTTGAAGTAGTGCAAACCTGCGCCTACCAAATCCTGACCGGTAAGCCACACAAACTGGCAAGGGCCTTCAAAGCAGCTGTCGTTCAGACCCAAAACCATGACCTAGAACCCAAAGAAGTCAGAACTGGGTATTTCAGTGGCCTTGGCTTGTGGCCTGTCCAGATGTAAAGCAAATACTTCACTTTTGGAAATGGGCTTGCAAGTAAGTGCAGAGATCACAGCTCAGTATGTTTTCTTAAATATCATCATATAATGGTCCTTAGACCTTACTATGAGTGGATCCGCTCTTCCTGGATCAGCATTAGACACTCTATACCTTGGCGGATATGTTATGCTTTGAAAAGAGAGATTAGAATAGCGTTGTGATGTTTAATGGGTGTTGTTGGAGGCTGCAGTGCATGCCAAAAATGTTTAGTTGCTGTCTAGGTGATTGACTGTCTCTTTGTAGGGCAAGAGGAAATGACAACATACGTCATTGTCAAGGGACACAGACATTGTTTTCTGTGTTTTTGTCTGACCTATTTCATCCTATACATTGAAGTAAAGAAGGAATGGGGCATTGCCTTTGTGTCTTTATTTTTTTCTTTGTGTTTTATTCCAGCCTGAGTTATAGCACTTGGAGTTTGTGGGACATGGGGAGGGTCGTGACCCCAGGGTAGGTCACCGATAACCCATCAATACCAATTGGAACTGGGAGAAAGTGGATGGCTGTGACGGGGAACTAAGTGACCTTTCCCTTCAAGAGATTTGACTTGGTCTGCAAACTGAAAAGTTGATGTTTATTAGTAAGGTCGGGTGAGGCGCTTCAGCCAGGTTCCCCTGGAGACAGGCTGCATTAATTACAAGGAAAGAATGCATGGGGCTCTTCAAGGAATGTCCTCAGGCAGCAGGGTGTGGGCTGGGGGGGAGGGGGCCTGCGGGGGCTGAAGACCAGCTGTGTTGAAAAAGTTGTGCATGTGACAGATAGCAGGGTTAAAGTTTAGGGCTGTGCTCTTGGCACCAACACATTCATTGGGAAATATTAGTGCCAAATAAGGAGGGGCGGCTCCTCCAAAATGGCGGCGGAGCATTGCCCCACTGCTCAGAGCCAGGAGATTAAAAAAATAAAATGATAATAAAGCTATTTATTATCATTTTATTTTTCCCTGGCCGAGCGGAGTGGCCCAAATCTAGGGCGGGACAGGGCCATCCTCTAAAATGTCAACAGGGAGGTGGAGAATTGTGCACTGTAAGTGCGCATGTCAGATTAGCAGTCCGTTTTAGGCTGGCCAAACTGACAAGCTCACGTCTATTTCCCCAACTGAGTTGTGTTGCACAGACGGGTGCAGAAAAGGCAAAATCTCACAGTGCCTTAGTGAGCGTTAGTTAGTTCAGCCCGCTCAGGCCAATCCCGGCACTGCTCTCATGCTGGGTAATAGCATGAGAGCAGCATCTGGATTGAGTGGAAAGCCTGACAGACTGTGCAGAGCATGCAATCCTGGAAGGAGCTGAACTCCAGCGGGGGCAGGTAAGTCATTAAAAAAATATATATTATTTATATATTTCCCCCTTATGTGTGCTGCCTCACCACTATCTTTTGTTTGCAGCCGCCACTGCTCATAAGTCCCACACCAAACAGCTAGCGCTCCATGACAGGGTATAGCTAGACAGTATATTATAAAATGCAAAGTAAACAATACACTAGTCTAGTCTAACCTCAACAGCCAACCATCAAAATGACTCGCCACGGGGCAGTATGAACACAACCAAGAACAAACCCAACTCCGGTTGATGAATACTGCAGAGCTATCATGGGTGTCCACATTACCACTGCGCTTCTGCACTAAACAAATGGTGGTAAGCGCTATACAAATGTGCAGAATGAATGTCCTGCAGACAGGAGAACAGAAAACGGGGCACAGGTGATCCGTGTTGGAGAAAATTCTGTTTTCGAAGGGAGATTATTACTTCCAAGCAGTGCCATTCTGCACAGTCCCCTGCTGACTCATAGCACATTGGAACAAAATGGCCTCCAGCTTTTTCATAGACCCCTTGGCCCAGTTGTTTCCTGTGTCATTCCTAGGGCTTCCTAAATGTATGTGGGCCTGAGTCACAGAACTAACTTAAGACAAAATCCTAAACTTACTACTTATGGTATTCATAGAAGTTAGGATTTTGTCTTAAATTTGTCTTAAGACAAACTTAGGACAGACTTAAGATAGACTTAAGACAGACTTAAGACAAGTCTGTCTTAAGTTTGTCTTAAGTCTGTCTTAAGTCTGTCTTAAGTCAGTCTTAAGTTTGTCTAAAGACAAACTTAAGACAAAATCCTAACTTCTGTGAATACCAAAAGTAGTAAGTTTAGGATTTTGTCTTAAGTTAGTTCTGTGAATCGGGCCCTACGTTTTTATGTTTTGCCTGTGTAGTGATGCACGTATGGATGTAATTGGATGCTGTGGAAATCAGTATTGTAGGAAGCTGGGTTTCCCAGTGGGGCAAATTCTACCACCTCTGTGCAAAACGAGCTCCTATATCAGTAAACACTCTTTCTCTAAGAACAGCCTTATCTGCCCCTTAGTTGCTCAGGCAAGAGACGGAAGAAAACTTCAGAGAAGGTGTGTCAAGAGTCAACAGTACTAGCACAACACTTGCTTCAAGAAACCACTCATCCAAACTCCCAGACCACTCCAGTAAAATCAAAAAGTATTTTATGATGAAAATAAGGTCAAAATGACAAACATTAAATCAGTCACTGGAAATCCATAGCTTCTTAAAGTGACAATCCCATTCCACAGGATTCCTCCATTCTGCATGGACAGTCAATGAAAGTTCATTCTGTGAATACCAAAAGTAGTAAGTGCATTCTGTGACTACCAAAATAGTAGTAAGTTTAGGATTGAGTCTTAAGTTTATTCTGTGAATCGGGCTCACATGTTTCTGTGGCTCTCAAGCAATCGACAGGCAGCAGTAGTAGACCGGTCTCCAATCCAATCCAACGCTTGTCACTTAAACACCAAAAGATATATCACCCAGCAGAGGTGGGGGAAGAACGCCGTATTGTAATCCACCACACCTACAGCAACAGTCTCTCCTTTATGGCAATGATCCAGCTATCTCAGTGGCAAGTTCCAGCTTTTTCATGGTTCATACTAGTACCATTCAAAAACTGGCCTGCCCATATTTTAGCCCATTTACAGTCCCCCTTCCCCCCACATCCCCCACTCCATAATTACAAATGCTGGTCTAACAAAAACTGGTTTGGTAACATTTGATCTTTCCTTTCTTATCTACAACTGGACCCAGGAAGGTGTCCATCAACACTCTTTTCCTCCTCTGCAGACCGGTGTGAGGTCAAACCAGCCCTTCCACAGCCTTCTCCTGAAAATAGCCTGCAGGTTGTGCGCCTGTGGCTGAGAAACGGAATACAATCAACTTATACCTCATAAAGGAAACACATAAATTGACTTGAGCAAACAATGATTTGAGGGCCCGATTCACAGAACTAACTTAAGACAAAATCCTAAACTTACTACTTTTGGTATTCACAGAAGTTAGGATTTTGTCTTAAGACAGACTTAAGACAGACTTAAGTTAGGATTCTGTCTTAAGTCTGTCTTAAGTCTGTCTTAAGACAAAATCCTAAATTCTGTGAATACCAAAAGTAGTAAGTTTAGGATTTTGTCTTAAGTTAGTTCTGTGAATCAGCCTCATAATGTTTGAGTAAAAATGCCAACAGTGTCTAGCAGAGAAGAAGGACAGGAACAATGCAAAACAAGCAGGTTTCCTACGGGCATCTTTTCAAAGGAAATAATATTAAGAAGCCATTGTATAACAATGATGCACAGCTCTCGTATTTTCAGAAATCAATCTGCTACAGGGTGGAGTTCACAAGTGACCTTATTGTGGCACATGTGGACTTCTGAAATACCATCTATGAAGGTTCACCCTAGGAAACTCATCACAGACTAGAAAGACCACAAAAATAGGCAGCTAGATTGTGCCTAAATCTTTGCAACTGTGACCTCTACAATCCTGCCCTAAAGAGTTTCCACTGGCTTCCAGTAGAAACCAGGATCTAATTCAAGGCGTGTTGCACTGTCCATAATGCTTACTAGGGCAAAGGCTTAGAATTCGTGCAGAATCTGGCTGTGCACTACATACTAGTAGAAATCTCCGATTACTGTCTGCCAGCTTCATCCATCAAGAATTATTCAAGAGAATGAAACACAACAGTAGATCACTGGCAGTGCAAGAACCAAGACTGTGGAATAAGCTGAACCCCTGTCTTGAGTTAATAACCTAGCCACCTATGTACTTGAAAACTCCTCGAAACCGAATTAGACATTTTGGGCCAGGTACCGAGTTTGGCGGTGCAGTGCCGGATCTGCCCCGACGCACCACCGCCAAACCTGTGGTGAGGCCGCCCACCAGTGCGCTGCCTTTAAAAACAGGCGCCTCAATGGGAATGCTAAAAACAGTTCCTGCATGGCATGGACTAAAAAGTCCAGACCGTGCAAGAAATTGTGTGCACGCACGCTGGGGGGTACAATGCATCCACAGGGCTCAGAGGCACAGGGGGCCCTGTAGTGCCCCCTTTTTTCCTCTCCACCAGGGTTTTCATGGAGGAGGAACCGTCATGAAAACCCTGGCAGAGAGGAAACTCATAATATGCTTGGCTGGACCGGGGCAGTCCTGCCAAGCATATTGCAGCCTCTGGACCGCTACGCCACCTGCAGAGAATGGTGTTTCCCTGGCTGGTTCGGTGGTCCCATTGCAATCTGACTGTCAGAGTTTTAATCGGGCAGTCGGTAGACTGCCACTGCCGCCCCCGTGAATCTTTCGGTCCTCGGACTGTCCGATTCATAATTAGGGCCTTGGTGCTTGCTTTTTAATTAATTCCTCACAGAGCAGGGCCTGTGATTAAAGAACACCTGACACAGATTTGACGCTAACCTCTATCAGCAAAGTATTTTTTTTCTTTAGTGCCTGGGCATAACTGAAAGGTTTCATGTAGCACTTTATATAACTCAAAAATAAATAAATAAATAGCAATTCAACAGTTTCAATTCAATAGTGCTAAATTCAGGGCATAAGTCGAGGGTAGATGCGAGTAGAAGTCTTAAGATCTTTTGTCACTTCTTGTGCTGTTACTTCCTGTGAGGTTATTGGCTGTGATGCCACTTCCTGTGATACAATGTGTGATGTCACGCACCATGATGTCATGCACTGTACTGTTACGTGCCATGATGTCACTTGCATACTCTCTAACTTGGTTAGCCCTCCCCACTTCTGTTTTTTTAGGACTTGTGCACTGCATTTGAGGTGACCTCTCAACGATATTACATTACATAGCCTGGTGTGTGAACCTTAGCGCCCATGAAGGATGGATGAACATTTTTTTTTTAATGTTGAAGCTGTGTTGAGAGTAAATGCAGGACGCTGGCTCCATATATAGTGCACTAAAATGAAGTACACTGTGCGGAGAGTCCAGTGAGACCCAAATTGGTATACAGAGGCAAAAGTAGATAATACTAAAGCTCTATTTGTGGTAGTGTGGGCGAGCAGTTAGGCTTATCAGAGGATAGTGCTAAGCATTTGTTGTACTCACATAGGCAATAAATGAGACACACACTCAAGAATAAATCCAACACTAATTTATAAATATAACACAGATTTTTCTGTAATTTTTCAGACCAAGAACTTCAGTCTACGGTAAGTACTATTTAGGGCATGAGTTTTTTAAGTTAGTAAACTGAATTGCTTTTGTGCCCGATTCCGCTACATTGAAGTCAATGGGAGAAAAGCGAAACATGCATATAAAATCACACAGTTGGATTTCAAGGTTCACCTTTGGAATTTATGTGGATAACAAGGTCAGGCCCAATGTTCCTTGGGAGCATCCCTGATTCGGCCAGGAGCAGGATGCTGAGGTAATTGGTAGCTGGTGCTCTACAAAAAAGGGGTCCACTTGAAAACACACTGCACAAGGGGACTTAAAGGTATGGCCGAGGGAGTAGGTTGCAAGGGCCGAGGGACCACAAGAGTACTGCTGGTTCATCGTTAACCATGCCGGGTGGGCTGGTGCAGACTAGATAGGTCAGCTGGGCGGCATGTGTCAACATGTCCTTGCGGTCAGGAGCAGGCAGCTTGAAGAGTCGATTTTGGGACTGCTGGGCCACTCATGAAGTGGGTAACAGGGGTCTTGATGCCCCTCGAAGGGTGCTGCTTCCTGGGCATCTGGAGTCCAGATTGGACTGTTCGTCTAAGTGAATGCTGCAGAGGGTCCCGTACCCCGGGTATTGGTACGACATGGCTCTGGTAGGCCCTGGTGTCTCCAAACTTTTTGGAGAGACAGATCTGACCCTGCGAAGCTGAGGTACTACTTTTGGTTTGGGTGCTGAGTTGGGGTTGCTGGGGAGCAGCAAGTGGGTACAGAGGCAGTTGTGGTAATTGTGGTATAATTTTAGGGAAAGAACACTGGTATTGGGAACCTAGGGGCATATTAGCAAGCGGCAGCGATAATTATCGCTGACCGCTGTTAGCGTGAGTAAATCTATCGCCCGCTATCGCTGGCGATAATCTCCATGTTAGCGTTGTATTAACAACGATTAACGCCATGGAGATAAAAATCCCAGCGATAGCGGGGATTATCGCCGCTTTCAATGGAATATCGCTGGTTTTCCAGCGATATTCCATTGAAAATGAAGATAACCTTGCTGATAGGGCAGAGCAATCTTAGCCATGTAATCCACCTCCCATTGGATTACATGGCTAAATCAGGTCACAAGCAGGCGTTAGGAAAGTAGCGTTAACTTTGGTTAGCGCTACTTTTCCTAACACTCTGCTTGTGAGCGTGCAGCTTGATAATAGGAGAAATGTCGCTTAGCGCCATTTCTCCTATTATTTTGCCCTGGAACGCCCACTTTGCATCTCATTAGAGATGCAAAGCTGGGCGTTGTTGAAAAGGGCGCAAAATCAGCAAAACACGCAATAGCGTGTCTTTGCTGATAAGGCCATGAAATTATCGCCGCTTTTCGGACAAAAACGGCTGCAAAAGCGGCGATAATTTCATATTGCCGCCTTGCTAATATGCCCCCCCCCCCCCGTTAGCAGGAACCCAGTACACCTCAAGGTTGCATCAAATACCAGGCAAAAAGTGGGGGGGGGTACTGCAACAAGACCCAGTTTCTCAAAGTAATGAACCCACGAAAACTTTTGACATTTGACATATCGTAATAATGCAGGTTTCACAGTGGATACAAGGTTACCCTAAACTTTGAGAGGGCATTTACAATCGAAAAATGTTTTATGAAATAAAAACAGATGATAACGAGCAGCCTTTGGTAGGTTGGTTTACTCTCCAACTAGAGACTTGTGTTTCCAGACATCTAAAAAAACGTAAAAAGTGACCACGATGTTGTGAGAAGCAATGAAGTGTTTCATTCATACATCATACTCGGCACAGTCCAGTTTTTATGTGGTTGGCAGCATGTGCACCGGTGGGCAGTGCAAAATGACACTAATACTTACTACTGACAGAATGGGACCTGCTGAGGCGTGCTCCCTTCCACTAGCTGCAAGGATGATTGGACGAATGTGATATTACTCTTTGCCCTCATGCATGCATCTCATGGATGGTATGCCTCTCAGTCGGTCGCTTGATATGCCATTGCTTGTTCTCTCTGCCACTGTTAATTCTTCTATGTTAGTCAGTGGTTAATTTGAGCCGGTGGTAAGTGGTGCTCCGGCATTTAGGAATAGTCTGCTACTAATAAATAATACCTGCCACCTAACCCATTCTTAAAGCTTTTGGGGCCTACAATAATCTGCATTGTCACACTTGCGGGGATGTGATGGTTACTAGTTGTGTTGGTACTGTCATTGGCAGGGGTAATGGGCAGTGCAGGCTGCAATGCCCTCTTGACAAGGGCTCTGGCACTTTTTTTTTAACAAATTAAGCACTGATAGTCATATTTTCTGTACCTCTATCCGTTATAGTTCTCTTTCTCCCCCATTCTTTTGCCTTCACTCTAACTCATGATACTCTGTCTTTCTTATATATTTCCTAAATCTCTCTCTTGCGCTCGCTCTAGCCGCCTCTTTCCTTTTCTGCCCTGCCTTCTCTGCCCACCCTTCTCCTTGCTCTATCCTTCACCCTTATTCTTGATGTATTACTCTTTCCCCTCTTTCTTTCCTCTAACAGTTCTTTTTCCCCTGCTCCCATTCAGTCCTCTGTAGGTGTACTTCCTCTTTCTTTATATTTACCCCCACTCCCCTGCTAATCATTCTGTGCCTCTTCCTTCATGTATCGTCCCTCCTAGGCTCTCCCCCTTGTTCCATCACTCTCACTCCCCACTTTCTTCCTCCTCCTTCTGTTTTCTCATCCTTTTATATCTTCTTTTCCATTTCTATCTCTCTTCTTCCCTTTGCTTCCTGTCTCTGGACATCCCTTGCAAGTATTTGCTGCTTCTGTTCCTCCAGACAATCTGTTGCTCTGGCTAAGGAGGGAAGCTGCTTCCTTAAACTCCCGTCCACTTGTTTATTCCAAAGCCAGTTACTTATGAACAATTGTATCAACGTGCCAGTGTTAGCACAGTCCTGTACAGTTTAGCAGAGTTTTGGCAACCTGAAGCAAACTGAGACTGTGTCCAGTAGGCGTGTGTGAATTTGTTAATTCGAACTTAAACTTGCTTAAATCATGAATAATTGGTTTTGTGTATTTTGTGTACATTTCTTTCTCCTTCTTATGCTTTCATTGATAATTTTCGCAGCTGGAGACTGATTCGAGCAGAACATGTCTTGTGGGAACTGTGAAACTGGACTTGGGCCAATACCTCATGTCTCAGCATGCAACATTCTCGTTCTCAGCATTATTTTATAAACATTTAGGAAAAATACTTTAAGTAAAACGTAACTTTCTTCCATGACTTTTGTACAAAAAGGCATGCCTCACATAGTTTTACCACAGACGCCCTCCCAAGTGTATTTCACCAAAAAGCATGATTTTCTTGAAATGTCAGTGTAAAACACAGGGAAAAATACATGTTTTGCCCAGAACTAGTGTCCAGCTATCCTTGAAGGATAAGTCACCTTCAGAGAGTGCAGTTCAATTTGAGGTTATGTTGTGAAAACACAGTCAAAGTCAATTGGATTCATGAGATTTACATTGCCTTATCCTAAATGGATGCATTTGGTTGCAAAGTACACAATGGAAAGTTAACCAAGGACTGTGAAATAAAGTCATTTGCCCAGGACCATACAATTTGATCAAGTCTGCATCTGGGATTCTTAACCAAGGTCCTCTTATTGGGCCCGATTCAAAGAATGAATTTAAGACTCAATCCTAAACTTACTATTATTTTGGTACTCACAGAATGCGCCTACTACTTTTGGTATTCACAGAATGAACTTACTACTTTTGGTATTCACAGAAGTTAGGATTTTGTCTTACGTTTGTCTTAAGACAAACTTAAGACAGACTTAAGACAAACTTAAGACAGACTTAATACAGACTTAAGTTAGGATTTTGTCTTAAGTCTGTCCTAAGTCTGTCTCAAGTTTGTCTTAAGTCTGTCTTAAGTCTGTCTTAAGTCTGTCTTAAGTCTGTCTTAAGTTTGTCTTAAGACAAACTTAAGACAAAATCCTAACTTCTGTGAATACCAAAAGTAGTAAGTGCATTCTGTGAATACCAAAAGTAGTAAGTGCATTCTGGGAATACCAAAATAGTAGTAAGTTTAGGATTGAGTCTTAAGTTCATTCTGTGAATCGGGCCCTTAGAGTTTTTTACTCTGTTCTGCCAGGGGTGCGGGGGCATGTACTCCGCTGCCCTAGCACACTACAATCCTCGATATGTAGAGTGTCCCGCCTGCCTGGCAGGGATTCGCTGTGCAGCCAGAACAACAGCCACGATGCCAGATACCCTGAAGGCATTGTGTAAGTTCACTAAGCAGCTGCGTGTTTAATGCGGTCATTAAGCAAACTTTTTTGCTTTTCAAAGACAAGCTCCCTAAGTGGAAATTTGTTTACATTTTTTATTCAACTAATGTCCCTGACACCCTGGCAGTTTGGTCCCAGGGTGTGGGGGTCAGTTTTCATTTTTTTCTATTATGGACCCCCAAGTTATTGTAGGCAGTTCTGAAGTGGAAAAAAAGTATGTCAGACCATCCACTCTAAATATAGCCGATGATCTGAAGTTCTTAGACCACCGAAAAAAACCTTGTTGGGCCATGAGTCTACGGCTTCTACTGGCAAAGCTGGTAAACAGCACAGACAGGGGCGTCATGACTTCCCCCCCATTTAGTAGCTATGGTTGGGGGGTGGGGGTCTTTAATAGAGCTCCTTGGGCCTCTTCTGTCTGCCACTCGGCAGATCACTGCTCATAAAATGGTGAATGGATGACAGAATGTAAAGGTGCAATAGTGGATGTCAGCAGGGATATGAACGGGTGAAAGGATGGATGCTTGGATGGAAGAAGCAAGAAGGCTTTTCTAGGGTGGGTTGGGGGTCACTTGCTTTAGTTTTTGTACAAAGTGAGGGCTATTTAGATTTTCTGGCTACTCCCTTGATCCCGGGATGCAGAATGAAAGTAAATGAATGAAAGTGAATTTATAGAGCGCGAATTGCTGCCCTGAGGCGTCCAAGCGCTAGAGGAAAGCAGGTGGACCATCAAACTCTTAATAAATCCACAACTCTTAGAGTTCTGAAGCCTGTACTTTGCCCACTAGACTAAATCTCCCCATCATGAAATCTACACATACACTGCTGATATACTAAATCTAATCCCATGCTTTGGACATTCACTGGTCAAACTGGGTGTCCATTGGAGGTTTATAGAAGGACAGAACCAAAGCCTGCCTCTGCTTTATTTTATTTTTATGCGAAAAGAGCTTCCCCTGTTGATGTAAAATATGCTGCATTTCCAGAATGGTAGATTAAGAATGTGCCTTAAAGTTGTGTGTTTTTTCAAGTATTTGTGGCCCATACCTTCTTGAGAACCCAAATAGATGCCTTCACTTTAACCCCTTCGATGCTGATGACGAGCTCAGCTCGTCATCAGCCACGGGGGGCGTGTGCGGATGACGAGCTGAGCTCGTCATCTAACGCGGCTTTTTGAAAAAAGCCGCGTAGCGCGAAAATTACCGCCGCAGCGATGAGGTTAAGCTGAGAATTTCTGGAAAGAAAATCCAATCCATCACACAACTAAACTAATGTATGAATCTTTCAAATTGAATGATGGGTGATTCCTCGTTTCTTAAAATGCAAAAACAGTGGCATCATTGCATATTAGGACTAAATCTTTTTTAGGTCTCTCCTACAAAGTACACACACTTTTAAGACCCTCTGATACTATTCAGTGGGCTTAGAGACCGCTCATTTCTTAACTTTATTAAGATAGGTCCCCTTGTCTTTCTATGAAGAAATAGTTAAACGCAGTTTCATCCACCTGCTTCCACACCCGATGCATGCTCCACTAAGATCTTCAGGTTGCTCCCAGCCAACACCAGAAGCACAGTCACACAGGCTCTCATCACTAGCAGGCTGGATATGGGAACAAACTCTACATAGGAATCACCATACACCTCGTGATGAGACTTTAGACAATACAAAACTCAGCGGCAAGACTCATCCTCGACCTTCCCAAAAGAACCCACATCACACCGCAACTCAAGAAGCTACACTAGTTCCCGAGCCAGAGGGGAAGCCAGTTCAAGTTGTTGACCCACACATACAAAGCCCTGCACGGTGAAGGACCAGCACACATCAACAAATGCATGACCTTCCACCAACTGACCAGACACCTGCCATCTGCCTCCCTCTTCCTCACAGACACCCCTCGGATCCACTAAAGCAACAGCAGAGGACGCTCTTTTTCACACCTGGCTGCCAAAGTTTGGAACAACCTTCCCCTGCACCTTAGGAACACCCCATCATTTCAAGAATTCAGGAAAGGGCTCAAGACTTGGGTGTTCAAATGAACAAATCGCTACGAAGCAGTTGCGCCTTGAGGTGATTTGGCGTGCTCCATAAATCCCTGATTGATTAGTTGGCTGCATTGTCACTCTCATTTGTTGCAATCTGCAGTAGGCTTCCTTTGTCTTTTTGTGTTTGTCACCCCACCCCCGGAGTATGAATCCATTACTTGTGTCCTTTCACTGCTCATTTTTTGCAGGTGCTACTTTTTCTGGCTCCCTCTTGTTCTTTTCTCCCTCTGCTGTCCGTCTTCTTGCTTCCGCCCATCATCCCTCTCTCTGTTGTTGTTTGTATTGTTTGTCCCCATCCACTCTCACTTATTCTTTTGTTGTCCATGTTGCTTGTCCCACCCGGGAAACAACCATTGCAATGCAGTCATTACCACACACTAGCTTTACAACGCAGCCATTACAACGCAATATCCTTCACATCACATGCCAGTACAACGCAGCCCTTAGAATGCATGTCACTACAACCCATGGCATTACAACGCAAGCCACTACAACACAAGCCATTACAACGCATTATAAGGTAAGTAATGGGAAATAGTATTTTTACCCCTACACTATCCAACACTTACCCTACTATTGCACTCATTGGAGTGGGAATAGTAATTTTTACCCCTACACTATCCAACAGTTACACTACTGTTGCCCAAAGTATTATGCGTTGTAATGGTATGCATTGTAATGGTATGCGTTGTAATGGAATGCGTTGTAAATGTAGTTTCAAAAACTGCTTTGTGATGGTACAGACCCCCCAGGATATAGCGGCATGGATTAGCAAATTTAGCGGCACAAAAATGGAAATTTAGCGGCACAAATATGGAAATTTAGCGGCAATTTTGCGGTATTTTATTTGGCCATTTTTCCTACAACAAACACAGATATCTTGTTTTTTTTAGTTATTTAACAACATGAAGCTATGTATATTTGGTGTATTTACAATGTAGACACTTTGTTTCCCCTAAAATAAATACAGATGAGTTGGACCTTACAATCTTATTATTATATTTGTTAGTATTATCATTATTATTATTTATTGTAATATTAATAACAATATACGTAGAATTAGAAGTCGTTACAGTAGTAGTAGAATTATATGCTACATATGCCGAAACCTTGTGCTTTCCTTTGCAGTGTTTGAATGACAATGCGAAGAAACCTCAGACAAGGGGAAATATTGTTCGAGGCCTATCCTACGGCATCGAAGCCAAACATTTCAATTCCCGTCATAGCTACCTCAGGTTTTCGTCCTCAGGGGTAAAAAAAAAGGTGTGATTTCTGCATAGCTGCCATGGTTTCAAATTGCTATGTGTGACATTTTCATCATTTCAATGTAATTATGAGTGACATTTTAACAACTATGAGTGACACATTCTTGCGCGCAAAATAAAGCCACAATCCAAGGTGATCAAGTCTGGGCTAAATCTAACTTTTATCTATATAGGAAATCTGGTAGCCTGTAAGTGGTATGTACATGGAACCTCTCAGCTCTTTGGGTGTGAACATCATAATATAAGGGCAGACATAAGCGTCAGTGAAAGACAGTCATTATGTTGTCTGGGGTATGCTCTTGATTGACTTTCCTGTGGTGCCCCACAACAAAATCAAAATCAAAATCATTCAGGATCCTGCACCCTGCCTGGTTTGATAGAGGCAGGCACATAGAAAGAACGTCAGCAACACATGCAGAGCACTAAGCAACCAGACACAGAGGTACAAGGCGTGTAGAGTAGTACTATAAGGTACATTATAGAACGATGTCTACGGTTAAATCAAATATAGGGTTAGTAATAAGCATGGGCGGAAAATCCGTTCCGCTCGCGGATTTTGCGGATTTTCGGGAAATCCGCAATCCGCGAGATTTGCGAATTTCCCGCAAAATCCGCAAATCCGCGAGCAGCGGATTTTGCTCGCACTGCTCGCACTGTTCGCGTGAGTTCGCGCCCCGCGAATAAGTGCAAAATTGCAGAAAGACGATCTTAGCAAAACTGAAAGTAACTACTTACCAGGTTCAAAAGTTCAGGCTCATCATTAGTAGCCATTTCCTGTAGTGCTTCCTGAGGGGCCCCTCCAGAGTTCAGTTGCCAGTTGAAACTATTATGTGACCCTGCTCTGAACCTCAGAATAGTTACACATATGCCACAAAGGTCCTGAATTACAGCTAAGGGAGACAAGCAGGAGCCAGGCTGGAAGTTAAAATCCATTAATCAGCCCCTAATTCATTATTGTCAGTTGGGGCAGGGCAGGTGTTGTAACTAATTTTGCAACAATGAAAGCACTTAGCAAGTGCAAAAGATCACTAATCAGGGCGCACTAAGGAAGCAGGTGCCAGCTAAAAAAATATTCTGTGACACATTAATCAGCCCCAAATTAATTCAGGTCACTTGAGGCAGGGAAGGTGTGCTTTGCTTTGCCGAAAATAATGTACACTGGACAACCAGAGGGTGTGGTGATGAAACAGAGGGTGGCATGGGTGGGCCAGAGGGTGGCATGAGTAGTCAGAGAGTGGCAGTGGTGACAGAGAGTGGCAGTGATGAAGAAGAGTGTCCCAAACAGGCTGGACACGTAGAAACAACAAGTTCGCGAAACTTGCGACCCGACAGGTAAGTTCGCAATTTGCGAAAGTGTACAAAACCCTCGCGAACTGGCAGAAACACGGGCGAACACAAAAAAAAAATCCGCAAATTCGCGGGAATTCGCGGATTTTGCGGATTGCGAATCCGCAAATCCGCAAAATTCGCGAACGCGAGATCCGCAAAATTCGCTCATGCTTAGTTAGTAATACTGTACATATTAGTCTGTTCAAGGCTTAGTGTAAAGATTTATAGTTCAAGTGTGGTTAAGGTTTGAATTTGGATGGGGTTTCAGTGAAGATGATTAAAAATATATGTTACAGAAGTCAGTTGTAGATTGTCCACCGTGGTGGGTAAAGTAGTGTTAATTAAAACATCGGTTTGGAGCCTCTTTGTGACGGATTCTTAGAAAATTGCCTTCTGACTAACGTTCTCCCGGAACGACAAGGACCCCTTGCACAGTGCTGCTCCTTCAGCAGACACACGGCCGAAAATTCCACCTGACACGTGTTTTTCCTCCGCACAGTTAACTTTCCATTTGGAGTGCTTTGACCCTACTGTCCGAGGTGCTAGTTGTAGATAAAGACACTACATGGACTACAGTAAACCCAAAAATAAGGACGAAAACACACACAAGCACTGCATTTAGACCTACACCACAACATCCCCTCGTGTAGATATGGGGTGGAGAAAAACATTGCATGGTAGTTCATAACAGAATAGCTTAGGCCCCTGTATGAGCGCGAGACAGTTATTGTCAAGCAATTGGTGTGCCTTTTGTTGTCCCGATTTCGCCACAGGCCTCAGAGGACTTACTTACACAACAGCCTAAACACTCCCTCCCCTCTGCCACTTTAACCGTCAGGAGACGCTGGCTGTCACTGACTCTCTGCTGTACTGTCCCCAGTGCCCACTCACCTCTCTGCTGGCCTCTGTACCAAGTGCGGCTGGTAAATGCAGTCGCAGCTGGGGCACCCCTGCTACTTCTGTTATTAACAAGGGCTTTTTAAGGAGCAATCTAACTGTTGAACTTTGTTAGGGAGCGGTACTTAAAAGTCAAGGAATTATCACCATACTTCCGTGTACAGCAAATGCTAAAAATACAGAGCAGAAAATAACAATTTGGAAACGTCCAAGCACAATTTCAGAGTTATCTTTTTTATGCATTCTGTAAAATAGGTTTTCACTTTGCTTTGTGGGCTCTGACCATGAGAGAACGTGGAGTTCGCAACTTCCTCCGCTTCCAGCAGCTCGTGCATACTCCCCATCTCTGTCTGCCCTTTTGTTATCTTTGCGTTTCATTTCCAAGAGGCCCTGTCTGGCTCATTTGCATGTGAAAAGTTTGAGCTATTGGTATTGTAAATGAACATTTTTTCATTTATGTGTTGGTTTTGAAAATAGCGAAATTAATAGCTTTGTCATTTACAATGCCAATAGTTTTAACTTTCGCAATGGTGACACCTATAGCATTTGTAATGCAATATGTGTTGTATTTACGTGACTGCCTCTGCGACTGATCAAAGCTGCTTCCCCCAAACCCCGCGCCTGGAGACCCTCACGGGTGAGTAGCGGTGCTTTATGAGTAGCGTGCTTTAAAATTCCCTCACTGATTGATTGATTCCTTTCTTTATGCATCCTACAAGTCCAGTATCTGGCCGAAAGAAACATTCGTGGTTGTATATTTATTTATAATATGGCTGGAGATAGAAAAGGAGGGCAAAAATCTATCTGCCGATTTCCACGGTGGCTTTGATAGTGAAAATTAAAATAAGATTGCAATAAATTAGAAACTGCTTATTTTAGCGTTCATTTTTAAAGTGCTTATCCACGTGTGTGCTGCATAATTGTACCAGAAGAACCCTTTTATCAAGAGGAGCAATAGACGGAGAATTGAATGAACTCACTTGCAATTTGCTTGCACTCGTTTAATATGTAATCCAATCAAATCTAGGCAATAAAATTGAAAGAAAAAAGGTGAGATCCGGGTCTTCTATAATTAACGCTCAGCAACCTCTACTACTTCTGAATCTGGAACTCAAACGTGATAGCTGACGCTGCCCCGGCAGGGCTGGAAGGGCACTCTCTACTCTATATGCCAACTTTAAGATCAACGCTCACACGGATGAAGATGCCCACCTAGGAGATGGACGCGGTGACTGCTCAAGAGCTTGTGTTCTGTTGATTCAGAGCACACTAAGCGGTCTATGACTGATACATTGCGAATTAAACAACTGAATAACTTAACCGTCTCCACTACAGTAACAAAAGATCATAATACAAGTTTGCATACTGCTCTGTACTATGCCATCCGCGAGGTGGCAGTGCTGTGCTTTTAATAAGTAAAATGAAAACCACAGAGCAAGATCGTTTGTAAAGTAAAGCGGTTTGCTAATTTAGTCAAATGCAGGTCTAGACAAGGGAGGTTTGTGATGTCCCCAAACTATCTTTAAAAAACCGAACATCGCCGCCGGCCTGCGACCAGGAAGTCAGGCAGGCCGGGCGGGACAACCGGAAACCGGAAGTAGGGGGGCGGGAGCCTACCCCGCCTCCCACGGAAGAGGGCTGTTTTGAGCACCAGAGCAGGCAGGAGCCTACCCTGCGCCCCGGTGCCGAAGGAGGGAGGAAGAGTCCTGCTGCCGGGCCCTGCAGCTGCCGATGAGAGGAGAGCCGCCGCACCAAGGAAGCCGGTGAGTGGGGCTTCACCTTGTTGCTGAGCTGCGAGGGCGGGTGGCATGTGTGTGTGCGCGCGCGTGCGGCGGGGGGGCTGTGTATGTGTGCGTGCGTGTGTGTATGTGTCTTGGAGTCTGTGTGTATGTGTGTGTGACTGTGTGTGTCTGTGTGCATGCACGGCTGAATTGCTGCAAATGTAGACGGAGCCGACGTGAGCGTGCACGAGGTCAAATCCAGCGGAAAAGCGCGTGGCACCCTCTTGTCCGCCATTCCCCCGAAGTCGATAACTATAGTTGTCGATCTGGACTGCATCCTACGGATGCTTACCAGCTCGACCTAAAAAGTGCTGTAATGCGGATACTGCTGGCCATGTCATGGAGCTTTTTTTCCCAACCTTCCCTCCATGTTGCCACCTGCCTTCCATGTTGCCTCCCCCTCCATCCATGTTGCGACTTGCCCCTCCCTCCCTATCTCCCACCAGCAATAAAAACGAGCTGTGACATCCAGAGCTGGCCAGCCCTTAGTGCTCCCCCCTCCGCCTTCCATGTGGTCTACCTTACCTCCCTCCCGCCAGCAATAAAAATAAGCTCATCCTAGCACTATTTTCAAACTTTTAGTCTTGCTGTACAGCAGCTACTGTGTTGTACAACATGGCTAAAACATTGTCAAAGCCAATACCTCGCGTGGGCGTGGCCTATTGGTTTTGTCAATGATTGTTTCTTGTTTGGTTCAGGCCAGAATTATAAACTTTGAGAATTTCTACCATTGTGTTAATCCGCATCTACACTTGTTGGCGCTTTTAGCATAAAACGGTCCCATGTATGGATCAGGGTTATATGTGAGTCTATAAAGATGAGAGACGAAACGCAAACTGCAAAAAACAGAGAAACCCACATTGGAAAATCCACACAAGAAAATCCACACTGGCTAATCCATACACAGGACAAGGTTTTTTAGATGTGAACCATTAAAATGTATTTAAAATTTAGAACCTAAAAGATATTATTGGTTAATATTCAAATATTCAAAGTGCTCATGACACAGAATATCACAGGTAGCGGAAATAAAACCCTAAAGAATTAAAAGCCAGCACCAAATATAGTCCAGCACAAGTTAAATGAGAATCGTGGTGCCTTAGTCATATGTACTGCTCAATAAGGCAGGAGAGAAATTGCAAATTATACCAAATATATTGTGATACATCAAGAAATAAGGAGTCTGCTCGGGGAATCGGAAAGGGGCCCATAAGTAAATCTAAGTGCAAAGTAATATAGGCTTAGACGTGAAGTCAGCCTTTAAGGGAAATTGAGGAGAAATTGTCACCCGTCCCCAAAATGGTGAGTCATAATACATTTCTAGGCAGAGGTGTAAGAAAGAAAGATCCATAGCACAACCAATAAGTAAATGGAAAACACATCACATGGTAGCATTGATAACTAATGAATACACTTTACTATGTCTTACTCAAAAAACAATACCACATTCAGAATACTTACAGCACCTCCATTTGCTGAAGAAAGTGGCCTTTAATTATTTACGGTTGTGAAATCCATCCTGTCCAGGAACATCAGGAAAACATAACTTTAAATTTTTTTTACGTTACAGTGCAAGCAAGAGCATTGAACACACTGTCTTTTGAATTATTTAACCCCTTCGCAGCGGGGGTAATACCCCCGCTGTGCTGGGGGGCACGCACAGCGCCCCGGTGCTGATGACGAGCTCAGCTCGTCATCAGCCACGGTGCTCGTCTCCTGATGACGAGCTGAGCTCGTCATGGCCACGCCCGTTCCTTTAGAACGCTCGCACAGCAGGGGAATTCTATGTCAGGAAGCGGAGGCGAGGATTTTGCTAGTCCTTTCTCCATTTTATTGGACAGCAAGTTAGAAGTAAGAAAAAACAATAAACCATGGACTACGCAAACCAACATGGCAGCGGTAGTCATGGTAACATATCAACCAATCAGAGTCCATCAATCAGCATATAGGGAATCCCAGCCGTTAGTCCTTCCTCTTTCTCCATTGCTGCCTCGGCAAGATAAGTCACGTTTTACTTCAGCTTGATCTTTATCGTGGCAGTTTTGAATTTGAGTGTAGACAGCTTTGTTTTGATGTTTTATGACTTGCCTTTGACTTCGCCTTTGTTGTAGGCTGTGTTATTGTATATTTAACGCGGTAGGCTTTCAGCCCGAGCGTTTCTCCTTCGCGCGTTGCCGGTCCTGGTGTCGGCTTCTGACGCCGACCGGCTGTTCTCCTCAGCGCTCTTCGCGCTTGAGTGGAAACGCGCTGAGGCTTTGCGCTTCGATTGTTTTTGCCTCTTCCCTCACACTAACGCTGTGTTTTGACGGCAAGAATTATTTTTTCTGACTGGTTTTCAATAAATTACAATTTATTTTCAGTCAGAATATTTGTGTTTCAGGCTTTGTATTAGTGTTAGCCTGTGTGGTACCTGTGTGAAGGGTTTCCCCTTATATATAGTTGGGGTGTTTGTTTTGGGTACCAGTTTTTCTGCTAAAATGCAGTCCAGTCCTTCTACTGTTGAGGTGGTGACTCCTAATGATCAGCCACAACTGCCCCCTTCGCGCCCTCCTGCAGAGGTGGACAGACTTCTCTCTTCTGCGATAGCTCAAGCTCTGGCACCTCTGCAGGACAGTGTTAATAAACTGTCAGCCCATGTTTTCAAGACTGATTCTGGTGTTTTTGGGGACAGTGGGGCAGGGCCCAGTGGTGTTCCTTGTGTTCCATCACGTACGGCCAGGAAGCGTGACGCGGGGCACCTGGAGGGCTTCAGCAAATTATCTGAGGTCTTTCGTAAGAGTGCGCGCACGCTAAGAAGCGCACCCTACCGGGGGGACGACTCACCCGGAGAGACTGGTGGTTTTGCCACCCAGGACCTTGACCCGGAGGAAGGGTTTCCCAATGAGGGAGACGATGAAGAGGACGATTATGTAGATGAAGATGAGGACGCTTCCTCAGAGGATTTTTCAGATGTGAGCAGGTCTTGGCGCCCAAAACCTAGTGCTCCTAGTCTTACGGAGGGTGATCTTGTGCCTCCTAATATGTTTGACCCATCTACTATTTTTAGACCCAGGTCATCAGAGTGGTTTCCTGAGCAGTCTACAGTTGATTATGTCGCTGCTAAGCTTCGACAGCCTTTACCTCAGGATGTACGTTTACGCCTGCGTTCTGAGTGCCCACGCCCTTCTCTTCCCTTTAGGGTGGCATGCACCCCTGAGATTGATCCAAAGTTGTGTACCTTCTTTGCCAAGTATATCAAGGACCCTAAGAAGGGTATAGATAGGTCTTGGAAAGCCTGTCAAGATAAGCTTTTGGATGTCATGGGTCCTCTGACGAAAATAATTGAATTAGCCCAACGTTCTAAAGAGTCTGGCTTGCCTCTTTCGGTTTATGACGTTGCAGGTTGGTCGCAAAGGGCTATGTGCCTTCTTGGCAATGCCAATTGTGCGCTTTCGGCGGAGCGTCGGCGATCCTTGTTACTAAAAATTGACCCAAAACTGGGAGAGTTGTCGTTATCTGAGGCGGGCCCGATTGCGCAAGGTGCTTTGTTTGGGGACCCCTTTGTGAAGGAGTTAGGGAAGTTCGTTGCTACTTTTTCTGCCCTAGACAAAGCTCAGGCTTCTATGAAGAAGTTTTTTCCCAAAAAGGTTTTTGGCGGGGCCGGCAGAGGCAGGGGTCGCTCTTCCGGCCGTCAATTCCAGCAAGGCCCCAATAGAGGCCAATCCAGAAGAAACAACGGCTGGAATGATGGGCGTCAGGGTACCTTTTACCCTTCCAGAGGAGGCAGAGGCCAAGGCAGGGGACGTGGTGGAAACCAGTCCAACTCCAGAGGATTTAATGGTAAGATTTTGCATCATTTCTCTGGTTCGAATGGGGGGAAGGTTAGCGTTGTTTCCCAGGCCTGGTCGTCGATAACTTCAGATTCTTGGGTTCTGGAGACCGTTCAGGGGTTTCACATCGAATTTTACGGTTCCCCCGTTCAACTCTCTCGTCCTCGCCCTCTAGTTTTTTCAGTCACAGAACAAGAGCTTATAGACTTGGAGGTTCGGGCGATGTTACAAAAAGGCGCCATCATCCCCTCTGTGCTCCACCCAAACGGTTTCCGCAGCAACATCTTCCTAGTGGAAAAGAAGGGCAAGGGATTCAGACTGGTAATCAACCTCCGCTCCTTCAACGAATGGCTGATTTACAAACATTTCAAGATGGAGGGCATCCATCTTTTGAGAGACATTCTGTTGCAAAACGATTGGTTGGTTCGCTTGGATCTGAAGGATGCTTATCTTTCGGTTCCAATCTATCCCCCTCATTGTCGGTTCCTCCAGTTTCTGTGGAAGGATCAGATTTACGAATTTCGTTCGCTCCCCTTTGGTCTTTCCTCAGCACCTTGGTGCTTTACCAAACTCCTGCGCCCGGTGGTAGAACATCTCTGTACCCTGGGGATTCGTCTAATAATTTACCTGGACGACATTCTTTTAATGAATCAGTCCAAGGATCTCCTTCTTCACCATCTTCAGGTTACAAATTCCCTTCTTCAGTCTCTGGGCTTCATCATCAATGCCCAGAAGTTGGATCTAATTCCTCGTCAGGAAATGACTTTCCTTGGATTTCTGATCATAACTACGGATGCGACGCTTCATCTTCCTTCCCAAAAGATCTCCAAGATCAAGAAGGAGATTCGCAAAGTTCTCCGGCGGGATCGAATTTCCCTCCGTCAATTGGCCAGGATTGTGGGCTTACTGTCTTCATCGATCCAGGCCATTTTTCCAGGCCCTCTTCATTACAGGGCTCTTCAGAGACTGAAAGCGTTTCACCTTTGCAAGGGTCTCACTTACTCGGAACTGGTTTCCTTAAATCTGGAAGCCCGGTCAGAACTTCTTTGGTGGTTGGATCACATGGATGCATGGAACGGGAAGGCGATTTTCGGTTCCCGTCCGGATCTTGTGATCGAGTCAGATGCCAGTCGCCAGGGTTGGGGTGCCCGGTGTGGCTCCCTCTCGGTGGGCGGCAGGTGGACAGAGGAGGAACTTCACCTCCACATCAATTGCTTGGAGCTCCTCGCGGGTTCCTTCGCAATCCGCTCTTTCACCACGACCAAGGTCTCGTGTTGTGTTCTTCTCCGGATGGACAACACGACTGCGGTCAGGTATATCAATCGTTTGGGCGGCACTCATTCCAAGGTCCTAGCGGATCTTGTAAAGGACTTCTGGAATTATTGCCTTCTTCGTCAGATTTCAGTCACGGCGGAGTATCTCCCAGGCGATCTGAACATGGTGGCGGATTGGCAGTCCAGGAATTTTCGGGATGCCAGCGATTGGAGGCTGGATCATTCGGTATTCCAGAGAATTTCGGACCTTTGGGGTCTTCCAGTGATGGACTTATTTGCGTCCAGGTGGAACGCCCACCTTCCCCGCTTCTACAGCTGGAAACCGGATCCGGGTGCGGAAGCAGTGGATGCCTTCGTACAGGACTGGTCCCAGTTTCCAGCTTATGCGTTTCCTCCTTTCCTTTTCATTCAGAGGGTGGCAGCTCAGGTCCGCAGACAGAGAGCTTCTCTGATTCTGATCACACCAATCTGGAAAGCTCAATGCTGGTTTCCTTCTCTTCTAGAGCTGTCCTGGGACAAACCTCTTCGGTTTCCGTCGTTCGATCACATTCTGACGGATCCTTTGGGTCACCCGCATCCTCTGGTTCTCCAGGGCCATCTACATCTCATGGCCTGGAGGATTTCAGGGGACGTTGGTCTTGTGACTCACTTTCGAAAGACGCTGAGCTCCTCATTAGAGGAGCCTGGGCCCCTAACACCACTAAACGTTATAGATCAGCATGGAACAGATGGGTTCGTTGGTGTGTGGCAAAACACCTGGATCCCATGGGCTCCTCTGTCACTGATGTGATTAACTTCCTCGCTGATCTTTTCAAAAAGAAATTGGCATACAGCACCATTAACTCTTTCAGGTCGGCAATTTCTGCTGGTCATGCCCTTGTTGATGGCTCTCCGGTGGGTGAGCATCCTTGGGTTTGTAAACTCCTCAAGGGTATTCGCCTTTCGCGCCCCCCAGAACCCCGTTATTCTGGGTTATGGGATGTTAATGTGGTTTTGAACTTTCTTAAGTCCTGGCAGGATAATCAGTACCTTTCGCGCAAGGAACTTTCGGCCAAATTGGCGATTCTTCTCTGCCTGATTTCTTGTAAGCATGCTTCGGATGTTCGTGCTCTGGATATCTCGGCCAGGGTTTTTACCCCAGAAGGGGTTACGTTTACAGTTTCAAGAAGAACTAAATGTAATACCAGGTCAGTAACTTACCCAGCTTTCCCAGATTCACCAAAGCTCTGTGTTGTTCATAGCCTCAAAACTTATGAGGATGTTACTCTTGAGTTCCGCCCTCCGGGCGAGAGACAACTGCTTATTGCGGTTAAAAAACCTTTCAAAGCAGTTTCCTCTCCCACCATTGCCAGATGGGTCAGGTGGATTATGTCCGAAGCTAGAATTAATATCACTGATTTTGGGGCACATTCCACTAGAGGTGCAATGGCTTCCAAGGCTGTACAGGTTGGGGGACGCTTGGAAGATATCATGAATGCAGCGGATTGGTCCTCGGATTCAACTTTTAAAAAGTTCTACTTTAAACCAATCCATGAGGCTGCATCGTTGGTGGTGAGTAAGCTTTGAACAAGCAAAATCCTCGCCTCCGCTTCCTGACATAGAATGAGAAATTTCCTAGTTATCACAAAGGAAAGTTTCAATTCTATTAAGGACGCGGAGGCGAGGATTTTCCCACCCAGGCTTTATCGAGCCTTCCCTCCCAAAACTGGATTCTGATGATTTTACTTCGTCTAAGGGAAGTACCTTTTTTCCTATGTCTTAATGTTCACATTGGTTTACTGTGCAATGATGTTTTCTTCTCTCTGCAATTCGTTTTATTTACTCCATTGCAATGTTCTTGACTTGTTCTACATTGTTCTGGACAAGATATTATTATTGTTTCTCTTCCCTAGGCTCCGATCAGAAAGCGGACTAGTGGATGGATGACTTCTTTCCTGCGGCAGCACCCAAGAAAGAGGAAGGACTAACGGCTGGGATTCCCTATATGCTGATTGATGGACTCTGATTGGTTGATATGTTACCATGACTACCGCTGCCATGTTGGTTTGGGTAGTCCATGGTTTATTGTTTTTTCTTACTTCTAACTTGCTGTCCAATAAAATGGAGAAAGGACTAGCAAAATCCTCGCCTCCGCGTCCTTAATAGAATTGAAACTTTCCTTTGTGATAACTAGGAAATTTTTCATTATCCCCGCGTGTGAGCGTTCGAACAGCCATGACGAGCTCAGCTCGTCATCAGCACACGAGCACCGTAGCTGATGACGAGCCTCGTCATCAGCATTAACAGTGAAGGTTACAATCGATGCTCTCTGGGAGCGGGAAGATAAGGTGGGTCACCTTCGCAAAGTGCATGCAATCAAACAGGGCTGGCTCTAGGGCGGTTCAATTGGTGCCACCTCACCGGGCGCTGACTTGGGGTGGGGGTAACATGTTTGCAAGTATATTATCATTTTAAAAGCACCTGCCTGGCCTCCAGCAATTTTCAGGCATCAACTAAAATGTCAAGATAACTCTGGTGATTAATCTCTCCCTGGAAAGAGAAGGGAGGTTTTTCTAGTGGAAGTTTTGACTTGTCCTGAGGTAGCGCAGTGGGTTAAAATGCCTGCTGCTAAAAACGTGTACAACGCAGATAACAAAGCGAATGTAATGTAAATAGGTCAGTAGATAACTGCTTCTATAAGAGAGCTCTTTTTGTAACTTGTTGTATATAAGTCAAAATCCTAATATCGAACATTGAGCTATTACTTTCATAAAAGAGCTGCATGCAAAGTATATGTTAGAGCTATACGCTTTTTTCCCAGCCTTTCATCATCCTAATCTTGCGAAAAGAGTTTATTTGGGTATAAAACAATTCTTATTATTAAAGAGAACCCCCAACAATGGTGTTACGTTATAAATTCTGAATTTGTGCTTTTTCAGAATAAGGGCTCAAACTTTATTGCCTACGAGTATCGATGACGTCACTCCTACACCTTGTAGTCCTGTCTGACGTAACATTTTCCATATCCTGATTTACACACATATGTGTGTGTGTGATGTAAAATGTTCGGACACCTTACGTTGGTACGAGTGGTGCTATAAACTAAATTAATCTGAGAGACAGTGATTAAGGAAACTTGAGGGGTACTGTTAAAGGGTGCTAGTGAGGGAATCCGTGGCAGAGGTGGTCATGGGGGGTGGGGTTTGGGGGGGTGCCATAATACATTTTCGCACAGGGTGCCACCAGTGTGAAAGCCGGGCCTGCATTCAAAATGTGAAACCTAAAACACAGTAGGCCCAAAGCTTCACTCATGTCAAGCTAAGTGAACTGCATAATACTAAACACAGTAAAGAAATTACATTTACAACGTTTTATTTACTTATTTATTTATTTATTTATTTATTTATTTATTTATTTTCACATTTTTAAAGCGCACTGTTACCCGGAGGTGTCCTGGCGCTAGGTGATCACTAGTGAGTGTGTGGAGCTGAGTTAGTGAGTAAAGAGCCACGTCTTGGGGGCTCTCCTAAATGCCAACAGATCGTGAAACTGTCTGAGGCTCTGTGGTAGTGCGTTCCAGGCTTTAGCTGCACCCACCGAAAAGCTCCTGCCCCCCCAACGGGCTTTCCTGGCTCTTGGGACTATCACCATCATCATGAAGCCTCAAAGGAAAAGCAAGCAAGGAAGACTAAAAGATGAGTAAACAGAAAAAGGAAAGTTGAAAGGAAAATTGAATGGAAGGATGGGTGCTAAGGAAGGATGGATGAATGAGTAGGGTGATGAAGACATGAATGGGTAGATGGATGAGTGGGTGAAAGGGTGATTGGATGGATAGGTGGACAGAGAGGGAAAGATGACAGAGTAAAGGGATGGGTGGATGAATGGATGGAAGGACAGGTGAAAGGATGGCAGAGTAAAGGGAGGGATGGATGAGTGAGTGAAAGGATGAGAGAATGGGTGTCAGAGTGGATGAATGGGTGGATGGCACAGTTGATGAATGCATGGTGGGTGGGTGGGTGCATGGATGAGTGGTATAGTGGATGGATGACAGTAGATGGATGGAGGGAAGTGGGGAAATGTGGAAGGATGGATTACAAAATGAATGGATGGATGGCGGAGTGGACGGATTGATGGCAGAGTGGGTGAAGGGAAGATAGATTCATCGATTCTAGAGTGGATGGTTGTATCAATTGAAGGCAGATTGGATGGAATTGGGAAGATTGAGTGATAGATCAAATGGTGAATGGATGACAGAATGTAAAGGTGCAATAGTGGATGTCAGCAGGGATATGAACGGGTGAAAGGATGGATGCTTGGATGGAAGAAGCAAGTGAGCTCTTCTAGAGTGGGCTGGGGGTCACTTGCTTTAGCTTTTCTACAAAGTGGGGGGGTATTTAAATTTTCTGGCTACTCCCTTGATCCCGGGCTGCAGAAAGCAGGTGGTCCATCAAACTCTTAATAAGCCCACAACTCTTAGAGTTTTGAAGCCTATACTTTGGCCACTAGACTAAATCTCCCCATACACTGCTGATATACTAAATCTAATCCCATGCTTTGGACATTCACTGGTCAAACTGGGAGTCCATTGGAGGTTTATTGAAGGACAGAGTCAAAGCCTGCCTCTGCTTTATTTTATTTTTATGCGAAAAGTGCTTCCCCTGTTGCTGTAAAACATGCTGCAATTCCAGAATAGTAGATTAAGAATGTGCCTTAAAGTTGTGTGTTTTTTCAAGTATTCGTGGCCCATACCTTCTTGAGAACCCAAATAGATGCCTTCACTCGGCTGACCTTAGGGATCTTGCAGGCTTGTACAATAAAAGAGCTGCTTCATGCATTGGGGGCCTAGGCCGTGCAGTGCCTTAAAGAGTGCTTTGAAAACTATTCTTTTCCGAACTGGTAGCCAGTATAGCTTCACCAGATCCTGTGCTACCGAGGCAAACTTAGGGGTGCCCGTGATCAGGCGAGCTGCTGCATTCTGCAGGATCTGGAGTTTGTTTAGAAGTCCCTGTTGGGCATTCAGCAGAAGGCTGTTACAGTAATCTAATCGGGACACCACCAATCCTGTTACCACTGTTTTCCTGTGTTCATCCGCCAGAAATGGCAGAACTTTATGAATGGTTTTTAACACACAGTGGGTTGATGAGGATAGTGCATTAATTTGTGGTTTGAAGGACAACGGCTCGTCCATAAGTACACCCAGGTTTTTGACCTTCGCCATCGGTGAAGGGGAGGTCTCCATTTCCTCTGGCCACCAACGTGGGGACCAGAAGTTGTCCTTAGACCCAAAAAGAAGCACTTCCGTCTTTGCTGAATTGAGCTTGAGACAGTTTTGTGCCATCCAGTTGCTGACCTCTCACATACAGCCTCTGAACCTGTCTGCTGTGCTATCAGTGCCACCCGGGAGCAGCGACACCATAATCTGCGTGTCGTCTGCGTACGATGTAAGATTAAAACCAAAGGATCTAATCACTGGCGCTATGGTGGAGACATACACATTAAAAAGGGTCGGACTCAGGGAGGACCCCTGGGGAACTCCGCATGGAAGTACAAATGGGCGTGATTCAAAGTCCCCCAAGGCCACCGTCTGAGTCCTGTTGGAAAGGAAAGCCTGCAAGATCTTCAATGCCTTTCCTTGAATTCCGCAGGCCCCCAACTGGTCCACCAATAACTTATGATGGACCGTGTCGAAGGCCGCGGACAAATCCAGCAGGATCAGAGCGGATCTGCCTCCTGCATCCATCACTCTTCTTATGTCTTCCGCAGACTTGATCAGCGCTGATTCCGTGCTGTGCCCTGCCCGGAATCCATGCTGAGATGGATCTAGATGTTCTCCTGTTCCCAGGAAGGTGCTCAGCTGCGTGTTTAGTATACCCTCCATGATTTTGGCTGGGAGGGGTAATCTGGCAATGGGCCGATAGTTATTCAGCTCGGTTATCTCCAGGTTAGATTTTTTAAGAAGGGGCAGGATGGATGCTTGCTTCCATCGTGAAGGGAATTCCCCGCTATCCAGCATGAGATTGAACAGGGGGGTAAGTCCCACTGCAATGGTAGAAGGTGTTAGTTTTGCAATTGTGGCATTAATTAGTGTGCTAAATTATTTATTGTGGGATTCTCGCCCACACCCTCGAGTTCCTCAAGACAACATATTGCCAAAGCTTAGACCCATGCAAGGTGGCAGCCGAAAATCAGAGCGTGGGGGTTGTTTTTTAAATGCCCCCTCCTCAAGGAACAAACCCCACTTCTATGTATAATGTACTCATGGCAAAACTGCTGGAGTGTGAACTGTCTGCCCATGGTGTACCAGGCGAGTAGGGCAAGACTGAATGACAGACAGCCAAACAGGCAGATGTGCAGGCATATAAGGAACATAGGGGGAATGTTATCAAGGGGGGCGATAGGAAATTATCACCGCTTTAGCGGCCGTTTTCGTTTTTAATCGGCGATAATTCTATCGCCCTATTAGCAAGCTGTCGCTAACAGCAGTTAGCGACAGCTTGTAGGCGATAGCGAGCGGTTTGGGGCCCGCTTTGCATGTCAGCGATAATAACATTCAAAGTGGGCGTAAGTGGACTGAAAGCAGTCGCTAACATCGCTATCGCCTATTACCAACACAGGCGTAGCAATGGAAATATTTGCGCTAAGCGCGAATATCTCCAAAAACGAACGCCTGCTCAGACCAGTTCTTAGCCATTATATCCAGTGGGAGGCGGATATAATGGCTAAGACCCTGATAGCGATAATGCGTGAATATCGCTGTATTCTCAGCGATATTCACGGATTTTGCCACTATAGCCGGGAATTTTATCGCTTTTGAGATAAACGTTGCTAATAGCACGTTATCTCAGCGATAAAATCCAGTGATGCGCGGCGATAAAAAAATTGCCGCTAAGCCTACTTAGGGATAAACATCGCTATTTGTTGATAATATGCCCCATTATTCTAAAATGTGGGAACTAATTCATATTCGATATGTTTATAAATAGTCACAAATTATTATTTTCGTTTCTAGTTTTACCCCATGGACTTTGTACAATTTCTGGGGAAAAATATGCGCTGTGGTGGAGACTGAAAGCGCTGGAATTTCGAATTTTCTGCCTTGCACTACCAAGCATGCCTCTCAATTCAAGTTCTTTCGTATTTGAAAAGAATGTTTGACTTCCAGTTCCACGTTAATATTTTTGGCTGCAGGCGCCGTGGTAACGCCTCGGTGCCGGGGAGAATTCGTGTTATTGAACACGCTAGAGGGGGGGGAGGGGGCCTCGGCTGGAGCCCCCTTCTCTTTGCCTGTGACAGGAGACTTCCGCGACCAGTCCGTGCCCCTCTTACACATGCTTTCTGTACTCTGAATAAATAAACACAGCTCTTGGCACATGGGTTTCATTTCCTGAAATTCCCCCTCGGTTGCAGAGGTATTTCAGAAACACCCCTCGGGCCCGGGCCTGCAAGTCCTGACACCTGTCTGGCTGAAGGGCGCGGAAGGTCAAAGCCAAAGTTAAACCCTCCCCAGCCGGAGGGCTAATTGGGACTGAGGTGTTGAGAGATGTGGCGTGAGTGGGCCAGAGATCTGTTCGATGCAATGCATTGTGGGTAGTCCGAGTGCGGCCTGCTCTTTAGGCTTCTCTTTCACCAATACCATGGGAGAATTAAAAGAATCTCCTTGTAAACACGAAAGGTATGGGATATTGTGACGAAATATCACAAATAGAAAGAGAGAAGGGACTAAGCCTTCTCTGACTCCCGTCCCAAAATCTAAATCTCACTCAACAGAGAAGTGCTACAAAAATACTCTATTCCCCATAATGAGGGACAGGGAGGTCAGGGCCGGACTGAGAAACAAACGTACGTCCAACGTACAAAAGTAAGAAGGTAAACACCCGAATAGGGGTGAAGACCAATAACTAGGGAACAACACCATGACGAATGCCAGAGCGACCCAGTTGGGCGCGGTAAAACGTAGCAGAAACATGTTGGTATCTGCAGTGGGGATATAAGGGCCGTTACCTCCCCTGAATAACCCAGATTGTATGTTTTAATCCTACCTGGGGTTAACAGGAATAAAAAATTGAGTGTTAACCTCTAGGTTGTTTTAATTATATGTATCTGCACTATTTGGCCCCGTCTGTAAAGGGAATATATTCCTTTCCTTTAGGCTGTGTCACGTTTTAACGTGGTGTTTTGTGTTTCTTTACTTTCACTCTACCCACACACCTATTCTTCATAAAAAAATTCTCGCGCTCCATCCAGGGTGTTGGTCTACACCTGGATGTATGATGCGGCCCTATGATAAAGCATGACACTGCATAGTGTGTGAGGGCAGTATTGAGACATTTATTGGCTTCCCTTTGTTTGTCTTGGGTCTGGGTGGAAATTAGATATACCATTCCCATGTGGGTAGGTGTATGATTTGTAGTACCTCCCTGTCCCTCACGTTGGAACGAAAGCCATCTGTGCATTTTATAATCCTCTGTGTTTTTTTCCTTTCACTCTTGTTTTTCCTTCAGTGGAGTTGAAAGTCAAGCCACCATCTTTGACTCCGCTGTTAATCGTCAGAACAGTGCTCTGACAACTTGGGGGTGCCCTAAGCGTATTCCCACTTATATGGAGGATTTCTGGTGCCCAGGCAGACTGATTAACCGAGTGACTGTCTTACAGCACTTTTAACATGCACTCTACCGCAAGAGGTCTAAATGAAGCAATGTGTGCGTTGCATGTGTAGTAAAACAGTTAGGTTAACTGGTGACTGGCTGTGATGGCTACAATTTCACCAGCACTCATGTGGCAAAACTGTCTCCTCCCCCAGTAAAGATCCGTTCAGTTCTCATAGAAAGGGACCATTGCCATGATCAGGTGTGGTACAAAAGGGGGTGGTGATGGACGGAGCATCTGAATCAATCAAACACTCCCACCCAGTCAAAAGATCTGGGTTTAATCCATCACCATTCTTTAGCCCACTCAGCCACCCCAGTTCAGACATGGCTATATGCAAATCAGTCTGACCCTGTGCCTCATGGGAACAGTCCAGCCCGAACTGCCAAGCCATGTCTTCCCTGGACCGGAAACAAGCTTCCGAGGACCGGTTTCTGGCATTCCAGCCGTCTTCAGCCCGGCTTGCTTGAATCCAGTGGCAAAGTGAGCAAGGGACTCACGTCTGAGCATACCCTGCCACACTTATGGCGGCCAAAAGCGGTACAAAAGGGGGTGGTGATGGACAGAGCATCTGAATCAATCAAACATCAGGTGTGGGGCAGTGTAATGCTGGGCTTGGCTCGCGTTGCCGCCTTGATGTGGATTTGGCTCGTGAGTTTGACTCGCGTCTATATCACGAGCCAAAGCCTGGGGCTAGTATTGTTACCTTTTGAAATGTGTATCCACGAGTCACGGCCCGTGCATACTGTGTTGTGATTCAAACTTCTTCCCTCGTGCATGGACGGCTGAGTCTTTCCGTTTGCCATTGTAACCACCGGCTTCACGGAGACCAGACGTCCATGACGGGTGGAGTTATCTACTTTGAAGAATAAACTTCACTTACCGAAATCCACTGCCTCTTCCTCATTTACAACATATTTTGGCGACGATCGGGAGACTCCACCCCACCCACGCTGATCTTTTCACAGATTCAGCACCTCGTCAATTACGAGTAACTTCATTGGACGGATGAAGCTCTTCCTTTCCCAATCAGCGGAGTTGCCTTTCCAAGTTTCTTCAACCGGCAACTCTTATTGGGCGGTTACAATCTTCTACAACACGATCAACCTCATTGGATATCTCTTCGTGCAACTTTATTGAGGTATCGTGTGAAGACTGTTTTCAAGACACAACGACAAGGTACTGTTTTAATTGAAAATGTTTCTTTGTTGAGCGCACCTTCAACGATACGCACGTTGTAATTGAAAACATTGCGTGTCACTTCAGCGACACGCACGCTTTCGACTTACAATGCGCTTGACGTTTAAACTATTACGTTTAAACATTTAACCATTGCGTGTCATTTTCAACGATACGCACGTTATTGTTGGATCAACATTTAACCATTGCGTGTCATTTCAGCGGCACGCACGCTTTCAACAGATTATCACAGGGTTGTGCACAGCGTATCTCCACAGCGATACGCACGCTTTTCACTTTTGAATTTGCATATTTACAACGTTATAGACGTTTTTGAAACCTTTAAACTCTTTGTTTAAACAGTATTTTCCACATTTTAAATCGCATATGCTTATTTTAAAGCTGACATCTTGGTAGTGTTAAGATTACTGTGATTTTATATTTATAAACCTTTTTCTTCTGCATTACTTCTGCATTGATATTGAATATGGCTAATAACCAGTGGCATCAGATTACTCAACCTCCACCTTTCTTGAGCAAACCAGGCACTCCAGACATAATTTGGTCTGAGTGGTTTGGGTTGTTCGAGAATCATTTAGTTGCTATTGATGCCGCTGATTATTCTGACAAAAGAAAGTTCGCTATCCTCTTTGGTTGTTTAGGTCAAGCTGGTCAACGAATCTTTAAAAGTATTGTTCCTATAGCACCTCCCATTTCACAAGATGAGAGTGGGGATAATCCTTGGAACGTATACATTGAAGCCATCGCAAGATTAAAAAATCAATTTTGTGATGAACCTAACATTATGCTAGAGCGACACAATTTCTATGCCAGGAAACAAAAGGAGGATGAGAAGGTGGAAGAATACATCGCTGCACTCAGAGGATTAGCAATCACTTGCAATTTCGAACCTTCTCCAGATAAATTTATTAGAGACCAGTTCGTATTTAATTGCGCTTCAAGGAAGATTAAACAGAGGATTCTGGGGTGCAAGAACCCATCTTTAACGGAAGTCATAGACCTTGCCCTTAGCATTGAACGCTCTACTCTAACCAGCAAAGTTGTAATGGAGCAACCAAAACAGGCGGTCAATGCTATAGACTGTTATGACTCTGATGAGGGAGAAACTCTGTGTGCCATTTCTAATAAAAACAGAATTCAATCCAGTAAATTTACCCAAAAGAAAAAAACATTTTTCTGTTACAGGTGCGGTTCAAAAGATCATATAGGGAACGCTCCGAATTGCCCTGCACTCAAGAAACGTTGTTCTATTTGTAAAAAAATTGGGCACTTTCAAGGGGTTTGCAGATTCGCGAAGAAGCCCCCCAATGTTAAAATGGTAGACTTTGATGCATGTTCTGAATCTTTTAAGAACATTATTGTAACTCTTGATTCTAATGGTGATATTGATTCCATTAAGGGCCCTCTATGTGCAGCTATTATTGATAATGTTCACCTTCAAGTTATGGCAGATTCAGGCTCCCCGAATACTATTCTTAGAGATTCAACCTTTTATGAAAAATGGGACAAAAGAGTTGAATTGATTGAATCTGATGTTAATCCACTAGCATTTGGTGAGAAGAATATTAACATGCTAGGGTATTTCGAAGGATTGGTCCAATGTCTGGGGAGAGAGACCGTCACTAAAATTTATGTAGCAGAAAAAGGTAAAGACATCGTGGGCTGGAAAGACTTAGCCAGGATGGGTCTTTATTTAGTTCCCGGTGATGAGAATCCCATCAAAGTTGGAAAATTACCTACTTTTAAAACTGATTTACCCATTGCTGTAGTGGATAATCATAATGCAGAGGTACAAGAAATTATATCAGAATTTAAACCTGTGTTCAAAGAAATGGTAGGGAGTGTCAAGGGATTTTAACACAAGATTAGACTGGTACCCGGAGCTCAACCAATAGCACATAAAGTTAGAGCAGTTCCACTGAGCGTCAGGTCAGAATTAAAAATAATGTTGGATGATTTGTGTAAACAAGGTATCATTTCTTCCATCAATTCTTCACAATGGGTCGCACCAATTGTAGTTGCCCGTAAAAAGACAGGAGAAATTAGATTATGTGCGGATTTACGCTCATTAAATAAGAACATTATTGTTGACTGTCACCCGCTTCCAAGAATCCACGAGCTCCTGGCTAACATAGGCGACGCTAAATGGTTTTCATTGATCGATCTGAGGTCAGCGTACCATCAGGTGTCTTTGGCGAAGGAATCCCAAGAACTTACTTCTTTTATCACTCCATTCGGAGCTTTCAAATTCCTTCGCCTCCCTTTTGGTTTAGCGTCTGCTGGAAGCGTTTTTCAGAAGCTGATGGATGTGTTGTTCCAAGGGATAGCGGGTGTGCAGGCATACCTTGATGACATCTTGATATTTGCCAAAACGTTAAACGAACATAACATTATCCTCAGAAATGTTCTTTCAATTTTGATGTCTAGGAATATGACTGTTCGCTCAGATAAATGCAAATTTGCAGTTAACAAGATTGATTATCTGGGACATACAGTCTCTGACCAGGGTATCACTCCCAAGTTTTCAGTCATTAGAGCCATTGAAGATGCAAAGCCTCCTCCTGATAAAGATGCTTTACGATCCTTCCTTGGGCTAGCAGAATATTACGCAAGGTTTGTCCAGTCATACTCCCAACTAGTTGAACCTTTAAGGAAACTTTTGAGGAAAGGGTCTAGTTTTGTTTGGTCACAGGAGTTGGACAAGGTTTTTTGTGAGATCAAGAAGTTGATTGTTTCTGCAAAAGCCATACATGCTTTCAGGGAGGATGCCATCTCTGTTATCACAGTGGATGCAAGTATTTCTGGTCTAGGGGCAGTACTTACACAGAAGGTTAATGGTCAGGAGCAAACTGTGGCGTTTGCGTCCAGAGCACTTAAAGAATTCGAACAGAGGTATAGTACTATCGAGAGGGAAGCCCTGGCTTGTGCATGGGCGGTTCACAAGTTTAAAATGTACATTTGGGGTAGGAGATTCGAGTTGGTCACTGATCACAAGCCGCTAATTTACATCTTTAATAAATCCAGCTCAGCGTCCATGTCTGCACGACTGATGAGATTAGTCTCAAAGTTTCAAGAGTTCAACTTTTCTGTTAAGCATATTGTTGGTGGCAAGAATTTTCGGGCTGATTGCCTATCTAGAATGGCTATGGACAAGGATGACGAGGAGGATTTTCTTGTGGAGGATGTCGAATGTGTAACCTTTGTGGATGCAGTGGATGGAATTAGTGATGTGATTTCCGAGAGTGATTGGAAGGAAGCCACTGCCTTAGACAATGTGTTGTTAAAAGTTATCGAGTTTACCACCCGTTGTTGGCCTGAACCAAGAGGTTTGAACGGCGATCTACGTAGTTTTGCTCAAATTTCTGAGAAACTGTCTGTTGAGAACGGCGTAGTACGAAGAGGTGAGAAATTTGTCCCTCCTTTTAGACTGAGAGAGTCTATTATTAATAAGGCTCACCAAGGACATTTGGGGACAACTAAAACCTCTATGCGCATTAAGCAACACTATTGGTGGCCCTCAATCGATGTCCAGGTTAAAAATTTGATTGACTCTTGCCCGGAGTGCTTATTATCCGACAAACATTGGCGCACATTGAAAGTCCCTCTTCACCCGACGGATTTTCCTAACTCTCCCTGGGAGAAAGTTGGGGTAGATTTTTCAGGGCCATATTCCATTCTCCAACAGGAGAATAAGTACATTATTCTTTTGGTGGATTATTTTTCAAAGTGGATGTACTTTGATTTTGTTAAATCTCCTGATTCAGATTCCACCATAACCTTTCTCAAAAAAGTTTTTGATTTAGAGGGATCCCCCAAGTTTATCGTCACAGATAACGGGACTCATTTTGTCTCGGATAAAATGTGCAAATTTTTGAAACAATTGGACATTAAACAGCTCAAAGTCTCCCTTTATTCTCCAGCTTCGAATGGTCTTGTCGAGAGGGGGAATAAAGTAATCAAAGAGGGTGTCCAGACGGCGATTTCTTGCGGTTACAGTGTAGATGAGTTTGTAAAACAAAAAGTATGGCACTATAATACCTCCCCTCATTGCGTGACTGGGGTCTCCCCATTTTCCTTACTGAGAGGTAGAGAGAATCGTTCTGTTTTATTTCCTTCCTGGTTGCACCAGGACTCTGCCGGTAAAACTATTGATTTGGACTCTGTCAAGAAAACTGTTCTAGAAAAACAGAGTCAAATGAAGTTACATTTTGATGGTACCTCAGATAGTAAACTGGTGGACCTGCTGGTTGGTGACTGGGTTTTAATCAAGAACCCAGGTAGAGTGATTAAAGGACGTTCAAAATTTTTTGCACCTGTTCAGGTAGTTAAAGTGAGTAAAGGAGCAGCCTTCCTGGGCAAAAAGGGTTGGTGGAATAAACGCCAGTTAGTGAAAGTTTCTGATCACCAAGCAGAAATTATCAAAGGCAGGAAGTATAATGATAACTCTGGTAATTTGGATTGGAGTTTTTGGATGGATGCGCCTTCTGTTTCTGGTGTCCCTAATCATTCTTCCACACAACCCCCTCATTCTTCGGGGCAGCTCTCTGGGGAGGGTTCACTGGATCCTACAAACTTTGTCATTAACCAGGATGTCCCAACCCACATGAAAGTTTCTTCTTTCGGCAGACACATCAGGGCTCCTGAGAGATATAACGAATTCATTAAAGTCTAGGCATTTGTTTTGCTTGTGTTTAAGTTCATTTTAATTTCCTTTGTTTTTCTCTTTTCATTTTGTTGACTGTTGTAAGGGGGAAGGTGGTGTAATGCTGGGCTTGGCTCGCGTTGCCGCCTTGATGTGGATTTGGCTCGTGAGTTTGACTCGCGTCTATATCACGAGCCAAAGCCTGGGGCTAGTATTGTTACCTTTTGAAATGTGTATCCACGAGTCACGGCCCGTGCATACTGTGTTGTGATTCAAACTTCTTCCCTCGTGCATGGACGGCTGAGTCTTTCCGTTTGCCATTGTAACCACCGGCTTCACGGAGACCAGACGTCCATGACGGGTGGAGTTATCTACTTTGAAGAATAAACTTCACTTACCGAAATCCACTGCCTCTTCCTCATTTACAACAGGCAGGTCTAGTGGCTTGGGAATGCCTACGTTAGAGATGTCAGCCTGCACATAGTCGTTCCCGGGCAACGCTCCCGGAAACATTTCATACCTGGTGGGCAGCTGACATACTTTGTTTAGAATATGTATTACACTTCTTGAGTAGAACCCATCCTTCCTCCTATACCTGTGTTGTTTGTTGCTGATCTGGAAGACAAGCAGGCCAGATGCAGATATCTGTCTGACATGCAATGTACAACCCATTTTGATGAGGTCAAACTGGACTGACCTTCAGGTTTGGATAGGACAGAAAATAGGCCCACACTTAAAGTGGCCCCCATTAGTGAAAAAGTGGCCTATGTTTACAAATTGGAGCAGTTTTGAACTTGTAAAACGGTTTTACTAAAACACGCTGTATAAGTGTTTTTCAAGGTATGAAAGACTGCATGGTTTTGAGCTTGCTACCGGCGAAGCTTGTTTTAATACCAAGGAAATGAACAGTAATCCAGTCCAGAGGCCATAAAACAGGCGCCCTAACAACCAAAAACCTGCTCATTCACTGACCTGCTTGACCAGCATATCAGGCACTGCCTGAGTGCCCTGTAGGACAGTCCGACCCTGTGAACAGAGCCTCTTAGCTTCAGAGTCTGAAAAAACATAGACAGCAACGGGAAGAGGTGCATCTCTTGGGGGCCTATTATCAAGAACGGCGTTAAAATTATCACCGCTTTAGCGCCAGGAAACTGTAGCTAAAGCGGTGATTATGGGCTTGATAATATTCCCTTGTGAATTCCCATAGAAGCCCCTGTTCTGGTGTGAACATGTCTTCTATTGGAATTCACAAGGGCATATTATCAAGCCCATTATCGCTGCTTTAGCAGCAGTTTCCTGCCGCTAAAGGGGCGATAATTTTAACGCCATTCTTGATAATATGCCCCCAAGTTTGTTGAAGTGCTTGAAAAAAGCAGACTTTTGCCTCTGGCTTGATGCCTTGGCCGTCAGAGAAGGATATTACTGTTCTCATTGAGCTAGATGGTCTGGACAGTGGGGGATCCTGCTTATCAGTATAAGGAGAGGATGGTTCAGTGATGGGTAAGGGTCAGTGGAGTAACAAAACCTGAGAAGGCCCCACTGTTAAGTACATTAACGTTATAGTTGAATGGATTTGTCAGTGTCAACATTAATGGTTTGTACAACAAAAAAAACCAGAAATTCACACACTGCTTCTGACCTCACATATGACATCACTCATTTACATGATATATGATGTCATTTATGACATCACAGATGCCATCTTAAATGTAATAATTGATGACATCACTGATAACATTTTCCAAGCTTCATTTTCCTGCATATTGCATTTTAAATCCCCTGAGGCCTGACATTACTATTCAGGGGAGGGGGCGTGCAACACCCCTCCACAGGCCGATTTTGGCCCAGGGGACCCAAACCCCAGGCACTGAAATTCGGAAGTGGAGCCACACAGCCCCACTCCCACAGCCGATATTGGCCCCAGGGACCCCATCCCCCAGGGTTCAGCAAAGTAATGTTAGAGGCCAGAGTGGGAGCCCCAATGCACCAGCATTACTCCCACTGGGAGGGGCCAGCCCCAATAATGCTGATCCCTCTGGGCAGGAGCAATATTTAGATCTAAAGTCTGCTCCCAGCGAGCGGAAGCATTTTTAAAGCTCCCACCCACTAGGCGAGGACTTGGTGTTTGCTCCTGCTTGGTGGAAGATTTTAAAATGCTCCCGCCAAGCGAGAGCAAACACAGGTTTACCTGCTTGCACCGCTGCTGGCAGGGAAACCGTTATGTCCCAGTGTGGGCACCCCAGGACATAGCTGCTGAGCCAGCCCTGGGAAAAAAGTGGCTCAGGGAGGGGGCCAAATGGCTTCCTCCACATTTGCAGCCCTTTTGGCCCGGGTGGGTTCCCCAGGGCCTTTTCCGGCTCGGAGGGGGGCTGCACAGCCACCCTCCCAATTTTATGCATTGTCGGTCCTGGGGGTGGGCTCCCCAGTGCCTTTAGAGGCTCGGGGAGGGTGCCCACACGGACCTCCCCGCCCCCCTCCCAAATAAAAATGTATCTCTGCTCCCTGGGGCCTCTCAAGGAATGGGGAGAGGGGCTGCAAACAAAATCTCATGTCAAAATCTTTTGAAACAGCTGTGAAGTTGCAGGTGGGTTTGCCACAACAGGACAGGTACTGTAGCAGGAATGTTTCTGAAGGACAGTAATTTGGGGTACTGGTTAGTGATGGGCAGGTATATCCACCCCTCCTGGGGGGAGGGGTGCACAAGTGAGGGGCTGGATCAGAGGTTTAGGGATTTTGATCTAACGAAAGTGAGGATGGTTTTGAGATGTTTGTGGTTCGTGGAGGAGTTAGTGGAGCAGTGGAATTGCTCTGAGATATAAGCACGAGGAAGGATGTTTAGCGGCATGAGTGAGTTTTTGGGGGCTTATTCGCAATAGTGAAGGCGTAAAGGGGAGTTTTAGGTATATTATTATATTAGTGAGGCTTGGGGTTTACTTCATATACTGTATGTTATTGAGCTAAAATTGCAGACCTGTCCTAATAAAACTGTCCTTTATGCTACCATTTGAGTCTGTGGTTTAATTGCAATATCAGCCAACATGCTTTTGCCACTGTGGACCAAGACTGATAAAGCTATTAAGCTGTGTCCGCCGTTGTCAATCAGTCTCACAGAATCTGATCTGTGGGGTCCTCCATGGAGGAACAGTGTCCGTTCATACTTGTTTAGCAAATAAAATTCACCCAAAACCACTTTTTTTCATTAACCCAAAAACTGAGACATTCATCTTGGCAATCTTTTACCAGTTCACCATACTTACTGGATGGGCAGACTTTTGTTAACTGACTGCAAGACAAGTATAGTCTTTAAATAGAAGATGTTTGATGTTCAGTCGATTTATGCTAATCTGTGCACTTCATTGCATAACACTAACTTGTACAGTAGAGATAATCAGTGAGCAAAACACTCAAGTAAAATGTGAAGCCTGCAAAATCCATCTGCAAGGAAATTTTGCTGACGGAATTAATTTGCCAAGTCTTTCTGCAAATCCTTTCTACTTTGAAAAAAAGACCATGATTTTGGTGGATTTTTGCAATTCTTCAACTTTCATCAACACACTCACATTGCACTACACCTAAAGGAACTCCACTGGCTCCCCATACACAAACACAAATTCAAACTCCTCTCCCACACTTTCAAGGCACTACGTAACAATGGCCCAGCATCCCTCAACAATTGCATCTGCTCTCACAAACCTTCCTAGCACCTCCGTTCCTCGACATTAATTCTTGCACACATTCCACACATATTGAAAACCAGATTTGTTGGTCGAGCCTTCTCCTACATCACTCCTAAAGCATGGAACGACCTCCCGCTACACATTAGAGTTTTCCCCTCGCTTCTTGAATCCACCAGAATCTGAAGACCTGGCTTTTCAAGTAGTCCCACTAGACTCTATGGGGCATATTATCAAGCAGGGCGTTAAAATTATCGCCGTTTTAGCGGCAGAAAACTGCAGCCATCGCGGCAATAATGGGCTTGATAATTTGCCCTGGAGAATTCCAATAAAAGCCCATGTTCACAACAGAACATGGGTTGCTATTGGAATTCACAAGGCCCTATTATCAAGCCCATTATCGCCACTTTAGCGGCAGTTTTCTGCCGCTAAAACGGCGATAATTTTTAACACCCTGCTTGATAATATGCCCCTAAGTTTGCTGGACTCCTACTTGATGAGGGCCGGGATACCCTTCCGGGAGATACTACGCTCTACAAATCTGCAAACATATACTTAAATACAGGTGAATTTGTCCCACTGTAACTTGTTGACACTGGGACACACTCAGCAGTGCCGGCACGTTGTCTGCTTATCATTGACAGGAGTAACCTGTGGGCAGGAAGCAGGATTTCTTTTTTTTTTTAACTTCTAAACTGGGCCCAAACAAGGGCATGATTTAAATGGCCATCAGTCCTAATTTTGTTGAGTATCAACCTCAGTAGGAGCTATCTGAAGCCGAACACCTAGATGCTAATGCAAGTAAGGAAAACAAAAGCACAAAGCTATGTTTTTGTCCTACCCCTCTATGTAAGAGAAATGTTCACTCTATTAAAATATCAGATGTGTGGGTTACAAGGTGTAGAAGTCACATATCATCCATACTGGTAGTTATAATTCATTAGGAATGCATGGTGGGGAGAAACTAATAGGAATGTAATACTACCCAAAGTAACCCTCTTTAGCAACCTTAGAATAACAACAGATTGAGAAAAAAGAAAAACAATAAGGCTCAAAATCCATGCCTTGCAGTTTGCAAGCAGCTCCTTGGTTCTGGTTCATGGGTCACTGCGCTATATTAGAGGAATCCAAGTTTAGAAGTGCAAGTAATGTTACCATCCCTAAAAAATTGTTGGGCATACAAAGACGTCTGCAGCAAGTGCCTTTACACTGGAAAATATTTTAAAATGCGGCCTGCCTATGACTAATTAGGAAAACCGGAATAGATTTGCTGTCCAATGTGTCCTTGTTGCCAATTTCTTCGTGACAAAGTTTTAAATAATTTTATGTAAATGCTGGCTGTCAGACTCTGTATTTCATGACTCAACAACTCGGGACTCCCCCCCGTTTCTGTTGCTACACCATAACCCCCAATTTATGGGTTCACGGAATAAATATTTTCCTTTTCCAACATTGATAGGGAGCGACTAAACCCCTTTCCCCCTAGCTGAGTGTCTGGGGCAACCTCTCCACATTAACCCCTCCCCTGCTGATGACGGAACCGCTCCATCATCAGCTGCGGTGGCGCTGTGCTGATGACGGACCGATTCCGTCATGGCCCGCCCGCCGCTCATGCGCGGCTAGAATTCGGCGCCTGCGCTGAGCGTTCTATTGAGCGGGCGGGGCCATGACGGAACTGCTCCGTCACAAGCACAGCGCAACCGACGCTGGTGACGGAGCGGTTCTGTCACCAGCATGCGCACGCCGCTCTTCCGCCCCGCCCCCTTAGCACTGCGGCGGAATAGCCGCCGCAGTGAAGGGGTTAAAACCTAACTTACAACTCAAATTAAATGATGACCTAAACAGGGTGACCAGACATCCTAGATTACCAAAAACAGTCCTGGTTTTCCGAGGACTGTCCTTGCGTCTCTGCACATTTCACGTACCTCTTGTAAATGTTATCACATAACATGTAAAGCACTCTGATACCTTTGGGTCTAGCTAGCGCTATATAAAACTCAAAATATTAATATATTTAAAACAGGTTGGGGTTATTACAGAGAGCTGTGTGCTGCCCTCCTCTTAAATACTGCTGTGCAGCATAAAGAGACAACTCAGCATATCAGTAGATTTAACTTCTATTGTGGTTCAGCAAGAGAGGGTCAGTGGAAATGTGTCTACAGAACAGTCATATGCATGCTTCTACTTCCACCCACCCCAGCTTGCACAATCACACTACAGACAGAAGTTAACTGTGCGGATGCACTGGCATGCCCCATTATGCAGCAGAGCTTTATTTAAAAGTAGTGAAGGCCATAGGAGTAGCCACTCAGCCAATCCCCAGCCTCACAAGCCTTTCTCTTCGCTTCACCACAGCAGGGGGTGAGACAGAACTATAGGGTAAGGTGGAGTTTAAACATAAAACAATGCACTTGTTTTGTTTTAGTTTAATAGCCCTAAACATGCTTTGTACCATCTTAACAGCTGTACTGATACTGAAACATGACCCCTGAATGTGCTTTGTTTTGTAATATGTTTGGGAAATTTAAATGCAAACCAGATAATGTGCTACTTCTATAACACAGAACAACTTGGCAATATCTTTTCTCTCTATCATGAGCTAGGCAATTGCCTCTGAGTGTTGACTTTTTTTGGGCATGTAGTCCTTCTATATCAGCGACGGTAGTCGCTAAAGTTCCCCTGTGTCCATGTGTGACAACATATAGTTCTACTTCTATGTCTGGGGCCTGTCCCGGTTTTTGGCTTTGAAAATCTGGCCAGCCTGCTCCTAACTATAGCATTACTGGAGACTGTTCCATTGGGCAGCTTTTTATTTCAGCAAAATAGGCCGCAAGTGCAGGCAGGTTATGCATGTCTTCTTCTCGATAAACTCTCTCATCTGAAAGATTAGAGGTGGGCGAGCCTGGCTCGGGCTCGGCTCGAAGTACTTTCGGACCTTCAAGTCCAAAACGAGGTATTCTGTGAATACCAAAATAGCAAGTTCATTCTGTGAATGCCAAAAGTAGTAAGTGCATTCTGTGAATACCAAAATAGTAGTAAGTTTAGGATTGAGTCTTAAGTTCATTCTGTGAATCGGGCCCAATGTGCGTAAAATATATTTTAATCAATTCTGATTGCCCAGCTGACAAATGCTGTGTTACTCGGCAACTATTTTATTTCACCCATCTCCCTTTTCTCTCATTATCACATATGAGAGCACCTTCAAATATGTGAGTTCAGAATGTGCTATGTATGAAAACCTCTGGTGTCTGATTTAATAGAGTTTTATGTTGCTCCACTAATAATTAGAATCTAGGCCTGAGAAGTTTGGGCCCGATTCACAGAACTAACTTAAGACAAAATCCTAAACTTACTACTTTTGGTAGTCACAGAAGTTAGGATTTTGTCTTAAGACAGACTTAAGACAGACTTAAGACAGAATCCTAACTTAAGTCTGTCTTAAGTCTGTCTTAAGACAAAATCCTAACTTCTGTGAATACCAAAAGTAGTAAGTTTAGGATTTTGTCTTAAATTAGTTCTGTGAATCGGTCCCTTTATGTTTAAAAGCTATTGCTTGTATTTCATATCTCTCAGTGTAGTGACAGAACCAAATGGCACTACAGTGAATGTTAAATAAATACACTTTCTCGAATTTTGAAGAGACTTTACCATAATTTTACATGATGTTTTTTGCATGATTTACATTCTAAGGGCCCGATTCACAGAACTAACTTAAGACAAAATCCTAAACTTACTACTTTTGGTATTCACAGAAGTTAGGATTTTGTCTTAAGACAGACTTAAGACAGACTTAAGTTAGGATTCTGTCTTAAGTCAGTCTTAAGTCTGTCTTAAGACAAAATCCTAACTTCTGTGAATACCAAAAGTAGTAAGTTTAGGATTTTGTCTTAAGTTAGTTCTGTGATTCAGCCCCTAAATATTTTCAAGGCTGGGCTCGTACAGGCTCTGAGGGCCCAACCAGAGCCTTTGGCTCGGGTCTCCCTGTTAGTTTGTTAGCCCTCCCACTCTAAGACAAACACAGACCGGTCTGTCCCCCTTTTACAGTTCCTTTTGAATTTGAACCTCTGCTTCCTTCTCCGTGCCCGGTCCCTGGCGCAGGGCCTCGCTCGTTACTGGCTGTTTTTCTTGGATGAAGACAGATGTTTCTAGATCACCTATTGCCGCAGGCGGCAAAAAACCTGCCACACCCACGCAAGGCAGAAATGTCCGGCTTCTAAGAAATCAATTAGAAGACACAGGAAGAGTATGAGGGAGTGGGGGGTAAGGGAGAGATGGAGTGGAAAGAACGCAGGGTGGAATAAACGAAGAAAAGAAAATAAGGGGGAGAAAGAGAAAGAGAAAGAGAAAGAGTAGGAGTTGTAGGTGCCAAGCTTACCAGGTCTTTTTTTTCACAGAACTAACATTAGACAAAATCCTAAACTTACTACTTTTGGTATTCACAGAAGTTAGGATTTTGTCTTAAGACAGACTTAAGTGAGGATTCTGTCTTAAGTCTGTCTTAAGACAAAATCCTAACTTCTGTGAATACCAAAAGTAGTAAGTTTAGGATTTTGTCTTAAGTTAGTTCTGTGAATCATCCCCTATGTGACTAGTTAGACCAGCCCCAGTTTTTCCTGAAAATCTGGGACTTGAGTATTATTTAAACCGGTATAAAAGTATAAAACCAGTACTACAAGTTCCTGGGGCCTCATTTATGAGAAATGCTGCATCGCTGCGTGAAAGCAGCGATGCGTCACTTCTCAGTGCGCACTCCTTGCGACATTCCTGATGCGTCATATTTAATGTATGACGCATCATGTCGCAAGGAGTTACAGATACGTTAGTATTTCTGACGTATCTGTAAGCGCAAAAGTGACGCATTGCTGGAGTGTGTCACAAAAGTGACGCAACTCCAGCAATGCGTCCTTTCACATGGGGCAAGCCCCATGTGAAAAGGCCTGCGTCAGTCTTACGCCTGCTGTGAAGCAGGCGCAGGATTTTGATGCAACGGTGTCCTAAAAGTGACGCAGTGAAATCTCATAGATTTCACTGCGTCACTTCTACGACCCTTCCTTGCGTCAATACGCCCCCCTTGCATACATTATACCTGGCGCAGGTATAATGTGGCGCAGGGGTTTACAAAGTGACGCATCTACCTAAATGCAACAAGGCACATTTTTTACGCCACTGGTGCGTCACAAAAAGTGATGCACCAGCGGCGTAAAAGTGACGCAATGGCTCATAAATGAGGCCCCAGAATTCTAAGAAAACAAAGGTACTGAGCTAAGTAGTCATGTATGGACCTGGGAAACTGGCATCTGTAATGAATGAGTGAGATTGTAGCACGCGGGGAAAAGGAAATGAAAAACAAGGCGAAGGGAAGCAATGTAGGAGTCAGAGCGAAGGAGAGAGAGCTGGGAGTTTGTAAGAGTGTGGGATTGGTGAAGTGGTGCAAGAATAAGGGGGGTGAAATATTTGAGCATGAGAGGAGGGGAAAGGGAGAAAGATGATGGAGAAGGGATAAATGGTGCATAGTCTACAAAAGGGACCCCCCACAAATTTTAAATTTCCAAAGCAGGCTCAGGACCGGGGAGAAAAATAGCAAAGGACAGTCAACAAAAGTCAATCAAATGTGCTACACACTGGTGATATGTTAAAAAACAAACAGATGGTCGGTAGGGAAAGGGAGCCAGTAACAGGGAGTATGCTCATATAAAAATACTCTAGTTATAACCCTCAAGAAGTGAAGCTATTGACGGCAATGGGGGACTTAGAGCAGATGGGAGCAATCCCTAGAAGGAGGCTTCCTGGGTCCGAGAACACCCAATGAGATGCCTGCATTGTGAGCAAGGTCGGACCAAAGAGTGATGTCAAGGTCAAGAGCCAATCAGAGAACTAGCTGAGATCCCTCAGAGAGACAAGCGATGAAGAATGAGAGGAAAAGGATGGGAGGCGGCTCGGGGAATGCAAGGCTTTCATGGTGAGCAGGAGCCCATAACTTCACAGTGTATCAAGGAGGGCATGGGGTAAATGGGTAAGGAACGAAGAACCCCCAAAACAATGTGCTGGAGCCAGAGAAGCGCAAGCAAAGAGGCTTCAGAGTTTTCTACTGAGGGAAGACGTTAGATCCATTTCTGGAGGAATCGAGCTCCAGACCTTCAGGACACCGCCAGGAGAGGGTTTACTCCAGTGGGGCTATTCCCCAGGGTAATTTACACATGTGAGTAATTTAGAAATGTAATTTACTCTCCCGAGTAACTTTACTACTTTTGACTATTTACAAAGTGTAAAGTTACTCAAAAGTACGGCGGAGTTTTCAATTTTGCTGGTCGAATCGGAGGAATTTTGGTAACTCTGAATTACTGTTGTAACCCAGAATTACTGATTAATTCAGATTCCACCGCTCCACCAGCAGAATTTATTATACAGTGGTCTCTAAAATTTAGAAACCACTGCATTCCACTGGCGTCCTTGCATGCTCTGCAGTAATAGGATCAACTTTTAATCACTGCAGAGTATGTAAGGACACCGAGTGAACTGCAGTGGTTCTAAACTTTAGAAACCACTGCAATCCACTCACTCAGCACTTTTACATACTTTGCAGTGATTAAAAGAAGCATGCAGGGTACTGAACGATATATGGCTACGCTATTTTCATAGTGCAAAATGGACATTTGCATCCATTTTTGGGAATGGCGCCAAATGCTAACCCCGTCCAATAGAGGAATTGTGCAAAATCTGGCAGAATTTTTATGTAATTCCGGAGATTCCATGGAAGCTGGCAGAATTTTACAGTAATTCCATGCAATTCTGCGGAATCATACTCTGACAATTCCTCCCACCCATACACTCAAAAGTGTGGATTTACTCTCTTCGAGCCCTTCCAAAAGGAGATGGAGCCAAACGTACAAGCGTAATGTAATACTGCCAAAAAAGAAACAGTAGTAAGGCCAGCACCACATGTGGCCAACCACTGATATTGCAACATAGAAAATTATAAGTATTGAAAATGCAATAGGTCTTGCCTTTGATTAAGCTAAAGCCATTTGCTTTGCTAATGGTATTGTACAGCAAAGCAAATGGCTTTAACTTAATAAAAGGCGAGACCTATTGCATTTTCAATGCTTGTTCTATCTGCCTCGGGAAGATGAAAGGCTGAGTTGGCCAGACAGCAATTTGAAGCGCAACCTGCTAGTTTTACACAGATCTCTATAGAAGGCTTCCAACTCACCGAGTAGCCATGCTGTGTCATACTGGCATCTGGCCCTTACAGAACCAAATACATTTAAAAAATGCACAACAGCACCTACAGGATCGATCTCTGTAGGACTGAATGCAAACCTATCACATCGGGATTCAAATGTTTGACCTGCAGAACCCCCACCCCCTGCCCCCAGATACCTCTATGTGGCCCCTCTGCCTCCCCTCTCACTCACCACAATTCGACTTTCTATTTCTATCTGCCTCGGAAAGATGAAAGGCTGAGTTGGCCAGACAGCGATTTGAAGCGCAACCTGCTAGTTATACAAAGATCTCTATAGCAGGCTTGCAATTCCTGGAGCTGCCATGCTGTGTTGCGCTGGCATCTGGCCCTTACAAAACAAAATCATTTTTAAAAAAACATACAAGAGCACCTACAGGATCAATCTATGTAGAACTAGATGCAGACCTGTCACAAACTGAATTAAATGTGTGAACTGCACGACCCCCCCTCCCCCATCCTTCCACCACGTACTTCTCGTGGCCCTCTGACTCCTCTACACTCTTACTCACTCACCACGATGCTGCTCCCACCTGTCGTTAGGTACTATTGAGCACTATACGGCGTTGTGTAGGGTCTGAAGAGAGAACATTACACACAAACTTTCAGGCTGTGATCCATTGTTCTCAGAGATGTTGTCACCTACACAGGGGTCAGCTGTAGGCACACTCGGCTGTGAATAGAGATTACAAGCCACAACGGAAGTAGAGCGGTATCTGTAGCTCCTTCTCAATCAGTGGAACCATACCAGAGAGGGTAAGAAACAGTTAGGGCCCGATTCACAGAATGAATTTAAGACTCAATCCTAAACTTACTACTATTTTGGTATTCACAGAATGCACTTACTACTTTTGGTATTCACAGAAGGTAGGATTTTGTCTTAAGTTTGTTTTAAGACAAACTTAAGACAGACTTAAGACAGATTTAAGTTAGGATTTTGTCTTAAGTCTGTCTTAAGTCTGTCTTAAGTTTGTCTTAAGTCTGTCTTAAGTCTGTCTCAAGTTTGTCTTAAGACAAACTTAAGACAAAATCCTAACTTCTGTGAATACCAAATGTAGTAAGTTGATTCTGTGAATGCCAAAAGTAGTAAGTGCATTCTGTGAATACCAAAATAGTAGTAAATTTAGGATTGAGTCTTAATTTCATTCTGTGAATCGGGCCCTCAATGATTGATTTCCCATTAAATGAACACGCAATTACAAATAACAGTCACATATGCACACAAACACTCATCCAAACACTGACACATTTTTAAGCACAAACGCACGCTCATGCATGCGCCCACACACACACCCTTCCTGCCTCTCGGACACTCACAAGCAGAAACACATCACACAAATACACAAATAGAAAGGAACAGACAGGCTCAGTATTCATGTATACACAAGGGTGCATACACGCATTCACACATGCCCATAGTTTTATAAACACACAATAAACCAGTTTTACACAAATACGCAATAACATGGATACACGCATACACACTATAGTAAAACATGCCACCATACGCACACTTCCGCTCCTCCATATTTGCACATAAGTCACAGACACTGTCTAAAAACAAACATGCTCTCACAGGTTCTCTCACCCCCTATCATTTTCATTCAGTCACAAGCAGTGGTAAGGAAACTTGAGGGGTCATGCCTACAAGATGCATGTGGAGGCTCCCAGCTCAGCACCCAGTCTAGAGCGCTCAGGCCAGGGGCCCACCGCCGCCCATGTACAATGCCGGTAGGGGCCCCCTTGAGTTCACCCCCCAACTGCGGGGTGGGGGGTATTTCTACGTCACTGGTCACATGCACCCCAACATTCACACAGGCGCACCCACACACGAACACAGGCACAGATCATACTATTGAAAAAAGCATTACGCATTCACACGTGCTCATACAGTTGGACATTCAAAGGCTCGTGCGCAGTCACTCTCGCTCACACACTAAAATGCACTCACTCACTTCTCACACATGTACAGGCACACGTCTATGCACTAACTCACACATAAACTTCACAGTCCCGCCCTGCCCAGGCCCAAGTCAGCCCTGCTCCCTGCAGAGGGGAGCTAAGCCGTACATGGGGCCCGATTCACAGAACTAACTTTAGACAAAATCCTAAACTTACTACTTTTGGTATTCACAGAAGTTAGGATTTTGTCTTAAGTTTGTCTTAAAACAGACTTAAGACAGACTTAAGACGGTCTTAAGTTAGGATTTTGTCTTACGTCTGTCTTAAGGCAAACTTAAGACAAAATCCTAACTTCTATGAATACCAAAAGTAGTAAGTTTAGGATTTTGTTCTAATTTAGTTTTGTGAATCGGGCCCATTGTGTAGAGAGCTCAAGCCACCCCTCTGAACACCCCCCGGCCCCCTCCCTCCCTCTCAATCCCTCCTCACTCGGCAGAGCTGAAAAAAGATACAGCTGCCCACCTTTATACCCCTTTCATGTGGCATTTGTTCCAATTACCGCCGAACTCTACGAGCATACAGAACGTCATTGTCACAGAACAGGGGCTTCCTCCTTTCATGCTGCCCTCTCCCTCCCTACTCCACCCCGAGAACCTTCTGTTTGTCTCTTCTGCTGTTTGTTTATACCCCAGGCATTATCAAAAACAAAACTCGAGTCTCTGCACGTAACATGAATACCGCATCGTTTCTTTTATGAGTCTGTCTCTGCAGGGTTTGGGCCGCTGTCGCCATTAACCCCCGCCCCAGCCCTTTCAATAAGTTGCAATTCGCTATTTGATTCTGTCAAAGGCTTCGTGTTTGTTTATCAGCTTAATGCGAAAACAGGATGAATGGGAGGTAGTGTTAACAGATTACAAAACACAACTTATTTTATGTTATCTGTCTTGAGGGGAGGGAGGGAATCCGCTGTCCTCTCCGTGAACCCCTGCGCCTGTGAGCTCCGTGCCTGGCCAGAGTAGTAAACAGAGTCATAAAACACGCCTCCACTGATAAGAAAGTTCTTTACCACAGCCGTAAAGCAGGCTGAAAAGCAAACAGGGTGGCACCTGAAAACACACTTTTCATTGGGAAGCCAGCGTTTACCAAAAAACGCTGACGCTTCCCAATGGAAAAGAGTGGCGGGGATTAGAGTCCCCTTTAGAATTTTTTTTTTAACAATATCTCTCGCAAGGCGGGGCAGCTTTGTTGCTACACCCACGCAAGACCTAAAAATGGTAGGAACTTATAATAAAACCCTGTAGAAAATAATGTTACATACAATTTCTTCATTTAAAAGAGTTACAAATATAAATAAATAAAATATAATCTTTAAACAAAAGTCTAAAAATGGTACAAACTTGTTCTTTCATTCTAATATAGTTTAATAACCTTTTTTGAATTAAAAATTAATGTTACATTACTTTTTTATTAAAATATAATTAGATCACTTTTAATTCATTTTGTACACCACTTTGAAAAAACTATGAATGCATAAAAAATACTTTAGGTGGGAATCTATTTTTAATGTAAACTTTAAACAAATATTTTCATATAATTTAAAGAATTTAAGTAAAATATTTAATTCAGAATTAAATTAATAGTGCAGTTGCATTTCTGCTTGCTTGTTCGGAGCCTGCTCCAACTTACCTGCTTGTGGTGAGTCACTTGGACCTTGCTGGTCCCGACTCTGCACTTTTTTCGTAGACTACATTGTTTGCCAATGCCAAGGCTTGTTGGGGCCCCTACCGGTCATCGACCCCTTGGCTATTGACATCCCACGTGGAACAGTTCACAAACGGCTCCTGGTCTTCCACAGCGTTGCCTGGTCTGCACAGCTGCAACTTCAAGGGCACCGTCAACCTCTCCTACAACCCCGACATCAGTGGGCATTTGACTTCCATGCCACCTGGTCACTCCTGAGTGGCATAGACTCTGTCCCCTCTGCTTGCAGGTTCTTCTCGCCTTGAATCCACCTTTGGGTTCCACTGTATTCTTTCATCTTCTTCTCCGGCAACATCTTTCCTGAAGTCCACCATTGTGGTCTATGGCAGTTTCCAACGTCACTTGACACCTATGCACCCGGCTTCCCTGGTGTAGGTATGCTGGTTCCTGGGGTATCCACAGGTTGGGTGACTCTCCAACCTTCCATCTTCCACGGGGTGTCTTCAGGGTCCACTGGGAAGGGTCCTTTTTTCTTCAAAACTGCAACTGCAACTTACCTATTGATTATCATTGAGCACGCGGTTGTGTTCTCACTCTGCACACGACCTCCATGGGGTTCCTAGATACTCGCCCTGGGAGGTTCCTTGGGTCCCTGCTCTTCTACGTCTTGTGGATCTACTCTTATCTTGAGTCGTGGTTCACATTCCACTATTTTAGTATATGGTTTGATCTCCACCTGGAGACCATTGTGTATTTGTGCTATTGAGGTGCTCTATTTCCTAAGTATTTTGTGTATTGTGTTTATATCTCCGGTAGGAGATAATACAATGTGTTAGTGAGTTTTTGCAAAATACTACACTGTGTGATTCTTTCTCACTTAACCTATACCATAACGTTAAGTATTGGTGAAACAAGCTGCTTTACACTTAATCTGATCTAAGCCTGATGGCTGCTCTCCACAGCTACCACTTAGAGAGCTTTCCAAGGTTGTCTAAGACCACTACACTAAAATCACCAAACAGGTGGTCTGGATTAGTGCAGGGTGCTTCACTTACCATATACTAAGCAATCCTCTAACATTGTGTGCCCCACGTTACTAAAATCCAACAACCCAGTCTTGCCACATTCAGACCAAAGAGTGGTGGTGGGTTGATATGGTTGAACATATTTAGCCCTTGGATACAATGGGGCAGATTTACAATTACTGGTGCATCCCTGCATATCAGCAGGGATGCGCCAGTAATTGTGCGCCGCAGAACCGCAACCCTGGATGCGCCGCATTTACAATGCGGCGCACCATGGGGCAAAACGGCACAGATGCGTCACACATCTGTGCCGTAAAAACAACGCATTTCTGGAGTTGCATCGCAGGCGCGACGCAGCTCCAGCAAGGCTTGGGGGGCTCTATCACCACAATGCTGCGTCAATCCTTATGCCTGCTTCAAGCAGGCGCAGGGTTTTGACCCAGCATGGGCCCAAAAGTGACTGAGTGAAATCTTGTAGATTTCACTCAGTCACTTTTGGGAGGCGTTCCTGCGCAGGAACGCCCCCCCTGCGATGGAACGCCTCCTTTAGGCGCAGGGCTTTACAACGTGATGCATCTGGGAGATGCATCTCGTTGTAAATACCCGGCACCATGGCGCATCTTTTGCGCCGCCGCTGCATCATAAAAGTGATGCAACGGCGGCGTAAAAGAGGCGCAAGGGGATTGTAAATCTGCCCCAATGTGTTTTTAGGCCAGTGATTTATAGTTGACTGTAACGAAAGCTGCAGAGCTGTGGAGTTGAAGCAGGGGTCATTCATGTTGATGATCAAGAGGGCATCGCCGACCACTGGAGTGACAGCAGTCTTGGTGCCTCAGCATGGTTGACAACTGGATTGGTAATCCTTACGCAAATCAAATCAAGATTGGAGTGCACTCTGGTAAAGGTAGGCAGCACTGCATTTAAGCATCTGTGAGGGTGGCATCCCAGCAGGGAGATCAAGGCTACACAAGCAAAGTGTAAGGTGTCTACTGTAGAACAGAGGGTTGAGGGGCGTCTCAGGTTGGTGCAGGAAAGTAAGCTCAGAAGGCATAGTCACTACTCCAGGGAACTTAGCTGCACTTTATAATCATTGGATTCATCCTGATCAACTGGAGCTACACTGGGTGTTGTGACCCTCACCAGCCTGGTATCAGACTCTGCGGGCCCGATTCACAGAACTAATGTAATACAAAATCCTAAACTTACTACTTATGGTATTCACAGAAGTTAGGGTTTTGTCTTAAGTTTGTCTTCAGACAGACTTTAAACAGACTTAAGACAAGTCTGTCTTACATTTGTCTTAGGTCTGTCTTAAGTCTGTCTTAAGTCTGTCTTACGTTTGTCTTAAGACAAATTTAAGACAAAATCCTAACTTCTGTGAATACCATTAGTAGTAAGTTTAGGATTGAGTTTTAAGTTCATTCTGTGAATCGGGCCCTCTGAGTCTGTGCAGGTAGGGGAGTCCTCACAGAGATCATTACCAGCACGCTAAAGGCTTTAACTTGGAACCCTTATTCATTTTACTGGCTGATTTCAAGGTGTAAACATGCTGCGTTTGCAGTCTTCATTCATTTTTCTGGAACTTTTTCTGAATGTGCATGCGAGCTTCATAGCGGTTAGTTTGTAGTGTTTGCAGCTACAGGGACCCCCTGTTCCCAGCCTCTTCCAACTTTAAGAGCTACAGGAACTGAAGCACTGAGTGATCTCACGAGTTGGCCAGAAGCATCAGCTCGGTCAAGTGAGAAAAAATACTAAAACCATAGTCCCAGAGGCAGCAACTTGGCAGTTTTACGCCCTGGCGTGCTCCAACGCCACAGTTTACCCCTGCAGACCCTTCCAAACACAGCTGCGCGCCGGACTGGGGGTGTTACAATTACAGCACAATCGAGCATTATAAAGCTGCCATTTCCAATCATGGCACAGGGGGTGGGACAATAATAAAGCGTTGCACCGGTCAAAGGTCAGACCTAAACAATCCCAATTCCTGGCCATTAAACACTGCACTAAAGTTGTTTTTCAAAAGGATTTCCAAGTAACATTTAGGACATACAAGTGCGAAAGATAACCTTGCAGGATATACTTCAAAAGGTATTGAATAAAAAAGGATTACTTTAAAAGTAGAGTGGCTAAAATGGCCTCCGATTATAGAGTGCATACAGAAAGAAATCTGCAGCGTCAACGGGTGATTAATTCATTGCAAATACTACTTTTACCCTATTCAATGGTACTGGCAGGGTTTTAAGTAGGCCGGGTCTCAAGGGGTCTGAGCACCGGCAGTTTTTTAAAGGGGGCCTCGAAACGGGTCTCTATCGGGCTCTCTTTTGAGCTCTACACCGGTGCACTCAACGGCAGTCTGCACCACTCAACACCACTGCCCTCTATTCCACTCTACTCTGCACCCCTCTACTCCACTTCGCTCTACAGCACTGCACTTTATGCCACTGAACTCTATGGGCCCGATTCACAGAATGAACTTAAGACTCAATACTAAACTTACTACTATTTTGGTATTCACAGAATGCACTTACTACTTTTGGTATTCACAGAATGCACTTACTACTTTTGGCATTAACAGAATGCACTTACTACTTTAGGTATTCACAGAAGTTAGGATTTTGTCTTAAGTTTGTCTTAAGACAGACTTAAGACAGACTTAAGAGAAAATCCTAACTGCTGTGAATACCAAAAGTAGTAAGTTAATTATGTGAATACCAAAATAATAGTACGTTTAGGATTGAGACTTAAGTTACTTCTGTGAATAGGGCCCTATGATACTCTGCAGCACTCTAATCTATGCCACTGCACTCTACTTTGCACCACTCTACTGTAGGCCACTGCACTCTATGCCAAGGCACAATACACCATTCTAATCCACGTCACTGCCACTTTACGCCACTGCATATTATGCCAATCTGTGACACTCAACTCTGCATCACCCCACTTTACCCCACCAAGTTTTATGCCACACCACTATACTCTAGGCCACTCCGCTCTATACTACTGCACTCTATGCCACTCTTCTCTACTCTGCACTACTCTACTCTACACCACTGCACTCTATGACACTGCACTCTTTGCTACAGAACTCTACTCTGCACCATGCCACACCACTGCACTTTAACTGCAACACTCTACATAACTACAATGTATTCCACTCTACTCTATGCCACTCCACTCTATGCCACTATACTCTACTCTGTACCACTCTACGCCACTGCATTCTGCACCACTCTTCTCTACTCTACACCACTCTGCACCACACCACAGCACGGTACACCTCTGCACTCTCATTCCACTGCACCTCGGCATTCTGTCCATCTGCACTCTATGCTATTCTACTCCACTTTGCACCACTGCACTCTATGCCACTACACTCTACGCCATTGTACCACTCTACTCTATGCCACTGCTCTCTACACCACTACAGTCTACCCCATTGCACTCTACGTTACTCTACTCAGCACCACTCCACTCTACACAACTGCACTCTATACAACAGGACTCCAGACCACAACAATCTATGACATTGCACTCTACGCCACTGCACTGTACACTACTTTACTTCAAGCCATTCCACTCTTTGCCACTCTACTTTACTCTGCACCACTCTACGCCAATGCACTCTACGCCAATGCACTCTACACCACTGCACTCTACTCTGCAGCACTGCACTCTATGCCAGTCCACTCTAAGCCACTCCACTTCACACAGTGCCGCACTATGCCACTCTACCCCAGCCCAATCCACACAATGCCACTCTACTTTATGCCACTCTACTCCACCCCACTCTACTCTGTCCCACTCAACATCACTCTACATCTTTCCAAGCCACTCCACTCTATGCCACTCAACTCTTCACCACTCTACGTCACCCCACTCCAATCCACACAGTGCCACTCCACACCACACTACCCCATACCACTCCACACAATGCTTCTCTACTCTAAACCACTCTACTCTTTCATACTTTGCTCTACCCCACTCTACTCTACCCCACTTCACTCTACCCCACTTTACTCTACCCCACTTCACTCTACGCTATGCCACTCTACTCTATGTCACTCTGCTCTACGCCAATCCAAGCCAATCTACTCTGTTCCTCTCTACAACACTATAATCTGTCACTACACACCACACTATGCCATGCCATTCCAGTCAATGCCACTCTAGTCTATCCTAGCCACTCTATGCCACTCTACACCACTCAACACTACTCCAGGCCACTCCACTGCACGGTATGCCACTCAATCCCAATCAACTCTACCACACTCTACTCTAAGCCACTCCACTCTCTGCCATTGCATTTTACTCTATGTCACTCCAAACCATTGTACTCCAGTCCAGTCTACACCACTTTACATCCTTCTATGCCCTGGCACTCCACTCCACTCTACTCTACTCTATGCTGCTGTACAACATGGCTAAAAGACATTGCAAAGTCAATAGCTCTCGTGTGGGCGAAACCTATTGGCTTTGCCAATGATTGTTAACACTTCTAATTGCATCACATCGAAACTGTAATGTGTTTCATTGAAACGAGTTAAGTGCAATGTTATCTTGAAAATAAATACTTTTATTTTCTGTATACTAAATAGAAAACCAAAAATAATTGTAACAGTCACCAATACACCTTAATCACATTTCCAACTCTGACAATAAACAAGTCAATAATCACTTTACCCCTGCCCCTTAACCATACACAACAAACCCATAAACCTATATTCTTTATTATTGATCTTTAACTCTTTACCTTTCACCATAACCCTGTAACTAAACCCTCATTCCCATAACTATATACCTTAAGCTCAAAACCTTTAATGCTATTCAGCATCTTATTAACCCTATAAACCAAACCTTTAACCCTATATCCATAGTCCTATGCCTAATCCACTAACTCATTACATTTAACCCCTGTACTATATGCCCCTAGGCCGTAGCCCTTTACTCATAACATCACCAGTACCCCAAAGCCCTACCCTTTAACCTTAAATCTCTGTCCTAAAATCTTAACCCTGTAATTTAACCCTATACCCAAATCTTACAGCGTTAGCCCCTATACTCTTAACCACAACTGATAACTATATAACTCAAACCCTTAAATCTGCCCTCTTAAACCCTTATCCTTCACCCTTAATCCCTAACCAAATATCCCTACTAAATCCTAGGAAGTGTTATTTTTAGAAGTGCCATTTTCACCTTTTTGAGGCAATACCACTTTTTACTCTGAGTGCAGCCATTTTGATCACTTTTGAGCCACCTGAGCAACAAAACATTGTATTTTCGTACACTCTGCAATTATGCAGCAGATGGTGGGTTGTGTGATAAGGGCTGTACATTTTTACATGGATAAAGACTGCCTGCATTCACATTTACTGGTGTCCCTGCCTGTAGAATGCAGTTTCTGCTAGTAGTGCTTATCCTACAACAAGTCTGCATTAAAGAGGTTGTCTATCTGGCCGGCACCCAGAGGAGTGCATTGAAAGACCCAGAAAGAGTTGGGCTAGGAAAGCCCTGCAACCACTGATGTCTGCATGGCTGGTTGCAAGAGCACGATGTATTATCTGTTCACCTAATCCAAGCTGAGGAGCATTAGAGCAAAGGTGGCTTGTACCTAGAGTAGGAATGAAGGGACTCCTAGGAGTCTGAAAATGTTGATGGACTTGTGGTGCCAAAGCAAGGCCGGATTCAAGAACCACTCCCTAGTTGCTGCTCACAGGTTGGGTGAGGAGCCCAGATATTAGAAGCGAGGGCTCCAGGTCAGGTAGAGTGAAACACTAGGGGCCCGATTCACAGAACTAACTTAAGACAGTATCCAAAACGTACTACTTTTGGTATTCACTGAAGTTAGGATTTTGTCTTAAGTTTGTCTTAAGACAGATTTAAGACAGACTTAAGACAGACTTAAGTTAGGATTTTGTCTTAAGTCTGTCTTAAGTCTGTCTTAAGACAAACTTAAGACAAAATCCTAACTTCTGTGAATACCAAAAGTAGCAAGTTTAGGATTTTGTCTTAAGTTAGTTCTGTGAATCGGGCCCATGGAGTTTATGTGGCCCAGGACAGGTCATTACCCGGGCCAAAAGCTCAGACTTTTAATGTTACCAACACCCTGGCTTTTGTAAGGTTGCTGTGGTTACCAGTACACAACTCTGCTTACTTTGAAATGATGAGAAGAGTCAGTGGCCTGCCTCTAGAAGAGATATAGATGTGGGAGCCTGGCTTGGAGTTTACTATTGTTACCTTGTCTGAAGGTGCAGGTTCTGGGGACATCACGCAGGCCCCTGCAGTGCAGAGGGCCCCTCAACCCTCCAAAGGGCCACCAAACCACGACTGTACCCTCACTCAGCCAAAGGACAAAGTATTTCCATGAGGTAAGGGATACTCAAGGGCCCGTCCTCACATTCTGCAGGGGCCGCTATGCCACTGTGCAGGTTGCTGCCACCTTCATCGTCTATGGACTGTAATGGGACTGCCTGGGACTGGGTTATTATGTGCAGGCTCAATCCACAAAAGATAAATGCAAGCTTTCTGGCCTTGAAAAGTCTGTTTTTTCTGACCTGGAAATGTCCCTCTGTTTGATCTTGAACATATCCCTTCTTTTGGACCTGGACAAGACCCTATTATAGACTCAGACATGATCTTCTGTCTTACCTGACATAGGCATGCTACTCTTTCTAACACCGAGTTGTCTGTGTTTCTGACCCAGGCGTAAGCCTCTTCCAGGCAGATATGCACCTTTATCATCCCAGTGTGTCCCTCTTTGGGACCCTGGACAAACTTTCTCACCTTGTACATGTTCTGATGCAGGCACATCCCATTTGTGACCCAGACGTCCTCATTTTTAACCTCCTTACATGTTCATATTTCTGTCCCAGACAAGACTCTCTTGCTCTAGTTATTGTCCTGTGTCTGAAAGGAACAGCTCTTACTTTTTCACCCTTGTGGGTCCCTCTTTCTTTATTCATACTGACGTGTCCCACCTTTTGATCTATACATGTTACCCTTTCTAAAGGGGACAGATACCTTTTTAGGCCCCGCCTAAGCAGCGCTTGCGCTGTCTCTTCAAGACATGCTGTATTCAGTATATGGGCATAAAGCTCTGCCCACTTTCCCCCCATCTTTTAATTGGCTCCTGTCCCTGTCCTCTGTAAATGGTGGCTTTTCATTGGTCAATAGGCTTGGCAGTCCCCCGTTGTTATACCGCTTTGTCTCTTCTTGTAACCTCCCATGGGGACACCCCCTGTTACATGTGTTGTTACTCCCTAGGTTTTAATTGCAGCCTCAAGGCTCTAGTTTCTTAAAAGGCTTCAGGCAGGACACACACTTGGTCCTAAGCTAGGTTGGCAGTGGTTACTTCACTCACTAGATCATCTTACTTTTATATGAGACCATCTATAAATTTCCCTTCATCAGCTCCACACAAAGTACAACCTAATCAGAAATTAATGTAATCATTCTTCTGTCACATTTCAAATCTACTAATTGTATATATGGACATAGCTGTTTGAATGTACTCATAGTACTGTCTTTCGTGCAATGCATTATGGGTAGGTTGGATTTACAATATCTTCTGCAGGGTGCAGTACCACATGTGTCCAAAAGAGGTCCCCTTTTAGCCACATATAGCACTGCACCCTGCAACATGGCTAGGTAAAAAACTGCCATTTATAATGCCAATAACTCCAACTTTGTAGACATGCAGTGCTGGTGCATTGCTCTCTAGGGACCTCTAGGATCGGCTTGCAGTACTGCAACTAGACATGCGGTGCTAGTGCATTGCTCACTAGGGACCTATAGGAGCAGTTTGCGGTACTGCACCTAGACATGAAGTGCTAGTGTCTTGCTCACTAGGGACCTCTAGGAGCAGCTTGTGGTACTACACCGAGACATACAGTGCTGGTTCTTTGCTCACTAGGGACCCCTAGGAGCAGCTTGCGGTATTGCACCTAGACATGCAGTGCTGTTGCCTTGCTCACTAAGGACCTCTAGGAGCAGCTTGCAGTACTGCACCTAGACATGCAGTGCTGGTACCTTGGTCACTAGGGACCTCTAGGAGCAGCTTGCAGTACTTCACCTAAACATGCAGTACTGGGGCCTTGCTCACTAGGGACCTCTGGGAGCAGCTTGCAGTACTGCACCAAGACATGCAGTGCTGGTACCTTGCTGGCTAGGGACCTCTAGGAGCAGCTTGCGGTACTGCACTGAGACATACAATGCTGGTTCCTGGCTCACTACGAACATTTGCAACACACTAGGTCTCGCATTACTGAAAGTATGAGCTATTGGTGTTGCATTATTATTTGCAATGCCAATACCTCAAACTATTAGTAATACGAGACCTATTGTATTGCAAATGCTTGTTCTGACAGTGATGGCTGCCCCTTTCTAACCTGTTTATGTCCCTCGTGTTCACTACGAAAAGTAACTGTTTCTGCCTCTGCAAATCTCCCTCTTTCTCACACAGAAATGCAACTCTTTCTAACCCTGACTTGTCCCTCTTTGTGTTCTGGACATGGCCCTCTTTCTGGCCTGACATGTCTTCTTTTTGATCCAGACTGATATATCCTTCTAAATGACCCTGATCAGAAAATGTGCCTCATTTTGGCCTTGGTTGTCCTTCTTTCTGCTCTGGAAACATGCCTCACACTGACCCGGATGTGTAGCTCTTCATGACCAGGATATACCCCTGTTTTTTAGGTCGCGCCTGAGCCAATGCGCTTGCGCATTGCTCCGGCAAGATTATAGTAAGCGGAAAAGAAAAGTCTACCAAAACGGCTGCGGATCGCATACAGTTCATGTGATCTATGCGCGTGCACACCATCGCCAGCCACATAACACACCACCATTTGTCTGTGCCTCGGCATCAGACTTCAAAGGAAGCCGCTCCCCCGCTCCCCCGCCCCCCCCATCAGGCTTCAAAGGAATGTGCTCCCGAACTTGCTGGCCTCGCTCTCGTGAGCCTTTATTTACTTGTGTTCATGGTCTGTTCTTCATCGAGCTCTCTCTCTCCTTACCTCTGTTTCTTCCACTCTCTCTCGCTTGGAACCTTGTTGTTTGATATTGTTTGCCCTGGCTCTTCTCTTCCATACAGGCTCACTTCTGTTGCTCGCTACTTTTGCTACTATGAATTTTGGACTATCTCCAACCTCCTCCCTCTCTGATCTTGGATCTCGGCCCCCTCCTCCTCTTTCCTCTCTCCCGCGCTTACTGTTCCTGTCTCCTATTCATTCATCTTCCTCATCCAATTTACCACCATCCCTTCATCTCGCAGACATACTTCCATTCTTGGCTAAGAAAATCATTGCAGTATTGATCTGTGCCTACTCGTCTCTCTTCATAACACATCCCATGCTTTGTTAATCAATGTCATATACATAATGAGGGTTTTGTTTACAGGTCTATTAAGAGGATACTTCACTCTGGGACACCACCACATCACTCGAAGACACCACCACATCACTCAGGGACACCACCACAACACTCAGGAACATCACCACATCACTCAGGGACACCACCACATCACTCGAGGACCACATCACTCAGGGACACCACCACATCACTCAGGAAAATCATCACATCACTCAGGAACACCACCACATTACTCGGGGACACCACCACATCACTCAGGGACACCACCACATCACTCAGGAACACCACCACATCACTCAGGGACACCACCACATCACTCAGGAACACCACCACATCACTCGGGGACACCATCACATCACTCAGGGGCACCACCACATCACTCAGGGGCACCACCACATCACTCAGGGACATCACCACGTCACTCAGGAACACCACCACATCACTCAGGGACACCACTGCATCACTCAGGGACACCACTACATCACACAAGGGCACCACCACATCACTCAGGGGCACCACCACATCACTCAGGGACACCACCACATCACTCAGGGACACCACCACATCACTCAGGGACACCACCACATCACTTAGGGACACCACCACATCACTCGGGACACCAGCACATCACTCAGGAACACCACCACATCACTCAGGGGCACTACCACATCACTCAGGGACATCACCACATCACTCAGGGGCACTACCACATCACTCAGGGACATCACCACATCACTCAGGGACACCACCACATCACTCAGGGACACCACTGCATCACTCAGGGACACCACTACATCACACAAGGGCACCACCACATCACTCAGGGACACCACCACATCACTCAGGGACACCACCACATCACTCAGGGACACCACCACATCACTCAGGGACACCACCACATCACTTAGGGACACCACCACATCACTCGGGACACCAGCACATCACTCAGGAACACCACCACATCACTCAGGGGCACTACCACATCACTCAGGGACATTACCACATCACTCAGGGACACCACCACATCAATCAGGAACACCAGCACATCACTCGGGGACACCACCACATCACTCGGGGACACCACCACATCACTCAGTGGCACCACCACATCACTCAGGGGCACCACCAAATCACTCAGGGACACTACCACATCACTCAGGTGCACCACCACATCACTCAGGGGCACCACCACATCACTCAGGGACACTAGCACATCACTCAGGAACACCACCACATCACTCAGGGACACCACCACATCACTCAGGGACACCAACACATCACTCAGGTGCACCACCACATCACTCAGGGGAAACACCACATCACTCAGGGACACCACTACATCCCTCAGGGACACCACCACATCACTCAGGAACACCACCACATCACTCGGGGACACCACAACATCACTCAGGGACACCACCACATCACTCAGGGGCACCACCACAACACTCAGAGGCACCACCACATCACTCAGGGACACTACCACATCACTCAGGGACACCACCGCATCACTCTGGGACACCACCACATCACTCGGGGACACCACCACATCACTCAGGGACACCACCTCATCACTCTGGGACAGCACCACATCACTCAGGAGCACCACCACATCACTCAGGGACACCACCACATCACTCAGGGGCACCACCACATAACTTGGGGGCACCAGCACATCACTCCGGGACACCACCACATCATTCAGGGACACCACCACATCACTCGAGCCCAATTGTCCACGGACTCGATAATTCTCTCTTCGGTGCCCACTCTAATCACGGGTTCACACTATGCAACTCTGAGCATTAAGCTTGCTTAATCTCCACAACGGCCCCCCACATCACTCGGGGAACACCACCACATCACTCGGGGACACTACCACATCACTCGGGGACACCACCACATCACTCTGAGACACCACCACATAACTCAGGGACACCACCACATCACTCGGGGACACCACCACATCACTCAGGGACACCACCACATCACTCAGGAACACCACCACATCACTCAGGGACACCACCACATCACTCAGGAACACCACCACATCACTCGGGGACACCATCACATCACTCAGGGTCACCACCACATCACTCAGGGGCACCACCACATCACTCAGGGACATCACCACATCACTCAGGAACACCACCACATCACTCAGGGACACCACTGCATCACTCAGGGACACCACTACATCACACAAGGGCACCACCACATCACTCAGGGGCACCACTCAGGGGCACCACCACATTACTCAGGGACACCACAGCATCACTCAGGGACGCCACCACATCACTCAGGGACACCACCACATCACTCAGGGACACCACCACATCACTCACGGACACCACCACATCACTTAGGGACACCACCACATCACTCAGGGGCACTACCACATCACTCAGGGACATCATCACATCACTCAGGGGCACTACCACATCACTCAGGGACATCACCACATCACTCAGGGACACCACCACATCAATCAGGAACACCAGCACATCACTCGGGGACACCACCACATCACTCGGGGACACCACCACATCACTCAGTGGCACCACCACATCACTCAGGGGCACCACCAAATCACTGAGGGACACTACCACATCACTCAGAAACAACACCACATCACTCAGGAACATCACCACATCACTCAGGGACACCACCACATCACTCATGGACACCACCACATCACTCAGGGGCACCGCCACATCACTCGGGGACACCACCACATCACTCAGGAACACCACCACATAACTCAGGGACACCACCACATCACTCAGGGACACCACCACATCACTCAGGAACACCACCACATCACTCAGGGGCACCACCACATCACTCAGGGACACTAGCACATCACTCAGGAACACCACCACATCACTCAGGGACACCACCACATCACTCAGGGACACCAACACATCACTCAGGTGCACCACCACATCACTCAGGGGAAACACCACATCACTCAGGGACACCACCACAACACTCAGGAACATCACCACATCACTCAGGGACACCACCACATCACTCGAGGACCACATCACTCAGGGACACCACCACATCACTCAGGAAAATCACCACATCACTCAGGAACACCACCACATTACTCGGGGACACCACCACATCACTCAGGGACACCACCACATCACTCAGGAACACCACCACATCACTCAGGGACACCACCACATCACTCAGGAACACCACCACATCACTCGGGGACACCATCACATCACTCAGGGGCACCACCACATCACTCGGGGGCACCACCACATCACTCAGGGACATCACCACATCACTCAGGAACACCACTACATCACTCAGGGACACCACTGCATCACTCAGGGACACCACTACATCACACAAGGGCACCACCACATCACTCAGGGGCACCACTCAGGGGCACCACCACATTACTCAGGGACACCACAGCATCACTCAGGGACGCCACCACATCACTCAGGGACACCACCACATCACTCAGGGACACCACCACATCACTCAGGGACACCACCACATCACTTAGGGACACCACCACATCACTCGGGACACCAGCACATCACTCAGGAACACCACCACATCACTCAGGTGCACCACCACATCACTCAGGGGCACCACCACATCACTCAGGGACACTAGCACATCACTCAGGAACACCACCACATCACTCAGGGACACCACCACATCACTCAGGGACACCAACACATCACTCAGGTGCACCACCACATCACTCAGGGGAAACACCACATCACTCAGGGCCACCACTACATCCCTCAGGGACACCACCACATCACTCAGGAACACCACCACATCACTCGGGGACACCACAACATCACTCAGGGACACCACCACATCACTCAGGGGCACCACCACAACACTCAGAGGCACCACCACATCACTCAGGGACACTACCACATCACTCAGGGACACCACTGCATCACTCTGGGACACCACCACATCACTCGGGGACACCACCACATCACTCAGGGACACCACCTCATCACTCTGGGACAGCACCACATCACTCAGGAGCACCACCACATCACTCAGGGACACCACCACATCACTCAGGGGCACCACCACATAACTTGGGGCACCAGCACATCACTCTGGGACACCACCACATCATTCAGGGACACCACCACATCACTCGAGCCCAATTGTCCACGGACTCGATAATTCTCTCTTCGGTGCCCACTCTAATCACGGGTTCACACTATGCACCTCTGAGCATTAAGCTTGCTTAATCCCCACAACGGCCCCCCGTGGCGGGATGCCTGGCTTTCACCTTGGGGATGCCCAGTACGGGTTATCTCACAGGGAAAAGCCAGGACGGGTTCCCAATGCAAGCGCCGAGATGCCCTAGGGTAAGTCGAGCGCTATATAAGAACACACATACATACATACATACATACTCGGGGACACCACCACATCACTCAGGAACACCACCGCATCACTCGGGGACACCACCACATCACTCGGGGACACCACCACATCACTCGGGGACACCACCACATCACTCGGGGACACCACCACATCACTCAGGGACACCACCACATCACTCGAGGACACCACCACACCACTCGGGGACACCACCACTTCACTCAGGAACACCACCACATAACTCAGGGACACCACCACATTACTCGGGAACACCACCACATCACTCAGGGACACCACCACATCACTCTGGGGCACCACCACATCACTCGGGGAACACCACCACATCACTCGGGGACACCACCACATCACTCGGGGAACACCACCACATCACTCGGGGACACCACCACATCACTCGGGGACACCACCACATCACTCTGAGACACCACCACATCACTCAGGAACACCACCACATAACTCAGGGACACCACCACATCACTCGGGGACACCACCACATCACTCAGGGACACCACCACATCACTCAGGAACACCACCACATCACTCAGGGACACCACCACATCACTCAGGAACACCACCACATCACTCGGGGACACCATCACATCACTCAGGGTCACCACCACATCACTCAGGAACACCACCACATCACTCAGGGACACCAGCACATCACTCAGGAACACCACCACATCACTCAGGGGCACTACCACATCACTCAGGGACATCACCACATCACTCAGGGGCACTACCACATCACTCAGGGACATCACCACATCACTCAGGGACACCACCACATCAATCAGGAACACCAGCACATCACTCGGGGACACCACCACATCACTCGGGGACACCACCACATCACTCAGTGGCACCACCACATCACTCAGGGGCACCACCAAATCACTCAGGGACACTACAACATCACTCAGAAACAACACCACATCACTCAGGAACACCACCACATCACTCAGGGACACCACCACATCACTCATGGACACCACCACATCACTCAGGGGCACCGCCACATCACTCGGGGACACCACCACATCACTCAGGAACACCACCACATAACTCAGGGACACCACCACATCACTCAGGGACACCACAACATCACTCAGGAACACCACCACATCACTCAGGGGCACCACCACATCACTCAGGGGCACCACCACATCACTCAGGGACACTAGCACATCACTCAGGAACACCACCACATCACTCAGGGACACCACCACATCACTCGGGGACACCACCACATCACTCAGGAACACCACCACATAACTCAGGGACACCACCACATCACTCAGGGACACCACCACATCACTCAGGAACACCACCACATCACTCAGGGGCACCACCACATCACTCAGGGGCACCACCACATCACTCAGAGGCACCACCACATCACTCAGGGACACTACCACATCACTCAGGGACACCACCGCATCACTCTGGGACACCACCACATCACTCGGGGACACCACCACATCACTCAGGGACACCACCTCATCACTCTGGGACAGCACCACATCACTCAGGAGCACCACCACATCACTCAGGGACACCACCACATCACTCAGGGGCACCACCACATCACTCGGGGGCACCACCACATCACTCTGGGACACCACCACATCATTCAGGGACACCACCACATCACTCGAGCCCAATTGTCCACGGACTCGATAATTCTCTCTTCGGTGCCCACTCTAATCACGGGTTCACACTTTGCAACTCTGAGCATTAAGCTTGCTTAATCTCCACAACAGCCCCCCGTGGCGGGATGCCTGGCTTTCACCTTGGGGATGCCCAGTACGGTTTATCTCACAGGGAAAAGCCAGGACGGGTTCCCAATGCAAGCGCCGAGATGCCCTAGGGTAAGTCGAGCGCTATATAAGAACACACATACATACATACATACATACTCGGGGACACCACCACATCACTCAGGAACACCACCGCATCACTCGGGGACACCACCACATCACTCGGGGACACCACCACATCACTCGGGGACACCACCACATCACTCAGGGACACCACCACATCACTCGAGGACACCACCACACCACTCGGGGACACCACCACATCACTCAGGAACACCACCACATAACTCAGGGACACCACCACATCACTCGGGGACACCACCACATCACTCAGGGACACCACCACATCACTCTGGGGCACCACCACATCACTCGGGGAACACCACCACATCACTCGGGGACACCACCACATCACTCGGGGACACCACCACATCACTCTGAGACACCACCACATCACTCAGGGACACCACCACACCACTCAGGGACACCACCACAACCCTCAGGGACACCTCCACATCACTCAGGAACACCACCACATAACTCGGGGACACCACCACATCACTCGGGGACACCACCACATCACTCCGGAACACCACCACATAACTCAGGGACACCACCAAATCACTTGGGGACACCACCACATCACTCAGGGACACCACCACATAACTCTGGGACACCACCACCTCACTCTGGGACACCACCACCTCACTCTGGGACACCACCACATCACTCGGGGACACCACCACATCACTCTGGGACACCACCACATCACTCAGGAACACCCCCACATCACTCAGGGACACCACCACATCACTCAGGAACACCACCACATAACTCAGGGACACCACCGAATCACTCAGGGGCTCCACCACATCACTCAGGGACACCACCACATCACTCAGGAACACCACCACATCACTCAGGGACACAGGGACACCACCACATCACTCAGGGAAACACCACCACATCACTCAGGGCCACCACCACATCACTCAGGGATACCACCACATCACTCGGGGACACCACCACATCACCTCTCTTCGACATCCATTTGTCTCTTTTTATAAATGGGAGATGTCCCTCTATCGGACTTCCTGGACTTTTCTTTTCCCTCTTTCTGACCCTGACAGTAGTATAGTGTGGGCCACAGGGCCGGTTGCCATGGGTGTAAAATTCCTAGCGGCACAAAATAGGGGGCGCAATACCTGCCTTGCACCGGGTGCTGGCAATCCCCACTACACTACTGCCCTGATATAATCCTCCCCTCTTATCTGCAGTTTGTGCTCCTTTTGAACCTCACAGTTAGCTTTTTCCTGTCCCTGCATCTGACCCTCTTTCTGACCAAGAACGGCTATTCTTTCGGGGTGGTGGCCGAGACGTCAAACGTGGCGTTCGGTCTTCTTTGACGGAGCTCCGACACAAACCATGCGGATATCCGTCTATTATCGAGGCACAGCCCGAAAAGCAGCTGAAACACGAACTATAGCACACTTGAGACCTAACATGAGGGTGTTGAGACATGGCTGATTGTTTATGCCGGCGCACATCGTGCAAGTTACATTGGTGGCCTGCGGAGATCCGAATACTGCTCCTCATGGTGGCCTTGGAAGAGTGAGGCCCCCCTGTGTGGTTTCCTAGGCGGCTAGCAAAGGCCCGATTGCCGTTCCTTGCTGAGGTGGAGCGGAGCAAGACTGATGGGTCTTTAATAGGAGGCACCAAACCGGTCACTGTGCACCCATCCAACTCCATAGGAGGCAAGGTTCGATTGGATCAAAAATAGGCCCAAGCACGCTAAAAAAAAGTGGCCCACATTTGCGGATTGCCTTTCCGCAAAACACTGCTTCTAGGAAGTTTTATGAAAAGAAGGGAGGAGGTCTCTGACAGAGGCATGTTTTGATAAATTCACTTAGATAAAAAAAGGCACAGATTAGTTCACACTGGTGAACCACACCTCAACATAAGTGAGGCCACTTCAGCTCAGGCCCACCCCTGCTCAATCTGCATACACTAATGGGCCAGCCTAGTGAGAGAAAGGAAGTGACACCTCCACCTGTGGGTAAAAGGGAGGAAATAGAGACCCATCTGCCTCTAGAAAAGCCACTCAGGCACCCAATGGGCTGCTGGCAGCATCTGAACAGAACAGACACTGTCCAAATCAACCCCGAGGTTGCCCAAAAAAAGTAGCTCACAGATGGAACTCAAATACAGCCCCTCGGCCATTGCCCGAGTGCCCACCTTACCAATTCGATCCTGACCGGAGGGGGTCCCTCTCGCTGTTGAAGAGGAGGGGTGTGGGGTGCAGGCTCGCAGACCATCCCGGTTGATGGCCGAACACGGGTGAGGACCCAAAAGCAACAAGCTTGGGGAGATGGTGTGGCATAATGGCCAGAGCTGCTAACTTTGGAACTGGGGAAACGTGTTCGAGTCTCGGCGTCGGCTCACTATCCTGTGAATCTTGTCAAATCACTTAATCTCCCTGTACCTACAAAAAACAAATGTGTCCTTGTGTAATGTAATTGGTGCTCATGTAAAGCGCTCCAATAAGTTCATAGAGAGTTCGTACTATATAAAACTTTTTTGGCATTCATTTTTGGCCAGTGCCTGGTTGGGCCACCTGAAGTGGACTGGCAAAAAGACAGGTGTGGTGCAATGGACGAGGATAGAAGTGGGCTCCTGGAGTGCAGTGGACCCTGGGTCATGAGGTTTGCCTTCCGCTAAGAAGATCAAGACCTGCTGGCGGATTGATGTCTTTTGACCTGTGACTTATCTAATCGGGCCTCGTCTACCCATAACGTCTTCCACTTAGGACCGCTGCAAGTGTTTACAGCGCTGAGTTAGTTCGGCTCTGGACAGTGGAATTTCTGGGCAGGTTCAGCCAGGGGCATACTCCACGCCCTCTTTCTTTGCAGTCTCTGATGACTCCTTATCCTGGGGAAAGACCCGCATGCTTGCATGCTTGAGATGCATTCCTGGATCGGAGAAATGGGGGTCTCCACATTCAAACCTCTCTCCCTATTGATGCTTGAAGCTGTGAGAGTCCCAGGTGACCCACAAGAGATTGCTAACTAGGGTGGTGCCTGCGATGAGGGTGGGCTGGCGGTGGCAGTGCAGGCAACCCCCTTGAGAGAATCCTGATTGAACTATAAAATGTAGCATAAGCATGAGGACTACTGGAGTCCCCGGAAAGAGACTCTGCTGCCGTCTCCTCTTGTGGGGGCCACAATTAAGTTATAGTGCCTCCCCTGACTCATCTTGACAGGTGAGGGGGGACATCATTGCAACAATAACATAAGCCCCGTTGAACCTTGTTCATGCTGGTACACCATCAGCTGCAATGCGGAAGGGTAAACATCATGGGGCACACTCCGTACAAGGAAACAAATTTAGAAATTCACCATGCCTACTTCAGTCCAAGAGAGTGAATCACCTGCGTTGCCCTGCAATACCCCGAAGGACAGGTGGCTTCGATCCTACAAGCCATCCAGGACTCTCCTTCATCCCTGGAGGGGAAATTGTCGAGCTCAGGGTCGACCTTACACTGCTATGTTAAGATTTGCACAAGTCTGTGGACAGGGTCACTGTTACAGAGAAAAGGATTTCAGAGGATAAGGATTCCATCCAGGGATTCCAGTCAACAATCTGCGGGCTGCAAAGAACTTTGCAGCAGCTTGAGGAGGCCGTTGAGAGACACTCCTGTTGGAAGAACATCCAAATTGTTGGCATCCCTAAAGGAGCGGAAAGATCCTCCCCAATTCTGTTTGTCACACAGTGGTTGAAGACTAGGTCCCCAGGCAGGAACTGAAGACATACTTTGCGGTTGAGAGGGATCACAGATCGCTCACTCCGTACCCGCCAAAGTCCATTATGTCCCACATATTTAACTTTGATGACTGGGATGCCATCCGGAGAGCCTCCCGACACCAGGACTACCTGTGATATGACTCCTGTCGGATCATGGTGTTTCTAGACTATACATTGAAGGTGCAACATCAATGATGCACTTTCCTGGAGGTAAAACAAAAGGATTGTGCTGTGCAGATCCAATACATGCTGCTCTTCCTGGTCTGCCTTAAAACCATCTTTGGGGAAAAGGCTCTCTTCTTCAATACCCTGAAGAGTGCATGGTCCTGGGTGGAGGAGAGACCGAACTTCATCCGGGACGGACCCTCACAGGTTGAGAACTCGGACGAAATGTCAACCAGTCTTGGAGACAGCTGCCACTGTTGTATTTCTATCTAGGACCCTAATTTGATATTCCCGATTCAAGCCCTTATGTGGTTATAATAACTAGTATCCTTTTAAAGGCATAAGAATCATATCCATATTTAGTAATAGCCCATGCAGTCCAAAGCACGGCAAGGCTACTCCCATAGACTCCTAGAAAGCACAACGCGTTCTTTAAACAAGCCAAGCCTCCAGCAGCCTGGGAATTCCCCCTGCTTTTGTTTTGATTTGCACAAGAACTCCTGGAGTCCAGGAAGAACTGTTAGTTCTTCGTGACGTCTTATGTCCAACCTTACGTCAAACCGGGCACCTTTCAGGTATAAATATACCAACATTACCTTAAGCAAACACACGGTGGTGGGGAGCAGAGCAACGTTCTACTTGTCCGAGAGCCTAGCTGTTGCCAAAGCCGAAGGAAGCCGCCCCTCCCTTTTTTGATGCGCTGGAGAAGCTGCCCTTTTCTCACGCCGAGAAATCCAGCTCCGGTGTTCCCAAGTCACCCTCGCGGGTTGCTGGGAGATCGAGTCCTGAGAAATGAGATGCAAGACCTCCTTCATTCTATAACCAAGGTACGGAGCTGATTAAAACCTTAGAGAGAATTCTTGATTCCGATACTTGGGAAAAACCTAACTTAACTTAAAACTGCTACTTACTTACCCCTTCCCACGTATTAAGCTTAGGTCAGGTACACCCGGGTAGGCGTATCTTAGAAGCATCAGTTGAGTTTGTTAGTCAATGTTTTTATATATGCGCCAAGAAACCGCTGGTATACGTGCGCTCTAAAAGTACTTTTAAATTCAAAATTCAAATTCATGTATATATTTTATCCATTTTAAAGTATCATATGGCTAAAAAACCGTATCAATGCTTTTACAGTATTATTTCATAATACTACTTTTACTGTACGCACTTTACAATGAGTATTGCAATTGTGGCAATTCATTTCTCTTGCATGAGAAAGAAGACTGCTCAATAAAATACCACCTTTTATTGAAAACGCCCGTCTCTCTATTTCTCTGCACTCTGGTGAAATTAAGCATGCACGATTGACTGAGTGAAATAGCTGCCTATTGTTTTCACACGACTCTAGAGATACACTCTGTATTCTGAGGGAGCAAAGTTGTCATGTTTATACGGTTGTCAGAAACTAATCCCTTCTTGTCTAAATCAGGACGGTTAACCCTTCCCTGAACATTCGAGAAAGTTTCTAGTGACCTCTGAGGTAGCTGGCAAAAACGAATTAAGTCTAACATAGTCAGTAGAGACCTAGATGACCTCAGTCCTACGTCTACACTACTGTTTATGTTATTCCAATGCGCAGAGCTTATTGGGAATATAGGAACTACACTACATGGCGCCCAACGTTTGGTAAGGCGATAATCTAACGCAAGACACTAGAGTAACTCAGTCGTGCTTTTCACACAGACCCCTTTATTCCCATAAAAACTCCAATAGACGTCTGGAGTGGGTGAAAGGTTAATATCCGCCGTAACTTAGTAGGATGAGAATCCTAAGTATTAGTTTTTGGTTTAGTCAAAGTTGAATGATACAGGGTTCCAAAATATTGTGCACCTAATCTTTGTTTCCTTGAAACTTGATCTGCAACAAAAACATTTTTAGTCAATAAAATGACGGAAAGTGAAGAAGAAAGAGATAAAGAAGCATTAGCAACTCAACTCTTAGAGGAAGACACAAGTCTCCAGCAAGGTGACCCAAATGCTATAATCATTCTGGTCAATATAAGAAAAACTATAACTCTTAAACTTATAGAAAATGGACTATCACCAAGAGGTAGTACGGTCATATTTGTGATAGAGGCACATGAGTTTCGGCAGACAGAGGTATTCTATTCATGGATACATTTTCCAGCAGCACACGCTGTGACAAAAGATTTCCACTATTACAAAATAGAGGAACCTCTGGATATATACACTCCTTTCGAGGACGTTGAAATCCCACTAACTTACCAAGAGCACCTGCTCTGGTTTAAAGGCGCCCTAAAACATCAAAATCACATCACCAGGCATGGTCCATAGGTAGACCAGGAGCCACGTGGCCGGTTCTAGCCAGCTACACACCACACCCAGACATTGAAACAATGTCAAGCGAAGAACTCCTAGTTAAACTAAAAGAATTAACAAAGGCATATAGAGAATTAGTTCAATTGGCAAGGGACGATATAAAATACCTCCAGAAATTGAAGGAGACAGATATTACAGACCAACCATTTGAACTTGCCAGAATCATAGAAAAATCCTATGAAGAACTAGGAAGAGATAGTTTGGGTGGGAAACCAATAAAACCCCAACTAACTGAAAATCCTCAAAAAACATTTATTAAAAATAATCTAAATAATCCAAAAAAGAGTTGGGATGGTAATAAACAATCCACTCCCAAGGAAAAACGATTCCAGTCCAGAGGAAGATCTCTTCAACGGAAAGAAAGATCTCCTGGCCAAGGAGGCGAGTCTCCCCAAAGGGAACCCTCTGAAAAAAGATATAATCTCAGAGATAGGGATAAATTGAGAAAACCTGATAGATATCAAGATATTAATGCACGTCCCTCTCGATCTTTTCAGACTTCCTCACAGAAATCGGCAAGAAGAAGATGGTCAGAACACAAGGAAGAGCACGTCAAGTCCAAAGACAAAGAACCTGCTCATCAAAGTAAAAAATCACAATTTCCCATAAAGAAGATAGAAAGTATTAAAATTAAACATGCCGAGGATTCTGAGGCCACAACTGAAAAATGGAGAGTGGGCCCAGACAATGCTAGACAGCGCAGCAGAAGTGACCATTGCTCGCAAGATCCTGATGAATCTTCTGGAGACAGTGGACACGAATGAATACATTCAGGTGGAAACTGCAGACACACGAGTTAGCGTGCCCCATAAACTATATGAAATAACATTACGTATAGAGGGGGATAAAACTAGGAAAATAAAAGGTCTCTTTTGGGAGAATCTTTCAAAAGGCTATGACATCCTGTTAGCTGAAAAGGACTGGCCACCAGAATTTGCCAGGGAGTGCCATCATGGCGAAGAAATGATTATGCCTGCCTTCTCAAATCATATTCCGATTCATAAAAAATACACATTTACAAGAAAATGGTCAGTGGCCCAAGCCCCTGCATTATACAAAAATCATGTAGGATGGGATGAGGACTCTCCTCCCCACAAAATCAAGTTAAAAAATCAACCGACTGCAAAAAGGCAGTACCCAGTTAAACAAGAAGCAAAAAAACAAGTCAGGAAGATCTTAGATCAACTTGAATATCAAGGGGTGATTGAAACATGCACCTCACAAATGAACAATCCTTTGTTTCCTGTCTCCAAGCCAGATTATTCATATCGCCTAGTTTTGCACTACAGACATTTAAACTCCTGCTGCATAACTTTTGCAGTACAAAACTCACACAGTGCAGCACTGATGAACAACATTGTGCGCAAAAAATATAAAACAACATTAGATATCTCTAATGGATTCTTCTATCAAAACATTGCACCTGAAAGCAGGTGCTTGACCGCTTTCTCAATAATGGGGTCGCAAAAACAATTTTGCCGACTCCCACAGGGATTCAAGAATAGCCCAGGATTATTCTCAGCAAGGGTAACAGAATTACTACAAATATATGATGATGAGGCATTATCATATGTTGATGACATCTATCTTATAGACGATGACCTGGAGACTCACTTAAAAAGAGTGAACACCATAATTCTTGGGTTCGCATCAGAGAGAGGGTTGCAAATTCAACTTTAAAAAGTCAAAAATTGCCCATCTAACTGTCCTATTTTTAGGATATGAATTATCAAGTGAAGGCAAAAGCCTGACAGACAACTTCTTCGAGAAGTGTGCAGTACTCCAAGCACCAAAAACGCAGAAAAATTTACAATCAATACTAGGCTTCCTGAATTTCGGGAGAACATACATTCTAAATTATGCAGAGAGGGTTAAACCTCTCTATGAATTAATAAAACCTGATTTCAAACCAATACATTGGACTCAAAAACACACAGAAATTTTGAGATCATTACAGACAGACATGTTAGCTAAAACAAAACTGCAAACTCGCGAAAACGTACGCAACCTTGTAATCCGAGTCATCCCAGGAAGATGCGGATTCACATACTTGACCTCTAATGAGGGAGAAACGGTACCTATAGCTTACAAATCACATTTGTACACTGAAGCTGAAATGAAATTCAGTTCTACAGAAAAAATTCTGACAGCGGTTCAAACTGCTGTAGCAAGACAAAGAGCCCTAGCCCAAGGCAAGAGAATAACTGTCTATACAGCAGAATCAGCCCTTGAGGCATTAACAAGTCCATGCAATCTGAATGCAGTGGCATTAAATCCAAAATGGATACAATGGGAAAATTCTCTTGCTGCAGAAGATGTGAAATACTATTTTGACCCGAAACTGAAAAAACTAGATGATCTAGAATACGAACAAGAATATCCTCTGCCAATCGAAATTCTGCCTCTCGAACAATATACCTGTGTGATCTACATGGACAGATTTGCACACCATTACGATGTAGAGAAGAAATCCTACAATGCAGCGTGCGCAATTGTTAAAGGTCGCAGGCGCTCTGGTAAATTCAAACCAATGATTACCAAAACTGAGTCACTCAGAAACTGTTCAGCTCTGCGAGCTGAAATAAGATCTTTAAAGATGGCGCTTGAAAATGCCGATCGTGAATTCCCCACACTAAAAGTGTGCGATTCACATTACTGTGTCAGGTCATACAACAGTGACATGCAGACATGGAGCAACAACGGTTACAAAGATGACACAGGTGCCACAATAAAGCATAAAAAGCTTTGGGAACAAGTAGTTCTTTTGCAGAAAGAACTACAAAAGACTCACGTGATACACGCACTGAGTCATCGACGTGATGGCGTTCACGTTGCAGGGCCACAGCGGCAACCGGCTTCCGTAGCCACTAAAAGGCGTTCAGAAAAACAAATAGATGGAGAAACCATGCTGGCAGAAAAAGCATCGTTAAAAGGCGATTATGCAGCATTACCTCTCAACTGTCCACTCAGTAATACATACATAATTGATGCAAACTCCGTTCCTTTTTCTCAAATACCTGCAGTGGGGGATAGATTCATTCCAAACACGAACCGGAGGGTTTTCTTGATTGAAGACGCACACATGGGACTGGGTCCAAGGCAACAAGAGATCTTGAAATCTCTAATAGAATTACAATCAGAATTCTGGTGGCCGGGGATGAGCTTGCAAATTTACAAATTTGCAATGGATTGTACAGACTGCAACAGAGATTGCAGTTGTGAACCGGACCAGACTATTGCCAGGACACCTTTATTAGAAAGCATCAGGCGATCTATACGCATAAATCCAGCCGGAGAAATGCGTCCCCATAATTATTAAGACTGAATTCACTTAAAAATGTAGACCCCAGCGCTCGGCTGATGCCAGAACTGTTATAAATGATTTGCGAGTCTTTATCGGCACATACGCAATTGGCATGCTACATTCTGACCAGGGTCCTGCGTTTAGCTCTCGAGCTTAAAAAGAGGTCATGACCAGCATGGGCATTGCATTGCAGTACTCTTCTCCCTTCCATCCTGAGGGAAATGTGGTAGTGGAAAGAAAAAAACGTGACATAAAGCAATCTATACCGGCGAGGGTATTAGGTTCGGGTGATGGGTGGGTCAAACATCTAATAAGTGTCCAACGTAGTCTTAATAACATGCCAAGAAATTCTCTAGGAGGTATCAGTCCGTACGAACTTTTGTTTGGTACTAGAATGATTATCCAGGATCTGGATCGTCAAACTTCAGTGGTAGAAGAAAAAACTTTTGATATCAAAGATCGTTTGGCTGTTTTACAGGACTTGAATAAAATAAGAAAGAGTCTAAGTAACATAAAGAGTAAGCCAACAACTACTGAAGAACCACCTGTCCCAGCAAGACATGTGTGGATTCCAAAGATTGGGGATCTGGTCAGAGAAAAGATCGTGGTAAAGAAGGAATTTGGGCCTTCTTACAGAAAAACAGTACCTGTCTTAGCGGTCAGCGGAACAAGATCAGTAGTACTACCGCCACTTGCTGATAAAAATGAAAACAGAATTGTTTCTATCGATCTGGTGAAACCACAAACATGTGGCCGATAAGAAATAGCAGGCCCAGTGGACTACCAAGAAATAGCAGAAGACCAAACTTTGCTACAATCCAAGAGGTTCAAACTGAGAGACTAATCACATTCGATAAACCAACAGTAAATAAAAAAGGACTATGCAACAAAGCCATGGAACTTGTGCCTCTCGAATCCCAAATTGCAACAATTTGTGATGATACACCAATCTACAACGATGTAGCATCAGAATGTACAAATGTAACAAAAGAAAATGCAAAGATCAATGGAAATCCGGAAGCGATCCCACCAATTGATAGAACTGCATCTGGCTTTTTTATCAACTTTGGTGACTTTTCCGATGATCCAAGTGAACACGGAGACAAGCCAGCAACAAAAACTTTGAAAGAAAAAATGACCAAGCTTTTTCACCGACTAAAAAAAACATATCTGATTTCACCATGGATTGAATTTTGGATTGTGTTAGGTGTACTTTTCCTCCTGCTCTGGCTCATCATGGTTTTATGTTTGGGTAGATTCATTGATGGAAAATATAGTACAATGGACACAGCAAGTCAGAACATCAACTCGGTCCTAAAGTCTCACAGAACCTCTCACATTGAGAAAAGAGAACTATCATCAGTAAACATCACAGCCAACCCAATACCTGGGGGTATTGCATGGGACAGAACTGACTATGATATTTATGGCCCGATTGAGCTCTTGAAGTATCCACACCAGTTTAAGGTTTCCTTAAGTGACTCTGTGATACCAAGTTCTTTTTCTGATGATTGGGACTTTGAAAATATTAATAAAATGATGTCAGATTTAGTAATGTCAGCTAAATTTACAGAACATGATTATTTACAGGGTTCATCAAATTATGAAGAATTATACTGTTACAATCACTATGGTCATCAATATTTGCATAAATCTGTACAACCTAGAAATGTTTTTACTTATAATCAATGGGAACATTGTCCAACTCCTCCAAAAGGAAGTTCAAAGACATTTTATGAGAAATGTCCATACTTCTCAGGGTTCAACAACAGTGATCCAGAAATGTTTTATTTTAAAATGTTAAACAAGACAGGAATGAAAACAATGTTAACAAATACTAAATTGATTTATTCTGAAAATTTTTATGACAAAATGTCTACATTTGGTTTTGAATTTTGGAAAAATAACATTGAAACAAAAACCATCTGGGGTACAAAAGACTGGCAGGTACAAGGACTAGAAGCATTATTTAGAGCCTGCAAGATCCCAGAACAAATAATATTCCTGAATGATACCATTCAACAAACTACTTGTCTTGGTTTAGCTAAGATAAAAGACTTAAATAAACCGTCTATTCCAAAGCCCATAACTGAAAGCAATAGTACTACGGATGTGGAAATAGACGTATCCCATATTTTTCACCAAAACAGAGCAAATCATGATTGGAAAAAATGGTTGATCTGGCCCACAGACACAAACAACTGTCAAGATAGATTCCTGAACAAAAGACAGGGGTTCAAAATGACCAGGCCAGAGCCAAGATACTCCCAGAGACAACATCCAGGGATAGTTACAACATACAGTGTAGGGAAATTATGCCTTGAGTGGGTACAGAAATCCACACTGGCTGAAATTAAGCAACAGTTGACTTTACTTAAAGAAGGTGCTGACTTGCGAGATTTCATAATGGGACCTCGCAAACAGCGTCAAAAACGTTTCATAGCGGCCGGTATATACGCTGCATACAACGAAGCTTGGAAAGTAATGCAAATTGAAACAGCAGAAAAAATACGAGAAATTGATCGTATAAATTTGGAAAAATCACTTTCTGTTGTGGACAATGGGTTAATGACTCTGTCTTCCAGAATATATTCACTGGACAGTATTGTATCATTTGCCTTTGATATAATAGAGCAAGACTTGCTAATGTTACAACATGGGCAGTCCCAATTGCGTTCTATTGTACAGCTTGGCTGGACGTTGCAAAACCTACGTTCAGGCTACGTGCCATGGCGTCTAATCAACATAACGTCATTATTTTCTATCTTTAACCTTACTGATAAACAAATCAGTTTGGCACATAAAGGAGCAGACTATACGATTCTGAGCATTGAAAAACTTGAGAGATTACCATTGACAATGTCAGAGAGACCTGTCATTGAATGGATAATACACTGAACAATCACAATTCCGATAACAACTTTCCAGTTTAAATATTGCCAAAAATATATACCAGCAGGCCAGTATGAAAGGTTGGATAAAGGATACATCAAATCAACCTGGGATTTACCTTACACACACACATGTTATAGTGAAGGGAAAAAGGAGGTATTCCTTAGTTGCAATAATTGTTAAAAAATCACTAAGCGGTACACTTCTGTGTCAAGGTATTAACTTGCATGGAGCCTGCGAAGGGTCTTCAAATAACCTTTCATGTCACCTGCAAGGCACTCCTGCAACACAGATAGAACCATTCTTCAGACAACACTCCAACGGTAGCTACGTTGTAATAACTGACCACAGCTGTTGTGGAATGGTGCCAGGAGAATGCTATCTCGTAACTGTTACTTCCAGGGTCGTATGCTGTATACAAGTATTGTATCCAAACAGCAATCCAGACATGGAGGCAGCAATATGGCCTTATGTGAATATCTCTTCTATTCGAATTGATACTTTAAGCAGAATGAAGTCTATTCTTTTACAGACAACTGTGCCTTTGACCTCATCCAAAGAAATGTATGATCTGCAAGTTGCAAGGACAGCAGCAGAGATACATACCCTTTTATCGACAAATTGCCCGTGCATTTCGTAGAAATGTTAATTCAAATTTTAAACATGTCTGATACCAGTGGCATCGCACATGTATTTAAGACAATTTTTTCGGGACTGTTAACACCATTTGAAACAGTTCTGGGCATCTTCCCAAATTTTGTCAATTCTGTCTTTGGCAGCATACCTTTAATTTTGGGACTCATAGCAGGAATTTTATTTTTGTTCCTTCTGCTCCGATATGGCAAGCCAATCCACAGACAAGATTCCAGCAACGATGGAAGAAACGATCCTAGCAATACGCTACCGGGACAAAATCACTAGAGTCCTCGGATTGGCCCGGCTAAGAGATCTGAGTGCAACTTGGTTTCTTTCATTCAGACCAATCTGACAAGATTGCATCTTACCTGTGCTTCGATGTCTGCTATGCGGAGAAGAATGCGTGTTGGATGTCTGTCTTACACTACCATCAGCAGTACCAATGGATATCGATACTTTGCTAGGTCCGGTAACGACTCATGCAACGTGTTGTCCCCAGCGGCTACCTATTCTGATGACGGCTTTCGTTGAGACTTCACCATTACGAGTAGGTGGCGGTGAAGTACGAGAGGAAAGCAGCACCAAACAGGTACAACCTTCTGTGAGCATTGCTGATCCAAACATCGATGATAGCAATCACGCAGAGAACTGCACAGTTGCAGTGTTTTCAAACTTGGTCGAACTTTCACCTGATGTTGTAGACCAATTTTTTGCAAGCCTGTCTGATATGTTGTTCTCCCCTGAACAACGAGAATAACTTTTAAAAACAACAAGCACACAGCGTTCCCTAAACTCTGAATTTGACCTTCACTTCTGTTAAACAAAGCAACTGAAAACATTTGGATCTATTTTTCCTCTGAAAGCGAAATAATTTTTTCCTCCAAATCAAAATATTTTCCATTTTTTCCGGCACATGGTACTTTGCTTAAAGTAGAACTATTCTTAGAGAACAGAGCTTCTATTTTTAGAGACAATATTTTACCTCAACCTCTTGCACATGTACATTATCGTATAAATAATATGTGATGAAATGGTCTCGACCTTCTCTTCTGTATACAGAGCCATTTCATGTGTATTTTCGCAATACGTTCAGCTGATATATATGCATTTAACTGAATGATAACCTTGCTTGAAAAACGTACAGTACCAATACTCATTCTTCGTGTATAAACCATACACCATTTCAAATGCAATTATGTATGTTGGGGTGGGTTGGAAAACACACATGCATCGTATGTTTAATCTTGCTTATTTTTAGTAATGATGGACATTAATACGTGGAGTGGGTGTTGTATTTCTATCTAGGACCCTAATTCGATATTCCCGATTCATGCCCTTATGTGGTTATAATAACTAGTATCCTTATAAAGGCATAAGAATCATATCCATATTTAGTAATAGCCCATGCAGTCCAAAGCACGGCAAGGCTACTCCCATAGACTCCTAGAAAGCACAACACGTTCTTTAAACAAACCAAGCCTCCAGCAGCCCGGGAATTCCCCCTGCTTTTGTTTTGATTTGCACAAGAACTCCTGGAGTCCAGGAAGAACTGTTAGTTCTTAGTGACATCTTATGTCCAACCTTACGTCAAACCCGGTACCTTTCAGGTATAAATATACCAACGTTGCCTTAAGCAAACACACGGTGGTGGGGAGCAGAGCGACGTTCTACTTGTCCGAGAGCCCAGCTGTTGCCAGAGCCGAAGGAAGCCGCCCCTCCCTTTTTTGACGCGCCGGAGAAGCTGCCCTTTTCTCGCGCCGAGAAATCCAGCTCCGGTGTTCCCAAGTCACCCTCGCGGGTTGCTGGGAGATCGAGTCCTGAGAAACGAGATACCAGACCTCCTTCATTCTATAACCAAGGTACGGAGCTGATTAAAACCTTAGAGAGAATTCTTGATTCCGATACTTGGCAAAAACCTAACTTAACTTAAAACTGCTACTTACTTACTCCTTCCCACGTTTTAGGCTTAGGTCAGGTTCACCGGGGTAGGCGTATCTTAGAAGCATCAGTTGAGTTTGTTAGTCAATGTTTTTATGTATGTATATATTTTATCCATTTTAAAGTATTATATGGCTAAGAAACCATATCAATGCTTTTACAGTATTATTTCATAATACTACTTTTACTGTACGCACTTTACTTTATAATGAGTATTGCAATTGTGGCAATTCATTTCTCTTGCATGAGAAAGAAGACTGCTCAATAAAATAACACCTTTTATTAAAAACGCCCGTCTCTCTATTTCTCTGCACTCTGGTGAAATTAAGCATGCACGATTGACTGAGTGAAATAGCTGCCTATTGTTTTTACACGACTCTAGAGATACACTCTTTATTCTGAGGGAGCAAAGTTGTCATGTTTATGCGGTTGTCAGAAACTAATCCCTTCTTGTCTAAATCAGGACGGTTAACCCTTTCCTGAACATTCGAGAAAGTTTCTAGTGACCTCTGAGGTAGCTGGCAAAAACTAATTAAGTCTAACATAGTCAGTAGAGACCTAGATGACCTCAGTCCTACGTCTACACTGCTGTTTATGTTATTCCAATGCACAGAGCCTATGGGGAAAATAGGAACTACACTACATCACTGTGCAGTTGGAGATCTAGGAAACACCAGCATTCTGATGAGATGCTTTTTGACACTCCAAAACACCAATGCCCATTGTCAGAGGGAGACAATTCAGTGGAGACGAGGCCCATGACTCCTTGGCTGCTCAGGTTGGCTGTGTTCCCTGATCTCCGTTGAGATGCATGGTCTACTCTATAGCCACACTTTGACTCAGTAACTTTTGATTTGTAGGGTTTATTTTGTGGAGAAAGTATGGGAACTCAGGTGCAAAGGGATACTATTGTAGTTAGTTTGCCCTGTTGGAAAGTGTCCCAAATTTATTGCTCAAAAGATACTTACTGTTTCCAAAGTACAGGGAGGGACAAGAGTGGGTGATACTTGTTTACTGATAGTAGACATGTGCTAGACAAGTTCTTACAATATTATTTCATGGACCCGCCAAACACACTAATTCACGTTGACTAACCAGATGATACATATGTGCCTCCCTATGTCTGACCTAACATACACAGCAACAAGAAGCCAGATAAAGATCCTCACATGAAACATCAGCGGTTTATTAGACAAGAGTTAAGATAGGTGCAATACTAAAAGATGCCAAATGCTTAGCTGTGCACATTCTTGTCTATAGGAGACCCACTTAGTGCGTACTGGATGTCCCTTCCTTGCCAGACAAGGGGTTTTTCCAGGTATTTCACGCTGCATTCTCAAAGGGATCATAGGGCGGGCCATATGCTATATTCCTTAAAAGTACCTTTTACGGAATATAGCATGTTACAATGCATGCTATAACATCACCTACTAATACAGAGCGGTTGTTACAACGACCGCGTTGTTAGTAAACGGTGCATTCACATCGCAAGTCCTTACAACGACTTGCACTAGGGGGCGCGCTGGACTTAGGAATAGTATTAATTACTATTCCTACTCCAGTTTGCGCAACAGTAGGGAAGGTGTTGGAATGTATTTCAAATACCTGAGCGCCCCTTGATGCAAGTTGTTGTAATGACTTGCGATGCAATTGCATTGCGTACTAACGCGGTCGTTGTAACGACCGCGTTGTAAATGTAGCGCGATGCAATGACAGCGTTGTAAATGCTGTTTCCCCCTTTTACGATGACACAGATCTGGCATGACAACACAGGCACGTCTGTAGCTGTATTTGAGCTTTTCAACATAGAGCCTCTATCTCTGCTCAGCATCCCTGCTCCTCCCCTATTTTCAGTAGACTTAAAAAACCATAGGGGCTTTGAAGGCCAAACTCATCTGCGACCCTAGGGAGCAGGCGGAGATTTCAATGGAGTATTGATTGGTCAGCTAACACATCGAGGGGGTGGTCGGAGATGACTGTTGGTCAAACTCCTCAGACAAATCCCTAAATGTGTTGAGGTTGTCAGGTGTGTGGAGGGTCCTACATCCCCAAAGAAATGCTATACTTATTACTCTGTGGCTCATGGGACCTTCTCCCATCTTGACTACTTCCTTATGTCCCATACTGAGACACATTGTGTGCCCGAAGTAGCTATACGTGTGAGGGGTTTGTCCGATCACTCACCAGTGGCACTCAGTCTGGGACGAGGGCCAAGGAATTATATGCTACGGTGGAGTTTTAGCACACACTGGCTGACCGACTCGAAATGCTATCAATACTTACGTGATGCCATGGACCATTATTTCAGCATCAACAAAGATGCCGGTGATTCTCACATAAGACCTTGGGAAGCCTGTAAGCCCATGCTGTGGAGGGAGGCTACCAGCTATCATACAGGGTGAAACCAACAGAAATATTAAGAAGCAGCAACCTTGAAAGCACATATAACACATATATTAGAATTGGTAGGGCAGCTCACAGGCTTGTTTTCACCAAGACATCTCAGGGATTCTCTGCACACCCAAACTGTCCTCAAACAGACATTGTTGTGAGAGGCAAAAAACGCTTGGTTACTCATGCAAAGCCAAATTTATCAGTGGGAGATAATACAAGCAAACCTTCCACTGGCTATGCTCAACTACATCTCAGCCATGAGCCTACTAAATATCTGCTGAACGAGGATGATATCATGGTGAAGGGGGAGCCTGGCATAACCCATTGGTTGGTATCCTACCATGCTGGCCTTTATTCATGCGCAGATGTGTTTGACTTCACAGCACTAGCAAATTTTTTTGCCGACCTCTCAAACCTGGTGTTAGCCGTAAATGAGAGACACAGAGAGCTATTAGAAAGAGAGGTCACAGATGAGGAGCTAGAAGATGCCCTTGGTCAGCAAAGTTGGATAAGACACCAGGCACTGACGGGTTCCCTGAGGAGTTTATTACATCCTACAAATCACATGGAGGTTTCTCTTGAGGCTCAATGGAAGGGAAGACTGTCCTGAACTCCAAATGGTCAACATTGTGGTCAGCCCAAAACCTGGCCAAAAAGCATTGCAGCAAAAGGGTGAACAATGCCCTAGCATTGGTTGACAGATTACCAGGTGCCCATATAATCTTCCTAGCAGATATCTACAAAACATTCGATTAGATTAGCTAGGAATACATGTTTCTCCTCCTGTGAAAGATTAACTTTTTCCTCAAGGTTAATAGCTGGATGCACCTGATGTGCACAGACCTCTTGGCACGTGTCAGAATAGGAAGCTCATTCTCAGGCATCTTACCGGCACAGAGGGGGACCCGTCAGGGCTGCCCAGCTGTGAGCCTTGGGGCCTCATTTATGAAAAGTGACGCATCGCAGCGTGAAAACAGCGATGCGTCACTTTTCACTGCGCACTCCTTGCGACACCAATGATGCGTCATATTTAATGTATGACGCATCATGTCGCAAGGACTTACAGATACGTCAGTATTTCTGACGTATCTGTAAGCGCAAAAGTGACACATTGCTGGAGTGTGTCACAAAAGTGACGCAACTCCAGCAATGCGTCCTTTCACATGGGGAAAGCCCCATGTGAAAGGGCTTGCGTCAGTCTTACGCCTGCTGTGAGGCAGGCGCAAGATTTTGACGCAACAGCGTCCTAAAAGTGGCGCAGTGAAATCTAATAGATTTCACTGCGTCACTATTACGAGGCTTTTTGCCGGGGGAACGCCCCCTCTGCATACATTATACCTGACGCAGGTATAATGTGGCGCAGGGGTTTAAAAAGTGACGCATCTACCTAGATGCGTCACTTTTTAAATATGGCGCAACAAGGCGCATATTTTACGCCGCTGGTGCGTCACAAAAAGTGACGCACCGGCGGCGCAAAACTGACGCAAGGCCTCATAAATAAGGGCCCTGGTCTTCCCTGTGGCATTCGAGACCCTTACCGGATGGTTAAGCATTTACTCGCAGGTTAAGGATTTTGATTGGGCAATGGGCATTTCAGACAGAGTGGTGCTCTACGCCAATGATGTCCTTATATTTTTTATGTTATTGTTCTCCAGGCACACAGAGTTAAATTGAGATTGTGGTTTCAAGAGTCTTTTTATTCCTTGATTCTGATGAAGAAAGCCCTTTTGCCAACACGTGTTTCGTCTCAAGCTGTTGATGTCACAGCAGACTTCCTCAGGGCAAGATTCTACAGCAAATCATAATCTCGGATTTAAACACTAATATTAGATTCATATTAGAAACAGTTTTTATTACTTTAGAAGTTGTGACAGGCCTACAACCTTGGTCGCATGCTCTAAGGGTTCCCAAAGTATTTTAGTAGGTGTTTGGTGTATTCTTCAACTCAAAAGCACCCTGGGCCTCATTTATGAAAGCCTTGCGCCACCGGTGCGTCACTTTTTCCCATGTTAAAAGTGACGCACCGGCGGTGCAAGGCCTTCATAAATAAGGCCCCCTGTGTCAAGCCTCAATCTTGTATCCCAAAGTGCTGTGTTTCACTAGGTATTATATTAGTAGGTGAGTGCATATCGAACTCATAGACACCCTGTGTCAAACATCAAGTCTATATCCCATTGTGCTGTGGTTTTTAAGTGGACTGTACTCTATCAATTTAGCTTTATTCGATTTGTAAAAAAAACAAAATTATAAAAGCATTCATTTAAAAACGACATGATAAAAAATACCAATACATATAAGATAGATACATTAACAAAGTGACAAAAAATAGTACAATACATGGGAGGCTAAATGTTTATCAAGGGCACTCCACTCAATACAGATTAATATATATTAAGAAATAAAAAATTAAAACTTTATACACTTATGTTAAAAACGGTGATTGCACTTTCTTGATAGGCTATGCACAAATTTTTCCAGGATTACATCGAATTCCTGAGCCTGACAACAAATTTTAAGTAGGTAGATACGACTTTGATGACATGTGCGTTTTCTAGTGTTTTCAGTTTGTTATAATCCACTCTGCAGGTTCGTAAACCCCATGCCTTTAACAGAGGTTTCAAAAATCTTTCCCTCAGGAGTAGATAAAGCCTGCAAAATAATATGCAATGAATATTGGACTGGTGTGAGATGTTATCACACGGGCAGATTTCTTTTTCCCCTGTCCAGTCATTGCATTGCGGAAAAGTGATTAATCTGAAAAAAGTGTCCGTGCGGAAACGGGTCAAAAGCATACGTGTAAACAGGGATGGTTCTAAGAGCAAATACTGCTGGATCCCGCCTACAATGGTGGTCAGTTGATTCTCTATGAGTGTGCTTTTGCCCTTTTCTACGAGCCATCTTTTACTGTCTAAGTGATCGAGAACCAATTTTTTCAAAGTAGTTCTGGACACAGCCTCCATGCTTGCAGGGTTTGAAAAGTATTCCGGGTGCCCGATATCTTTAAGCATTTCTCTTACATATTTAAACCATTTGATGTAATCAGCACCATCTAAGCTGAGACAATCTTTAACCCCTTCCATGCTCATGATGAGCTGAGCTCGTCATGAGGCACAGTTGAGCTGTGCTGATGACGAGCTGAGCTCGTCATGACACCAGCAAATTGGCAATTTCCAGCACAGGGGAAAAATAACCACAGCAGCGATGTGGTTAATAACATCTCTGTTCAGGCTTGTCTCAGGTTTTGATCAACATGGAAACCTAGGGGTCTCTACAGGAAAGTGTCATGGAAATTCCTATTTACTTAACCCGACGTCTAACATAGTACATCTAGTTAAAGTCAAGACTAAATAGTTCTGACAAGACACAAAAAATCTAAAGAAGGGAGCCACCAGTGATTGTAGATCAAAAGCCTTTTATAGGATTCCCATCAAAGACTTGTGATGATCAATGTTATCATTTGGTCCTCCTTAGGGTTGTGTGTCTCTGGATCATTGAGACAAAGATCGTACCCTATGGTGGATAAGGGTTCCGACCCGCAATCACTGCTGGACCATGTGGTATTGATCTGATGGAATCTGGTGCAGTGCAAAAAATAAAAGTGGTGAATTAAAATAGGATAGAGAACCTAGAGAGGACATTTTTAATAGGGAAGGTCTCTTCCTGTTAAAACCAAGAACAGCGCAATATCATAGCAGTTTAAACAAATATCTGCAAGGGGGCCAACATGTTTCAGCCTAATGGGAAAAAGGTACCCAGGCTTTCTTCAGGGCCTCTGTTCTAAATAGTAATGCTACTGCATATAGTGCAAATAATGTGCCAAAGCAAAAAATGTCATAAAACAATCATGAGTGTCATTCTATAACAGCAAAGGATATATTTCCGACGTCTGTTAACTCTCCTCGGTGACACCTGGTGTATTAGTTGCATCTACAATGGAAAAATCACACAGTGACCCCGCTGTAAAGATTAATTGTAAAAGATCGCATGTCCAAAATATTACACTGTAAGGACATTATCTACTCACCCAGTGTGCCCGGGGAACAGACCTCACCTCTCCTAGACCTGGCTCAGGACATGTGAGACCCCGCTCTGCAGAAATAAAACAACCTGACCTTAAATACAGCAGAGAGAATATATAAGCCTATCCTGCTCTGTCTTGTATATACCTGGATCAGGTTTATCTTGCAGCTTACTCCCAGAGCTAACTACCTATCATAGTCCAGTACACAAGGATCATACACCAAGACACTGACCACTTCCCTTCCAGTATAGCAACTATGATGTGATGCTGAATTCAACAGGCCATAGTTAGATCTTAGTAAAATGGCCCTTTTTAATAAGTGTCCAGCAGTGAACACCCTTAAACACACACTTGAGAGATTAACCTGCTTACAAGATGTATTCATAACCACATAGTGGAAAACAGAGGAATTGACCATGAGAGTGGCTTACCTGTCCGTCGTTGCCTCTGGCCGGCACTGAGTCAGGGGGAGGCAACGAACAGGACAGGCACAGCCTTTAAGACTGGTCCAGAGCATCCATATGTAGCCAATCAGTGTTGGTTACTCATAGAAAAAAACGCCTCGTGTTATAGTGGTAAAACGAACAGTATATTAGGCTGAGCAACCCTACCTGGAAACGCCATAGATATTGCCCATGCATTCCGAGTTAAATTTCCATTAGCACAAAAGAAAACAACTAAACTGAGCCGATAGCTCGGGCTTGCACAGAGAAGTGTCCCCCGCAATTCTTGGCAAAATAATATTGAAAATCATGGCTTTTGCATCGCAATTTGAAGAACTACAAAGTGGCATCACTTCAATGATAAAAGTAGCTCTAAAAGTACAACAGAAAAACTGTCAACCACAAATCATGTAAGGAGCAGAAGTCAACTGAGACAGAGGTGAGTGGTCACGCCCAACAGATGCATGGTCTCCCAGCTACCAGATACAACTAAATATAATAAGGTAAATGTAGTAAAGTCACCAGTAGCGGGTCGGAACCCTTATCCACCATAGGGTACGATCTTTGTCTCAATGAGCCAGAGACACACGACCCTAAGGACGACCAAATGATAACATTGATCATCACAAGTCTTTGATGGGAATCCTATAAAAGGTTTTTGATCTACAATAACTGGTGGGTCCCTGCTTTAGATTGTTTGTGTCTTGTCAGAACTATTTAGTCTTGACTTTAACTAGATGTACTATGTTAGACGTCTGGTTAAGTAAATAGGAATTTCCATGATACTTTCTTGTAGGTTTCCTTGTTGATCATCTAACTTTGCAGAGGGGTACTACCTAGACTGGTCTATGAATATCCCTCAGGCCCTCTACTAATGTTTTGTTATTTGTCTCAGGTTTTACCCAGACATTATGCCACAGTAAAATAGGTGAAGATTGTATGATGTCCGAGATGTATGGGAGATCTAGTTCATTATGGACAACATATGTAGCTGTGCCCTTGGGGTTTGCTAGTAAGTAACGAAGGAAAACATTCTCAGAACGTTGAATGTTTTCTACATGCTCAATCCCCCAGAGGCCAGCTCCATATGTGCCGGTAGATGTGCATTTAGCTTTGTAAATCTGTAAAAGTGTTCCAACCGGTCTACCTCCCAATTTTTGGGCAAAATTAGTCAATTCACCCGTGGCCCTAGAGAATGCTAGACGCCTTGCTGTTGCAGCTGCCTGCCATGTGCCCTTTCTGTCAAAATTAATGCCAAGGTAAGAGAACCTGTATGTGTTCTCAACTTTTCTCCCGTCCAGGAAGATTGGGCATGATGTCCTTCTGGTCCCGGTTCCACAGGACATGGTATAAGTTTTGGAGACGTTTACACGTAAACCTCTATTTTTCATAAAATCTGTAAATTTCCCTACTGCCTTTTGCAGTCCTACCCTTGTCTGAGACATTATTGCGGCATCATCCGCATATAGGCGTATAGGCATTGGGGACCCGTTTATTGTTGGATAGTCATGGCATACTTCAGTAAGAGGTTGGCCAACAGCATTAATGTATAGGGTAAAGAGCAGTGGTGCTAAGATGCACCCCTGTCTTACCCCTCTAAGTATCTGGAACTTCTCGGAGCACTCGCCCCTCCTCCCGTATCTAACTCGGACGCCTGCCCCCCTATAAAGTTCTCTGATGAACAGGAGGATTTGTTTGTCTAAGCCAATCTCAGAGAGTATCACCCAGAGCATCTCATGGTCCACGCAATGAAATGTGGAGCTTAAATCCACGAAGGTCACAAAAAGATTTCCTTTTTTGGCCTGGGTGTATTTAGCTATTATCACTGCCAGGTTAAGGCCTTGTTCTATGGTGCTTTTACCTGCTCTGAAGCCGTATTGTAAGTTTGAAATAACGCCGTGCTCCTCCGTCTAATCCTGGATCCTATTTAGGATAATTCTCACGGCAACCTACATCAGGGCATCGAGTAGCGAGATCGGTCGGTAACAGGTGGGGTCATTCCTGTCCTCTTTCTTAAAGATCGGTACAACGATAGCCTCTGGCCAGGTAGAGATAAATCCTGAAATATTTGAGGAGTTGAGCACGTTAGTAAGCAGGGGCGCCCATAGGTCAATCTCCAATTTATATACATCTATAGGGACACAGTCCGGACCGGGTGCCTTCCCTGAGGGACTTTCTTTCAGTGCCCTGATAACTTCCTCACATTCATACGTAATACCCAAGGGGAAAGCACTGGGTAATTTATGCCCCACAGATGCGCTAAGATCATTTTCCTGTGGAGATCTAGATTCCACAGCCTCTGCTTTGTCGTATAGGCCTTTAAAGTGTGTAACCCAGGTTTCACCCGGGACTGCTAAATCTATTTGGGGCACCTGCTTGCTTTGCAGAAAAGGGGCATTTACTGCCTTCCAAAAAGCTATATTATCCCTCCTCTTGGATGCTTCATGAAATGCCGACCATGCATCTTTTTTTAGTTGTTTTTTCCTGCTTCTTTTAGCGGCACAATAAGAATGCCTGGCTCTCTGGATTTTTTTTTCCTGCGATCTCGGGGTGGTGTGTAAGGCTTTCTTTAAGGCGGCAAGTGCCTTAGTGCAGCTCTCGTCAAACCAGCCTTGACTATTTTTTGGGGCATGGCGAGGCACCCCATTTAAGAGTCTTTTTGTTTCCGGTAGAATTTTAATGAAGGAATCAATAACTATATGAGACTCATCCTTATTGGAGAGGCAAGTTTGAATGTCCTCATAAGTATTTTTAACTAGGCTTTGGAGGAAGTCCACAGGCTCCACCTTATCCCATTTGATGCAGTACCCATTGGTGCTGGCTAACCTTAATGATGGATTATATAGAGGGTTAATCATTGGGTAGAATACAGTGCCATTAGATTTTACGGTGATAGAAATAGGATAATGGTCGCTAAGAATGATATCCGGTGTATTCCAATTAAGTATTGACCCTGAGTATCTTGAAGATAGGAGGGTGAAATCAATGGTTGAATTGCATCCTCTCCCATTAAAAGTGGGCCGGAAGGGTTTGGTGGGAGAACATAATTCATTGACGTATGGCAGGATGAAGTGAGAAGTCAGAGTATTCAGAAGGTCCCCCAGTTTAGAATGATTAAAATGAGTGGGAGCATCTTCCTTATTATCGTGCAGGCCACAAATACCCCCATCACCTCGAGGGCATAGGGTACAGTTGAAATCCCCTACCTATAGCAGGGCCATGTCTCCGTCCATCTGCTCCTCTATTTGTACTCATTTGCATCACGTGCGGTGATATTAATTAATTTAGACCCAACTCAGTCAACACTCACTTAGTCTCCTCGCGCAAGCGCAGTATTATGGCTTGTCAGGAAGTGTCACGGTCATCACCTCTGGCTAAAACCAAAGTGAAGTCCATTATTAAATATCCAAATACATTCTCAAGTTCTTAACCATGGTTCTATTGCACCTGGGTGCCCAGTCTTACCTATATCTTGAATTGCTGAGCTTGTTTTCGTAAATAAATGATTGCATGTATCTGTAAATGAAGCACATCACTTACGAGCAGTCTGACCCAACTAAGGTCCACATACAATTTACAAATCTTCGTGAAAAGGCATCTCAGGAGTAGGGATGCCACCTTTCCAAGAGAAAAATACTGGCCATTTGTTGTTGTTTAAAGAGTCTGCAAAGGTCTCGCCTTAACGCTAAATAGGGCTGTAAATAAAATGGTATGTATTCATTTGTAGCATGACTTTTCTGTCTTTGTTTCATTTAATTGTTAGTTGTGGGTCATTAATGCAGCCCTAGAATACATTTAAAGGTGCTATTTATATTTGCTGTTTGAAGTATGCACACATAAGTGCTAAAAATACCAGCTGTAGGTGATTTTACTTATTTTGTACTGGCTGGGACATCAATATACTGGTGGTGCTGGTATAAATCCGATCAGCTAGCAACCCTAATCAGGAGACTGAAAGTTTTTTGCAGGATCAGAACATTATTTCCTCCACCCTCCAGCCCTGATTGATGCCACCATAGCAATCGTTTAACTTATATCTGAAAAGCTACAACAGCTGTCATTACAAAAATGATGAAATGCTCCAGTTATCTGGGAATACATTCTGCATTCAGCCGACTCCCTCCTCATTATCACCACTCAACCTTCACTTTGATGTTCACCCTGCACTCACAGCAATCACACTGCACTCACAACACTGCTCACCATGCATTCATGGCATTCATCCTCCTAGTGGACATTTATGCCTCTCTTCCCTCTTGGGAATTTCAAGGGACGTGTTTGACTTTTGTGGATATTCCCTCTCCTTGTCCCTAATTGGACTCATAAGGAGACCTCCCTAGCTTTTTCTTTATTTATTTATTTATTTATTTATTTATTTATTTATTCATCCTCCTCCTACCCTGCACTCAAACTAGCACACCGCTCAATCTGCACGCACATGACACTCCACTCACTTGTCACTTTCACTGCTCACCCTACACTCACAGCAATTGCACTGTACTCACCCTGTTACCCTGCACTCACATAGTTCATCCTCCTCCTACCCTGCGCACACCACACGCAATGCACTCACAGTAACCACACTGCACTAATGCCCCTTGCCATGAACACATGCCGTTCTCCCTCCACTTACTCGGTCACATGAGTGCACCGCTCACCCTGCACTCACAGTGACCACACTGCACTCACACCACTCACCATGCAATCACACTTTTCACCCTGCACTTACATAAGCACACTACTCACATTGTACTCATGTGATACTTCACCCACCTGTCACTCTCACTGCCCACTCTGCAATCTTACTCAAGCAAGCACATCACTCCTCATGCTTTCATTTTCCTACTCTGCACTTTCACCTTCACCCACAATCATATGTCACAGCGCTCTCACAGATCACTCTTCACTCTTGCTGTCACTCTATACCCCACACAGGCACACCACTCACCCTACATTTATGCTGCTCATGCCAACTAGCACTTACTACTCTCACTCTGCACGGACTCCTCTCGCCTGACACTCACATGGGCCCTCCTCTCACATTGCATTCATGCCGTTCACCAACAGTCAAATCGGCACATTTTTTACCCTACACTTGCACCACTCACGCTGCACTCACTCACACTATTCACCATCACCCTGCACTTACATGAGCACACCTCTTACCCTGCACTTATAAAAACAAGCATTTGCAATGCAATGGTCTCGGCATCATTAAAGGTAGAGCTATTGGCATTGCTCATGACATTTCTTTTTTTTCTTTAAATCATAAATAAATGGCATTGTCATTTACATTGCCAATACACAGCACTCTGCACTCAACAGCACACACCACTCTGCACCTGCACTCACTGCTCTGCACACTCACTCTGCACACTCACTCTGCACTCACTACTCTGCACTCACTATTCTGCATTCTGCACACTCACTCTGCACTCACTACTCTGCACTCACTATTCTGCATTCTGCACACTCACTCTGCACTCACTACTCTGCATTCTGCACACTCACTCTGCACTCACTACTCTGCATTCTGCACACTCCCTCTGCACTCACTACTCTGCACTCACTATTCTGCATTCTGCACACTCACTCTGCACTCACTACTCTGCACTCTGCACTCACTACTCTGCACTCACTACTCTGCACTCTGCACTCACTACTCTGCACTCTGCACTCACTACTCTGCACTCACTACTCTGCACTCTGCAGTCACTATTCTGCACTCTGCACTCACTACTCTGCACTCTGCACTCACTACTCTGCACTCTGCACTCACTACTCTGCACTCTGCACTCACTACTCTGCACTCACTCACTACTCTGCACTCACTACTCTGCACTCACTACTCTGCACTCACTACTCTGCACTCACTACTCACTACTCACCACTCTGCACTCACTACTCACTACTCTGCACTCACTACTCTGCACTCACTACTCTGCACTCACTACTCTGCACTCACTACTCTGCACTCACTACTCTACACTCACTACTCTGCACTCACTACTCACTACTCTGCACTCACTACTCACTACTCTGCACTCACTACTCACTACTCTGCACTCACTACTCTGCACTCACTACTCTGCACTCATTACTCACTACTCTGCACTCACTACTCTGCACTCACTACTCTGCACTCACTGCTCTGCACTCACTACTCTGCACTCACTACTCACTACTCTGCACTCACTACTCACTACTCTGCACTCACTACTCTGCACTCACTACTCTGCACTCACTACTCTGCACTCACTACTCTGCACACACTACTCTGCACACACTACTCAGCACTCACTACTCTGCATTCTCCCTTCTGTAGTGTAAATGCCCTTCACGGCCGGATGCAGTATGTAGGTACTCTCATATATTTCTTGGCACCTACGATGTAAGACTGTGTGTTGGATGTAGGAGGACATATATAGCAGTTTTGTTTCACTCATTGCACTAGCACTGTGCTTTTATCCTCTCTTCTCCGTTTGATTAAACACATCACTTATTAAGAGGGGGGCTTCGGGCAGCGCGCCTGGCGCTGTGACAGGGAAGGGACGCATGTCTCCTCACAGGAAAGGGTCGGCGGCAGCAGTGCTTTACTGCACATTCTGCAAAGCAACCCGCCGCATCAGCATCATCTCCAGCGCGTCGGGTCAACCGTAAAAAGTGCCCCGTGTCCAGAAACAGCATAACAAGTACCCAGGCACACGCGCTCCTCCGAGAGGGGCTCTTGGATGAATGCAGTTGGGTGGCACGCGCAGTATTTTTCGATGGGCCGCGAAATGGATTCGTCAAGATATGTTCTAGACCACCACCCATCTGTGAAAGTTTTCAAAAAATCTTTTACGTCGCTGCCAATACAGGCACAGCAGAGCTGCCAGACAGGCACGTGGCGAGCCAGCGAGCCCCGAGCTTACAGCACGTTAGACTGAGAGGCATATTATAACTATGCTGTTATGGGTATGGCTTAACACTAAAATACCTAGCGTACGAAGGCCAACATGTCATAACTAGTTTAAGCTAACCTACAGAAACGGCATTGTTCCCTTTGGCAGACATGGGACCCTATTCGAATGACTCAGATATTGTGTCACTGTGAAAGTACATACTGCATTCCCTTACTCGTTTGTATAAATATTCCGTCAATGGAAAAGCAGAACAGGCAAAAAATAGAAAACGAATGTCACACGTGGTATAAAAACATTTGTAAACATTTGTATTAATGAACACTGTGCCCCGGAAGTCAGGCACGGTCGCCTGTGACGTGGGCGAGGCCACGTCCAGACCGGAAGAGGAGGCAGGCGGAGTCAAATGCGTCTCACGCCCGGGGCTCCTGTGAGCGGTGTGGAGCCCCGGGGCCGCGCCAGCAGGAGGTTGGGCGCCGCGTGCTGAGAGCAGAGTCCCCAGCATTGGACAGGTAAGTTCCAAAAGGCTGGGGGGCTTGGTGCACTTGTGTGTGTGTGTGTGCGTGTATGCTCGTGTGTGTATGTATGTGTGCGACGGTGACGGCGGGGGAGGGATGGGGGCCTCGGTGCACTGGTGTGTGTGCGCGTGTGTGTGTATGTGTCAGGGGGGGTGTCTCTGTATGTATGTATGTGCGTGCGTGCATGGGCGCTTGTGTGTGTGTATGCGCGTGCGTGTGTGGTGCTTGAGCTTCCCAGGAGACAGCGCCTGGCCACAGCGCGCGGTCACGTTTCAAATCGGCTCCAAGGATGCTCGTGGCCGAAACTGTCTCCTGGGAAGCACACTCGCTAACAAAAGATCTCGGCGAGACGCGCTTCCGCGCGTTGAGCCGAGACCTAATGATACAACTCTCATGAATATACACATAGTTCTACAAAGGCACCCACAAAATACCTGTTCTTTCCATAGTTCTAGGTGCCAACTAAATTCCATCTGCAACAACAAGGCTGGTGCAAGAGGGGAGAGTGGGCTGAGAATGTGGGATCGTGCGAAGAGGGGGACTAAGGCTGAGGCTCTGGGGTATGGTGATGGATTGAGTACACCTTCAGCCATTCCTGGCTTTCCATTCAGCACAATGCTTTATTCCGGGACTTGTAGTTTTGTTTTTACATTGTAAGTTGGGTCTCAAAAACCCCCAAAAGGCAAAGTGTTACTGAATAAAATCCATGGTTGCCGAAGAAGTCGTGTGAGGACATTAAATCCAACAAAATGGATTCCCAGGGTGAATTTCTGATCACCCTATCATAACTCACCAACATCACTGACTGTACCTACTTCTCCCTTCGTTAGGAACAGCGCGACATCTGTTGATTAGATGCCGAAGAAGTCAGGCATTTCATAGGATAGTTGGATGCTGTGATATACATGTTAGAACGTGGATTCGTTCATTTCTAATATTGTAACTGCTTGATCCACAAGTGAAACCAGCCCTGTACAACTGCCTTAAAGGAAGTGTATTTTTCATTCACATCATACCTGTAACAAACAAAGACAAGGCAATATATTAATTATTTGGAATATAGAATATGTTTTTATTACGCTTCACTAAAAGATTAGGCAGGCATAGCAGAAGCAGCAGGGCAAGCTTTTCGAACTCAATAAAAGCCGATTGACTAATGGAAGTGTGAGTGCAGTGTGTCTGTGTGTGAGTGTGACAGAGTACAAGTGTACGAAAGAGTGCAAGAGATATAGTGAGAATGTGTGTGAGAATGTGTGTCAGTGTATGTGTGTTATGCGTGCTGCTGGTCTGGCATACTGGAGGTTATTCTTGCCTTATGGACAAGAGCAATAATAGCATATGGATGGGAGGTGTTACCTAAGGCAAACTGCAGGCCCTGACATGCGTCTATTAAGACACCATCATTGGCTGTGGGGACTCGAACTGTCTTACTGAAAAAGCTGCTAGCCCAGTCGTACCCAGCGGCAGGGACATAGAACACGGGCCACCATACCAGGCTAAAGGCCCTGAAATGATGCACATAATTCTTAGCATAAGGGGTAGATCCATAGCAAAGTGTGGAAACTGATATTTGAGTTAACTCTTGTCATAAGATTTCCTGTACTCATTTAGGAAATGTCAATGGCAAAATGCTGACCTTTGTATACTAGAGGGAATTTTTAGAGGTACCCTTGGCTGTGGCTGAGGAGTCCTTGGTAAATTTTTGGCACTGTCATTTTGAATGTACAACTTGGCATAAGGGGTTCATTCATGAAAAAATGATGACCTTGGTACAGTGGAAGTAATTTCTGACTTAAGAATTTGAAATACATGAGATCTACTCCCAGGAAAAGCCAGGCTTCTCTGGGGCAATATGAAAATACTGGAATAATTAATGAATGTCCAGCGTTTAAGCAAATGCAATCCCAAAAGTTTCCAGAAATTCTCAGGGGAGAAGTCTACTCTCCCTTAAATCATCTACATGAAATCTGTTAACTTGTTTCTGCTTGCTGGAATTTGGGGGAACTATCATACCACACCACTTACATATATGTTTTCCCCATATAAAGAGTATGAGGTTAGCTCTCATCCCACTTGTCTTGCCCCATTGCTGGGAGACAAAGTGGCTTTAGAGCAGTGCGACCGGTGTAGCCGCACCTTGTGTTGACTTTGTTGGGGGACGCTGTGTTTAAAATATATTTTTGGTTCGAAAGCACATGAACTTCCTTGTGCATCAGGTAGCTTTCAGGCAACAATAAACATATTGAGATAACTCTGGTGATTCGTTTTCCAGCTAGTGAGAGTTCGGAATTTTGTGTAGTTGCAGTTTTGGCTCATTGTAAAGTACCACCAATGGTTAATGAGTAGAACTATAAACAAGCATTTGCAATGCAATAGGTCTCGCATTACGAAAGTTTGAGCTATTAGTATTGTAAATGACAAATTTTTAATTTATGTTTTGTTTTTGAAAATAGCGAAATTAATAGCTTTGTCATTTACAATGCCAATAGTTATAACTTTTGCAAATGTGACACCTATAGCATTTGTAATGCAATATGTGTTGTATTTACGTGACTTACATGTATTGATATTACAAATAACAATGAATATACATTTTTTTTAATAATTAATACTTAAATGTAAGTTATTGTAATTTATAATGGCTATGCTATGCTATGTCTGTTGTGCTTGGTATGCTATGCTATGTTTTGCTATGCTATTATATGTTTTGCTATGCTATGTTTTGTTGTGTTTTGTTAAGCTATGCTATAATTTGGTGTGTTTTGCTATGTTTTGTTATGCTATGTGTTGTTTTGTTATGCTGGTTTTTTATGTTATGCTATGTTTTGTTATGCTATGCTATGTTTTGTTATGCTATGCTATGTTTTGTTTTGCTATCCTATGCTTTGTTTTGTTATGCTATGTTTAGTTTTGCTATCCTATGCTTTGTTTTGTTATGCTATGCTATGTTTTGTTGTGTTTTGCTATGCTATGCTTATTATGCTATGCTATGTTTTGTTATGCTATGCTATGTTTTGCTGCGTTTTATTATGCTATACTTTGTTTTGCTATGCTATGTTTTGTTATGCTATGTTTTGTTATGCTATGCTTTGTTATGCTTTAGTTTGTTATTCCATGCTATGTTTTGTTGTGTTTTGTTGTACTATGCTATGTTTTGCTATGCTTTGCTATGCTATGTGTTGTTATGTATGCTATATTTTGTTGTGTTTTGTTATGCTATGCTATGTTTTGTTGTGTTTGGCTATGTTTTGTTATGCTATGTTTTGTTATGCTATGCTTTGTTTTGTTATGTTATGCTATGTTTTGTTATCTTATGCTATGTTTTGGTCTGCTATGTTTTGTTGTGTTTTGTTATGCTATGCTATGCTATGTTTTGGTATACTATGCTATGTTTTGTTTTGCTATGCTTTGTTATGTTATGCTATGCTTTGTTTTGTTGTGTTTTGTTATGCTATGCTTTGTTGTGTTTTGCTTCGTTATGTTTTGTTTTGTTATGCTATGTTTTGTTTTGCTATCCTATGCTTTGTTTTGTTATGCTATGCTATGTTTTGCTATCCTATGTTGTTTTTGTTATGCTATGTTTTGTTATGCTATGCTGGTGAGGGTGTGTGAGGGTGAGTGAGGGTGAGTGAGGGTGTGTGAGGGTGAGGTTGTGTGAGGGTGAGGGTTGTGAGGGGGTGTGAGGGTGAGAGGGTTGTGAGGGAGAGGGGGTGTGAGGATGAGGGGGTGAGGGTGAGTGAGGGGGTGTGAGGGTGAGTGAGGGGTTGTGAGGGTGAGTGAGGGGGTGTGAGGGTGAGTGAGGGGGTGTGAGGGTGAGAGGGTGTGACAGTGTGTGAAGGTGAGTGTGTGTGAGGGTGTGTGAGGGTGAGGGGGTGTGAGGGTGAGGGGTGTGAGAGTGAGGGGGGTGAGGTTGTGTGAGGGTGTGAGGGTGAGGAGGGTGTGAGGGTGAGTGAGGGTGTGTGAGGGTGAGAGAGTGTGATGGTGTGTGAGGGTGAGGGAGTGTGAGGGTGTGTGAGAGTGAGGGGTGTGAGGGAGTGTGAGAGTGAGAGTGAGGGGGAGTGAGGGGGAGTGAGGGGGTGTGAGGGTGAGAGGGTTGTGAGGGTGAGGGTGGTGTGGGTGTGAGGGTGGGTGAGGGGTGTGAGGGGAAGGGGGTGAGGGGTGTGAGGGTGAGGGGGTGTGAGGGTGAGGGTGTGAGGTTGAGTGAAGGTGTGTGAGGGGGTGAGGGGGTGAGGGGGTGTGAGGGTGAGGGGTATGAGGGTGAGGGTGTGTATGTGAGGATGAGGGGTGAGGGTGTGTGAGGGTGTGAGGGTGTGTGAGGGTGAGGGTGAGTGGCTGTGTGAGAGTGAGAGGGTGAGAGGGTGTAAGAGGGTGTGTGAGGGTGAGAGGGTGGGGGAGGGTGAGGGTGAGGGAGGAGTTAAAACTCCCACTGGGAGGAAAAAGACAAGCAAGGATTCCTCTTTTAAACTTGACACAAAACAGAACTATCGGCTAATATTGATTGTGATTATGAGGTAAAAGGAAGGTGTTTATTCATATAGAACGTTATTGGCATTTCCTGGAATTCCTATAGCATCTAGCACTTGTTGGCTGTCATATAAACTGGTGCACCTTTTTACTGCTCTTATCACCTGATTTTAATACTACAAAGTTCTAACAACTAAGTAGATCAGATTCTTCCTGTGTAAAGGAGGGTAATGTCCACCTAAGATTTCGTGAATTCTGGTACGTTAGATTTTCCAGTTTGCAGATACAGCTGGTGTATTTTTGCAGATTGGGTGATATGTTCATGTCTGTTGACAGTTACAACATTTCTTGTAACTGCTTTCTGTTTTTTTTGCAAGCAGTAAGTTTGGATTTTGTTATAATACTGGAGTTCTCAATGTTGGTGCCCATGATAGTTCCATCAAAGGTGATTCAATGTTCTTGTTCTAAAAAAAAAAGCCTGGAATCTCCCAAGGAACAAAAGTCTACAACAGGAAATAGTTCATCAGAAATTATGTGACGCATGTATAGTTGCATGTGTCAAAATCGCCAGTGAGATTATGCACTCAATCACACAAACATTAACACAGATGCTCCGTGCACATTAAGGGACTGCAATGTACGAATAATCATGTGATATGAAAAACAAATTGTATAAAGTGTGTCTACTGTTAAAGGCGGAGAAAGCGCAAGATAAATGTCATTAAATGAAACAATGAAAAGCAGCAGAGACACAAGTATCTATAATATCACTTTCAACTGTGATTAAACAAACATATGCCCCTTTTTTTGTTTGACGTACTTTGGATGGAAGCCCTGGAGCGATAGCGCTTGAGGCCGTGCGGGGAGGACGAGGCTCGGGGACGGGCAGGAGGCTGAAGCTTTTCACAATAAAACATGGCCGCTAGATGGCAGTGAGTATACACCACATTAAACAAGCATGCAGTCAGGCTGATACAAGGAAGCCTCTCTGAGCAGTGAAAAACAAGCTCTCGGCATTGCGTGGGGGGACGGGGAGCGGAGCGGATTCCTTTGAAGTCTGATGGGGGAGCGGGAGAGCGGACCCTTTGAAGTCTGATGCCCAGGCTCACAAGCTGATAACAAATGGTGTGTGATGTGATGTGCACGCGCCTGGCTCACATGAACCGTATGGAATCCGCTGTTTGGGGAGACTTTTTGGATGCCTCACTATAATCGCCTACCATCCCTACGGGATGGAATAGACGAGACCTAAAAAACGAAATGTATGACAGAGAGAAGCTATGGATTGATGAGATGCAATGGTGGAGAGTGGTAGTAAGGGAATTCATGGGGAAGGAGGATATGGGGGAAGGAGTGCCAAAAAAGACTGTTGTAACTGCTTCCACCAGCACTCAACCGGCCCTGGCTGGGATTCTTTGCCCCACCGAAGTTCAGGTCTAGTTGCGTCCTTGGATTGTGTAACAATTGAAGTACCTATGTAGGATTTACTATACACGTGATAGGCTGCTGAAGATGAGGGTGGTGCCTTCCGCAGATTGTCTACAATGTTTCCCTCAACGGGGAGACTACTCTTTGGGCCTGTGGGAGGCTGGCCCCACCGGGAAGGGGTATGTGCATGCTTGGGGTGGGTACTGCGTTGGTATCTCCCCAGAGACCCAAAAGTTGTCTATTTGCACATTACGATGGACATCCACAGTAATAGATGCAAGCTAGCTCTACTGTGGTTCGGGCTTGTCGTGGCCAAAAGGCACATTGCTAAATCATGGAAAGATGCAGAGCCCCCATCACTGGAGGGATGGAAAAGAGGCGCAGATCGATGCATGAACTTAGAGATGCCGATATATGCAGACAGAGGGTGTCCAAGAAGCCAATGCAGAGGCATCCCTCTTGAGCCCTACCGAGGACTGGGCAGGATGAATGAGAGAGAAATTATGGGGCCCGATTCACAGAATGAATTAAGACTTAATCCTAAACTTACTACTATTTTGGTATTCGCAGAATGTACTTACTACTTTTGGCATTCACAGAAGTTAGGATTCTGTCTTAAGTTTGTCTGAAGACAGACTTAAGACAAAATCCTAACTTAAGTCTGTTTTAAGTCTGTCTTAAGTCTGTCTTAAATGTGTCTTACAACAAAATCCTAACTTCGTGAATACCAAAAGTAGTAAGTTCATTCTGTGAATGCCAAAAGTAGTAAGTGCATTCTGTGAATGCCAAAATAGTAGTACGTTTAGGAGTGAGTCTTAAGTTCATTCTGTGAATCGGGCCCATGGATTTTGGCACACAAAGTGGTCGGTAACATGGTTGGGGATTTACACTACCCAGGAGGTGGTTAAAATGAAATATTAAGGAGAGTCGCAATATGTACTTTCTGTTTGTTTGCTTTTCTTGCCTAAAAACTCGATCAAATGGTTTATTTAAAAATAAAGGAGCTGCAATTCTTTCTGACCCTAACATGCCCCTCTTTCTGATCTGGACATGCCCTCTGACTGACCCTGACATGCCCATGGTGGGCGCGAACAGGTCATGTCCTCCCTCTTCCTGGCCTGGGCATGCACGTGCAGGAGGTGAGCCAGACGGACTGCTGTAAGTGGAACCCGCAGCCTGGCTCCCGTTCTGCTGTTTTAGGAGCGGGAGTCCCTCTCTAGAGCCCTGGAGGGAGGCGGAGGGGAGCGAGCTCCAGAGATCACATGCTGAAGTGCAGACAGAGAGAGGGGAGGAGGGGAGACCTCGACTGTAAGAGGAGATCCCAGCGCGCGCTCCGTCTGCTGAGCTCTGCACTTGGGCTCTGGTCAAAGACAGCCAGACACACACAAACACACGCACACACCCTGGCCAAGGGCGCTGCGCCCCTACACCCCGCGCACCAGAACAGAGCCTGGCCAAGGGCGCTACGCTCCAGCACCCCGCGCACCAGAGCCTCTCTGCTGGCCAAGGGCGCTGCGCCCCTACACACCGCGCACCGGAGCCTAGCCCAGGGCGCTGCGCCTCAGCAGTGCACCCCGCGCATCGGAGCCTCTGTCAGACACGCATCCTGGCCAAGGGCGCTGCGCACCGAAGCCCGGCCAAGGGCGCTGCGCTTCAGCACTGCGAGCCCCGGAGCCTCTGCCGCTGTCAGACGCACGCACCCTGGCCGGTGTAGCTTTTCACCAGCACCCCGCGCACCGTAGCCCGACCAAGGGCGCTGAGCACCAGCACCCCGCGTACCGGAGCCCAGCCAGGGGCGCTGAGCACTAGCACCCCGCGCACCGAAGCCTGGCAAAGAGCGCTGCGCACCAGCACCCGTCACACCGGAGCCCGCACGGGCAAGGACGCTGCGCCCCAGCACCCCGAGCACCAGAGCCTGGCAAAGAGCGCTGCGCTACAGTACTCCGAGCACCGGAACCTCCTGTCAGACGCACACACCTGGCCAAGAGCGCAACAGCATCCCGCTTGGACCAGAGCCTGGCCAAAGTGCGCTGCGCACCAGCCCCCCGCGCACTGTCAGTCTTGGGAAAACATCCTAATTGAACCTACCGGAGCAGGGAGAGAGAAGGGGCAGCGCCAGCGCCCGACACCTGGGGGAGCTCCGCCCCTTTGCCCTAAAAACCCACCCCTTCTGCTCTCGGGTTCGGGGAGGCAGCAGTCCGAACCCGGGTTTAATCCACTGCGCTCCGAAGAGACTTGTTATTTGCCGAGTTTCCTGTGCACGAGGATTTACCTCAGAGACGAATGTATGGACTACTTAATGGAACCGCGAACAACCTCAAGCATTTCTCTACTAAGTCACAGTGAACTTTCCAAAAACTAAAAGCACTTGCGAACAGCCCTGAAGAATTACCGCACTTTTTACCACACCTGGAAAATAACAGCATCTTGATCACTTCTCAATAATTCCCGCATCTTTGATGTCCCGTGGAGGATTTGACGCACTCTTGAATTACCGCCCGTTTGGCCACTCCAGGGGGCCCGCCTGAAGAGCTGCCATCCTTTTGATCACTACTGAATATTTCCCGCACCTTTGGTGACTCCTGGAGGATTTGACGCACTCGGGGGCGCCCTCAAGAACTTGAGAACAGGTTGACAGGCTTGAGTCCGCCCTGAGCTACAAGTGTTTCGTCACTCCATAGCGCGCGGACTTTGCGTCATTTTGGCACTTTGAATGCGTCACTGGCCGTCGAGAACCACAAGAGCGTGAGTGAACCCGCCTCGCTTTGGCCACTTCCTCTACTGTGAGTATACGCTCCCCCCACCCTACAACCTCTCCACGAGCCATCTGTATCTTCTGTCTGGCCATAAAACATGCCATGGCATGGCCTTAGAATACACCGCGCATGCGCTGGGGTGGCCCATTTCTGGCACACATGTTCCATGTACGCATGCATCATGGATAGATCATTTTGAAGCAAGGTATGTGTGGGCCCGCCCATTCCACACGTACCACTATTGTGACAGACCATACAGAACATATCTGGGGTTACCCATTCCAATGTAAGCGGGCGGGGACCAGCGATCATACCAAGAGGCACGCATGGGCTGGTAGTTCAATACATGTGATTACATGTGATCATATATTTTATGCATACATGTGTTAGGGCTTGGTCATTTCATGTAAATATTTATGTGAGACAACCGTTCTTGGCGTTACACACGTCCATTCTGTACATACACTTTGGACCCGCGTTAAAAACATATGTTCCACATATATCAAGCAACACCCTTCACTCCCATGCATTTTCAAGGATTTGCCCATTCCAATGTATGAAACATTCCTGTAGGAACTGGCCTGCGTTTCAGGGTTACTAGTTCCATATGTCTATATATGCACATGCATTCCATACATTCCTATATGCCATTTCCTATTCCATGCATATACATGAGGGATCACACCCTCTCTACTCACATATATGTGCTTAGCAATAACTCACAATTAAAAAACACCATCTGCTGTGTTCCTTGTACATCCAGCCTTCAGGCAGCTATAGAGCTGTCAAGTAAACCCTTGTGATTAATGTTCCTGTTAGAAATAGAGATCAGAGTAGTGTCTAATGACATAAAGTAGCACGAAGGGTTAATATTTATTTATTTTTATTTATACATTTTTATTTAGCACCGACTAGATCCCGAAGGATATCAGAGCGCTTTATAGTTATAGGGAAAGGTAACAATCAGATCATGAGTCAAACATGGGTAGTAAAAAAATTATAAGATCAAATAGTTCACGCATAACACTTCAATTATAAGTCCAGAGAGGACAAGGAGGGAGCTATATGATGTAGCGTGGTGATATAAGGGTAGTAAGTGAATGATCGTAAACAGGAATAATAGTCAATACTATAGTAAAATCTAAACATGAATTATATGGGGCTTCTGCTAAGCATTGAATCAAGTGGTAGGCGACTAATGAAACATTTACAATCCTGGGTGAGCGCGCAAAGGGGAAGAAGATGTAACATAATAATTTGAGGGGAGCAAAACACAAAAATCATGCACAGGAGAATAAACACTACCAAATAATCATATACATGGATGAATCATACTATACAATGTCCGATGCCTTTCGGGTAGAAAATAAAGTACAAGAAAGGTATATACATTGTCCCTCCTATTAGTAAGAACTTCTTCATAAGGATTTTTTTTGCTTCCAATTTGAAAGCAGCCTTGGAAGAGATCCTCTGAATTTCGGGTGGAAGAGAGTTCCAGATTTTAGGAGCAGATCCCGAGAAAGCTTGGTGGCAAGTTCTTTTTTTTGCTGTAAAGAAGTTGAAATCATACTGTGCAGATCACAGATGTGCACTTTGTATGGCTAGCTGAGTGGGTTACTGCTTTTGTCACAGAGATTCTTGTGTTACTACAGTACACAAGATACATTTGTAATATAGAACAGGGACTGTTACAAACTGACATCAAAGAGCTACATGCAAATTGCATAAAATAGTGAAAATATTCAGGTTTTTTCCCCAGTCTTTCATTATCTATTCCTAATGTTGCTAATAAGTGTTGGTTTGGGTCGATACACATTCTTATTAGTAAAGTCAGCCTTTACCAGTGCTTTAACCCCTTTGCTGCGGCGGGAATTCCGCGGCAGCGCTAAGGGGGCGGGGGGGGTCGAGCAGTGCTCGCATGCTCGTGACGGAGCCGCTCCTGGTTGTTGCACCGGGCACCACCAGATCTAAAGCAAGCACTGACTAGCAGTGGTAATGTGGAGAACTGCAGAAAGTTTGCCAGAGACGTTTCATTGGGAGCCATTTGTTTTAACTGGCATGTCAGAAGTACAAGTACAGTGTGTTCCTTCAAGCCCAGTTGCTTACATCCTTTACATGTGTTACACGCATCACTCAGCAGCCAATGATTCATTGTCCCTTCGTTTTTCAGGCCCAACATGAGCTCTTCAGCGCGGGGCGTCTGGGTGCTGGCCGCTCTGCTGAGTCTACTGACCAGGGGCCTGCACGGCCTCTCGCTGGTCGCCCAGGTGAACACCTGTGAGGCCAACGGCAGCATTTACTACGTGGGCGAGTGGTACTTCCTGGACTCGGACCACTGCACCCAGTGCGAGTGCACCGTCGAGGGAGCGGCCTGCGCGCGCACCGAGTGCACCGCCCTGCCCCCGGCCTGCATGCACGTCAGCCACTACCCTTCTGACTGCTGCCCCCGCTGCGAGAAGATCGGCTGCGAGTACCGGGGCGAAGTCTACGAGCTGGGCGAGCACTTCCAGGTAAGGCCCGCAGTGCTTAAATTGAGGCGGTGGTTGCCGGTTGGGGCCACCTGCACTCATTGTTGGGGACCAGCACAGCACTTAGTTTGCCTCTTTGAACGTTTATCAAGAACAAGATAAAGAACAAGCATTGACAAAGCCAATAGGCTCGGCAATCCAGGAGCTATTGGTGTTGTTAATGGCAATGTATTTTAGCGATGTGTTATGGAGTGGAGTGGATGTATGTGGTGCGCAGTGGAATTATGTGGGTTGGATTGGAATGGTTTGTGGAATTGTGTAGTGTTGAGTGGAGTTATGTGTAATGGAATCACAGGCGCAACTAGAACCTAGTTTCGGTGGAGGGACTACTAAAAATTCCAGGGGGGGGCTAATTCTTCCAGCAATAGGCAGAGTGGAGATGAAGGGGTGGCAAAACAGCAAAGCCTCGTTAACATGTAAATGGTCTTTTTTTAGAGATGTGTGAAGTACAGGTGCAGCTGTGATAATCACAAAAACAGTTTGTGTGTGTGCCTGGAAAGCTGTCTCAGCCCAGGCTTACATACACGATAGGGGGGATTGGGTCACCGGGGGGGTGGGGGGGTGGGGGATTAGCCCTTTGAGCCCTATGGGCATTACACGCCTGAGTGGAATTATGTGGCATGGTGTGCAGTGGAAATATTTGGATAGTAATTATGTGCTATTGTGTGTACTGGAATTATGTGGAGTGGTATTATGTGTCTTTTGAGAGCAACGATGTAGCTCTCAAACATGAGACGAGACGTTGGAATGTTCAATCTGTGGGCTTCAGCCCACCTATGGGTGGGCTGAAGCCCACAGATTGAACATGACACGTCTCGTCTGTCTAGCTGAGCCCTAAAAAAAGGAATTGTGGTACAATGCTTTCTATATCAATCTGAACTACATTCCAAATCCTTGTCTCAAAACGTGACCATAGTTGGTGATGCCTCACCGATGGTGCAACTGTTCAAGTCTACAGAATCCCATAGATGAAAATGTTAACAACACAAGCAGTCTGATGCAATTTTCATCACATTTTCCATGCAGGTGCAAGTTTCTGGTGACATCCTAGTTTGTACACAGATAGATAACTGGGTTATACAAATATTGCAATCAGAGCTGACTAGATGAGCCATGAGTTACATATGCATTCGATGCTTAATTTGAGTCTGTGGCTTAAGGTGCTCGGCACAGGCATTTAATTGTAAACACTAATACTTATGACAGTCTGCCACATGGTGGTGCTCAGTGTAATTTAGAGATGATTAGAACAACTGCTGTTTATTAATGCAATATACATTTAGAGCGTAAATTCCTACCACCTAAGCATAGCTTTGGGGGCCTGGAGTAGCATGAACTATCACACTTGTAGGTGTGGTATGGGAAGGTATGGTCATTGGCAGCGGTGGCAGGGGCAATGGGTGGTTAAAGCTGCAGTGTTGAGGGCACTGGCACATATTGTTTGACAAATTAAACACTGTATGCATTATATGGAGAAAAAAACCTAAGTGGTGTAACGGAATAAATAACACATCCAACAATCAACTATGCATACCAAATTGGTGGGAACAAAAACGCAAAACAGGACTTGTGCTATGAGGAACACAGAATATAATATTAGCTTTCCGGTTATAACCATCACAATATCTTTGGCACTGTAGACCACTGGATAGTAAAAGGCAGGCGGCACTTAATAGAAATGCAGTCAGGTTAAAATCCTTATAAGGAAACATCACGCGAGCATCGCGCATCAATGTTGATTAGAATCTGTTAGTATCTGGAAACGGGTTGCTTTATTTCGCAATACCTGAATAGCTGTTATTTCTTTTGCACATAAACACTCTGGGGCTTACTTACAAGCCCCTTGTGCCACTTTTGCGTCATTTTTAACATGGGAAAAGTGACATATGGGTGTTCAGCTGCATTTATGTCACCAGTTCTCACCACCTCTCAACTGGTCCACAGAACTGGCGCTCATTCTTTCTGTGTGGTTTTCAAACAACAAGTCCGAGATGGCATATATAGAGGCAATATAGATTTAGTTGTGAAATGATAACCCATAAAAACTGCGGTATCGCCTGTCTACTTTAAAATGACTGCGTGATTTAATGACTCCCACTGAGGGAGGGTGTTCGGGTATGAGGGAGGAGGGTTGGGTTGAGGAGGGTAAGTTGGGTTTCTGTTAGGAAGGAAGTACCAGTCTAAAGTTTCTTTTGTCTAGTGCTTAAATTCACCAAAAGACAATAAAAACAAATAAAACTAAAAGGCCCAAGTGATGCTTAGTGTACTGCAGTACCTTGACCTGAGCCCTTGCATTGAGGGGTTCAGGATGGGCGGAGTTATGGCCAGAGCTGCCGACTACGGTACTGAGAAACATGGTTCGAGTTTTGGCGCCAGCACAACATCCTGTGATTTTGGGCAAATCCCTTAATGTCTCTGTTCCAACAAACAGGATCGTGTCCTGGTGTAAAGCAACTGGTGTGCACATAAAGCGCTCTATTTGATTCATGTGGTGTTTGTGCTATATAAAATGGCATTGGAAAAAACTAAAACTAAAAAGAGAGGTACTTAGTGTACTGCAGTACCTTGACCCGAGCCCTTGCAGTCGGAGGTTCAGGGGGGGCGGAGTTATGGCCAGAGCTGCCGACTATGGTGCTGAGAAACCAGGTTTGAGTTTCGGCATCAGTACATCATCCTGTGATCTTGGGCAAATCACGTAATCTCCCTGTTCCTACAAAAAGGAACGTGTCCTTGTGTGAAGTAGCTGGCGCTCATGTAAAGCACTCTAATGCATTCGGGTGGTGTTTGCGCTATACAAAACTGTATTTTAAATTAACAGCGATACTTAGTGTACTGCAGACTTTGACCCGAGCCCTTGCAGTAGGAGGTTCAGGATGGGCAGAGTTACCAACACATTCCATTTGGGAGGATGCATGGTGAAATGAGGCAGTCAACACGTCTTTTTAAGAAAATAAAACAGCTTAACTGGCAGAGGAACTAAGATAAACAAAAAAAGTAGTCCCAAAGCAATGCCCTACAATTTCCGCTGCGTACACTGACAGTTGGGCAGATCGCTCGGGCAGGGCTAAACACGGAAGAGGCATGACGTATGCATGCCCGTGACAAAGAGGGGGAAGGCAAAATGGAGCGACGATGGTGCCAGCAAATGGGAAGCCACTGGGCGGGTTGTAACCCACGATGTAGATACAGCATATCTTGTTTCTCGACAGGGCATGCACGCCGTCTAGAGCCAAAACCTAAAAACACACAAAGGTGAAATTAGGGAGAGCAAGAAGATGAAGCAGAGACTTGCAGGAGTAAGATAAAGGCATGGGGAGTGTCTGAGAGTGGATCGAAGCAACCTAAGGTTAAGTCAGGACAACGCACCCTTGGTATGCAGCAAGCTAGCATCCAATAGCGCAGGCTGAAGACTTCTAAGCAGAGCTTTAGGCACTGGCTGTCACTCTTTTACACATTAAGAACTGGGTGAGGCCGCATCTGACTTAGATGGGTCATGGTGACCATAGAGTGACCCTCTTTCTGCTAATGCGAGTAGACAACCTCTCGCCTCAACATTCACAGTGCCTGTAGAACAGTGTTACAATGCATGTCATACAATATTACATAGCGGCACAGTATTTATTGTACACTTTTACAATACATATGACACAGTATTTATTACAAGGCATACAGAAAACTATTACAAAGCATGTGATACAGTATTAAAATACATGTGGGACAGCATTACATGGCTCCACAGTATTATATGGCTGGGCAGTTTCATAAGGCACATGATACAGTATTATAATGCACGCAGTGCAGTATTACAAGCCATGAGATAACGTGTTAGAATGCATGTGGCACAGTGTTATATGGCACCAAAGTATTCCATTGCTATGCAGTTTTATAATCAGGGCCACTGGAATTATGTAATTGTGTGGCCACAGCGATTTTCATATAATTGTAGATTTGCCACATTTGCCTCATAATCCATCATCTGCCACATAATCTCCAGATTTTAACAAGAACATTTATTTCTAGCTCTAATGGTTCAAAAGTTACTAAAAATGTAGTGGCACGTGATGCCGTTCAGTGGAAGACCCTTTGCAAAGAATGACTGATCACCTTGCGGTGCCTTATAGCTAGATTTGTGTTTTAAACTGGTACTAATGAAGTGCTACCAATGCCCAGACAGTGTTAAGCAGTTTAAAAAATGACATGACAATGAAATACTACTTATTAGGTATCAAGGGGAGAGAGAGGAACAGCAAGGCTAGTTCACTTCCCCTGAAATATATGTATGATTAATGGGAACTAGCCTCAAAGGGCATAGGGATAGTGTGTTTGTACTGAAGAAAGAAATATTATTTCTTTTGAATGCCCTCACTCACCAACTTAGTTGGTGGCATGCTTCATCATCGGGCTCCCCCCGGTGACACCGAATGTGTCCCGGGTGTGCTTCAACGCCTGTTTACAGCAGAGCTGGTTTTGTGGTGAATGAGTGTGCAGTGACAGCGTGTGAGTGTGAATTAGAAACTGTCCTTGGGTCCCAATTCCTATACTAGATTATTTTATTAGTGGGCCCTTGGAAGTGTTAAAAACAAGGCAATGGATGTGTTGTGGAGTTATCTATGGTCTCTCACATCCTGTGTGGTCAACATGTTTCAGCCAGGCCTTGTTAATGAGCTGGCTTTCTTCAGGACCTACGATTGTGCGAAGTGCTCGTGAAGTGATTTAAAAAAAAGGCAGGGTCAGGAATTGAGTGTAAGTGACACTCAATGTGTTGCACTTGCTAAGGTGCAATATCGGTAAGAGGGTGCTTCCCTCTGTGCTTTGTACCTGTAAAAAGAAAGGACATAAAACAATACAAACAAAAACATAATGAATGGAAATTAGCATCCCAGAATGAACATGTATCTTATGTGCTTTAATGCGGTTGTGTCCGTGTAGTAAACTTAATGCTAAAATAGTGGCGCGGTACGGACTGTGACGAGGTAGTTGGTCGGCAGTAAAAGTTATATGTGCATATAATCAATAGCGGAATCACGCCATGCTGCCGAATTGGTGGCGGACAGTTAAAAGATTATAAATGCTTACTCTTGAGATTTTCAGAGCAAAACTTCATGAGTATCCGGCACTGGGGTCAGCTTAGAAACGCCTTCTATTAAGTTACTGAGGAGACATACAAAAAGGTGAGTGAAGTCGACTAGAGATCAAATAGAGGATCTCCCGTGGCCTCGAGAGTCAGCAAGTCCTTACAGTCCCTACTTACTTGGGTGAAGCTCGGTCCCCGCGTCAGCACCTCCTTGGTATGCATCAGATCTCTGTGGATGTTCACCCTCTGTGTGCTCAGGCTGAAATACTCCCCACCATGTGCTAGCTGGAACCACTTCCTCAATTGTGTGAGTAGCGTCTGCAGTGGGACAAGAGGGGTAGACACAGAGGAAAGACTAGGCCCTCACTGTGTAGGTAGACATAGAGGAAAGACTTCTCTGTGTGTAGCACATAGACATAGAGGAAAGACTAGGCCCTCACTGTGTAGGTAGACATAGAGAAAATACCTCACTATGTGCAGTGCTATTTTCTTCAGTTCAGGAACAATAAAGATTGGGTTATGAATGTAAAAGGTAGAAATTATCGCTTCAGATTATGATAATATAATTGGGGAGCGTGCACCTGTATATTGGGAGCCGGGTAAATGATATATATGCCCAAATCGCACAGAAAATGGGTATTTGTTAAAAAAAAGATTTGTCACTTTTTACTGAGACTATGCTGCGCACTTCACAGTGTATTAGGATCTGTCAAATTTAGGGATTAGAGCAGCGCGTGGGCAACAGGTATCGTACCATCCAGGTAAACTGTGTTCAGCACGACCTGGTGAGAACCTCAGTCATTAGTATATTTGGGCACAAGAATTCAGACTGTGCCAGGGGATATTGTCGTTCAACCCCTGTAGGTGGGTGGACAGGCAGAAAATCCAACGTTGTTCTTTTTTTTTGCAAGAATTTGCTGTTGTTAATGCTATGACACTCAATATACTCCACTACAGTCCAGGACATGTCATTAGCTGTATGTCATATTTGGAGGTAATGGTCCGTTGGTTTGCAAATTTTTTTTTGCACCTGATGGTACTACGGTGCTCCACTGACTTTACGCGTAGTCATACCAATATAGTGTAGTCCACATGGATATTCGATCAGGTAAACTACATTGGATGAGTTGCAATTCGTATGTTTTATTTGTCGCCATATTTTTCGGGGTTCCAGATCAAGAGTCTTTGTGGGGCGTGTCAAGTGGCAGATGCTACAATCGCCACATGGGTAGTGCCCGGCCGCCTCAGGGAGGCCCCAGGCATTGAGTACCAAATTTGTAGTGATTTTTTTGGTCACTTTGGGTCTCGTGGAGACTAATCAGTATTTGAGGCTGCTGGCTTTTTTGTACGCAAAAAGCTGTTGGTCCCAGCTCCTTTTCCCAGTATTTAGGATTCGTCAGTTCTTTCTGATTATTTTAGACACCATGTTCGATGCCTCATTATAAGTGGTGGCACATGTCAAGGAAGCGGTTTCCTCCCGTGTGTTATCTTCCAGGACAGCATCTCTATTCTGATTACCGGCCCGGTTTCTGGTGTTTTGGAATATTTTGTCGGGATATACCCGCTCACGTAATTTTGTGGCCAGCTGCATTGATTAATTTTGTTAGTTTGATACATTGCTACAATTTCTACGTATATGTAGAAATTGGCCAAAGGGAGGCTCTCCTTGAGGGCCCGGGGATGGAAGCTCCCGAATTGTAGCAGTGAATTTCTGGCCGTGGGTTTGTAGTATGTTGTGGTTTTTAGGAAAGGAATGCAAAAGACACACAATTGCTGGACGGAATGCAGAACATATCAAAACATTCACCCCCAGTCAAGAGATCCGGGTTAAATCCATCATTCTTTTGCTCACCATGCCACCCCAGTTTAGACCTGGCCATATGCAAATCAGTCTTGACCCTGTGCCTCTTGGAAACAGTCCAGCCTGAACTGCCAACCCAGGTCCTCCCTGGACCAAAAACAAGCATCCTAGGACCAGTGTCTGGGTTTCACCCCTCTTCAGCCAGGATAGCTTGTTTCCAGTGGCACAGTGAGCTCAGGGAAGAAAAAAAACGATGGATTTAGACCCAGATCTCTGTACTGAGGTGAATGTATGACAGTGTTCTGCATTCTGTCCATCAATTGTTCTTTTTGCATTTGTCACCCCGAGTGGGACGGGTATGCCTAGACGTGGGTCTTGTGCTCACCATGCCACTGGAGTCAAGCTATCCTGGCTGATGAGGGCTGAGAACCCGAAACCGGTCCTAGGATGCTTGTTTCCAGTCCAGGGAGGAAACGGCCTGGCAGTTTGGGCTGGACTATTCCCATTTGGCGCAGGGTTAAGACTGATTTGCATATGGCTGGGTCCAAACTGGAATGGCACGGTGAGAAAAAAAACGATGGTTTAGGCCCAGATCTCTGTACCGGGGTGAATGTATGACATTGTTCTGCATTCTGTTCATCAATTGTTCTTTTTGCATTTGTCACCCTGAGTAGGACGGATATGCCTAGACGTGGGTCCCGTGCTCACCATGTCACTGGAGTCAAGCTATCCTGGCTGATGAGGGCTGAAAGCCAGAAACCGGTCCTAGGATGCTTGTTTCCAGTCCAGGGAGGACCTGGCCTGGCAGTTCGGGCTGAACTGTTCCCATTGAGCGCAGGGTTAAGACTGATTTGCATATGGCTGGGTCCAAACTGGAATGGCATGGTGAGTAAAAAAACAATGGATTTAGGCCCAGATCTCTGTACTGGGGTGAATGTATGACATTGTTCTGCATTCTGTCCATCAATTGTTCTTTTTGCATTTGTCACCCCGAGTGGGACGGGTATGCCTAGACGTGGGTCCTGTGCTCACCATGCCACTGGAGTCAAGATATCCTGGCTGATGAGGGCTGAAAGCCCTAACCCGGGCCTAGGATGCTTGTTTCCAGTCCAGGGAGGACCTGTCCTGGCAGTTCAGGTTAAACTGTTCCCATTGGTCGCAGAGTTAAGACTGATTTGCATATGGCTGGGTCCAAACTGGAATGGCATGGTGAGCATAAAAAGATGGTGAATGTATGACATTGTTCTGCATTCTGTCCATCAATAGTTCATTTTGCATGTTGTGGTTTTTAGCCTACCTGACTCTGCCTCAATGTTGAGGTCCAGAAAAGCAACGTTTGTGGGGCTTGCTGTGCTGGTAAATCGTAAGTATGGATCTCAGTCATTGAGCCAGGTGAGAAAGGTGTCATGTGACCCAGACCAGATCATGAGAGTCGATATATCGACCTCACAGATTGATGTTGTGAGAGTGAGGGTTGACAGTTGTTAGTATGTGTGTTTGTTCAAAATGGTGGACGTACAGACCTGCTACACTGGGGGCGAAGACTCTGACCATTGACGTACCATTGGTCTGAAGGTAAAATTCACCCTCAAACTCAAAATAGTTATCTTTTAGCGCCAATGTGGCACATTCCAGGATAAAGGCCCTAGGGGTGGTATACTCCCACTGGGTCTCCATCAGGATGTTGTTGAGCACTTGTAAGGTGGCATCTTGTGGTAGACTAATATAGAGGCTCTCTATAACTAGCCCCACTAAGATTTGTGAAGTGGGGTCAAACTCTTGGTCTTTTATGACATTGAGAAGATGTTTGGTATCTCTTATATATGTGGATGCTTTTTGTACCAGTGTATTTAAGAAGAAATGGCAGTACCAGGAGAGGGGTTCAGGGAGGCAACCAATCTCCGGAACGGTAGGCCTATCGGGTGGTGGTCTGGTCTCTTTGTGTATCTTATAGACGGTGTAGAAGTATGGTACCTTGGCAATGCAAAGGTAGTCTGCCTCCTGTTTGGAGATGTGTTGATTTTCTTCTGCATTTTCAATTAGAGATTTGATAGTTGGTTGTAGGTCATTTGTGGGATCATCTCTCAGGCGTCTGTAATTGGGAAAGTCACTAAGTAACCTTCTGCACTCCTCAGTGTAGTCCTTCTTGTTCTGAATTACAATTCCGACCCCTTTGTGGGCTGGTTTTATGGTTCAGTTTGGGTTGTCTTGTAGCTTGTGAACTATTTCACTTTCTTCCTTGTAAAGGTTATTGTAGGTCTTGGGTTGTTGCATCCTCTCGACTGCGTTGTAGACTGCTTGCTCAAACATGGTAAGTTCCACTGGAATGCTAGTTGGTGGTGGTAAGAACATCGAATTAAGTTTCAGGCCCGTTTCATTATTGCTGGTGTTAATGGTAGGTTCTGTGGCTGATTGCTTTTCAAAGAATGCTCTCAATTTAAATTTACGGGGGAATTCAGCCAATTCAGTGTGTAGTTGAAACTTGTCTTGCCGTGTGGTAGGTACAAAGGACAAATATTTCGCATAATCATCGATTTGCCACATTTGCCACATAATCCATCGTCTGTTGCATAATCTGCAGATTTTAACAGAAAAAAGTTTCGAGCTCAAACGGTTCAAAGATTACAATAAACACAGTAACACATGTTGCAGCACAGTGGAAGACCCTTTGCAAAGTTGGACTAGTCACCTTTCTGGTGCTTATTGCTATACTTGGGTCTTAAAGTAAAAATAGAGGTGCAAATAATGCCCAGACAGTGTTAACAAGTTTAAAATTGACAAAATAAGAAAGTAATTCTATCATAGAAAGTACCACATAATGCTGCATAATTTGCCTTTTATTACTGCATAATTTAGTCAAGTCTGTCGCATAATTTGGCACTCCACTGCTGCATAATTCCAGTGGCCCTTTCTATAAGTCAGCAAAGTAGGTTGAACAGCTTGTCTGCATGGTAATCGCCCTTTCACCATAAACTGTAAACCCTCGCACACCACTCTGTTAAATCTTTCAACCTGACCTTTACATCCATGTACCCATTTGTCCACTAGCTTGTCAATTCCTGGCCATCCGTAATACCCCTAAGCTGCCTTTTTGTAGGGGACATACCTAAATGTTCTTCATGTCCCAATGCGGAAATTCTGCCCCTCGAATCCACACCCCTGAATAATTTTATCTCCCCTCATCAACGTGCCATCATGCCTCATTCATTTGTCCTGTCATTAAGGTCGAAGTCAATCTTGAGCTTGTGTTCCTCCGGCCAACTCTTAAGCAGATAATTAAACGCAAAACACATCTGCACATCCTCACCCATCTGACTCTTCCAAACTTCCTTTGTCCTTTGCAGATATGCAGGACATCTAACCTGGACTTCTATGGGAATTCTATAACGCATATTAGCAAGCCCAATATTGCTCTTTTAGAGGCAGTTTCCTGACGCTAAAACGGTGATAATTTTAACGAGGTTGTTGCTAATATGCCCCTCAGATCTTCAATTGTAGAAGCCACCTCACACTCCTCAACATTATCCTCAAAACCATGGCCAGGGTCAAGTGCCAATCAACACATATAGTCTGCATGCATGCTGCTCCTGCCAGGTACATTCTCCACAACAAATTGATAAGATTGTAACTGAGCAGCTGAACGTGTCAAACGAGCCATCAGAGATCGTCCGTCAACTGGAGACAGTATGTGAACTACAGGTTTCTGGTCCATCCTGAGCACATATCGTGTGCCCTACAAAAATTGCCTAAAGTGCGGAGATGCCTGTGAGCATGCCAACAATTCTTGCTCAATTACGAAATAATTCCATCCATATACCCTCAAAGTCTGGGAGGCACAGGACACCACCCACTCGCTCTTACCATCCAGCTATGACCATTTAGCCTTTAAACCACAACAGCTTGCCTCAACTGCCACAATACACTTTATATCCAACTCAGATTACTTCAGAAAAGGAGCATTCCCATCTCACGCTTCAATGCCTTAAAACTTGCTGCTGCTCCACACCACACACACAATGCTGTTTTTACTTTGATAAAGCTCAATTTTGGCGATATAATTTTCAATAAACTTAGCATTAAGCTCCTTGAGCCTTAGGAATACTAGCAATTGTTCCTTTGTTTGAGGAACTGTCTCTTTCAAAAAAGCAAGGACATGTTTCTGCTTAGGTTTAATTCCCTCTTTAGTGATCTTATGTCATAAGTATTCCACCTCACCACACCTCAATTTGCATTTTCTTAACTACAAAGTCAATCCTTTAATTTCAACTCACTCGATGCTGAAAACAAATTCTGATCATACTCTTGCATCCAAAACACCAAAACGACATCCTGGAAGGCCAGGGCATCAGTTACACTTTTAAACGTTCTTTCTTTAGGCCCTGAAAGACTGATGCGGCGCATGCCAGGCCAACAGGCATTCTACAGAATTGAAACATTTCATTTGGTGTTACAAATGCTGGTAATGCTCTTAGGTTTTTAGACCCTTCCTTCAACTCCACTTGGTGATATACACTTCTGAGATCAAGTGTGGAGACTACTCTGACTCCAGCAAATGTGGACACCGCTTTGTGAAGTTTATGACGGGGATGCCTGTTAATCCAAATTAAATTTTTAAGACTGCAAAACTCCACGCACAATCTGTATTTACCGGTGTTCTTTAATGGTATCACCACAAGAGAAACCCAAGAGGAAAAAAACTCTATAGGTTCTGTTAACTATCAACATTCTCATCAACTGCACACACCAGAGAATTTTCATTTGGATCCATAAAAATCCCTATCTCTTGTTGATGAGGTCACCCAATGATAGGTTCATCTTTCTCAATGGCATCTCATTGGTTGCTCTTTCTGAAAACTCTAAATGCGCTGCACACAAGGTAATTTTATGGAATTGTAACCACCAGGCCAAACATCCACAGCAGCAATTCTCTTTCTCCCCTTGTTTCCATAACTAAAGATTTCTGCACTACACCAAACTTGCACCACAAACTTGGGAACCCCTGTAGTCTGATTTGTATAAATACACAACACCACATTGGGATTAAGGCTATAATCATTATCATAGTTTGTAACACAGTTGACTTTGGCTCTTGGAGAGGCTTTACATATTCTCCCAAAGTGACGTTGTTTCTTATATTGGTTACAAGTTGGGTTCATTACATGGCACCCCTTAAGTTTTCCCAATGAAAAAACTGCCTCATTTATAGCATGTAGCTGAAGCCCTCTTCCCCCCTTTCTTCTTTCTGGTTGGATTTTTACCTTAAAGGGTTTCTTACTGCATTAACTAACATGATGTTTCCATTCTCTTGAATTGCTAGCATCTGCGAATCCTCTGATCTCGTGAACAACTCTTTCAGAATGTTCAATTCCTTTGGCAATATTGAAAGTGGCCCTAAAGGTCATTTCCTTGTCCCCCTCATTTGACATTTTTTGCTCTTAGTTTTCATCATTACTTGATCCCTCAAAAGGAACGTAGGAAATGATCCGAAATTCACACAAGGCTGCTAATGCTCTCAGGGTAGACACAGAAGCTTCAATTGTCTCATCCTCTTTTTGTGCACTTGAATCAAAATTGCTATTTTTCCATCACTATATTGGCCTTCTTCCATCCGCAATGCTCAGTTGCCTCATGGCCTACAGAAACACAGCAATATTACCAGACTATTCTAAGAATGGAATATTCTTGAAGGAGTGAGGAGTTTGTTAGGATTCAGGGGTGAGTAGTATTTTGGGGGTAGTGATGAGTTTTGGGGTTACAGTGATGGGTAGTGTATAGGGGAGGAGGGGAGTATTTTAGGGTTCTGGGATGGGTATTGTATAGGGAAATAAGGAGCTTGGGTGTTTAGGGATGGGTACTAGGAGTCTGGGTAGTGTATAAGGATAGAGGGGAGTTTTTAGGGTTTAGGGGTGGATAGTTTAAAATTAGTTGAAATGAGTTTACACTGTTAAAAAATACATTTAATTGCATTAAAAGTAATTATAATTTATATTTAAAATAATATTATAGGCTTATGACCCGCTGTTGAGGGGTATACGAGTTGCTAAATGCCTTGAACTGAGTTATAGGCCCCAGTGTCACAGACTTGGTAGCGTGCACCATTTTATGCCCTTCCAGTCACACCCCCTTGGCAGTGGTGGGGGTCTGCCTCTCAGGTCTCACTCAGCGAAGGGCACCGGTTCCTGTCCCTCCATTCACACTCTGGTGATGGGGGCGTGCACTAGCTCTTTCCCCTTCCCTTGCACTCCAGTAGTGGTGAAATGCACTAGCACCTGCCCTTCCTGTCACCATCGGAAAATGGAGGAGTGCACCTGCTCCAATCCCTTCTGCTCCCACCCCGGAAGAGGCGGAGAGCACCAGCTGCGGCGTCCAATCAAAATCTTCCGTTTGGTTGGAAAAACCAGTGAGAGCATGTAAGGACAGGCACTGGTCGCTATCTGCTCCAGCCCCTCTGGCTACCATGTGCCCTTACTGAACCACGACGCTGTCAAACAGAGCACGAAGTTTGCGGGAAATAAATACAACCGCAGATGCCCTCTTGCAGCAGGTAACCCCCACCTCCCAAGTGCACGTGGAATTTGGCCTCATACAAGGTTCTGAGAAATTCGTGGCTCTGCTCGTGCATGGCTCACGCGCACCAGTATCAAGGGCCTGCAGTGCTGATGGTCCAGTATGTTAGCAATTATCCCTGTTTTGGCCCATAAATAATGGTGGTTTTCCGGTAAGGTTTATCTCTAAACGTGAACAGCTGTTCTGTGCTGTGAGCTGTGGCCCTGTCGTTTCATTCCAGTGCCCGTGGGCCTGTTTAACGTGGTTGCCCCCAACCCCGGCCTTTGCTGGCAGATGCTGGGGTCCCAGGGCACCTCGCTCATTAATCAGCGGGGCCAACAGGCCTTCAGAAATAGTGAAATATGACCGAGCCTCACGCGAACCTTCCAAGAAATGACTAAACCTGATGCTGTCGCGTGGACTGAAGTTTACCTGAACCGGGAATTCAGAATCGGATACTGGACAGCAGGGGTGCAGAAGGCCAGTCAGTACCAGTATTCACGAGCAGAGTCAAAATATCCAGGCTTGCCACTAACCCCACGTAAAGACGTGCACCTTTGTCTCTACTGACATTTTGTGCCACAGCACATTGCATGCTGGGACATGTAGTCTTACTTTTCCACTGTAAACATAGGCATTCAGGCCTTGCATGCAAACTGCTCTATGCTAAAAAGCCAGAACTACATATATGTAGCCTTGGTAACATGAGCTAGTTCTGGACTGTCCTTTCATCTCTATAACACTCGGTAATTTTGCATTTGTCACCCCGAGTGGGATGGGTATGCTCAGACGTGAGTCCCATGCTCTCCACATCACTGGATTCAAGCAAACTGGGCTGAAGACGGCTGATAGTAAACACAAGAGAGAGTACCCCACTATCCACAGGGAACAGGGTACAGTGACAATGTAGTCAAAAAGGGAATCCATGGGTGTACACTGAGATCGGTGTGTTATGTTTACTGCATGGGTTCTAACCAATCATACAGACATTCCTACTCAGGGTATTAAGAATAAGGTTTATGGTAAAATTAAAACATTAGATAAGGAGTTCCACACTAGAAGTAAACGTTCACAATCTCTTTAATGTTTTGTAAAAATAAAGTCTCTTATCACAGAAAAGTAAATTAAAAATCCAAAGTACATCCCTTTGGACAAGTACAGTAAAATTTATCAAAAGACAATTAAAAACAATTCATGGTACATAAAAAACATAATGTCACAATCATCAGAATTATACGACAAAGGAGAAAAAATTAATCAACGCAATTCCACACAAAACAACAATTGGATCCTTTTCACAAACCCCTTATTGTGGCCTTGATATTTTTTGCCACTACTCCTATAGATCCACTGGTCTTTTCTGTAATGCTGGTGGTACAGTAGACAGTATCTATAATTTATGGATATCTGCTACCTCCTTGACCTTGTTGGGATTCTAGCCACAAAAATGCGTTGACGCGTTTCGGTGTTATTGTACTTGGTCTTGTAACACCTTCATCAGAACATGCCGTCTCTTTGGGGTCACCGGCTTCTACACTTATATTAATGAATTTCCTTTAAGTCTTGGAAGATTCCCCGGGGACACAGTCATCAGGGTGCCTCCTATATACGACCTCTGTGAGTTTTGTATTGTGCCTTTGGGGTAATGGACTTTCTCAAGGTAACAGGATCTTTCACCTGTTGTATGTACAGGTAGACTATCATTTTTCTCTCTCTTTGGGGTTGTTTTTGGTTCAACAATTGCCAAATACCTCCATGTAATTAAAACGCTCTTCTGAACGGGCATATGTCAATGTCAATTCCAATTTTCAATTTTTCTTGACCCGCAAACTGGATATGTTCTGGTCGTGAGTTTATCTGCACCTCTGCCGCGTTCTTCTCTTATCTAATGTTTTAATTTTACCATAAACCTTATTCTTAATACCCTGAGTAGGAATGTCTGTATGATTGGTTAGAACCCATGCAGTAAACATAACACACCGATCTCAGTGTACACCCAGGGATTCCCTTTTTGACTACATTGAAGACGGCTGATAGCCAGAAACCAGTCCTTGGATGCTTGATGCCGGTCTAGGAAAGACATGGCTTGGTAGTTCGGGCTGGACTGTTCCCATGAGGCACAGGGTCAAGGCTGATTTGCATATAGCCATTGTTGGACCTAGGGTGGTGTGGAGTGTAAAAAAAGGATGGATTTAGGCCCAGATCTTTGTACTGGGGTGAATGTAAGACATTGTTCTGCATTCTGTCCATCAACTGTGTTGTTTGCAATTTTCACCCCGAGTGGGCTGGGTATGCTCAGACGTGAGTCCCAGGCTCTCCACATCACTAGAGTCAAGCTATCCAGGCTGAAGAAGACTGATAGCCAGAAACCGGTTCTTGGATGCTTGATTCCGGCCTAGCCAGTTCGGGCTGGACTGTTCCCATGAGGCACAGGGTCATGGCTGATTTGCATATAGCCATTGTCGGACCTAGGGTGGTGTGGAGTTCAAAAAAACGATGGATTTAGGCCCAGATCTTTGTACCTGGGGTTCTGCATTCTGTCCATCAACTGTGTTTTTTGCAATTTTCACCCCGAGTGGGCTGGGTATGCTCAGATGTGAGTCCCAGGCTCTCCACATCACTGGCGTCAAGCTATCCAAGCTGAAGAAGGCTGATAGCCAGAATCCGGTCCCTGGATGCTTGATTCCAGTCTAGGAAAGACATGGCTTGGTAGTTCGGGCTAGACTGTTCCCATGAGGCACAGGGTCAAGGCTGATTTGCATATAGCCATTGTCGGACCTAGGGTGGTGTGGAGTGCAAAAAAACGATGGATTTAGGCCCAGATCTTTGTACTGGGGTGAATGTAAGACATTGTTCTGCATTCTGTCCATCAACTGTGTTTGTTGCAAATTTTCACCCCGAGTGGGCTGGGTATGCTCAGACGTGAGTCCCAGGCTCTCCACATCACTAGAGTCAAGCTATCCAGGCTGAAGAAGACTGATAGCCAGAAACCGGTTCTTGGATGCTTGATTCCGGCCTAGCCAGTTCGGGCTGGACTGTTCTCATGAGGCACAGGGTCATGGCTGATTTGCATATAGCCATTGTCGGACCTAGGGTGGTGTGGAGTTCAAAAAAACGATGGATTTAGGCCCAGATCTTTGTACCTGGGGTTCTGCATTCTGTCCATCAACTGTGTTTTTTGCAATTTTCACCCCGAGTGGGCTGGGTATGCTCAGATGTGAGTCCCAGGCTCTCCACATCACTGGCGTCAAGCTATCCAGGCTGAAGAAGGCTGATAGCCAGAATCCGGTCCCTGGATGCTTAATTCCAGTCTAGGAAAGACATGGCTTGGTAGTTCGGGCTAGACTGTTCCCATGAGGCACAGGGTCAAGGCTGATTTGCATATAGCCATTGTCGGACCTCGGGTGGTGTGGAGTGCAAAAAAACGATGGATTTAGGCCCAGATCTTTGTACTGGGGTGAATGTAAGACATTGTTCTGCATTCTGTCCATCAACTGTGTTTGTTGCAAATTTTTACCCCGAGTGGGCTGGGTGTGCTCAGACGTGAGTCCCAGGCTCTTCACATCACTGGAGTCAAGCTATCCAGGCTGAAGAAGGCTGATAGCCAGAAACCGGTCCTTGGATGCTTGATTCCGGTCTAGGAAAGATGGATTTAGCCCAGATCTTTGTACTGGGGTGATTGTAAGACATTGTTCTGCATTCTGTCCATCAACTGTGTTTTTTGCAATTTTCACCCCGAGTGGGCTGGGTATGCTCATACGTGAGTCCCAGGCTCTCCACATCACTGGAGTCAAGCTATCCAGGCTGAAGAAGGCTGATAGACAGAAACTGGTCCTTGGATGCTTGATTCCGGCCTAGGAAAGACATGGCTTGGTAGTTCGGGCTGGACTGTTCCCATGAGGCACAGGGTCAAGGTTGATTTGCATATAGCCATTGTTGGACCTAGGGTGGTGTGGAGTGTAAAAAAACGATGGATTTAGGCCCAGATCTTTGTACTGGGGTGAATGTAAGACATTGTTCTGCATTCTGTCCATCAACTGTGTTGTTTGCAATTTTCACCCCGAGTGGGCTGGGTATGCTCAGACGTGAGTCCCAGGCTCTCCACATCACTAGAGTCAAGCTATCCAGGCTGAAGAAGACTGATAGCCAGAAACCGGTTCTTGGATGCTTGATTCTGGCATAACCAGTTCGGGCTGGACTGTTCCCATGAGGCACAGGGTCATGGCTGATTTGCATATAGCCATTGTCGGACCTAGGGTGGTGTGGAGTTCAAAAAAACGATGGATTTAGGCCCAGATCTTTGTACCGGGGTTCTGCATTCTGTCCATCAACTGTGTTTTTTGCCATTTTCACCCAGAGTGGGCTGGGTATGCTCAGACGTGAGTCCCAGGCTCTCCACATCACTAGAGTCAAGCTATCCAGGCTGAAGAAGACTGATAGCCAGAAACCGGTTCTTGGATGCTTGATTCCGGCCTAGCCAGTTCGGGCTGGACTGTTCCCATGAGGCACAGGGTCATGGCTGATTTGCATATAGCCATTGTCGGACCTAGGGTGGTGTGGAGTTCAAAAAAACGATGGATTTAGGCCCGGATCTTTGTACCGGGGTGAATGTAAGACATTGTTCTGCATTCTGTCCATCAACTGTGTTTGTTGCAAATTTTCACCCCGAGTGGGCTGGGTATGCTCAGACGTGAGTCCCAGGCTCTCCACATCACTAGAGTCAAGCTATCCAGGCTGAAGAAGACTGATAGCCAGAAACCGGTTCTTGGATGCTTGATTCCGGCCTAGCCAGTTCGGGCTGGACTGTTCCCATGAGGCACAGGGTCATGGCTGATTTGCATATAGCCATTGTCGGACCTAGGGTGGTGTGGAGTTCAAAAAAACGATGGATTTAGGCCCAGATCTTTGTACCTGAGGTTCTGCATTCTGTCCATCAACTGTGTTTTTTGCAATTTTCACCCCGAGTGGGCTGGGTATGCTCAGATGTGAGTCCCAGGCTCTCCACATCACTGGCGCCAAGCTATCCAGGCTGAAGAAGGCTGATAGCCAGAATCCGGTCCCTGGATGCTTGATTCCAGTCTAGGAAAGACATGGCTTGGTAGTTCGGGCTAGACTGTTCCCATGAGGCACAGGGTCAAGGCTGATTTGCATATAGCCATTGTCGGACCTAGGGTGGTGTGGAGTGCAAAAAAACGATGGATTTAGGCCCAGATCTTTGTACTGGGGTGAATGTAAGACATTGTTCTGCATTCTGTCCATCAACTGTGTTTGTTGCAAATTTTTACCCCGAGTGGGCTGGGTGTGCTCAGACGTGAGTCCCAGGCTCTTCACATCACTGGAGTCAAGCTATCCAGGCTGAAGAAGGCTGATAGCCAGAAACCAGTCCTTGGATGCTTGATTCCGGTCTAGGAAAGATGGATTTAGCCCAGATCTTTGTACTGGGGTGATTGTAAGACATTGTTCTGCATTCTGTCCATCAACTGTGTTTTTTGCAATTTTCACCCCGAGTGGGCTGGGTATGCTCATACGTGAGTCCCAGGCTCTCCACATCACTGGAGTCAAGCTATCCAGGCTGAAGAAGGCTGATAGACAGAAACTGGTCCTTGGATGCTTGATTCCGGTCTAGGAAAGACATGGCTTGGTAGTTCGGGCTGGACTGTTCCCATGAGGCACAGGGTCAAGGCTGATTTGCATATAGCCATTGTTGGACCTAGGGTGGTGTGGAGTGTAAACAAACGATGGATTTAGGCCCAGATCTTTGTACTGGGGTGAATGTAAGACATTGTTCTGCATTCTGTCCATCAACTGTGTTGTTTGCAATTTTCACCCCGAGTGGGCTGGGTATGCTCAGACGTGAGTCCCAGGCTCTCCACATCACTAGAGTCAAGCTATCCAGGCTGAAGAAGACTGAAAGCCAGAAACCGGTTCTTGGATGCTTGATTCCGGCCTAGCCAGTTCGGACTGGACTGTTCCCATGAGGCACAGGGTCATGGCTGATTTGCATATAGCCATTGTCGGACCTAGGGTGGTGTGGAGTTCAAAAAAACGATGGATTTAGGCCCAGATCTTTGTACCGGGGTTCTGCATTCTGTCCATCAACTGTGTTTTTTGCCATTTTCACCCAGAGTGGGCTGGGTAAGCTCAGACGTGAGTCCCAGGCTCTCCACATCACTAGAGTCAAGCTATCCAGGCTGAAGAAGACTGATAGCCAGAAACCGGTTCTTGGATGCTTGATTCCGGCCTAGCCAGTTCGGGCTGGACTGTTCCCATGAGGCACAGGGTCATGGCTGATTTGCATATAGCCATTGTCGGACCTAGGGTGGTGTGGAGTTCAAAAAAACGATGGATTTAGGCCCAGATCTTTGTACCGGGGTGAATGTAAGACATTGTTCTGCATTCTGTCCATCAACTGTGTTTGTTGCAAATTTTCACCCCGAGTGGGCTGGGTATGCTCAGACGTGAGTCCCAGGCTCTCCACATCACTAGAGTCAAGCTATCCAGGCTGAAGAAGACTGATAGCCAGAAACCGGTTCTTGGATGCTTGATTCCGGCCTAGCCAGTTCGGGGTGGACTGTTCCCATGAGGCACAGGGTCATGGCTGATTTGCATATAGCCATTGTCGGACCTAGGGTGGTGTGGAGTTCAAAAAAACGATGGATTTAGGCCCAGATCTTTGTACCGGGGTTCTGCATTCTGTCCATCAACTGTGTTTTTTGCAATTTTCACCCCGAGTGGGCTGGGTATGCTCAGATGTGAGTCCCAGGCTCTCCACATCACTGGCGTCAAGCTATCCAGGCTGAAGAAGGCTGATAGCCAGAATCCGGTCCCTGGATGCTTGATTCCAGTCTAGGAAAGACATGGCTTGGTAGTTCGGGCTGGACTGTTCCCATGAGGCACAGGGTCAAGGCTGATTTGCATATAGCCATTGTCGGACCTAGGGTGGTGTGGAGTGCAAAAAAACGATGGATTTAGACCCAGATCTTTGTACTGGGGTGAATGTAAGACATTGTTCTGCATTCTGTCCATCAACTGTGTTTGTTGCAAATTTTTACCCTGAGTGGGCTGGGTGTGCTCAGACATGAGTCCCAGGCTCTTCACATCACTGGAGTCAAGCTATCCAGGCTGAAGAAGGCTGATAGCCAGAAACCGGTCCTTGGATGCTTGATTCCGGTCTAGGAAAGATGGATTTAGCCCAGATCTTTGTACTGGGGTGATTGTAAGACATTGTTCTGCATTCTGTCCATCAACTGTGTTTTTTGCAATTTTCACCCGAGTGGGCTGGGTATGCTCATACGTGAGTCCCAGGCTCTCCACATCACTGGAGTCAAGCTATCCAGGCTGAAGAAGGCTGATAGACAGAAACTGGTCCTTGGATGCTTGATTCCGGTCTAGGAAAGACATGGCTTGGTAGTTCGGGCTGGACTGTTCCCATGAGGCACAGGGTCAAGGCTGATTTGCATATAGCCATTGTCGGACCTAGGGTGGTGTGGAGTGCAAAAAAACGATGGATTTAAGCCCAGACCTTTGTACTGGGGTGAATGTAAGACATTGTTCTGCATTCTGTCCATCAACTGTGTTTTTTGCAATACCCGAGTGACAGCAGGCAGTCCGGGACCTGAGTGACAGCACACAGTGCCATACATGAGTGACAGCAGGCAGTCCTGAACCCGAGGGACAGCACACAGTCCTGAACCCGAAGGAACAGCACACAGTCCCGGACCCAAGTAACGTCACTCAGTCCCGGACCCGAGTGACAGAAGTCAGTCCGGGACCTGAGCGACAACACACACTGCCGTACCCGAGTGACAGCAGGCAGTCCGGGACCTGAGTGACATCACACAGTGCCATACCCGAGTGACAGCAGGCAGTCCAGGACCTGAGTGACAGCACACAGTGCCATACCCGAGTGACAGCAGGCAGTCCGGGACCTGAGTGACAGCACACAGTGCAATACCCGAGTGACAGCTGGCAGCCCCAGTCCGACTGACAGCTGGCAGCCCTGGATCCTAATGAGAGCAGGCTGCCCCAGACCCAAGTGACAGTAGGCAGCCCTGGACCCGAGTGACAGCAGGCAGCCCTGGACCCGAGTGACAGCAGGCAGTCCCAGACCCGAGTGACAGCAGGCAGTCCCAGACCCGAGTGACAGCAGGCAGTCCCAGACGTGAGTGACAGCAGGCAGGCCCGGACCCGAGTGACAACAGGCAATCCCAGACCCGAGTGACAGCAAGCAGTCCCAGACCAGAGTGACATCAGGCATTCCCAGACCAGAGTGACAGCAGGCAGTCTCAGACCCGAGTGACAGCAGGCAGTCCCGGACCCGGGTGACAGCAGGCAGTCCCAGACCAGAGTGACATCAGGCATTCCCAGACCAGAGTGACAGCAGGAAGTCCCAGACCCGAGTGGCAGCAGGCAGTGCCGGACCCGGGTGACAGCAGGCAGTCTCAGACCCGAGACACAGCAGGCAGTCCCAGACCCGAGTGACAGCAGGCAGTCCCGGACCTCCGGCACTGATAGGAGCACCTGTACTCCACTACACGCCCTATATTTCAACGCGCGTTCCATACCAAAACACTCTCTCGAGCTCTGGTATCATTTAGACACCACTAAACCTGGCTTATGTTTCATTATGGTAACATGGCTTCATTCAGCTGCCTCGCCATCCATTGGAGTAGCATTTCCTGCTGAATACAATTTAATTAGATTGGATAAGCTTTCCAAAAGAGGTGTGGCCATGTCGTACGTAGCCCTCTAAAAATAAAGGGGCAGATTTACAATAACTGGCGCATCCCCAGGGATGCGCCAGTTATTGTGTGCAGCATTTACAATGCAGCGCACCATGAGGCAAAAACGGCACAGATGCGTGACGCATCTGTGCTGTAAAGACGGCGCTTTGCTGGAGTTGTGTCGCAAGCGCGACACAGCTCCAGCAAGGTTTGGGGGTGCCCTATCTGTCCAATGCTGAGTCAATCCTTACACCTGCTTCAAGCAGGCGCAGGGTTTTGATGCAGCATTTCCCTAAAAGTGACTGAGTAAAATCTTGTAGATTTCACTCAGCCACTTTTAGGAGGCGTTCCTGCGCAGGAACGCCCCCCCCGGACCAGAACGCCTCCTTATGGCACAGGGCTTTACAACGTGATGCATCTCCCAGATGCGTCACGTTGTAAATACCCCGCAGCATGGCGCATCTTTTGCGCCGCCGCTGAGTCACAAAAGTGACGCAACGGCGGCGTAAAAGAGGCGCAAGGGGCTTGTAAATCTGCCCCAAAATGCTTAGACTTCTGTTCCACTACCTGGCTGGAAATAATACATTTTCAACTTGCAGCCACCCTAAATGTAACTTGGAAGGGGCCCTGGTCTATCGCCATCCGGGCGACAAGACCAATTTTAGTGCTAAGCTCATCAAATGGTTAGCACCCCATGTTTTAGCAGTAGATAGGCTCATGCTCTGAGGGGATTTTAACTATCATGTGGATAACCAATCTGATGTGGGTTCTACTCGTCTTCTTGCAGATTTAGAATCACTTGGTCTTTATCAAAAGTTAATTGGCCCACCCATATTGCTGGACATACTCTGGACGTTGTGTTTACCAACGCCCTCGACTTGATAGTTGATCTCCCATCTGCCTTGATGTGGACTGACCACTTTTCTTTAAACTTTTATTTAGTAGCTCAGAAACCCTGCACTGACGATTCCAAAGGCTCCACACATAGCAGATGCTGGCGGAAGGTAATTCCTTTGGCTTTCTCCCCTGTGTTCACCCCTCTCCTCTGAGAGACTATGAAGATATGCATCTTGCATTAAAAACTTTTGAGCCTTCATGCAGGCTTTAGATACTATTGCCCCTCTGAAATTGAATAAAACCAAAACAAATAACCACCCCTCTCCATGATCCACTGAATCCCTAAAAAAGAAAAAATCTATATGTAGGAAGCATGAGCGCAAATGGAGAAAGTCTACATTTGCGGAGGATAGACTTACCTGAAGTGAACATATTCTGCAAAAAAAACTCCTCAAAAGAGTTTTTTTAAATTTTAAAAGAATTTACGGATCCATCCACATGTTGTTCCACTATCCCGGCATCACAGGCATTTTGCTATGATCTGGCTGCTCATTTTGAACAGAAGATTAATAATATTTATCTATCTCTTTTAAATAATGGGGCATCAACAAAATTAATCCCTCCCAATGTTTGTGTTGACTCTCAGTCCTCCACTCTTGAGTCTTTTTCTGTTACTCCTGATTACATTTTGGATAGATTAAATAGAATTAAATCCGGGTCTCCTTTGAATCCTGCCTCTTCCTATGTAATTACTTCTCTGGCTCCAACGATTCTTGCCTCTATCACAGATCTGTGCAATCTTTCGTTGAAGCTGACAACTCTCCCATCAAAATGGAAAAATGCATGGATCAGACCCATTCTAAAAAAAACTATGGCAGACTCCACAGATATGCAGATCTATATATATCCATATCATTGCTTCCTCATTTTGCCAAAGTTTCAGAATCACTGGTAAACCAGCAACTGGTATGTATGTATGGCAGTTTGTATAGCACCATGGTTACTCCATTACAGAGTGTCCCACGCTAAATTCCATTCAGACGCTAAGATTCTGGTTGAGCACAAGTGGATAATTAGACTCTAGGGAGCTAAACCTTTCCTAAATCACCAAGGTTTGAGTTGCTTCCTAAATGCTGCTTCGGATGGCTCCTGTCTGAGGTAAACGGGTGGAGAGTTCCACCTCTTCGCTGCCACATACCTGGAAGAGGTACCTCCGAAACGTTTCCTAATAAATTTAGGGATGCAAACCAGGCCTGTCCCGGCTGATCTCAGGCAGCACATGGGGTGGTAGGAGTGTATCATGGGACACAGACATTTTGGGCCCTTTCCCTGAAGTATTCTGTGGTCATAGCATAGGGCTTTGAAGGTGATCCTCTTCTCAACAGGGAGCCAGTGGAGAATCTCCAAAGCACTACCAGTTGGAGAGAGTCTAGGGATGTTTTAAAGGTGTTTTATGTGAAATCCAACTCTTTGTTTGAACCCTCACAGTGAGGTTACAGTAACTCTCATAGCACAGAGTCTCCGTTAGCTGAGATCACCAACACGATCAGACTCATGCTAGATCAAGGGAATTTGGCTATGCGGATTCTCCTTGATCTATCAGCTGCTATTGGTACCATATCCCACCCAAATCTCATTTACAGATTGAAGGAGATTGTTATCGGAGGCAAAGCTCTGAAATGGGTGGAAAACTTTTTATTAGATCAAACTCATAGTGTACACTTGGATTCTTACTGTTCTAAATCCATGGCTCTGGATAAAGGGGTGCCACAGGGATCGATCCCGAGCCCTACTCTTTTTAACATATATGTGGCTCTCCTGGCCAGAAGTATCAGGTCTTGCGGCTTTAACACAATCTCATATGCTGATGACACTCAATTGATCATCACTATGGATTCAAATCCAGAACCCACTAAAGTTAAATTCAAACATTGTATTTTAAAAATTGCATCATGGATTGCTGTCTACTTCTTACAGCGTAACTCGAGTAAGACAGAGGTCCTCCTTTTCGGTAAGGCTCATTTAACCTGGTCCAACGAATAGTTGCCAACTGAACTTGGACTACCCCCAATGCCCAAATAATTTGTCAAAAATGTGGGCATTATTCTGGATAACAGTCTCCCAATGAGTGAATATGTCAAAGCAATTTCTGGAACGTGTTTTGGTCTATTGCGCATGCTTAGAAAGGCTTTTCATTGGGTCCCCCTAAATGGCAGGAAAGCCCTGGTTCAGGCACTAATAGTAAGTCGCCTAAACTATGGGAATTCCCTGATGGTTGGAATAGATGAAGGTCTGTTCTCCAGACTTCAGGTTATACAGAACACGGCAGCTCGCCTTGTCTTTAATTTTCCTCCACGGTCCTCATATGCACAACTATTGCGCTCCCTTCTCTGGCTCTCCATAAAAAATGTGCAATTTTCAAACAACTTTTGCACCTGGTTTTTAAATAAATACATGGGAAGGGACCATATTATCTCAAAAATAAATTACAGCCCTATATCCCGACACGTCGGCTCAGGTCCAACGAGCGTCTACTACAATACCCAAAACGTATCCATAGAACTAGATTTGGTGGCTGATCTTTTTCATTTTTGGCCCCCAAATACTGGAACCAGCTACCTTTGCCCCTCCGCTCTAGCCCAAACATAATCCTTTTTAAGAAATCCTTGAAAACCTGGTTGTTTAATCTGTAATCTTTTTCTGGAACTATAATCTGCTTCGGACTGCTCTGGGGCCGAGAGATCCCCTTGGGGATGATTTGTGCGCTTAACAAATATAAAATCAAAAATCAAAATCAAGCTCTGATATAAAGTCCATACCCTATCCTTCAAGAAATAGCACATTTCAAGTTCGCAGCATCCAGTAACAGTTCAGAACTTTTTCTAAGGTATGAATTCCATTCGTAGGCCCTCAAAATAGATAAAGCCTGTAGAATGTTACTTGAGTGATTGGAAGGGGGCGAATACTTGGAAGGGAAGCAGTTTCCCTTGGGCTCTCCTTAAAACAAGTTATAACCTAATATGTACTTCATTTAATCTCATAGTATTGTCTGGCCTTCAAATGCCCAACTGTTCTTCAAGAGTAATCATAACCTTCTCTTAACAACACTATAACGACATGTGCATGCACTGTTCCTTTCTTGCACAGCTGGCAATACTCACTTAAATCCCTCTAATGTGACTTTGGGGCTTTTTTACAAGCCTAGTGCGCTGCCGGAACGGCACTCTTTTTGACGTTCCGCTAGCGTACCAGGCTTTGCCATAGCTACGAGGCCACAGAAAGCCATCTTTACGTGTCTTTTCATGGCCTCATAGATATGTTGTACAGCAGCGCAGCATAAGTCGCTGCGTTGCCTCACACTGCCCCGGATAGGTGTGCCATTGGCGTTGTGATGGGTGGACCCATTCAGCATCCATGGTATTTGACACGTTCCCACATTTGCAACAAAGCATACATCTGGGAATGTGTCAGAACCCTGCGCCTCCCCAGGGGCGGTGTAAGGGTTGTTTTTGTGAATAAAGGTGTCCCTTCCTCCACAAAAAACCTGATTTCAACGCAGACATCCTTGCACCTTGGCTTTTGCTAGGGCCCCTGGTACCCTTGCTATGCCAATGGGTGTTTATGATGCTGTTTGACTTGGCCCTTTTGCAGGGCTATCCCCAAACTTTTTGCTTCTTCCTCTTATTTTTTCATGCCCTGCTGTTGTTGGCTTTAGGACTCTGGGCACTTTACCACTGCTGATCAGTGCTAAAGTGCATATGCTGTCTGTGTAAATTGTTATTATGATTGGTTCTCCCTGATTGGCATATTTTGATTTACTGGTCAGTCTCTAGTAAAGTGCACTGGGTGTGCCGGGCTGGTAAATCAAATACTGCTTGTGGGCCTGTAGCAGTGATTGTGCCGCCCACAGAAGCACTCTTTCAAAGTGTTCTCAGACCTGCCACTGCAGTGTCTGCGCACAGTCTCTACTGCCATGTCGACTTGGCAAGTGCACCCACTTGCCAGGCCCTAACCTTCCCTTTTCTTACATATAGGACACCCTTACGGTATGCCCAAGGTACCCCTCTGGGAAGGGTGCAGAGTATGTGAAAGGTAGGAAATGTACTGATGTATGTAACATATCCTGATAGTGAAATACTGCCAATTTAGTTTTTCACTATTGAAAGGCTATCTTGCCCCATAGGACAGAATAGGGAATGTTTTGTAACATTTTACAAGCATATATTCCCATAGGGATAAGATCGAAAAATAAAGTTTAGGCTCTATGAACTCAGAATTTAATAACACATCTTCTACTAAAGATAGTTTTCAAATTGTGTGTTTGAAAATGCCACTTTTAGAAAGTATTAAAATAAGAGCACTCCTCTCGCGCTCTCACTGTCGCACTGCGACTTTAGAAAGTAGGCATTTTCTTGTTTAACCATTCTGTCTGCCTCTGCCTGTTTATCTATTGACTGTTTCGGAGTGACGGAGGCGGGGGAGGTTCTTTCTCTCAGAGCAACACCGTGGTGTGGGGGGCTGATGTGTGTCCTGCCTTTCCTGAATGAGTCAAGGCTGGGCTGAATAGACCTGGGCGGCATTCAGAGTAGGAGGAGGAGTTCCCACCAGCACCTGAATAGGCCCAGTCTACATTTAGAGTGGTGAGAGGAGATTTCCCTTGCACCTGAATAGGGCCTGTCTGCTTTACACAATGCTGTCTCCACCTCCTGCTGGGCAGCTGTACCAGAGAGGACATAACTGATTTGGACTGGGCTCAGAGACCCTTGCACAAAGAGAACAAAGTCATTTTGGGGTATAAGTATTTGAACTAAAACCCCTGAACTTTAGACTATTTCTTGAATCAAGAGAAACCTTTGCCAAGGAGAAGAGCTGGAGAAACTGAGGAGAAGTAGTGCCCTTGCTTTGTGTCTGGGGTTGGCCTACAGTTGCTGTTTCTGCCAAGGAAAGGAGAAGGACTTTGCTGTGTGCTGTATCCCCTGCTTGAGGAAAGTCTCCAAGGGTTTAAGTAGAGATTGCCTCCTGTTTTGAAGTCTCAGGAACACAAAGACTTCACCCTCAGCTCCCCTGAACTTGCTTGCCCCAGTTCTGACCTACCAAGAGGGGCCTGTGACTGTCTTGGACTTCTGGAGGTTGTATCTGCTGTTGGGAGCTGGAAAAGCAGCACAACTACAAGGAAATTGCTGCATCTCTCTTCTTGCAACAGTTTTTCCAATGCAACGCAACGCCGTGGTGCGAGAAGAATCTCCCTGCATTGCCACGCCGCTGCCAAAACCAACGCTGTGCTTGTCGCCGCAGCAAGAATCGACACATCGAGGGATCATGGCTAAAAAGGTTGAGCAGCGCCGCTCGATGTCACCACATCATTCGCCAACGCATCTCAGATTTCCATGTATCGTCCCTGTGTGGCAAGTTTTCCCTGACGCATCACCCGCGGATCAGAGTTGTCTCAGAATCGACGCATTGCTTCCCCCTACAGACCGAACCCGATGCACTGCTCCCCTGTGTCCAGCTGGACTTTCGCATTGCATCCACGAAGGTCTCAGGAATCGACACATTTCTTTGTTTTTCAAGGCTTCCCATCGCTGCGGCTGTTTGGCTTGGTGATTTTTGTTGCAATGACAAGTACTTTGCAAGAAATCATGCGTCAATAGTGCTCTATGGACTGAGTTGCTAAAGCCTTTTGAAAGTCATTTTCCTTAATACTTGTATGTTGGATTTTGTCGTTATGGTCTTAAGTTTAGCTAAAGATACTTTATTTTTCTAAAGTAGTGTGGTGTCCATTTGTGGTGTTATCACTGTGTTACTGTGAGTGTTGGTACAAATACATTACACATTGCCTTTGGGATAAGCCTGACTGCTCGTGCCAAGCTACTAAGGTGATGAGCAGGTGTTATCTAAAGTGTGTATCCCCATTACCCTGACTAGAAGCAAAGGTCCCTATTTGGACAACGGTACCTACCTCAGCCAACTAGAGACCCCATTTCTAACAGATGCTATAGGCAAAGACTGGCGAGGCTATCTCCAGTGGTGATAGCATGCTCCTGCTGAGGGTTGGTGAGATTATCTCAGGGCTGGTTTACATCATGCTACAGGTGATTGTTATAGATGGCAGCCCACATTCACCACAATTTCACAATTTTGTGTTGGGTGTGTCATTTTTGTGGTCCAGCCACTACTCAAAATAATTTTTTGCATTTTCTAAGCCATGCAAATCTACTTTGTATAGCTATGCGTAGTTTAGTAAATACTACATTTAAATTGCTTTTAATTTATGTAACCTTTACTACAAAAAGATGTTGAAGTAATGCCTTGTGTTATTTTGCATCGGGTTGGTGTTGCATGGATGGAGCATGGGGGTATACACCCGTTACAACGCATCTTTTACTCCGCACTACCATTACAACGCGACTTTTACTCCGCATACCATTACAACGCATTGCGCTGGGGGGCGCTCTAGGATAGGGAATAAGTATAATTTACTATCAAACACCTTCCCTAGGGTCCACGGGGACTGGAGTTAGAATAGTAAATTATACTTACCACTATCCAGCACCCCAAAGCGCTATGCGTTGTAATGGTATGCGTTGTAAAAGTCGCGTTGTAACGGTATGCAGAGTAAAAGTATGCGGAGTAACATGGTACATCCAGCATGGGCGATGGAGCATGGGCGTTCCCATGCATCCACCCAAGTACTTTGACTCAAACCCAGATTTACAAAGCCTGGTAAAGCTGGGTTTGCGCCAATCATGCGCCTGCCCCACAGATGCTCAAAAAGTAGAATTTTTATTTCTTTTCCTCACTTCCTCTTTTCACATTAAAAGAGAAATATGCATCTAAGGATTGTTCTTGTGCTGTATGGATTTCGTCTCTCTTCCTTTCACGCAATGTAGCACAGTAACTTCCCTTGGGTGAAGTAATAGTAAATGTGCCCCAGTATGTTCAAGTAGTGGACTCATTATTTAGGGCTGGAGATATTGTCTCTCAGAGTAGTGCTGTCTTGCTGTTGATAAGAGTTGGAGAGGAAATTGAAGACCAGTTCACAGCACAGAGACAGCTCTGATCGCTGCAACAGATGACATCTGCACCCTACACGACAGAGGGGAACCAGCCACCCTGATCCTACTTGACCTCTCCGCAGCTTTCGCCACCGTCTCCAACCAAACACTCACTGTAGGCTACACCAGATCGGAATCAGAGACGGCGTGCTCAGATGGATGGCTTATTTTCTCACGGGGAGTACCCTGAGGATTTGTCTCCCCCCTTCACCTCCGCACTCAAGCACACCTCCTGCGGCCTCCTTCAAGGATCATCCCTCAGACCAACTCTCTTCAACATCTACATGACACCACTCGCAGACCTCATCAGAACCCACAACATCAACATCCTTGCCTACGTCGATGACATGCAACTCATCCCCTCAGCACACCCCACCACAACAAAGAAAAAGTTCCACAACTGTATGAAGAACGTCTCAGACTGAATGAAAAGCAATTGCCTGAAGCTCAACACTGACAAAACCGAAGTACAGGTTTTCGGCAGTCACACGTCCCTCTGGAATGACTCCACATCAGGTCAACCCTGTCTCCTCAGCCTGCTTCCTCACTCTCTACATACTCCACAGAATCTTCAAGTGGCGATCCACCCACACCATAAAAAAGGGACACAAGCCCTCATTACCAGCCGGCTGGACTAGAGCAACACACTATATGCAGGCACCACCACAAAACTCGTGAGAAGACTCCAGATGGTCAAGAACACAGCAGCCAGACTGATCCTCAACTTGCCAAAGAGAACACGCATCGCTCGGCACTTGAAAGTCCTCCACTGACTCACCATCCAGAAAAGATGATAATTCAAGCTACCTACCCATGCTTACAAAGCCCTCCACAACCAAGGACCTGCCTATGTGAACCACCACCTACATTTTCACCTACCAATCAGGAATCTTCGCTAACCTCGACCTGTCACGCATACCGTGCATCTGCTGATGCCGCATCGGAGGACACTCCTTCTCCCACTTCACCACTAAATCATGGCGCTCCTCCACTCCACCTCCATATGTCACCCTCGCTGACACAATTCAGGAAGGGATTTAGGACCCGGCTGTTCGACTAATGTCTGCAGCACAGCGCCTGGATACCCTTAGGGCCACGCTTGATAAGTACTATTTGATAGATTGATTGAGTGCTATATACTTTTTCTGGCTTGTGCTGAAGAAGCTAGATCCAAGCAGTGTTAATATGAGGCCTTTTTCTCAAGGTTCTGGCTAGTAAGTGGTTACTGGGAAGTGTACGTGGTTGGTATTGTAATTTACTGGTGACTTCGGGCCTCTGTCAATATTGCAGTCCAATTGCATAGCTAAATTACCTCCCTTTATATGCTGGTCATACCAAGGATAGCGAAGCTGAGCAGTCAGGGCATACATAAAGGGCGCAAGTGGGTACAAATATAGAGCACCATCAGTATACGTGCAGTTTGTACAGGTCATTGAGAGGAAAACCGCTAGGAAGATCAAGGGAAAAAACACAAAAAAGGGCAGCCGGGCTCCACTGTTCACAAATTGCCACTAAAGTTCTATAGATGGATGAGGGACAGAGAGGTATTCATTGATCATGTTGGTCTCAGGCTACAGGCAAGGTCTGGTAAGTTACCATTGAGCAGTGATGTGATATACAGCAGACGAACTGGAAAGTTGTTATTTGGAAGGGATGCCTAAGGCTTTAGGCTACAGGTGAGGACTGGAAGTCTGGGAGGGATGCTGTGTCCTCTTGCAGGAAAGGTTTATGCATTTATTCAGGGCTAGATTGTCCTTGTAAAATCATTACCAGGTTTGTTTGTCCTGGTGGTAAAAAGGAAGCAAATAAAAACTTCAAATTGCTGAACATGTGTTACGTTGTGTTGTTATTTTGTAAAGTGCGCTATCACCCACAAGGATATCATGGTACTTACCAGGTGTCTGTGTGTCCAGCCCTGCCTTTTGATAGGTAAGATATGTAAGGAAACGCCCATCCTCCTGATCTCGTTCTGTGTATGTATGGAATATGTGGGAGTCCTGCAAAGCTGGGGTATCTGGTGGTTGATAGAAAGAGCTGCAACTGTTCTAGGAGGTGGGGTCAAAGTTGTGTAGTGCCTTGTATGTGTGTGTTTGAGGAGTTTTAAATGAGTGTATATCGGGAGCCAGTGGAGGTGTGGTGTGGCGTGGGTTATGTGTGGGAAGTCAAGGATGAGTCTGGTTGCTGCAGTCCGCATGGTTTGTAGTCTTTTAGTGAGTTACTTGGTGATCCCCTCGTAGAGGGTGCTAGCATAGTCCAACGTGCTGGTGACGAGGGTGTGAGTAACAGTTTTACTTGTGTTGCTCTGGAGCCATTTGAAGATCTTCCTCGGCATCTTCAGGATGTGGAAGCTGGATGCAGTGACAGTGCTGACTTGGGCAGTCATGTCCCGTTTGCGGTCCATGATTATTCCAAGGTTCTTGTCACTGGTGCTGGGTGTGGGTCTGAGTTCTGCCAGCCACCAGTTGCAGTCCCATGGTGAGGTGCTCTTTCCAAAAATCACTACTTCTGTCTTGTCTGAGCTTGAGACAGTTGGCTTACATCCCGTTAGTGACTTTGGTCTTGTAGGTATTAAACTTCCTTCTTCTGTTTGGGGTCTTGTCCGAGAGGGAGTGTTTGAGTTACGTGCTATCAGCTTAGGAGAGGATGTTGTGTGTGTGGCTGACGTTGGCCAGAGGGATTGTGTATGCGCTGAAGAGGGTGTGGCTGAGAGATGGACCTTGAGGCACTCGGCAGGTGGATTTCCGGCTCTCGAGAAGTAAGGTGCCAGGCTGATGGCTGGGGTTTTCTCCGTTGAGAAGGAGCTGATCCAGAGGACACCAGGTCCTTGGATGTCCGTATTATGCAGGCGCCTGATGAGGATGGGGTGTGAGACCAGAATAAATGGTGCAAAGAGGACAAGGCGAATGAGAGCTGTCATGTTTCATTTGTCAAGGATCATGCTGATATCGTCTGTGGCAGTGATGAGAGCTGTTACTGTACTCTGGTTGGGCCTGAATCTGGAGTGCATGCTGGTGTTTGCTAAAGTGGTCAGTGAGGCATTGGTTAATTCGTTTCTTGAGACCTTTGCCGGGTATGGTAGGAGGGAGATGGGTCTGTAGTTGGAAAGAGTGGTTGGGTAATGAATGATTTCTGGAGCAGGGGCATGATGGTGGCTGAGCATGTTCCAGCTGCCCGGAAATGTGGCTGATTCTATGGAGGCATTGAGGATGGGTGTTAGTGCTTCGCTGATCAGTAGGAGTCCTTTGGTGAATGCGTGATGAGGGCAAGGGTCAGATTGGGCCCCCCGAGTGGATGGTCTTCATGGCAGCAGACATTTAGACGGTGGCGACAATGGGCTATGAGGTCAGGTTCCATTCTTCGTCTGCGATGGGTAGTTGAGTTGCAACGGAAATGGGACCTGTTAGACAGTTAAGTGACTTCAAAGATGATTTTCTTACAGAAGAATTCTTGGAGCTTGTTGCCAAGGTCTTGTGAGGGGGTGATATAACTGGAGGTGGCAGGAGGAGTGGTGAAATCTTTGATGAAGGTGAAGATTTACTTGTGGTTCATAGTGGTAACGATGATGCAATCTGCAAGAGCGGATCGATTTATGAAAGGAAAACCCAGCCTGGATCCATGGAGTGCTCTTAGCCTTTACAGATGTCACAGTTTTACCTTAAAGGTCCTGTATCATGCTACAGGTAAACCCTGGGCCGGTTGTCCCCAGACACTGCCAGAGGACGCTACAGGGAATGTTGTCCCAGCTTTACATAGATATATTTGCAAAACTAAACTTCACCCCCGCATATTACATGCAGTAGCCCCGCAGCATTTGCAGATCTGCAGATTTCAAAATTGCATGCACTAGCAGAACATTCGTTCCAGATTTTGCTTTGCATTCTGGGACTTATAGTCCAGTTTCTCCAGTTCTAAAAACCTAGGGCCTCATTTATGAGGCCTTGCATTAGTTTTGCGCTTCCGATGCTTCACTTTTTGTGACGCATCGGCAGCGTAAAACATGCCTCCTATTGTGCACTATTTACAAAGTGAGGCATCTAAACAGATGCGTCACTTTGTAAACCCCTGCGCTACATTATACCTGCGTCCGGTATAATGTATCATGTTCCCCCGCAAAAAGCCTCGTAGAAGTGACTCAGTGAAATCTATGTTGCGTCAAAATCTTGCGCCTGCCTCACAGCAGGCGTAAGACTGACGCAGGCCCTTTCACATGGGTCTTGCCCCATGTGAAAGGACGCATTGCTGGAGTTGCGTCCCTTTTGTGACACACTCCAGTAATGCGTCACTTTTGCGCCTATAGATACGTCAGAAATACTGACGTATCTGTAACTCCTTGCGACATGATGCGTCATATTATAAATATGGCGCATCAATCGTGTCGCAAGGAGTGCGCACTGAGAAGTGACGCATCGCTGCTTTCACGCAGCGATGCGTCATTTCTCATAAATGAGGCCCCTAGACTACCAAAGCCCACATACAAGGAAAATAAACGTGTCTTGGATTGGCTGATCTTCTCATGCACAGAGAATGGAAATGTGAATGCTCTTTGGCCATGATGGGTCTGTATGCCACCTGTAGGGCAGGTGTCAGTCCTACCATTGGGGCAGCCAGAAGTAAATCTAGCAGAAAACTCCATACCATCAAGGATGCTGTGCTCCAGGCAAGGGTGTTTGTTTAGCATCAAAAGGCATTCTGTGAGTTCTAGTCGTAATTCAGTCGCTCCAGTTGAAGTAACTAAAAGGCCTGTACTGTAGCCTTGTGACCTTGGTGACATGGAATCCTCTGGTAAACTTAGACAAGAGCACATGACTAATGGCAAACAGCTGTACCGCTCACAGGCCCTAATGCAAGCAAGGAAGACTCCTCTGCTTCCCCGGCTGGATAGTAAAAACAAACATCAAAGGGTGCAGTGCGCCCCTCGCACACCTTGGGCCTGGTGCCACTGCACTAGCTGCACTAATATTAGCTACGACCCTACTACCAGTACAAAGCTTACGCTTTTCCTCTTTCCAGCACTGCAGTAATTCCAGGGCTGATCTCGTGCTCTGCTCACGTGCCCACTTTGATGAGGGAAGGGAAAGTGAATAATCATTTAATGTCTTTTCCTGAAGCTGATGGGAAAGTTCCCAGAGCTCTGTTCCAAACCTGCGAGTCATCGAGGTCAAATGCTTCCAGCTGCAAAAGAAGCCACAGGAGCCTATTTATTTATTTTTATTTATTTGATTTGTAAAGCGCTACAGCTACCCAAAAAGGGTTTCCCGGCGCTGGTAGAGAGATTGAGTGCGGAAAAAGGAGGGGACGGAGATAATAGCCAGGACAGGATCACTGGTTGAACAGCCAGGGTTTCAGAGATCTACGGAAAGTACCAAGATTAGTTTCAGTGCGCATTTTTAAGGGGAGGGAATTCCATAATTTAGGACCTAGGTAGGAAAAGGACCTGCCTCCCATTCTGGAAAGCCGGACCTTAGGCACATTAAAAAGGCCTGAGAAGAAGATCTCAGATGCCGAGTGGGAAGATAGACATGAACTAGGGATTTTAAGTATCTAGGGGCAGAACCAAATTTTATCTTATGCATGAAGCAGAGAGTCTTAAATTTTACTCTGCTCTCAATTTTAAGCCAATGCAAGTTTTTTAGATGTTCCGACATGTGTTCTCTTCTGTGGCACTTGTGTAACAGACGGGCCGCGGCATATTGTACACGCTGCAGTCGTTTCATTACAGCTTGGGTTGCCCCGAGATAAAGGACATTCCCGTAGTCAAGCCTAGAGGTGATTAGGGCGTTGACTACAGATTTTTTGGTGTCTTCCGGGAGCATCCATATAATCTTACGGAGCCATCTCAGGATTACAAAACACATGGCAGTAAGTTTCCCGACTTGAGGCTGCATTGTAAGTCCTTTGTCGATAGTTATGCCTAGGTTCCGGACTTGGTCACATGGGATGGGGAGAGGACCCATGCTGGATGGCCAGTGGGAGGCGTTCCATAGATCACGGCTGGGGCCAAAGATTAGAACCTCTGTCTTTTCTCCATTGAGCTTCAACAGATTGGTCCGCATCCAGGTAGCGATTTTGACAAGGCCAGATTTCAGGGGCGAAGGAGAGTCTATGTTTGTACTGGACAGAGAGAAAATTATTTGCGAGTCGTCAGCGTAACTAAACATGGTTAGGCCTTCATTTTCCGCGATACGGGCAAGAGGGGCCACGTATAAGTTAAAAAGAAGGGGGCTTAGCACAGAGCCCTGGGGGACAACAAAAGGGGACTGATAGACACCAGAGGTGCCTATGTTGGAGTTAATTTGAAAAGAGCGCTGATCTAAAAAAGAGGTTAGCCACTCGAGAGCAGTTCCCCTTATGCCAACATTAAAAAGGGAGTCGAGCAGGATACTGTGTGAGATGGTATCAAATGCTGCACTGAGATCAAGTAATATCAGTGCAGCAGTGAGTCCCTTGTCAACTAGGCTCCGCAGATGTTCTGTGACCCCCAACAAGGTAGTCTCGGTTGAGTAACCGGGTCGGAAGCCCGACTGAGAGGAATGGAAGATGTCATTTATCTCTAAGTAATGGGCCAGATGGTTATGAACATGTTTTTCCAAAAGTTTGGAAAATGCAGGTAACAAAGAGATCGGGCGAAAGTTACCCAGAACTTTCGGGTCAGCCGTAGGTTTCTTCAACAAAGGTGTGACCTTAGCATGTTTCCATGATATAGGGACAGTGGCAGAGACGAGGGACTGGTTTAAGATTTTACAAATGAAAGACAAATGCCTAGTGTCAAGTTTCTTAAGTATTGACACAGGGAGAGGATCTACCGGGGAGCCCGATTTTAGTTTCCTAACAATTTCTTGTAGATTTTTAATAGTAATTTCAGGCCAGCAAATTAGAGGGAGATATGTTTGCTCAGATTGTGTTTGCTGATTTTTATTGGCAATATTATTATTTGTTTCTTCCGACTGCTGCTTAGAAATATCGTCATAGATTCTTTCAATTTTGTTTGTGAAAAACTGAGCCAGTTCGTCACATTGAACATTGTTCAAAGAGGGAGGTTCAGCAGTAGACTTGGATCCTGCCAATTCTCTAACTAAGTTAAATAATGTCTTTGATTTGTTTGATGCAGCTGAAATAGTCTGGGTGACATAGGCTGCACGAGCTGCAGCACACTCCCTATGATATTGCTTGAGTTCCTTTTTGTAGGTTTCCCCAGAAATATGAGAGTAGTCTTTTCTCCAGAGACGCTCGTAGCGTTTACATTTGGATTTAGCTGCCTTTAGTGCGTCATTAAACCAAGGTGCTGGGGTGTTATGAGGTTTAATTCTCTTTTTATTAAGCGGCAGGCAGATGTCAATGGCTCCCAGGAGCCACCTGTCCGTTGAAGCAGCTATGGCCTCCATGTTAGTTTCATCACTCAGAAGATCCTCAGGGACAGAGTCTAACGCTGAATTCAGTAGAGTCATATTAAGTTTCTTCCAGTTTCTGTGACCATAGAGGGATGATATGTAGGGAGGGGACGAGGTTTCTCCACCAGGGATAGTAAAATATGTGAGAAAGTGATCTGACCATTGAAGGGGTAAGGCAGGAAGGCATTGGATCTGAGGAAGATTGCCAAATATAGGATCAAGTAAGTGGCCATCTCGATGGGTGGCCCCCTGATTATGAAGCAAAATATGCATGGCCGCCAAATCATTGATCAGGTTATTGGCAGCCACATTTTGAGGGTCGTTTAAATGAATATTTAGGTCACCTATAATCAGGAAGGTGCTAGTGTCAATCAGAAGAGAGCCTACTAAGTCAGAGAACTGAGATGTCCAAGTTGTTGCTGAACCGGGTGGGCGGTATACCAGTAGGCCAGTTAATGTAAATGTAGGAAGTAGTGTGAGTTTAAAACAAGCTATCTCACAGGCATTCAAGGATAGGGGTTCAAGATAGAATAGATTGCCTAGGCAAGATTAGAAAAGCATCTCTGGCGGTTTTAGGTCTCGCCTAAGACAGGGTAGCGCTGCATGCTGCGAGACATTTTGTTAGTTTATAGTGGGCTTAGAGCCAGATGTAGGTAGGCTTTTACCAGTCGGTAACAGCCGATTTCGGCCGTTACCGACCGGTAAAAGCCTTTTCCTATGTAGGAGGCTATTTTACCGATTCGATAAAATAACGAATCGGTATTTACCGATTCAGTATTTACCGAATAACATTTATCGATTCGGTATTTACCGAATCGGTAAATGAGATGTAGGAAGCACTTAAAAGAGTGCTTCTGGGCTTTAAGAATTCGTTATTTACCACCAACTATTATTTGGTGGTAAATAAGGAATTCCTATGTAAATGCATAAATGTACATTTACACCTGTGCCATGTGACAGATATACATGCCCTTAGGGCATGTATGTATGTCAAATGCGCACCCCAGCACTAATCAGGGGTGCAACAGGGTGTCAAAGTGACACCCTGCCACCCTTGACTTTTTCCCTCTTTACCGAATTGGCCCATAGGAATCAATGGCAAATACTGAATCGGTAAATACCGATTCGGTAAATACCGAATCTTACCGATTCAGTATTTTTTACCGAATCATTATCTACATTGCAATTACTGATTCGAAAATACCGAATCGGTAAAATTCGATATTTTCGAATCTGTAATTTACAATTACCTACATCTAGCCCTTAGAGCCTACCCATTATTTACTATTGGCTGGCCTCATTGTCACTGTCATTTGTTTACTTCCTATTGAATGGCTTGTGTGGGCTTCACTTTCCCATCATGAGCTTGTCCCTCCCTTGGAGCATGGATGCATTACTGTGTCCTTACACAGCTCTTTTTATTTTTTTGGTGCTACTTTTTTCTTTTTTAGTTAGGCACACTACGAGAGTGCTTCTGTTTTCCAGATACCTCCCATGTGTGTTTCTCTGACCCCTCCCCCAAACCTCTGTGGTGATCTTTCTTGCTGTGTGTTTCTCTGCCCCTCCCATTTTGTTTCTGTTATCAGTGTTGCTTCCCATCTCTATGTTGCTCTCTCTCACTGTGTGCTTCTATGCTAACCCCATCTCCGTGTTGATGTGTCTCGCCATGTGCTTCTGAGCTCCCCCATGTTGCTTTGTCTCACCTTATGCCTCTCTTCCCCCCTCACGTTGTTTCCACCCCTCATGTAGCTTCCCCTCCGTTTCCTTCGTTTTGCTTTCCAGCCCACCCTCATCGTGTGTTTTGCATCTGTGCCTCTTCCTTTTTTTACTTACCAATCGAACTCAAATTAGTAACTATAAAAAAAAACACCCATGTAATTTATTAGGTGTTCATACCTACTTAATAATGTGGCTGTCCGTGTCAAGTTTTAATTTTTTTAAATTTTATTTTAATTGTTTAGCCATGCTGAATCCATTGGCAAAGCTAAAAGTTCCCAAAGGTGAAAACTATTGGCTTTGTCAATGCTAGTTAATAAAAGACCACCATGTACTCACCCTCCGCCTTTTGCAAGGAGGTTTTCAGATCCATGCTGTGGCACGAGGAATGGTGGATCTGGGCACGTGCATGTGTGCATGTGCCCTCATTTATAGCTGCCATGTTTCCCCTGTCCATGAGTGACTAGCTACTCCTATCCAGGTTTTTTCATTGAACTATGGGATTTGTAGTCTTGGTTTTATAATAGAGCAACAAGACTGCCAATCTCAGATTGTAAAGAAAAAAACTGAACTGGAAAAGTTAAACCTGCAAGGATCTGAGAAACCTGGCATGATTGTTTATGGGGCATTATTTTCAACTAAAAGGCTGACAGGCTGATATGCCAGGACTGCTGATACCTTCAGCTAGTCTCTTTGGACCCGATTCACAGAATGAACTGAAGACTCAATCCTAAACTTACTACTATTTTGGTATTCACAGAATGCATTTACTACTTTTGGCATTCACAGAATGAACTTACTACTTTTGGCATTCACAGAATGAATTTACTACTTTTGGCATTCACAGAAGTTAGGATTTTGTCTTAAATCTGTCTTAAGTTTGTCTTAAGACAAACTTAAGACAAAATCCTAACTTCTGTGAATACCAAAAGTAGTAAGTTCATTCTGTGAATACCAAAAGTAGTAAGTGCATTCTGTGAATGCCAAAATAGTAGTAAGTTTAGGATTGAGTCTTAAGTTCATTCTGTGAATCAGGCCCTTTATGATGAGACTTGCTGGTACCTCATAGAATGGAGAAACAGAAACTACAAGTCCCAGAGTGCAAAGTTCTACTGGCTAACTAGTGAGGGTCGACTGGAAATGTCAAGCTTGACATGGCTTTGAGGGGGGTCTATGGGGAATATTACCAAGCAATAGCGATAATTATCGCTATTGCTTGGTTAGAGACAAAAATGCATCGCCGACCTGCGGCGATTTTTTATCGCAGATAAACCTTGGTATTACCGAGGTTTATTGCAAATGAGATAAAAATCGGCTGCAATGCATGAATATCGCTGAAAATTCCGCGGTATTCAGGCATTACCGAGCTAATGCTCTTAGCCATGTTATCCACCTCCCATTGGATAACATGGCTGAGAACTCCTCAGGGCAGGTGTTAGCTTTTGGAGATATTCGTGCTTATCGCGAATATCTCCAAAAGTTGGTAATAGGAGATAGCGATGTTAGCGACTGTTTCCAGTCGCTAACATCTTGGCACGCCCACTTTGCATGTCATTAGTGATAAATATCACTGACATGCAAAGCGGGACCTAGATGGTGGCTATCTCCTACTAGCTGTCGCTAACTGGTGTTAGCGACAGCTAGGTAATAGGGAGATAATTTTATCTCTGCTTTCTTGGCTCCTAAAGCCAAAAAAGCAGAGATGAACCCCCTTGATAATATGCCCCTATGTCCTTTCAGTTTCTATTTCATTTGAGATTTACATCCCGAGTTATTTGTGTTGTGCTAAAGGTTACAAATCAACGTTTATTTTGTGGTGCATGGAGACAAAATGTTATAAATCTATATAAAAGTTGAAACGTGTTTTTTTTATTTTTTAGATAGTTTTAATTCCAGTATTTTAGCACATGTTGCTCTTCATCCAAGGGATGAAACCTTAGCGCTGAGACATGTGAGGTGACGTAGCTAGGCGCTTTATAAATCGTCTAATTATTATTGTTAATTAAGATCACCCCCGAGTGAAATCACCTCTGCTCTAGTCCAGCACCATGTTCAATCAGGAATTGTGTAATCATCTATGGTGATCAGATGGCTCCAAGTCACCAGACACCACTTTACTATTCCTTGACTTTTCTTTTACACAGAAGTGCATTATGGGGGGTGTAGTCGTGGTTCATTTTAATGGAGCCAATTAGACCAACACACTGATAGCAATGATATGTAAAAAGCAAAGTCAATTTAAGGAAACGCGGGGGCATATTACCAAGCAATATCGATAATTATCGCTATTGCTTGGTTAGCGGGAAACAAATATCGCGGAACACCGAGGATTTTTACCGCTGAGATACCTTGATATTATCAAGGTTTATCTCAAAAGCGGTAAAAATCCTGCGAAATGCATGAATATCGCTGAAAAATCAGCGATATTCATGCATTATCGTGACAATGCTCTTAGCCATGTTATCCACCTTCCATTGGATAACATGGCTAAGAACTGCTTTTAGCAGGCGTTAGCTTTTGGAGATATTCACGCTTAGCGCGAATATTTCCAAAAGTTGCTAATAGGAGTTAGAGATGTTAGTGACTGTTTTCAGTCGCTAACATCTTGGCACGCCCACTTTGCATGTCATTAGCGATAATTATCGCTGACATGCAAAGTGGGCCCCTAAATGCCCGCTATCGCCTACAAGCTGTCGCCAACTGGTGTTAGCGACAGCTTGGTATTAGGGCGATAAAATTATCGCCGCATTAGCGGAAAAAAACCTGCTAATGCGGCGATAATGCCCTTGGTAATATGCCCCGTGGTGTCCTGGTGACATGGGGCTTTCTTGTCACGCTTTGGCTACCTTTCTCCGTGTCCTCATGCAGTGGGAGTCCGCTTTTACCCTACAAACCATTATTGTCAAGTTTTTAAGTATAATTAGTTTTATTGAAGACAGGCAAAACTGCAACACCCAGAATGCATTAGGTTGTTGATTGAAAGTGTGTGACTGGAGATAGTCTTCCTGATGAGACAGGAGTTTTGCTAATGGTATGAAAAGTTCCTGTTGGCCAGGGCTGAACTTGGACAACAAATAGGCCCAGGAACTAAAATAAAAGTGGCCACCGTTATCAAAACAGATAGCTAAAAAAATGACCCACGTTTGGAAATCAGGTGCATTTTGAACTTTGAAACACATGCTGTATGTTTACGGATTTGTGTTTGCTGCAGGCAATGCTTGTGGTAATATCTGGGAAATCAAAAGTAAAAACCGTCCCAGCTTGCCCTAAAACAGGCCCAGAAACTGCTAACAAACCGGCCCACACACTGATCTGTTAGACCAGCCCAATGGGCACTGCCTGATTGCCTTATAGGTCAGTCCGATCCTGTTGTTGGCAGATATTTAGCCAACATTGTATTCCATTCTGGGATTCGAAGGTTCAGTTTGACCATTTTAGGACCAAAGTGCCACATCTAAATGCTAGGACTGGCTGAAGCGGTGACACGTGGCATGAGGTCACCCAGCAGCTTTATAAAATGAGTCCTCAAGCCAGCACCAGAAGGCGGACAAGAGCCCAAAGCGCCTACACTGTCTTCTCTGGGCTGTGAGTTTTGTTGTGAATCCTTCACATAATATTGTTAAGAGTGAATAAAGATGCATTGATGAGAAGCCATGTCTGTAAAATAGGTTTATTATTTATATGCGAAAATCGTCTGCTGCTGGCGTTGATTGCCAACTGCTTATTGGGACTCAGAGCTTTACTTTTCTAAGTATGGGCCCACCAATCCCAGAATTCAAAGTGCTTCTGGCTAAAGGGCCTGTACTGGCTGAAGGTGTCGAGCAAGGCACAAGGCCACTTGGTCCGGGTTCAGTCTATCTGTGTCTCAGTGTCCCAGCTGCTGAAGTAGTCAAGCCGTGTTTGTGGATTCAGTGTGCTATAAATACCAGATGTTGTGTTTTACTGCCAAGAAAGACTCTCTTTAGTCCTGACCCTAAGCACGCCTCACAGAGTCCTTTCCAGATCCCTCCTGCTGCATAACAAAGCCATGATCCGGGGCAACCTTTTTGTCTTTAACGCCTTCGACGCTAATGACGAGCTGAGCTTGTCATGAGCCACGGCGCTCCGGTGCTCATGACGAGCTCACCTCGTCATGTCCCATGGAACGCTCAGGTGCGGAGAGAATTCCCCCGCTGTGCTGAACGTTCCACGGAGCCAATGCACCTGTGACGAGCTGAGCTCGTCATGAGCACAGGAGCACCGTAGCTCATGACGAGCTCAGCTCGTCATGAGCATGCGAGCACTGTGCGCGCCCCCTCCCCCCCAGCACAGCGGGGGAATAACCCCCGCAGCGAAGGGGTTAACAAGATCCAGCACCGGCCATGGACACAACTTACCTACCTATTTTATGTAGCTCAACACAGCACCACCCAGAGACCTCCTCTCCGACAATCCCCTATAGCATGATATAGCACCGTCCGGAGCCCTTCTATCTGGCAATCCCCTGTAGGATGATATTGCACCTTCCAGTGATATCATCTCTGGCAATCCCCTATAGCATGATATAGCATCGCCCGGAGACCTCCTCTCCGGCAATCCCCTGTAGGATGATATAGCACTGCCCAGAGACCTCCTCTCCAGCAATACCCTGTAGCATGATATAGCATTGCCCAGAGACCTCTTCTCTGACAATCCCCTGTAACATGATATCGGACCGCCCAGAGACCGCCTCTCCGACAATACCCTGTAGCATGATATAGCACCACCCATCGACCTCCTCTCCGACAATCCCCTGTGGCATGATATAGCACCACCCTGAGAACTCTCTGGCAATCCCCTGTTGCACCGCCCAGAGACCGCCCCTCCAACAATCCGCTGTAACATGATATAGCACCGCCCAGAAATCTCCTCTCTGGCAATCCCCTGTAGCATGATATAGCACCACCCATCGACCTCCTCTCTGGCCATACCCTGTGGCATGATATAGCACCACCCTGAGAACTCTCTGGCAATCCCCTGTTGCACCGCCCAGAGACTGCCTCTCCGACAATCCCCTGTAGCATGATATAGCTCCACCCATCGACCTCCTCTCCGACAATCCCCTGTGGCAGGATATAGCACACCCCTGAGAACTCTCTGGCAATCCCCTGTTGCACCGCCCAGAGACCGCCCCTCCAACAATCCGTTGTAACATGATATAGCACCGCCCAGAGATCTCCTCTCCGGCAATCCCCTGTAGCATGATATAGCACCACCCATCGACCTCCTCTCTGGCAATCCCCTGTGGCATTATATAGCACCACCCTGAGAACTCTCTGGCAATCCCCTATTGCACCACCCGGAGACCGCCCCTCCGACAATCCCTTGTAGCATGATATAGCATCGCCCAGAGACCTCCTCTCCGACGATCCCCTGCAATATAATATAGCACCGCCCAGCGACCTCCTCTCCTGCACTCCCCTGTAGCATGATATAGCATCGCCCCTAGACCTCTTCTCCGGCAATCCCTTGTTTCACCACCCAGAGACCTCCTCTCCGACACTCCCCTGTAGCATGATATAGCACTGCCCAGAGACCTCCTCTCCTGCAATCCCCTGTGGCATGATATAGCACCGCCCGGAGACCTCCTCTCTGGCAATCCCCTGTTGCACCGACTAGAGACCTCCTCTCCCACAATCCCCTGTAGCATTATATAGCACTGCCCAGAGACCTCCTCTCTGGGAATCCCCTGTAGCATGATATAGCACTGCCCAGAGACCTCCTCTCCTGCAATCCCTTGTAGCATGATATAGCACCACCCATCAACCTCCTCTCCGGCAATGCCCTGTGGCATGATATAGCACCGCCCGGAGACCTCCTCTCTGGCAATCCTCTGTTGCACCGACTAGAGACCTCCTCTCCCACAATCCCCTGTAGCATTATATAGCACTGCCCAGAGACCTCCTCTCCGACACTCCCCTGTAGCATGATATAGCACTGCCCAGAGACCTCCTCTCCTGCAATCCCTTGTAGCATGATATAGCACCACCCATCAACCTCCTCCCCGGCAATCCCCTGTGGCATTATATAGCACCGCCCGGACACCTCCTCTCTGGCAATCCCCTGTTGCACCGACTAGAGACCTCCTCTCCCACAATCCCCTGTAGCATTATATAGCACTGCCCAGAGACCTCCTCTCTGGGAATCCCCTGTAGCATGATATAGCACCGACAAGAGACCTCCTCTCCGACAATACCCTGTAACAATATAGCACCGCCCAAAGACCTCCTCTCCAGCAATTCCCTGTAGCATGATGTAGCACCACCCAGAGACCTGCTCTCCGGCAATCCCTTCTAGTATGATATAGCACCGCCCAGAGACCTCCTCTCTGGCAATCCCCTGTAGTATGATATAGCACCACCCAGAGATCTGCTCTCCGGCAATCCCTGTAGCATGATATAGCATTGCCTAGAGATCTCCCCTTGAGTAATCCCTTGTAGCATGATATAGCACCACCCAGAAACCTCCTCTCTGGCAATCCCCTGTGGCATTATATAGCGCCACCCTGAGAACTCTCTGGCAATCCCCTGTTGCACTGCCCAGATTTTTTTGGGGTCATTCCTATCCCAGGGAGAGGACCAAGCAGATGCCTTCAACACAAATGGCACATCATGCTGATATTATTCGGTGGTGGTCCTTTCCTCCTTGGACCACCCCAAGCACAGGTATGGGCAAAAACAACAATCCCAACTAAAGGCCCTGCAAAGCATTATGGGAGGATATTCTAGCGTGCAGTGAATATTATAGTATCCAATATCAAAACATTCCTCAAGGGGCAGGCTCTCGGGCTCAGCTGAGAGCTAATACTATAATATTCACTAAACTCTAGAATCTTGCCCCATAATGCTTTGCTGGGCCTGTGGTTGGCATGGTATTTTTGCCCATAACTTTGCTTGGGGTGATCCTAGGAGCATGGGACCACCACCGAATCATTCAGCGTGATATGCTCTTTGTGTTCAAGGCACCTGCTTGGCCGTCCCCCTCGGTAAGGGGTGACCTCAAATCATCACCTCTCTCATTGCCTGATGTTTTTCAAAGGTCACTTTTGTGAATGGATTATATGGTTTTAGCATGCAAAGGGAAAGTTGATTTACCAAAGGGTTGAGGGTACAGTAGGTAACTCCATTGTGTATCGGAGTGGATATTCTTAAATGAGTTCCGTGTTTTCAATGAAATGCGCAGCTACCAAATCTCCGTGCCCTCCTCTCCAGGCAACCCCTTGTAGCATGATATAGCATAGCCCAGAGACCTCCTCTCCGGCAATCCTCTATAGCACTGTCCAGAGACCTCCTCTCTGGCAATCCCAGAGCCCTGCTCTTCTGCAATCCCCTGCAGTATGATATAGCACCACTCAGAGACCTCCTCTCCGGCAATCCCCTGTAGCCTGTAGCCTACCCAGCTCTCATCTGTAGCATGGTAGCTTCAGGGCACTGCTCAAAGACCTACCCAGCTCTCATCTGTAGCCTGGTAGCTTCAGTGCACTGCTGAAAGACCTACCTAGCTCTCATCTGTAGCATGGTAACTTCAGGGCACTGCTCTAAGACCTACCCAGCTCTCATCTGTAGCATGGTAACTTCAGGGCACTGCTCTAAGACCTACCCAGCTATCATCTGTAGCATGGTAACTTCAGGGCACTGCTCTAAGACCTACCCAGCTACCATCTGTAGCATGGTAGCTTCAGAGCACTGCTCTAAGACCTACCCAGCTATCATCTGTAGCATTTTTAGCTTCGGAGCACTGCTGAAAGACCTACCCAGCTCTCCTCTGTAGCATGGTAGCTTCTGAGCACTGCTGAAAGACCTACTCAGCTCTCATCTGTAGCATGGTAGCTTCAGGGCACTGCTGGAAGACCTACCCAGCTCTCATCTGTAGCATGGTAGCTTCAGGGCACTGCTGGAAGACCTACCCAGCTCTCATCTGTTGCATGTTAGCTTCAGAGCACTGCTCAAACACCTACCCCGCTCTCATCTGTAGCATGGTAGCTTCAGAGCACTGCTGAAAGACCTACTCAGCTCTCATCTGTAGCATGGTAGCTTCAGAGCACTGCTCAAACACCTACCCCGCTCTCATGTGTAGCATGGGAGCTTCAGGGCACTGCTGAAAGACCTACTCAGCTCTCATCTGTAGCATGGTAGCTTCAGGGCACTGCTCTAAAACCTAGCCAGCTCTCATCTGCAGCATGGTATCTTCAGGGCACTGCTGAAAGACCTACCCAGCTTTCATCTGTAGCATGGTAGCTTCAGAGCACTGCTCAAAGACCTACCCAGCTCTGATCTGTAGCATGGTAGCTTCAGGGCACTGCTAAAAGACCTACCTAGCTCTCATCTGTAGCATGGTAGCTTCAGGGCACTGCTGAAAGACCTACCCAGCTCTCATGTGTAGCATGGTAGCTTCATGGCACTGCTGAAAGACCTACTCAGCTCTCATCTGTAGCATGGTAGCTTCAGGGCACTGCTGAAAGACCTACCCAGCTTTCATCTGTAGCATGGTAGCTTCAGAGCACTGCTCAAAGACCTACCCAGCTCTCATCTGTAGCATGGTAGCTTCAGGGCACTGCTGAAAGACCTACCCAGCTCTCATCTGTAGCATGGTAGCTTCAGGGCACTGCTGAAAGACTTACCCAGCTCTCATGTGTAGGATGGTAACTTCAGGGCACTGCTGGAAGACCTACCTAGCTCTCATCTGTAGCATGGTAGCTTCAGGGCACTGCTGAAAGACCTACCCAGCTCTCATGTGTAGCATGGTAACTTCAGGGCACTGCTGAAAGACCTACCCAGCTCTCATGTGTAGCATGGTAACTTCAGGGCACTGCTGAAAGACCTACCCAGCTCTCATCTGTAGCCTGGTAGCTTCAGGGCACTGCTCAAAGACCTACCCAGCTCTCATCTGTAGCCTGGTAGCTTCGGAGCCCTGCTGAAAGGCCTACCCAGCTCCCACCTGTAGCATGGTAGCTTCAGAGCACTGCTCAAAGACCTACCCAGCTTTCATCTGTATCATGGTAGCTTCAGGGCACTGCTCAAAGACCTACCCAGCTCTCATCTGTAGCCTGGTAGCTTCAGGGCACTGCTGAAAGACCTACCCAGCTCTGATCTGTAGCCTGGTTGCTTCAGGGCACTGCTCAAAGACCTACCCAGCTCTCATTTGTAGCATAGTAGCTTCAGGGCACTGCTGAAAGACCTACCCAGCTCTCATCTGTAGCATGGTAGCCTCAGAGCACTGCTCAAAGACCTACCCAGCTCTCATTTGTAGCATAGTAGCTTCAGGGCACTGCTCAAAGACCTACCCAGCTCTCATCTGTAGCACGGTAGCCTCAGAGCACTGCTCAAAGACCTACCCAGCTCTCATCTGTAGCATAGTAGCTTCAGGGCACTGCTGAAGGCCCTATCCAGCTCTCATCTGTAGCATGGTAGCTTCAGAGCACTGCTGAAAGACCTACCCAGCTCTGATCTGTAGCCTGGTAGCTTCAGGGCACTGATGAAAGACCTACCCAGCTCTCATCTGTAGCATGGTAGCTTCAGAGCACTGCTCAAAGACCTACCCAGTTCTGATCTGTAGCCTGGTAGCTCCAGGGCACTGCTGAAAGACCTCCCCAGCTCCCATCTGTAGCATGGTAGCTTCAGGGCACTGCGGGAAGACCTACCCAGCTCTCATCTGTAGCATGGTAGCTTCAGAGCACTACTCAAAGACCTACCCAGCTCCCATCTGTACATAGTAGCTTCAGGGCACTGCTGAAGGCCCTACCCAGCTCTAATCAGTAGCATGGTAGCTTCAAGGCACTGCTCAAAGACCTACCCAGCTCTCATCTGTAGCATGGTAGCTTCAGGGCACTGCTGAAAGACCTACCCAGCTCTCATCTGTAGCCTGGTAGCTTCAAGGCACTGCTCAAAGACCTACCCAGCTCTCATCTGTAGCCTGGTAGCTTCAGGGCACTGCTCAAAGACCTACCGAGCTCTCATCTGTAGCATGGTAGCTTCAGGGCACTGCTCAAGACCTACCGAGCTCTCATCTGTAGCCTGGTAGCTTCAAGGCACTGCTCAAAGACCTACCCAGCTCTCATCTGTAGCCTGGTAGCTTCAAGGCACTGCTCAAAGACCTACCCAGCTCTCATCTGTAGCATGGTAGCTTCAGGGCACTGCTGAAAGACCTACCCAGCTCTCATGTGTAGCATGGTAACTTCAGGGCACTGCTGGAAGACCTACCCAGCTCTCATGTGTAGCATGGTAGCTTCAGGGCACTGCTGAAAGACCTACCCAGCTCTCATCTGTAGCCTCGTAGCTTCAGGGCACTGCTGAAAGACCTACCCAGCTTTCATCTGTAGCCTGGTAGCTTCAGGGCAATGCTCTAAGACCTACCCAGCTCTCATCTGTAGCATGGTAGCTTCAGGGCACTGCTGAAAGACCTACCCAGCTCTCACCTGTGGCATGGTAGCTTCAGAGCCCCGCTGAAAGACCTACCCAGCTGACATCTGTAGCATGGTAGCTTCAGGGCACTGCTGAAAGACCTACCCAGCTCTCCTCTGTGGCATGGTAGCTTCAGAGCACTGCTCAAAGACCTACCCAGCTCTCCTCTGTAGCATGGTAGCTTCAGGGCACTGCTCAAACACCTACCCAGCTCTCACCTGTGGCATGGTAGCCTCAGGGCACTGCTGAAAGACCTACCCAGCTCTCACCTGTGGCATAGTAGCTTCAGGGCACTGCTGAAAGACCTACCCAGCTCTCACCTGTGGCATGGTAGCTTCAGGGCACTGCTCAAACACCTACCTAGCTCTCACCTGTGGCATGGTAGCTTCAGGGCACTGCTGAAAGACCTACCCAGCTCTCACTTGTGGCATGGTAGCTTCAGAGCACTGCTCAAAGACCTACCCAGCTCTCACCTGTGGCATGGTAGCTTCAGGGCACTGCTCAAAGACCTACCCAGCTCTCACCTGTGGCATGGTAGCTTCAGAGCACTGCTCAAAGACCTACCCAGCTCTCATCTGTAGCATGTTAGCTTCAGAGCACTGCTCAAACACCTACCCAGCTCTCATCTGTAGCATGGTAGCTTCAGAGCACTGCTCAAAGACCTACCCAGCTCTCACCTGTGGCAAGGTAGCTTCAGAGCACTGCTGAAAGACCTACCCAGCTCTCATCTGTAGCATGTTAGCTTCAGAGCACTGCTGAAAGACCTACCCAGCTCTCATGTGTAGCATGGTAGCTTCAGAGCACTGCTGAAAGACCTACTCAGCTCTCATCTGTAGCATGGTAGCTTCAGGGCACTGCTGGAAGACCTACCCAGCTCTCATCTGTAGCATGGTAGCTTCAGGGCACTGCTCAAACACCTACCCCGCTCTCATCTGTAGCATGGTAGCTTCTGAGCACTGCTGGAAGACCTACCCAGCTCTCCTCTGTAGCCTGGTAGCTTCAGGGCACTGCTCTAAGACCTACCCAGCGCTCCTCTGTAGCCTGGTAGCTTCAGGGCACTGCTCTAAGACCTACCCAGCTCTCATCTGTAGCCTGGTAGCTTCAGGGCACTGCTCTAAGACCTACCCAGCTTTCATCTGTAGCATGGTAGCTTCAGGGCACTGCTCAAAGACCTACCCAGCTCTCATCTGTAGCCTGGTAGCTTCAGGGCACTGCTCTAAGACCTACCCAGCTCTCATCTGTAGCCTGGTAGCTTCAGGACACTGCTGTAAGACCTACCCAGCTCTCATCTGTAGCCTGGTAGCTTCAGGGCACTGCTCAAAGACCTACCCAGCTCTCATCTGTTGCATGGTAGCTTCAGAGCACTGCTGAAAGGCCTACCCAGCTCCCACCTGTAGCATGGTAGCTTCAGAGCACTGCTGAAAGACCTACCCAGCTCTCCTCCGTAGCATGGTAGCTCTAGAGCACTGCTGAAAGACCTACCCAGCTCTCCTCTGTAGCATGGTAGCTTCAGGGTACTGCTGAAAGACCTACCCAGCTCTCATCTGTAGCCTGGTAGCTTCAGGGCACTGCTCTAAGACCTACCCAGCTCTCATCTGTAGCATGATAGTGTCAGAGCACTGCTCAAAGACCTACCCAGCTCTCATCTGTTGCATGGTAGCTTCAGAGCACTGCTCAAAGACCTACCCAGCTCTCATCTGTTGCATGTTAGCTTCAGAGCACTGCTCAAGACCTACCCAGCTCTCATCTGTAGCATGGTAGCTTCAGAGCACTGCTTAAAGACCTACCCAGCTCTCATCTGTAGCATGGTAGTTTCAGAGCACTGCTCAAAGACCTACCCATCTGACATCTGTAGCATGGTAGCTTCAGAGCACTGCTGAAAGACCTACCCAGCTCTCATCTGTTGCATGGTAGCTTCATAGCACTGCCCTAAGACCTACCCAGCTCTCATCTGTAGCATGGTAGCTTCAGAGCACTGCTGAAAGACCTACCCAGCTCTCCTCTGTAGCATGGTAGCTTCAGAGCACTGCTGAAAGACCTACCCAGCTCTCCTCTGTAGCATGGTAGTTTCAGAGCACTGCTCAAACACCTACCCAGCTCTCATCTGTAGCATGATAGTGTCAGAGCACTGCTCAAAGACCTACCCAGCTCTCATCTGTTGCATGGTAGCTTCAGAGCACTGCTCAAAGACCTACCCAGCTCTCATCTGTTGCATGTTAGCTTCAGAGCACTGCTCAAGACCTACCCAGCTCTCATCTGTAGCATGGTAGCTTCAGAGCACTGCTTAAAGACCTACCCAGCTCTCATCTGTAGCATGGTAGTTTCAGAGCACTGCTCAAAGACCTACCCATCTGACATCTGTAGCATGGTAGCTTCAGAGCACTGCTGAAAGACCTACCCAGCTCTCATCTGCTGCATGGTAGCTTCATAGCACTGCCCTAAGACCTACCCAGCTCTCATCTGTAGCATGATCGTGTCAGAGCATTGCTCAAAGACCTACCCAGCTCTCATCTGTAGCATGGTAGCTTCAGAGCACTGCTGAAAGACCTACCCAGCTCTCCTCTGTAGCATGGTAGCTTCAGAGCACTGCTGAAAGACCTACCCAGCTCTCCTCTGTAGCATGGTAGTTTCAGAGCACTGCTCAAACACCTACCCAGCTCTCATCTGTAGCATGATAGTGTCAGAGCACTGCTCAAAGACCTACCCAGCTCTCATCTGTTGCATGGTAGCTTCAGAGCACTGCTCAAAGACCTACCCAGCTCTCATCTGTTGCATGTTAGCTTCAGAGCACTGCTCAAGACCTACCCAGCTCTCATCTGTAGCATGGTAGCTTCAGAGCACTGCTTAAAGACCTACCCAGCTCTCATCTGTAGCATGTTAGTTTCAGAGCACTGCTTAAAGACCTACCCAGCTCTCATCTGTAGCATGGTAGCTTCAGAGCACTGCTTAAAGACCTACCCAGCTCTCATCTGTAGCATGGTAGCTTCAGAGCACTGCTTAAAGACCTACCCAGCTCTCATCTGTAGCATGGTAGCTTCAGAGCACTGCTGAAAGACCTACCCAGCTCTCATCTGTTGCATGGTAGCTTCATAGCACTGCCCTAAGACCTACCCAGCTCTCATCTGTAGCATGATCGTGTCAGAGCACTGCTTAAAGACCTACCCAGCTCTCATCTGTAGCATGGTAGCTTCAGAGCACTGCTGAAAGACCTACCCAGCTCTCCTCTGTAGCATGGTAGCTTCAGAGCACTGCTGAAAGACCTACCCAGCTCTCCTCTGTAGCATGGTAGTTTCAGAGCACTGCTCTTCTCCCCGCTTCTCCCTGAGGGCTGAATATGAAACCCCAGCTACAGGTATGACCGAGCAGCACTCCCTTGGCACTCAGAGAAGGGTTTGTGAACATTGCAAGAAGGATGGTAAAATAGTTGAGAGAATGAGTAGCTGGAAAAAGTGCTTGAGTTTGGAGAGGGCTGTTGAAGAGCGATAAAGACACACTGGCAGTGGTCAGTACACATTAGTGTGGCTTGTCCTCCTCTCAGGTTCAGTCTGATGACTCTGAGATGGAGCTTCTTCCAAGGCGGTCCCTTCCTGAGATTTCACAATGTGACTTCCTGAAGTCACGGGGGCCATGAGAGTACAAGAAGTATCTTCCTCCATTGCCCGGCAGCAGGTTGGTAGAAACCCTGGGCCCCATTTATGAAAAGGGACGCATCGCTGCGTGAAAACAGCAATGCATCACTTTTCAGTGCGCCCTCCTTGCGACATGCTGGAGGCCTCAAATTTACAATATGACACATCATGTCGCAAGGAGTTACAGATACGTCAGTGTTTCTGACGTATCGATGCAAAAATGACTCATTGCTGGAGTGTGTTACAAAAGTGATGCAAAATCAGCAATGGGTCATTTAATGTTGGCAAGTCCCATTTCAATGTGCCTGTGTCAGTCTTACGCCTGCTGTGAAGCAGGCGTGAGATATTGGCGCCTTGCATCCTAGAAGTGGCGCAGTGAAATCTCATAGATTTCACTGCGCCACTTCTACGAGGCTTACTTGCGTCAAAACGCCCACCCTACATACATTATACCTGGCGCAGGGATTTACAAAGTGACGCATCTACCTAGATGTGTCACTTTGTAAATATGATGCAACATGCTGAATTTTTTACGCCACTGGTGCGTCACAAAAAGTGACGCACTGGCGGCGTAAAAGTGATGCACTGGCGGCGTAAAAGTGATGCAAGGGCTCATAAATAAGCCCCCCAGGGCCTTATTTACGAGGCCTTGCGTCACTTTTGCGCCGCCGGTGCGTCACTTTTTGTGACGCACCAGTGGTGTAACAAATGCACCATGGTGCGCTATTTTTACAAAGTGACGCATCTAGGGAGATGCATCACTTTGTAAACTCCTGCGCCACATTATACCTGCACCAGGTATAATGTATGCAGGGTGGGTGTTCCCAGGCAAGAAAGGGTCGTAGAAGTGACGCTGGGAAATCTATGAGATTTCACGGCGCCACTTCTAGGACGCAAATGCATCAATATCTTACGCCTGCCTCATGGCAGGTGTAAGACTGACGCAGGCACATTTCACATGGTACTTGCCCAAGTGTAATGACCCATTGCTAGAATGGAATTCCATAGAGCATATTATCAAGCCCATTATCGCCGTTTTAGCGGCAGTTTTCTGCTGCTAAAACGGCGATAATTTTATCGCCTGTCTTGATAATATGCCCCTGAGTTACCTTCCTAATACCTCAGATAGGCGAGAGGATTGTTGCATTTTCATCCCTACTGACCGGCATAGTACACTTGGCCCCGCCTACAGAGTGCTATCAGTCCAATTTCGAAGTCCCAACTCTCGGAATGCATGAATAACTACTGTGGTAGAATGGCGCCATCTGGTGGTTATATATATATGTTCTTGGCCGCATCGCAACTGCAAGTTACTTTCGGTGAGGCTGTGACGGTGGATGCAAGACAGTGACAGGTGGTGTCACATTTTTAAAAAAAAAATGTAAAAAATGCTTTTCTAGTGCATGGTGCTAATTGTAAAGCTCTGCAAAATTGGGAAAGCGTCTGGATATTATAACTGCTGCAGAAATACCACATATGCGTTTAAATCTCATGTGGTTTATGTGCCAGATTTTAAGTCTCTCGACAACACTTAAAAACAAGAAACTAACAAGATGGAGCCAAACCGCAGACATTATTCACGTGTTTCTGCATGTGATGTACCTCTGGGTATTTAGAGAAGTGCCAAGCTGGCTACAAAGCAGCGGTCGCAGTATAAGTAAATGGGCACAAGTGGTGGGTTGGGCTTACAAATGCGTGGGTCTCTCGCTGGCATCCATGACAGGAAGCAGTCGAAGAGGTTTCTTCTAGAAGAGGTGTTCTTTGAAGGGCAGAGCCTTGGTTGATGGAGTGCAGCAATCGGAGGGTGTCAGTGGAATTTTACCAATAAAATCAGCATCACGAACCTTAAAATCAACATTTACATCTCATTAAACAATACTGTAAAACACAGCGGGCAGATTTACGACTTCTGGCGCATCTCTGCAAATCAGCAGGGATGCGCTAGAACAGATGCGACACGCGATTCCCTCCCTGCGCCACCACGAATGCGTCGCATTTACAATGCTGCGTACCGTGGCTCAAAGATAGGGTGATGCTTCTTGCATCCTGTGGCGTAAGGACGGCGCTTTGCTGGAGTCGTGTTGCATGCGTGACGCGGCTCCAGCAATGCTCAGGGACGCCCTAAGCCTAACATGCTGCGTCACTCCTTACGCCTGCTTCAAGTAGGCGCAGGGTTTTGAGGCAGCATGGACGTAAAAGTGACTCAGTGAAATCCTGTAGATTTCACTGCGCCACTTTTACGAGGCTTTCCTGCAACGGAACGCCTACCCTGCGCCGGAATGCCCACATGAAACCTAACGCAGGTTTCATGTGGTGCAGGGCTTTACAACCTGACGTATCTCCCAAGATTTGTGACATTGTAAATAAGGCGCAATGTGGCGCATGGTTAACGCCACCTCTGCATCACAGAAGTGATGCAAAGGCAGCGTAAATGTGGCACATGGGGCTTGTAAATCTGCCCCAGTGCTCGAGCACACAGGACAACAAGGTAAAAGATAACTGGTGAACCAACCCCCTTCAGCAGGAGCACTTTGCTCACCCGAGTTTACCAAACTTTCAAAGCGTCCCACTTACGTCTTCTTCTGCCCTTGAAGACTTTTTGCCTACTCTGTTCAGCTTGTACACCGATCCAATGATTTAGCCTTTCAGTTTTCAAAAATGTATTCTTACATATTGCAAATATGGACCCTTCCATACAAAGGTTCGACTATTTGTGGGTCTAACCCACTGAGCCTACAGACCCCACGAGGTGACTTGTACTTTTTCACCTTTTAGTTATTTCACAAATCTTAAGCTGCCTATATTTGAATCTGATAAAAGTGCTGTGAGTTCTTGATAGTGAGGGGACATGGGTGTACCCCTCTGGTTTCTAATCCACATAGCGCCAAGCTTACATGGCATACTTTATTGTTAATAGTGCAGGCCTATCAGCTTCAAGGTTACAAGTCCAACCCGCATCGGCAATACAACTCAATAACATATTACTGTCCTTACAAAACTGAAGTAAGTTGTACTTATTTTTTTTATTTATTTATTTATTTATGGGTTTGTACCGCGCTGGAATCGACTCCCGAAGGAGTATCTCCGCGCCAAGGCAAGAAACAGCTCACATGATGGAAAAACTAGAGAGCTGGAGGAGGGGCAAAAGTAGAAATTTAATGGATTAAGGGGCACATTTACCACCCTTTGACACACAGCGGGGCCGCAAGCAAAGTTGCTGCACTGCATGGTGTGAAAGGGAGAGAGCAGAAATGCGCCATTTTTACAAAGGTATGGAGCATTTCTACTCTCTCCTTGCGCTGGTGACTATGCACTGCCTGGCGCCAACGCAGGCAACCTTGCAGCAAAGTGCGAGGATGTCAGCGTGACAGGCAGGATTTGGTTTGTGAAGAAAGGGACACCTTCCTGCACAAAAACAATCCTTCGAGGCATTTTCTTCCTTCTATGCGTGCTGCAGAACGCAGCACACGTGGAATGAGGAAATAACGAGGAGAAATAATTATATTTCTTCTCATTACGCTTTACTTGGAAAAGCGTAGTATTTTGATACATTCTCAGATTTATAAATCTTTGTAAATCTGGGAACGCACCAAAATCCGTGGGTGGGTGCTTGGAAAGGCCCATGCTCCACCCATGGAACGCCGCCCAAGTTCAAATGTAATATACTGAAGCGCAAGCAGCTGCCCTGCGCTACATTTATTTACTAAGCCACACAAGACCACGCTTAGAAGGCCTTATATTACTGAAGGCTTTACTTTGTTCCTGCATCTCCTTGTATGACACAAGGACAACGCAAAGGCTTCATAAATATGGACCTATGTTTATATGAACCTCGTGCGTATGCAAGACCACTGGGATTTTTGGATGTACGTTGTTACAACGCATGCTTTTACCAGGCATGCTTTTACAACGTTGGTTTTTCAACGCAAGTTGTTACAACGACTTGCGTTGAGGTGTGCTGGATAGTGAATAGTTTAATTTACTATTCCAACTCCAGTCCCCGTGGATAATAGGGAAGATGTTGGATAGTAAATTAAACTATTACCTATCCGAGAGCGCCCCCCAGCGCAATTCGTTGTAATGACTTGCGTTGAAAAACCTGCATTGTAAAGGCACTGCGTGGTAAAAGTTGCACCATAAACAATGTTTCCCGGATTTCCAAGGTCTTCCTTTAAGTGGTAGAGTAAAGTCCCTGCTTTTGCTTGTTTAAGTCCTAAACAGTACGACAGCCTTATTTTGCCGACCACAGTACTAAGTGCCAATCCAGTTCCAAGGGCGTCCTATATCTTATTTGTAATGGAGATTGCACAGATTGCTAACCAGTAACCTGTGTTACTTCAGGTCCTAGTCTTCCTCGACACCGTCCTTCTGTCATGAGCTCTGTCCCGACAGGGGTACCGCTTTCACCTATACTATACAAACTTAAACACCCAATCCAACAGGGCTGAACCTCTATAACCTCTCTATCTTGTTCTAATAAGGGGGGGAGTGGGGGTTTGCCGTACATCTTCCTGATAGCCAAGAAGCAATAAGAAATCGTTAACTTAGGCAATTTTACTTTGGCGCCATACCTGGCAGGATTCATCTTCCCTTGTGATATGGCTATGACAATAAAGACTAGGACTCACTGTACTGAAGAGTTCTTGGTGAGTAAACCAAGATATACTTCCTCATCCGTCTTCCTCATTCCCAGTCCTTACGTCACAAGACCATACCCAAGATGCAAGCAAAATTCATGCAAATATGCAAAAAGAAAATGACACGACAGGACACTATACAACACCTAGCGATGAATGCATTGACATACATTGACAGCTTGTCCAACATCATTGTACAGAGGACCACACGGAAGAGCCAAAGGATGATATTGCTATTCCCTCCATGCGCCACCTATAATGAGAGATGACTGTATGAGGGGACGCCCAAGTGACTGCCATGCAAATGTCTATAATGGACGCTTTTCTAACAGCCCAGGAAGAGGAGACACTGAATAACATGACTATTGTCTAGGGATGTAAGCGGCACTCCTGTCGTCTCATAAACCAAGGCTTAAGACCACCTAATCCGTCTACTTAAAGTAGCCCTAGGAGAGCAATAGCTCTTCATGGCCAAATTAAAAGCTAATCTATGTGGCAACATGAAGAAGTCCTATCCAGGTATATGGACAATGCCCCATGGAGGTCAAGGGTATGCCGTAGAGCGTCCAGCTCTGCCAGAGAAGGATAGACTGAAACGCAAGATCTTCAGAAAGAAGAAGCGTCCATGGACAGTAAGGAGGCTTCTGGTCTCAAAACCAATCTGTCAGGAAACATTCTTCTAAAAGGACCATGAGAACAAGTCACCGATCTCCCCCGACCTATCACCTGAAGGTGGTGGCCACTAAAAAGACAACCTTTAAGATCAGCAGTCTCAAAGAATTAGACTGCAAAGGTTTCAAGGTGTCTTCCTGAAGGATGTTAAGACTCATTGGAATGGCAGAAGAAGGAACTAGGGTACGCAATACTGGACATCTTGGGGGAAAAGTTTTCAAAAGATGGAAAGCCAAAGCATCATAAAAAGAAAGATTATACTATCTATTAAATCTGATGGCTGCCCACTGGCTCGTAAAATCGAAACCGCGAGACCCAAAAGAAAACCATCTCTTTAAAACAGAATCTTATCCACAACCAAAGAAATGGCCCGAAACACGCTGGAAACACAAACACAACCAAAATGTTTCCGTGCCTCACATACAATTCGAAAGTATTCTTTCTCTTGGACTTTTATATGGGACGTGCCACTTCTGCAGAACAACCTAGAGACTAACTTAACCATTCAATTTCCAGACCCACAGAGCTACTTCTCAGTGAGGTGTCTCTGACAGTTTTGGGGACCTGAGAAGAAATGGGCAAACTGGAAAAATTCAAGGCGTTTGAGCCGCCACTTGTAAAGGAGTGGGAACTGTGGTCTTTGACCCTACATTGGAGCAATCATCAAGTTGTCCAAATGATTTTCTCTGATTTTTCAAATAACTTTGCAGATGAGAAAATGCACATAGCAGCCCCCAGACCACTAAATACTCATCACATTTTCCCCCAAGCTTCTGAAGATGAAAGGCGAGAGCAGAGACTGGGCAGACGAGAATTCTGGAGGAAGGCAAAGAGGTCAAGCCATGGTGTTCTGAACTTCTCTTAAATTGCTTCAGACAAACATGGGCAAAGACACAGAGACAATGACCACAGGAACATTCAACTCAAACTGGCTACATACCCATTCTCTATCCCCGTAAGATAGACCGCTGATAAAGAAAGGCGATTCTGTTCTGCCCAAGTCCCTGTCAACTTCTCCAGATGGCCTGATCTCAGAATTCTGGAACTTCGCAGATAGTTTATTGGTTTATATTGTTGCAAGAGACATGATCCACAGAGCTTGGTTTGGGTATCTGAGCAGCAAATGACGGAAGAGCTTTGTAACTGCCACACTTTCCTTGTGCAGTGACCCTCAACCATCTGTTTCCCTAGAGTGACTCTCCACCCTTTGTATCTGGCATCGGTCTTCAGGACCAGATGTTGACTAGGGGCCCGATTCACAGAATTCACTTAAGACAAAATCCTAAACTTACTACTTTTGGTATTCACAGAATGCCCTTACTACTTTTGGTATTCACAGAGTGGATTTACGACTACTAACTTTACGTCCGCACTCGGGCCGTAAATTCCAGCCCGGGGGTGGAGTTTCTGGCTCGGTGGCAGAGCTTGCGGCCCGGAGACGGAGCTTACGGCTTGGAGGCGGAGCTTCTGGCACGGAGGTTGGGATTTAGCCATGGCTGAAATCTCCACCTCTGGGCCGGGAGCTCCGCCTCCGACCCTGAAGCTCCGCCCATGGGCCGGAATTTACAGCCCGGGTGCTGACGTAAACTTAGTAGTCGTAAATCCATTCTGTGAATACCAAAAGTAGTAAGTTTAGGATTTAGTCTTAAGTTAGTTCTGTGAATCGGGCCCTAAGAGCCGGAGAACCACCCAGAATACACGAGCCGGATCTAACCACCCCCGGACCATAGTTCTCTGACTTTGGGCCCCACAGAGACAACAGATGGTTCACTAAGGCATATAGGTTAAGATACACCCAAGGAACTAACAAAGGGGTAGCAGCATGTCACCCTCTATTTCCCTAGAAAGAACTTTCTTAATCACTTCATGCATGGGCAAAGATCCAGGTTCTTTCCTTGGATATTGTAATAGGAAATCACACTTTTCCTCTTGTACCGGTGAAACAATGATGCCTAAAGTGTTTCACAGATGATGTACCACTTCATGCTCAGTTCCTTGCACATACCTCCCCCTTTGTTCTACTTCTTTCTCACAGGTGTCTATGCCCGGGTCAGGGTGAGAATCTTGCCTACTCTCTTCGGTGTTGTAGACCCCCTCTGGCTTGGAAGGCAGCTCCCACTTCTTAACTTATCACTGCTGGCAATAGTTCTACAGGAGGTCTACTCTGATTTTGTTATAGAGAGCTGCAGGGCATCTTCCTCACAAGCAGAATCCATATGTCTACATTTGCTGCAGCATTTTTTATGCTCCATGGTGTTGGTGCTGCTCCCTGACGTCGCCTAGTAACGGGATACACTTCTGGGCTCTATTTTACCTAGACAATGTAGTAACATGGCTGTTCAAGTACCATGGGACGCTACCATATTGAAGTCAGACGCGACGGTCTTGAAACAATAGAGTTACTTTTTAAATAAACTCTGATTAGTTAATGAATTGTTATGCCTAATTGGGTCACAGAAGTGGGCACATTAGAAATTATCTCTCTATATACCAGTGCTAAGGCAGCAGACAGGCTGAGAAAAAGAACTCAGGGGCTGATTACGATGGTGTTAAACCCGCCACCGGCAGGCTGGTGGTGGTGGGTTCACCGCCATTGTAAGGCCTTTTTCTGCCTAACACATCAGGATGTCGGGAGGTGTGCCTGGCAGATGAAGTCCATCCGCCACGGGTTCAAAAGAGGCAACCATTACGATTGGCTGTCGGACCCGCCCGCATCCACAGAATGGTGGTGGTGCCTAGCAGGCACCGCCCGCAAGATTTGGATGTTGAATTCTCGCCAGTCTTTCCATGGCTGTTCCCCCGCCATTTAAAGGCTGGCGGGGATTGACTTCGGGAGCACGTTGCGGGCCCCCACTGTTTTGGGGCACTTTCGTTTTATGGTGCCCCCCCTCCATTTCCCCACAGCAGGTGACAGGCACCACATGGTGCCCGCCACGTAGTGCAGGAAAATGCAAACCCTGCATTTTTTACATTGCAGAGGGTGCTGTGACCGCGGCGGTGAATCCGCATCCTCTGGGCCGGCGGTGGCTTCCGGAGGACGCGGATTCACCGCCATCCTAATGAGGCCCCGAGTTAGCATGGTGAGCAAAATGATGATGGACAGAGATACGGCCCAAAGTAATTTCCAGTGGCTCAGATCAATTCAAGCATTCCATCATTGACGTTTTTTATTCTTTAGTTCAGTCGTTTTCAAACGTTTTAGAACCACAACCCAATTTTTGCGACCCACGTGGCTTTAATGAAAATGAGGTGGGAGACATTTTTCAGTGTAAACAAAGCATACATTCAGTTTTACTGATAAAACTATTTTGCACAAAAATGATGTGTAGAAATCGAGTTTCAGTAATCATTTATCATTTGTTTGCCACCAATTTAAGTGTCTTAATTTGTTTTGATACTATTAAAATCTTTGTTTTCATCTCACTTCAAAATTACAAAATATGCTTAATTTTTGCTTTCCTAAATACTGGGGGGGCAGATTTACAAGCCCCTTGCGCCTCCTTAACGCCGTCGTTGTGACGCAGCGGCGGCGCATATCCAGCGCCATGGTGCAAGGTACTCACAACGTGACGCATCTGGGAGATGCGTCACGTAGTAAAGCCCTGCGCCACAAGAAGGCGTTCCGGCGCAGGGGGGGGGGGGCCTTCCGGTGCAGGAACGCCTCCTAAAAGGGGCTGAGTGAAATCTACAAGATTTCACTTAGTCACTTTTAGGTCCATGCTGCGTCAAAATCCTGCACCTGCTTGAAGCAGGCGTAAGGATTGACGAAGCATGTTAGAGATAGGGCACCCCCGAGCCTTGCTGGAGCTGTGTCGCGCTTGCGATGCAACTTTATTTTTCCTTGCAATATTATATAGCGCGAACTCGACAACATGGCATGAGCACAATTTACATTACAGAAGATCACATTAATTTGTGGTAGGCATGGGGGAGACAAAGCGATTTGCCTGGAATCACAGGATGTTGAGCTGATGCTGAGATTCGAACGTAGCTCCCCAGCTCTAAAGTTCGCAATTCTAGAACTTGTGGCGGGAGGTGTGTCTAAAAGTGTATGTGGGTGCTGGCCATCAATGAGAGAGACCTGTGCATTTTTCAAATGGGTGGTGAAAAAATATGAATATGTTGCTGGAGATGTGGGCCGCCGTGCCGCCAATGTACTTACCGGGAGAGGGTAAACACCCATTATTCCGCAACTTTCTTTCCGCATACCATGACTCTGCATACTTTCATTACGAAAGTACCATGACTTCGCAATGGGGAACAGCGTTTACAACGCAACTTTTACCACGCACTACCTTTACCACACAACTTTTACAGCGCAAGTCGTTACAACGACTTGCGCTGAGGGGCGCTGTAGGATAGGGAATGGTTTAATTTACTATCCAAAACCTTCCCTACTATCCACGGGGACTGGAGTTGGAATAGTAAATTAAACTATTCACTATCCAGCGCCCCCTAACGCAAGTCGTTGTAACGACTTGCGTTGTAAAAGTTGCGTGGTAAAGGCATGCGTTGTAAAAGCATGCGTAGTAACGACATACATCCCTCCGCAATGCCATTATAACGCATGGCATTACATTTTATATGCTTTTACCACGCATACATTTACAACAAAATTCGTAAAAGCATGTTTTTTTAAAATGTTTGGATAAGGTAAGTATTGGTGTAGGGGTATATGTTTTGGGGTACTGAGGTATATGTTTTGGGGTGTTTGGGTATTTTAAGGGTTCAGATATAGTTTTGGGTTATGGGGTACAGGGGTCGTTTTAGGGTTTAGGGATAGGTATGGGTTTTGGGGTACAGGGGTATTTTTAGGGTTCAGGGCTAGGTTTGGGTTTTGGGGTATCGGGGTATTTTTAGGGTTCAGGGTTAGGTTTGGGTTTTGGGGTACAGGGGTATTTTAGGGTTCAGGGGTAGGTTTGGGTTTTGGGGTACAGGGTTATTTTTAGGGTTAAGGGCTAGGTTTGGGTTTTGGGGTACAGGGGTATTTTTAGGGTTCAGGGGTAGGTTTGGGTTTGGGGTAGAGGGGTATTTTAAGGGTTCAGGGCTAGGTTTTGGTTTTGGGGTACAGGGGTATTTTAGGGTTCAGGGGTAGGTTTGGGTTTTGGGGTACAGTGGTATTTTTAGGGTTCAGGGATAGGTTTGGGTTTTGAGGTACAGGGGTATTTATAGGGTTCAGGGCTAGGTTTGGGTTTTGGGGTCCAGGGGTATTTTTAGGGTTTAGGGATAGGTTTGGGTTTTGGGGTACAGGGTATATTTATAGGGTTAAGATGGGTTAGTGTTTAAGGGTGTTGGGGTATTTTAAGGAGTAAGGGTGCGTTATGATTATGGGGTGCAGGGGTATTTAAAGGGAGCAGGGTCGGATTAGCACACGATATGAGACATGGCACGAAGGGCGGAACGTACCACACGCCCCCAGCGTTCGGCACGCCCACAGCACAACGCAGACACGCCCACAAGGGACTACTTTGCTGGCACGTTTCTTTTACCTTTTAAATATATATGGTGGGCGTCTGCATAGCCTATGTCCTTCTGCTGCAACTGCCCTTTCCAACGCTGTACTGGGTGTTGTGATTGGTGCTGTGGTTCCGGAGATTACCCGCCTCAAAGGTTTGGGCTCTCTCTTTATTATATTAGTATGGATGATGATAGAAATAAGGCATACACAATCCTCATATTTTGTGTACAAAATGTGGCCATAGGATGAGATACAACAACTCATTGATTTAATTTATTGTCCTTGAACCAGGTGGGGCATATCCACGTTTGGACCTTTGTTCAAAAGACTAGACTTTCAACAGGATATGTATTGAGGACCAGGCAAGATCTTCACAATAAAATGTTTTTATCTGTCCTTATGTCTCTCTGGTCACCTCTCTTTTGAGATTTACTTAACCTCCTGGGGAAAATAAGTTTAGTTTTTAGAATTTTCAATTTTATGTTAACAATAAATCCAGGCAGTTGTTTGTTCTTTTCATATGTACTTTTTCCTGGCACTTGTTAAATTTGCAGGAAAATGGAGAACAAACGAAACTACATGTTTTTTGCAGACACGTGCAACAGTGTGTCATTTGAAGCATAGATTATATGTACAATAACCAATAAATACATTTTATTAATATCAGTATTTTTAAGATTTAAAGACTTATAAGGAGAGCATATTAAAGAGCGAATGACCTCAGACGTTACCTGCTTCTACTGCTTCATTCATGAGCCTGTTGTACATCACACAATCTCCTAGGTTGATTTATATTTTTTGTTGTAAGACAGATTTTCTTGATCCTTACCCAGAAAAGTGAGTGCTCTTGTGCTAGTTGTTGAACACTCCCCTCCTGCTCACCATTCTGCTTACCTTTTCAGCCGTCCGAGTGCGAGCAGTGTTCCTGTGACCTGGATGGAATTGCGCGGTGCCTCGTTGCCGACTGCGCCCCACCACCGTGCGTGAATCCAGTGTACGAGAAGGGAGAATGCTGCCCCAAGTGCAAGGATGGTGAGTGCACATGGACCTGGTCCCCTCTCCTGAGCAGCATAGCAGCTTTATCATATCTGCATGTATTATGCAACTGTGAGTAGGTTGAAGAAATATGCAGTAGGCTCGCCTTTGATGTGGGTTAATGGTTCTTCTTGTGGGGCCAGATGTAAGATGCTTTTTTTTTCAGTCGCAAACAGCCCGATTCGCTGAAAAAGGTGAGATGTGTAAAATGGAGCAAAGATTAAATATCCCAGTTTATTGGGATTCAAACTAGGTGAGAAGCTTGCGGGCCTGTTTACCAGAATGTCAATCAGTGCAGGGCAGCAAGGTGAGTTGCTGAGCTTCACTGCTTGACAGGAAAATGGCAGGAATGTGCCATATGTAAGGCAAAACTGGGAATTCCTGCCTTTTGCCTTGCGCTGGCGCCCCATTGGCAGCTTTGCACCATGGTGCAAGAGTGCCTGCATTGTATGCTTTGCTGTTTTTGTGCAGGAAGGGGCACCTTCCTCAACATAAACAATCCCCTGAGGCATATTCCTCTTTCTATGTGTGCTGCAGAATGCAGGGTATATATACAGAAAGAGGAAGTAACAAGAAGAAATAAAGATATTTCTCCTTGTTACTCATCACCTGAGAAGGTGTATCTTTTTGGAGCATTCACAGGTCTACCAGTTTTGGTAAATCTGGAATGTGTAAAAAATCCATGGGAGTTGCATGGAAACACCCACCCAACGCCCATGGAAGTCCTTCCCAAGTGTTGGAGGCTGGAGGATAGTATTTAAGACCACAACAATTCTTCATGTATGTATATATGTATGTTTATGGTTTTCGTATAGAGTGAACCTTGCCAAAAGGAATCAAAGCTATCTAATCTCCCTCAGTTTGTTAGTAGCGTCCAGGCATATTTCCATCTGCTCCTAGCTCATGAAAATGTGCCTGGAATTATTGGGGCACTTGTAATCCCTTTTATATTGCAAGAATAGGTTTCCACTGTGAACAGGAATACCGACTCACCCGGAATCAGCCTGCTAGTGGTGAACGGAGGAGTGGTTCTTTAGAAAGGATGCAGGGAGTGTATGGGGCCGATTCACAGAACTAGCTTAAGACAAAATCCTAAACTTACTACTTTTGGTATTCACATAAGTTAGAATTTTGTCTTAAGTTTGTCTTAAGACAAACTTAAGACAGACTTAAGACAAAATCCTAACTTAAGTCTGTCTTTAGTCTGTCTTAAGTTTGGCTTAAGACAAACTTAAGACAAAATCCTAGATTCTGTGAATACCAAAAGTAGTACGTTTAGGATTTTGTCTTAAGTTAGTTCTGTGAATCAGGCCCATTGTCTTTGGTAAATGAATACAAGGTGCTTTCTCAGTCGGAATATGAAAATACTCTACGATACCTAACATGTAAGATCCCATTTTATCAGATGTCTTTGCTCCATGTACACATTCTTCCCCATGAGTCTGGTATCTATGTGTAGCTATTATGTGGTTAAGAAGAAACTCTGCAATGTAGCTATCTTGTGGAACAGCTTATCTGAGGCCCTTCACAAACTGTCTCAGTTCTTGACTTTTAGGATCATGTATCCCTATGGTTTTTGCTTCCTTAATTTCTCAGTGCATGATTACCCTCTTTGGATCTTGTGTATGGAATACTGAGGTGATGATCACTAGGAAATACTAACGTTCTGAGATAAAACTGGATGGTAATGGACTTTTTTTCCATTTTGAGGATAGCACAACATTTTGCTTCAGATTGAAAATTTCCTACAGAAATCAGATGGGTTTCTGTTCGGAGACACTATGAGGTCCTAAGACAGTTCATAAAAATATTTTATGTTCCATGCCTAAGTGAATTTTGTTGATAGAACAGATATAACCCAAACTTAAAGGAGGGACGAAGTCAGTGTTGAAGAGATGAATAGGTTGATTGGCTCTCCCGCCTCAGGTTTCTATGGTTATGTTTTTCCTTAGAAGGAAAAGTGACAGCGGCATATTAGCAACAAATAGCGATAATTATCCCTAAATGAGCTTAGCGATTATTTTTTTATCGCTGCGCATCGCCGGATTTTATTGCTGAGATAACATGCTATTAGCAATGTTTATCTCAAATGGGATAAAATATCCGGCGATAGCGGCTCAATGCCTGAATATCGCTGGAAATCCAGCGATATTCAGGCAACATCGCCAATAGGGTCGTAACCTGAATATCCACCTCCCATTGGATATACAGGCTAAGAAGTGGTCTGAGCAGGCGTTAGGGTTTGGCGATATTCACGCTTAGTGCAATTTTTTTTATCGCTTCGCCTGCGTTGATAATAGGCGATAGCGATGTTAGCGACTGCTTTCAGTCGCTAACAGGTTGGGTACTCCCACTTTGCATGTCATAAGCAATAAATATTGCTGACATGCAAAGCAGGCCCCAAACCGGCCGCTATCGCCTACAAGCTGTCGCTAACTGCTTTTAGCGACAGCTTGCTAATAGGGCGATAAAATTATTGCCGCTTTAGCGGGAAAAAGTCCCGCTAAAGCAGCGATAATGCCCTTGATATTATGCCCCAAGGTGTCTCAAAGGCAGTATGTAAAACATATTGAGAGAGTCTCTGTGACGGGTGAGTCAAGGTGTTTCCTAGTTTACAAGTAAGAAGATCGATCTCTCCCAGGTACAAACACACAGCTATTGTCCCAGAAAGAAAGAGATGAGTTGTCTCCAAGAAAGACACAGGGGTGCAGATTTACGTTTCCCGGCATATCCCCGCAAATCAGCAGGTGTGCGCCAGGAAAGATGCGTGACACAAGTTTACCCTTGCGCCACCACAGATGCACCGCATTTACAATGCGGCACATCATGGTGCAAGGATAAACAGATGCGTGTCACATCTGCCGGCTTAAGGTTGGCGCAGTGCTGGAGTTGTGTCTCAGGCGCAACGCAACTCCAGCACTGTTCCAACCTGGCCAATCCTCAACATGGTGCATTACACCTTACGCCTGCTTCAAGCAGGCGCAAGGTTTTGACACAGCGTTGGAAAAGTGACTGAGTAAAATCTTGTAGATTTCACTCAGGCACTTTTCCGAGGCGTTCCTGTGTTGGAATGCCCCCCCCCCCCCCACGGCGCCAGAATGCCCACATGAAACCTGACGCAGGTTTTTACAATGTGACGCATCTCCATAGATGCGTCACGTTGTAAATAGGGCGCAATGTGGCGCATGGTTTACACCGCCACTACGTCACAGAAGTGATGCAACGGCGGCACGAAAGTGGCGCCGGGGCTCGTAAATCTGCCCCTTAGTGCTGTAGTATAAGTTCTGTAGAGGGACTGCCCAGTCAACAACAGTTAATCTGAAGTAGGTTCTCTGAAATATTGGTGCTTCTCCATTCCCTACAATCCCAACTTCCATTTGTATCCTGAAGACATTGTAGAAAATGTACGTTCAAATTCAAGTAATTAACAAAACTTTATATTGTATATGTTTTTGGGGATGTTTTACTTAAAGTCTTCAGCCCCTCTGCTCCATCTTCTCTGTAATTGCATTTTAAGATCCCATCCCCACTCTCAAAGCCCATTTAACAGTAATGAACCTAGACACAACCATAGAAACAGTGCAAACCTCTTCAAACCATATTATCTAGCCAATACAAGTGGAATTATCTTACCTAGGAAAAAAGGTGTCTGAAAATATTTCACTTGCTGACTTTTTTCTCTTTCTTTCACACTTCACCTAGGTCCCAACTGCTACGCCGATGCCTCCCAGGCCCAGGTCATTCCCGGCGGAGAGTACGTTTGGGTGGATTCTTGCACCAAGTGTCGTTGTCACGATGGGCAGGATGTTGGCTACTGGGAAGGAAACCGCGTGGCCAAGTGTGAGCGGATGCGGAACTGCCAAGTTGACCAGGGAGGGCACAACTCGTAGGAGGAGGTTAGCTCTCCGCTGCCACTGGCAACTGGCCCGGAGGACTGGGATGTATATGGAAGCAAGAAACACAAAGGAAGGTCTGAGCAGAGGAGACTTAGGACAACATTACCACTAGAGGACATGTTCTTTCTGCCTTGCTCTACTATATATATTTTTCTTCCAAAGTTTTATCCCTGTCCGTGGCCAAGACTTTGATTATTGGACTTTACTTTTTTTGATCTGTTACTCTCCTATTAGTGTGCCTTCTAGTGAGAGTTTTGAAGTGTGAGGTGGAAGCTGATGGTACAACTGCTGTTCTGGTAGTTCCATGTATGTAGTGACCAGAAATCCTTTTAACTTTGTACTTATAAGATAAGTCGGAGAATGGAAATGTGGCTGCAGAGGGCCAGATTCACAGAACTAACTTAAGACAAAATCCTAAACTTACTACCATTTTGATATTCACAGAAAGCACTTACTCATTTCAGTATTCACAGAAGTTAGGAGTCCTAACTTTAGGACTCCTAAATGCCTTCTGTGAATACCGAAAGTCTTAAAATCAGGATTTTTCTCAATTTAGTAGTAGTAAAGTTAGGACTCCTAACTTTAGGACTCCTAAACTGAGAAAAATCCTAATTTTAAGACTTTCGGTATTCACAGACTGTATTTAGGAGTCCTAAAGTTAGGAGTCCAAACTTCTGTGAATACCGAAATGAGTAAGTGCCTTCTGTGAATACCAAAATGGTAGTAAGTTTAGGATTTTGTCTTAAGTTAGTTCTGTGAATCTGGCCCAGAGTCTTGTAGAATAGTGTCTCTAACAAAATAGTGTGGGTATAGAAATAGGTTGAAGTCCCAGATTTCATGTATTATACCACATGAATCCCAATCGGGAAATGTTGTCTTCTGTGTAAATTTGTTTGCAGCTAAATGGAATGCCCTGTGGCTCATTTTTGTTTATGTTTCTATGATTTCTCATTGCCCTTGTAACTGTTTTTCTCTCTGTTTTTTATTGTTAAACAAAATGTTAAATACCAAAATGTTGTCTTATTTCCTCCACATCTCCAAAAAAAGGGATCCTGTTCGCTCAATTTTCGTTCATGACACAAAGTGCAGAGGACTGGCCCATCTGCCTTTCTAACTATTTATACTGTCAGCAAGGTCCTACCTCGATAGGTCTTACCGCTATCACAGTGGATGCAGATCCTGCCTTTTCTGGGACTTTCTCTGTCACACTGGTTGCAGAGCCTGGTGCATATTTACAATATTTTGGCATAGGGCAGCACCGCAAGCCTTCTAGTTCTGCTGCCCAATGTCAAAAGAAAAGGACAGGAATGCACTGTATCTACAAGTTGCGTGCATTCCTGTCCTTTATGCCAACTCTGGTACACAAACTGCAGCCAAGCACCAATGCAGGCACTGTGGTGCAAGGTTGTCTGTGTTGTTGACATGATTGTTTTTGTGCAGGAAGGACACCTTCAATTAAACATTTCTATTTGTTATGTCAGCTTTAGTAATGCATTAGTGTTGGCACTGCCCCAGATTTATACTATGTTGTAAATATGGCACATTGTCAAAACCATATGTTTTGTTTGGGGACACCCACAGCAACACCCATGGAACACCGCTTTTACACAGAGTGTGAAACTGCCTTACTCCATATTTTGAACGCCAGGAAAAGCAAGGCAGGGTGGCTTTGCGTGGCCTTGTAAATATGGGCCAGCACACTGCGGCTCCGCAGCATCACAAAAGTGATGCTCCGGCAGCATAAAAGTGCTTCTGGGGCATTGTAAATATACCACACTGACTGCATAGTCTAGTTTGCTGGATCCCTCTCATCACACTTGCAGCAGAGCCTGTCCCTCTGGATCTCTCCTCGTCATTCTGACTGCTGGACATGACCTCACATAGGGCCCGATTCACAGAATGAACTTAAGACTCAATCCTAAACGTACTACTATTTTGGTATTCACAGAATGAACTTACTACTTTTGGTATTCACAGAATGAATTTACTACTTTTGGTTTTCACAGAAGTTAGGATTTTGTCTTAAGTTTGTCTTAAGACAGACTTAAGACAAAATCCTAACTTAAGTCTGTCTTAAGTCTGTCTTAAGACAAAATCCTAACTTCTGTGAATACCAAAAGTAGTAAGTTCATTCTGTGAATACCAAAAGTTGTAAGTGCGTTCAGTGAATGCCAAAAGCAGTAAGTTCATTCTGTGAATACCAAAAGTAGTAAGTTTAGGAGTGAGTCTTAAGTTCATTCTGTGAATCGGGTCCTTGATCTCTTGTCATCCCTCTGGCTGCAGAGCTTAGTCTTTCTGGTTCTCTCCGTATCACACTGGCTGCAGCACCTGGCCTCTCTAGGGCACCCTCCATCACACTTATCCCAAATGTTGTTAACTGTGTAAGATCTACCTAGTAACATTCCTCTATGTATCCACCACAAACCTGCGCACACATTAGTCCATTCAACTAATATGACAGAGCTGTAACAGAATGTACACATTTTATATATTTTAATAATGACATTTAGCATGTTCCTTTGCACTGTAGATTTTTCACACAATTTGCTCAAGTGAGGTAGCTAAGATTAACACTCAGGTAACCTGTTTGCCTGGTCAGCAACAGGGCCATGGGACATCTTACTTTACAGAAAACAACTGTACTTCTTAGAACCCCATCTCAAAACATTGTTGAGTTAGTGAGCCATATGACCAAAAATCTTAAGTGGGATGGATTGCACATGTGGCTACTTCAACTCTCTGATTCTAGAAGAAACAGGAAGGCTGGAGCATCTTTTGTAAGTATTTGTAGTCCAGCTATTCTGTGAGAGAAGCCTCCTTTCTCACAGCATTGATGGTAACCCTAAACAATTTTGGCTTTGTATTTCTAGGTTAAGAGTACCTGTTTTCAGTCAAAGAGAAGACCCAATCATTGGTGTCTTTTGAGAGCAGGAGTTGTATCACAGAGTTTGTGCTATTGGACGAGGAACCTCTTATCTGGGATGCACTGTAGTAGGTGGAATCACTTCCAGGGTAAGGGTCAGGATGCACAGAGATGCAGAAAGGGGAGGCATGTTTTCTCTCTGAGTTTATTCCTGAATCTTTCCGAAAATATTGGAATTACTATTGAAAGAGTCCCTTATTAAGCATCTCTGTTCCACCAAGGTTTGCAAGACATCCTGTCTCAGAAAGGCCAACATACTAAAGGTAAGAGCTTTAGATATAGGAGTCAAGATATGGTCCATGACTTATTGTTGAGGATGGTACTTAAAAGCTATACCGGTGAATCAGGAGCGGATTTAAAAAAAGATGCACCATGTACCACTTCATGAGGGATGCAAACATACCAACAGTTCTGTTGATGTTCTTCAGAAAAAGAGGCTCCTGTACAAGGAAAGAGCATCTCATTCCTGCAGTGATGAGATCAGCCAGGAAGCATCCTGTTCTTGAACTCATGTTGAGGGACATCTTCACCTGGACATGACTGACTGTTCTCATTAACATGATCTTTGGTTCCCTTTACCTCTGTTCTGCTAACACTGATTTATATAAAGGCATTTATCTGGGTTCTCTAGTTGATCGTAGACACGTCTATATCAGTCCATTTCTGATGTCAGGGATTCATTGTTCCTGTATAGAATGCCTGTAAAAATTTGGGGGCATATTAGCAACAAATAGTGATAATTATCGCTAAATGCCCTTAGCGCATTTTTTTATCGCTACCTATCGCCGGATATTATCGCAGAGATAACGTACTATTAACAACGTTTATCTCTAAAGCGATAAAATATCCGGCGATAGCGGCTTAATGTGTGAATATCGCTGGAAATCCAGCGATATTCAGGCATTAAGGCTAAAAGGGACTTAACCTGAATATCCACCTCCCATTGCACATACAGATTAATTCATGGTCTGAGCAGGCGTTAGGTTCTAGCGATAATCTAGTTTAGCGCAATTTTTTTTATCGCTTCGCCTGCCTTGTTAATAGCTGGGTTAGCGACTGCTTTCAGTCGTTAACAGGTTGGGTACGCCCACTTTGCATGTCATTAGCGATAAATATCGCTGACATGCAAAGAGGGCCCCAAACCTGTAGCTATCGCCTACAAACTGTTGTTAACTGCTGTTAGCGACAGCTTGCTAATAGGGCAACAAAAATATCGCCGCTTCAGCGGGAAAAGATCCCGCTAAAGCGGCGATATCGCCTTTGCTAATATGCCCCTTGTTTCTTTATTAGACGCAGCCAATAAATAAATTAGTCAATCGTAACCAGTATGTCTAGTTAATTTCATGCGGGTTGTTTATTGAGAGAACATGATCACGTGCCACAGAGTTTGCCATTTCAAATATAGCACATGGTCCAGGCACATTAGAAGATGGCGTAGCAATCCTCCTGCTGAAAGGACTGCCTGTACCACTAAAGGTCTTGTGAGCTCTACCAGAGAGAAACATGCATCATTTCTGGGGGGAAGTTATAGAAAACTATAAAAAATAAAGACATTCTTTTAAAACTTGCCATGTCTGTGCTTTTGTACATGTGTGTATGCATGAATTATAAGAGTGTGAAGTGGGATCATGTGAAAGATCATAGGTAGAGAAATGAGGAAGGGGAGATTAGAGACAATAAAGGAAAGGGGTGACAACATGAACAGGCGTAATTTTCCAAATGAGTAGCGTCAGACATGGCAGCAATTGTGACAGATGGGGCTTCAAAAACTCCACTGGCTTCCAGTCATGACAAGATGCCAGTCGAAGCTACTCACTTACGTATACAAGACGCTATACAATGAAGGACCCACGTACCTCGACCAATGTGTGACCTTTCACCAGTCAACCAGGAATCTCAAACTGGCCCTTTTACTTCGGATGTTACACGGGATGTCTTGTTTACTCTGTAAGCACGAGGGGGCATATTATCAAGACAGGCGATAAAATTATTGCCGCTTTAGCAGCAGAAAACTGCTGCTAAAACGGCGATAATGGGCTTGATAATATAATCTATGGAATTCCAATTGACACAGGCGCGAGCGAATATAGTGACCTCCGCATCCACAACGCGCCACGACTCTCAGGCCTCTGTCACAGCCCCCCGCGCCACAGCCTTACCAGCCCTGCCCGGCTCACCATGCGCCCACGTGTTCACATCCCCGCTGGAGACCCAGATTGCATGTCTTCCACAAGCTCACCGACTGATTGCTTGATAGTAAACGCTGACACCCATTATGTGGACTCCTGGCCTCCTGGCCCGCCACTCACCAGCTTCACACTTACCGGAGCATGTTCCCCCTGTCTCTAATGGCACTTCCTACATGCCACTTCACTCCCGGCATGGATGCATGCTAGACTCAGGCTACACCTACCTGCTACCCTGCTAGACCGCTGCCCCAGCCCCCCCCGCGCCCCTCCCTACCCTCGCTAACCTGACCCTCTCTCCACACAGCACCACCTCTACCCGACAACCCTGTCCTGAAGACGATCCCGACTCACGGGGATCGAAACGCCGTCGACATTACAGCGCAACTCTATGGCGCATCTAACGTTTTTTGGCTCCTGAAAAATGTGGAAATTATGACTAAAGTGACTAAAACTAATTCCTGCTGAGCCAACACTGTATATATCTCTTTCACTTTGCGCCGTTCACACTGTTCACGTTCAGCACTTGCATCATCAACTTTCACCAACTGTATATATCACTATTGACCAAGTGCCTTTGGGTTGTCGCATGATTCCCTCTGTACAGTGCTGCTTAACTGTATTTCCATGTGGAACGCCCCTTAAGAACAGTTGAATTACAAGCTCTTAAACCACACGAGTCTCCTTGTTTCTTTCTTATGTAATGCTGACTCCAGACATCATTGAACTGCCTTAAATTGATACCTGTTGGGAATTGTTTCTTATACACCACTAATTTTAAGACTTTTGGTATTCACAGAAGGCATTTAGGAGTCCTAAAGGTAGGACTCTTAACTTCTGTGAATACCGAAATGAGTAAGTGCCTTTTGTGAGTACCAAAATGAGTAAGTGCCTTCTGTGAATACCGAAATGGAAGTAAGTTTAGGGGCCCGATTCACAGAATGAACTTAAGACTCAATCCTAAACTTACTACTATTTTGGTATTCACGGAATGCACTTACTACTTTTGGCATTCACAGAATGAATTTACTACTTTTGGTATTCAAGAAGTTAGGATTTTGTCTTAAGTTTGTTTTAAGACAAACTTAAGACAGACTTAAGACAAACTTAAGACAGACTTAAGACAGACCTAAGACAGACTTAAGACAGACTTAAGACAAAATTCTTACTTCTGTGAATACCAAAAGTAGTAAGTTCATTCTGTGAACGACAAAAGTAGTAAGTGCATTCTGTGAATGCCAAAAGTAGTAAGTGCATTCTGTGAATACCAAAATAGTAGGATTGAGTCTTAAATTCATTCTATGAATCGGGCCCTAGGATTTTGTCTTACATTCGTTCTGTGAATCAAGCCCTGAGTGAGAGAGACAAATACACCAGGGAGACGGCTTAAAAGACATGCACGCCCATGCACAGCTTAAACAGAAAGGAAACGAGAACAGCTGATGTGAGCTTGCCGAGCCTTGACAGGTGCTAACACTGCGCTTCCCGTCTGAAAATTGAGGTCGCAAGAGATTACTACCTAGATGAAGCCACTGGTGCTCTGCGAAGGAGAATCCATTTGCTTCCCCGTCATAACTCATGGTTATCGAAAGGGAGCTAAAGTGACACCATTTATCCAATGCCCGATGCTGAAGTTGCTATGGTCTAAGGTTTTGTTTGAATACGCAAATCAATGGACACATTTTGAAACCTTTTTCACAGATATGAATTTACGCAAAAAAGTGGTTAAGGTCGTACCCCAGGCTTTGGATCATTTTTTAATACAAAATACGAGATCACTTCCGAAGATATGTAAACACTATGGGGCATATTACCAACAACTAGCGATAATTATCGCTATGTTGGTTTAGCGGCAATATTTTTATCGCCGAGCTGCGGCGATTTTTATCGCTTAGGAACCTTGCTATTATCAAGGTTTATCTCCTAAGCGATAAAAATCGGCCAAAATGCATGAATATCGGTGAAAAGTCAGCGATATTCATGCATTACCGAGCTAATGCTCTTAGCCATGTTATCCACCTCCCATTGGATAACATGGCTAAGAACTGCTCAGGGGCAGGTGTTAGCTTTTGGAGATATTCGCGCTTAGCGCGAATATCTCCAAAAGTTGGTAATAGGAGATAGCGATGTTAGCGACTGTTTCCAGTCGCTAACATCTTGGCACGCCCACTTTGCATGTCATTAGTGATAAATATCACTGACATGCAAAGCGGGGTTCAAGATGGTCGCTATCTCCTACTAGCTGTCGCTAACTCGTGTTAGCGACAGCTAGGTAATAGGGAGATAATTTTATCTCCGCTTTCTTGGCTTTTAAAGCTAAAAAAGCGGAGATAAACCCCCTTGATAATATGCCCCTATATACCTGTCACAAACGTCATTCTTAATTCGGTTTTGGGTGCCTGCCTATCATATCGGCTTAGCAATTGACAACCGTTTTAAATTGGAGGAGAGAAAGGCACGATCTAATATGACTACTGCATACGAACCACCAGTCTTCTGTCTTGTGCTGCTTTTTATTGCTTATTGGGCAAACTTCTGTTTCATATATCTTTTGCCACCTACTCTCTGCCTTTGAATTTTCTCGCTAATGGAGTTTAGAGACATAGAAATAGATCAAAGGAATTCCTCCGTGATCATAGGGCGCGGCTTAGCTATAGGAGGGGAATCGCACCTCCCTAAGCCCTGAGCTCACAGTCGAGGAAAGATCACCTCACCCCTTATGACCTAGAGTTATAACTAAGATAGGAAAACAAGAGAAAGACACTAACCATACAGCGGCTTCTCACATCGGGCATTCGTACCATTTGTCCTGGACAACAAAACTTCGAGAGCCAATGATCTCAATATACAGACAATTATCAATGAGAGGCACAAACTACACAATTTTTATTAAATGATTTGGCATGTCAAGAAGAAACTATGAACAGCTTGACTTAACTATCTCATTGCAGACGTCAAGTAATTTCAGTCTTTCCACTGGTGTCCACATTGTGCATTGCAGCACTTATAGAATGTTGTCATGGGTTCATCTGCTGATCGGGTCTGAAGCTGCATAAAATAGGCTTGTGGGTGCTCACATTTAGGACAGGTCTCTGCAGTGGAATCAATGGGCCCGATTCAGAGAATGAACTTAAGACTCAATCCTAAACTTACTACTATTTTGGTATTCACAGAATGCATTTAATACTTTTGGCATTCACAGAATGCACTTACTAATTTTGGTATTCACAGAATGAACTTACTAATTTTGGCATTCACAAAAGTTAGGATTTTGTCTTAAGTTTGTCTTAAGACAAACTTAAGACAGACTTAAGACAGACTTAAGGCAAACTTAAGACAGACTTAAGACAAACTTAAGACAGACTTAAGTTAGGATTTTGTCTTACGTCTGTCTTAAGTTTGTCTTAAGACAAACTTAAGACAAAATCCTAACTTCTGTGGGCCTGATTCACTGAATGAACTTAAGACTCAATTCTAAACTTACTACTATTTTGGTATTCACAGAATGCACTTACTACTTTTGGCATTCACAGAATGAACTTAAGACTCAATCCTACCTGTACTACTATTTTGGTATTCACAGAATGCACTTACTACTTTTGGTATTCACAGAAGTTAGGATTTTGTCTTAAGTTTGTCTTAAGACAGACTTATGACAGACTTTAGACAGACTTAAGTTAGGATTCTGTCTTAAGTCTGTCTTAAGTTTGTCTTAAGTCTGTCTTAAGTCTGTCTTAAGTTTGTCTTAAGACAAACTTAAGACAAAATCCTAACTTCTGTGAATGCCAAAAGTAGTAAGTGCATTCTGTGAATACCAAAATAGTAGTACGTTTAGGATTGAGTCTTAAGTTCATTCTGTGAATCGGGCCCACTGAATGCCAAAAGTAGTAAGTGCATTCTGTGAATACCAAAATAGTAGTAAGTTTAGGATTGAGTCTTAAGTTCATTCTGTGAATCGGGCCTTGCATTCTCCCAGGCTGCAGCTCCTCCCAACACATCATCGACCTCTTTAAGTTTTGGATATTTTTCTACTGGTGACCTTCCGAATGACGTTGTGTACATAAGGGCAAGTGTTGCAAGTGAATCAATACCACTTCTGCCCCTCCTCTACGATCAACACGCTTCCACAAGTGGGACAAAACAGCAGCATGCTTACGGCTCCCCAAAAGTGACAGGGAAGGGGTGAGGCTTTTATTTGCGGCTACACGTTTCTTGGTCAACATACGCAGTTAAAACTGCTGAGAAGAAGCTAACAATTCAAGCCAGAGATAAGTACATTTATGTGTACAGAGAAATACTATGTGCAAAATCGGTAGTCATATTGGATAGGATAGCTTGCTCACAGAGAAATGCAGAAAATGTACACAATACACCAAGCCGCGTGAATTAAGCAGTTGTTGGCATCCGTAGGGACTTAGAAGTGTCAAAGAAAGAACATCCCACCTTCCTTTGAAGAGCTAGCCAGCCTTGCAATTGCTGCTGTCTGCAAGCTGCTATGGCTCTCCGGCTCTCGGCTACTCCTCATTGCCATATGCTTACTGCTGGTTTCTGGCTGCTGTCACGGGCTCTGCAGCGCTCCTCGTTACCATATGAACACTTTTGGCAGATGGTGGCTGGCTGCCGTCAAAGGCTCTCTGGCTCTCAGGTTTTCAACCACCCCTCCGTGCTTGGTGCTTGGAGAGAGCGGGACTTGAAGCACAAGGAACGCAGAGCGCGGTTGCCTGCTATGCTACCATCCTGCACGTCCTTCACTTGGAAGCCGTTGCTGTTTTATATAGTGCAAACTAGCCCTGAAAGTATTGGAGTGCTTTGCTTGAGCACTAGTTACAATACTCAAGGACACATTTAATTATCTATTTTATGCACAGGGGGATTCGGTATTTTTCCCAGATTCACAGGATGTTAAGCCAACGCGGAGTCTGCAATCTGGTTCCACAGTTAGAAGTCGGCAGTTCTGGTGTATTTTAAAAAATTTTGACAAACGAAATTGGAAATGTAACAATTAAAATCACTGTTATTGCTCAATATTTAAATTTTGTTGTACGTGCGAGGTGCAGCAGCAGTCAGATTAGTGAGAGATATCCAACTGGAGCTTAAGCGGAACCTTCCACAAGTAGCCTTAACTGTTCGCCGCCACAAAGCGTCATTGTTTGCCTTATGAAAGGGCAGTTGTCCATTGACGGTGTAAATGAAGGTTACCAATGCGTCGTTTATATAACCTGCAATTGCGCTAATTCAGATAGAAAGCGCTTCAAATCTATGTCGCCTTGCTGGGGATCTCAAATTGTGCCCTAATATATGAGATTACACAGCGTTTGCTGCTGCTGTACTAACACGGACTTAACTAAAATGGCAGCTAATTAAAGGAGCCAAACATTAATACTGCCAATCCGTACTTTCAATAAGTGCAGCACCAACGTGGCTGGATTTCACCCTGCCATAGCGCTAGCACTCACTCTGAAGGGCTCTTAATCTAGCCTCATGGAAGTTAATAGCTGTGTGCCGCATTGACAGCGCTGCCATAAAAGTAACGGCCGCTCGGCCATGAAAGCAATAGTGATTGTGGCGAAAGTGATCGCGAGGACGCGCTCTGTGTGAAGCACGCGAGTGGTGCGCGTGCTGCAGTAATCATGCTGGAAGGAAGGCAGATGGCGGCTGCTCGCGTGAACGCAAGCGGTAGGCCACCAAAAGCCTGTGGCAGCACTTTGAAAACCCATACACTAAATTTCTCCCAGAGCAGCGCATGCGCTAGCTCAGCGAGACCTAAAAAGGATTGTTTTCACTGTGTCACCACAGACAGGGACCAACCACATTTAAATTAGATTTAGTCTAACTCCATTAGGGCTGTCCAGCCTGACCTTCCATTTAAATGGGAGCGCAAGCAACAACGCCTACTTGAGCCTCATCATTGAAGTACAGCTCAAGTCCTGCTTGCAGCAGGTTATACAATGACATAGCACAGATGGGAAGCAACCTTTACATCGCAGTCATTAGACCGTGATGCCTTTACAACGAGGTGGTTACAACAACCACATTGTTACAATGCAATGCCATTACTACACAAGTCATTACATCGACTTGCAGTAGATGGCGCTCTAACATAAGGAATATTGTAATTTACTATTCCAACACCTTCCCTACTGTTGCATAGGCTGGAGTTGGAATAGTAAATTATACATTCCTAATGTTACAGCGCCATCTACTGCAAGTCGATGTAATGACTTGCGTAGTAATGGCATCACGTTGTTACAGAACGCTATATAATTGCATGCATTGTAGCATGCTATATTCAGCACAGAGAGTCCATGCACATTTACGTGTGACTTTCTTTGCCTACGGCAGCACATTGAAGCTAGAACTACATGCTAGGCTAATGCTTGTTTGGTTAGCCTCCAACAGTGTATGTAGTGTGTAGGGGCCCGATTCACAGAATTAACTTAAGACAAAATCCTAAACTTACTAACTTACTACTTATGGTATTCACAGAAGTTAAGATTTTGTCTAAAGTTTGTCTTAAGACAAACTTAAGACAGACTTAAGACAAGTCTGTCTTAAGTTTGTCTTAAGTTTGTCTTAAGTTTGTCTTAAGGCAAACTTAAGACAAAATCCTAACTTCTGTGAATACCAAAGTAGTAAGTTTAAGATTTTGTCTTAAGTTAGTTCTATGAATCGGGCCCTATCATATTAGGAGTTACTGCTAGAATCAAAACAGCGCTGCAGTAATAGAGGCCAGCTCCCGACTAAGACAGTAAGGCTCACATTAAAGTGTGGCTGCTAATTGGTGTGATCTTTAAAACCTTAGTAACCAGTGATATTCCTAAGGTCTGATTTAGAAAAGGGTGGTGACATCCAAGGCACAAGTCGAGGGTAGACGCGGGTAGACTGCATCTATCCACTCTTTTCTCACCATTCACACTGCCAGGAATCTGGGCCCCACAGAAATATGCTAAACTCATCCCAGTGTAATTGTCAAACACTGGGACGCATTCAACAGCGTTTGCACGTTGTCTACATTCCTGCTTTTGTTCCAAACAGCAACGTGCAAGCGAGGCGGCTTTGTTATTTTGAATTCCAACTGGGCCCAAAACAAAGGCCGTCGTTATGGGGCCATCAGGTTTCGTTTTGTTGGAGTACGAAGGCTGGGAGCTATCCGGATCCTCACACCTACCTGCACATGCAATGGAGGGGAAACAAAGGCACACTGCCTGATATTTAATTACGGGTACTGAAGGGAGGCATGCTTTTGACTTTTTTCAATTCCTCTATATAGGAGATATGCATACCTTGTAAGAATGTCAGATGTGTTGTTCTGTCCCATTTTTACACAAATGACAATTTAAATACCACTTTTTTTGTTTTATTTATTTTATAGCACTACTCCTCCCAATCTAGCGTTGTGGAGAGCTTTACATCACACGTACACGATGACAATAAATCATATGTGTGCCAAATCAATGTACCAAACGTTACATAAGACAGCAGTGGCGGCCAGCCTGGCTCATGGGTGGCGAGGTGGCGCAGGGTGGGGCGAGGATGCACATAATAATTGTTTTTTTCAAATTAACTTATTTTCCCGCCAGGTCCTATGTCAGGTCCTATGTCTGTGCTCCTGCTCTCCTCGAGGAACAGCAAGACTCACTGACTAATCCCAGCATTGCAATGCAGCAGTGTGAATGGTAGGCACCCAGGCTCCTCTGGCCAATCACTAAGCTGCAATGCAGCGTTGTGATTGGTTTTGAGCGTCCTGGTTCAGCGCTCAATTAGGGAATGGGTGCCTTGTCATGTTCTCCAGGCATCCTGTAATGCAGCCTGCATGGAGAATGGGGAAAGTGCGTGTGACTTGTTTTTGGCGGCCCCAGAGGGCCGACCAAACAGTCATTGCGCATTTAGGAGTGGGCAAACCACTCCTTCCCTGCCCTGCTCCAAGAGCAGAGCAGCCCCTCCCGCCCACCCACCCACCTGCAAAGCAGCACAAACACAAAATGATAATAACTAAAAGTTATTATAATTTTATGCTTTCTCTTCTCCCACTGCTTGAAAGCAGTGGGCCGAAGCTCCTCTGCCATATTGGAGAAGCCGCTACTGCAAGCCAGTGGGTGTTACAAGGTGTTGGACTCACATGTCCTTCATAGCTCACTGTGATATATTAGAAGAATTAAAATGTATGAACTACAGGTAACAAAAGGATCTCTGTGTTAAAAGCACTAACCCACTTACCCATCTACATAAAATAAAAATCAGTCATCTGCCTGTTACATAATGTGCTCTGCAGGAGACATATTAACCCTCCCTGCTACTGTGATTCAAAACTGTGACTAGATAAAACACAGATCTCTCCATCAAGTGCATTAACCGCCAGAGTTAACTTACCATTATTATTATTCCCTGAGATTTGCTGATCACCGTAAGGGGCAGATTTACTAACAATTTGCACTAGGTTTATAAAAAAGTGACACCAACCAGCACAAAATGTGTTTTTCCTGATTTACTTTCCAGTGCACAACCTGTTTTCCGCTGGAAAGTGAAAGTACCATGAAAGTAACGCAAAGCAGCGCAAAGCCCTGTTTTGCATTACTTAGCAGCGAGGGGGTGCTAGATGGGTGGTACATGTGTGTTCTCATGGTACCACCCATGCCTTTTGATGCAAAACCCTAACTAAAAACAATAATAGACAGGGTTTAGCAACAAACGTTAGCGCTATTTAACCCCTTCGGTGCTCATGACAAGCTCAGCTCGTCATGCGGTACACCTCTCATGTGCTCATGACGAGCACACCCATTTCTATTATGGCCCAGCACAGCAGATGAATGTCTCAAGCAGCCATGGTGATAAAAGGAGGTGTTAAGAGGAGAAATGTTTTTACTTCTTCCTTCTTTTCTGATTTTGCATGTATGCTAATAACTGTGCAGCACACATGCAAAGTAGGAAAAGTTTTAAATTGTGTCTATCTATAGTATTTTGTAATGGAAGGGTACTCTTCCGGTACAAACCCTATGGTATACTCAGGCACATACTCTGGCGCTAAGGTGTGTGCCTGGCGCAAAGCAGCTGAAAACAGTGCCAGCACTACAGAGAAGGGAGGAGACAGCCATAACTCAGTAGATATGTCACTCTCCTTCTACCTCGCTGTCACGCAACGCAGCACAGAATGTTTGGCTGCTGCACTGAATTCAGTGACTTGTTATTTATCTCTGGCAAAGATCAATGCAGCAGGTGCCTTAACCTCATAAGATATTTTACACTGCAGACTTTGCAACCAATTAAGCAGAACAGATTTTCTGCTATGTTTCTCCTTGCTGCTTATTTACATGTGAAAGAGGTTAAAAAAAAAAATTATAAGTTGAGGCCCAGATTTTGCGTCTTGGTTGTTACTTTTTTTAAACAACCCAATTCAAAATCTCATTAGTTAAATATTGTAATGTGCTCCAATGTACTCATGCTAGACCTGCTAAACATATGTGTGAGGTCTTAAGATCTGATGCCACTTTTTGTGATGTCACTTCCTGTGCGGTCATGGGCAATGATGCCACTTCCTGTGATGTCACTTGCATACTGCCTAACTTGGTTAGTCCTCCTACTTCTTTTTTAGGTCGAGGACTCTGTCGCACTGCATAAGCAGTGGGCAGAGCTCCGAGATTTTATGTTTCTTAATGTAGGGGGCTTGACCCCGCCCCTCTTCTCCATTGGCTGGCCTCGTAAATGCTGGCCAGCCATTGGAGGAGAGGGGCTTCACTCCCTTTAAGCTCTGTCTTTTTTTGGATTTGGGGGCGTGTTTTTTAGGTTCTTTCTATCTGTGATGCCATCCGTCACTCACCCAAAAACACGCCCCCGATTCCGAAAATTTCAGAGCTTTGCGGCAGCCATTTCTGCCCTGTGTAAATGTGTCAAAGCTGCTGCCCTAGAGACCCCCTGAGTCAGCCATGACGCTGCTTCCGGTATAAAGAGACAGGGCCCGAGGGCACCTCTGTACACATAGGCCGAGGACTTGAAGAGACAGAGGAGAACCAGGATGCTTCTGTTGCTGTTTCAGCTTTTGGTGATGACCTGTCTCACAGAGGGCAGGCTAGCGAGAGGGCAGCAGAACAAAAATAGGCGGCAAGCGCGACTGCTGTCCTACCAAGACCAGGTCGGACTCGGGAGCGAGGCCCAAGGCGTGGAGATGTTGGAGGTCGAGCCCAACGCCTTCAAAGACATACGCAGGCCCGGTGGGCCTGGCCCAGCTGCTGACCCAGACCTTGTCGAGGCCTTACACCCAGCAGGAAGCAAGATGGCGGGAGAGAGGAAGCAGGCCCGGCTGAGCCTACCCCCATCGAGCTTCATTTGGGAGGCAGCATGGGAACATGGGGGCTGCCAGACACCGAGAACATTCCGCTAGAGTCTCTGAGCCATGCTTTCCCGCCGCCTCCCCCCGAGAGTAGAAACAAGGAGCCCACAGGCATGAAGAACACCAAGAAGTTTTGGAACCTCTTCCTGCTTAGGAGAAACTCGGCCTCGGAGGAGCTGGCTCTGCCCATGAAGACTGAGGGGATGCAGCAGGAAAACTGCCGCACGCTGCCCTTCTCCCAGGTAAGAGGCATCTACTGGTGATGGCTGTATGTATAACCTTCCTTTACCACTTCTCTCCCTGGCGTCTTAGTGCACTGAAGCAGACTTCTAACTGCCCGTAGCAATCTATAAATCAACAATGGTACCACAGCACAATAATATATTATAACATGATACAAAAGCAGAACAGAGCCACATAACACACAGAAACACTTGGGCCCTTATTTATGAGGCCTTGCGTCAGTTTTGCGCCGCCGGTGCGTCACTTTTTGTGACCCACCAGCGGTGTAAAAAATGCGCCTCGTTGCGCCATATTTAAAAAGTGACGCATCTAGGTAGATGCGTCACTTTTTAAACCCCTGCGCCACATTATACCTGTGTCAGGTATAATGTATGCAGAGGGGGCGTTCCCCCGCAAAAAGCCTCATAATAGTGACGCAGTGAAATCTATGAGATTTCACTGCGTCACTTTTAGGACGCTGTTGCGTCAAAATCTTGCGCCTGCCTCACAGCAGGCGTAAGCCCTTTCACACGGGGCTTTCCCCATGTGAAAGGACGCGTTGCTGGAGTTGCGTCACTTTTGTGACACACTCCAGCAATGCGTCACTTTTGCGCTTACAGATACGTCAGAAATACTGACGTATCTGTAACTCCTTGCGACATGATGTGTCATACATTAAATATGACGCATCAGGAATGTCGTAAGGAGTGCGCAGTGAAAAGTGACGCATCGCTGTTTTCATGCAGCAATGCGTCACTTTTCATAAATGAGGCCCTTGGCACTTTATGGTGCAGAGTAGCATACATAGCACGCAATTCCATTCAGCATCAGACTAACCCATACATGACATGTTTATGACGTAAACAAAGGGATCCATTAAGGCGGCTCTATCAAAGTGGCCTGATTGCTACAAAAAGTTCATATCCTTATAATGTTGCTTTCAAATTTTTACGTGGAATCTAACCTTCTATTTGAAACAGCAGGATCAAAGACATTTAACGTATTCGAGTTCTTCAGATACACACTTTTGCCATAACCCGCCTCCTTCTGAAAACAAGAAAGGTGCAACTTCAAAACACGACCTGTCAGAGGCATGTGTTCAAATTACGGGCCCGGCTAGTACTGACCGAACGGGGGACTACAGCCACGTCAATGCCTTGCTTTTCATTCGCGCCATCTGTAAATCCTCCTGTGTTACCAGAGCCGTGAAGCAGGCACAGGGCAGTGTGGGCTCTTTTCAAGAACACTAAATACAGTTACCGCGTGTTTCTCCAAAGTGCACACTACAAGCTATGGTTACTTACTGCCCGTTACTGACAGACGCGAGGCAAGATTTTCCAAATATTAGCACCAGCAAAAATTGAATTTGCACTTATGTAATTGCATATCAAGGCAACTCTTAAACCTCAGAATTGTGTAAAGCAATTCGTTTTCTGAGGGGTAGTTGCTCAGCAGTTGATTGGAAGTGTGTGTAGGTCACAGGTTAAATCCCGGTGAGTCCACTCAGCCGTTCATCCTTCCGAGGTCAATAAAATGAGTACCATTGAGTTGGCTAACAATAAACATCTGTTATTCAGCGCCAAGATACATTTGGGTGGACGTGCGCTTCATACATGTTATGTAGGACTGATTGTACTGAAATGTTTTCAGCAGGTTGGGCTAAGACGCTTAACTAATGTCTATTTGACTTTATGAGGCCTGCTGCGGTTTGTGTGCATGGGGCAATGCACAGTATATTTGGCCTCTCCCTGGAAATAGCCAGGGGTCGGATTGGGACAAAAACTAAGGGGCATATTATCAAGGACAGGCGATACATTATCACCGCTTTTATCGGCAGGAAGCTGCCGATAAAAACACATCTAACATGGGCTTCGATTGGAATTCATAGAGCATATTATCAAGGCCATTATCGCAGCTTTAGTTAATAACAAACACTTTACTATTTTGTTTTTAGGTTTATTTACTAACAGGGCAGCTTTTAAATATGTTAATACTCTAGGAATCTGCTAATTATGTGGTTTACAACGGTTTGGTAAAACATTTGTAAGGAGGCATTCAAATATGAGATTATGCGTGCTTGAACAAAGTTTATTTAACAAAACGGGCTCCGTTTGTTTGTGAGGCCATGGTGTATTGTGTTGCAATGGAGCACAGTTTGATGCTTGAGGAACTTTTTTAATTTTAAACACAACTAGTTTTCCGTTTAGACATGAAAAAGTCGAAACGCCATGATGGAATTTGGTAGAGAATATGTCAATCTTGGGATGTTTAGTTGGATAGTGTATATTGAATTACTAGAACACAGAACGATACAGCCTTGTTAAGTAAATATTGTAATAGCTATGACAGATGTTTGAACATTAGCTGAGTGGCTCATTGTATTTCCTTGTTTTTCCTGCACAGACCCCCGAGGAAGGGTCTAATAGGACCCGAAATGCATTGGGTAGATGCTGAATGTAAAAGTTTGAAGTCGCCACAGATAATAGATTTGCATTTATGAAGAACTGAATATAATGAAACAAATAAATTTTCGTTTGAAATCAAGTTGAATTTTGAAAGATTCATTCTTTGAACTGAAATGAGTTGGATTAAGACCGTGCAGGTCCAAGTATAAATGTGCACACCCCCACTTGCAAGTAGAATTTCCTCTTTCTCTAAATTCACATCCTTTCACATGGGGCCATGTGAAAGGGCCTGCGTCAGTCTTACGCCTGCTGTGAGGCAGGCGCAGGATTTTGACACAACGGCGTCCTAAAAGTGACGCAGTGAAATCCCATAGATTTCACTGCATGACTTCTACGACCCTTCCTTGCGTCAATTCGCCCCCCTTGCATACATTATACCTGGCGCAGGTATAATGTGGCGCAGGGGTTTACAAAGTGACGCATCTACCTAGATGCGTCACTTTGTAAATATGGCACAACAAGGTGCATTTTTTACGCCACTGGTGCGTCACAAAAAGTGACGCACCGGCGGCGTAAAAGTGACGCACAGCCTCATAAATGAGGCCCATGGTTTCTACATATGCTGTGTGTGTGTGGCTCTGTGTGGATAGCTTTTTTTGTAGGTGGCTCTATGTGTGGGTGGCTCTGTCTGTGTGAAGGTGGCTCTGTGTAGGTGGCTCTGTGTGTGTGGGTGGCTCTATGTGAATGACTCTGTGTGGGTGGCTCTGTATGTGTGTATGTGGCTCTGTGTGGGTGTAAATGCAATAGGTCATGCATTTGTGAGCGATTAAGCTATTGGCATTGTAAATGACAATGCCATTTATTTAAGGATTAAGCTATTGGCAATGTAAATAACAATGCCATTTGCTTCCCCGATTCCCCACTCCCCCCCCCCCCTCCCCCCCCCCCCTGGTGCTGGACATTCCATAACTGGGTGTGGTCGTGACAGAACCATTCTGTCATCAGCACAGCTGATTCCGTCACAAGCATCGAAGGGGTTAAAAAAATAAAATTTCATGAGCAATGCCAATAGCTCTACCTTTAATAATGCCGAGACCATTGCATTGTAAATGCTTGTTTAGGACTTGTGTGAGTGACATAACAATAGCCCCCGCAATCCTAGTGGTGGAGGGGGGCACCGAGCCCGGGGGCAGGGGGGAGGCTGACTGTGTTCCGCGTGTGCCCCCTCTCCCCCCTCCATATAGTTTGCATTGGAGCCCCCTCAAGGTTCGTTACATCACCGACTTGTGCCCTGGTAACATCCGTTAGTTATAGATCTTTGAAAAAGTAGAAATGTGGCATGAAGCGCTATATCTAACACGTTATTATTATTAGTACAATTCGACTTTCTACTGCCCGATTCTCTGGCGGAAGAATCACCACAACATTGTAATGATGATCGCTTCGAAGGAGGCACCTCTTGTGTGAATTACACTTCGGGGGGGCATTATTTTGCCACTGTTCATCAGAGGATAATTTAATACGATCGTTCTCTCAGTCCTATATAAAACACTCACTTACAATGTGTGACAATGCCGCCACCGTGTGGACATGTTGAAGAATTCTGTCAAAACTAAATGAAATGAATTTAAATACAGATGTGAAGGAAGGGCATTAATTTGTCTAAAGCACATTTCAGGTTTTGAAATGTGACTGGTGGAATTTCAAGTTGACTGTGATCTTCTGTCACCGAGACACGAGATATATTCACCCCTGAGACCTATTTCATCCTCCACAACAGCAACATTTTGAAAAATTAAATGAAAGAGATAAATAATAGAATTGATTGATGTAATATCAATGCTATGGGGTTTATTTGCAAGCCCCTTGCGCCACCGGTATGTCACTTTTTCCCATATCAAAAGTGATGCACTGGCAGAGCAAGGGTCTTGTAAATAAGATAACTGCAATTGTGACTGCCTGTTTAGTAGTCAAATATAGCAATATTATGTTTAGAGGGTACGGTAAACAGCGTTTATGACAAAACTTTTTGTCCGCAGGGAATCACAATGCGGTCGTTACAACGACCGCGTTGTGATTTTGCATACCATTACTCTGCAATTCGGAACAACAGCTCACAGAGGGGAGGGGGGAGGTGTTGGATTTAAAATACAACACCTTCCCTTCTGTCCTCACAGACTGGAGTTGGAATAGTAAATTATACTATTCCAACATCCAGCGCCCCCTCTGCAAGTCGTTGTTACGACTTGCGTGGTAATGGTATGCGGAATCACAACGCAGTCGTTGTAACAACAACGTATAATTCCCTGCGGACAAAAAGACTGCGGGATAAGGAGGCATATTCTGTCTAGAGGAGTTCTGACTACTTTTGGTGCCTGGTTCCACTGCACCTTCTGCCCCTTGCCTGAAAGATAGCTGCACTTGTGACTACCTGTTTAGTTGTTAAATGTAGCCATGTTAGGTGTTCAGTGGGGTGCCTGAAGTTTTTGGTCTCAGTGCCATTTCACCTGCTGCACTATTGAAATAATGACCTTATCTCTTGCTAGATAACTGTGCTTGTGACTGCCTTTTTCGTTGTAAAATATAGCAATATTAAGGGGCAGATATACAAGCCCCTTGTGCAACTTTTGCGACACTTTTAACATGGGAAAAGTGACGCAAAAGTGGCGCAAGGGGCTTGCAAATCTGCCCCTAAGTGTTTAGAGGAGTTCTGATAACACGTTGGCACGGTGCCACTGCACCTGCTGCACCATTCAAATAATGACCCTGTATCTGCAAGCTAACTGCACTTGTGACTGCCTGTTTAGTAGCAAAAGATAGCAGTTTTTGGTGTTTAGTGGAGTTATGACAACTTTTGACCCAGTGTCACTGCACCTGCTACACATTAAATCAAGCCCCTTTCAACTGTAAGGTAACTGAAATTGTGACTGCCTGTCTAGTAGTTAAATAGAGCAATATTATGGGCCTCATTTATGAAAAGTGACGCATCGCTGCGTGAAAACAGCGATGCGTTACTTTTCACTGCGCACTCCTTACGACATTCCTGATGCGTCATATTTAATGTATGACGCATCATGTCGCAAGGAGTTACAGATACGTCAGTATGTCTGACGTATCTGTAAGCGCAAAAGTGACGCATTGTTGGAGTGTGTCACAAAAGTGACGCAACTCCAGCAATGCGTCCTTTCACGTGGGGAAAGCCCCATGTGAAAGGGCTTGCGTCGGTCTTACGCCTGCTGTGAGGCAGGTGCAAGATTTTGACGCAACAGCGTCCTAAAAGTGACGCAGCGAAATCTCATAGATTTCACTGCGTCACTATTACGAGGCTTTTGCGGTGGAACGCCCCCTCTGCATACATTATACCCGACGCAGGTATAATGTGGCGCAGGGGTTTAAAAAGTGACGCATCTACCTAGATGCGTCACTTTTTTAATATGGCGCAACGAGGCGCCTTTTTTACACCGCTGGTGCGTCACAAAAAGTGACGCACCTGCGGCGCAAAACTGACGCAAGGCCTTCATAAATAAGGCCCTATGTGTTTGGGGGAGTTCTGACAACGTTTGGGCCAGGTGCTTTTACACTTGCTGCACCTTTCAAATCATGACCCTGTTGTCTGCAAGGTAACTGCGCCAAGCTGCCTGTTTAGTAGTAAAATATAGCATAGCTCTTGTATATTAATTTTATTTTAAATGTGCAATGTTTATCACAAAATGTAGAATTAGATCATGATGACCTAATAGATTAAGTTGAAAAAATTCAATCCAATAATGCCTACAAAGTGCAAAGAAAGGTACTGGGGCATGAATAGAAAATGCCACAAACGATCTAAGAGTAAAGCATCTGCTTTACACAACAGTGTAATAAAAAGCAAGCATGCCAGCATACTGTTAGAAGCTGTCTGCCTTTTCCGTGGTAAGAGATCTTATCTTGACAGAGAATGGGGCTTAAACAGTGTGAACTGCTTTAGTAGAAGTATCGTAAATGCTTGCAGCGAGGAGAAATTAACAAAACAAAGTTCCTCACAAAAGTGAATTAACACAATACATCAGCACTGGGAACTGATAAGAGCCTCCTTTTAAGATATAATAAATAAAAGAAATTTCCCAAGCACAGTGCAAGTGCTGTGCAGGCAAAATCCAAAAAGTACTATACAGTGACCAGCAGTGACTGCATCATACCACCTTTTGTTTACTTTTAGCCATGCTGCACAGAAGAGGCGCTTTTCTTGTCCTTGTGTGTAGTGATATGGATGTGAATGCTTGTGTGTGAAACTGACTGTATAAAAGTGATGTTTGAATGTATGAATGGATGTATTTGGTGCCTTTTTTTGAATTGTTATTGCGTGTCCTAGTTTTTAGACTGTCTCTGTTCATTCATGATTATGTCAATTTTTTCTTATGCTTTTTACTGTCCAAATGGAATTATTTATCTAAGAAAAGTATGTTGATATCTATATGTATAAAAAATGAAAATTAAAAACTTTTTTGAATAAATTTATCTGTATTATTGCGTGTGGGTGAGCTGCTGATGTGAGTTGAATTTTGATTTCTGTTTAGCAAGGGAACACCCCTTCATGTTTTTCCCTGATGCACTGCTGTACAACATGGGTAAAAAAACAAAATTGACAAAACCAGAAGATTTCATATAGATGAGATCTTTTGGCTTTTCCAATGCTTGCTTGTATTTGTTTTAATTTCTTGTGCTTTCAACCAATGTGTCAAGACCGAGAAAATGCAAACTCCAAGTTTCAGAATGCAAGAGGCTTAGTGGACAAATAAGTCCATTGTAGGGGCCTGGGTTCGATCTCATGGTCAAAGGTTCAAATCTTGGCAGGTCCAATCAGCCTTTCATCCTTCTGAGGTCGATAAAATGCGAAACATTGGGTTGGGTAACAATAAACATCTGTTATGTACCACCAATATACCCTTCTGGGTGAACATGCTTTTTACAAATACACATGTTATGTCAGCACCACCCATGTGGGAACAAGTTAGTCTCTCTCTTTATAGTAACACAGATTATCGCACCGCTTACTCAGAACAAGAGATGCTCCTTATTAGGGTTAACGCTGCCCAAAGTATTGTGTTCTTCCCTTGGGACATTTTATGAGCCATCCCAATGCTGTTCATAAGAGATGCAGGAAAAGAGGAGCTCCCCCAGAGTGCACCAGTCCACGCTCTACAAACAGGGTTGGATTGGGAAGATGGGCATTTGGCAGGTGCCAGAGGCCCGGTGGCTGAATCCAGATGTGGGCTATTTTTTTCCCCATTCTTTTGCAAGGGCAGGGTCGGCTGCCACTGCTCATCTATCCTAGAGAAGCCACAGTAGGTCCTTCCAAAGCTAGCACAGACTTTCATACAACCCATTATCACATACAGAACAACAGTGGCCCAGCCTGGGTCGGCACAGCATGCTTCATGCCTCCTCCTGCCCCATCCAGACTTTGGTCATGACAGAAAGGTTTTGCCTCGGATGATGCTTCTTTGATCTGCAGAGGTCGCACTTACTTCTTGATGGGCAACATTGAGAGGGTTCTGTTTTGTCTCGTCCTAGGCGTGAAATTCCGGTCCACTCGCAGATTTTCACACTCCATCTAGAGCGCAGAGTTCCGAAAAACTCAGCGGAGTGACGTTTTTTTCTTGCTCCAGCTCACCAACGTTAAGTTGGTGAGCTTCAGCAAGGAAAATTTTACTCCAACACCACCTCCCAGTGAGATTTCTCAACAAGGGAGGTTGCGGATTGTCGCTACCGCTCGCATTGAGAAACCTTCGGTTCACGTTGAAGAAGCTGCCGCTCGAGTAGAAAATCTACTCGAACAGAAAGAAGCAGCGCCTTCTTGCTGCTTGTGATGCAGTTTGTGCTGATTTTACAGCGCAGGACAAACATCCAGTGCTAAAAATCAGCACGAACGGTGAGACGTAACGCACTCCACCGCTTGCGGAACTCCGCGTAGCTAGTCTAAGTTTTTGGGTCACTTCCGCCCAGGCCTACTTTTGTCCAGCGGCCTGTCCATCATTTGTGCAGACTTTGTAGTGCAAAGGGGGGATGGGAGAGGTCCCCCTGCACTGAGATGAAGAGCACAATTAGAACGACTTAACAGAACAGGTGTGTATTAATCCCAAAACCTTGCAGTGTACTTACACACCAGCCCTGTGCTAGAGATGGGAATCTCTTTGCCTTTTTAAATCCCCATTTCCTAAGGAACAGTGATTATACTGGGTAAAATATATGATTGAACAATGGGCAAAACACAGCATGTGAGTTTCTTTAAGCTGTTAACATTGAAGTTCTCGGAAGGATAATCAACACTCTTACCATAAAGTGCTGTCAAGAGACACTGATTGGTCAGATTCTATAAGTCTGTGTTTTTTAACCAACAGCGAATGCTATTCTGGGGTATATAGTTTCACTTTCTTCTACCAGTGGAGGTGTCACACATTATATGGAGCAGCCTACTAACAATGTTCTGTAACACCTGGATATTTTCATTGGTTGCACTCTCTGCAAGTACTCCTGCAGGAACTACGGGCCCGATTCACAGAACTAACTTAAGACAAAATCCTAAACATACTACTTATGGTATTCACAGAAGATAGGATTTTGTCTTAAGTTTGTCTTAAGACAAACTTAAGACAGACTTAAGACAAGTCTGTCTTAAGTTTGTCTTAAGTCTGTCTCAAGTCTGTCTTAAGTTTGTCTTAAGTTAGGATTCAGTCTTAAGTCTGTCTTAAGACAAAATCCTAACTTCTGTGAATAGCAAAAATAGCAAGTTTAGGATTTTGTCTTAAGTTAGTTCTGTGAATCAGCCCCATGATGACTTGAAAGTATTGGGTTCGAAACAAGGACATACAAAAACCGGACATTTTGAGTTGTGTTCTCCCTAAGACACATACTGACACTTCTACTACATCGAGGTCAAGACCTGGAATGAACTCCCCCTCAGTATCAGAAGAAGCCCCACACTGCAAGCATTTAGGAAGAGTCTCAAGACCTGGCTTTTCGGATGACTGAAGCTGCCCACATTCCCCCCCCCCCCCAGCACCTTGAGACCCTTATGGGTGAGTAGTGCAATCTACAAATCCCTGATTGATTGATTGAAGGTGTTTAATGGATCATCACTAGCGCTGCAGGAGGTGGGCTGCTATTAGCTGAGGTCTTATGGTGAGTAGGCTGCTTATAGTAAGGTGGAAGCAGTGTACTTTTGAATTTAGAACCCTCTAAGGTGATAGTCAATATTTTCCCACTCTAAATGCAATCAGGCTTTCCAAGTTCAATTATTATTTTACTCCGTTCTTAGCATGCACACACAGGTGAGTCCCTCTGGTTCCCACACCTCTGTTTCACACTCATAGAAGCAGTAACAGCATCTGGGTATGTGCCCTCTTGTGTTACACAGCACTGTTTGAACCTGTCAGTACCTTATTTTACTTATCTTGAATTCATAAACTGCTATTACATGCATTTCTTCTCATTTGATATCCAAAAAGTCTTAATATGTTTTTGAGTTGATTCTAAATGCATGAGGGATCAGGCAGGCGATGGAGAGATGGGGCCCGATTCACAGAACTAACTTAAGACAAAATCTTAAACTTACTACTTTTGGTATTCACAGAAGTTAGGATTTTGTCTTAAGTTTGTCTTAAGACAGACTTAAGACAAAATCCTAACTTAAATCTGTCTTTAGATAAACGTAAGACAAAATCCTAACTTCTGTGAATACCAAAAGTAGTAAGTTTAGGATTTTGTCTTAAGTTAGTTCTGTGAATCGGCCCCATGAAGTCTGGGAGCAGCGAGCCCTTATCTGCAGCCCTAAACCCAAACAACACCCTTCAGCTCTCTTTCTGCTGCTGACCGTACACACTTTAGTCCAGATATTAGAGTAAAAGCTGTTAGGGGAGGTGACGCTTAGGGGGTGGGGGGCTGGGGGTTGGGGTAAGCAAAAGCCTCTTTGAATTGAGGGTTAGCAAAAGTTTCTGGTAACAAAGGGCCTGATTCACAGAATGAACTTAGGACTCAATCCTAAACTTACTACTATTTTGGTATTCACAGAATGCACTTACTACTTTTGGCATTCACAGAATGCACTTACTACTTTTGGCATTCACAGAATGAACTTACTACTTTTGGTATTCACAGAAGTTAGGATTTTGTCTTAAGTTTGTCTTAAGACAAACTTAAGACAGATTTAAGACAGACTTAAGACAAACTTAAAACAAAATCCTAACTTCTGTGAATACCAAAAGTAGTAAGTTCATTCTGCGAATGCCAAAAGTAGTAAGTGCATTCTGTGAATACCAAAATAGTAGTAAGTTTAGGATTGAGTCTTAAGTTCATTCTGTGAATCGGGCCCAAAGATTGAGGCTGGAGCCCGGGAGACCTGAGTATAAGTTGGAGGCTTAATTACCTAAATTGAGAAGGGCTTTTGCGTGGAACCTTAGTGTGAAAAGGAGCCTGTGGGACTTAGGTGTGAGTAGGAGCTTCAGAGATTTAGCAGTGAGTGGGAACCTCAGGGCACCATGTTGTATTTACACTAGTGCAGAATTAGTAGCATAAGACACCTTATCCTTATCCTATGGTCATGCAGATAAGTGCTCAATACAAATGAGGGAGAAGGGGCGCAAATAGGTCCAGCATACAGGCCCCAATAAATACAATGTAGCACCAAAGGAGTATGCAGTTCCTGTCAACGAGGCAGAGTGAGGGGTAGGTTCCCAGCACCTGTTTTCTAGGAAAACTGATGGTGTTAACTTTTGTAACGATCTTTGCTCTGCCTAACTATTGATGAGGCGTGACTTGAACCCGAATTGGATTGGTCCCATGATTTGTCTTATTAAGGTACCTCATTGAAAGGTCATCAGAGTGATTGGTTCATTTTTCATAACCAACTACCCGTGTTGATAGTGAATCAAGATAGGTCCTGAAGAATTGTTGAGTGATTTACACACATAGGGAAAGAAACATGTTGACCATGACTACATACATATAGACACCTCCGACCATTATAATCGGCGGTATCCCTATTCTGGTTTTAATTGAGATGAGTGGGCTTGCAGATTAAAATTCATTTTGGAGCACCACCTCGCCTCATTTTATTTCTCCTCACATCACCTCACATCTACACCACTAGGCCCCTCACACGCACCTCACCTATACGGTTTGGGAAAAAGATCTCCGACAAAGAGCCCCTCATCGGGTGCCCGTCAGGCATTGCAGTACCAGCCTGAAAAGGAGCAAGCCCTATGAAGAAGCATGACACACAAATGGGTGTGTGAGTGCCCCACTTCCAAAATTGGCAGACACCCACACTCCACTAGGACGCTTGGACGCCTCAGGGCAGCAATCGCGCTGTACAAATGTATTTTCATTCATTCACTACTGAGTAAGGGTGTTGACCCAACTAGCCTCCTTCTCTTCTTCCCCCACCGACAGGAACTGCATGCAGATAAGTTCACTGTTGGTAACCAAGGAGTAGGATTCAATTGCTAGGGGTGGGGGGGGGTGCAGGTTCCATTCCATCAAGGAGGGGGTCTGTCGAAGAGCCAGGTTTTGAGGTTTCTTGCGAAGATGGGGAGCGATGTTGTCTGTCTGAGGTGAAGCGGAAGGGCGTTCCATGCTTTGGCCGCGAGGAAGGAGAAGGAGTGGCCTCCCGATCTGGTCTTTCTGGTGCGGGGGACCTGGCGTAGGAGAGCTGGGCTGATCGTAGGGTCCTTTGGGGTGCGTGGAATTTGAGCCGGCTGTTAAGGTATGCTGGTCCGGTGCCGTGGAGGGCCTTGTGTGCGTGGGTGAGCATCTTAAAGGTGATTCTCGCCTCGACGGGGAGCCAGTGGAGTGTGTGCAGGTGCTGGGAGATGTGGCAGTGTTTTGGCAGGTTGAAGACCAGTCTTGCGGCGGCGTTCTGGATGTTCTGTAGCTTGAAGATGAGGTTTTTGTTTATTCCGGCGTAGAGTGCGTTGCCGTAGTCGAGTCTGCTGGTGACCAGGGCGTGAGTGACTGTCTTTCGGTGTTCGAGGGGGATTCATTTGAAGGTCTTACGAAGGAGGCGGAGGTTGTGGAAGCAGGAAGATAAGACAGAGTTGATCTGGCGGTCCATTTTGAGCTCGGAGTCCAGGATGATTCCCAGGTTGCGTGCGTGGTCTGTGGGGGTTGGCGGGTTTCCGAGGGCGGTGGGCCACCAGGTGTCGCTCCAGGCATCGGGGTTTGGGCCCATGATGAGTACTTCTGTTTTGTTGGTGTTTAGTTGTAGGCAGCTGTTTTTCATCCATTTGGCAACGGCTTCCATGCCTTCTCGAAAGTTGCGTCTGGCAGTGTTGGGCTCGTTGGATAGGGAGAGGATGAGCTGGGTGTCGTCTGCGTATGACATGATGTTGAGTCCGTAGGTTCTGACGATGGGGGCAAGTGGAGCCATGTAGTGAAGAGCGTCGGGCTGAGGGAGGAGCCCTGGGGGACTCCCCAGGTGGTAGGTGTGGGGTCTGAGAGGAAAGGGGGGAGTCTGACCCGTTGCGTCCTGCCGGAGAGGAAGGAGCAGATCCAGTCGAGGGCCTTGTCCTGGATTCCTGCGTCGTAGAGTCTGCGTATTAGGGTGCGGTGGGAGACTGTGTCGAATGCCGCTGATAGGTCTAGGAGGATGAGGGCTACTGTTTCTCCTTTGTCCAGTAGGGTGCGGATGTCATCTGTTGCGGCGAGGAGGGCGGTTTCCGTACTGTGGTTTTCTCTGAAGCCGGATTGGGAGGAGTCGAGGATGTTGTGTTCTTCAATGAATGTGGCGAGTTGGCTGTTGATGGCTTTCTCGATGACTTTCGCTGGGAAAGGGAGCAGGGAGATGGGTCTGTAGCTTTTGAGGTCGGTGGGGTCCGCTGAGGGTTTCTTCAGGAGGGGGTTGACCTCGGCGTGTTTCCAGTCGTCGGGGAACGAGGCGGGCGCCAGGGAGCGGTTGATGGTGTTGCAGAGCATGGGTGCGATGGTGTCAGCGGCTCTGTTGAAGATGTGGTGGCGGCAGGGGTCTGTGGGGGCCCCTGAGTGGATTGACTTCATTGTCTTCAGTGTGTTTTTGGTGGTGAGGGCTGTCCAGTCACCAATTGCTGGTTTCCGGGTGTCGGGGTGGTTGGTGAGGGTTCAGTGTGTTGGTTGTCTTCGTCGAAGTTGTCGTAGATGCTCTTGATTTTGTGGTGGAAAAAGGTGCTGAGTTTGTCGCAGAGGTCTTGTGAGGGAGGGATGTCGGTAGACTCGCTGGTGGGTTGGGCGAACTCCTTGATGATGCTGAAGAGTTCCTTGCTGTTGTGTGCGTGGGTGGAGATTTTGTCTTCAATCGTTTTCTCTGATGAGTTGATGGTGAGCGTTGGTGGCGGCTCTGAAGTTGTTGTGGGCTTCTGTGATTTGGTGTTTCTCCTGGCCTTTTGGAGGCGGCGGCATGTGCGCCTGGACTCTCGAAGTTCGGTGGTAATCTCGAAGTTCGGTGGTAACAACACGTTGGGTTCCCTCAGAACTGGAAGTTTTCAGGCTTCGGAGGCGGAGCTGCAGCAAGTGGAAAATACGGAGGCCAGATTGTCTATTATGGAACAGCAAATCAGATTTTTATCTGACATAACTTTTGATTCCCTCTCTGCAGCAGCGGCTTCTACAGGTTCAGCGATCTCCACCACGTGTCATACGTAGATGAGGGCTTGGAAGGCGGACAATGCTCAGAAAGCCCTACTGAGTGAGTTTCCTTGCAGTGGGACAAATCTATTTGGTCCTCAAGTAGAAGAGCTATTAAAAATTTTGGAGGAAGACCGGAAGATATTAACACCTGGGAAAGCTTTATTTCCAGGAAGGGGTTTTGGATATCACAGAACATTTGTATTTATATTCATTAAGCGCGACATTCATCCCGAGAGACATCACGGAGCTAGGAATGAGTAAACCTGAAATGGCAATTGCAAACAGTGTGAATGGAGTGGCTTAAGAAAGCTAGTAATAAACAGTTTCAGTTAGGTTGTAGGGAACAATTTGAGCAATTAAAGTCTTCAAGGGCAAATAATCAGCATTTTGAGGCAGGGGATATGGCTGTGGTGATCGCTATGCTGACCAATCCCAGCAGCAACCTACAGTGTCCCCTGCTACCCATTTAACCACACAACCATGGCTGTCCAGAGAAAGTGGAGGGAAATTCAATTATTTTGTTCTGTTTGGAGAACAGATCTTTCAGAATTTAGGATCCTTCGTCTAGTGGAAAGGTTATGAAACCGACTTTTCCTCTTGTACCGACGACTTGTTTGTTTTTACTACTACATCCCCCAATCCTTTAAAAATCCAGGGCTTTTTGAAAAGGATCCAGGATTTGATAAGGAAGAGATTAGCAATTGCAGCACTAGCTCTCATGATTCTTGACCAGGAGACCTCAGGAAATTTTGTCCGGTCCTAGATTTGAAGAATGTCATTGTTATAACCAGATGGATGATTACAATCATGGGTAATTGCAAAAGAATAGTCAAGCCAGTAATTAAGGAGGACAATTGGTCGTGAAGGGGGTCCTACATTAAATACAGTAGCTCTAGTAATAAAGAACCTCACATTATAACCATACCATTCCATTCATCCAGTGTATTTAATCCATTATTGATTGCTTTGCAGAGTAAAATCCAGCGGCATTCACACTGTGTTAGCGTGTGCGATAAGTCGTTGCCCCTTATTGGAAGACGTGGCTATTCAATCAATCACCAAGTGAAGTCATTATCCGTGTGATTGTAGGAAACAAAATAGGATAGCAGAGGCATATTCTCTACACCACATCTGATACAGCTTCTATGCTGGATAATGCGAGCTTTAATCATCTCTGTGGTTTGTCCGATATATAGCAGACCACAGGGACATTGAATGGGACAAACCACATTAGTGGACCGACAACTGGTAAACTGTGTTGCTGCAGAGGCTCACATTTATCCAACTTGCATGTTAGTTGGCACTGGTACTCAGGAACACATTGTGTGAGTGCATAACTTGCTTGAATCTTTCTGGGAGTACTCTGGAACCATGTCACGCCAATAACTCAAAGGTATTTTCAATGGGGTGCCGGTCTTTCATACTTTTTCTTGCGAGAAACTGCGCCATGGTGATCATTTGCATTTTGTATAAGTGTGTGTACCTACCTCCTCATATGTGGAACTATCTGACCGTTGCATATTATTGGAGTTTCTAAGAGCTACCCAAAATGTGCTCATTTGAACAACTTTGTACACTTCTAGCCAAGCACTTTTTCTACAGTGCAATTTATTGATAATTTATCTTTCATTTTAATTTATCTGTCAGGAACTGTTTTGCATTTTAGACTACCTATGTAGGCCTGTGCTACCTTCATTAATACTCCTCCAATCTTTCTCAAGGAATCTTTAAGTTCAGTCCCACATTACAACAGAGACAGATCCGTTTGATGTCTTCAAGTCTGGTTTTCGGTTCCAGTCCAATGTCTCCTTGTGTACTAATTATAATGCAGTGGACTTTAAGTCCCTTCCAGGTCTAGGATGCAGGATAAATAGTGCCTTGAAGTCACAGTGCTTTCTTTTTGGAAGGGCAGTGTAGCAATAGCTGTATCTATGCTTCAACCTGAACGTAGATGCAATTGAAGGCTGAGGGCCTCATTAATGAAAAGCGGCGCATCGCTGGGCAAACACAGCAATGCATTACTTTTCACAGCGCCATCCTTACGACACCATGGATGGGCCATATTTACAATAAGGTGCTCTGTGGCCCATGGATTTACAGATACATCAGGAATTCTGACGTATCTAATGGTGCAAAAATGATGCATTGCTGGAGTGTATCGGAAAACGGGGATGTATGACGTTACAACGCATGCTTTTACCACGCATGCCTTTACAACGCGGTTTTTACATCGCAAACCTTTACAACGCATAGCGCTTTGAGGTGCTGAATAGTGAGAAGTTTAATTTACTATTCCAACACCAGTCCCCGTGGACACTAGGGAAGGTGTTGGAAAGTAAATTAAACTTATTCCCTATTCTAGAGCGCCCCCCCCTCCAGCGCAATGCGTTGTAATGGCTTGCGATGTAAATACCGCGTTGTAAAGGCACTGCGTGGTAAAAGTTTTGTTGTAAAGGTCGTTCACCGGAAAACGGACACAACTCCAGCAATGTGTCATGACCCATGGGCATGCCCCATGTGAAAAGGTCTGCGTCGACCCTTACCCCTGCTTGAAGCAGGCGTAAGGATTTTGGCGCAGTCAAGTGGTAGAAGTTGCGTAGGGAAATTTCATACATTTCACTGCACCACTTCTACAAGGCTTTTTTACAGGGGAAACACCCACCCTCAATACATTATACCTGACTCAGGTACAATGTAGCGTAGGCCTTTACAAACTGACACATCTGCCTAGATGCGTCACTTTGTAAATGGGATGCAGTGTGGCGAATTGATTATGCTGCTGCATCGTCACAAATAAGTGGCGCAATCTCTTCATAAAGTCTTCTAAATTCCTCCCTTAGAGAAGCTACTGTACCCTCCGCATGGAAACACGCGATGATTATGCCGTTATTAAAAAAAGTTAATGCCGACCCCAGCATTCCAGCCAATTTCCGTCCCATCTCGCTTATTCCGGTATTTTCTAAAATCTTAGAAAAGCACATTAATTCTCAACTGTCCACCCACGTTGAGCTAAGGGGAATCCTACATCCGTCACAATCCGGCTTCCGAGCAGGCTTTTCGACGGAATCCACTCTGCTGGGAGTCTCAGAAAACATCCGTCACCGTGTTGACAGGGGGGAAACCGTGGCACTCATTCTGCTGGACTTGAGCGCCGCATTTGACACGGTTTCCCACCCCATTCTTGTCAATGCCCTCCGATCATCTGGCATCACCGGTTCAGCCCTCAACTGGCTTGTCAGTTTCCTATCCGACCGAACCTTCCAAGTCTTCTCTTCATCATCCGCTTCCCAAACTTTTACATCTGCGTATGGAGTCCCACAGGGTTCCATCTTGAGCCCCTTGCTCTTCAACTTATACGTCAGACCTCTGGCGTCTGTTGCAGAGCAAGCTGGGCTCACTATTTACTCCTACGCAGATGACACCCAGATCATCTACTCTCTTTCCTCTGACTCTCTTGCCCCCTCATCCGCTCTATGTTCAGGATTGAGAAACATCGCAGCCTGGATGTTGGACAACAAACTGCAACTGAACGGTGGAAAAACAGAACTTCTGCTGTTTGGCCACAATACCACTCTATGGGGACCCCAACACTGGCCCACTCAATTGGGCACTCCTCCTACCCCTTCTAAATCAGCACGCAACTTAGGCGTGATCTTTGACGACCAGCTGTCAATGAAAAACCATGTGGTCAAAACCTCCTCCACCTGCATCACAATCATTAAGTGGTTGCGCAAGATCATCTGGATGCTGCCTGCGGACACCCAGAAAACTGTAGTCCAGGCCTTAATCACTTCTAGGCTGGACTACAGCAACATTCTTCTTCTGGGTGCCAGCAAAGAGGTGACCCGCAAATTGCAGACAGTCCAGAATATGGCAGCACGACTGCTCTGCAAACTCCCCAACACTTCTCCTACCTCTAATTCCCTCCGCTCACTACACTGGCTCCGTATCGAAAACCGCACGAAATTTAAGGCTCTCTGTTTCATGCACAAAATAAACACTGGCCGGGCCCCACCTTATCTGACATCCTTGGTTCACCACCATTGCCCCCCCCGCACTCTGCGCTCATCTAGCCAATACCTTTTCTCAGTGCCCAGAATCAGAAAAGCCAGAATGGGAGGCCGCTCTTTTGCCTGGCTAGCCCCTTCACTATGGAATTCTCTTCCCCTTCAGTTACGAAAAGAGCCCAACTACCTTAGCTTTCGCAAACAGGTGAAAAATTGGTTATTCAACATGTAGCCTCCTCCCCTCTGACTTCCCCTCTTTATCAGTTGGTTTTAGCGCCGGGAAACCTTCGGGTAGCTGAGCGCTTTATAAACTTAAATATAATAATAATAATAAAGTCTCAGACAATCCATGAGCGGACATAGGTGCAGAAGAAGCCGCTTACAAATGTGAGCTCTTGGGACCTGGTCAAGGTGCACCTATGCTCATTGCACCATCAGGATTCAAGCAAGCCGGGCCGACGACGGCTGAAATGCCAGAAACCGGTCCCCGGAAGCTTGTTTCCTTCCCAGTATAAGAATTGGCTTGGTAGTTTGGTTTGCCCTGTTCCCATCATGCACTGGGACAGGAACCGACTAATTTGCATGTAGCCAGGTTCTGAGCTGGGATGGTGCAGTGAGCTAAAAAATGGTGATAGATCAAGCCCTGATCTTTGGACTGGGTAGGAGTGTTCTGCTTAATTCAGACACTCTGTTCATCACCACCCCCTTTTCTGAATCATCCTATTCAAAGAAGAGCACCCAGTTCCCCATGGAGGCGGTCATTCAAAGGGGTTGTACCCCCACCTGTTCCCTCTTTGAGGCTCTTAGTGGAGCAAGACATGGGCAACACGTGTAGGCTTTGTCCAATAAACTCCCTGGTGTCTTTGGAAAGAAATGACTCTTACCAAACACCCGCGACATCCAGACATCGATTCTAGATGAACTCCAACAGAGGGTGTAATCAACACATGGCCTTTTGCTGACCTGAATGTGCCAAATCTTTTCAGGGCCTCATTTACTATATTTTGACGCACGGCAGAGCAGCAAGCCTTCCAGCTGCTCGGTCGTGCTTCAAAATGAAAGGGCAGGAATGCTCCGTATCTACAAGTAATGGCGCATTCCTGTCCTTCTCCCCTGCGCCGGAACAGAAAGAGCAGCTGTGTGCCAATGCAGACACTCTTGTGCCTTGGTGCAAGGTTGCCTGCAACGCACTAATGACTGTTGTTGTACAGAAAGGGACACCTTCCTGCACAAAAACAGACATCAATGGCGTTTTGCTCCTGTACCATCGATGTTACGTGGGAACACCCACAGCAACACCCATGGAACACCCATTTCACGCAGAGTAATGCATGAAAGGGGGCCATATTTACAAGGCCATGAAAAATCATGCAGGGTGAATTCATGTGGCCTTGTAAATATGGGCAGGCACACCTAAAAAAGTGACGCACCGGCACTGGCATCGTTTCAGCAGCCTAGCGCCAACACAGGCATGCTGCACCATGGTGCAAGGGTGCCTGTGTTGTCGGCATGATTGTTTAAGTGCAGGAAGGAGCACCTTTCTAAAGAGAAATAATCCATTGAGGTGTGTTCCTCTTTCCATGTGAGCTGCAGAATGCAGCACAAATAGAAAGAGGAAAAAACAAGAAGAAATTATGTTATTTCTCCCCGTTACGCCTCACTTCAAGAGGGGTTTTGGAGCATCCCAGGTTTACATGGTCTTGTAAATCTGGGGAAGTATAAAAATCCATGGTTGTTGCGTGGGAACACCCACCACAACGCCTCCTTTGCTCAGAGTAAGGCCTCCGGTGCAGGGTTCAAGGCTTCCCTGCTCCTTTTTTTCACCTTGTGCATGCTCACCGTAATTCTGCTCCCTATATTTCATTAGTATTGTGTCTGCTGCTGATTTTGTCTATCTCTTCATTTGTGCCCCTCACTCTCTAGTTGTTCCCTGTTTTCCCCGCCGCTATCCTTGACCCCTCCCACCTCGCTCCTCCCTCCCCTACTAATGCCGACCGCTGCATGGTCGCGCAGCGGACGCTCCCAGTTTGCGCGCCGCTTGCGTGCCGAAGGAGCGCCCAAGGCAAGCTCATCTGCACCTGTCTGCGCCTGGCCCGCGCCCAGCACCAGACCCTTGGCTCCACACGACCGACCCGACGCTGCTACGACTCAAACACCCTCCATGCACTCAACGCCGGCCGAAATTCCACCTGCTTCCAGGCCACGCCGAGACGCACCCATAGACCCTTCACCTGCCAAAACTGCAGCTACACCAGCCAGAGCACACCGGCACGTCCTGCCCATCCCTACACTGCAGACCACAACCATCTCAGCTGCATATTGCTCAACACCCTCTCAGTCCACAAGCACACCATCGAACTCTGGGACCTGCTCGACTCCTCCGCCCCGGACGTCGCAATCCTGATGGAGACCTGGATGAACATCTCCTCAGCACCGGACATAGCCATAGCCATCCTGGATGGCTACAAGATCACACGCAGGGACCGGAACAATAACAAACCAGGAGGAGGATTCACCATCATCCACAAGAACACCATCAGAATCTCAATCAGCACAGAGAACTCCCTCATCAAGGCCGAACACCTACACTTCCAGATCCACGTGAATTACAACACCACCCTGAGAGAAACCCTTGTATGCAGACCTCCAGGACCCCAATCACAGTTCAGCGAATCCATCGCCGACCTCATCAGCATGCACGCCGACCGAACTCCACTGGACCGACCACCACTGCATCCACTTCTACTTCGAGAAACACACCGCGCACATCCAACCACAACGTATCCCACAGCGCAACTGGAAAAGTCACCGAAGACCAGCTCACCACCACGCTTGCCCATGACCCTCCACCTGAGCCCTCCGAGACCAACGCAGCAGCCCACAACTTCAGACAATGGATCGACGACTGCGCCAACACCCTCGCCCCGATCAAGAAACGCTCCAACAGGCGCACCAACATGAGAGCCATCTGGTTCAACACTGACCTCCAGAACTCCAAGCACACCTGCAGAAGACTCGAGAAGCAATGGCGCAATGACCTGACAACCACGTAGCCCTCATAAACGCCAGACACAAACACCACCAACTCATCCGATCTGCCAAAAGAACCTCCTTCGAGGAACGCATCGTCAACAACGAACACAACAGCAAAGAGCTATTGAACATCGTGAAAGAGCTCACCACCCCCAGCTTCAGCACCAATGACGTTCCTCCGTCACAAGAACTCTGCGACTCCCTGGCTACCTTCTTCCACCGCAAGATCGCAGACATCCACAACAGCTTCGACACTCAGGCACCGACGACAGACGCCAACACCCCTGACCCAACACCCACCAAACGCACTGACCTCCTGCTCTCCTGGAACAACATCAACGACGAAGACACCATCAAAATCATGAACACCATCCACTCCGGCTCACCTTCCGACCCCTGCCCCCACCACATCTTCAATAAGGGCAGCTCCATCATCGCACCCCAGCTCCGAAAGATCATCAACAGCTCCTTCGAGACCGCCACCTTCCCAGAAAGCTGGAAATACGCAGAGATCAAAGCTCTCCTCAAGAAACCTAAGGCAGACCCAAAGGACCTCAAGAACTTCTGACTCATCTCCCTGCTCCCGTTCCCGGCAAAAGTAATTGAGAAGACCGCCAACAGACAACTGAGCAACTTCCTGGTGGAGAACAACATCCTGGACTCCTCCCGATCCGGCTTCCGCAGCAACCACAGCACCGAGACCGCCCTCATCGCCGCCCCGACGACATCAGGACCATACTGGACAAGGGCAAAACCGCAGCCCTCATCCTCCTGGACCTCTCGGCCGCCTTCGACACCGTCTGCCACCATACCCTGGGCACACGCCTCCTCGATGCCGGGATCTGAGGCAAAACCCTGGACTTGATCACCTCCATCCTCATCGGCAGAATCCAGAGAGTCCGCCTCCCCCCCTTCCGATCCAAAGCCACCACGATCACCTGCGGCGTACCCCAAGGATCATCCCTCAGCCCAACCTTGTTCAACATCTACATGGCACCGCTCGACAACATCGTCCGAGCGCACCACCTCAACATCGTTTCATACGCTGATGACACACAGCTGATCCTCTCCCTCACCAAAGACCCGGACATCGTCAAATCCAACATCCACGAGGGAATGAAGCCCGTCGCAGATTCGATGATGACCAGCCGACTGAAAGTGAATGAAGACAAAACGGAGGTCCTCATCCTCTGCACCACCCCCTCCGCATGGAACAACTCCTGGTGGCCGACCGCGCTGGGACCACCCCGACACCCACAAACCATGCACGCAATCTGGGTTTCATCCTGAACTCAACGCTCTCTATAACTCAGCAAGTCAACACTGTTTCCTCCTCCTGCTTCAACACCCTTCGAATGCTCCGCAAGATCTACAGATGGATCCCCACCGAAACCAGGAGAAGGTCACCCAACACTCGTCAGCAGTAGGCTGGACTATGGCAAAGCCCTCTATGCAGGAACCACGACCACACTCCAGAAGAGACTGCAACGAATACAGAACGCCTCCTCACACCTCATCCTCGGACTCCCTCGCCACAGTCACATTACCACCCACCTAGGAGACATGCACTGGCTCCCGATCAACAAGAGGATCACCTTCAAACTCCTCACTCAAGCACACAAAGCACTCCACAACACCGGACCTGCATACCTCAACAAGCAACTGTCCTTCTACACCCCGAACCGCCAGCATCGCTCCGCCGACCGCGCCCTCGCCACCGTCCTTTCTACACATCCGACGAACGACCACCGGCAGCAGATCATTCTCTCACCTCGCTGCAAAGACATGGAACACCCTCCCCATCCTCCTTCGGCAGGCCCAGGACCTGCTAGCCTTCAGGAGACTTCTCAAGACATGGCTGTTTTACCAGCAGCTGCTTCCCCCACCCTTTTGAGACCCTCACGGGTGAGTAGTGCGCTTTACAAATACTTGATTGATTTATTGATTCAGAGGTTTGCACTGCTTTGCCTCCCTCCAAATCTATGAGGCCATTCAAAGCCACACAAAGTAGCTTTGCGTGGCCTCATAAATATGATTTGATGGTTTGCCCTGCCAGAGCGTCACAAAAAGTGAGGCTTCATCAGCGTAAGGGGCTCATAAATGTGCCCCCTGTTGTTTACAATATGCATGAAGTGGGCTATCAATAAGTCCCCTTCAACCATTGGTTCGTTTGAATTTTGCCCCCTTCAGCCAATGCTTTGAGATGGTGTCAATCTTTTCCTGGCTCAGTCCAGAGGAGTATACATCTCACATCTCATGCTATAGGTGTAACATTTCCACTTCTATGAAGCAGATTCATTGGAATGTATGAGGGACTATTTTACATGCAAAAAGTATAATCGGCCATCACACCTTTTGTGTCACATTTAATTCTTTATGTTATTCATGCATCATATACAAAAACAATCAGGTTGTTTCAAAATCAACTTTTATGCCACCCCTAGGGAGTCATAGGCATTTGAAGCAATGTCAGGTTTATAGCATGTTTTAAATCCAGGAATGTGTCAAATGCCATGGGTGTTACATGGGAACACCCACCGTAACAGCCATTGCACGCCTCCGCATCACAGTGTGAAGCAACGCAATGCCTCGCACCATATCTACGACACCATAAATTGCAGCGCAGGGTGGCTTTCCGTGGCCTTGTAGATATGGCTAAGCCATGTGCACCACCAGAGCATCAAAATAAGTAACGTTCCGCGAGCGCGCATGGCTTGTAAATAAGCCTCTCAATGTCTATTACTATTAGCACTGAAACACATAGTGGTTTACTTAATAGAAAAGTAAATGAATTGCTAGGAACGTCAATGCAATGTTCTTCTTATACTTTCCATTAGCGGGATGACATCCCTGGCAAAGATTCAGCTAACCTGGCAGCCTCCCTGCTCCTGCCGCTGAACTGCTAATGAAATACAAATTCAGCATGACAGATGGTTTTGGCAAAGCTAATAGGTCTGCCTTATAACTGAAAATGCAATCCATATCACTTGGCCTTGCCAATGCTTTCTTTTTTAATTAAATCAATGGAGCTTAAAATGGTAAGAAACTAGACAGTTCTATGTTTCCTCCTCAGGGAAAGGCTGGCTATCTGAACCTTCTTACATGTGTACCTGAGTAAATCTTCCTGGATAACCCCGGCGTCTCATGAGTAACCACACAGGATGCTCAAACCACGGAGGTAGAAGTTACCACAGGTGGGATTCAGAAGGATGCATGTGCCCTCTTCCAAAAGTCTCACACTCAGGCAATGAGGGAGAACAAATGGACTGAAAAGTGTGCAGCCTGAATGAGGTCCTTCTGCAAGGGAAATTACTCCCAACAAGTGTAGCGATTGATGGATGTAATGCCAGGGGTCAGCCCAGAGGGTGTACCGCATGCATAACTAAACTCACTAGGACATCACCTGTGCACAGAAGAGACATTTGAGCCTCTCTGTCAAGTTACCTGCTCAAATGTTGAGTGTCAACTATCACTTGCTGCTTCCTGGAGACTGCCTCATGTTCTGAGACTGGCACAAGACAATGGTATTGGTGTTGTAATGAACACATACCTGAAAGAACCCTCATTCCAGGGTTGCAAGTGATGAGGGCTCCTACTGTCATGCTGAGGAGTGGTGTTTACATGGTTGCACAGTGACAGCACATAGTTGGAAGTTGTCAGAGTTATCCAAGTAGTGAATCAGAGGTTTCAGTGGCCTGGGATACCTGTTCACAACACACCCATGGGTACCGCATGTATTGACACCCATGAGTTCATCGCTTATAAATAATTGAAGGAACTCAGAAAATGCTAGTAACCACTGACGACTTTGCAAAATAGGACTTTTTATCCAATCAAAAATCTGCCACTTGATCCCAAATCCACGCAGAATTATTTTACCAAATCCAAGATTATTTGATCAGGAACATTTCATGAGCATCCTCTGTGGAGCCCCAACCGGAACAACCAATCAGGGCTCTGCTATACACATCAGGCACAAGGATGAAACCACAGAAGGGGCTGTGAAATCCGTACATCTCCACCCTGGCTCATGCCAGGGTTGTACTAACCTACAGAGCAATCTGGCAGTGCCAATGTGTCACAATCACTATTGTAGATGAAACATATTGTCTATTTCTACATAGTTATGATTTTATCTTCTTTTCACTGGCTGGCATAGTACTTGGCCTCACTCCCCTGATGAAGAGTTTCACCCTGGTATGCCCTGTGGTATTCCTGAACAATTCAAGGACACATGAGATGTTTCCACTCTTGAAAACAGACAGATGTTTTTTAAACAAATTGAAACTACGCTTCAAGATTACCAGGTCTGTACTTTCTTTGTACATTGAACAATCCATTATTTTAGACTTCTGGTGTGCAGTGGAGACTATCCTACATTCTTGTCTTATACTTGCCTGATTTTACAGAACAACACAGGTCAACCTGCTGATAATCTATACCATATGCTATTTATTAACCTTTTCAACACCACAGTTGTTTAGACATCCTTTAGAATCTATGCCACATATTATACATTCAAATCCTTGGTATAATGGGACTGGCGCAACAAGTGCACACTGTTGTAACTTTGTTTACCTTACTCCACAATGAGAACACCTACTATGAGGGTTTGCAGTCTAGGTGCTCGAAGAGATGTTATGGTTGTTCTATCTGCGGAGGCATTTAGTGTCCCTGGAATAGGAACTTTCACTGTGTATGCTTCAACTCTGACCATCCTATTCCAAAGTTATTGATTAAAACCAAATTATGGATACCATACTTCTAAATGAATAGGAGTGAGGGGCATTAATTGGTTTCTTAATTCCATCAATCAGCATTTTTATACATCAGCACTGTTACTACTAGGGATATCTGGGCACTGTGGATGTGACGTCAAAATAAAAGTTAGAAACGAGCAGAACGAGGCAGAATAAAGGTTAGAAACAAGCAGAAAGAGGCAAAATAAAGGTCAGAAAAGAGTAAAAATATAAATTAAAGGTCGGAAACTAGCAGATAGAGGCCGAAAAAAGGTCAGAAATAAGTAGAATAGGCAAATAAAGATCTGGAATGAGAAGAAAGAGACAAAACAGAGGGCAGGAAAGAGCAAAAAAAGAGGCAGAAAATGAGCAAAGGAGGCACAAACCGAAAGCAGCATAGGGTAGCGGACTGTGGGTAAGCTGGACAGGGGGACTGTAGCAGGGGAAGCTGGCACGAGAACAACAACAATGCTAGCTTTGTGCCTCAAATTTCTTCCTACTCCACTTTTGTGACGTTGCATGGAATGGTGCTGGTATAATGATATGTAAGCATCGGCTAAGCTGAGTAGTCAACCTGAGGAGCAGGGAGCCGACTACAAAGGTAAGATGATGTCCATTGCTTCACATGGCATATACAATAGTCTCTCGAAATAAAACATACAATGACAAATTTTTCAAAATTTATTAAATACAAAAACCTCTTTGATATGACAATATGCATTCAACATATGCTCTAAAAGTAAAAGGACATTCAAATGTACAAAAATCACTGTTTTCCTATGACACAGGATGTTGAAATATTTTCACATTCAAAAACCGGTGGTTGCCTCAGAGAAGCATTAGACCCTGTTTAGGGCAGACCTAAGAAGACCCCAAACAATTCAAAGCAAATTAAAGTACAAAATTCCAGTCAATTGTGTCCTGTTAGTGTACCTGGAGAACAATATTAATGTTGTTCCCAAGTGTTTGTTGTACAGGCAAGGGACAATGTGGCTTCTGTTGATATACATTATGAAACGACACTCCAGCAAAGGAGCAAATAATATTAAATCATATTCTCTGGATAACTGAGCATTCCAACACATACAAAATTCAACAGTCAGTGTGTGTTAGGCAAATCAATATGTAAGAAAACCTTTCACCCTTGAGGCACATTTTAGCACCTCTACCTGTGCGGAGGATGAAACTTGTCATGGTCTGAAATAGCATCTGATTTGTGTATTCTACATCAACGCAATTTTGTCAAGAGGTAAAATGCCTTTCTTGCACGAGCCTTGCGGTGCTTAAACTGTTCACTTTGATTACATAGGCAGGTATCCTCCTGAGGAATGGCACTTCCGAAGACCTCGTTTTTACATTTCTAACAATTTTTCCACAACTTTGGTCTGGCTTGAGTTGGGATCTAGAAGGGGGCACTGGTACCCAATCCTACTTACTGCATCCAAAGTGCCAAGGCTAGTGAGGTCCAGGAAGAGAAAGGTAGCAACTAAGATGAGTAGACCAGGGAAGACCAGGGTGATATGTTCTTCGGCACTTTAGTGCCACCAGAGAAGGGATGATGTAGCCCTGGGCTCAGCACCTCAGGAAACTTGACAAAATATCTCAGTACAGTAAACTACTAAAAGCATCAAAAACAAAAACTGGATGCCTCATTTACAAGATGCCTGTTCTGCCACAGCGCCACTTTTTATAAAGCTGGGTAGTGCAGGTCTCTCAATCATATCTATGAAGTTACACAAAGCCACACTGCGTGGTTGTGCACGGCCTCATACATATGGAGTAAGGCAAGGCAGGGCAAAGTTTTTCGTTGCCTTACTCTACTTTAAGGAGGCGTTTCATGGGCGCTGCGGCGGGTTTTGACATTCCCAGATTTACAAGGATCAGTAAACCTGGGAATGCGTCAAAACTGTTTCGCCTCCCCAGTGGAGGCGCAATGAGGAGAAAAAACGTTATTTCTTCTAGTTTTTTCCTCTTTCTATGCATTCAGCAGCACACTTAGAAAGAGGAAAACGCCTCCATTGACTGTTTTTGTGTAGGAAGGTGTCCCTTCCTGCATAAAACCATTGTGTCAATGACACAGACACCCTTGCACCATGGTGCAATGGTACCTGCGTAGGCACAAGGCAACAATTTGTTCACCGGAACATTCAGAAAGGACAGGAATGGCCCATCTTTCATTAATACTGCAATAGGGGCAGATGTATCAAGAAACCATTTTGCACTTCTCTAATAGCGATTGTTAAGGAATCGCTATTTGAGAAGTGCAAAATGGAATGTATGTAGAATTTCACTATTTTTTAGCGATTCCTTAAAATTCCTTAATTGTGATTAGCAAATTGCTAATCGCAATTAAGGAATAATTTTCCCATTCATTTCTATGGGCCAGGAGGCCCATAGGAATGATTGTGCAGTAATTCTCAAATTGCGAATTCGCAATTTGGTAATCGCAATTTGAGAATTATTTCAAGGGTGCAGGGGTGTCTCATGGACACCCTGCTGCACCCCTGAAACTTACATGTGTGTGCATATGGCACACATACATGCCCTATGGGCATGTATGTGTGTCACATGCCACCTTCAAAATAGTCATATTTTGTTTTTTAAAAGGATTTCGCAAATTAACACAAACCTCAAATTGGTGTTAATTTGCGATTCCTTAACCCAAATTCGCAATTTAAAAAAGTTTCATACATGCCATTTAAGGAATCGCAAAATTGCGATTCCTTAAATGCATAAGCAAAATAAGGAATCGCAATTTTTTGCGATTCCTTATTTTGCTAATGTGTGATACATCCCAAAAGATGCTAAATGTCCGTTTGCGATTCCTTAAGGCCGAAATTCGCAGAATTTCGGCCTTAAGGAATCGCAAAAGGCTTGATACATCTAGGCCATAGATACTGTGTGCCCGATTCACAGAATGAACTTAAGACTCAATCCTAAACTTACTACTTTTGGTATTCACAGAATGCACTTACTACTTTTGGTATTCACAGAAGTTAGGATTTTGTCTTAAGTTTGTCTTAAGACAAACTTAAGACAGACTTAAGACAGACTTAAGACAAACTTAAGACAAACTTAAGACAGACTTAAGACAAACTTAAGACAGACTTAAGTTAGGATTTTGTCTTAAGTCTGTCTTAAGTCTGTCTTAAATTTGTCTTAAGTCTGTCTTAAGTCTGTCTTAAGTTTGTCTTAAGACAAACTTAAGACAAAATCCTAACTTCTGTGAATACCAAAAGTAGTAAGTTCATTCTGTGAATACCAAAAGTAGTAGTTTAGGATTGAGTCTTAAATTCATTCGGTGAATCGGGCCCTGTGTTATCTAAAAGGAGATTAATCAAGGTACATATCTGGTTCATCATGTCAAAGCATTCAAATAGACAGCACTAATATTCTTTGAATCACTGCCAATCCACAAATAAGGGCCTCACTATCACTGAATGCATCAAATCCTTTTATAAAACAGGGACATCCATAGTGACCTGCGCCTATATTAATACCCATGTGGATGCTTGTTGGTGAGCATCCATGCATGTCATGTGTAACTGGTCCATTGGGAGAACCAGGGACCAGTGACAGACGTGTGAGACACAACAGCACTTATCTTTCAATGCATTTCCCATAGACAGAGAATATGTTAAAGACTTTGTTGCATAAGGCCCTATGCACTCTAGCTCTGTTATAGTTCTTAGAGGCTAGGAAGGATATCAAACAGACATGTAGCACCAGTCACTCACCACCGCCTTCTTGGTCTGCTTGAGATTTCTGCCTGCCAGCAGGAAAAGCTTCTAACTGATTAAAACTTGTAAACAAGTGAGAAGATCCAAGGATATTTTTCAATGGATTTGAACTTGTCAACCCCCGGAGCAACCAACAAAAGAGCGCTACAGGAAGAAACGATCGAGGAACCAATCAAACTCCGGGTGTAGAACAGCACCAAAGGAGGAAGTCAGCCAGAGCCAGAGAATTTTTGGACTACTTTGCTACAGCAGTGCGAGTGGAAGCCAGCCAATGGGCAATGGACCTTCATGTGTTATCCTATCACACCTCATATAATGTGATGAATCTCTGTGAATCTATTGTGGAAATGGACTTGTGGGAGAAATTAGAGAAGGTTGGGCAAGTTCAACATGTCTAAATACTAAGCTTTATAGTCAATGTGGGTGCCCCAAAGAGCTCACTAATATGTATAGAAACAAAAGGTCATCTGGCAACTAGTAAACATCTTGCAACCCCGAGAAAGACCTGCTGCGGGTCGAAACTTTAAGTGTTCACGTCTAGAAGGCCAGAAGTAAGGCTAGCCTAAGGTCATCTAGACATTACCTTGGATCTCTTGAGCATCAAACTGGTCTTCAAAAGCCTTAGGGCCTAATTATCAGTGCCCCGTTAAGTTGCAACCCCTCTGCAAACACCTAGTTCTGCATAGATCATAATTATAAGGGGTGCGTTGTTTATCACATCCGATAATACCCAAGTGTGATAAGGTTCGCACTCCCCATATATTCTGACAGAGCAAGCCATGAAAAATGCAGGAAATACATATTTGTGTGTGATAAGCACTATAATCGGTATAATGTGCCCCATTTGCTGTGTAAAACTCATGAGATGTGGTTGCACCTGAGAAATTCCAAACCAAGAGGTGTCAGATTTTATTGGCGTGATAAATTCCATATAAGCCTCCAGGGCACTCGAGATCAGGCCATGAAAGGTGACACCTGCAGTAATTTTACAGGGAGGAGCCGGTAATCTACAGAGGCACCAACCAGGATGCACCAAAGAGACATCGGGCAGCAGATGCAGGCTGTCTGGGGGATTTGGATCCTGAGAGGGGACGTGCAGATTAACTAAAGAAAAGAGTGACCTGATCCCAGGACGTCACTTCCCAATACCTTCCATGCCATAAGGCAGCATCCTCTACTCCCTTCTTCTTATATATAATGACCTCCACCTCGATTCAGACTGCGCGTTTGACCTGCAGTGGTGATCTTGCACCAGACTTTATTGCCTTGAGTCAGGCATGCTTTCCATGATCTGGGGACACTCCCTATTCATTGCATTTAGCGATAAATGTTTGACCTGCGAATGGTAGAGCCTTCACCCTGAAGGTACATTACAAGAAATGTGAGGGATACGCAGGTAAAAATAAGCTAATGGAAGTAGATAAGCAAATCGTACATGGTGCACTTCCAGTTCATGGCAAAGAGTGAGAACAGTAGAAAACAAATTATCATTAAACAAGTAAAAATGTTCAGGTATTTTTCACTTGCTTAGTAACTTCTATCATTATTTAAAAATGTTTTAACATATTTGATAGCCAATTTAATCTAAAAATACTAAATAAATCTATTTATATAGAATGTGGAGAAGAATTGTTTTTCCCATTTGTGGTCCCCAACTTTGAAGCAAATGCCATAAAGCAAACAGGGCGTGTCGGCCTCTCTCAGGAGGAAGGTACTAACACCTATTCATGACATGTGCAATTAGATGGTGACAGATTCCTAAAATGAAACATATGTATGTGCCTACTGTTTAGTGATCATATGACATTGAAACACATTCTCACAACGGCATAAACCAAATACTTTTCAACCATGGTTGAAAGAAGTTAGTTAACACCCAAACTTCTCATTAGACACCAATAATACAAACAAACAGACTGGGAGACACAGTAGGTACATTACAGAAACACTGCTTTTTCAAGATGGCTGCCTCTTTTTTTTCCCACATTCAATTTGCCTTTTTATTGTGGTCAATCCACATAATTGGTTCTGTGATTTTTCAAAGTGTGTTCTGTGTCGTGTAGGCACAGATGCATTCTTATGGTGAAAATAAATAATTTCTTCCTCTCAATCAACAGCACTTGATTGACTCATTAAAAGAATTGGTGAATATAGGGAACAGTAGAACAAAACATTCAGAGAAAGTTAAGTAGCAAATCCAACAATCGATAGCCAATGGAGCATGTTAAATCAAACTGCCAGCACCAATGACTTTATTATTAGAAGAAATGACTTCCCTAGTCTGTTTTTGTGCTAAAATTAAATCAATACTATAAAATACATACAGTGGGTCTCTTCCAGCATATTCAAACAAAGAAATAAAAAAATATAGAAAGAGAAAAAGTTCTTTGAACTGGACATGCAGATAAAGTCTCAACAAAATGAAAAATAGGGACTCCGTAACAAGGAGGCCCATACGTTCTGTTTTGCACTTAGAATGCAACGCTCTCCAGGTGTCGGTACCTTTCACTGACAAAAATACTAAAGGCATCAGAGCAATCGATAAACTGTGTACATAGATATATACAATTATATATAAAAACAAAAATTCTCCAACAGATTGACCCAACTAGTCAGTCTTCCCCCTTTTCTTCTGAAGTTTGAGAACAGATTTGGCAGATATTACTGACAACCTCAGATATTCATTGTCTTGGTTTCAAACTGGAACCCGTCTTCTGTGCTGCCGTGGAACAAAATGTAGGTCCATGAAAATAAAAATGTCTCCTAAAAGGCCTCCACTGAAACCCATAGAGGGGATATATCAAAAACTCATGACCTTGATTACATCTGTATCAGCCAGTCCGTTTTCTCTTTTTCCTCTGCCCACTTGCGGTGACGTACAAGATGGCCGATCATGATCCGCTGATTTTCTGTATCAGTCCATAAAGGCATCTTTTCAGATGTCAGCTGCTGGGGCTAGTAAAGCTCTGAGGTCTTTATGTAACGTGTGCAAAGTATGGGTTCACATGCTTAGACGTTTCTGTGGTAAAGGGCTCTGTCCTACTGATGCTGGAGACAGCAAGTGTCTATATGTGAGTTGCACAATCCCCCCGTTGAGTGGAAGAATCAATATTAGAACTTCATCAATGCGCAGAGATAAATCCAGGCAAACCCTGGGGATCTTGGTGTCTCAACTTTAAAGTGAACAAGAAGACCATTCCTTAAACTCCCAGAATCCTTTTCCTCTCCGTGACCAACAACCCCTTCACTCTACTTTTTTTATGGTCAGGCCGGTTGTGTCCTGAGCCACGCCCTAGAAGACATGCCGCAGTATGGAGGCAAGGTCTTCCCTAGGAGACTATAGCTCATGTGTAGCAATGGCAAGATCCACACTTGTCTTTGAGTAACAGCTTTGGAAGACCCACCAGATGGTGTGTGTGAGGGAGCTATTGAGGCCGAGGTAAAGCGAGAGACCAGCTTTTAAAACAGCACCCGGTCTACTTTCAATGCCCCCTTGTCGGACAGTGTGAATGGAGACAAGCACCGTTGATGCATTCTTAATCTCTAGAGAAGCACATTCAAAACCCTGGTTTTAACTAGCTCTGCAGGGAATCCAGAGATGCTACTACTTGAATGTTAACATTATATGACACAGTGAAGAGATGGGGCCGTGCTAGATGTTGGGAGACATTTAGAAACTTACCTCTTCCAGTTGCAAATTGGATTCCTACCTTGAGAGCGCCACGACCCTTGGGTGATTGCGCACTTCATAAAATCTCCTCAAGCCATATCAAATGTCGGCCACAGATCTCGAAGAAGCCTTCACGGATTTAACTTCCATAGGAGGCTGCCCATTGAGAACTGTCCCACCTGAGGACCCCAGCAGGCCAGATTTCCGCCTCTGAGACTGTATGCTTCTCCTGTTCCTTTGGTTTGTTGGTCTAGACCTGGGAGTTTAATTAAATGTTTGTCTTGAAAATAATAAAACTGTATCACAACCTGCTAATTTCATACAAATCAGGGCACGTCATATGGCTGGTGACATCAGAACTAAAGATTAATCCAAATTGGACATCAAGCGTCAAAAGTCTCTGGTAACAATGGCCGCCTTTTTAAGGAACATCTATGGTTCTTTTAAAACACCAGCCAAAGACACGAGTTAATGCAAACTAGGGAAGAAAGAGAGTCTCTTTTTGAGAAAGGACAGATGCGCCCAATCCAATCACAATATTCCAAGATCATTGTTTGTCTTCAGCTATATAAAAATCAAAGCAAAAAAACATTGAATCGAGGAATTCGCCATTCTTTTGCTCAGTGTTTTGATGTGCAGTTTCATTATTATTTTCAAACAAAAGTCTGGCTCATATAAGACCATCACAATGGAATTATAGAAAACTATTTCAAGTTTAAAGAACTAACCAATTGGCCCCCACGTGAGTTTTGAGAACTTTTTGCAAGGACACAACTCAGAGAAGGGTTTCAGCAGGCCTCTGCCTTCACCACCAACACACAGTGAGAGGTAGGGTCTTTAATATATGATAGTGTCTGGGCTGGTGGGGATGTGGGCTGTGACCTTGGCTCTTAAGTGGAGGGATGACCGATTGGGCAGAATGTGGTAACCCCCCCTCCAACTTCTCGTTAATTGTACTCTGAATGCAAGGAAACTTGGTGGCCTCAAGGTTGTGTTCAATATAGGAGATTGTGGCCACATGCTCTACAATCAGGTATGGGTGGCTTTTTTGAGTCAATGTGTAAGTTCATGATGGTAATACAGGCACCCGGATGAAAAAGTGGGTTAGCTGGATCTCTGCTGCAGTGATGAAGGTCTTTTAAAAAAGGAAAACGAGGGGGGCCAGCCAGGGCTATCCTCTCGCTGGCCGGGGAGGTGGTTTGCCAATATCCACTGTTATGTTCGTGTACATAGGGCTCTTTGCAAAATGGACCACGCGATATTTCAGGGAGTTGATTCCGTCCCGTCGCATGGTCATCTTGGTGTTCTGAATTTTTGTAAACCTGAAAGAGAACAAATAAAAATATGTTTTATGTATATTCTTTGGTCTCCACATAACTTTTAAACTTAAAATATAGCCGCGGCAGAAGTGAGTCAAAACCAATCCCAATCAGACATTAGAAAAACATCAATGTAGATGAGTTTGAGGCCAAGTAGAATGCCACCAAAATGACCCCCACCGCCAGAACCAGCAGATCCCGAAGCTGTGCGGGGGACCCTTTCCTGGTACTCCTTCATTGCTCTTGACTAACCGGCCACAGTCAAAGCAAGGAAACCAAACCTGGTCGTTAGATCTTCCAAATCAGGGCTAAATTTACAAAGAAAGCACACAATGCAGTTAAGCAAGTTAAGGTGCTGCGCTGTGCTGTGCAATCAGGAGGGGGTAGACCAATAACATATCTACTAAGATCTGGCGCTATTCTGTTCTCTACCTGCTTTTGTGCACTTTTGGCTACCATGCGCCAATGCAGACACCATTGGGTCATAGAGCAAAGGTGTCTGTGTTGTGATAATTATAATGTTTGTGCAGAAAGAGGTACCTTAGTGTACCATAACTATACTTTAAGGCCTTACCCTCTTTTTATGTGTACTGTAGAATGCGGCACACATGCAAAAAGGGAAAACAAGGCGATATAAAAACATTTCTCCTTATGGCACCTGCCTCAATGAGGTGCAAGGCTTTGGCGCAAATCCCTGTCTACAAATCTTTGTAGATGGGTGTGTATCGAAACCCATGGGTGTTTGCATGGGAGCGCCCATGCACCACCCAGGGATCGCCCCACTGACTTATTGCGCAGCATTGCATTGCTTTAGGTTGCAATCTAATACAAATCTCTTGATTTGAGTTGGTTTGTAAACCCCTCCAGTGGGCTTTGCATCAGGTTTGCTCTAAATAAGTTACACAAGCATGACACATAGTCTTAGTAAATCTGGGCCTGAGTGTTCAACAGGGAACAGCAGCAGTGAATTATCACCATTCATGAGCCTATGATCTGTGATCTTTGCTTCCTGGTGGGTGATATGCAATGGTTGCAGCATGTTTTGTTCATTCATGATGTTTTTGACTTGCGTGCATATATGATATAGGAATATGGGATAACCTTAATACCTGTTGCCATTGCCTGTATTCAGCAATGTCTTTTGAAAGCGTGCCATGGAATTGCGTCATGTATCCAGCCCGGGAAACAACCATTACAAGGCAGCTGTTTCCAAGCATGCCATTACAACGCGTGTCGTTACGTGTAGACTTTACTACGCATTTTTTTACTACGTATATGCTTTTACCATGCATGCCTTTACAACAAATTTCGTTGTAAAGGTATGTATGGAAAAAGCATATGTGTAGTAAAAAAATATAGGCATAATCGTGGGTACAGCCGTGTTGGGAGGCGATCCACGCCGTTAGAGGAAACGGAGAGACTCTTCAGCTTCCTCACAACAACGGGCACCGCCCGCTCAAACGAGCTGCCTTCACCGCACGAGCCACGTGGTGAGAGTTAAGGGGGATTGGGCTTGGGCTGGGAGGCTGCTATTTTAGGGGTAGGGGAGGTCATGCAGGAGTAGTGTTTTAGGTTTTAGGGTACAGAAAGTCCTGGAGGTCACGCAGGGGTAGTGTTTTAGGGTAGGGAAAGGCTGGGGGCCAGTTGGTGGTGCGCAGGGGGTAGGGGTTTAGGGTTTAAGGTAGGCAAAGGGCTGGGTGAGGTCACGCAGCGGTAGGGTTTAGGGCAGAGGAAGGGCTGGAGACAAGGGGGTTGCGTTGGGGTAGGGCGTTAGGGTTTAGGGCAGGGGAAGGGTATTTTTTTTTAGAAGGGTTGGGGGCCAGGTGTGGGGTGTGCCAGGTACTGGGGTTTGGCTTTAATGTAGGAGCCACAGAAACCTTAACTACGCATATGATTTTATAAAAAATGCAAGGAAGGTGTAAAAGACATTTTTCAAAAAGTGCGTAAAATCCTCACTTTTGGTAGCTCAGTGGACATGCAATTTATTCCAGGGGCACTATGGCCTCAATTACAAGCGACTTGATAATGAAAGTACCCTGTGCATACACTGGTTTGATCTGGGGTCTCAATTACAAGTGACTCACAAATTTCCCTAGGAAAAAAAATTGCTGAAATACCAGGGGAAAATGCTTGGAAAATACCGGGACATGCAGAATTTGTCTCCAAACCATCAAAATCCTCGTTATCCCCATTTAAAAGCAGAACGTATGTAAAAATTTGGGAAAAATTTGGAAATTAAAAGATTTAAAAATAAATAAATAAATAAAAGCAGAACGCCGGCCATATGTGCTTATTTTCAGTGACCTGGGGTATCAGATTTTAGCAGGAGCAATAACTATCGCCTACTCCTCCAGAGGCACCTTCTAAAGGAGGCCTGTGTCAGGTTAGCCAAGGATCCTGCATATGAACTATAAACACTTACTCTGGTAAGAGGGCCCTCGCCATCTCCGACCTAAGGGGAGTTTGAGGGGATTTTATTATATGAATTTCTAGCAGAGACACAGAAAGTCAGGTACAGGCTTTTTGTGGTCCTTGGTAATATGTTAGGTTTTTATAGCCTGCCTACATTGCTAACAATCGCCTGTGCTGCTGTTTCATTTATTTTTACCTGACATTTCTTATGGTCCAGGGTAGTGTTATATAAAGACCTTTACAATATATAACTGTGGTTTACTTTGACTTCAGAGGACACACTTCTATAAATGACTCTGCATTCGCTGCAGGGCTTGAGGTAGCCTCCATACTAGTCCATCCTCCTCGACCACGCCCACTGATCTTTTCCAAACTTAGAATACGATTGGCATGAGTCATTGAGTCAAGAGGACAAATTCCGCTGCAAGCCACAAAGGAGGCTGGGATGAAGCTATCAACGTGTCACAATGGCCTGCTGCACAAAATGCACTAGTGAAGTCCACAACGAAACAACATTGAGCTTCATGTTTTTCGAGAAGTTGTTTAAGCCAGATATCTCGAGGAGCAACCTCTGTGTCCCACAACACACGGAGGACCTTCGGGAAGACTTCAAGTCAAAAATAACATCCAAGCCTCCATCTTCAAATGTTTAGGACCAGAATGTCCCAGGCCCCAAATTTCGATTCAATACCACTTCACCCCAATCAGACCTTTAGCAAGCATAGAAGTCCTGAAAAAGACCTAAAAAATAAACGTGCCTGTAGAACCATGACCAGATGCATGCACTAAACAAATCCACTCCTCACTGATTATCGACATCAAACATGAAAACAGCATCCCTTTGAAAAGGACCGAATTCCTATTCTCTGAAACATGCCATCAAAGCCCCCTCCTGAGAAGAACATCAGTAGAGATTAGGAATCCGGCAACCAACTACCCGCCAATACCTATGATGCAGTCAGAGGAGCCTCTTGTGAGACCGTGAATCTGGCTTATCCACCACCGGCAAGAGGCCTCCTCTCACTGGACGAAGACAAGGACCTACCCACAGCACTTCTTGACCTATCTGCATCCTAGGATGCAGCTGATCATGGAATTCGACTAAAGAAAAGTTACAAGTTTGTGCAGACATCACTGGGCCGGCCCTGGCATGGATTCAATCCTTCACCTACCGTCCAGTTCCAGTAATGAGGCTGGCAGATTAAACGGATACAATGAGGCAGAACAGTAGCATTGGCAGCACAAAAGCGTCAAAACACCAGAGATGTTGTGGCCAGTAAACAGCTATCCGCTATCTGCCGTTCTCATATTTGCAGCACTCGGAACCAAAGTGTTGTACAATGGAGCTGTACAAACCAGGACAATATGGATGCTTATGTCACTTCACATGCCATGAAAAATTAGTTTCTGGCATGACAATAATGCTAAACACACACAAAGTGATGGGAAGAATGCTGGCAAACAGTCTATACCACTGGAAATTGCTCTAAGTCGCATTCCAACTCTCCCTTTTTTACCTACTGTGCCACTCTAGACTAAGGCCCACCTTCTCAAATCAGTACTGGCCCTGCTCCTTTTGGGATGATATGATACAAGAATTCCTACTTGAGCTGTATTGTTTCAATAATGGCTCAAAGTGCCCAATGTCTCGACCAACAGCCACTCCAAGGGGTTGTCCGACAGTACAACGCTGGTAAATGCATCGCATGACTTTACCTCGAATTTGTTAGCATGCATGTTTTTACCGTGATTATGCATTTACATCACATGCCATGCATTGTTTTTATATTTGAAAAAAATGTATTTGTGGGGGGAGAACCCCAATCCCCCAACTTACCTTAAATGCGTGGTATTGGTATTCGATGTAAATGCATAATCGAGGTAAAAAGATGCATGCTAAAAAATACGACGCAAATGCATACGATGTATTTATCTCTTTGTAAAGGCTATTACCCCTCCAAGGACAACAACATAACATTTAATGTATACGTTTTATTTCATTTATCATTTTTATCTTTTCTACTTTTTCAACATTATTAGGTCTCAGCTCTCAGAAGGCGTGCATGCGCTATCTCCAACTGAGACATGGTATATCTACATCAGGGGCTTCTGCCCGCCGATAGGGTTGCCATTGGCTGGAACCATCGTCATCGCTCCATTTTGGGGTCTCACCATTTGGCAAGACATGCATAAGTCATGCTTCTTCCGGTTTTTAGTCCAGCCCAAGCGACCGCTCTAACCACTGTTGAACATATGCAGAGGTCATTGTGGACATTGTTTCTGGTTTACTTTTTGAAAAATCTCCAGCCTGAATTCAAAAGGCATAAAGGGCAATCCCTCTTTCACCCGGCTCCTATCCTAATGAAGCATTGGATACACGTTACCTTTGATCTGAAGCTCCAGTCACATTCTTCCCATTATGGGTGTTTATTGACAGTTGCAATTCCTCCCAGAAAGAGTGCAGGCCTGTTTTTAACCCACCAAGTCCCTTCATCTGACCCTGGGGGTAGGACTCGCGTACTTTGCGCAACTCATTTGCTATGCGAATTGCATGTAGCACAGTGCAAAACCGCGTAGGGGGCATTTTTTGCTTGCTCGCGGCCCTCAACATCAAGTTGGCGACCGCGAGTGAGCAGAATAACATCCCAGCTAGACTTTTTCCTCGTTCGCGATCAGCAACATCAAGTTGGAAAATAAACCTCCCGGCGAGATTCTCAACGCGGGGAGGTCAGGTTTCTCATTGCGAGTGGTAGCGTATGCTCGCCACCACTCGCGATGAGAAACTACCAGTCCGCGTTGAGAAAGCTGCTGCTCGAGTACAAATCTACTTGAGCGGCAGAAAACGACCGATTGCACTGTGCAAGGTGCAGTTTGCAATGATTGCACAGTGTGGACACGCATCCAACACTGTGCAATCAGTGCGAACAGCAGTTTGCACAGTGCACTACGCAGTTCGCGTAGCTTGCGTAGTGCAAAGTGCACTTCACGTAGCTATGCGTAGCGCTATTACGCGAACTACGCCCAGGGTTACCTTCATCGGACTGATGCGTAAGAACTGGTAACATGCACACTCTCCCGACTGTGATCCCGCGGGTCACCCTCCCGCTGCACAGACTTCATGCTAAATATCCTGTTGATTCTGCCCTAGTCTAATTAAGTTATCTCGCAGGAGCAATGCTGCTTGGTGCACTGGCCAGCTGAGTTCAGAGGGCTTGAGAACCGTAGCCAGGTCCCTTCGGCACCCTCTGGCTTCCCTTCAAAAGCCTCATAGGAGGCACCGCAGACCATGAGGTCTTGTTTCCTGTTGCAGAAACAGGCTGGGCTCTCAAGGGTTTAGGTCTAAAGTGCAACCCTTCGATGAGTGCACACTGAAGCATCTCCACCCCTCCCCTAACATATTAGGCAATCCTCCCGTAGGCAGCTTCTTAATGTGCCAACAGACTACCTTTCTTTCAAGGCAGACAACTTCCTCTTGCTTTAGTCAGCTCGACCATGCGTGTTCTTGTCTTAACGGGCAATCTGATACCGGCTACAGTCTCTCCTTGCCCCAAAAGGCTCCTTTTGCCTCCTGAAAGGTAACCCTGCTTTCTTCTATCATGTGCACCAAAGCACTACCATGTGGTCACTGGCAACATGTTGCAGATTCATGTGCGTTGGTGCAGAACAGGAGTTCTGCCCCATGAACATACAAGAGAAAGGCTATATTCACTTCCCACTATGGCGTTTTCGAGCCACCTGCGCCCTTTGATCAAAGTGTTTAATTGCCTTCACCACTGTTACATGCCGCTTATTCCTCTCAAGTGTGCCACACTCTTTCACAACTGTCTCTATCTTTTTCACAGCTGTCTCCTCTCTCTGATGGCTTTAATCCATCTCTCACACACACCTGTCTTTTTCTGTTTCTCACCTGTCTCTCGGTAGCATCCTTTTCCTCTCTTCCTTGCGTTATTTTTCCCTTCTTAGTCTTTTCACTCTACCCCCTCTCTCTCTCTACCTCCCCTCTGCCTCCCCTCCTCTATATTTCTTCTTTCCTTCGCATGCTTGGGAGCACTAGGAGGTACAGAGATGCATTTTACAGGGGTTGGATCCCCTTGTAAAATAACTAATAGTTTTGAAAGTGTGTTACTTTGCTTAGATCCACGTGCTGATGGGAGTGTTCATGCCTTCTCGTGCACGTGATGTACAGGAGAAGCACAGCAAGTTAACAAGGCTTACTAGAGCCTTATTTACTTTCTGTTTGTGATACTGCCCTTACCATCTCTGAGCCCAGGGTTCACAAGGACAGTTCCAGTGGCCACAGGAGACAAGCCAGTGGTCTCAAATGCAACCCATGGCGACCTCTAAATGATGTCCATGGTTATAGGGCAAGACAGGGCTGGACTTGGTTTGGTATAGAGAATTCTAAAAATTCTAAACCCGGACTGGTCCTCAGCAAGGACTAAATCCCAGAAACCATATGAAGTATGCTGCCCATGGAACAGCAAACTACTTTGGGACCCATAATAATATGGCAACATTCTATGGTATGGGGAAGGTAACCATAATTATATGTTAGTGGGACAGTAAACCTTCCTGTCTCTCCAAAGCAGCCTGTGCTGGTCTCTCTCCACATTCTTTGCTCTCCTTGACCACCCTTCCACCACTACCATCCCCGACTGGCGCAGCCGGGGCAGGCACGGCATCTTGCTGCTCCGTCATCATCACCCACCAGATTATCTCCTCACCACATAATTACTAGCCACATAAATCCAATGCACACCATGCCACATATTTCCACTGCACATATTTACACTCAACACCACATAATTCCACTCCACACCACATACATCCATCCTACTCAATAACACATAGCTAAAAGAAATTCATATTGACAACGCCTATAGCTTTCGGGTTGCCGAGGCCCATTGGCTTTGCCAATTCTTGTTTATAATTATGTTAGCCATACAAATGTAAATTACATATATACAAAACAAAAACACATCATGTTACACATTGATATACACACTTTTTACATCAATATCTTTTTTTTGTATAATCCCCATATCTCAAATCATTCACCACCACTTCAAACACCACACAGACTCATTCTCACTTCAACCACTCATTCATGCCCCAGACTTATCTCACATACACCTTAAGTTATATTCGGGAAAGATCTCTAATTTCTTTTATTGTTGTGTTGTGAACTGGGGTTTTCCAAACATACAGGTTATGGGAACCATTCATCACAAACTTCCAGGCAAGGTCCGCTCCAGAAGTGTACACGAGCAACCCATCTAAGTTGCTGTCGCAGCAACGGTGCACAATCTTCTTAGACACAAAATCGGTACCTAAGAACATCAGTGCAAGATTCTCTAACCGACAGAAAGCTCAGCATTGCTGCCATTAGCACAGCGGGTGCAGTGCCAGCTGCATCCGCACCCAGGGGCGCGCGTGGGACACTGTATCTTACTTGTCGCTGTCCTTGCCTACCTAACAATGGGGCCTACTTAGCAAATGTTTTTTAAAATATATTTTTGGTGAGTACCCATGCCCCCAAATCCTTCAGGAAGGTGGAATTACAAGCGGCGGCATGCAAAAGGTCTGGGGAGCTGAACTCGTTTTGTTGTTGTTTTACCATCGAAGGTCTGTGTAGAGGAGACAAGATCTCAAACGTATCCCTGCACCCTGATGCTGCACGTAAAGATGCTGAATGGCCAATAAACAGTATACCCTCATTTTTGCAGTCGGATGCAAACTAAGGGGCATTTTGACCAGCAGTTCACGCAACTCGGCGCAGTAAGGCAAGTTGCTGCGCTGTGTTGGGTAGAGGGAGAGAGCTGAAAAGCACCACATGTTTGAAAACATGGTGCTGCTCAGCTCCATCTGTTACTGGTGATGGCCCTCTTGTGGCAGCCTAATGCTAATGCAGGCGCCCTAGTGCAATGGTGCAAAGGTGTCTGTGCTACGGTTAGAATGTCTTTAGTGCAGACAGGGACAACTTGCAGCACAAGAAAATCTTTAGAGGCATATTTTACTGTCCACATATGCTGAAGAATGCAGCACGCTTAGAAAGAGGAAACAACAAGGATGGAAAGAGGAAAAGACGAGGAGAAAAGACTATATTTTTCCTCATTACGCATTTGACGGGTAGGCACTCCATTTTGGCGCAAACCCAGGTTTACAATTGTTTGCAAATCTCGGTTGACATCAACCTACATGAGTGCATGCACAGGAAAGACAATGCTCTATCCATGTAACGCCTACCAATGCAAAGTAACACAAGGAAGCGTAATGCATTGCTCAGTAAATGCCAAAATAGATTTAACGTCAGTCTGCACCACAAAAGGGACTCAACCGTGACCCGAAATCTTAGTAAATCAAGGCTGATTAATGGAAAAAGATGCATGGATCCTGGGACTGGAATGATGTCCAAGTACTGTGGTATTTTTGTGCGTGCTTTGAACTCACATTTTAGCTTGAGTAGTGAGGGTGCGTCTTTTTTTCATAATGCAGAGAAGCAAATACCATGAACTTGAACAGTATCATTGATTTGAAGAAAGTCAGCGATTGTGGTCCAACATAGTTCAGAAAGAGCCACGCCTTGCCACATTTTTCAAGGTAAACACCAATAATATAAACATTTGGATTTCACCATCAGTATATCCAAATGTACCTTTTGTGGACATCTTTAAACGTGCTTTTTGGCACATTAGAACAGACATTGGAAAGAGATATCTTCAACAAGAATGGCTGGAGAAAGTAGGGTTAAACAATGCATTTTCAAAGACATTTTTCCAAGTATATTGTCTAAAAAGCCATGCCTCTGAGATACAGTTTGGAACAGAAGCTCATAAAAAAACATAATACTTTAGGGTCTGTTCCCAGACAATTTACCCCTCAGCAAGAAACACAAAAATGCAGCTATTAAAATCCTGTGCATGATGCAGAAACATTGCCTGTAGAGCAGAAAGCAATGATCTTTGCACATGTGGAATAATGCCCGCGCCCTTTATCATGAATTCTTTTCGGATTTACTCACACACAAATGCACTCCTATCCCTGCTTCAGCTCCTTAGAAAGCAGATGGTCAGCATGCACAGGGGTCTCAATAAAAAGCAGTGTTTGCGTTTGCGACTTTTTCTACGCAGTAAATGACCACCGTACATATAAGGCTCCATTTCAATGTTTAACGAGAATATGTATTGTTAAACTCACAATAACCTCACGAGATTCCCAAACGTTTGAGCAGTAGCAAACATATTGCCACCACAAAACTTTTCATAGTAGACTACAATATATCTTAATAATTGACTTAGGGGAGGGAGCTGACCTACATAAACTTCCCTGTTTGAGCTCAGAAGATGTTGGCAGGTTTTGCCTTCATGCCTCAGCAACACAATTTGGAAAATATTATTTTCAGAGAGTTTATAGGAGAGAAGAGAAGAACCCTGGTGATTGATAGGCGATAAAGGCTGATTATTGGAAAAAGATGCATGGATCCTGGGACTGGAATGATGTCCAAGTACTGTGGTATTTTTGTGCGTGCTTTGAACTCACATTTTAGCTTGAGTAGTGAGGGTGCGTCTTTTTTTCATAATGGAGAGAAGCAAATACCATGAACTTGAACAGTATCATTGATTTGAAGAAAGTCAGCGATTGTGGTCCAACATAGTTCAGAAAGAGCCACGCCTTGCCACATTTTTCAAGGTAAACACCAATAATATAAACATTTGGATTTCACCATCAGTATATCCAAATGTACCTTTTGTGGACATCTTGAAAATCTTGTTTAGATAAAGCCTTCCTGAAACTATGTTTGATGCCCTTTACCTAAAGTCATGATGAAGGAACTTTCGAATAGTATAATTTACTATTCTAACGCCAGTCCCCGTGGACCATAGGGAAGGTGTTGGGATAGTAAATTTACTATTTTTAATCCTTTAGCGCCCTCCAGCGCAAGTCGTGGTAACGACTTGCATTGTAATGGCAGTGTGGTAAAGGTACCGCGTGGTAAAAACTTTGTGGTAAAGGATGTTTACCGTCTGTGGGACCACTGCCTGCTCTTAAAAAACGTTTTGCAGCCAATCACACAGGGGAAGGTGTTACATCACATACTGTTGTCCCTTTCCCTTTAAGCCTTTGTATATATTTGATTCTAGCATCTGTCAGGTTTTGTATGGGTTATAAACAGAACTAGAACCTGGTCATTCTGGATCTGCCTGCTGCCAGGATGGTACTGTGACTTAGAGATTAAGCCTCTTTTTAGGTCTCGCCTGTCGATGCGCATGCGCATCGAGCAAGGCGAGAGTATTGGCACTTATCCGCTCTTTATCCACACTGCAAGGAATCGTGGCGATTCCTTGCAGTGCACGAGAAATTTAAGCTCAATGCGCATGCGCATTGAGCTTAAATGCGCGTGCCACATGCCCCCAGCCGCCTGCCTTGCCTACTCTCTCTCACAGCCTCCCCCCAGCTCCGCCCCCTCACTACTTGATTGCACGGCCGCTAGGCCGTGCCTCCCCTACTCTCCTCCCCCCTCCTCCTCTCCTCCCCTGCCTGCCTGCCGCTAGGCCGTGCCTCCCCTACTCTCCTCCCCCCTCCTCCTCCTACTCTCCTCCCCTGCCTGCCTGCCGTGTCGCACCTCTCCCCTCTCCGCCCCCTCCCCTGCCCGCCCCCTCGTCGCATTTCTCCTCCCCCCTCCCCTCTCTTCCGTCCATCCGTCTTGTTTTCTTTCTCTCCTGCCTCTCCTCGCCAATGTCTTTCTACTTGTAACCCCATTCCATCACTCGCCTCACTCTTCCCTTGTCACCCCACTCTCTCCCTTGCTCCTCTCATTTGCTTTGCTTCCCCACCATGTCCTCTGACGTGTGCCTTCCCCTCCCCTACCCTCCCCCGCGGCTCACCCCACCTCTTCTCGTTTTCCCCTCGCCCTCCCCCTCCTCCCTCAGCCATCGCTCCCATCTCTCTTTGATCTGAGTGAATTATTGGTATTGATTTTGGACTGGAAAGCTGCAGGGATTCTCCCTTGCTCCTCCAATTAATTGAGAGCTGCAGGAAAAAAATGTTTCATGTGAAATTCTAAAAGCTCACCACCCCTTCGAATATGTCGTTATGAGAGAAAGCAACTGAATGTGCCCACTTTCCGTGGTAGCACCCCTCCACACCCACATACGCAGTGCGCCGTTAATTATTAAACGCTGGTGCCCCCTCCCCTGCCCGCCGTGTTACGGTGAAAGGCTTGTTTTTGGTTTGTATAATTTAACCCGCTCCGCCCCCTCCCCTTCCCTCCGTGTCGCATTTCTCCTCCCCCCTCCCCTCTCTTCCGTCCGTCCGTCTTGTTTTCTTTCTCTCCTGCCTCTCCTCGCCAATGTCTTTCTACTTGTAACCCCATTCCATCACTCGCCTCACTCTTCCCTTGTCACCCCACTCTCTCCCTTGCTCCTCTCATTTGCTTTGCTTCCCCACCATGTCCTCTGACGTGTGCCTTCCCCTCCCCTCCCCTCCCCCTCGCCCTCCCCCTCCTCCCTCAGCCAACGCTCCCATCTCTCTTTGATCTGAGTGAATTATTGGTATTGATTTTGGACTGGAAAGCTGCAGGGATTCTCCCTTGCTCCTCCAATTAATTGAGAGCTGCAGGAAAAAAATGTTTTATGTGAAATTCTAAAAGCTCACCACCCCTTCGAATATGTCGTTATGAGAGAAAGCAACTGAATGTGCCCACTTTCCGTGGTAGCACCCCTCCACACCCACATACGCAGTGCGCCGTTAATTATTAAACGCTGGTACCCCATTTTAGATTACCATTTCCAAATGGTGCCCCAATCACTCACCAAACGCCGACTGTATTTAAAACTACTGGTCTGTTGCCGGTTCTGTGCCGGGTGTGTTGGCTTGTGTGTTTAGTCTTTGCTGGATGTCTGTTTGTGTGTTGGTTGACTCTATGTGTTATGTGGGTGTGTTTGTGTGCACGCGGGCCCGCGCTGCACGTAGGTTGTTGGTTGGTTAACTGCTGGCTGGATTCTAGCTAGTGCAGGTTGTGCAATGGCTGAGTTTTGCCTCTGTACTGCATGTGTGCGTTGCCTGCTTGTAATGCCATTGCTGGCTTCTAACTGGTTATGCTGGCAAAATCATACATTAATAGTTTAGAGAACAGCAGATTTAGAGTATTTGGAATACATTATCTTCACTCTGTGTATTTTATAGACTGTAAACATTCCTCAAAGTTAGTGTGAGAAGCTGGCTTGGTATATTGTATTGTATTGTATTGTAATTCTTCACTCACCCTCAACCCCTCACCCTCACTCACCCTCAACGCCTCACCCTCAATCACCCTCAACCCCTCACCCACCTTCACTCACCCTCACCCTCACTCACCCTCACCCTCACTCACCCTCACTCACCCTCACCCACCCTCAACCCCTCATCCTCACTCACCCTCAACCCCTCACCCTCACTCACCCTCAACCCCTCACCCTCACTCACCCCCACTCACCCTCAACCCCTCACCCTCAACCCCTCACCCTCACTCACCCTCAACCCCTCACCCACCCTCAACCCCTCACCCTCAATCCCTCACCCTCACTCACCCACACTCACACTCACCCACCCTCACTCACCCTCACCCTCACTCACCTTCACCCTCAACCCCTCACCCTCACTCACCCCCCCTCACCCTCAACCCCTCACCCTCAACCCCTCACCCTCCCTCACCCTCACTCACCCTCAACCCCTCACCCTCACTCACCCTCAACCCCTCACCCTCAACCCCTCACCCTCAATCCCTCACCCACACTCACCCCCACTCACCCTCACTCACACTCACCCACCCTCACTCACCCTCACCCTCACTCACCCTCACCCTCACTCACCCTCACTCACCCTCACCCTGACTCACCCTCACCCTCAACCCCTCACCCTCACTCACCCTCACTCACCCTCACCCTCACTCACCCTCAACCCCTCACCCTCACTCACCCTCAACCCCTCACCCACCCTCAACCCCTCACCCTCACTCACCCTCAACCCCTCACTCACCCTCACTCACCCTCAACCCCTCACTCACCCTCACTCACCCTCACCCTCAACCCCTCAGCCTCACCCTCACTCACCCTCAACCCCTCACCCTCACTCACCCTCAACCTCATGCTAAAGATTTAAAAAAAAAACCCATAAACAATTCTAAAAGCACTAACTCTAATGCTGCGAGACCTATTGCATTTCTAATGCTTGTTCTTACTACTTCTGGATTCTGCTTCTACTTTCAATTGGGATTCTTACATTGGCGACGAGGACGTCAAATGTTTTCAAGATGATATTCTTATATTTTCTGGTGATAAAGAGGTACACTCTGATCATCTTAGAAAAGTGTGTGTTGTTCTGAGAGAACATGGATTAACTCTCAAAAGGAATAAATGCAACTTGTATAGAGACTTAGTGGAATACCTAGGACACAGGTTACCTAAAGAAGGTGTGGTACTCAAAAAATCCCTTGTTGAGGCTATCCTCAAGGCCCCTGCTCCAGATTCGAAAGATAAACTACTCTCTTTTTCAGGTCTCTGCGAGTACTACAGTAAATGTATTAAGAACTTTGCGTCCAAGGTGGAACCTTTGCTAGAACTTACAAGGAAGAACGTTGAATTTGTCTGGGAAGAAAGACAGCAAAAAGCCTTTGAGAGTATCAAGGCTGAGATGATGACAGCCCCCACTTTAAAACGGTATTGTATTAATAAGATGTGCATAGTTACAGTAGATGAAAGTCTGCAAAGTTTGGGAGGGGTTTTGTCACAACGAGCTGGGAAAGGAGTGGAATGTAGCTTTCGCTTCCCACACCCTTAATGAGACAGAGAGGCACTCTGCAGTTATTGAGAGAGAGTCATTAGCTTGTGTGTGGGTCGTGGAGCATTTCCACAACTATGTTTGGGGAGCTTGTTTTATTTTGAGAACAGACCACAAGCCACTTGTAACCATTTTGTCTCCTAGGGGTGGTCAAAATGCAACTGCTCGCATAGCGAGGTTAATGTCTCGCTTACAAGAGTACCATTTTCTGGTAGAATGTGTACCAGGGAAAATTAATGTAACAGTGGATTGTCTTTCCAGGTTGCCTCGTGATTTAAATGAAGAAAGGGATGATGAAGAGATTGTGGCCAATATTGAGGAAGTGGTGTCAGGGAGATTTGGTATCATTTCTGAAGCGATGTGGAGAAGTCCTATGAAGTGTGATAGTTTGCTTCTTAAAGTTACAGAGTATGTGAGAGGAGGATGGCCTCCCAAGAGTGAAATTTCTGCAGATTTGTTTCCTTTTTGGAAAATCTCAGGTGAACTAGAAATGGGGGGGGGGATCTGGTATTCAGGCAAGGTAAATGCATTCCACCCTTATCTCTTCGTGATCGCAGTTTGTCTGTGGCTCATGAAGGTCATCTGGGAATGTCTTCCATGAAGAGATTGGTCAGAACTGTGTTTTGGTGGCCTGGTTTGGACAGATGTGTGGATAGAGTAGTAAGGGAATGTTCTGAGTGTGCTGGCAGTGAAAAGATGCTTAAGTGTAACAGTCCTCCCTTGATTTCTGTGGAGTGGCCGGAGTTTCCCTGGCAAAAGCTTGGCTGATATTTCAGGACCGTTTAACTTTTTACCTCATGATTGCAGATTTGCTTTGGTGATATATGATTATCACCCTAAGTGGCCTGAAATCAAGCTTTTACCTCACGTTAATACTTCTAATGTGATTGAGTTCTTCAAAGAAGTTTTTGCTAAAGAGGGTTATCCGGAAGTACTAATTACGGATAACGGTGTACAGATGAAATATCAAGTTATGGAAGATTTTCTTACTTATTTTAACATTTGTCAAGTCACTATTGCTTTATACGAACCTCAAGGCAATGGTCAAGTGGAGAGATATAATAGAGTCTTGAAACAGGATATTCTGTGGGCACGCAGTTTTTGTGCAGAGTGGAAAGACAAATTGAGAGAGAAATAAAGGCTGTACCGCATAATGCCTCACACGATCACTGAAGTTAGTCCTTTCAAATTGCTGAAACGCAGGGAGGCCATCTCTAGGTTATGCTCATGGTGGTTTAAGAAGAAGAGATGTGTGAGGCCTTGTGGGAGGAACAAAGAGGATGTAGCCCTGAGAGTGGACAAGAAACAATTGAGATTCAAACACTATTATGACATTAGAATAAATGTGAAGCAACCTCATTTCGCTGTTGGTGACTAGGTCAGAATACGTAAACCAGGTATTTTGCTTAAAGGAGAGGTCAAGTTTGGCAGACCTATCAAGGTCATAAAAGTTATTCGCCACAGTGTTGTCACCCAAGATGGTAAGGTATGGAATGTCAGGAGAGTGGCTACAAGTGTAGGTGTCTGTTCTTAATTTTTGTTAAAGAAGGAAAATGTGTTACATCACATACTGTTGTACCTTGAGCCTTTCCCTTTAATCCTTTGCACCTGCCAGGTTTTGTATGGGTTCTAAACAGAACTAGACCCTGGTCATTCTGGATCTACCTGCTGGCAGGATGGTACTGTGCCTTAGAGATTAAACCTCTTTTTCTTACTACTTCTGGATTCTGCTTCTGCTTTCAATTGGGAATCTTACAGACAGGCTCCCCTCTGGACTTTTTCCCATTTGCGAGTGGCTTTCCACCTACTTGAAGTAGGTGGTACACTGGAATTGTTTTGTGACCGCATTCCGGTCGAAAAACAATCATACATTCCTCTGCGGTTCGCTATTAGGATGGGTAGCCCTTGGCACACCCTTTCCCAATAGTGGCTTGTAAACCCTATTTTGTAAGTTGATAACAGGTTACCGACTCGTAAAATAAGGTTAATACATGCTACAGCCATTTTTAGGTCTCGCCTGTCGATGCGCATGCGCATCGAGCTTGCGAGACTATGGGGGCTTAACCACTCTTTAACTGACTTGCAAGGAATCGTGGCGATTCCTTGCAGTGCCCGTGACTTTTAAGCTCAATGCGCATGCGCATTGAGCTTAAAAGCGCGTGCACATCAGTTCCCTCAGCCGCACTCCAGGCCCCCGCGTCGCCCCCTCCCCTGCCCGCCGTGTCGCATTTCTCCTCCCCCCTCCCCCCTCCCCTTATCTGCCTTCCCTCCGTCTGTTCCCTCTCCCCGCTCCGCCCCCTCCCCTGCCCGCCGTGTCGCATTTCTCCTCCCCCCTCCCCTTCTCTCTCTTCCCTCCGTCTTGTTTATTTATTTTTTTACCCGCTCCGCCCCCTCCCCTGCCCGCCGTGTCGCATTTCTCCTCAACCCTCCCCTTCTCTCTCTTCCCTCCGCCCTGACCCTTCGCCATGTTTACTTTTACATTTCAAGTTAGCGCGCAGCTGGAAGTATTTCATTAGCACCTTTCGGACTTTTAAATGGCACTATTTGGTGTGAGATCTCTCTCTTTTTGTTTCATTTAGTTTATTTCACGGGAAAATCGTTTTTTTTGTTCACTCCCCACTGAGGAATCAGAACGCTTGCATTGTGTGTCCACCAATTGTTACGAAACTCTGCATATGTCGACAAATGATTATCAGTTGCAACGACTAGCAGTCAAAGTCATTGTCACGTCTCGTAATCCGTCACCTACCCTTATTACACTCAGCTGTACAGAAATAATAAGCTGTAGAAGGGTCCTGCCGGGTTCACTCTGTTAGTCTTTAGTGCGTTAATACAACTTTATGTATTAACCCACTGAGCTCTCTTTCCTGCATACTGTCTTTATCGGTGGGGCACTGTTAGTGCTACCCAGCGCCATAAATTGTTGGTAACCGGATCGTGCCTGGTTGGTCCTTGGCACAAGTAGCACTGCAGTGCTGATCAGAACATCTTGTAATATGAATGCGTCGTCATCATACACCAGTAGTATTACACATGCCCACCTGGAAATGGATGCTTACCAGTTCCCTCCTTACCGGACACCTCAAACTCGGTACAATGCTACATTACATGTGTAAGCTTAATTTCTCCTCCCCCCTCCCCACAGCAATGCCCTCCGTGTTGGCTCGCTGTTCTTTTAAAAACTACTCGCATTGTCTGAGATAAATGAACGAGCGTTGCTGCTGATCCCTCTAAACCTGCCAATTAGCAGCCCAGCTTGTGTTCAATTAGCTCCCGCTCAGAAGGCATGTCTTCACGGACCCCCAAGACCTCCCGGGCTCCCGTAGGCTGCCTGGAATCTGAGTGGCGCTCGTTAACATCGCATCCCTAATTACTGCTCAGGAGGCCGAGAGCCTCTTTGATGTGCCGCACTCTGCTATTGGTCAATGCGACCTGCATGTTGTCAAGCAAACTAGGAGCAGCGTTAGCTAACGTATGCTCAGAGAGTCAGAGTAGCTCCACTTTACGACTCCATTTTTGTTGTTGTTATTTTAAGGTTAAGGAATACAAGAAAAATAGCCGCTGCTACAAATCACTGAACCCCTACTACACCAGTTGCTCAAAGCTACCAGCTTACTCAGGGCTTTAAGTGGGATGTAAAAACTGGGGGGGGACGGGTGTCTCTTAAAGGGGCGTGGGCAATGTAATTAAGTAAGCTACAAATGGAGGAGCTTCGCGGGCGACCAAGATGGCCGCGTAAGCTCGGAGCCCCGTGGACCGTCCGACCCACCGCAACTATCCTGCCCGAAATCCTGGTCCACATTGGTGGAATTGTAATGCTGGTGGCCTGCTGAGGTGGGGACTGCAATCGGCTTCCGAATCGGTGGATCCTGAGCAAAGTTACGTCGAGCTGAACTCCGCTCTGTGACGGTGCCATTGTCCCTCCGGACTTCGTCACTTCGCACTATCGGACTGCGTAGTGCCCGCCTGCCGCCTTCGTTGGCGAAGTAACTGCGCTCCTGTTTGAGCCTTCGGCACCCTGGTCTTGCCTTCTTGATCCGTCTGCCTTTCGGCTGTGGACCCAGACCTGTTGCCACCTCGCCTTTGTTCTCACGTACCCATCATGGCGGGCAGAGGTGATCCGGACAGGGCATCGAATAAAGGTGGTCGGGGCAAATCGCAAACGCAGAATAATCGCATGGAGCGATATGTGAATCTCAAGTCGCCACCTACATCTGGGGCCGTCTCTAAAGGGACCCCATCGACGAGCCCGCCGGATAGATCGGACCCCACCCTCGTGGACATCATGGGTGCCATTACTAGCCTCCGTGCCGACATGCAGCAGCAGCACGAGACCCTGACTCATAAAGTGGACTCCATGGCTGTTGATATCACCCTCATTAGGGCCGACTTGGGCAAGACCAACGAGCGTGTGAAGGCTCTCGACATCAAGACCGCCAGCCTAACCTCGGACGTTTCCGAGCTACAGACTGAGGTCCGCAACCTGCGGACGACCGCTGATCTATTCTCAAGGCGGCTGGAGGACTTTGAGGGGCGAGCCAGGCGGCAGAACGTCCGCATAGTAGGGGTACCGGAAGGATCCGAGAATGACGCAGCTGACCTATTTGTGGAGGACTTGGTTAAGACTCATTTGGCGCCCTCTGGACTGAGTAACTTTTTCTCAGTGCAGCGTGCCCACCGTGTACCGGGGGGCCCGCCGAAAACGGGAGCGTCGCCGCGACCGATTGTGGCGCGCCTCCTCAACTTCAGAGACCGGGACGCGATCCTCCAAGCTTCCAGATCGCATGGACCACTTCACTACCAAAATGCGGAGGTTCACTTTTATCCGGACTTCACCAGGATGGTGCAGCGTCAGCGCCTGAGCTACGCGGGGGTGAAGAGACGCCTCAGAGACTTGGGTCTCAAGTACTCAATGATGTTCCCTGCGAAACTCCGTATTGAGCACAAGGGACGTGCCCTCTTTTTTGACTATCCTGAAAATGTCAGTGAATGGCTGGACACTGTTTCGCCTACTCGTGACGAGCAAGAGGATGAAGTTGGAGGCGCCTCGGGCGGAGCGGAGCGGCAAGACTGAACTAGGAGCTGATGCTACCCCCGCCTCGAATGACCGCCGGACTGGTGCTTTGTTACTTAATGGTCTCTCCTTCATTTACATGGTGGGTGGCGGGACGATTTCACGGGGATTCCTTACTCCTCTGGGTCTTTCGTAGAGTAGTTAATGGGGCGACAGGCACACTGCTGGTTGGGGGGGCTTTTTAGTCTACTGCAGGGGTGCAGGGTGGGGGGTTTGTTGGGGACAGTTACTTTGTATGTTGTTTTTTCCTTTCTTTCTCTTGTGTGGCAATGGGACATTGGTGCTCCTGAACTGTTTTTGATGCGGGTGTCTTTGGGCATTGGGTGGGACGGGCAGTGGGGGGATGGGGGGTAGGATGTTGAGAATTCTCAGTTGGAATGTTAACGGGTTGGGCGACCGAATCAAGAGAGGGGTGGTGATACAACTGATTAAACGGCACATGCCAGATATTGTCCTTCTTCAGGAGACGCACTTGGTGGGCAACGCTTGTAAAGCTCTGAATCGTAAGGGTTACAAAATGGTGGCGCACTCGGGGTTCTCTTCCGGCTCCCGGGGGGCGGGCATCCTCGTGCGCGCGTCCCTTCCCCTAGAGATAGAGACCACCTTGATTGATGACAGGGGGCGGTACGCCGCCGTGGCTGGAAGATGGGAAGGGCGTTCCCTCACGTTGTTTTCTGTGTACGTCCCCCCGGGGCTCCAATCTAGTACCTTTCAGGACCTTGGTGGTGCCATCTTGTCTATGCCGGCTGGCCGGTTGATAGTGGGGGGTGACTTTAATTCAGTTTGCTCTGGTCTGCTTGATCACCAACCACCCCGCGATCTACGTAGCCCGCAGATGTGGCTGCCATCCTTTCTCGAGTCCATGGGTCTGGTAGACGGATGGCGACTTCTGCATCCCACGCTCCGCCAATTTTCCTTCCTATCGGGTGCACACGGGAGTCTTTCTCGCATCGACTATGTCCTCACATTGGCTTCGGACGCACTAGCCGTTTCCGAAGCCCGCTTTCTGGCGCGGGGCATTTCTGATCACTCCCCGTTATGGGTCTCCTTTGACTTTGGGGTGGTCCTGTTGGAACGACCGGCAGCGGTCAATCCGTGGTATTTCCGGAACTTCAAAACTCGCTCCCTCCTGGCCAAAGCCATTGATCTTTATTTCTCCGAGAACGTGGGCTCGGTGAGGTCGGCCGTTACGCTCTGGGAAGCCTTCAAGACGGTGCTCCGTGGCGAGGCCCAGGCGCTCATCGCTGAGGCCCGCCGGACTAGGGATTCTGACATGCTGGTTGTTGAGCAGGAGGTCCTGCGACTCGAGGCCCAGCTGGGGCCCGAGCCGGACCCCTCTGTCCTGCACACCCTCTCGCTGAAACAAGCGGAGTACCATGCCTTGGCCACGAATGCCGCACTCGCTCTAGCCAAGGAACAGCGAGGCCGCATCTACGATGTGGGCGATAAGGCCGGGAAGTTGCTGGCTTGGTTAGACAGAAGGGAGATGGCCAGCCGTGTGGTGCCCGAACTCCTCGGAGATGACGGTGTGGTCCTTAGGGACCCTAGTGCTATCGTTGACTCATTCGCTGGCTACTTTCGGGGGGTCTATGAGTCTGCCTCTGACTTTTCGGAGGCGGACTCATCGGCCTTCCTCTCGGATATTGACCTACCCTGCCTTTCCGAGGATGAGAGAGCGGACCTGGATAGAGACATCACCGCTGACGAGATTGACCTTGCGATCCGCTCCCTACGGACCGGAAAGGCCTCCGGGCCTAACGGCATACCGGTAGAACTGTATAAAATCCGCTCGGACGCGATCTCCCCGCACCTCCGTAAAATGTTCTTGGAGTCCTTTGAGAGGGGCTGTCTCCCCCTGGATCAACGACTAGCTACCATCGTGGTCACCCACAAGGAGGGTAAGCCACGGGACGTCTGTCGATTGTACCGTCCTATCTCTCTCCTTAACGTGGAGCCCAAGGTCCTCGCCAAGCTGCTCGCCAACCGACTGATTGGCGTCATTAGCGACCTCGTGCACCCCGACCAGTCGGGATTCATCCCCCACCGGAACACCGCCCTCAATTTGCAACGCCTCCATGGTGTCATGGCCAGGGCCCACACTCTCGAAGAGCCGGCTGTCCTGGCGTCTCTCGACGCCACTATGGCCTTCGACTCGCTCGAATGGCCATACCTCTGGGCAGTGCTGACCAAACTCGGGTTCGGACCTGTCTTTGTGAGCTGGGTGAAGCTATTGTATGCGGACCCGATGGCTAATGTTACGGTCAACGATCGCCTGTCGGCGCCATTCCCCCTACGTCGGGGTACTAGACAGGGTTGCCCCCTGTCGCCCCTTCTGTTTGCCTTGGCCCTTGAACCGCTTGCAGCTTTACTGCGTGTGCATCCTGACCTGCGAGGCATTACATGGGCCCCTGGCTTCGAAGACAGGGTCTCCCTGTACGCCGATGATATCCTGCTCTATCTGACTTCCCCCTGCAGGTCCCTCATTGTGGCCTGTGATGTGATCAGACTTTTCGAGCGGTACTCTGGCCTGATTATCAACTGGACCAAGTCCTCTCTATATGTCCTCAAGGGGGATACTCCACGTCTCCCCAGAGGCTGCAGGATTCAGATTGCCACGCGCGGCTTCAAGTACCTGGGCATCTACATCTCTGGTAATCCCAAGTTGAGGCATGATAACAATTTACTCCCTCCTCTTCAGCGGTTACGGCGTGATGTGGACAGCTGGCGTAAACTGCCGCTCTCCCTTCTTGGCCGTGCCGCTCTATTCAAGATGATGGCCCTGCCCAGGTTCCTATACGCACTCCAAAACGCTCAGGACCCGGTCCCGGCGCGCTACTTTCGTGATCTTGAAGGCCTTCTCCGGACCCTCCTCTGGGATGGTCGGCCCCGCGTTGCCTTCCACAAACTCACACTCCCCTGGTACGACGGTGGCATCGCCCTCCCAGATGTGCGCCGCTACTATTGGTCTTCGCAACTAGCTGCCCTCAACCACGGCTTCTATGGCCCAGTGGGGAGCCCCGGCTATGCCATGGATAGATGGCTGATGGGCGATGGTAACTATTATCGGGCCCTATACTCGAAGTCTTTTGAATGACGGTTGACGGGCCCCACCCGTACGGCGGTCCGCACTTGGCGGGCGGTTACTAAGGCACAAGGGTGGCAGGGCAGACTCACGAGGTTCACTCCCCTCTTTGACTCGGACATCCTGGGTAGACTATGGCACACCAAGGGATTTGATAAGTGGGACCTTATCGGCATCAGCAGGGTTGATGATATGCTCTCCAGGGGCTCAATTAAGACCTTCCCCCAGTTACAAACCGAATACCAGCTGGGCGCGACGGAGTTTTTTCGCTACGCTCAACTGCGACACGCGCTGCTCTCGGCCTCTCCGCCGGACGGCGTCATTCCTGAGAGTTCCCCACTGGAAGACAGGATACTAGATGGGCACATGCCGGACAGCGCAATCTCCCTCTCCTATAAAAAATTGATCAATGTGCGCACGGACCTCCTCCTTAGTTTGAGAGACCAGTGGGTGGCGGATGGCCTTGAATTGGACGATGAGGATTGGCAGAGCGCAGTTTCCTCCCCTAAGGAGGTTGCCATTTCTTCCCGTCTTCGCCTCGTGCAATTTAAGATCCTGCACCGGGTGTATATGACAGGACCCCGATTAATGCGCATGGGTTTCTCGCCTGACGGTCTCTGTCGTAGGGGCTGCGGAGCTCTTGCCACTTTCTTGCACATCCTTTGGGACTGCCCGGTGATCGCCTCCTACTGGAGGAGAGTGCACCGCGTTATGGAGGAGGTGACTGGCGTGGCTGCTCACGCTGAAGCCCGTCGATGCCTTCTGAACGTATGGGAGCCTTCCGATCACAACGTTGCGCAGACTAGGTGGGTTACCCTTGGGAACATGGTAGCTAAGAGGGACATAGCCCAGAAGTGGGGTGCGTCCGAGGCCCCCCTGCTGGTACAGTGGAAGGCCAACATGGACTGGTGCATGTTCAGGGAGAAGACAGTCTATGTGGCCAGAGGGAGACCTCGAACTTGGACTAAAATTTGGGGAGCATGGAATGAGTACAGGGGAGATGTGTGCTTACCGCCTGAATCAGTCAGCCTGCATGATAATATGTCTCCCTAGCCTGTGACGCCAACTGAGCTCTATTGTACTGTATTCTCCTGTCACCTTCCCCCTCCCTCCTCCTTCCCATTCTGCAATCTATCCTTGATGCACATTTCCCTGCCTTCTTCCCCTACCCATCCCCGGTGGAGAGGTGTGGCTCACTGGTTAGAGGCGGCAGACCCGAGTGCAGAGAACGGCCCGGGACCAGGGTTCGATTCCCGACGCGGCAGGGTCTTGGACCAGGATCAGCGGACTGATAATTCTCGCATCGGTGCCTACTCCGACCAGGGAGCACACTCGGCAACTCTGGGCATCAGCTTGCCTCATCTCCACAACGGCCCCACACAAACGCCGGGGATGCCTGGTTTCACCTTGGAGACCCCCAGGAGGGACTATCTCACAGGGAAAGCCAGGACGGGTTCCCCAGCGGTCTATAGCGCTACGAGGCCTCCGGGTAGCAGTGCGCTTTACAAGACACAACAATTACAATTACAATTACACCCAGCGTCACACTATCCCCACTGCCACTTTCGCGCCCGCGGGCGCCTTGTTGTTGCATTCATCTTAATATAAAATTAACCTTCGACGATTATGTCTCAATTGTTTGACACTATTTCTCTCCTGTTATTCCTGCTGCCTTGCCTCCGGGATGTCAGGCTGAATAGCTGTGTGTTCTGATTTCAATAAAGGTTTTCAAAAATTTAAAAAAAAAAAAAAGTAAGCTACAAATCTGTGCTTAGCATAGTGTGCCGCCCGACTTGTATTTTGCAGTTTCTGTCATTACATCCAGATATATAATGCAACAAGTAACATCAAGTCAGGACTATTGGCTTCGTCAATGGTTGTTAGTCACCATCACTCTCTCCTCCGTGCTTCTATTCCTTGCTGCACTCTCTGCTCCCTCTCTGTGCTTCTCTCCCCTGCTGCACGCTCGTGCTCTATAGAGATGTAGCCTAACTACCAGAGCTGCCATCTAAGTCACGTAAATACAAAACATGTTGCATTCCAAATGCTATAGGTGTCACATTCGCGAAAGTTATAACTATTGGAATTGTAAATGACAAATCTATCCATTTAGCTATTTTAAAAACCAACACATAAATAAAATATTTGTAATTTACAAGACCAATAGCTCCAACTTTTCTAATGCGAGACCTATTGCATTTCCAATGCTTGTTAGTGGTTGCAGATGGCCTGAATCTCCGATTGCCTCTGCCAAAAACGGTCCAACATGTGGCCCCTAGTGTGGTAGATTTTACTTGGAGCAATTGGTTTTAGGTATGTATGATATAAAACGTTTAAATAAATCAGCTTAAATCCGGCATTACCTCACCAGTTCACAGGCCATTCCCAATCTTTATCTGTAATATGATCACTTATGCCCTTTCTCCAAATCAGCTCTAGCCTGGTTAGTCTAATTTTCAGGTCTTGTACATTAATATAACACCCACTCTCCAGTGACCGACTGTCATATCCTTGCAAAGTTGATGGAATGGCTGTAGATCACAAACATTTGAATCCCTTGCAAATGGCGGCTGCTGGAGAACTCTAACTATCCTCTCCCAAATCCTGGCCATCCGCCACACCATGTAAGGGAGTGGGGATCCACCCTCTCTCCATCATGGGCAGAGGGATGTATGACGTTACAACGCATACCATTACAACTACCTACCATTACAAGCACTATGCGTTGTAATGGTATGCGTTGTAATGGTCGCGTTGTAATGGTAGGTAGTTGTAATGGTATGCGTTGTAACGTCATACATCCCTCTGCCCATGATGGAGAGAGGGAGCATATTCCAAAATGGTATGGATAATCTCAGGCCCTCCAATACTTGTCAGGTGTTGCGGCTGCCATAATTCCTAAATAATGAAACTGATCTACCTCACATTGCAGACACAAACCAAGCAGCTGTCAGCATGTCAACTTTCCCAAGTAAAAATGAATGGTCTTTCACTTGTTGACACGGATGTCAGCCACTCCATCAACTGGTCCAAGATAGTGCATCAATCGTGGAACTGAGGTCCTAGGCGATCAGAGATAAAAAAAGTGAATCATCCACTTTTAGTGAGACCAGGTAAGCAGTGCCTCCTATAGTAATCCGATAGCCACCGAGTTCTGCCTGAAGCTTGGTGGCTAGTGCTTCGAGGGCCAGAACAAACAGGTGGAGGGGGAGAGTGGACATCCCTGCGGGGGTACCCTGCCCAATATTCCAATTATGAAAGACAGTACAGCCCAAACTCACAGAACAACGGGCCGAAGCCCATCGACCTAAGAACCTCCACCAAACGTGTCCTACTCTGCGTATCAAAAACTTTCTCTCAATTGACCACAACCAGGGAAAGCCCCTTCTCATTCTGTGCAACTGAATGAAGAACATGGGTAAGTCTACGAATATTCATAGTTATGCTATGTCCTGGAATGAACCCACATTGATCCTCATGCAGCAGCCACCCCACCACCTATTGCAGTCGTCAATAGACCAGGTTCTCGCACAGTACTTTAGCATTCAAGTTAGCCATGGTAAATGATCAACAGGCCGATGGGTCTGCTGGATTACCATCTGGCATGGGCATCATGCAAATTATGCTCCTTCACATAGTGAGAAGAAGAATCCCTGGAGATTTTCAGCAATCTCACAGACAACTGCAGTGCAAACATTTGATAGAATTCTGTCGGGAAGTCATCACCTTCTGGTACTTTACTATTGACTGCAACACCTCCCGTAATTCTTCTAGCGTAATATCAGCCTCAAGCAGCTCCAACATCCCCTACTGGAAGTGCTTGCATATCCGCCAGCACTGGGAATGCCTCTATTAGATCAGGTGAGCTAGCATGCATATTCTGGTATAAGGCCTACATGTGCTCCTGAAAAGCATATGTAATTGCCTATTGCATCACAGCCAAAGCACCACCTAGGATCTAGGTGAAGCACAGGAGGTGGGCACTCTGACGTCGCAGCATCAAGGCATGCCACCCACTAGCTTTATCCACTTCTCTATGCAACCTTTGCCTGTATTCCTTAAAGGTCAGTCCATCTAATCGGTCCCAGATTTCACCCAGTCTGCGCTGAACCTCCAACTTCCTCTCCTGGGATTCCATTTTATGTTGCTATATTTCAGTCAGCCAGGCTAGCTTGAACCCAGTGGCGCAGCGAGAAAGGGATCCACGGCTGGGCATACCTTTGGCCACTTAGGGCGAACATAGCAAATACACAAGATGATGGACAGAGTGCTAAAACCTTTCAACTACTCACCCTCAGTTTTTTGCCCGATTGGTCTATTGGGTGGAAATATTACTGCATAGTTTCTATGTTTTTCCCCAGGCTGGGGTTTGGGAAGGGGTTCAAATGCATTTCATGGCACAGAAAGTTTAATGTTGTGTAATGTTCCCATATATAGTATGTATGCTTTTCCCGTCCTTCTGTTTAGTTGGTGTTCCTTGAGCATACAAGGTTCGCTTTTGGTTACTCTTTGTAGTGCCATGAGGACATGGTATAGGATAATTTCACAGAATGTCGGTTTTACCCTTTTAAAAACGTAACTAGGTTGATATTGCGTGTATGCTAGAGACACCTTACAGATGCTGAGTCCATTAAGATGTGGAAGAAATGGAGAGGTCAGCTTTATTCCGCTACATTTCCCTAATATTCCAGATGCCCCATCTATCTGGGTTGGCACAGGAGTGCCCTGTCACCTCACCTTTGGAGTCAGATGTAGAGGGCAGATACATACTACTCCATGCATCCTGGAGGAGAGGAAATATGTGTTCTGAATACATATGCACAAAATACTGACGATATGAAATGTTTATAGAGTGCAAGACCTGACCTCTGATTATAAAGAGGTGCAGATTACATGAGCTGTAGATTGTGATTGTGTACTAGATGGCACATTAGCCACCAAAACGTCACACAAAGCCGGGAATGACAGCTGGCCTTTGGAAGTAATGCCCAACACCAGTTTTATTCATGGCTGGAGGGTTCTACATCTGGTGGTCAAGGCATATTCTTGTCATTCACTGATACATAACACCTTCAGTCGCTTCAATTAGCTCTTGGTGGCTATTATTCCAGTCTCCGAGTTGCTCTCTGGCAAATATTTGGGCAGGCTCTTATCAGACCTCTCTCCGTTACTGATGTAATGTACGTGGGGGAGTGTGGGGGGAGGGGGGAGGTCAGTCACCTGCTGGGAAATCCTGTCTGATGTACTGATAGCTGCTGCATGCTTGGACGCTTTCGATACTGTGCTCACGGCCTATTAGGAGGACAACTGGGGACTAGCACCTCCAGGGCGAATGAATGGGAAGCAATGAAAGCTGTGATGAGGGGAATATAGTCGCTTAACTTGTTACTTTTTGTGAACTGCAGGTATGTTTGGGGAATCCATGCTGGACTGGGAGGCTACTTACCCTTGATATCTGTGCAACATTATTTCAAAGTCATTCTTGTTAGCAAAAGTGTTTGAAGTTGTGCACGCCGTCGAAATGAGAACTGCATCTCTTCACGTAAATATCTGGACTCCCATCTCGCCTGTCTTCAATCACTACACTGGCCACTACATTGGCAATCATGTATATTGCATTGCGAGCCATCCATGGACCACTCTTCCTCCAGCATAAACTCCACACCTACTGCAAAAGTATATCACTACAGCCAACTCTTGACTGTGCCTTGCACTGGTAGCAGCTCCTTGCAAGGTCACCCTGCCAAGTTCTAGGGTTCCACTAGAACATTAGACAGAAACCTCGAATTCTAGAGGACATTAAAAACCCGTCTCTGACCTCTTACGCAAATTTATGAGTCTTATCTACTCTGGCAAATAAAGCAGGGGTCGGCTGCATCCTCCAACCCTAGCCATTTGCCTGGCTACCAGTTTGGTATACGTAAATAGGACAAAAACCCTTTATGCCCGGCGTTCGAACCAGGGTACAATGTTAGAAACAGAACAACAGTTCTGTCAGTCGAATCCAATCACAGTTCTGCACCAGTTGTGTGTGGAGCCACTACCATCTACATTTAAATCATCATTATGAATCAGAAGGGCCTTTTGGATTCTAATTAAATTGAAATTGTATCCTCCTCTGTATATACAAACATTAGTGAGAGTGATTACGATGCAGTGCTCAAAGGTTAAGGCGCTGTGACAATGTAAAAAATGATCCACAAAATAAATACACACTCAGGCCTGCTTGCAATTACACAGGTTTGAAATCCAATCATAACTGTTCCTTTTAGAACTACAAATCTTCGGTATATTACCCCTGAGTTTTTGTCAACAAACGTTTCGACCCAATCTGTCATTTTAAAGGGTCTTCATCAGGACGTGAAATGCTCCATCTCTCGCCTACACCAAGGGCGGTACAAAAAGGCTACAGAGAGGCCTTTCAGCCACAAAACCCCACCCCCTTAGTCAGGGGGAAACGGACATACGTCAACACCTGTATTCAAGGCACTGTGTTTCGGGATATGTTGTGTGTGTTACAGATAATCAATCATCCACTAGGTAATTGCTGCAGGACAAACACAATCATAGCACGTTATAGGACCCCTTAATGTAAGGTAACCCATGTGTTTGGTCGGAGCCACCTTCTGAGTGAATATATGGAGTGCAAACACTGTAGAGCCCTCCTTGAAACCTGACCAATGGAGAGCACGGTGTACAATTGCCGTTGACATAAAAGACTCACTATTTCTTTCATACTCACGAATACGGGAAAGTCTTGTGCAATATTCGCTTAAGAAGATATGTCACAAACCACTTAAGCATACAATGTGTTGAAATAGGAAGGAAAAAAAGGCTGATCCTGCTGTTCGGTGTGGACGGCCTTATTTGTGAAGCAAGTTTTTGTCGACTGCTTCTATTACGTATCAACAAGGAGAGAGGTAGGGAGAAGGGAACACTTTTATTCCCCACTGGTCATCAAAAACAACAACAAAAGAGTGTTCGTAGCTCATTGGGAAGGCGAGATTCAGAGCACTAAGAGAAAAACAACACCCATGGGGTGTTATAGAAAGCCCTCACTCACCGACCTAGTCGGTGACATGCTTCATCATTGGGCCCCACTGGGAGTGGCCGAGTGCCACCCCAGTGTGCTTCAACGCCAGATTTACTGCGGAGCGGGTAATGTGAAGTCGTGAGTGGCTAGGTGGTTGTATAGGTGAATAAAGGAAGTGTAAGTGGTGAGGTTAAAAATGTCTTAATTGTATCAACAAATTCCTTTATTGCCTGATCAATAAGACATATATAAAATATGTGTAGGAAAATGAGCCCAATAGATTGAATGGCTTGTTTGCTATAGATTTACGTGCTGGTCAACATGTTTCTGCCAATGTTGGTGTTAATTTACCTGGCATTCGTCAGGACCTATAGTGTACTAAACCCCGGCGGTATGGACACGCTAAGGCCCACCCTACCAAAGGACGTGAAAGTAAAAAGTTATGTCAAAAAAGTGCAACAAAATAATAGGTACTCGCAATTTTGGAGACCACGCATAAATTAAAATGCACCTGTGGAGGAAAGGGAGACAGACACACATGAAAAAGACATACAAACAATTAGATATCTTAAATCAGAGGTGTGTCAATTGTCAACAGTGACTCTGTGCTCTGGTGATACCAACCACACATTCCCACATTGGGGACTAGCAGTGAATTCGGGGCTCCGCCTGTGGGTATGTGCAGGTCTGCGGTAGTGTACAGCAGACCTATAATGCCTTAATCGATGGACTAGGCTCTGATTGATAGGCACAAGGATTGTCCATCGAAGCGCGTGTGTGTATGAGAACGCCTGCAGCCTGTGAGCTATTAGTGATAACAAAATACTAGCGCTACACATCCGGAACTGCGCTTGGTATAGTGCGTGGGAGCAAGTGAAGGATCAATGGGCCAAAGGCCAGTGAACTCTGTTTAGTGCAGGCGAAGTTAAAACAAAAAATAAAAACTTATTAAAAAAGGGTTCTCACTTGACAGGTGAGATTCTATCACACCATAGACCTCGGGGAGGGGGTGGTGACGCAATTGGCACACCCTAGGGGAGGAGGGGAACACAGGGGTTAGACTACATCAAGTGCGCGAAAAGGGAAGCAAACTACTTAGCTGGTAGCGATTCCGTGGCGTTTCAAGCACTTACGCCCTCAGCATCAAGCACCCGCTTGGTACCTGCTACTACCCTCGGAAACCGGGTCTCGTGGATGCAGGGCTGAGACCGGTGCTGGGATAATATGGACAGAAAGCGAGGACGCTTGCGTTTCCTGGGTGGGCGGGGCCTGCGTGGGAGCGCGTAGCCAGAGCCAATCGGTGGCCGCGCTGTAGTGAGGATAGGAGGACGTCTCAGAGAAGACTAGAGCGGAGAAAATGTTATCGCGATGAAATTCCTGAAACTTTATTGAATCCCGTGCTAGTGTGAAACACCACACGCGGGGGGTAGCAGCCTGTGCAGGCGGTACAGTTTTAACAAAGGCGGCTAGAACGGATGCATTATCCAGAATACATAACGCATGTTTAAACAACCTGTGCACACGGTGCAGTGCAGATGGTACAGTTATTGAATGGATACATTAGTCTGAACACAAAGCGCATGACCATGGTGATCATAGCGTATGTGAATATGTGCAGAGACCATTATAAACCCGGTGACCACCATAAAAGGCCGGGGTTCTCCTAGGACCAGTGCATACTGGACTCAGTCTTCCCTAGTGAGGGTACCGCAAGAATGATGACATTCTATGCCTAAAGGGAGGTCCCATGTGGGGACCAGGGCGAGATTCAAGGTCCGAGAGTTGACCATGTGACACGAGATGGTGGGATCAATGCTGCCAGAATGTGGGGAGATGTTCCCACTGTGTATGCTCAAGAGTAGCCAAGTGGCAGAACACATATAGGCCGGCCAGAGGCTAATGGTCATGTCCGATGCTGATTGGCTCAAAAGGATGCAGTGGGATCTACAGGGGGACTGGAGTAGTTCATTTGAGGATAGATGACCACGGGATTTCATTGTTAAGTCCGTGGATGTGGGTACCCAAACGGTACACCGAAAGAGTCTGTCAGTAATATTTGTGCCTCCGTTTATTTGCTCAATTACGGTCCACCTTAGATCATTTGTGGTATGGTTAGTCTGCAAAAAATGGTCACTCATTTTGGTTGAAGCTTTTCTGCATCTTATGTTGCTCCTGTGTTCACAGATCCTCTGTTTGAATTTCCTCGTTGTCATCCCGATATTTCGTAGCTCGCAGGGACATGTGATTAGATAAATCACATTGGCAGATTTGCAGTTGGTGTGGGTTTTCTGTATCCAGGTTTTCCCTTGTTCTAGTGAGAGGGTTTTGGTGGCTGCCGTCAAATGGCTAACACTGCAGTTGGAGCAAGGGAAGTGTCCCGTGATTTTGGGCAGGCCCCATGCATCAGTGATGCTCCGGATTGGGGTGTCTGTGGTCTCTTTCGGTCGGATGTGTACTAGGGCATCCTTCAGGCTGTGTCCTTTTCTGAAAAAAAACAACGGTTTTTCCCATGTCTTTTTTGTGCTTGTGACAATTTTCCCGTTTTTGTTGATGGATTTTTTCATCAAGTTAGAAAGACTGCTGCTGTAAGTAGTCACACAAGTCAATGGTGGCTCCTCAGGGGTTCTCTCAGAGGTCTCAAGGAAGGCTTCCCGTGGTTGATTACGTGCCCGTTTGAAGCCCTTGCTAAGGATGTTGCTCGGGTATCCTCTTGCTTCCAGTTGGTGAGACCTGAAGACTGTTGTTTAACCCCTTCGATGCTGTTGACGGAACGGTTCCGTCATGCACGTCGGTTGAGCTGTGCGGATGACGGAACCGTTCCGTCATGACTCCGCCCACGCAAGGCGGGGTCAGCATGGGCGGGGAATTCGCGCCGCAGCGATGCGGTTAAAGTCCTCAAAGTTGCTGCAGTTTCGTCTAATCCTCAGATATTGGCCATAGGGTAGATTTTCCTTCAGGGGGCGAGGGTGAAAACTGGTGAATTCTAGCAGATTGTTTTTCGCGGTGAGTTTGTAATGGGTTTTTGTCATGAGAGATGTACCTGTGTTGGTGATGACCACGTCCAGGAAGACCACTTCGGTCAAACTGACTGTGTTGGTAAACCTGAGGTTTTTTCTACCGTGTTGATCCATTCCAGGAACTCGTCGATATCGCCTCCAAAAATAAATATTTGGGGCGAAAGGTTTGGTGGTCGGCAGAATGTGTCTAGCCTCGAAATCATAGACATACAGGCCCGCTACACTGGGGGCGAAAGTGCTGCCCATAGACGTCCCGAAGCACTGGAGCTAGAGCTGACCTTTGTACGCGAAGAAGTTCTCCTTAAGTGGGATGGTCGCACAGTCCAGGATAAACTTATTTGGGGTGTTGTATTCCCAGGTTATTGAATCCAGAGCTGAGCCTAGTACCCTGATGGTGTCATCCTGAGGGATGCTAGTGTATAGGCTCTCTATGTCCAGAGTAGCCAAAATCACTGTGTCCTCTTCAAAGGACATGGTTTGTAAGAGCTGGAGGAGACTTTTTGTATCCTTTAAGTAGGTGGGGGTGTGGTCACAAAAGATCGAGAGTGGTCAAGAGTATAGAGCCAGAGTGGTTCAAGTATAGAGCCAATGCCTGACACTATTGGGCGTCCTGGAGGCGGAGACTTGTTTTGTGTGTCTTTGGCAGCGTGTAAAAATATGGGACAGTGCCTTTGCTCTTTGTCAGAAAATCTGCCTCGTTTTTAGATAGATGCCCATTCTCTTCTGCTTCCTTAACCATGTCGATAATGCGACCCTGAAGTTCCGCGGAGGGGTCTTGGTTAAGAGGGGTGTAATTCCTTGTGTCGTTCAATAGTTCCTGACAGACTTTGTCACAGTCAGTAGTGTTCTGAACTACTATCCCGCCACCCTTATCTGCAGGTTTCAATGTGATCGCCATGTCGTTTTACAGGCTTTCCGGGGCTAGGTACTCAGCAGTGTTAAAGTTGCCAAATGTGATAGGCTCTTGGCATGACTCTAGGTTCTGGAGGACTGCTTGTTCGAAGGCTATGATAGCTGCGGGTACTGAGTGGGGTGGTGGTGTGAAAGTTGACTTGGTCCGGACACTTTTGTCCCCATTCCGGAGAGCCGCATTGGGATCATCCTTTCCTTCAAAGAAGGCCTTCAATTTTAGTTTTCTGAAGAACTCGGCGAGTTCGCATTGCAACTTGAACTTATCGGGCGTGCCGTAGGAACAAAACCTAGGCCTTTTTCTAGGACCTTCAATTGTATAGGTGTTAGTTCTGTGTCCGATAGATTGGTGACAAGACTCACCACGTTCCCTGGCCGCTCGTTCCAGGAAGCGGTGTCTTGCTCCGGGTGTGGTTGGCTACCGGGTCTTCTGTATCCCAGGATACCTGGTTGTTGGTCCCTCTTCTCTTGCCTCTTCCTCTCCGGCCCCTCTCTAAAAAAGGCAGCTGGTACTGGGCCTGGTACTGAGGTGGTTGCCAGGCGGGGTTCCACCCCATTGGTGGAAACTGTGGTTGGTGGAAGGGGAAGGGGGCGGTCCTCATCCTGGTGGAAATGCTGATGGCCATCTGGGTTGTTGATTGTAGTACCCAGGTCTACCTCGGTTGCCTCTATTTCCTCGTCTCTGTCCTAGTCGATTGGACCCATTGCTGGACCCGCTGCTGTTTGAGGAGTTGTCATCAGAGTAGTCAGTGTCTTTCTTGTTCCTTGCCGGTGGGGTAAAGTTGGGGTCAGCGTAAGGGTAGATTTTATTGAATTCAAATTGTTTAAGGTTCTTTTGGAACTTGCTGACTTTCGACTGCATCAAGTTCTCCTTGTAGTCGTTCAGTTCGCTGTTGATCTCGTCAAACTTCTTCTTGTAGCCAGTCACAGTCGTCCGGAACTGGGATTCTGTCTCCTGAATTTCGACCTTCAGTGCCTCAGATAGGCGTAAAGCAGTTTTAATAATTAAGACGAGCCAATCACGCGTGCAGTGCCACGCGATAATGGCCCATTCTTTGCGGAAGGTGGCGTCATTAAGAAAAATTCGGGGGGCATTGGTCACCAGGAGCCCTCGTGGTGCCGTATTAGATGTCAGGTACTGCTTGAGAATTGTTCCATGCAGAATGGTGCGAATGCGGTCCCGTTTCTGCTCGGTAAGTTTGTCCCAATCCGAAGTGTGGGCAATGGCTTGAAAGTTGCAGGGTCAGACTAAAAAGAGGAATCGGACATGATTGCCTCTATTTCGGCTTCAGAGTAGGTAAGTCCCAGGTTCGCCATGGTGTGGAGGTCAATGGTGGTTTCGTGAGAAGGGAAAAATAGAGGCTGGAAATAGACAGGTGTATCTACCAGCTTGGGCTGAAAAGGACTCTCACAGCTGTGCGATGCTAATTATGTATCAACAAGGAGAGGGGTAGGGAGAAGGGAACACTCTTATTCCCCACTGGTCATCAAAAACAACAACAAAAGAGTGTTCGTAGCTCATCGGGAAGGCGAGATTCAGAGCACTAAGAGAAAAACAACACCCATTTGGTGTTATAGAAGGCCCTCACTCACCGACCTAGTCAGTGACATGCTTCATCATTGGGCCCCACTGGGAGTGGCCGAGAACACTACTGACTATGACAAAGTCTGTCAGGAACTATTAAACGACACAAGGAATTACACCCCTCTTAACCAAGACCCCTCCGCGGAACTTCAGGGTCGCATTATCAACATGGTTAAGGAAGCAGAAGAGAATGGGTTTCTATCTAAAAACTTGGCAGATTTTCTGACAAGGAGCAAAGGCACTATTCCATATTTTTAAACGCTGCCAAAGACACACAAAAATAAGTCTCCGCCTCCAGGGCGCCAAATAGTGTCAGGCATTGGCTCTATACCTGAACCACTCTCGATCTTTTGTGACCATTTCCTAAAACCGATCATCCAAGACACCCCCACCTACTTGAAGGATACAAAAAGTCTCCTCCAGCTCTTACAAACCATGTCCTTTGAAGAGGACACAGTGATTTTGGCTACTCTGGACATAGAGAGCCTATACAATAGCATACCTCAGGATGACCCCGTCAGGGTACTAGGCTCAGCTCTGGATTCAATAACCTGGGAATACAACACCCCAAAGAAGTTTATCCTGGACTGTGCGACCATCGCATTTAAGGAGAACTTCTTCGCTTACAAAGGTCAGCTCTACCTCCAGTGCTTCGGGACGTCTATGGTCAGCACTTTTGCCCCCAGTGTAGCGGGCCAGTATGTCTATGATTTCGAGGTTAGACACATTCTGCCCACCACCAAACCTTTCGCCCCAAATATTTATTTTTGAAGGCGATATATCGAAGACATCCTCCTAATTTGGAAAGGGAGCAGGGCCCTCCTCTAGGAGTTCCTGGAATGGATCAACACGGCAGACAAAAACCTCAGGTTAACCAACACAGTCAGTTTGACCGAAGTGGTCTTCCTGGACGTGGTCATCACCAACACAGGTACATCCCTCATGACAAAAACCCATTACAAACCCACAGCGAAAAACAATCTGCTAGAATTCACCAGTTTTCACCCTAGCCCCCTGAAGGAAAATCTACCCTATGGCCAATATCTGAGGATTAGACAAAACTGCAGCAACATTGAGGATTTTAAACAACAGTCTTCAGGTCTCATCAACAAACTGCAAGCAAGAGGATACCCGAGCAACATCCTTAGCAAGGGCTTCAAACGGGCACGTAATCAACCTTGGGAAGCCCTCCTTGAGACCTCTGAGAGAACCCCTGAGGAGCCACCATTGATTTACGTGACTACTTACAGCAGTCTTTCTAACCTGATGAAAAAATACATCAACAAAAACGGGAAAATTGTCACAAGCACAAAAAAGACATGGGAAAAAACGTTGTTTTCTTTCAGAAAAGGACACAGCCTGAAGGATGCCCTAGTACACATCCGACCGAAAGAGACCACAGACACCCCAATCCGGAGCATCACTGATGCATGGGGCCTGCCCAAAATCACGGGACACTTCCCTTGCTCCAACTGGAGTGTTTGCCATTTGACGGCAGCCACCAAAACCCTCTCACTAGAACAAGGGAAAACCTGGATACAGAAAACCCACACCAACTGCAACTCTGCCAATGTGATTTATCTAATCACATGTCCCTGCGAGCTACGAAATATCGGGATGACAACGAGGAAAGTCAAACAGAGGATCTGTGAACACAGGAGCACCATAAGATGCAGAAAAGCTTCAACCAAAATGAGTGACCATTTCTTGCAGACTAACCATACCACAAACGATCTAAGGTGGACCATAATTGAGCAAATAAACGGAGGCACAAACATTACTGACAGACTCTTTGAGAAAGAGCAGAGGTGGGTGTACCGTTTGCGTACCCACATCCACGGACTTAACGATGAAATCCCGTGGTCATCTATCCTCAAATGAACTACTCCAGTCCCCCTGTAGATCCCACTACATCCTTTTGAGCCAATCAGCATCGGATATGACCAGTAGCCTCTGGCCGGCCTATATGTGTTCTGCCACTTGGCTACTCTTGAGCATACGCAGTGGGAACATCTCCCCGCATTCTGGCAGCATTGATCCCTCCATCTCGTGTCACATGGTCAACTCTCAGACCTTGAATCTCGCCCTGGTCCCCACATGGGACCTCCCTTTAGGCATAGAATGTCATCATTCTTGCGGTACCCTCACTAGGGAAGACTGAGTCCAGTATGCACTAGTCCTAGGAGAACCCCGGCCTTTTATGGTGGTCACCGGGTTTATAATGGTCTCTGCACATATTCACATACGCTATGATCACCATGGTCATGCGCTATGTGTTCAGACTAATGTATCCATTCAATAACTGTACCATCTGCACTGCACCATGTGCACAGGTTGTTTGGACATGCGTTATGTACTCTGAATAATGCATCCGTTCTAGCCGCCTTTGTTAAAACTGTACCGCCTGCACAAGCTGCTACCCCCCACGTGTGGTGTTTCACACTAGCATGGGATTCAATATAGTTTCAGGAATTTCATTGCGGTAACATTTTCTCCGCTCTAGTCTTCTCTGAGACGTCCTCCTATCCTCACTACAGCGCGGCCACCGATTGGCTCTGGCCACGCGCTCCCACGCAGGCCCCGCCCACCCAGTTAACGCAAGCGTCCTCGCTTTCTGTCCATATTATCCCGGCACCAGTCTCAGCCCTGCATCCACGAGACCCGGTTTCCGAGGGTAGTAGCAGGTACCAAGCGGGTGCTTGATGCTGAGGGCATAAGTGCTTGAAACGCCACGGAATCGCTACCAGCTAAGTAGTTTGCTTCACTTTTCTCGCATTTGATGTAGTCTAACCCCTGTGTTCCCCTCCTCCCCTAGGGTGTGCCAATTGCGTCACCACCCCCCTCCCGAGGTCTATGGTGTGATAGAATCTCACCTGTCAAGTGAGAACCCTTTTTTAATAAGTTTTTCTTTTTTGTTTTACCTTCGCCTGCACTAAACAGAGTTCACTGGCCTTTGGCCCATTGATCCTTCACTTGCTCCCACGCACTATACCAAGCGCAGTTCCGGATGTGTAGCGCTAGTATTTTGTGATCACTTATAGCTCACTGGCTGCAGGCGCTCTTATACACACACGCGCCTCGATGGGCGCATCCTTGTGCCTATCGATCAGAGCCTAGTCCATCGATTAAGGCATTATAGGTCTGCTGTACACTACCGCAGACCTGCACATACCCACAGGCGGAGCCCCGAATTTACCGCTAGTCCCCAATGTGGGAATGTGTGGTTGGTATCACCAGAGCACAGAGTCACTGTTGACAATTGACACACCTCTGATTTAAGATATCTAATTGTTTGTATGTCTTTTTCATGTCTGTCTGTCTCCCTTTCCTCCACAGGTGCATTTTAATTTTTGCGTGGTCTCCAAAATTACGAGTACCTATCATTTTGTTGCACTTTTTTGACATAACTTTTTACTTTCACGTCCTTTGGTAGGGTGGGCCTCAGCGTGTCCATACCTCCGGGGTTTAGTACACTATAGGTCCTGACGAATGCCAGGTAAATTAACACCAACATTGGCAGAAACATGTTGACCAGCACGTAAATCTATAGGAAACAAGCCATTCAATCTATTTGGCTCAGTTTTCCTACACATATTTTAATATGTCTTATTGATCAGGCAATAAAGGAATTTTTTGATACAATTAAGACATTTTTAACCTCACCACTTACACTTCCTTTATTCACCTATACAACTACCTAGCCACTCACGATTTCACATTACCCGCTCCGCAGTAAATCTGGCGTTGAAGCACACTTGGGTGGCACTCGGCTACTCCCAGTGGGGCCCAATGAAGAAGCATGTCACCGACTAGGTCGGTGAGTGAGGGCTTTCTATAACACCCCATGGGTGTTGTTTTTCTCTTAGTGCTCTGAATGTCGCCTTCCCGATGAGCTACGAACACTCTTTTGTTGTTGTTTTTGACTGCTTCTATTAGTCACCTGTCGGTGGATTGAGTCCCTTTGTTAAGCCACCTCTGTATTTAGTTGTATTAGGACACCAACGAGACGGCTGTACGAGGTTTGCGTTTACTTAGGCTGAAGCATTATTTCCTCAGATTGAGTCACCAAGTTGAGCCACCTCCTTTTACCCAGGGCTTTAAGTGGGGTGGGTCCTGCCAGTGCTCAGCACCGGCAGTTCTAGATAGCAGGTGCTGAGAAGGATGCCCTCATCCTCAGAGTGTAAAGCAAATATTAACTCTGCAGCAGTACCACCCTTCCCTGCCCTGGATGTCACTTCAAAGAGACTCTTTGTAGTTCTTTGAAGCTTGTTCAATATTATATACAACAAAGCCATAGTTGTTGCTTATTTATCTTATGCAACTAATACCCATTGACAAAGCCAGTAGTCCTGGCTTGTTGTAGCCGTAATGTTACTTGTTGTATTATATGTCTGGAAGCAATGACAGAAGCAGCAAAATACCAGTGGGGCAGCACAGATTTTTTTTAGCTTACGTGTTTTTAAGCCACACCCTTAATTATATTTCTTTTAAGAGACCTCCCAGTTTTTTATCCCACTTAAAGCCCTGCTCATACCCTTGTATAAGACACGATGGGCGGCTTTGCCGGGCCCTTTAATATCTAGGTTTTCAGCCATGTTTCCACCTCCGAGGGCCGCGATTCGTCGTAGCTACACTGTCCCACCCAGTAGATGTTTGTGTGACACGTTCATTTGTTACACCGTCGCCGCGCGCCCTGACCAGTTTGGAGCACATGACATGACCCTCACACACTTCTCATGTATGCATCACGACAAACAACAACAATTAACTCTGATTTGGACATCCGAAGTCTCATCGGGGGCATGCAGCACTGCAAACGTTTTACAGTACCTTGAATGCTATCACTCTAAAACTTTCCCGCCGTCACAAGTGATGGTGTCACTTAAAATCCCTGAAAGATTCCTCTGCCTTTAATTAATTCTGTTAGTTCTGCAGGCCCGATTTCCGGGCACCTGTCTGTCGAGCTTCACCATAACTCAATCAATCGATACACTATTTTCACCCACGTTGTTTCTTTTTGCCTCTTGCTGCACGGTCAGAATCCTAAAATCGTGAGCACGTACACTATAAGACGTAATGTAATGATCGTGCGTGTCCTGTAATCATTAAAGCACTTTATCGCTACTTGTTCAGGATTTTATATGAGGAACAGTAAATAAACAAGAAACGTTGGTTGAAAGAGAGTCAGGCCCGGAAAAACAGACGTAGAAACGGCTCAAACTTACAGAAATGGTGAAACTTTTGTTCGTGGAATTCAAAGAATTTCAGAGGCGCAATACGGAAATTGTGACTAATTTAGGAACAGTGGGAACCATTTATTGGATACAGGCGGCTTAACACAGTTAGACGGCAGGGGGCGCGCTTGAGCTATGTACACGGAAAGACCTCCTTGCACGTCCCACAGTCACTGTGGGAGAGGGGACGCCCTGCGAAGCGCCCCACTGCTTTCCGAAGTCACTTTTGTGTATTCTAAGTACAGCCTGCATGAAGAAATAAGCGCTACGGCGTGGCCAAAATTCGTCACGCAAAGCTACGGGAACCGACAAAAGAACCCCATACACAAATATACTCGCTCAAAGAGAAAGAGGCATGTTGAGACTATAATTATCCACGTTTCCACTAGGGAAATAATGAATGTCGTCACACACTTTAGAAATCCTGGCTTCATGGTAATTTCAGTACATAAACCTTTCCGCGAAGATGCCACGAGGGGTCACCTTTACCAGATTCATATAAAAGGCATCTCCGAACTCGTTCACTCTAGTTCCTGTCCTTTCCAACGATTAAAATAAAGTTTCTATCTAGGCATACCTATAATAAAAAAAAATGTATTGAATTATTGATTGTCAACTTGGGCTTCAAAACTGATCCATTCACTAAATCGGGCACCATCAGGGCCGTACACAGAACAAAAAGGATCCCTGGCAAAAATGCTTCAACCAGCCGCGCTCTTTTGTTCGGGAAACCCTATATTAGGTTTTTAAGACACTGTTTTTAAAGCCTAAGCAAACAGAGTAAGGTCCACTGGAAGCAGCTGAGCAGCAAATCATACAATATCTTTATGTTTAAGTACTAAAAGCCCAGATTATGAGGCTGTTAACCAATGCATGGTTCGTAAATAAGTACCTAATATGTAATAAGACATGGGTGGAAAGGAGAACCCTTCAGGGATATGACGCCGGCTTGCTCTGGAGCTGGAATGTGGGACCACGGTGGACCACAGTGAGGCCTACACTCCACTTTCACTGGGGAGATAGCTGGAAAAACATTTGCTTATAGCCGTTCATAAGTCTACAGAATAATAAAATGTGCACTATTGCCACTCCCAGCTCAAACGAATCCCTAAGATCCAGCCATCTCCTCTCAGAGATGCCCACCAGCAGGATCAGGAGACTTGAGCATTCAAGATATACCTTCCCTACAGATATGCACACAAACCTCTCCCAAGCCACCCTTTAACTGTCCCCTTACAATTAAAAATTAAGATTCCAGAACAACGTTCTACATTCATTGTAACTACACATAAGACACTCCATCTCCGAAAGCACAACAAAGGTCAACATTTCAATCCCACCAGCCCCAGGACAACCACATCTCATAAAACCTGGTGCAAAGGCAGTAAAACCCGGATTATTCCAAAGACATTTCTTCCTGTGGAGGATCCTCTGTGGTGATCTGTTTGCATCTGATCCCAGAACCTTTTTCTTTAATTAGTTTCCCTGCACCTCCGTTAACAATCTTATTTCGTTTACACCACCAGGATTGTCTCTCACAGTGGTCACTGTGGTGTTATCTGTGATGCCTCATTAAAGCTGTTCTTTTGCATCTAAACTATTTGTTTATTCTATTTCTTCGCTTGTATTACGCAAATTGACACTTTGTAAAGTGCTCTCTTTTCTACTTAGATCTGGTTTGCACTACATACAACTGCAACTAAATCAATAAATAAATAGAGTGCCCCCCAGCTGCAGACTAGGTTTCATTTGCTAGATGTTGACCTCCAAAGATAAAAGATAGATAAGGGCAAAACCGAACTGGACTCCACACATTGGATGACCCCCCCAACAGCAACAGATACTGGTTTCCTAATCTGACAGGACAACAGACACACTGGGGCATCTTTTGTTTTTGGTTTATCTGTGGGATGATGATTTTGCGGAGTTGTTTAGGAAGAACGTGCAGAATGACTGAGAAATTATGAACAGTGACATGATGAAGCAGGGATATCTAATATGATGAGGTGAACATAGATTTCTTTTCAAAGCGGTGTGATTGCCTCCAAAACATATATGGATTGGGCTGAGACTCCCAAGACTATCCATGCTTTCACAGGATCCAAGGCGTTCCATGCTTTTGCAAAGAGTCAAACTATCCTTACTTTCATAGGGAGTCAAAAATAGCCACCCATGAACAGGTAGTCAAGACTACCTGGGCTTTCAAATGACAACAATACTACCCAGGCGTATTCAAGTAATGTAATCCCACAAATAGATATAACTTCTTTTATTAAGCAAGTAGCAGCACAAGAGAGTCTCCTCTGCTGTCCCGGAGCAACGGGCAAAGCGAACCACACTGACCTCACACTGTGCCTGCTTACATATAAACATGCCCACTCCCCACTGTATTCCAGGTCTCGCCCATCTGTTGTTGCAACAACATCGTCTTTGCTTCGCTGCCTCCCACAGAGTTAAACCTCTCACACTGCTCTGCATGGCACTGTGGGCCCACAACATTTCATCCACTGCATCTTTTACATTCTTTCTAGCACTTACAGCCAACTAGTCTGTGCCAGTCAGAAAACGATTGGCGAGTTCTACCACACTGTTGCTTTGAGCATTATACAAAGCAGTCCTTACTTTCTTTATGCTTTATGCATTAACATTTTTTACATCATATTAGAGCTAAGTTGTGTACATTATCCGTAACTAAAAACCTTCTCTATTAAATAATGTTGGACTCAGTATTAACATTCTTCAGTAATGAAATTCCAGTGAATCTGCAACATCTGAACATCGGAATAGCGGGAGTGGCTTGCTGTCGGCCAATATCTAAGAGACTCCTGCTGGTGCTTATAATCAAGCTTATTGGGTGTTGAGACTTAAGTGCGTGGATTCTTGAAAGTGAGCAGGATTGAGCAGGCTGATGACGGCTTAATCTTTGACCACTGGTGGACTGTCATCATGGGGCATATTATCAACAAGTAGCGATATTTATCGCTAATTGAGCTTAGCGACATTTTTTCTATCGCCGGGTTTCGCCTGATTTTAATCGCAGAGATAACGTGCTATTAGCAACGTTTATCTCAAATGCGATAACATTTTAGGCATTAGCGGCGAAATGCGTAAATATCGCTGGTAATCCAGCGATATTCACGCATTATCGCCAATGGGGACTTAGCCAGAATATCCACCTCCCATTGGATATAATGGCTAAGAACTGGTCTGAGCAGGCGTTCGTTTTCAGCAATATTCGCGCTTAGCGTGAATATTTTAATCGCTACGCCTGCGTTGATAATAGGTGATAGCGATGTTAGCGACTGATTTCAGTTGCTAACAGGTTGGGTACGCCCACTTTGCATGTCATTAGCGATAAATATTGCTGACATGCAAAGCGGGCCCCAAACCACTCGCTATCGCCTACAAACTGTCGCTAACTGCTGTTAGCGACAGCTTGCTAATAGGGCGATTAAATTATCGCCGCTTAGCAGCCGAAAACGGCCGCTAAAGCAGAGATAATTTCATATCACCCGCCTTGATAATATGTCCCCATGTTTCTTGCACTGCTTGGCTGGGGGTTGGGGGCAGAATAGAATGTATCAATATGTCAAAACCTGGGGCAATGAAAGAGTATTAAGTAGCAGAATGAAGTCCTGGCAAGCCTCTGTTGTTCAGTGTGGCACTCCTGAATGAAAGGGATTTTGTCCGGCACACTTCTAGCATGTCTGAAGTTGTTCTCATTTTCCTTGAATTTCACATCGCAAGACACCGAAAGGTGTATAGCCAGGCAAATGCGCCACCCAACTGAAGTAATGTAGTCCTACAACACGAAATAACTTTTAAACTTATTTTATTAAGTAACAGTGTAATGGAGTTCCTGTGCCTGTCCAGGAGAAACCAAGAAAGTTACCCCTAGAACAAAGTGACCTGCTCTGGGTCTTGCTTACTTACAAGCCTTCCAGAACTATGGCAGTGACTAGATGTAGTTAGCGCCTGCAGCTAAGTAAACCTCATGGTATAACATATTTAACAGTGTGGCTACCTCACTGTCTTCTACTTTTTCTATATGCAGGTTAAGGGACCAGTGAGCAGGGACATTCCCAAATATTTAAGGAAGGGGCCTGTATGGACTGGAGGTCTATAAATTAGTACCTCGGCTACTGATTAGTGGGGTGACAGGGAGAGGTGGAAGTCCATCACGTCCGTATCTTCAAGTTCCACAATAGGGATAGACATACAGTCGTAATCTTCCTTATAGTTACTCCACCTACTCTTCCCCCAAGACAGTCCTTCCTATAGATTTTATAGCCTCAAGGAATGGCAGTGGTTATTGTAGGATTGGCTGACTCGGATAGCCATGTTTCGGTCATAAACAATAAATCTGACTTCTCTTCACTTAGGAAGTCGAAAATGTTAGCATCATGTTTTTGCAATGAACGAACATTAATCAAAGCTGCAGAGAACTGCCTATTCCATTCCCTAATTTCAGAGGGGGCGGTAGTTACATTTGCTTGTAATGGAGATTTTAGTTGCCAGTCGCACTGGGGGCAGGAATAGCCATCCGTTAATAGAAGTGGAGGACAATGAGGCATAAGGGATATTGGCCCGAAGAGGAGGGCTGTGTGCTCCCCTCCCCATTTAAAAAGGTAACAGGTCCGTGGTGCTAAACTGGCCTGGGGAGGGTGGTCACGTACCCCCCCCATCCCCATAAATCCAACAGTGGACCCCGGGGAATGGGGTCCCAGGGCCAAAAACGGCTTGGGGAGGGAGCCAAGTACCCCCTCCCCTAAAAAAATGTATTGGGCCCCGGGGATGGGGTCTAGGACCATATTATCGGCCCAGGGAGGGTGACACATGCCCCCTCCAGAAAATGTGCCAGGTCCTGGGGGATGGGGTCCCCAGTCCCAAATCAGCCCGGTTCGGAAAGCTGAGTGCCCTCCTCCAGTTTGGTTGCCTTTGGGGGTTTGGCCACAGGGCAGCTCCCTATGCGTACGGCCAAAGGCCATGCGCTGCATGCAGTTGGCTGTATTACCCTGCAGCCAACGCCCCTACCATGCACGGCGGTGGTTGGATTAACATATGGTAATTAAATATTACTTTACATTAAAGGAAACTGTAGAAATTCACTGAAACAAATAAAGGTTACAGGAACGTTATAGGTAGGAAATAGAATTAAAAACACCTTAGAAATGTTACTTTAAATAAAAAGGTTACAGGGACGTTATAGTTAGGTTCAGATGTTACACACACAAAACCATTGAAATTCTGCAGTTATAGTTATACTTATCTCAAGAACTATAACTCATGCCGTAAGGTAACTACAATTTGTGCCCCCGCCATGCATTGTTTGCTCATCAATATTTTTATTGGAAAAGCTGCAGTGATATTATGAATGATGTCATAAATCTCATGACTGTGGAATATTTAGCAGTGCATGGTGGGGGCTCGACTTATAGTCATCTCAGCAAGCCTCTCATTAATAAGCCCCCTATTGTGGACATGGCAGTCCAGTAAAAGACCTATTGCGGGCATGCAAGACTCCAGTAAAAGATCGGGTGTGGGCATTCCAGTCGTCAGTAAAAGACCAAGGGACCAAGTTAGAACTAGTGAAGGCATGCCAAATTCCAGTAAAACACCCAGTGTGGGCATGTGACAAGTAAAAGATTTAGTGTGGGCATCCCTCTCCGTCTCTTTCAACAGCTATCTGTCACGAAGTGAAGGATCTGCTGTTTTCCAGTACAAGATCTACAGCGCACCTGCCGGTTTGAGGTAAGAGGTGTCGTATGAGCATGCCAGTCTCCAGTAAAACACCAAGGGCCCGATGTAGGTCACCGAATTCGGCCGTTACCGACCGGTATTTGGTGATTGAGATGTAGGGGCCAATATTTTACAGAATCGGTAAATTTACCGAATCGGTAAATTTACCGATTCTGTAAAATACCGAATTGGTAATTTTACCGATTCTGGAAATCCCAGATGTAGGTAGCACTGTTTACAGTGCAACAGGCCTTCAGAATTCGGTATTTTATCACCCAATACAATTGGGTGGTAAAATACCGAATTCAGGTGTACATGCACATCTGTGCATGTACACCTGTGCCATGTGACACACAGACATGCCCTTAGGGCATGTATGTGTGCCACATGGCACACAAGCCTGGAATTGAGGTGCTACAGGGTGTCAAAGTGACACCCCGTTCACCCTTGCAGGATTCGGTATTTACCGATTCGGTAAATACCAAATCGGTATTTCCCATTGATTCCTCTGGGCTTCAAGGCCCATAGGAATCAATAGGAAATACCGATTCGGTATTTACCGAATCGGTAAATACCGAATCTTACAGATTTGGTAATTCTAAAATAAGAATTACCTACATCTGCCCCCTTCCTATTTACCTACTCTTAAATACCGAATCGGTATGATGCGGTATTTAAGAGTAGGTAAATAGGAATTACCTACATCGGGCCCTTGGGGCCTTATTAAGAGCTTGGCGTCCTACTATCGTCCCGCCACCGCCGTGCCGACAGGAGGACCGCCAAGTCCGGTGCTGCAGTGGTCTCATGGCGGTGCCTGTATAAGGCTCATAGGTAAGCCTTAACTGCAGATGCCGCTGTGACAGCGCCTGCAGCCCGTTCCTGCATGATGTGGCGTACATGCCACACAGTGCAGGAACTGGGGTGCAATCCAGGGGGGCACAACGTGTCCCCACCCCTCACATGCACCCCAGGCCCAGGAGCCTTAGTTGCCTCTCTGCCACCCTTTTTATGGTCGGCTCGCTGCCATGAAAGGGGCGGGGACAGGCTACCTGTAATATGCACGGTGGTACTAGAGCGGCACTCCCAGCATATTGCTGCCCCCTTCTGCTTCACGACCACCACAGAATCATTGATCCTTGGTGGATCCGGCGGTCCTACGGTGGTCCGACTGCCACACTCTGAATATTACAGCCAGACCCCAAGTGGTGGCGGTGGTCTAACAACCACCGCAAGTTCGGAGGTCCTGTGGCTCGTAATAAGGCCCCATGTGTGAGCATGCTGGTCTCTGGTAAAATATTGAGTATTGCGATGCCGGTCTCCAGAAAAGACTTTGTGCAGGCATTTCTTTCTACTTTTCATAATTTAGTCTAGGCATGGCAGTCTCCAGTAAACACATCTGCTCCAGTGTTCCAGTGTCGATATGCAGGTCTCCAGTAAAATATGTAGTGTATTCATACAAGTCTTCAGTAAAAGATATGATTTACGCATACTAGTTTCTAGTACAAAATATAGTCTAGGCAAGTCGGTTCTAATAAAGGATTTAGTCTCGGCATGCCTGCTTACAGTAAAATATCTGTCTTCACATGACTGACACCAATAACAAGTCTAATGTAGGTATACCAGTCTCCAGTAAAAGTGAAGTATCTAATCTAGGCTTGCTACTAGTCACCAACAAAAACCTGACTGCGAGTTTGACCGATGGTGCGCCATCCAACAGGGTGAGGGAAGACATTACTGCCACCATCTTAATGGACTAGAGTCTCTCAGATTTAGAGATAACTGCCAGCCCAGCAATCATCTTTGTACATTGAAAAGAACCTCTGTCACTGCAGTTCCTTTTACTATAAAAAAAATTGGATGAACAGCAGCTGTCAGTTTTAATGGGCGTTCACCAAACTTTTTCAACTTTTTGTTTTTCAGGAAAAAACTTGTGAAGCCAGTGTTGGTTTTTGAAATGCAAAAAAATAATTACCCCCCCCCCCCCCCCCACACACACACACAAAACTCCCCCCACACCACCACTGCCAGGTTTTACCTGGTGGTGACGGACAGAAAAAAATCTTTACACCACGCACCATATAGGGTGGGCCATGTCATGTCCTTCCTCCGTCAGCCCTACTCCGTCAGTGCCTCAGAGGACGTTTTGCATCAACGAAGCCCATGGGGACTCCATTGACAGAAAAGTTAAAGTTCGCCCATCTCCACATAAGCGGGTGGACTGAGAGCTTGTCGAGCAGGGTACTCCATCATGTTTCAACAGAGTCAGGCAACTCTAGATAGACCCCCTTGACTGGGCCTGCCAGTCACCAAAAAAAGGTATTGTCTTCACGTGCTGGTCTGAAGTAGCAGGTTTAGATTTGCCCGTGTCCAGTAAAACAAGCATTAGCAAAGACAACAGATCTGAGCTTAATATTCCTCCACATTAAAGGCAGACAAGAAAAAAAGGCGAACTGTATCTGAGGGTCCCATGTCAGCACAACCATTCCCTTTTTGTTTCTATTTCAAGTAAAGGTTGGCTAGTAACGAAGTCGTCAATATAATCCTCCTTCAGTTTCCACAACAGGGAAAGGAAGGACTATAATGAAGGCTCCCTTACCACCCGACCTTATTTTTACATAGGAACAAAAAGGGGATAGGACTGAAGGCAAAAGAGCCTTCACTATAGCCTGCTTTTCATTTACATCTAACAACAAAAACACCCTATACTAGCAGCACTTACGAGAAGCTTCTAGGAGGGATGGGATGGGGGTAGAAAAGAGACACACAGAGGGTAGGGTACGGCAGGGTTACGAGAGGATTGTGGGACTTGGAAGCTTGAAACGCACATGGGAAGAAGAGGGGGCAGGGGAGATATGAGAGGGAGATGGGTGGGGGAATAAGAAGAGCACGGAGGGGAGTGACGGGCTTGAGGGAACATAGAAGATGAGATGAGCGAGATACAGACAAGGGACCAGGCAATAATGAACAGAGTTGTAAAGTTTTCATCATGCAACTTAAAGCAAGGGCTCAAGTGCAGGTGGAAAAATACACGCCAACAGCCAATAGAATTACGTAATTGATGAATGATCCACTAGGCTGAACCAATAAGGAGTTGACAAATTCTCGAGCCAATGACTGAAAGAGACTGGTTTAATCAATCAATCAATACATTTGTAAAACGCACTACTTGCCGGCGAGGGTCTCAAGGCACTGGGGGAGGGGAATGCTGCTACTGCTCGAAAAGCCAAGTCTTGAGGAGTCTCCTGAAGGTCAGCAGGTCGTGGGTCTGCCGAAGGTGGATGGGGAGGGTGTTCCAGGTCTTTGCGGCAAGGTGGGAGAACAATCTGCCGCCGGAGGTTGCTCTTCGGATGCAGGGGACTGTGGCGAGGGAGAAGTCGGCGGAGCGTAGTTGGCGGGTGGAGGTGTAGAAGCTGAGTCATCTGTTGAGTTATGCTGGTCCGGTGTTCTGGAGTGCCTTATGTGCGTGGTTGAGGAGCTTGAACATTATCCTCTTGCTGACCGGAAGCCAGTGCAGGTCTCTCAGGTGGTGTGTGATGTGGCTGCGGCGAGGAATGTCGAGGATCAGGCGTGCAGAGGCGTTCTTGATGAGTTGAAGCCTTTTCAAGAGTTTGGCCGAGGCTCCTGCGTAGAGTGCATTTCCGTAGTCCAGCCTGCTGCCGACAAGGGCCTGGGTGACTGTTCTTCTCGTTTCATTGGGGATCCACTTGTTGAGCTTGCGGAGCATGCGGAGGGTGTTGAAGCAGGAGGAGGAGACGGCGTTGACCTGCTTAGTCATGGAGAGGGTGGAGTCGAGGATGATCCCTAGGTTGCGTGCGGGGTCGGTGGGTGTAGGAGCTGTTCCCAGTGCGGTCGGCCACCAGGACTCGTTCCAGGCCGAAGGGGTTGATCTGAGGGTGAGGACCTCCTTTTTGTAAGAGTGCAGCTTCAGTCGGCTGATCCTCATCCATTCGGCGACGGCCTTCATTCCTCCGTGGAGGTTGGTTTTGGTGGTGTGGGGGTCCTTGGTGAGGGAGAGGATCAGTTGGGTGTCATCGGTGTAGGAGATGATGTTGAGGTCGTGTAGTCAGGCGACGTGGGTGAGCGGTGCCATGTAGAACGGGACAGGTCCAGGATGTTGTTCTCCTCGAGGTAGCGGGTCAGTTGTTAGTTGATGGTCTTCATAATGACCTTCGTCGGGAACGGGGACAGGGAGATGGGCCGGAAGTTCTTGAGGTCCTTGGGTTTCTTGAGTAAGGCGTTGATCTCGGCGTGCTTCCAGCTCTCAGGGAAGGTTGCTGTCTCGAAGGAGATGTTGATGGCTTTTCGCAGATGGGGTGCCATGGCAGCGCTGGCTTTGTTGAAGATGTGGTGTGGGCAAAGGTCTGACGGAGATCCGGAGTGGATGGCGTTCATGATCTTGATGGTGTCGTCGCCGTTGATGTTGGTCCAGCAGAGCAGGCGGTTGGTGTGGGTGGTGGTCGTGGGTGCGGGTGTCTCCGTGGTAGTGGGGGTGGTTGTGGGGTTGAAGCTGTCGTGGATGTCTGCGATCTTGCGGTGGAAGAAAGTGGCAAGCGAGTCACACAGGTCTTGCGAAGGTGGAATGTCATTGGTGTTGGAGCTGGGGTTGGAGAGTTCCTTCACGATGTTGAAGAGCTCTTTGCTGTTGTGTGCGTTGTTGTCTAGGCGGTCTTTGAATGAGGCCCTTTTGGCGGATCTGATGAGGGGATGGTGTCTGCTGGTGGCGTTCATGGTGGCTGCGTAGCTGTCCGGTGTTCGTTCACAGAGCCAGTTCTTCTCTAGCTTTCGGCAGGTCTGCTTGGAGGACTGGAGGTCTTCAGTGAACCAGCTGGCTTTCTTGCTGGTGTGGCTTTTGGAGGGTTTCTTGAGCGGGGAGAGGGTGTTGGCGCAGTCGTTGAACCACTGTCTGAGGGTGTGGGCGGCGGTGTCGGGGTCGGTGGGTTCGTCAGGTGGGTTCTGGGCGAGGGTGGTGGTTAGCAGGTCTTTGGTGACTTTGCTCCAGCAGCGGCGGGGTATCTGTTGGGTGCGGTGGTGCGTGGTGGGTTTCCGGAAGGTGAAGTGGATGTAGCGATGATCGGTTCAGTGGAGTTCGGTGGTGTGGCTGAAGGTGACATGGGAGCTTGCAGAGAAGATGGGGTCAAGCGTGTGGCCGGCGGAGTGGGTGGGTGTTGTGACGAGTTGTCTGAGTCCGAGGTTGTCGATCAGGGTGGTGGAGTTGGTGTTGTTGTTGTTCTCGAGGTGGAAGTTCAGGTCCCCGAGGAGGATGTAGTCCATGGAGGCAAGGGCATGTGTGCTGACGCAGTCGGCGATGGAGTCGCTGAACTGTGGTCGGGGTCCGTGGGGTCTGTAGACGAGGGTTCCTCTGAGAGTAGTGTTGGGGTCGGTATGTATCTGGAAGTGCAGGTGTTCGGCGGTGCTGAGGGTGTCATCGGTGTTGGTCGAGACTCTGAGAGTGTTTCTTTGGACGATGGCGATTCCTCCTCCTATTAAGTTGGTGCGGTCCCTGCGGGTGATCTTGTAGCCGTCCGGGATGGCTATGGCGATGTCGGGTGCCGAGGAGGGGTTTATCCAGGTCTCTGTCAGGAAGGTGACGTCTGGGGAGGTTGAGTCGAGCAGGTCCCAGAGTTCGACGGCATGTTTTCAGGTGGAGCGGGTGTTGAGAAGGATGCAGCTGAGGTGGTTGGGTTTTTTCCTGGTCGAAGGGTTGTTGGGCCAGATGCTGGTGAAGCTGCAGTTCCGGCAGAAGAAGGGCCCTTGGGTGCGCTTCGGGGCGGCCAGGCAGCAGGTGGGATCTCGTCCGGCATTGAGTGCGTGGAGGGTGCTGGAGTCGTAGTGGAGACGGGCATCGTGGCGGCCAGGGGTTCTGGCGCTGGGCGCGGTCCAGCACAGACAGGCTTGCCATAAGCGCGCCCACTGCGCACGGCCGCGCAGCGGCTGCCATAAGAAGGGGAGGTGGGAGGGAGGAGGCAGCTGGAAGGGGAGGGTGGACGAATGGGAGCGGGGTCGCAGGGGACGCAGCGGCGGGAAAGCGGGACCGGAGAAGGCCACAGAGGGCAAAAAACGGGCACAACAAAGAAGGGAGGGTGAAGAGGGGCGAAAAAACGAGCACAACTAAACAATTAGGGAAACAGGCCACAACAGCAGTAAGACAGGCAAAAGCGGGATCAGCAAAGGACACAGAAGGCAAAAACGGGCACAACAAAGCAGGGGGAATGAAAGGCGGAGAGAAACGAGCACAAGTAACAATTTTAGAATGAGGCAACAGCGGCAAAAACAGGCGTAGGACACAGAAGGCAAAATGGGCAGAACAAAGCAGGGGGAATGAAGGGGGAGACAAACGCGCACAAGTAACAATCATAGCTTCAGGCAACAGCAGCAAGAACGGGCAAAAGCGAGAGAGCAAAGCAAGGGCCTACCACTGGCCACCACGGATGAGGCGCAGGTAGTAGCCTGCGGGTGGAGGCAGTCCTCGATCTCCCAGCAGTAGCTGGGCTAGGACACGGGCACAGGCTGCTGGCGCTGCACAGCGTGGGTAGCGACCTGCCTGGATCAGGGTCGAGGGTCGAAAGGAGCACCTAACTGCATGATTATTGAAAGTAACAGGTCTCTTGGATAGCTGTGAGGTCAAAAGCCACACCAACAAATGGCCACCACAGAGTGAAATCTTGAACCACATACGACCTCAATAGAGATTGCAGGGCCCACACCTCTAACTTGTTTACATGAATTTAGGAATCTTAGATTTGGGGAAAGTGGGTGAAGTTTGCTCAGCTAATAACTTATTATTTTCACCACCAAATTCACCACAAGAACAAATTAACAAGTACAAGTTGCTGACTTTTCCATACATAGGTTAATGGAGAGAGAGAGACGGCTATTTCATAGGATATTTCTTGTCACTACACCAATCTATCCCTGCATTCCCTGACATTAAATCATTTTGGTGGAAATCTCCTGAGCCCCCTTTTTAGGTCTCGCCTGTCGATGCGCATGCGCATCGAGCTTGCGAGACTATGGGGGCTTATCCACTCTTTAACCAACTTGCAAGGAATCGTGGCGATTCCTTGCAGTGAACGAGAAATTTAAGCTCAATGCGCATGCGCATTGAGCTTAAAAGCGCGTGCACATGCCCCCAGCCGCCTGCCTTGCCTACTCTCTCTCTCACTGCCTCCCCCAGCTCCGCCCCCTCACTTCTTGATTGCACGGCCGCTAGGCCGTGCCTCCCCTACTCTCCTCCCCCCTCCTCCTCCTACTCTGCCTGCCGTGTCGCACCTCTCCCCTCTCCCCGCTCCGCCCCCTGCACACTGGCCTGAATTGTACCGAAGACTGGACCTCCCAGATCTAGGCTACAGCGTTGTCCTGCTTATTGGAACTTTTCTTTTATGTCCATTGGTGTAACTGGACAACTACTGACTTTTGGAAAGCTGTACATGACTCTGACTGGTTATTTACAATTTATTCATGGTTTTTCTTTCTACTACGATTTTCACCTTATCAGGTTCACTGTAAATTGTTTTCTTTCAAATTACTAATGTCGCTCAATTATGACATTGCCTAAATGTTGCTTGGCCCATTTGAAATTGTTCACTGCGTGATTGTGCACTGCGGTATCTCGAATTGCACCACTCTTACTCTTAGAGCTTCCAAGCTCTTTCTTCTGTATGCCCTCAATCCATATTGTGGACCCCTTGGCTCCAGTTCCCTCAAGAGGGCCGCCGCAGGCGCTCTGCATGCACCTTTGGTCTGTCCATATATTGTTTCATTACACTCCCAACCCAAAATGGCCGACACTTTCTGCCGCGCGCCCATTGGTCATTTGCTTCCATGTGACCGCGAGCGGCTTTATTATTATGACAACACATTGCTGAGGGCGTATCGTGAAGATCTCTCACGCCTAGCAAGGACCCCCATTGCGGACCTGCAATTCTTCCTGTGGGGTAAGCCCTTATAGATGCGCGACATATTCGAGGCTCCAGACATGCTTTATTTATTTGAACCCGCCTTCAATTTTTATGTGTCAATTGTTTATGTGCACTTTCCCTTCCCGCAAATTATCCATCAAGGGCACTGTTCCCGCTGGTAAGCTCGTTTATTAGAGCACCCTTTTTTCACTGCACACTCGGTAATTGATACCCCAGTTCACTCTCCCCTCTCTCCCCACAGACGTCTTCAATACTCCCCTTGGCCCCACCTCGTGGTAAGTTTTTTCCGCAATAATGGCAGCCCCTTTTTTGGGCAATATGACCGTAATTAACTGTCTAATTCCTTTCCCCTTAGACACTTGTTATACTTTGCATACAGCGCTGAACTCCTCTCAGCTTCATTCCACCGGTAAGCCTCTCTCACGGTCCCTTACTCCTGCACTCCTTTAGAGTCCTTCACTTATGGCTAGCAATGTTGCATTCCAAATGCTATAGGTGTCACATTCGCAAAAGTTATAACTATTGGCATTGTAAATGACAAAGCTATCAATTTAGCTATTTTAAAAACCAACAAATAAATAAAATATTTGTCATTTACAAGACCAATAGCTCCAACTTTTCTAATGCGAGACCTATTGCATTTCCAATGCTTGTTATTTCTCAGTTTAACTATGCTTCCCTTTAATTTAACAATCCATACCATTTACCTCTTCAGCTTACCTTCAATGAGGTGTATCTGACTACAGTAAAACTAAAATACCTCATCTGGGCTTTCAGGTCACCAACAAAATGTTTAGGGCCTGACTGTGGGTGCTGCTGCAGTGAAAGATCGTAGTGGATGCAAAGTTGAGGGGTGCCCCAAGCGGGTGGAGAGAGAGGGAGAGAGACAGAGAGATGGAAGCACGGAGAGCAAGGGAAATTAAGAAAAGGAGACAGTGGAAGAGTGAAAAGGAGGTAAGGTGATAAGACAGGAAACACTGTATGTGTTGCAGATGAAAAGAATCCTCCCTCTGGTACCCTCTTAGGCTGAAGAGCCAATCACAAGGCTCGGTTGAGTGTCTCCATCACCGAAGCCTCACTCATGTGCTTCAGAATGTGTCTGGCATGGATTTATACAAGTGAAAGGAGGTGCTCCTGACAAGACTGGGGTGGATGGCTGTGGAAAGGGAGCCTTTCCACTATAGTGCAGGGATGAACCTGCGCCTCTGACAGTCCCACACTACACTTTTCCCTTCTCCTAGGAGACTGCTAGAGTGGCACAGGAAAGCGCCAATACAATAAGAAGAAAAAACATTCAGGTGTGATCTTCACCTCCTGCCAGTCACATGTATCTCTTTCACACCTAAGGGATTAAGTAGGCTCAGAACTCAAAGTGAAAACATTTTAAAACAAACAGGTGCCTTCATTAGCACTTTTGAGAAGTGTACTTTTGACTGTCACTGAGTGAATGAAATGTGCTGCTCGTGTTGTTTTAGTGCATAGTTTGCTTGTTACTGGAAAGAGAGGACTTGGATAACGGTCAGACATACTGTCAGTAAACGCCTTTACTTCTCTTCCTCCGATGGGTGCTGCTTCTGAGGGCACAGACGTGTTTCTGCCAAAGGAAGCAATATAGAAAAATTGAGAAAGGTGAGCTCATGGGATAGAAGGCTCACATTACCAATGGGGCCTTTGGAAGGCGGGGGCCCTGGGCAATCGCCCACTTTGCCCATGCCTCAAAGCGTCTCTGTCGCCACCCTGAGAGAAGGAAAAGGTAAGACCAGAATGGCTGAGGCAGCCGGTATCCACAGCCTCTGGAACTCCTGTGCCTCCCCAATCTATCGCCTAAGGCCAGAAGTAGGTGTTGTCATCAGGGGACCATGCTCTGCCAGCCCAGCCATCAGCACAGAGAAGGGAGCTACCTCCACCTACACCCACTATCCTTGAGCAGATGATCATCAGTGTAGAAGGCACATTGACCTTCCACTTGCCAGATGGACAGAAGGCTGGTCCTCCATCCCCCACTTGGTGCTAAGAAGATCAAGCGGCCTGCGGTCAGCCCACTCACAGAAGTAGAACCCGTAGGCACCAGACACGCTGAAGAGGATCCTGTGAATCTCTGGTGGAACTCTACCTGCCTTACGTGGAAAAGAGATCATATTACACTTGTCAGAGTAGGTACCTGGGTAGGTTGTCTCACTAATTTAGGCACTGGTCTCTATTTAGGTTAAATCGGGAAGGCTTGCATTTGCTAAAAAGGGAGAAGCAAACAGCAACGCATACTATCAATCAATCAGGACTAATAAAGCGTGGCTAATCGCCCGATAGGGTAGCCCAGCACTTCCAGGTCCTGGAGGCTTGTTCGAACAGCCAGGACTTGAGGTCCATTCAGAATTCTGGAAGTGAGGTGATGTTCTGGGGGTGCTTGGAGAGGCTTTGCCGTATTGTGGGAGAAGGATCATCCTCCGCTTCTGCTTCTGTGGATGTGGGGAGTATGTGCAAGAGAAAGGGAGGTGGAGCTTAGTCTTCTTGATGCTCGGTGGACGTTCAGGTGGTGGTTAATGTAGGCTGGTCTGTGGTTGTGTAGAGCTTTGTTTGCGTGGGTCAGGAGCTTGAATTGACATCTCTTCTGTACGGGGAGCCAGAGGAGTTTTCTGAGGATGGGTGGGATGTGGGTTCGTCGGGGAAGGGCAAGGATGAAGCTGGCTGTGGCATTCTATATGGTCTGATGTCTCTATAGGATGTGTGTGGTGATTACTACGTAGAGGCCATTGCCGTAGTCCATTCGGCTGGTGATGAGGGCTTGTGTCACAGTGCGTCTTGTGTGTAGGGGTAGTCACATGAAGATCTTACATAGCATGCGCAGAGTGAGGAAGCAGGCGGAGAAGACAGTGTGGAGCTATGATTTCATGGTGAGTTTCTTGTCAATGATGATTTCGAGGTTTCTGGAATGGTTGGAGGAAGTTGGAGTGGATCCCAGGTCTGATGGCCACTAGGAGTTGTTCTATATGTTGCTACTGTTGTCAAAGATCAGTACTTTCATCTTGTCTGTGTTCAGTTGTTCTTCAGCCAGTCAGTCTGTCATGTTCATGTTCATGTTCAAAAGCTTTTATTCGATTTGTACATACAAATCATACAAGCAAAAACACAATTGAAATATTAAAATCACAAAATAATCTTTCCTGAAAAAGGGAAAAAGCTAAAGTGCAGCAAGTGGAAGGTATTCATGCCTCTATAGGTCAAACATGTTCTTATAAAATACACGACGTTCTTACATGGACTAACTGGGAATCAATAGAAATTACTTACTAGGCCTTTACTGGGGACTGTATATTAAAATTATTAAATAATCATTCAATACTGTGGGGCACTGCATAAACACCTTAATACAGACATTGATATAAAATTCAAAGAAAGATAAAACATATGTATACAGACAGGGATAATAACATTAATTTCATCGTGAATAAACCCTGGCAGCTGTATAGCACAAGTACAGACAGGTCAGTAAACAACATTAAAGTACAATACTTTTCCTGGCAGCTGTACATTTTAAAATAAAAGTAGCCAAGAAGAAACAAATCTCCTCGTTCACTAGTAAGGATAAAAATATCAGTCTGTGTTCAGTTGTTCTTCAGCCAGTCAGTCTGTCATGCATCTGTGGAAGATGGCTCGGGTGGGGTCGTCTTTGAGTGAGAGGATGAGTTGGGGGCCATCTGCGTAGGAAATTATGTTGAGACCGTAAAATCTGATGATGTTGGCCAGCAGGGTCATGTATGCGTTTCAGAGCATGAGGCTGAGGAATGAGACCTGGGGGCACCACAGGTGATCTCCTTGAGTTCAGAGGTGAATGGTGGGAGGTGGATCCTCTGGGTTCCTCTGCAGAGTCCCCTTGGATGCCGAAGTGGTGGAGTATTTCGGTCAGTGTGTGGTGGGATACTGTGTCGATGGCCACCAAGAGTTGAGAAGGGTTTGGATGTTGGCGGCAGCTACGATCAGGGCGATTTGGATGCTGTGATTGCTGCGGAAGCCTGATTGGCAGGTGTTGAGTAGCTGGTTCTGCTCCAGGAGTGTCATGAATTGATTGTTATTGATCTTTTCCAGTATCTTCGCTGGGAATGTGAGCAGGAAGATTGGGAAGTAATGTTTGAGATCGCTGGGGTCGGCAAGGTTTTTTTAAGTAGTGGTCTGACTTCGGCATGTTTTCAGGCATCAGGACTTCTGTTGGCGTGAAGAACAGTGAGTGGGAAAACCTGGTCAGGAAAACTCTAGCAGGAAAACCCAGGAAGCTGAGGTATCACTGGATCAGTCTGAAACAAGCAGGAACTAGAGGCCGCAGGCAAGTGGCAAGCTCAAATGTTGTTTACAAATATATCGCCCCAATAACAATTAATAACATAAGATTTACACAAACTGAAGTAAATAATATAAAATGTACACCCAATTAAGTATATATTATTACATTTATACACAATGGGATGATATTTTTGTAAACAAAATTGCTACATACAATATCCTGACATACAAAAGTGCACAAACCCTGTGATAAATGACCTCCCTTCGGCAAAGGGATTTTCCAGAGAATGCGGTCAGCTTTTGCAGGCCTGGAGGCTACACGTCTGATGTTGCCTGAGGAGAACAGGGTCAGTGGACCTGCTGTCTGCATAGAGGCCTCACACTCAGTATTATCTGTACACAATGCTGCCATGCATCCTCAGTCTGAACCTATCAGCTGCCGCAAGAGACTGTACGAGTATTCATTTTATTCCTGCATGCGCAGAGAATGCCCAGACAGGACCATCAATTTGCACCCCATAAAAGGACAGGCACTCTAATCCAGGAGGGCACTACCCTGCTCACCGAGGGAGAACCAGCTAGTAAAGGCCATACCCGCTCCTTAAGACTGCTTCTGGCTACTACTACTTTTGACAATGCACTCGGGCTAATTACTTTTCCTCATTTACCCCACCGGTCTTCCTTCTTTATGATCCTTCCAGGAAGTCTCTCAGTAGACGGGGAGTGGCTGCTGGCTTGTCCATGTCACCATCCTTGGTAACCACACACGTTGGGGCAGGCCCACTTGGGTTTGTGCCCAGGCTGCACAATCATCCTCCAGTGCCCTCTGCGTGACCCTGACACAAGCCATGCAGCCCTGCTTACAACCATCATCAGTGACCCAGGACCTCATACCATTCCGGTGTGCCACCTCTGCATGCACAGCCAGCCTTACAATCTGGCACAAAAACACATTTGCCCAGGGCGGCAGGAGAAAAAGGGGTCGAAATCCTTTCATCAAAGGAAACCAACTGATCCCAACGCTACTCTTTTATTGTTATGGCGAGTGATCGTCAGGCACTGTCTCACCATTGCTAAAGGCCGTTGGAGCGGAGGAGCGTTGCCCCACTTAAATTCCCTCCCAAAGCCCCCGAGATGAACAATAAAGACCATTTTATTTTTCATCGTGTCCCGAACAGGATGGGGGTGGTGCCCCTGAGTGACAGCAGCAGGGAGGAGGGTGGGCTGGCTAGGCACTGTTTAAAGTGTGCCTGTCCCTTTGACCAGCCGTCTTGCGACTGCCAGCCAGACATGAAACCTCTAACTGGGTTAGACTAAGTGCAGGCCTCCGGGGCACTGTGGAGAGATGAGTGAGCCACTCCCTCCAATCAGGGCGCTGCTCTTACAGCATGAGACCCGCTCCAGGATTGGTTAAAGGAGTTGCAGCATCCAGTTCCTGTGAGCGTCGGCGAAAGAAGAGCCGAGGACGTTGTTCGGTAAGTCTTTTAAATTCAATTTTGCGCACATGTCAGCTTGTCCCTCCCGGTATATGCCAGCCGCCACTGCTAAAGGTGTTTACTGGCAACATGTCTGACTGTTGTCCAAAGCCCCCTCTCACCAAACTGCAAACAGCACACTAAAAAAATACAAGCAACTCATTTATTAACTTGGTGACAATTAAAGGTACACGTTTTAAAAGTGCTAATGAAGGCATCGGTTTGTTTTAAAATGCTTTCACTTTGAGCTCTAAGCTTAATTAATCCTTTAAGTGCGAAAGAGGTACATGCGACTGACAGGAGGTGATAATAACATCTGAATGTTCTTTCCACGTATTCATTATATTTTTCTTTCATGTGCCGCTCATGCAAGGGTCTGCTTCCAAATGCCATTAAAGAGTTGACACATTCACTCATGTTATACACTGAGTCACGCAGGCGTCTGCTAAATATAATTCACATCCAGTTAATGAGTTTGAAGTGCAAATAATAACAATAATGTGAGTACCTAACTACTTAAAGAAATCTATTTGAGCATTGATTTTTAGTTCATCATTGCCCGATGTCTGTACCGAGGGACATGGGGATGGATACACAATTAGGTTAACATGTAAGCAGCTGGGAAGTCTGTATATATGTACCTTGTAAAATATATAAGGGCTACGGGTTCTACTCAAGGCTGCAAGGTATGTAGTATAAGGTCTAACTGTGACTTTCTCCTGGTTTTGTGTACCCTAGTCCGCAAGGTGTGGCTCGGTGTAGCTGGGCATTTTTGCTTGAGGTAACATGAACTCTAGGGCCAGCCTGAACTCAACGTCATCCGGCCTAACTCAGTTATTAGGGAGGGGGACACTTCTAGTAGAGATGAGGGTGGACTATCTACAGCTTTGGGACCCACGTTGGCCCTGATGCCTGCTGCCTTGTCAGATCCTCCCAGGGAATACACCTTCATTCTCCAGCAGCCTCTAGTAATCTTCTGTTTTGGATTGCTCTTCGCTTTAAGTATTGTTTGTGCTGTGGGCTTGTGATGAGCCTTATTTCTTTCCCCCACTGCAGGTGCTACTCTCAGCCTCACTATAACCCACTGCTTAGTGAGTTTCTGAAGCCACGGGTGTGGCAGACTCGCCTACACTGATCCATAGCTCGGGGGCGGGGCAAGCATGAATATCCATTCACTGAAATGTCTGAGTGATGGAAGTGAAATCACACGTTCTTTATCCCTCTCAGACATTACAGGATCTCTCCCCTAGTTCCTCAAAAGCATCCTAGATACTCGTGAGCATAAGTAACTAAAGAAAGTAATCAGAGCTCTATGGGCCCAATTTACTTTCTGGTCTTTCCGCTTCTTTCTTAACCCTTGAGATCAAACGTAGTAAGGGCACTGCAGGTGGTGCCAGAGGGCAAGCCGGGGCAGCTAGCCCTAATTGACGTCCACAGTGCCAAGCGGACACGAACAACACAATTGGAGGCACTTGCGCCAAGCCTTTCCCGTTCAGGCTGAGTAGAGCTCTTCTGACCCTCACGGGGTGAAAGAGAAAGGCAAGTAGAACGGTCCTGTTCACTTTCCATCGGCTCTTGTCAGCACCACCAACCACCGGCTGCACAAGAAAGAGCGCTCTCTGGTTCTTGAGCTGAAACACACAGTAACCTGACTTAATGGCACCAAAGGTAAGACCTGATGTCCCTCTGCCAACTCGGATGAAATACCGTAGTTGCAGTATTATTGCAAATGTGGGTCAGGACTGACCAAAACGGGCTAAGGATCCAAGATTCACAAGTATAGTGTAGCAGTATACCTAGGCTCTGGCATAAGCCCTGCGTCCAGACGAAGAGATTTCATCGCTCCAGGACAGTGAAGCAAATTCTATCAGTATTACCAGGCTCACGGATAATCTGATGGGGAATATCTAGCAATCATCACAAGCAATCGTTTTAATGTAAATCAAGAGAAAGTGTATACGAGGAGTTGGACAAAAAAAAACTTTAAAGAAGACTTACTGTGTATACTGCCTGGGCCTCATCAAATAAATTGGGCGTTCCTTCAAAAGAGAAGCATTCTCTGGCTGCAGCAACAGGTTTTTACCATTGCCACCAAAGTGTGGTCTGTATGCAAGGGACGAGCAGTTCTTCAATATGATGCAACTTAATCCTGCATAAAAAAAAGGACTACCTATCCAAGATCTCCCCTTACTAATCACACCCAAGCCCCTCCACCATTAGGAAACACCAGTCCGCAGCCCTACTGGACTTAAGATTAATTTACTACTTGCTAGGATCTGGGATGCGGCTTAGAATTGTTCTTGGGTTGATTTACTTTGTACAAAGATTCTCCTTTTAAAAAAGTTTTATTTAATGATATACAAAAATAAGAATAGAAACAGAAAGTTAGAGGATGCACGCCCCTATAAGGTAAGTTGCAAATATGGATGGATATATTTGGGTAAGAATCACAAAGTCCTGTAACAGCAGACGCTCTTGATTGATATCATTTTAGAATGTGTCGGTATACAATTAGCTATGGACTGTGAAGCTATTTTTCAAATTTACATGACAGCTACTTATATGTATCAGAGGCAGTCATTCTAAAACATTCAAAGAAAAACCAAGGAAAAGTATGAGGCTTTTCAAGGTTGCATGCAAAATAGCATTTTGCCAGTTGGAGCATTCCCTATACAATCAAAAAAACACTTTCTTGCTCCTTCCTTACATTACCTTACTTATCAGTGTGCATTGGACAGGGACTGGTGCTCTGTTGCAGCATCAAATGGTTTTCTGATGACCTTGGTGGGGTCTCATTACTTACCTAATGGCAGACTCTGATTTGTGAGAGTCCTTCTTCTTCCTTTTACCTGAACACTCAAGCACATCACGGTTATCAGTCATTTACCAATAATGTGGTTAGACTGTAGGCATTTGTGTGAGGTACTCTCCTGAGGCATGTCTACTTCTCCAATATTATTTCACATACGCCTTAAATGTAATCTCTGCCCTGATGGTGACCCCTTGATTTGCACAAACATGGGTTGAAACGTCAATGTATTAAGAGTGGATTGTGAGGATTGTGTAGATCTGATATCTGATTGTTACCAAAAACTTAATTTTGGACTGACCCTTTTTCTGGTTCTCCTTGTCAGTTGTTGGTGCCTAAAGGCTTGAATAGGTTTTTATTAATTTCACACTCTTTTCTAAGCATGCAGCACACCTAAGCACTGAGCTGACCACACTTCTATTTATCAGTTTTTCCAGATTGTTTTATACATATGAGCAAACTCTTGCTTTGTTCATACAGGAGACCCATGTTGAATAATTGTTACAATAATTATATACATTCAGAAATAGATCTTTAACCCGTTTAGCGCGTCGAACATTCCGCCCCAGTGCGGACGTTCGATCGCGCTAACGGGATTCGGACGTCCAACGGTCGTGCGCAGCACCAGCGAGGTAGTGCACGCGACGACCGTTGGACGTTCGAAGCACGGAAGGGGTTAAGCCTATCTATTTCTCCCTTTAAGTGTTATTATTTGTACACCTACAACAATTTGCAGGTATCACTTTTTTGTTTTACCTCAGCTTGTGGAAACTCCGTCCCATTCTTTCCTTTTCCCCACCCTAGCCCACAACGTGACAGTGTGTGCACAATCAGGTGAAGTTCCACGATCTAATTAGGTGCCTTTACAGCAGGGTGCGGCTCCTCCACTATGGGGGAGGAGAGTGACCTCACTGCTTGCTCGCAGTGCGAGAAAGGCAAAATATAATATGGTAATTACTAAAAGTTATTACCATTTTATGTTTGCTTTGCGCATTGCAGGCAGGCGCTGCTGCTCTGCTCTTTGACCACTACTCAGTGCTCAAAGACTGTTTGGTCAGCCCTCTCGGGCTGCGCAAACAAGCCATGCACACTCCGACCTTCACCATGAAGGCTGCATTGCAGCTAGCATGGAGCACATGGCCACCCCATTAGCCCCTGGTTGGGCGGCGTCCAGAACAATCCCAAAGCTGCTTGTAACATTGTGATTGGCTTAGGTGAGGGAGCCTGGCTGCCTGCTTCCTGTTCCTGTCAGAGGCAGGAGCCGAGAAGAAGCGGGAACAGGCGGAAAGTTAAGTTGGACTGTCTTTTTTTCTAAATTTCCCCACGATCCCCCCCACCCCCGCGACACTCTCCCTCACGGCCACCCCCCACCCACGATCAATGCCAGCCGCTACAGGTGTGCTTTTGGTGTTTAATTTGTAAATTTATAAATGCAAGGAACCTACCACCAGCTTTGGTGAACGCCAGTGTTGTTCAATACCAAGACTGCCCAATCTTGTTTCTATTACATGGCTCTTTCTTTCACTGCCAAGACCTCCTTTCTCGTCTTCTCAGACTTGCAGGTTTTTTCCTCTCTTCTTTCTCCCTTTGACATTGTTTGCCTGCCTTTCTTTTCCTTCATCTTTGTCTCTCATCTGCGTTTCTTTCTCTTGTGCTGGGTCAGTTAGATAATAAAAAAGAAGTCCTGATCCCCAAGAATGAGTACTGGTGTCTACCACCTGCAATCACGGTCACAAATTGTGCACTGCGCACTTTCAATTACATTTTATAAAATATAGAAGCACAAACCAGGGGATGTTATCTAAAGTAGACAATTTTGCAGCCTTGTGAAGTGGTGAAGATTGTTAAAATTACACAACGGTGCCCAAGGGGGAAATAGCTTGCAAATCCTTTGATTTTAGAGGATGAATGTTTTTTCCCAAAAACCCAATTTTTATAGGAAAAATCTTGATAAGTGGAAAGAAGTGAACTTGCCCAATTTCATTCATCCCGCGTACAAAGCCATCAAGTAGGACATGTACAAGTATTATAGGCCAGCCAAACAAAGCGGTCATACACAGTCCGTAACCATTCAACTGCTAGGTATGGATTCTGAAACCGGTCCATGTCCAGCACATAACTGCAAGCATATATTTTAGACAGTCTTAGATCTATGTTGTTTATGGATTTCCATCTCATAAATATAGTGTTAGGTGCAGGCAACAGCCCAGTCTCATTGCCCTGATTCTCTTCTAGCCAATGCTGAAAGGCTGGACACCTACTTCAACCAGCATGGTTGTAGGGTTTTGTGATGGAGCTTTTTTAATTGGTGTGGAGACTGTCTATGGGTTTTCACTAGAAATACTGGACCACTACGTACAACTGTAAAAATGTGAATTTGCCCCATTCTGAGAGAATTGTCACCAGCAGGTACATGAAGGGAGCAAACTCATTCAATTTAATTTAGTAGATAGATATATGGAACAGTCAGCAGTGGATTTCCCTACTTCACAGGCCAACTTACATGCAATTCCCAAGTCCCTGTAGGCTATTAGTTCAGATAATCTGATCTCCCAATCGTGTCCTCATTTCATTAGGTAGCTGAACTCAAGGTCACAATATGGATTGATTTTGGGAAAAGAATTTGTCACAATCTTTCAGAAATCTATAAAGTGTGAGCAACGTTATAAACACTTGACCCAATCTACGAAGGCAATGTCTTTTCTTCTCAGAGCTTCATCAACTGCGATAGGACCAGCAGGGCTATAAAGACCTTTTACCATTTCAAGGCATTTTCGTCCCTACATTTGTATGTTTTCAGTATTATAAAGGCATCACTTTAATGAATTTGCTTATGTTGCCTTAATGAGATACTTTCTTTTGATTGAATTATTCAGTTACCTTATCATTCTTAATACTGACATAGAGTCTGCAATTTTTCTGAAACTAAGATCTTTTTTGCTCTTGGATGTTAAGTCGTGGCCACACTTACTCTAATAACATCCATAACGCACAGCACAAAAACAAGTCCACTCATCCGCATACAACAATCACTGTTTTCATTTAACCTTTTCCATGCTCAGGCACGGTCTCATGACGAGCTCAGCTTGTCATGAGCCGTGGAACGCTCAGGTGCGGGGATAATTCCCCTGCTGTGCTGAGCATTCCAGGGGAGCTGGTGAACCTGTGACGAGCTCAGCTCGTCATGAGCACAGGAGCGCCGTGCCTCATGGCGAGCTGAGCTCGTCATGAGCATGCAGGTGCTGTGCGCGCCCCCCTCCCCCTCAGCACAGCGGGGGAATTACTCCCGCAGCGAAGGGGTTAAGACCATGAACACACTAGGTCAGACAAAGAATTGAAAAACTCTAAGGTCCTGATTTTGATTTCGGCAGACGGGTTACTTCCACACAACGGTGACGGATATCCAGTCCGCCGGAATATAAGTCCCATTATATCCAATGGGAATATATATTTCAGCAGACGGTATATCTGCCACCGTTGTGATGAAGCAACCCGTCCGACCGAAATCAAAATCAGGCCTTAAGTCACTAAACAAACAGAAAATGACATCCAAGAGAACTCGAATTTGAGAAAAGCACTACACAAATGAGCCAGGTGAATCAAAATGATTGCACCTCTTTTCTGTTGTTCTTCCAGTGATCACAGGAGAAAAAAAGACACAAAGATGGCTGTGTGCACTTGATGTAATCACGGACCCCCTGGTAGCAAATATAGAAAAATAACAATAAGGGTCTCCGTGGTTGTAAAAATGCAAAACAAAAGCATAAGGGGCTCCTTGGTACCAAAAGTAAAATGAGAAATAACAAGTGTCTCAGATGCAGAATATAAAAAGGTTCTTCTGATCTTCAGGAAGGTGCTGCTGATCCTATACAGGAGACGGTAAGCCTCAGGGAACAATGTGACCGCAAGTGGTTGAGAGGGATACTAGAAATGGAAAAGTTCTGCTGCACACATACCCTAAGCCATAGTGCAGTTTGTAATACAGAGGTGGATTCCTGCCCCCTACTGGGAGGCAGCAAATATAACTGTAGAAATTATATTCAATGAGCAATTAGAACAGATGTAGTAGGGGAATGATTGTCGATCCAATGAATAGTAGTATAAAATCGGGTCTTCAGAATGACATATAATATATATACTATATAATCTCCACTGAAATTCCTTATTTTGTAAAAAGGCTTAGTATATATTCATAACTGTATTGTATTTGATTGTAATTGTATTTATATAGCGCTTACTACCCCTGAGGAGGTCTTGAAACGCTTTTCGGACAGCAGCACGCTACTCCAGAGCCCAAAGACGAGTTGGCCTAACGGCTAGGGCGCTCAACCTCGGACCTGGGGATCTGGGTTCGAGTCTCGGTAACGACGCCAAACATCCTGTGATTCTGGGCAAGTCACTTAATCTCCCGTGCCTAACAAAAATGAATGTGTGTCCTCATGTAACGTAACTGGTGCTATGTAAAGCACTCTGATACCCGATTCGGTTCGGGTCAAGCTCGCGCTATATAAAACTCTGCAAAAAAAAAAAGTGGATTAGTGATGGATTAGGAAAAGGAAATCTAAATTGTTAATTTGAGCGATGGATAACCTGAAAACTAGACTGGATTTTGGTACGCTCTGGGTCAATGAAAGCATCCTTATGAGTGAACAGAGGTGGGGAAGTGTAGTGGCTCACCCTGCAACCAACCAGTTTGCTGGCAAAGAGAAGCTGCAGGAAATGGGTACAGAAGAGAGTCTCTCTACTGATTGTTGAGAGATTGTAGGTGATAATTGACTGGTTCAGGTGAAATCGCAGCACAAATGATAAAAGATAATTTGATCTCTATCGATGTTAAAGTGATAAGGAAAGAAATCACTCAATTTGGCTTACCTTGAGTTTTCTAGCCCTGCTACATAATAATACACTGGATGGACTTATTTTAAAAGTTTCTCATGATAAATAAGATCATTTATTGGTGTAATATTTGCCGCATAAAGACAAAATCATAGATAATAAAAATAAATGTAATAATGGCTAATTTTCATTCACCCTCATCAGAAGATAGGCTCAGAGGCCAAGCTTGTCAGTATGACATCTAAGACTTACCTTAAGATCTCAAGCTCTGCAAATATTATGTTACTCTCAGCTGACAGAACTTGTCAGAAAGCGGTATGAATTTAAGAACATTTGATGCTCTGCAAGAGGGTACATCACAATAATTGAAAGTATTCTATTGTTAAACCCCGCCCTCCCCTTCCCCAAATCCCGAGGTCTAGGTTCTCCAACTGTGTCTCTTTTGCCTCCTTGACTTTAGTGCAAAGTAACTCAACATGGATTTTTTATTGGTACAAGGTCTAGGTGTATCGAGCAATCGCTCAGGAATGCAATTACTTATAACCCTTCACAGGAACCTTAAAATCATGTTCATTCCTAAATTTCACCCCTCAATGCTTCCATCTACCTGTGGACAGGCTGGCTTGGGCACTACTACAGACTGATGGAATTCAGTGCCAGAAACAGAAAAGAAAATAGGTGACCATCCTTGCCAAACCCTCATCCCCAACCCAGAAGAAGCTGTGATTCTTGCAGGATAGAAAGGTTTGCCAATTAGACAATTCTTTTCCTAAGTGTGGTCTACTCTCTCAGCACCAGTGTCAGCCCCTGCACACACACCAAGCAGATCAAGCATTTAGCAGGCTAGTGATGTACTCTGTTTCAAAAATAGGCCCCTTATGCCTGAATCGCATTCATCGAGGGATCAATGGCTCACCTCTGAGGATTCGGCTCGTTGTGCTTGTCCCGGTCATGCTTGATCATGCGGTACCTTCCGATCCGTACATCTGGCCTCGACACTTTCATCCCATTCAGTGTGATCCTTGTGGTAAGAGACAGAGAAAGAGTGAGGCATGGGGAAGAGCTGCAGGAAGACACTTTAAAGGTATTTCAACTTCCACCCAAGCATACTGTGGCATCTCTACTTCAAATGTCTTTAATGGTATTTCGAGGAATGTGTTTAACAATATAATTTCCTCTCAGTTTTCGTTGTTTGCAGATATTCAAAGTTTTGTAAGTTGATAAAGGTGGCCTTCAGCTTCATTTGCATAATAAATGTATCCCACAATGCACCTGATCAGGTTTTTCCTTTGCTGTTATTTCTAATTGCAATCTTGAAACGCATAGTTGAGTAGCAACTAGTAAACAATGAAGGTGAATTGGTAAGCGACTACATTCCCATATATAATGTAGAGAGTCAAAAGAAGTCTGCAGAACCTAGCAATGTAACTGGCTACAGAACTTAAAAACAAGGATCACACTAGCCAGGTGTGGTGCAATTTCCATGGCTCTCTGGCAGGACCCTCGCCTCCAAGTGAACAGAGGGTTTTCTGTGCAAGGACCAAATCTCTGGAAGAAACAGCCCTGCACACCAGAAACAGCAATACTCTTAAGGTCTTCTGAAAGAAATTAAAAAACAATATCTTCCACAAAGCCTAATGCATCCGTTACTCCAGCCCACACTACCTCAACTCCATGTCTTATCCAGCAAGAATGCATCTATGATTTCTTGCAACTTGAATGTTCACCAGTTTTTCTTCATAGGCATTCCCAGTAGGCCTGGGCAAAATTTAATTTAAAATTACACCAGTGTAATTCACATAATGTCAGGAATTTTATACTATGTTTGTTACACAAAATTCACAAAGTATGCCATTTTGCCACGTCACATAATTACATGCCATTGATGGTTAACATTTACTGTGAATGCTCCATTCGTTGTAAAAATGTACACAAACTCACGGGAACAACAGAAAGCGAGCAGCATTTCTTCGATGTGCTTTTTTTAAAATGCGCCTTCATTTTGCACTAAAATATAGCATTTACATTTTCCGTAATTATGCATAATTTCAAGTAACTTTGCCAAAATATCACATAATTACACAAATGTAAATTAGACACATTTTGCACCCCCCTAATTCCCAGTGTGAAACCCAACACCTGCAGTTCCCCTTAAGGTTATTGCTATCATGGTGCATGTAATATTAGAATCATAATTAAAAATGAAAAAAATATTTAGTCAAGTGGCTGAATGGACAATCCATCGTTTGAAGAAATCGCACAGCACCTGACAATCAAGAGCCCTGGCAGACTGCAGCTTGCCTTCGTCCTTTCACTAGTTATGAGAAGAAACAGAAGGCGCTGAAAAGCAGTAGGACTCCTCGTGATTAAAGAAGTTCAGACATTTAATAGTGCTTTAGATGCACACTCGCTGCGCAATGTAGGTGCGAATGGAAGATACAGAGCCCGGTCACCCGAAATAAAGGACCAGCAGGCCACAAACAGGAGCATCACCACCCATTCATCTTGACTGCTTGTTTAGATTTGCACCATCACTTGAAAGACTTGGCTACAGGGTCACATTTCATTTTTCACCATGATTTTTGTTTAGATTTTGACCACCCCCCAGTAATTATTAGTGCACCCTGTGATTTTCAGCATCACTCACTCATCCTTAGATCACACCCATATTTCCACCATGAATACCAGTCAGCATAAGTTTCTCGCCTTTAACAGGGACCCAATGAAGGCTGCTGTGGCGCTGAAACTTGATGAAGGTGGTATTGACTATACTATAGTGCCAGTGGCGGCTGTCTGGGAACGGGGGTGGTGAGACAAGGGTGGAGAGGGGATGGATTAAAAAAAAACTTACCTTCTAGCTGCACCGCCGCACGCCGCCTCTCCCACCGCCGCACGCCTCTCCCACCGCCAAACGCCTCTCCTCTGTCTGCTGGAAGCATTGGAAGCATTTAGACTTCCAGACTCAAACCCAGCCAATCAAGACGCTGCACGAGCAGCATCATGATTGGTCTGAGCATCCTGTTTGGAAGCTCAGGCAGTGCCTCGGAGTCAGGGAATGTCCTCCATGGGACTGTGCAACCCAGCACCTTGGAGAACATGACAAGTGCGCATGGTGGTTTGGCCGGCCCTAGATGGCCGGCCAAACCGTCATGTGCACTTACAGGAGTCCAAACCACTGCTCACCTGCTCTGGTGTCACAGATCCCAGCCCGACCCGACTCCCGCATAGAAAAATAAAAAGGTAATAAAGTCCGGTTACTCTAATTTTATTTTTTTGCACTGCTGAAATAGCAGTGGGGAGATGCTCCTTCACCTTCAATGGAGGAACCGCCCCGGTATAGGCCAGGGTTCCCAAAAGTCGGTCCTGGAGGGTTGGATCAAGCCAGATTATTAGCATATCCCCCTTTAGATAAATATTGTTATCCTAAAAACCTGGCATTGGCTCCGTCCCTCCAGGGCTGACTTTAGTAGTACCCTATAGGCAGTCAGGACTGCACGTTTTGGTTCTTCAGTGCAATCAGTAGGCACTGCATGAGTTACCTCATGGCTGACGTGGGAAACGTGCAGGCAGCTTCCGGGCAAAGCACGGGCCCATCCTTGCCAAGAAGGAGCAGGGCCACCCCCTTTTTGCCCAGGCCTTGGGCTCTTGCCTGTACCAGGAGTCGGCTGACAGGTACTGATCAGGAGCGGTTCCACCATGCAGTTGTAGCCAGAAGCTGGGCATACAGGTTACTGCGCCGCCCTGATTTATGTGAGGGTATTTTTTAGTTGTCTTTCACGTGCACCTTACACACTATAGCTCTGGTCCTGAAGAAGCGCCAACGATCCTTATGGCAATACAGGCGTGAAACATGTTGACCTATGTCGTTCTACCCCCGGGTATAGTATGCCATTGGGGCTAGATTTTAATCAGCAGTTGAGTCTGCTCTGGGTACACCAGTTTACCTTCGCTGCATGGTGACCCTAATTTTTTATATCACACTTGCACGTCTCTATATTACCCTCTATTGAACACGATAAACCCATCCCCCACACCCCACACACCCACATACATCAACCGGCAGTCCTGTAAAAAGATCTCCGATAAAAAGACCCTTCGGGGGACCCATAGGGAATTGCAGCGCCGGCCCTACGAGGAGCAACTGCCCGATGATGAAGCATGACACCTTTCGGGGTGTGTGAGGGCAACAGAGGACAACAATATGGTTTTCCTATCACTGGTGGGGGCTGTTACCTAGGATTTCTGTTCTTTTTCTTCTTTTCCCATTTTTTATATGGGTGACTTTTTGCACCCTCTTGCATGGGTGACTTTTGCACCTTGCATTAGGAACAGTGTCCCCTTTTTGGTATACATTTATAATTAAGGAGCATGGACACTGGACCTGAAAAAGCTCCTTGGTCCCCCTCTCTTTTGTTGAAGCTGTCTTGCCCCTACATCACTTGCAGCGAGTTGTCTGTGCTTGATGAATGCCACCTAGTCCATTATAATACTAACAATGAGCTCTGCAGATTATATTTGCTGTACATCTGCCAACGTGTCGGTGCCATGTGTGGTATCTTCAGCAGTCTCTGCTTTTTAGGCGGTACAAAAGGGGGTGGTGATGGACGGAGCATCTGAACGAATCAAACACTCACACCCAGTCAACAGATCTGGGTTTAATCCATCACCGTTCTTTAGCCCACTCTGCCACCCCAGTTCAGACATGGCCATATGCAAATCAGTCTGACCCTGTGCCTCATGGGAACAGTCCAGCCCGAACTGCCAAGCCATGCCTTCCCTGGACCGGTAACAAGCTTCCGAGGACCGGTTTCTGGTATTTGATGGATTAAACCCAGATCTGTTGACTGGGTGTGAGTGTTTGATTGGTTCAGATGCTCCGTCCATCACCACCCCCTTTTGTACCGCTTTGTTTGCCATAAGTTGGCAGGGTATGCTCAGACGTGAGTCCCTTCCTCACTTTGCCACTGTATTCAAGCAAGCCGGGCTGAGGACGGCTGAAATGCCAGAAACCGGTCCTTGGAAGCTTGTTTCCGGTCCAGGGAAGGCATGGCTTGGCAGTTCGGGCTGGACTTTCCCCATGAGGCACAGGGTCAGACTGATTTGCCTATGGCCATGTCTGAACTGGGGTGGCAGAGTGGGCTTAAGAACAGTGATGGATTAAACCCAGATCTGTTGACTGGGTGTGAGTGTTTAATTGGTTCAGATGCTCCGTCCATCACCACCCCCTTTTGTATCGCTCTGCTTTTTAGGCAGCAGCACTGTGGATGCTGGGCCTCTTAAACACATCTTCACAATGTCAAAACCAACAATGCAGGCCACGTATTGCAACATGATTTTGGCTAAAAAGGCAGGACTAACTGAAGGTGTCAGATATACACAGGCATCCTTGCCAGAGGTGTCTGGCAGAGGTCCAGCCATTAGTCTACATGACATCTGTGCCAGTTGATCGTGGCTTCGCCGACACTATGCTGCCCCACCAGCAGCACAGTTGCCAGTTCTCCAAGACACCCTCCTCGTGGCCTGCGAATAAAACTCCCAGAAGCAGTAATGCCCTTTGAGCAGCAGCCACAATTGTACAGCGCATTGAGGCTGCCCGTGACCGCCTGCAGCACATCAGGCTTTTCTGCGCTATCCTAACTCATCTAGATGAACATGGTGACTCTCCTTGAGTGATCACCACTCGCTACCACCCCCCATATTCAGGTGCACATGCCAGTGTCGCAGCGCTGCACCCGGAAGTGCCAGGATGTGATGACGTAACCAGGCACCACAACCCAGCACGCACCATGTTCTCATGCATGCCAGTGCATGGCAGGTCACTCCGAACGCAAGCCACATACCAGCCTCAGGTGTCCAGCACAACGTCAGATTTGTACAGTTCTATGGTGACATGGGAGTAGGTATTACTGGTGCAGCAGGCGTAGCTGGCATTGGTGCAGCAGGCGTAGCTGCCATTAGTGAAGCAGGCATAGCTGCCATAGGCTCAGCAGGAGTAGCTTCCATTGGTGCAGCAGGCGTAGTTGCCATTGGTGCAGCAGGCATAGCTGCTATTGCTGCAACAGGTCTAGCTACCATTAGTGCAATGGGCAGAGCTACCATTGGTGCAGCAGATGGATCTACCATTGGCTCAGCAGGTGTAGTTGCCATTGGTTCAGCAGGCATAGTTGCCATTGGTTCAGCAGGCACATCTGCCATTGATGCAGCAGGCATAGCTGCCATTGCTGCAACAGGTGTAGCTACCACTACACAGGAGCATCTTATATATCAGACGTCCCTTATAAAGACCACCTATTACACCCATTTCAGTGCTCAGGGTAAGAGAGGTGAGAAAGTAGTGCGACTAGGAGAAGTGTGAGTGGGCCTGCTGGGGAGAATGTTAGGCCTGGAAGAGATTGACATCAACCCTACAGAATGGTAACCGCTATGCATCTGCCAAGAGAGTCTGAAGATGCTGCCTAGGCTATGCGCCTTCTACGAGAGTCTGTAGGTCCTGATTTAGGCTACGTGTCTGCTATGAGAGTCTGACGTTCCAGCCTATTCCTATGCTGTGCGTCTGCTATGAGAGTCAGAAGTTGCTGCCTATGCCTATGCGACTGCTATGAGAGTCTGAAGCTCCTGTCTAGGCTATGCGTCTGCTGTGAGAGTCTGAAGTGGCTGCCAAGACTACTGCAATGAGAGTTTGAAGTTGCTGCCTATTCCTATGCTGTGCATCTGCTAGTAGTCTGAGGTTCCTGCCTCTGCCTATACGACTGCTTCGAGAGTCTGAAGTTCCTGCCTATACCAATGCTATGCGACTGCTATTAGAGTCTGAAATTTCTGCCTATGCTATGCGTCTGCTGAGAAAGTCAAAAGGTCCTGCCTATACTATGCATGTACTACAAGAGCCTGAAGTTCTAGCCTATGCTATGCGTCTGCTATGAGAGTCTGAAGTTCCTGCCTATGCCTATGCTATGCGTCTGCTATGAAAGTCTAAAGTTCCTGTGTATACTATGCATCTGCTATGAGAGCCTGAAGTTCCAGCTTATGCAATGCATCTGCTATTAGTGTGTGAAGTTCCTGCCTATGTCTATAGATTATACAAGTGCAGGCTAGATAATGCTCGGTGCCAGAGTGCACCTCATACCTCATTGGGGCTGAATGCCATAAATGCCGATGCAAGTTCCTCCATATGCGCAAGGAGAGGCATGGCTTTCTCCTCATCACTTGTGCCGCATGACATCAAATCACTCATGAAATTAGTCATAAAGCCTATAGATTATAATGGGATCCTTTTGTCTGAAGGATTTTCAGACTGAAAGAGGGAAACGGGTATACTGATTTAAATGGAATATCTTTGTGTAGATAATTTACTTTGAGGTGTAAAACTCTGACCTGCATGTTGCTATCATGTTATTTATTTCTTAAACCTGGCGTGTTGGATATATTAATGCAGCTACTAAAACCACAATTGTAAACTAAATGGAAGGAAGAAACCTGGTGCCATATTCTTCATCGCACCGGCCCTGGAAGCACTTGCAGTCGTCTGTTAAGGCTCGTGAGGAATCAGCCCATTGTTGGCGCCTCAACCACTCCACGGGGAGATTGATCTCCGTGGCATACCTGCCTGAAACCCAACCCTGCCAGAAACGTAATCACCGTTTAAGCTGCCCGTTTAAATTGGGACCATCCGGTTCCTCGCAGATAACGACTGCCCCCTACTCCCTGCCACCGGCCGGCACCCACTGTGTGCGCCTCGCCCAATGCGGCTATCATAGCTAGGAATGATTAGGCTTTACTCAGTCCTGATGATGATCCCTGTAACTATGTAATGGGATCGAAACGCCGTCGACAACTTCTACACCATATACTCTGTTGTGTATCTGTTACTATATTTCAAGTAATGGTGTAAATGTGAATTCTGTTATTGCTATATGCACAGAAAACAATAGCTTTTGCCTAAAAACCTTTCTCTACCTTCTATCCACTCCGCTAACCATGACAATTTGTAAACGTCTGGGTGTGCCCATCTCCAAGAAATTGTTGAAGGTATCTCCTAATATTGTGTTTCTAAATTAAATATTAGACCTCTGCCCGGCTGGGCAAGTCAATTTACAATATAGTTTCCATTGTGTCTATATTTACCTTTTGACTATATCCCTCCTTGCATAGGACCGCTGTTGTCTTTACTCATATTCTTCATCCAGGGCACATGTAATTCTACCTGACTGAAGTGGTAGAGAGAAGGTTGCCCTGGCTCATGTGGAAGATTATTTTGGGTTAAGGTTCTGCAGCTTTGGCCTGCGGACTAAGCACATAAAAAGCTGACTCTTGTTTGATATGCACCAGAGGGCACTGAGAAGTTGTCACATAAAGTTTGGCAATCAATCCCAAAAAGCTGCTGTTCTGACATGAACCTCCAGTGCTGAGGTGTGGGGTTTTGCCAACAGTTGACCTTTGGTTGATATTGGAAATCAATATCTTTATGTCAATAGTAACTACTGCTTGTCTCATCCCGTACGAGAGGTGTAAAGAAAACTGCAGCTGCAAAGCCTGCTACTTGGTGGAAGTGAATGTGGGCACTTTCTCTCTAGATGGCTGTGCAGAGGAAAAAAGAGATCACCCAAAAAGAAACAAATATATATTCGGCATTACACCATAGTATTGTGCGCCTATCATAACGTCAAACAGAAATAATGGCTCCTGGAAAGTGTTGAGTGACAAAATGACACCAGCAGTGATGAGCCAGGGGAAACAAAGCTGCCAAAGAATGTATGCAAGGAAGTAAAATAATATCCTGAATACTGTGCCAGGAGAAATAATAAAAACCAACAAGCATTGGCAAATCCAATACTTATGCAATAGCTATTGGCAAAGCAAATGTGTTTTAGTCAGCTTGTACACCAGCGTGGCTGCTGTTTAGTATGGCTAGAAGTTAGTTACTGAACAGGTGCAGCACTGGCCTAAGTGGGACAAGCTTCACTCACAGTAAATAGGTGCAGCACAGGGGTCTTACCAGGTTGTACACCCGCATGGTTGCTATTCAGCATGGCTAAGAGTTAGTTACAGAACAAGTGCAGCACTGGCCACAGTGGGACAAGCTTCACTCACAGAAATAAGTGCAGCACAGGGGTCTAGTTTCTTGGAGAGCGGCACAAGAGCCAGGCAAACACTTCCTTTCTAAAGTTACTTTATCTAAGTACTGGCAGAAGCAGGACAAGCTTCCCTCGCAGTGACCAGGAGCAGCACGGGGGTACCTGGAGAGGGATAGGCAAGGATGGCAAACGCCTCTCTAAAGCTACTTCATCTGCTTCTGACCAGAGCTGGAGCTTTAACTATTTGGACTCAAGTCTCTGGGTTGTGATTTATTCTGAAGCCACTAAACACTTTGCCAAATACAACACACTTTTGCTGTTTTTGAGAGCTTCTTCTTGTGCATACGAAGACTGACTGGTGTGACATGGGCCCACAGGCTTTAAAAGGAGCGGACACCAGGCAGCTGGAAGTTGAAGCAGGTCACCTGACTGAAGTGGTAGAGAGAAGGTTGCCCTGGCTCAGGTGGTAGAGAGAAGGTTGCCCTGGCTCATGTGGTAGAAAGAAGGTTGCCCTGGTTCAGGTGGTAGAGAGAAGGGTGCCCTGGCTCAGATGGTCGAGAGAAGGTTGCCCTGGCTCAAGTGGTAGAAATAAGGTTGCCCTGGCTCAGATGGTCGAGCGAAGGTTACCCTGGCTCAGGTGGTAGAGAGAAGGTTGCCCTGGCTCAAGAGGTAGAAAGAAGGTTTCCCTGGCTCAGATGGTAGAGAGAAGGTTGCCCTGGCTCAAGTGGTAGAAAGAAGGTTGCCCAGGCTCAGGTGGTAGAGAGAAGGTTGCCCTGGCTCAGGTGGTAGAGAGAAGGTTGCCCTGGCTCAAGTGGTAGAAATAAGGTTGCCCTGGCTCAGATGGTAGAAAGAAGGTTGCCCTGGCTAAGATGGTAGAGAGAAGGTTGCCCTGGCTCAAGTGGTAGAAAGAAGGTTGCCCAGGCTCAGATGATAGAGAGAAGGTTGCCCTGGCTCAAGTGGTAGAAAGAAGGTTGCCCAGGCTCAGATGATAGAGAGAAGGTTGCCCTGGCTCAAGAGGTAGAAAGAAGGTTTCCCTGGCTCAGATGGTAGAGAGAAGGTTGCCCTGGCCCAAGTGGTAGAAAGAAGGTTGCCCAGGCTCAGGTGGTAGAGAGAAGGTTGCCCTGGCTCAGGTGGTAGAAATAAGGTTGCCCTGGCTCAGATGGTAGAAAGAAGGTTGCCCTGGCTAAGATGGTAGAGAGAAGGTTGCCCTGGCTCAAGTGGTAGAAAGAAGGTTGCCCTGGCTCAGATGGTAGAGAGAAGGTTGCCCTGGCTCAAGTGGTAGAAAGAAGGTTACCCTTGCTCAGATGGTAGAGAGAGGTTGCCCTGGGCTCAAGTGGTAGAAAGAAGGTTGCCCAGGCTCAGATGGTAGAGAGAAGGTTGCCCTGGCTCAAGTGGTAGAAAGAAGGTTGCCCTGGCTCATTGGTAGAAAGAAGGTTGCCCTGGCTGATTGGTTGAAAGAAGGTTGCCCTGGCTCAAGTGGTAGAAATAAGGATTCTCTGGCTCAAGTGGTAGAAAGAAGGTTGCCCTGGCTCAGATGGTAGAGAGAAGGTTGCCCTGGCTCAAGTGGTAGAAAGAAGGTTACCCTGGCTCAGATGGTAGAGAGAGGTTGCCCTGGCTCAAGTGGTAGAAAGAAGGTTGCCCTGGCTCATTGGTAGAAAGAAGGTTGCCCTGGCTCAAGTGGTAGAAAGAAGGTTCCCCTGGCTCATTGGTAGAAAGAAGGTTGCCCTGGCTCATTGGTAGAAAGAAGGTTGCCCTGGCTCAAGTGGTAGAAATAAGGATTCTCTGGCTCAAGTGGTAGAAAGAAGGTTGCCCTGGCTCAGATGGTAGAGAGAAGGTTGCCCTGGCTCAAGTGGTAGAAAGAAGGTTGCCCTGGCTCAGATGGTAGAGAGAAGGTTGCCCTGGCTCAAGTGGTAGAAAGAAGGTTGCCCAGGCTCAGATGGTAGAGAGAAGGTTGCCCTGGCTCAAGTGGTAGAAAGAAGGTTGCCCTGGCTCATTGGTAGAAAGAAGGTTGCCCTGGCTCATTGGTAGAAAGAAGGTTGCCCTGGCTCAAGTGGTAGAAATAAGGATTCTCTGGCTCAAGTGGTAGAAAGAAGGTTGCCCTGGCTCAGATGGTAGAGAGAAGGTTGCCCTGGCTCAAGTGGTAGAAAGAAGGTTACCCTGGCTCAGATGGTAGAGAGAGGTTGCCCTGGCTCAAGTGGTAGAAAGAAGGTTGCCCAGGCTCAGATGGTAGAGAGAAGGTTGCCCTGGCTCAAGTGGTAGAAAGAAGGTTGCCCTGGCTCATTGGTAGAAAGAAGGTTGCCCTGGCTCATTGGTAGAAAGAAGGTTGCCCTGGCTCAAGTGGTAGAAATAAGGATTCTCTGGCTCAAGTGGTAGAAAGAAGGTTACCCTGGCTCAGATGGTAGAGAGAAGGTTGCCCTGGCTCAAGTGGTAGAAAGAAGGTTACCCTGGCTCAGATGGTAGAGAGAGGTTACCCTGGCTCAAGTGGTAGAAAGAAGGTTGCCCAGGCTCAGATGGTAGAGAGAAGGTTGCCCTGGCTCAAGTGGTAGAAAGAAGGTTGCACTGGCTCATGTGGTAGAAAGAAGGTTACCCTGGCTCAGATGGTAGAGAGAGGTTACCCTGGCTCAAGTGGTAGAAAGAAGGTTGCCCAGGCTCAGATGGTAGAGAGAAGGTTGCCCTGGCTCAGATGGTAGAGAGAAGGTTGCCCTGGCTCAAGTGGTAGAAAGAAGGTTGCCCTGGATCATTGGTAGAAAGAAGGTTGCCCTGGCTCAAGTGGTAGAAAGAAGGTTGCCCAGGCTCAGATGGTAGAGAGAAGGTTGCCCTGGCTCAAGTGGTAGAAAGAAGGTTGCACTGGCTCATGTGGTAGAAAGAAGGTTGCCCTGGATCATTGGTAGAAAGAAGGTTGCCCTGGCTCAAGTGGTAGAAAGAAGGTTGCCCTGGCTCATGTGGTAGAAAGAAGGTTGCCCTGGCTCATTGGTAGAAAGAAGGTTTCCCTGGCTCATTGGAAGAAAGCAGGTTGCCCTGGCTCATGTGGTAGAAAGAAGGTTGCCTTGGCTCATGGGTAGAAAGAAGGTTGCCCTGGCTCATTGGTAGAAAGAAGGTTGCCCTGGCTCGTGAGGTTGGGTGGAAGGATGGAGAGTCCCATGGCTTGAGGAAGAGAAGATGCAAAGCCCTGGCACATGGTAGCGAAGGACGGTTGCACCATATGTCATTGTACAAAAGGAGGTGTGCCCAGGTCTGTTAGTGAGTCCTGGCCAAGGGTAAGAGAGGTGTTCTGGTTCATGGAGGCAGAGATGCCCTGGATTGGGAGAGGAAGGTATTCTGCGGGACACCCAAGTGTCAATCCTTCCACCTGCAAGGACACATCCGCTGGAGTTTCAGGGCTGGACCCTCTATGGTGGAGCTCAGACTAACTCTGAAAAACGACATGCTGTTGCTGGAGATCAGGTATGGTCAGCATCCTCTCAGCCTTCCACCAGACTGTGTAAATATACCAATATTAATCCTAACCCTACATGTTACTCTTATGTTATGCGTTCATGCTGTTAAAAAACACACACCAATGCTTTGTTCCTCAACGATTGACATCATGTTAGTTTAAGTCAACCACATACTGCTGCTAATGCCCTATGTGCTGACAAGAAAGCCCTATTGTACATGTGCGATTGAAATGTTTTTCTGTTGCAACAATAAAATAATAATAGTAATTAAGGAATAAAGCAAGGGATAACACAACTTGTGAAGAAGGTGTTTTATGACACGTTGGAGAGTGAGCTGGGTACCGTGAAGCATGTGACAGAAAGGCGTGTTTCATGTGGCAGGAAAACCTGCCATGGTCTGGGAAGAAGTAGTATTTGCTCAAGGGGAAAAAAGAGGGCGGATGCTCTTGTTCACGGAAGTTATTGATCTGTGGGAGAGGAAGTCCTAAAAACGAGAAGGCGAAGGCTCCTAATAGAATCACTGGAGTGCAAAGCCTGCTTTTGCTTGAATGAGGCTCTGGCAGTACTTAATTTGAGCCGGTGGTGGCAGGTGGGGGGCCACTGGCACTCATTTTTTGGGGGCGTGCGTATATTTTTCATAATCAGACTTTGATCCAGAGCAAGACACAGAAAAACACAAAAAAGAGAAAAGGAGGAGGTAAAGAATAACAAAGAAAAAAAAGCAGGGGTGAAAAATAACCTTAAAGAGCGAAATAAAGAGGCAGTGAGTGTCTGGTGGTGGATGACTGAGGCATGAGGTGGAATCAAGACTATGCAGCCTTGGTAGTCTGCACCCGCGGCCTTTGATAGCGCCGGAAGTGGACTGCTCAGCCACTACTCAGCAAAACTATGGGGACCGGCAACAGGGCTTTAAGTGGGATGAAAAACCAGTGGGGTCTCTCAAAGGGGGGTGGCTGATGTAATTAAGAGCGTGGCTTTAAAATACTGCCTGACTGGTATTTTGCTGTTTCTGTCATTGCATCCAGATATATGATACAACAAGTTAGATTATAGCTACAATAAGTCAGGACTATTGGCTTTGTCAATGGTTGTTAGTTATGTAAGATAAATAAGCAGCAACTATGGCTTTGTTTAATATCATTTAAAACATGCGTCAGTTCTGAAATGATGAGGCTGTGAAAGAACTACAACGAGTCTCTTTGAAGCTACATCAAAGGCAGTGAAGGGAGGTATTGCTGCAGAGTTGAGATTTTTTTTTTTTTATCCTCGAGGGTGAGGGCAAAAATGGAGAGCCTGATAGGGACCCGTCTCAGCACCTGCTTTTAAGAACTGCCGGTGCTAAGCACCGGCAGGACTTGACCCACTTAAATCCCTGCCCAGCACAAATTATTTTATAAATTAAGCACAGGGCTCAGGCTATGCAAAGATGAAAGTATCGGGGGAGATATCGGGCGAGGCTCAAGGGACTTTAGTCCAATGGTGGCTGCCTCTGAATGGGGGTGGTGTGACAGGGTTTGGGGGTTGTGGGGTGGGGGTAGTGGTGAAAAAATAAAATAAATAAATGTACCTTCTTCGCCGCTGCAGGCACACGCCTCTGCTCTGTCTGCTGGCAGCACCGGAAGTACCCAGGCTTATGGACTCTCCCAGTCAATCACAACGCTGTCTGAGCGGCCTATTTGGCCACTCAGGCAGTTCGCCACGGGGTTGTGCAACACAGCCAAATGGAGAACATGCTGTGTGCACAAGGCGATTTGGCTGGCCCTAAAGGGCTCATCAAGCTGTGATGCGCAAGTAGTGAGTGGGTGCAAACCGCTCCTTCTCCCTCTGAGGCAAGTCAGCCCGCCCCACCTGACCTGGCTGGAGCAAAGAAAAATAAAATGATAACTTCTTGTTATCCGCTTAACCGCGGCGGCAATTCTGCCGCGGTGCGACGGTTTAGTAGAGTGGGCGGGGCCGCGTCAGCCAACGGACGTGCGCAGCACTTTGAAGGTAGTGCGCGCTGTGGCGCTGGTCGACAGAAGCACTCAAGGAGTTATTATCATTTTCTTTTTCTTTTGCACTGCTCAAGTAACAGTGGGTCAGCACTCCTCCCCCTTAGCAGAGGAGCCACCACTGCATTAGTCCAAAGCATAAGGGAGGCTCTGTAAGTGGGAGAGAATGGGCCAGGCTTATGGAAGAGAAATGCTGTAAAAGTGTGAGAAAGAGCAGGCTTCATGGTAGAGCAAAGCCAAGTTTCCTGGAAGGAGGCTGAGCTGGTTAAACATAGAAAGCTTCCATAAGTAGTGTCTTGGTGAGCATGAAGCTCCAGATCACAGGAAGCGGAAGGGTTTGTCGAAGACATGGGGAGGGGCACCTACAACGACTGGCACCAGTGCAGGGCTCAGGAGGTGTAGAGGTGCAGGCCTGCATTCAGAGCAGCCCTCTCGGCTCTGCAGAACGAGGGCACCCAGTCCATGCATCACAGAATTACATTCTATTAAAAGTGGCTTTGCCTTCCCATCATCCCTCCTACCGGAAGCCTGGAAGCATTCCACAATCTGTCTGTGGAAAGACCAGTGAGTGGAAATTGCCTCTTGGGTCCTCTGATTTGGCAGCGGCTACCAACACATTCACTTTCTGGCCAACTCCCTCTTCTCCCTGGGTCTCCAGAGCTGGAGGCACTACTACAGTAGCACTGATGAGCTAGAGACTGCGAGAGATGTGTGGTAGTGTTGGGACACGCAGCATTGATCACTCCCTGCTGAACTTCCATTACTTTGTGAAGTATTATGACTGTAGTGTAGCCTTAGGCCTGAAACGAGGCCATCTGGAGTGGTGCTGAGGTGTCAGAAATGATCAACAGAGGTGCTAAAAAGTTAGTTCGACGTCTATACATGAACAGCCCTTCCTAGTCCCGAGGCCCAGGGGCTGGTAGAACGCGCCGAAACGCTTTACGCGTCTGCTAGTCATGCCATCTGTCATGTCCTCTGTGTGACATAGCTAGAAGAAATGGGGCTGCAGCAGTAAAAGGATGGGAGGAGGTTGTGACAGGAGAGCCCACACCAGGAGTACAGTAAGAAGACAGAAAATGCAGAAAATAGGCATGGCGAAGGTTGAGATCCCCATGAGAACGAGACTCTGAAACGGGGTGAAACACATTGACAAGCCTATTAAAAATGTTCTTGATAGATCTGAACCTCTCACTGGCAGAATCCCAGCTATCCCTCGTGGCTGAACTAATATTTGCAAATAAAAACTCTGAACTGCCTTTCCATTAAAAAAAACAAGCATTGGCAGCTCAGCTTTTGGCTTTGCCAGTGCTTGCTTAGATTTGTTATTGTTTTTGCCAAACGTTTTTGTTGTGGAAGCTAGTTTACCCACATTCATATAAAAAAATTACTAAGAGCAGCAATATTTTCTCAAAGCACACATTGCCATAGTAGCCCCTGGCCTCGATTCTGTGTGGATGTAATCCTTGTGAAAGGGCAGAATCCTGTCAGAGAGAAGTTAGCCAACGGCTGAAATGGGGGAACCACTGCCCCATGTTGAATGCTGTAGTGAACAGAATCAAGGTATAAAAGACACAACAACAAACCAATGGCTGAAGAGGGTTGGCTAAAAGTACAGATAACTAAGTACATATATATATATATATATATATATATATATATATATATATATATATATATATATATATATAAAACAACACGATGCAACTCGATCTTGTCGCAAAAATGGTCAGCACGCTGGTATCCAGTTTTCAGATTTTTTTATTGCAAACCCCCCTCGCCCAGACAGACGCGTTTCGCTCTACTAGCTTCGTATATATATATATATATATTTATTTCAGAAATCTCAAAAGCAAGTCAACATCTAAAAAACCGAGAGATGTGACTGAACTTGTAATAAAGTACTGACACAATCTCTGAACACTAATATCAAACCCATTCTAGACAGAGGTCAGAGCGGTTCAAATGCTGACCAGGTAATATTCATGGCACTCAAATATGCTAGACACCTTAGGCAGACAAGAGCTTTCTATTCCTACCTCCAGTCTCGCCTTGTACCAGCCATGCCAGTCCAAACCCCACTATTTTAGACCATTTAAGAAATACTTCCAGCTGGCCCCACCACAGTGCCAAACTTCACTCCAGCTGGTCCTACCATGATACCAAACTCCACTCCAGCTGGTCCTACCATGATACCAAACTCCACTCCAGCTGGTCCTACGGCTGTGCCAACCTCCACTCCAGCTGTTCCTACCACAGTGCCAACCTCCACTTCTACCCCAACTAATCAATTATGGAACTGGCAAAAAAAGCTTTTCGTTGAGATCTGGTGGATGAGTTTCTGGTGGCACCAGGAACCTGTCAAGTGTTATATGAAAGATGGAGATAGCGGCTTGTCTCTAAAGGTAGTTGCTCTGGTTCCACTGGAAGTAGAGATCTGGAAACGAGGAATGTGAAAGTCATGCTGGATTGATCAGATTTAGACAGAGTTTCTGAATGGCTTTGAAATATGGAGGTAAGCTGTGCACAGAAGGGAGGTGGTTGACTCTGAAGACATGGAGCATCTTCCAAAATCATTTCAAGAGTAAATCATCTCCTAGTGATCCTGGTTTCCAGCACATCCAAGAAGCAATAAGGCACAGCTGTGAATGTGTTTTCAAAGGCCTGTGCTGGTGAAAACATCTATTAGGCAAATTGCACTGTGCCAGAAAGATTCAAGGGAGGGCTTCCCTTTAATGTTCGCATTCACGACTCAGGTGCCTTGCACTAGTATTGAAACGTGCTTTTACAGCGTGACACAAGTCAAGCAGCAAGGGAGTGCTGAAGACACAATTTAAGAGTAGGGTTTGTTTTAAGTGTTGTGTACTTTTAAAGGGATAGAGGAGATGGGTTTCGTTGTTGGATCCTGAGACCAGAGTTCAAGTGTCCCCTAAAAATAAAAATGTGGTATCCCCTTTCAGAAGATCTAAGGAGTATTCTCTGGCTCTGGAGCACATGCAGCCCCAGTAAAGTGCAGCACACGCAAGCACATTTTAAGTCACTAATTTCCATGATGCACTTCCCACCTGAGCCCAATAAAAATGTGGAAATAAGACACTGTTCTTTGTATTAAAACCTGAACAGTCCTACTGCTTAGGTGGTCCTACCTTGTGAAACCATGGTGAAGTTCTTTTGCTGCAGTTTCTGAGAGGCTACGTTTCATATGCCCACATGCATCAAGGTAAATTGTATTCGCAAACGGTGCGAATCGCAAAATTCGGCCATTTGCGAATGCAATTTCCTTTTTTGGGATGCCTCATGTTTTTTTATATTTTCGCAATTTAAGGAATCGCAATTATGTTGCGATTACTTAAATTGCGATTGCATTTAAGAAATCCCAATTTGCGATTTCTTAAATGCAATGCACCACACTTGCGAATTCGCAAATAGGGAGAGGTAAATTACCATGAAGTTCATCTTCATGGTAATTTGCGAAAACCTTGAAAAATGCACAAAAGTGCATTTTTCAAAGTTTCATTTTACACACACACATGCCCTTGGGGCGTGTGTGTGTGAAAAATTTTCTTAAAGTTAAGTTTCAGGGGTGCAAAGGACCTCCCCTGCGCCCTTGAAATAGCATTCTCATTTTGCGATTCCTTAATTGCGAATCGCAAAATGAGAATGGCTTCACATTCATTCCTATGGGCCTCTAGGCCCATAGGAATCAATAGGAAGGGATTCCTTAATTGCAATTCGCAAATTGTGAATCGCAATTAAGGAAAATTAAGAAATCGCAAAAAAATTGCGATTTCTTGATGCATTGCCGTTTGCGAATTCTTAATTGCGATTGATTAATTTTCGCAATTAAGAATTCGCAAACGGCAACATTGATGCAAGTGGCCGTAAGAGACTAGCAGACTATTTTGGATCATCAAAAATGCCTTGTCTGCTTCCATGATCTCCAGTCGGTGATAGCGTCCCTGCAGTGCTTTGTTGTGGATGTAGTTTTAGGGTCTGCACTATGCTCACTTTGAATGTCGACTTAAGAACCGGTGTATAAGCATGGGATTTTTATTATTAATGAGTAACGATGGTCATGCATATTTTTCTTTTTATGCTTTTAGGAAGAATGTAGATTCTAAGGTTGTACCTCATATTTCTAATTTCCTTTTCCTCTTCAACATCTCAGTTTGTCCTATTTCTATCATAAATTTGACAAACATAGATTGCTTATTCTATGTTGATCTCTTGGACTTCCTTCCTTGTGATCAAACATGCTTTCAATTGTTAGTTAGCACAATTGGTGTTTACCCTTCTTATAAATACAAGGTCTTTCGTTTACAATACAGGTTGGAACTAGTAGGTATTCCCAGTACATGGATCTTGTTTATCTCGAAGTAAAAGCAACTGGTTTAAAAGAGGTCAAGAACTTTAGGGAAATCAATGTGAGGAATTTTGTTTTAAAAACAGTTAAAATGAATAAATCGCATAAATCTCTCCACCTATAAAAAAAAAAGACCACCTTCTAATGTGCAGGGTGAATATTGAATACTTATCAAACAAAATAGTTGCCATTTATATAGGCTGCTAATTAAGTTTAAAAAGAACATGGATGCCATTTTCGTTAACTTTTTATCAAGTCTTTACTTCACAGTTCTGTTACCTAAAATGTTCCTGAGACTGTCATGCTTGTTCTATGTTCTGCATTGGTTTTACTTTGCGAGATAATGTGCTTTGATGGGTCTGCTCCACAAATTCTGCAGATGGAAACAAAGAGGGCTTTTAGCGGCAGATGAATCCCTGCACTTGTCACAGCCCCGGGAAGCTCCTCTCTCACATCCCTTGTAATCTATTGGGACAGCTTCACGTAAAACACTGAAGTGATGGCTGACACTGTGACCTTTTGTGTCTGTGGAGCTTGCTAGTCTCCACACAGACTGCAAAGCTTCCCCTTACTACACCTGCCACAATCTACACCCACCCTCCCTAGACTGCAGAACCCGGTCTCCACCTCCTGATGGTCAGTCATGACATCTCTTGACAAAGAGGGGACCTCATGAGGTTCTCCAGTCTGCACTGCTTGCATCCTGGTACCATGCTAGGTACTGAATGCTGTATTACCCCTAATCCCCAGTGAAAGAGTGGCTGAATCGCAACCTCCATCGCTGGTCCCTGGGTGCAGCATCATCCCTTTGTAGCACCCGTGGAATCCAGTGGGTTGACAACATCACAGATAACAAATAACCAAAAACACCTCACCTCAAACAAATTAACAAGAATGAACGAAGGAAGTTCTGTTCTGGCCAAGCCAACAGCTAGTGGCCCATCCCTGCTACCTCGCGTAGTCCCACAACCTTCAACCCAAGTGCCTCCTGAGCTCGGTGCAGCTCCTCCAGCTGCTGCAAAAAGGTGGCTTACGAGGCAACTGTTTTAGCAAGAAAACCTCAAGAGCCATCCCTCAGAGGCTTTATGCTACACAGGACATCTCCACCACGTGGTGCTGTGAGCAACTTCTGACTCCCTCATTAAAGGTAACAGCCTTGCCGTCCACAGGCTCAGCATGGACTTAAGAAACCTTCTTGGGCCTCCATTCTGCCTCGCCCACTTGTCGCCAGAGATGCTTAACGCCCCGCACCATGCAGGAGGTGTAGGACATTGCCTGCCAAAAGGACATTTTCGTTATCGGAAGAGCAGCCCAAACATGAGATGCTTTACATAGCACATTATGGTGTCTGGGATCAAATCTAGGTGGGTGTCTTTCAAAGAGCTTAATATGAATTACAGCAAAGACATTTTACCTAAATGCACATAGAGCAAATTCGAGAAAATATAATACATCTTAAAGGGATCCAGTGTTCTATATAGTAATTAAGCGGTCATTGTGATTTACCATGTGGTGCTTTTTGTCCTATGTTTAGGTCTGCCCTAGAGACAGCTTCAGCTGTCTCACCAGCCTCTGCATTTAAGAATATTCATACCTATATTCACACATAGAAAGGCTGGCCTCTTCATTTTTTGTTCTGTTCAACTGTCATTCACATTTTGCTTCTGCCTACCACATCATAAAGCATGGGACAATGGATAAGCCACTACAGACACTGACTCTCTTGACTGCCATTATTTTTTTACTGATCACATATGCACATCCACCTAGGATGTAAATGAGACTGCTATAAGGCTGCTTGGGATGTAAATGAGACTGCTTCAATGTAATGTATGAGGTAAATGAGTTGTTTATAATGGATTTAAGACTGCTACAAGGCGAATTATGAGTTAATCAGACTGCCTCAAGCCAAAGTCTCTTACTGCAACATGGAGAGAAAAAAATGAATGGTGTGCGCGAGAGCGCATCGACCAAAAAAGGAGATCCAAATATACATAGACAAGCTACAAGCTCAGTGACAGGACGAGATGTGCCAAAGCAGCAATGACAAAGGACATTTGTCAATGTTACCTGCTTCGGCGACTCCCGCCTCTTTCTCGTCAGGCCACCTGGCTAATGCTTTGCACACATCTAAAGCTAAAACAGAAAAGCGCTTCCGACCCAGGAACGCCTGTCAGCAGTCTGCTGAGGCAGCGGTCCGTCCACACGGTCAGCTGTCCGTCAGGCACGGCTCTGTCATCGTTTTTAGGTTTTGCCTGCACAGCGCTCACGCTGTGCTTGTGCAATCCCTTGTATTTAATATATCTTAAAAGGGGCTCTTATCAGTTCCCATAGCTGAATTACTGTGTTCATTCGCTTTTGTGTGGGACCTTTTTTTTATTAATTTCCCCTGTCTGCACGCATTTATGATACTTCTACTAAAGCTGTTCACACTTTTTATGCCCCATTCACTGTCAAGATAAGATCTCTTCCCAGGAAAAGGCAGACAGCTTCTAACAGTATGCTGGAATACTTGTTTTTAATTACTTCGTTGTGTAAAGCAGGTGCTTTAGCCTCAGAACGTTTATGACATTGCCTATTTATGCCTCAGTACCTTTCTTTGCACTTTGTAGGCATTATCTGATTGATGTTTTTCAATCTAGTTGGTCATTATGATCAAATTCTAAATGTTATAATAAACGTTGCATGTTAAAAAGAAAGTCAATATACAAGAGCGATGCTATATTTTACTACTAAACAGGCAGCCACAAGTGCAGTTACCTTGTAGACAACAGGGTCATGATTTGAATGCTGCAGCAGGTGCAGTAGCACGGGAAACCAAAAGTTGTCAGAACTACTCAAAACATATAATATTGTTATATTTGACTATAAACAGGCAGTTACAATTGCAGTTACCTTGCAGTTAAAAGGGACTTGATTTGAATAGTGCAGCAGGTGCAGTAGCACTGGGCCCAAAAGTTGTCAGAACTCGTTTAAACTCTTAATTTTGCTATATTTGATTACTAAAGAGGTAGTCACAAGTGCAGATATCTTGCAGGCAACAGGGTCATTATTTTAATGGTGTAGCAGGTGCAGTGGCACCGGTGTCATAAGCTCTAGGCACCCCACTAAACCCAGATTATTGCTAAATGTTACTACTAAACAATACAGTCACAGTGCATTTATCTAGCAGGCCATAGGGTTATGATTCGATTGGTGCAGCAGGTGCAGTAACACCAGGACCAAAAACTCTAGCTAGCCACTAAACACCTAATATTGCTATATTTTACTACTAAAGAGTCAGTAACAAGTGCAGTTACCTTGCAGAAAATAGGTTCATGATTTGGATAGTGCAGCAGGTGCAGTGGCACCGGGTCCAAATTAGCCATGACCTCCTTGTAACACCAAATATTGCTATATTTTACTACTAAACAGGCTGTCACAATTGTAGTTATATTCCAGCTAAAATGGGCTTGATTTGAATGGTGCAGCAGGTGCAGAGGCACCGGACCCAAAAGTTGTTGGAACTCCTCTAAACACATAATATTGCATACTACATCAATTCATTCTATCATTTCCCTGTTTCCTTTTAATTTTTCAAACTTTTGCTGTAACTTACCCGCACTATATCAATAGTAACAGCACAATATATTGCCTCTTTGTACATAAACAAGTCATAATACTTTAACAGACTTTCTGTAAATTATATTGTACAACTACTCAGCAAGTTACAACTTCCAACATAATACAGCTGCTTATTAATTACATTGGCGAAACCTAATGCATTTACCAATGCTTGTTCACAAGGTGACGTTAAGGGAAGAGCCCCTGGGGACGTCAATGATCGTGGACCAGAGGAAGGCTCATTTATACTAACAATGTGTCTAGGTACAGTGTTTTTAATGGAAATATAGAAGTTCTTTAAGTGTATTGCATTACTGCTGAGAAGTGCAGGTACTCACTCTCTCAAATTAAAGACGTGCAGGTACTCTTTACCCGACACTACCTGCCCATTTAAAGGACTGTCTATGTATGTGACAATATTTGTACAATTTAAGCCGAGCAAAGGAGCAGCAGAGCCCTTAACAGAGGGCGCAGGTGCTGCTACACAATCATTTACAATAAGGCAGAGTATTTGGGGGGGGGGATCCATTCGTCTAAGCAGGTAGTGACGATCAGTTTGGGACCGAAAATTGTAATTGGCACCCAAAAAAAAAAGAGGTCCATGTTTGCAAACAGAGGTATTTTTGAACATGTAAAGACACGTAAAAGTATTTTGCCTGCTATGGAAATCTGCCTAGATTTGAACTTGTTGCAGGCAATGTTTGTTTTAATATCAGGTAAGCCAACAACAAACATTGGCCTATCACACCATAAAACAGGCTCACATCCAGCCAAGGCATACATCCCATACTGGAACCAATGACAGCAACCCTTCGGACACTGCCTGCTAGCTTTAACCCCTTAGTTGCGGGGCTAATTCCCCCGCGGTGCTGGAGGGAGGGGGGCCGCGCGTGGCGCCGCGGTGCTCGTGAAGAGCTCAGCTCGTCATGACCACGCCCGTTTCTATAGAACGCTCAGCACAGCAGGGGAATTATCCCCGTGTGGGAGCGCTGCGGTTCGTCATGAGCACAGCGCCACCGTGCCTCATGACAAGCTGAGGTGTTAAAGGCCAGTCCGACCCCAGAGGTTATGCTCCCGCAATAGATGCATCTTCAGTTCCCGTCTCAATTGCAGGAGGGTAGAAACGTTTGCTGCAGAGCCTGGTTGGACAGATGATGAAGACAACCTGCTTCCTCTAATTTTCTTTCTTTGCATTTCTTTGTTTCGTTTCTAGCAACATCCTGGATAGTGGTATTTCACTGCCCCCCCCTGAGGTGTTACATTTATAGTCAGTGATGCCATTTGCCTATTGGTAAGGATAGCCCTCACTACGGGAACAAGCTGGAATGCTTTGAACCCTTATCAGAGGATCTTTTCTATACCATTGCAATGTCTACCTCTACCGGCTTTCCTCTCGCACCTTTACTTCTTAGGGTGTGGAAAAAACTAGTGCATGAACTGTTTCCGCTGCTAATGCAACTTTGCACTTAGTCACTTGAATCTTGTACGGTACCTTTAGCCTGGAAGAAGGTGATTGTAACTCCTATACTAAAAAAAAACTTCCCTTGACCCAGAGGTGCTTAGTAGCTACAGGCCTATCTCTCTCCTTCCATATCCAGTCAAAATTCTGGAACGTTTTGTCAGCCGGAAACTGTTCAATTTTATGGAGGACAATCTTCTTCTTGAAGGAGAGCAATTTGGTTTTAGACCAAATAATGGCACAGAATCTGCCTTGCGTACGGCCTTGGAGGCCAATCAGTTGTCCTGGTCCTTTAAGATGTTTTAGCCATATTTGATACAGTGAACCACCTTACGATCTTGCATCGACTTGATTAGTTTGGAAAAAAATTTAGCTCCTGTGTTGTTCCTCAAGCAAAGTCCCAACTGCAATTCCTTCGAACTTCTGGCCCTCGGGAGTAGATTTATCTTCTTCTAAATCTGTTTTAACCTAGGGGCTACGTTTGATAATAAACTGTCCATGGAAACACATGTGAACAGAGTAGCAGGCATCTGTTTTACCATTTCTTCGAGGTCTGTGGAAGATGCTCCCACTGGTGTCTCCCACTGCTGAAACACTAATTGTTCGCAGTGCTATTTTAAGCAGAATGGATTATTGGTAATGCCCTTTTGTTCGGTGTACCTGAGTATCTTTTCAACAGATTGCACAGAGTCCAGGTCTCTGCTGCCAATTTGGCCTTAAACAGACGCAGGAGATCATCTGCCTCCATGGCCTTGAAAGATCTGCAATGGCTTCCGTTGCGTCTGCGCAGTTTTTAAACCTGCTTGCCTTTGTAAAACGTACTTGTTCTTATTAGTTTTTTATACTTTTGTGGGAGTTTTCCTGAATTGTGGACTTCATTCAAATATGGCCGACGGTATTCCGTGATGCGGTCGGATCTGAATGCGCAGGGGCACTAGTGGTGCCTCACAGGCACAGGTGTGCGGCATTGACATTTACAGCAGGGAGTTTGGAAAGGGACGCAGTTCCAAGTTCGGTTTGATCTTGCTTCTCTGCAGGAGGAGTTCACAATGGCTTTCCTGTTGCGATTTCGGCACCCAGTGTAGTAAGTATGTGTGATGTGAGGAGGATGGGGCTTCCTTCACATTGGGTGCGCGGTGCTGGCATTCTTGAGGCGCATGTGATAGATCACTACGGAACACCTGATTACTTGAGATATGGCATTGAACCCTTTGGTTCGCTGTGACGGTACCTTTTTCTTTATTTTTAGGTGCCATAAAGCGGTGGATGGACCCTTTGTATTCACATATCATGATATAATACAACTTTTTGTCCGGCAACTTGACTGAACACTGGTATAAGGACGGTAGTGAATGATTAATTTGTAGCCTTTTCATTCTCAGGTGAGACATCTTATTGCAATTTTTTAAGTATTTTGTTTTTTTGTATAGATGCAATGACATGTGGTTGTTCTCTGTTCTCTTGTTCTCCTGCCGCTGACAGACATTAAGGTGCCCCTCGACATCCCTGATCTCACTCTTGGCACTGCCTGACAAGATGGTGGCAATTGAATGTATTGGGGAAACCTTCCTCCCTACAACCTCACACTGTGATCTATATACACAAGCGTCTGGTAGGTTGGGCATGTCTACCACACGATGTCTAGACACCTCATCGAGGCTGCGGTCATGGACACCTCATCGAGGCTACAGTCAGGGCCCCCGACTCAGATTTCCCCCGCTATCAACAGCAGACAGGGTCGGGTTTCTACTGCCGAACTTCTCTTGACGACCTGAGAGATGTTCGTCCAGATGGTACCGATTTCCAGCAGCCTTCGTTCCTCTTGGTCCTGCGCCTGCCTTCCCCAACCAGTCCTGCTCCTGGAGGTTGGTTTTTGCTCCTCAGATTTTTTTGGGGCGTTCATTTTCTGGTGATCTGGGAGTCTGCCATTTTGTGCCGAGGTTGTTGGGGACTGTGGCTCTGGACACTCCACCTTGACTGCCTTTGACCGGTTTCTCAATCCCTGCTTATCGCTGGTCCACGCCTTTGGCCGCCTGCCGGTCCATTGCCCTGGGATGACCCCCACTTGGATGCTCTCTCCCCTCCAGACTTGATTTTCCACTTATGGGGCTCCCTTGTCTCACCCCCTCCTTATAGTCCCCCAACTTTGCAGAGATAACCCAACGCGGTGATTGAATTTGGCGCTGGACTTAATGACTATGTGACTCCACCTGTGCTATTGTCCCTTTCACTTTTTTTGGGCCTTCATGAGGTACTGTTCCTCCACTGCCGGTCTGCCAGAATTGACCTGCTTCCCAGCCCTTTTTTTCAACTCCCCTCCCCTTTTCCCCCATCCTCTTTTGGGACGTGTTATTCTATGTTTGACTAGGCTACTGTATCTAATGTAACTTTGCAAAACTGTTATCTTTATTTTTCCTGACGGCTGAGAGCTGAGCTACATGGCTGATGCCCAGTGGAGCTGCTAGACAGCTATAGAGGAAATTAAACTGGGCTCACCCCCTCGACCATCACCTACCCAGCCGGACATTGGGCACAGTTCTTCTCGTCTCCCCGATGTGTCTCCTTTCCTCCCCTGACCTTTCCCCTCACCTGTCTTGGCCCTTAGTCCCCACCCTGTTTATCTGTAAATTTTCCCTCGTCAATTGAGATCTAGCTATTTTGTCTGATGCCCGATGGAGCTACCTGGTTTAGTTATAGGGGAGACTGGCCGGGGACTCCCTCCTTGGACGTCACCTACCCAGTCGGTCTTTAGACAGACTTCTTTTCGTCTCTCCTGTCGTCTCTTGCCACATCCTCCCTCTATTTATGTCTCTCCTTCTCTCCTCTCTCAATGTATTGAGACTGAACTATTTTGTCTGATGCCCGATGGAACTACCTGGTTTAGCTATAGGGGAGATGGGCCGTGGATTCCCTCCTTGGTCGACATCTACCCAGTCGATCTTTAGACAGATTTCCTTTCGTCTCTGCTTGTTGTCTCTTCCCTTATCGTCCCTTTCTCACCTCCCCTGCAACCTCCACTACTTTTCTCTCTCCTGTCTCTCCTCTACTAATCGTTTTGCCTATTTTTTGATGTATTGTGTAATTGTTGATCTTTTTCTGTTACATTGTTGATTCTCATGTAAAGCGCTCTGATACCTTCCGGTCTAGCCAGCGCTATATAAAACTCTTTACATAAATAAATAAATAAAGATGTTCTTTAATTTCAATCCTCTAAGACGTGGGCATCCAAGTGTCTTGGGTCATAAGGCATATGATATATACTTTATTATGTTCACCTCTAGATTTCTCTCCTGGCAAGGCATTATGTCCAGTAATGATAAAATATGTTACGGTTCCATTCTCTTCTATTTTTGTACCATTATCTACGATGAAAGAGCAGTTTGAAAATAGGATGACGATATTAATTATGCGATGATGAATTGTTTGTGAATAACATGATGGAATTACACACACACAGGAGATGGGTCTTGTCGTCCACATATCTTGACGGCAACTTCTTAAGTTGTGCTGTTTTTAACATTTAACTGAGAGTTGATATATTTTGTTTGCTATTTTTCACTTAAGGTTGGATGGGGGTTCTTATTTGTAACTTTCCATTTAGGAATATAAATGTGTAACAATTGTTTCAATTTGTAGCTCCTTGATTTTTTCTAAATGTGTTTTTTTAAACGGGTCTTAGGAAAACGGGATATACACTTATTCAATTGTACGGTTGTAAATATTCATGTTATAGGTAGTTTTATTTGTGTTTTTTTTAATGGTATCTATTGTCGTTGCAGACCTGAAGAAGTCCATTGTTATGGACGAAACGCGCTGGCTGTTTCTGATGTAAACTTGTGACAGTTTTAAGAAGGATACGAAAATAAAGAGAAGGATTTAATGTACTCTGTAAATTGTTCTTTATTTCTTAATATTGTTATTAATTGTGGTGCACCTCTCTTTGGTAAAAATAGAAATGTCCTTCTTTTAGGTATGTACCATGGCAGCAGTTGCTTATATTGTGTACACGCACATGGCAGAATTTTTTGTGACACTTACTTAGGGATACAGGATAGGCACGGCGACTCTTTGTCCACTGCCTTAATCTTTGCTGTTCTACTTTTTAATTCGCTTTGAATTATTTTTAAAGACCTCCAGGGTAGAGGACCAGTGACACTACAAAACAGACTAAACAAATATTCCGCTGGAAGGTGCCTTCGCTCTGCAACCGCCAACCTTGTGTGCATTCCAAAAATCAGGGAGACCAGAATCAGCCTCCTGCCCCCATCAGATGCCGGACCAATTTTCTGCAATTCAGAAAAGCCCTGAAAATGTAGCTCTTCCCAAAGCAATGCAGGCGTATAATGTAGCACTGTATTTAGCAGCATTTTTGAACACTCTTGATATTATCTCAATTGCAGTCTTCCCGTTACCCCTTCCTTCTCCCTCTCATGTCCCGGCGAGTCTTTACCAGTGCCAGGATACTAGAATGGTCACAGTGAGCTTTATAGATTTTTTACATTTGTCGTTGCCTAGTGTAGGGTGAAGCTGGTCTTGAAGCTTGGAGGGAGAGCTAATGTAGTTCCGTTAGCGTTGGGTTGATATGGTTGAACGTCTTCAGGCTTTCGAACATATGTGCTGCAGTGAGTATGTCTCCTTTCATAGGGTGAAAGTGCTGTCAATGGGCCATGGAGCAGAATTGATGCAACCAGATGAAAAAGGACCATGGCTGGTACTGCTGTTCTGAAATCTGTCATCAGGCTGGAAAGCTTCCCTTTAATTAGGAGGTAGCGCTGGCACCATGTCGCTCTAATTGTCAGGAGAGATCTGTGTTGATGGTGCTTCTGCACTGACTGTCAGCTGGAAAGTGAAGCCGGTCAAGGCATGCATTTAGGATACCGAATGGCCATCTTTTCTGATTGTCACCTATTCATTGTTCACGCCTAAGTGGCTGGATTAACTAGTCAGGTGTGTACCTTACCGAGATTAACAAGCGCACCACTTTTATTTGTGTCTTAATAATTGCTATTAATTCAACATCCAGCTGTAAACAACTCATCAGCTATGCAATCTGCAACAATCTCTTTTCAGCAATCAATCAGCAAACAATCACCTCACTTGTGACTAGTAACAGGAAGGCTACAAGGAGGAGGGTGTTGGAGCAAATCATTATGGAAAAAAGGTATGTCAGTACATCATGGGCATCGCCTGCCATACATTGGTTCCCAATGCAAGCGCCGAGATGCCCTAGGGTAAGTCGAGCGCTATATAAGAACACACATACATACATAGATACATACATACATACATACATTGTGTGCCTGATTATATTTTAAAAATATATTATCTCTGTGGGTGTAGATTTTCTATTGTTAACTCCAGCGAGACAATACTTTTGTAAACAACATTTAGGGTACAATATTTATGTCAGAAAATATTATGACCACAATTTACAAGCACCATACCTGAAAACCCAACAACTTTAAGCTCCATATTTCAAGCAAAGAGTAACATCCATATCCACGTCTCACTATTGGCCAACTGTGGAACAATTAAATTCAGACTAAAGACGATCAAAATCTTCATCGTATGGAAATAACCAAGCACCATGGTGCAGTCCATCTCCCACCCCCACGCTGCGGCTACGACGGCACTTGGAGCTTCCACCTGCATAGTATATGCATGCAACCCTTGTATGTGAAAATGCATACATTGCTGACGGAGATAGGACTAACCTCTATGGGATAACTATATCCCCACAATACATCCATTAAATGGACAGACCCCTCATTTTGTTCTCATCAACTTCCCCTGAAGAAATTTGCATACCTACGACTACGTACGGCTGTCCGATCTTTATACCCCACATTTCCGGATGAACCCATACAACTGAATACATTACAAATATTATTAACGGCTCCCAATCGGAAAGGTCTGGTGACATGCTTATATAACGCAGCCCAAGAGGAACAGGCTGAGAAACCTACTGCAGCTTTGGATAGGTGGGAGCTGACCCTAGGAGAGACAATCGATGAACAAGACTGGCAATACAGCTGCACACAACTCACACTTTCCACGTCGAATTGCAACTTGCGTATCATTCATTTCAAATTCCTCCATCAACTATAACATACGCCGGCCAGGCTACACAGGCTAGGCCTGAGAGAGACTGACACCTGCCAGAGGGGCAATGTACGGGGCTCTGACTTTTTACACACCTCTTGGTCATGCCCACAACTGCAAACATATTGGGACGAGATCACCGCCACACGTCCGAAATGCTGTCAGAGCAGATCCCTAACACTCCGTTGGTAAGCATTCTAGGTGTTAGGAAACGTAAACATGCTAGACGCAGGAAAGTCTTGGCGGTAGCATTGCTGCTTGCTAAAAGGCATATTGCGATGAAGTGGTGAAGCAAAAGACCCCCAGACTTAAGGACTGGATCACAGACATGACCTATTGTAAGACGATGCTAGAGATTTATGCAAAGGATATCCCACAAGCTTCGAGGCATAGAGACTTCTGGGAGCCGCTTGCCCAATACTTACAGAAAGCACAGGAACCCAAATCATGATCCGACTCAAGACGTGAATGGCCCTTACGACACCATGCCTGGGACACCACACAGGGAATAGGCACTAAGGGACACAGTGAGTGTCGGACTGTTGGGGAGTGTAGGAACACATGTAAGGAGAGATAACATCTGCTGATCCAAGAATTACAAATGTGATAACTGATATGTGTATGATGTAGATTGTGACTCCAAATGTTATGTAATACTGAACAGTGTAAACTGACATGTCTTGTGTGATATGAACTACTGTTTGGATGAAAAATAAAATAATACTTTTTTTTTAAACCCTTGTATGTGACTCTTTATTTGGCAGGATAACGAAGAGTGGCTTCCACAGTGAAGGTAGTTCTTTTACTCTGTTGCAGCTCCCCACATTCAATGTTGTGTGCTCCTGTTGTATTTGGAGACAAGCCGCACCCTCAGGTGTCTGCTTTCTTCCAGTCACCTCTCTCTCAGCTCCTCAGTGTTTCCAACACTGAACCCAGGGACTCTAAGCCCTCCTGTGGACTCTTTGGGTAGTTGATATGCTTATCAGAGATTTGCAAGGACCATCTAGAAAAACAATCTTGTTTGCAAAAACTCAGTACTGATTCCTGGTAGTGACACATTTTCTGCAAGCTGTGAGACTCCAAGCAAAAGGAGATTTGCTGTCCTTGATGAGTCCTTCAAAAACTCTACCTGAGATCCAAGTGGATCAAAGCAGTGGTACCAGAGCTTCTGAATCCACCCTACTATTACCATACGGCTTTACTTCTACCACTGAGGACTGACTTTGTATGACCTTTGTAGAAAGTCTATGTACTGAAGCTTCCGCAGCATGTTTAAGTTTTTTCGTGGTCAGTAAAGTCAAAGTCTCCTCTACCAAGGTTACTTCTTTTTCATTATTCCTTGTGGTGCCCTGTAATCAGAAAGGGTTTCTAGAATCAGGGAATGAGACTTTCCAAGGCATCTGTCACCCATTAAAATTGGGGTTCCTCACTCTCTACCAGGGTGGCTAAGTGTCCCGGTTGAAAGAAAATCTGACTTAACCTAATTGGCCTTTTTCTTATCTTTGTCGTCTTTCAAGGGCAATGTTGCGTGCCACTACTTTCTGATAAATAGTGACAACAACACTGTACATTAGGATAACCCTTGGCAGACAGGATCATCCATAGGTAGGTCTTGAATTCATGAGGCTCATGTCGATTAGCCAATAATTCTGCAACCAAGCCCTGTTTCTTCTCAGGGGACTGCTCACATCTTTCTTATGCTGCTACTTTCTGTGCAGTCTTCTTTGCCACATCCACAGCCGCAGGAAAGAGGGCCAAGGCAGGTTGCTGGTCCATCTGAGAATGTTCTCACTACCTCTTGTTTCTGAATTAGGAAACCAGTTCTGCATCTCCTGCCTCAGAATTGCAATTTTCTGCTTAGTTGTCTGCATCCAAAGTGGTTCCTCTACGCAGATCTACACTTGAATGGTGGTTCAACTCCCCTCTCGAATAAGCACCTCAAAATGTCGTAGCACCTGAGCTCTTAAGAATACACATCTTCTGAGATACCCACCAAGATGTGCCCCCTGGCCCAGCAAACTCCAACCCTGCAGCGTTAACATGGGGGATAAATAAATATGTTTCAAAACCCAAGGGTGTTGGGTGTTATATACACCATGCAGTGTTGTATAATGTCACACTCTAAGTCATTCTTGTTTCTCCCTTTCTCTAAGTTGGACAGACATGTAATGGACCATGGTCTCATATCATATGATGGACCACCCCTCCCAGCTGTCATGAAGAAGATGCAGTCCCACTAAGAGGTGCACCTTTGGTCAACATTCATGTCTCATCTCACACTCTTGTGACTGCAGACACTCCCTGTCTTTCCACCAATAGGTGGGTGTCTCCTATTAAAAAAGTAAGAGGGCACAATTGTGTTCTGTGTAGGGATGTAAATATGTAGGGCTACTCATACAGCACCTCTAAAGCTGGGAGGCAATGGAGAGTGGGGCTCATTTTTTTTCTTAAGAGCAAATGCTCTCAGACACAGATGTGTTATTGAAGGAAGTCTATCTCCAGACTGAGTGGGCTTCTGTATTCAGCACCTCTCACCTGTTGTAGATGTCGTCATCTTCTCCGCCCCAGCCCCAGTACTCATTCGGGAAGCCATTGATCTTCATGAACTGAGTCCTGCTCAAGCCGGATACTCCGCCAAAGTATCCTGCGTACGGTAGCCTGGAATGGACAAACAATTTACAAGTCAACAGGTCCTCAAACTTTAACACAATGTGTGCTTGCCTCACTGGTTGTCAGACAGAAGAGTCATCTACAGCAAAAAACAAAATACCATCTTACCATCTATATCTTCTCAAGAAACAAAAACCTTTCATTTACCAATGCACCACTGCCTGCTCTCACTACTGCTGTCTACTAATTGTGTCAACTATTGAGCAAGTGGCAGTAAAATATATGAGGACAAACTCCATCCCAAGCATGAAGGCCCGGCACGATCCACTAAAAATCAAGAAATATGATAATGATTTGCCAGTCTTTCCAAATACTTTTGCAGGATTTAATGCTGTGTTTGAGACCCTGGAAAGAATAATACACTTTGGGATTAAAACATCAATATTGATAAGAGAGGGATAATGGACTGGAACATCAATAAAACTCAAGGTCAAGGGCAATCAAAAACTTCTGCCTCTGTGGCTATGACCGCACTCTGCAAATATTGTTATAAAATAAATAATACTCTCGCCTGCCAAGATGCTGAAACTCCCTCCCACAAATTAGATGAAAGGCCATGGGAAGGAACTATGTTTAAGTATGGTGCTCTATTGATATGATATGCCATTAGTTTATTCAAGGGTGATATTGTGTTGCGGGATGCTAAGACATGCAAGAACTCTATCCTAAATGTAAATAAACAGGCATTACAACACAAAGATTTTTTTTTACACAGATGACCTAAGAGGCACGCTTGGAACAGAAGACAGGGAGTTTTCTGGCTATGGCAATATTAGTTAATTTAAAAGACCATGTTGATTGTAATGTTCACAACTTAAGGCGGGTGTTGCTGCTGCTTTGTGCACTGTGTTGCATTAACAATGTGTCATGCCTTTCTGTCAAGTTACACAGTGGAAGCAGATTCTTGTTGCACCAGATACCTGAAGAGATGGGATCTAGTTAACCTGGATCCCAAGGTCCCTGATGGACAGGGAGATTGCAAGTTGCCTTTAGATTCAGAGAGAAGATACGCTGCCTGTCCATTTCTGAGAGGCACAAGTACAGTGGGGCTTCTGATTTGAAGGGGCTTGCATAAGAAACACTTGGAGTAGACACAGTCAGAAAGAGTTTGAGACAGAGCTGAGGACTGTGGTGAGAGATATTGAGGTCACTTTGTTGCAGAGACTTGCTTTGTACTTGTAGACGACACAACGCATTCATAATTTTATCCTGGCCGTAAAAGAGAGCACCTATAGGTTTTAGAGGTGAGGAGCATGATGTCCCACCATGTCAGGCTGGCGAAGAATTGGGCTCCTATGGTTTAAGGTTCTGATAACTAGGCAGTGGGTAATGAACACTGCAGACAAAGATTACATTTCTATAGTGTAGTTAGGTATTGACTACTGAGCTGAGTAGTTTTTTCCAGAGATAGCAGAGGTGATAGTGTATTTCAAGATCATAGGAAAGAGGTGATGTGGGTGGGAGGAGACGTGTCAAAGGTCCAGTCACAGGACTGCCCCTTGCATTTAAGACTGACTGCTTCTTCGCATCTACTCCTTGAAGATCTCCATGCACGAACCGATGGAGGTCTCACCTATATTAATAATGTAGAAAATATATATGTTAAAGAAGTTAGATAAGACCCTAGGGGCTCTACATGTGAATGGGAGGTTCAAAGTTTAATGGATCCAGTTTGACTATTTGTTGTCGGTTGCTCAGGAAGTGGTGCAGCCTCTTGCATGTGGGGCCTTTTCTGCTAATGGTACTGTCCAGCACTTCAATTATGTTTTTTTATAAGCCAATTTTTATTGACACATGAAAAAAGAACATAAAACAGGATTAATCAGAATGATGTATACAGACAGAAAATAGGAGGACAAATTCCGGTAAGGCAGAGATGACTTGTGTGCCCCCCATTCGCCTGAGAAGCTTGGTCTCCACTGTCTCTTTTAGAATATAGAAAATGAAAATTAACCGTACCCAAAAAGAAAGGAAGACAAAACCCTCCCCCCACCTAGGACACTCTCCGGGGCAACAGTATTAAGGATTACCGCCAAGTCGAAAGAGTGTAAAAAAGCAGTCTTGGGGCTGAGGAAAAGAAGATGCGGAGGGTCAAGTCTGCAGTCAGATAGATGGGGGGCTAGGTGGGCAGAAGGGCATATGGTCTCGCCAGGGGAATAAATGAAGGGCCGAGGATGCATGTACAGAATCACCTAATACAGGCCTACTGGGAATCCTCTTCTAACTGTGGCAGGAGGTCGCAAATGATCAAGTCCCAGTAATCTGCTATGGGGAATTTTTGAATATCCCAAAATTCTTTTCTCTGTATCACATGAAAGCCCCCCGAGCCCCAAGGACCCTCACCCAAGGGAATTTTCATTTCATCCGCGTGGTAGCCCGTCAGTCACGGGGCCACCCACTGGAGCTGGGCAGTCAAGTAGTGATGCCTGAAATTTGGGGCACCATACCTCCCCAGCAGGGGGCAATTCAGTGTGAGCAAAGCCACTCTTTGCCTTCTAGAATACTAGATCAGATCTAAAAGCATGGAACCGAGACACTGCAGGTTAGGCCTAGGGGTTGCAACCGGGAGAGGCCTAAGGGTTGTCACCGGGAGATTGACAAAGTGGTATAACAACCTGGGGAGCATCACCATTTTGGACATGGCTACTCGGCCTGCCATCGAGAGAGGAAGGGTGGTCCAGAAAGATATCTTAGAATGCAACGAGCGCATCACTCTGTCAAGAACATCCGTCCCATGGTATATTTGGGATCTACTGATATTTAAAGGTTTGCGGGACCCATGTCAGGCACCCCAAACCAACTAAGATCAGTCGCTTAGGGAGGTGCTCTGAAAGAGATAACAACAGGGAATTTGCAAAAGCATTGAAATTATTACATCAAGCTGCGGTTCCACTAGTCGTTACAAGAAGTCCCTCACAAGTCAAATGCAAAAGCATTGAAACCCTTTCATGAAGCTGCAGTTCCACTAGTCGTTACTAGGTGTCCCTCATGAGGCAAATGCAAAAGCATTTGACTTGCGGGACACCTAGCAACGACTAGTTGAACTGCACCTCTTTGTAGAATTATTTTGATATTGGGTACTATAATATTCACTGCCCACTGCTAATCTCGTTCCATAATGCTTTGCAGGGCCTTTGGTTGGGATTTTTGCCTAAAACTGTGCTTGGGGTGTGAATACCGCTGAAGGGACCACCACTGAATCTTTCAGCATGATATGCTCTTTGTGTTCAAGGAATCAGCTTGGTCCTCCCCCTAGGTTAGGGGGGACCCCAGAATCATCACCTCTCTCATTGCCCAATATTTTTCATTTTTAACGTTCACTTTTGTGAATTGGTTATATGCTTTTTAACCATTAAAGTTGCTTTATCAAAGCATTTGTGGGTGCAGTTCAGTAGCTCGCTACGTGGAGGAGCAGAGTTTTTGCCTGAATTCCGCAAATCTTCGCAAACTCTGCTAGGGGAGCGGAGCTCATTGCCCAGGCCTACTTTTAAGGCCTTCCATAAAGGCTTTAATTACTGGATATTTGAATAGGGATAAATGTGCTTCTGTGCTCCAATGTAGAACGGGAGTCACGGATCTCCACTAGTATATGATCAAGGAGATCGGGCGTGGGGTCGGCAGAGGAGGCAGGAGATGTGGAGGTCTGTAGAGTTGCAGTGAAGCCCTCCATGATCTCCTCAATGGACGTGTGGCACATTGCTTTGGCATTCGTCAGCTTGGTCTGGCTCATTGTAGATGGCAAATCACAGAATTCGAGTATAAACAGCCCCCCTTCACCTACGGTTGTCCCGAGGGCAGCTATTAGGCCCGACAGGCACCTCTGCAGAGAGTCTGGCACAAGCAGCCTCAGGATCCAGGTCCACACTTCATCGTTCGAGGCAACATCCGGATTGGCAGGGACAACCGCCGGAAAGGACCAGGCCTATGGTCCTCTCTGGCCTCTTGTTAGGTCACTCTATTATTGGGGCCAACACTCCAGCCCCATCTCCACCAAAGGAGGTGGCATCCTCCAGTCACGCCCCCCCAGGATGTGGCTGTGAGACCACCCTTGACAGGGCCGTCACACGCAGCCTCGGGTCACGCTGCCACACTCCCTCATCTGGGGTCCCAGTCTGTGTCAGTGAGGGGTCATCAGGTCTGAGGTTCCAGTCTGGGTCAGTGAGGAGCTGTCGGTAGGGACCAAGGCAGGATCTGCAGTCCGCTCTGGCCCCACCAGCAGCCGCCAAATGTCTCAAGGCTGATGGTCAGGCTCCTTCGGAGCCCCAGGGGTTCTCCCAGGTGGAGACCTCACTACAACTCTCGTCGCCACTTCTGGCTGACCACCAGCAGCACAACTTGGCAGCAGGGGTCCCCCACCGCGCGACTTCCAGGGCCACAGCCATAATAGCCAAGAAGGGAGTGAGGACCTACTGCCACCACACCACTGTCTAGTGCCCGGTGCAAGGCCACTTACCGCCACATGGCTCGGACCCTGGTTTCGGGTTCACAGGCAATTCGGCCACCCCCATGGGTTCCAGCCACCAGTCCGGTATAGCGTGGGCAGGAAAGGAGCAGGCTGTGGGGCACTAGATCCTAACAGTGCTCAGGAGGCCAGGGGCTGCTGCCGCCCTGCAGCCGCAGCCTTCTCCTTTGCCCAGCCAGTGGTAGGTCTTATCCAGCAGGTCTCTTTGACTGTAGCCCGCAATGTCAGCCGGATGTCTCGGGTCCATCCAGGCCCCAGGCAAGGGCCCGGTCTAGCAGCAGGTCATTTTTCCCCCAGGCAGCGGTGGAGCTCTCCTAAGCTCTCCTGAGGTGCTGCCGCCATCTTGTACGCCTCATCACGCCCCTATTATTATGGTTATGGAGTTTGACATTTGCAGTGGCAGAATCCTGCTGAACTGGTTCAGCCATTTCTGCTCTGTTTGTTGGCTTGGTGTTTTTTTATCTCCTAATTGCAATAATTGTGCTTTTGGCAGACACCTGTATGCGTCCAGGTCTGGTGTGCGTGCAGCTGCACAGACCAGTGTTTTAGGAAGTAGGTGTGAAACATATATTTCTTCCACCTGTTTTGAAAACATAACATGAAATTCTACATTTTATGTTTTTCTGGCAGCTTCTGCTGCAAATGAGATTTCCTGAAATATAAAATAAAATGTGGCATTTAATTTGAAACTTTAGAAGCCAAGCTGCAACCTTGGCATTGATAGCATTTTCTGATCAGATAACCTTGGCTTGCAAGTGAAGTGGTGAAGTTAGATTTCAGGTTCTCAAATGCCCTCCAGCCTTTATGAGATATAAAATATGTTCTGACTTAGCTCAGCTGTAATGCATTCTAGTGACATATACACTGCTGTCTAGAATCACACTCACTTTATACTTTGTGTTGATTGCACTCTAACTTTCAGTGAATTTTAGGAATTATATTTTTAACATAAGTTAAGGTCATAGCACCTAACCTAACTGTGAAGTCATTTTAGCCTTTGTTTTTTTCAGTGAAAGTGTATATGTATATCCTCTACTTCAATTTGCATTCACCAGCCAGCTGCCTGAATACCGGGGGTGCTCATAAAGACTCTTGTGTCCGAGCATATACTCATTGCAAAATCCTGTCTACTGACAATAGAAAAAGAAAAAGAACGGCACTCTGGGAGTTTAATCATCATCCATATCCATTCAGCAGTTTAACAGAACGTCAATGTGTTTCGGCTGCCATAGCCTTGTTCAGGAAGTTGGCGTCAACAGGTTTGACATTCTGTTAAACCGCTGAATAGGTATGGATGGTACTTAAATTGGTCTACATCACCTGAAGTGCCATTCTTGTTCTTCCTTTTGCCATTGTTAGAGGACAGGACATGGGTATGCTGGGTAAACAGATGTGTAAAGAGGATGCTATACTTAAATGTTAATATTTTTAAATTAAGGAACTGTTTAGCGACTAAGAAAATGGATTTGCCGAGTAAACAGATGTGTAAAGGGGATGCAGTACTTATGCATGTGTCTTTCTAACTAGTTTTAGCCCCTTTACAGTGCTAACATATAATATAATTTTTAAAGGGGCTAAAACTAATTAGAGAGAAATGTGCATAAGTACTGCATCCCCTTGCACATCAGTTTACTCAGTAAACCCATTTTCTTAGTCGCTTAACAGTTCCATAATTTTAAACTAGTAACATTTTAGTTATTATATACAACATATATGTGTGTGCGTGTGTGTGTGTGTGTATGTCCCTCTCCAACTAGTTTTCATTTCAAGCCTTCATTAACATCTCAAAGCTCATTTACTTCAGCCTGTTCTTCAGGAAAGGCTTTAAATTCAACAGCTTCTATTTCAACACTATGGCATTCAGAAGTGCCAAGCTTTTGTCTTGAATGAAAAATGTTAGCGCTCTAGTTGTTCATTAGAACTCTTTGGGGGTGCTGCAGTTGATCACTAGGGATTTAAGAGAAAGAATGCTGCTGGTGTTGAAAGTACATGTTTTGCTCTTCGTTTCAGAATAGTCTATTTAAATGGATGAGGAAGATATTTGAAAAGTCATAGAAAATGTGTCCTCATTTTAGCTTTCTCGAGCACTAACCATAATTTCTATGACAAAAGAACCATCCATATCGATTCAGCAGTTCAACAGAATGTCAATATGTTTCAGCTTAATTTGTATATTTTGTACAATAATTTTGTAAATTTTTAAAGGAAATGCTTTATGTTTTGCAGCTTCGATTCCAGCAAGATGGCTTCTGGCGTGCCACCATTTTGGCATGGATACAGAATGTTAGCATTCAACTTGTTCAGCAGAAAACAGTGGGAAGCTGTGGTGGTACACCGGGGAATAAACTGACAGGTTGCTGTTGTTGGAAGTGCATGTTTTGCTTAGAATGTCAGAAATAATCTTACATGGCCTCAGAAGATAGAGTGAATCTATAGGAAATGTGCTCTCGTTTTAGCTTCTGGAGCACCTGCCAAAACCTTCATGAGAGAAAACCGATTTCTCTCAAACATCACGTGACACGGGGCCACGCCCACCCTCGTAGCCACGCCCACTCCAGGAAGCTTTATAGCGCTGTGCTTGCTAGAAGCCGGTGTTGACCAGCTAGGACCCTGAGGCGGAAGCCGGGGTGTCTAGTCTGCTACTAAAACGCTGCTGTATTTTAAAACTTGCTCATTTGCACATCAGAATTTCATTTTAAAACTCGATCTTTTGTTGACTGTTAAAACGCTCTAAACAGCGCCTGAAAAGGGAAGTCCTTTGTCTCTTTCAGCGCCGCTGCATCACGTGACACGGGGCCACGCCCACCCTCGTAGCCACGCCCACTCCTCTCATCTCCTTTTACTATGCACAGGACCCGACAGCGCAGCGGTCGAGCGCAGCGGGCACACCTTCAGCACGCCGAAGACACGCCAAAGACTAGCCCGTCTGTGCCCGTCCGTGTCAGGACGGGGCACGAGGGCGAGGCTCTCTCTCCAACTGCACCCTCCCGATTGGTAAGAACGTCCTCCGCTTTGAGAGTGCTGCGCCCTACCCCTAAACCAAACTGCTCTCTGTCCAACCTTCACATAGTCGGAACCCATGTTTGCTCCGAGTGTAAACTATCCACTGACGTCCGGAAACCCTACTCTGACCCACCTAGGAGACGCAGGAAATGTAAAATCCCACGTAATAATGTACAGCCAACATACGTATTTTACAGTACAAACTGCAGATCATTGCCCAAGCACAAGCATGAAATTTTTAATCTCCTCACTGAAGAATGTCCTAGTGCCATCTTCCTAACCGAGACATGGTTACATGACAGTGCTGGCCCAGACGTTGCTATTGCCCTCCCTGACAATTACGCCATTGCCAGACTCGATAGGGAAAAACAGGTTGGGGGCGGGATAGCCATCATTTGTAACAGAGACTACAAATGTACTTTGGAACCTGTTCTAATTCCAGATTGTGAAGCGGGTCTTTTTAAAATTACCTTGAACCCCAATTTCACTATGTCAGGCCTTCTGATATATCGTCCACCAGGTAACCCCTCTCAATGGGTATCAAACTTCGCAAATCTTATTACCCCCTACTATATGTCATCTAGCAATTTCTCTCTGCTAGGTGATCTTAATCTACACCTGGAAGATCCCACCATCCCCTCATGCTATAATTTTCTGGAAGATCTAGCTGCACTGAATTTATCTATTATCAACTCCAGCCCCACTCATACAGCTGGCCACTTGTTGGACCCCATAATAACTAACATCAGTGAACTCACGTACATCGCCACCGTACCTTCTGGCTGGTCCGACCATCACCTTATCAGCTTTAGCTTCTCTTTTCCACCCTCCCCTAGAGCGAAACAAAATACTACTGCCACTAATCGAAGGAATTGGAAGTCAGTCGACATAGACGCCTTAAATGAGGCACTCAAACTAAACCCTCCTAGCCCAAACTCCAACATGGACCACGTAGCAATTGAGACACAAAATTGGCTTACAAATGCCGCTAATAGCTGTCTGCCTTCTACTCAAATCAAAGGGAGTAGACATCGTCCCCCGGCTCCATGGTTTAACGACAGCCTTAAAACCGAAAAGTCTAGATGCAAAGTATTAGAACGTAAATGGCGTAAAAAGTACGACCCTTATGCCAAAAAATGCTATCATGAAGCCAGAAACCACTATCACGCGGCATGTACAAAGGCAAGAGCGGCCTTCGTCTCAAAAGCAATCACCGAAGCAACTAACATGCCCAAAACTCTTTTTGCTAAAGTTAAGGAATTAGCGGGCGCACATACTACAGCAGCTGCACCCCCCTTAAGCGCTCAACAATGTCAGGCATTAGCTTGCTTCTTTACTGAGAAAATCGACAAAATTATCTCAGACATCAATACTAAAATATCTAATGATGATCCTCCCCCTCCGTCTAACCCCAGCCTACCTCAACCCACTACTGTTGACAAAAACCTGCTGGAAGCCTGGCCGAATCTCTCATTAGAGAATCTCAAAGGAATCCTAAAAACTGTCAAATCCGGTTCCCCTAGGGACCCCATCCCTATTAAAATCATAAAAAAATTGGATGACCAGTCCCTGAATATCATTGCCAACCTCTTAAACTTGTCCCTCGACCTCGCCACTGTCCCGGCCTTATGGAAGCACGCCATGGTGACACCCCTCTTGAAAAAGCCTAATGCTAACCCAGAAATACTGGCCAACTATAGGCCTATATCTCTGCTTCCTGCTTTTTCTAAGTGCCTCGAGAGACACGTACACTCCACGCTAGCCACTTTTGCAGAAGAAAACCTCCTACTCCACCCTTCGCAATCTGGTTTCAGGGCTGGTTTCTCGACGGAGACCGCCCTGTTAGGTGTCACTGAAAATATCCGACAACGTTTTGACCAAGGCCAAACGGTAGCACTTGTGCTGTTGGATCTAAGCGCGGCGTTCGATACCATCTCCCACGAAACGCTCCTTAGAGAACTACACACAAATGGCATAAGAGGAAAGGCTCTGGAATGGATCAAATCCTTTCTGGCAAACAGAACCTTTCAGATCGCATCAGAACAGGCCGTATCAGACACCTCACCCGCAGCTCATGGAGTGCCACAGGGGTCCATTCTGAGCCCTCTGTTTTTTAATATCTATCTCAAACCATTGGTAGAACTTGTTGAGAAGCTAGGGCTCACACTCATGAACTACGCTGACGACACCCAAATCATTTTTTCCTTGTCTAATTCTTGTCCCCACTCCCCGTCACTACTCAAGGAAGGATTACTAAAAATACTGAACTGGATGACAGCAAACCAGTTAAAACTGAACGGGGACAAGACGGAAATTCTGATTTTGGGAAAAGACAAAGATCTCTGGAACCCCGCGCATTGGCCAGAACAGATGGGTATTCTTCCTACCCCGGTGTCCCATGCTCGAAATCTGGGTTTTGTACTAGACAACGCCTTATCCATGGATAAGCAGGCCAGCAAAGTTACTGGAGTGTGTCTCACCATAACCAGATGGTTGAGAAAAATCCTATGGATGTTGCCTATGTCAACTCAGAAGACCGTAGTCAATGCCCTTATCACATCAAGGCTTGACTACGGCAACATCCTATATTTAGGCGCAAATAAATCTGTCATTGGACGACTACAAGTGGCGCAAAACGCTGCGGTCAGACTCCTGTGTAAGATTCCTAGGAACGCTGGTGTCTCGAACCATCGCCGAGACCTTCACTGGCTCAGGATTGAGAACAGAGTTCGCTTCAAGGCCTTGAACTACATGTTCAAAATAAAAACAGGAGGAGCCCCAAAATACCTCCAATCCCTTGCTTGCCTTTACACACCTAAGAGAAACCTCCGGTCCCAGACAGCAGCATGGTTCTGTATACCAAGGTTCAAACGTGTAAGATCAGGGGGCAGATCTTTTGCCTATCTTGGACCCTCCCTGTGGAACACGCTTCCTCCAAGCATTCGGAAGGAAGATAACTACCATAGCTTCAGAAAGCTTGTAAAGACCTGGTTGTACGAACAATAATCCCTCATTAGTTCCCTCCGTTTCTGTCTTTTCGCTTCTAGCTGTGTCTAGGCGCCGGGAAACCCTTCTTGGGTAGCTGTTGCGCCCTACAAATTGACAAAATAAATAAAAATAAAATCATATCCCAGCAGGGGTGGAGAGCGGTTTCAAACTTTTCACATGGTAACATCACTAGGGAACTCACTGAAATGTCTTTTTTTTAAGTTCAAAAAAAGGTTTAACTCACTGGAATTTCTAAACAGAGTATAATACCACCAATAAATGGCTATTATTGTGGCTATAATCTGTGATTAGCATTTATGTGCTCCTTTTTGTGACCCTCAAAACCTGGCATCACTACAATGCCACTGTATTTTGGCGGGTCGATAATTCTGTCCTCGATATTCTGGCATACAGCTATGAAAAGGAACTTGATGTAGTGGGAAATGCGGATAGAACCATCGTATTGGTGAATAAGATGCTGGACTTTTGATGGTTTATACAAAAAATGGTGCTTTACCACTGGGACAACAGATGTAACCATGAAAAGCTAAGGTTATGGCGGAAACAGGTATACAACTTGTGCTTCACATAATGGAGGCAATGGGTACCGCAGTGTAAGGGACTGCAATTTAGAGGCAACGTGGACACTGGCATGGCAATGATACTGTGTATACTGAAACAATAAACTAGCAAAACAATTGTATGTACTGACTTAAATATTTGCTTTGCTGCAGCATCAGTAACCTAATGTATAACTGCTTTCTAAACCTTATGCATTGTAGGGTCCGTAATAAATAATCTGTACAAATGCCTGCCCACCAAGCAACACGCCTTGCCGTTGCCCAAGCTCCCCCATGGCACAATGAGCAGCCCCTGGCGCTAATATGCAGTCTTTAGTTTATCAATAGGAAGGAAGAGGAATGGCTGTCCTATCGGTTCCCCGAAACAAGGTACAGTTTATCAAAAGGAGATAGGACACTTGTAACCACTTTTTCCAAGAGATTTGAAAAAGCCCTCATAAACGCTGCGTATCTCGAGAAGCGGTATATTTTGTTCTCCGCCCCACGCAAGCGTTATGGCAACAGTCATTGGGCTTATTCAGTCAGTGTCTTGCCAGCCTCACCCTGCTAATATGCAGTCCTCTGACACAAGTTACTTGGGCTCATTTGAGCACTGATGCCCAAGTGGCAGGCTGGCACACTAACCAGCAGCGTGCCATATTTGAAAAGCACCCTTGTCCGGCTAAGACACTGAGCACAGGGACAGCGAAGCCAACAAACCCGGGTCTGTGATTTTATATTGAGAGTATTTTACGGTTTCCATGTGATTTTTGGAGCAGTTAGTCCATATTGTTCTCCTATGGTGCAGGCATTTGACTCCTGGGCTCACTGTGTGTTGTATTGGGCATCCAGTTTTCCTCGTGGGCTGGGCACACACCATTGTCTGCTATGGGGAAATCTTGCAATGACCGATAATGTTTTGAAATACCTCTTCCTTTCCCGAACTCCTTATAAAACCTCTGGGCTTTTGGACTGCACAGATGGAAATCTGTGTTGTAAAATGAACGCTGGCAGCCTTTTCCCCAAGATGCCTGGAGAGGAAAGCCCCCCTCGACACTGATGGAAATGGTTGGAACCATGGGCTTCCCTGCTTCACTCAATGGTGCAGGGGTGAAACCATTTTCCGGAGAGCTTATCTTCTTCTGCTTGACAATGCTGGAGTGGAGCTGGAATGCCATGAATTTTCTAGATGAAAAGGAAAGGCTCGCTCACGCCGAAAAGTGCGGAAATATTCTAACCTTAAACTGACAGGATTCACTCTTCCTTGTCCAGGAAACAATCAATTACAAGAACCGAAAACCGAAGGGTGGAACGTGCTGGCTTGACGTGGATCCTTCTGTAAATGGATCATCAGCCCTCTGCCCGGGGTCACGTGCCAGCCTCTTCCATCTCCCTACAGGGGGTGTCCTGCAGCTTCTCAACTCGCTGCTCTGAGGCAGAGTAGGGGCAGTGGCTGGAGAATGAGGGAGCAAGCAGGCCTCAGCAGAGAAGACGTTTATTAAAGCTTTGTATCTTCAAGAAAGATCTGTTCATTCAATGTGGATATTTCCGAGGGTGCCCTACATATTTATTCGCACCTTTCCAATTTCTCTTTTCTCACACTCAGTGCTTAATTTGTAAAAAAAACAAAAAATGCCTGGGCTTTCGTCAGGAGGCCACTGCAACTCGCATCACATATCACCCCTGACATTCTGCCAGTGATAGTAACAACACAACTACTAACCATCACACTTCTACAAGCGTGACAATTCGGACTCTTTCAGGTGTCCCCCAAAGCTATACGAATGGCTTGGGCACCAGATAATAGTCATTTTTATGTAATTTGAATTAATAGTTAACTGTTGTGATCATCTCTAAATTAGCCAGACAGCGCCTCCTTGTGGCAGACTGTCACAAGCACCAGTGTTGACAATTAAGTGTCGGTGCCTAGCACCGAAAACCACCAGCTCAAATTAAGCACTGCTCACAGGTTACCAGCTAGTAGTTTTACATCGGCTGCAACCGCTTTGTTAAGATGACTGATCTTGGCGCAAGTTCCCTCCATCAATCCGCTCGGTCATAGGGTCTTATTTGGAAGTGGGTAGCAACAGCCATCCACCACAAAATAGAAGGTGTTGAGTTCTCCCACCTCCACATTAGTCACTTCATTTAGAATCGCAGGAAAACAATGTATTAATGGCAGGGTGGTCCACTACTCCACGGGGGGCAACACTCTTTCCAGTCCTAGCACCAATACGGAATGGCTGTGTATTGTATTATGGTGTATTGTTGCATTGCATAGCGTTTACTGTCCCTGTGTGGGGCACTGAAGCCTTTAGCCGGAAGCACTTCGCTATATGGACAGCTAGCTATGCCATGTAGGCAGGGAATTAGCTTCGGGGGGGTGTTTGGGGTGCTACACCCCCCCACTAAATGTAGTTTCTGATGAATAGTTGGGTGCAGGTACTTTCAGTCGGGTATGGTGAGGTGTCTGTGAAATTTCACCTGGGATTCTAGATGCACACACTGACAAAAACATACCCACGCTCTCTCTCATCTCTGTTTTGAAAGCCCTAAATGTTTTTTGTATATTTAACAAAATATTGTGTTTCCCTCAGTTAGTACTCCTACCAATCGGCATTCCTCTCCCTTCCACTGCTTCTTCAGCACCTCTCACACGCCGTGCTTGTCCTATAATTTAACATTATATGCAGCATGATTGTCGGAAAATCACATCCCCCCAATCTTACTGACCAAGCTACGCCCCCACATGTAGGGTGTGTGCTTGGAAGTTGTTTTGTGATCCTATTTGGGGAGTGTTTCCATGTCGTGTGCGATGACCACAGAGGTGCGGTTATCATGTTATGAGACGCCGCGTGTAGCAGTGTGATGGATGATGAGGTGCGAGAGACAGATGCACAGTTTATTGTTTCTTGCACTCAGGCCGCTTTAAACAGCTCTGCAGCTCCCTTTATGATATTTCATATGATTATAGTCTGTTTAGCTGGTTACTGCACTGGAGGTTGCGCCCAATTGAGGATGGCTCATCCAATGTTATTCTCTCTGGAGGTCCGTTTGTTCGGGGCAGCCACTGAAGCCATGGTACTCTCAAAAAGAAAATCTTTTCAATATTCTTCATGTGCTAGGAGAAAACTCCCAGTTCAAGAGTGATTTTCATTATGTGTGTCCTGCAGATGGACGCTTGCTAAGTAAGGCTATCTTCAGAACAGGTATAAGTGATGGGTGTTCTGTCAGGTTTCCCTGCCACCTCAGAATGTCTGCAGTTGTATTTTCCCTGAAGGAGTTGCCACTTAAAATACAAGAGTCATTCAAGGGGAAAAGGTCCACCCCTGAGACTCAAATCTCTGTCACTGGTACGAAGCGCCTCACCTCAACAGCTGCTTGACAGATCAGCTGCCAAACAACAAGCAAGGTACTTGAACTTCTAGCACTCATTGCCATTCAAACTCTCAAGGCAAATGAGCTCTAAAGCCTTGAGTCAGACATGGCATGGTGGACAAGTATGTGGGAAAGGGAATCTCCTTCGTTTTGGATAAAACATCCACATTAACTTGTCAATACGTGTGGTATCTTTGAGAGTGAAGCTGGCAGTACTAGGCTCTCAAAGTCAATCCCATGCAGCCTCTACTGTGTTGACTTTTACCCATCCCGTCTCAATTGATCGAAATAAGACTTTATCTCCTTTTTTATGTGAAACTACAAAGGGCATGATTTAGATTCTGGCAGGGCCCCTGCCCCGCCAAACTTGTGGTTTTCCTACCTTGGTTAGAGGTGAGAGCATCACCATCAGCTGGCTGTCCTGTCTGACACCCTTCACCTGGCAGCCACTGCATCACAAGGTTACAGTAGTGGTAGCCCTGTTCTATGTTGGGTGGGACTAGGCCATGTATTCACCTGCCAGACCCACCAGTCACATAAAAAAAGAATGCAGAGTGGCCTGAAACAAAAGGGTAGACAGCAGTGCATTCACCGTTGCTGAAAGTGCATCTTTTGCAGAGGCAAATTCACTTTTAGCAAAGAGACAGATGATGATATTTAAATAAGGCGGGCGGTCCTGCACTGGAAGAGCAGAAGGTAGGACCTCCACCAACCAAAGCCTACATGATGTCCCAGTGCGTATCTGCCTCACCAGCCTGGTAGTCGCCAATACCGTTCACTGAGATCTTACCGGAATCCAAACTTGTCCATGGCGATTGCAAAGTGGCGCGGCTGCTCGTAGCAGTGATACAGGTTCCGGTCGTCCATGGGGATGAGGTCCACATCACTGAAGATGAAGCAGTCATAGTCCACTTCCTTCAGGGCCTCCAGAAAGCCAACGTTCAGCAACTTGGCCCGGTTAAAGCTGTCCTCGCCCAGCTGTGAAGGACAGACGACAACATGTCATTTCAGCTTCACGGTCAGGCAAGCAAAAAGAATTGGAGCAGGCAAGTTCAATCGCTGTTGAGTTGCTTAGGGCAAGCAGTGTGTTTCACAGTCATAGACAATGACATATAAGATTCTTCTTGAATTCAGAGTGAGGAGAACTGCAGACACATTTCTGATGGGATATAAATTAACTTCATAATTCAGCATAAGGTACACAAATGTGGGAGCAAGATTTGAAGGCGCTCCTTGCAGTTTACTGACCACGCTACTCACCAGTCAAGTGATGGGCTTGTTTTTACAACAGCATTTTTTCTATAAAGCATCTCAAACTTCAAATCTGCTGTTTCTAAGCTTTGTTACTTCTCACTGATTAATGGTATTCAATCAATCAAAAATCTTTATTTCAGCACTATCTCCATAGGCCATAAAAGCACAATAAAATTCAATACAATACATCATTATTTTTTAAAAAACATGTAAAACATTGAACTATGCCTCTAGAGCTTGATGATAAGATAACAATGAAATATCGAAATTATTAAAGCATTATTTTCCTGATTCCTATTACACTGTAGATATATGAAGCAACATTCAAACACACAGCAGAAGATCCCAAAGGACACAAAGTTCATAGCATCTGTATGAGCATGAATATCGTGCAAGATAAAAATAGGGATAAAAAAAATTCCCTTATGTCCAGATGAAACTGACAAAGAAGCATAAAGTGCAAAGTGCTCTGCTTTGAGGTTCCATTACAAGGGCATGGAGCAAGCAATCTATTCCACTGGTTAATTTTGGGGAAGGAAACAAGTTGATGTACAATGCTCAACCACAATCTCGTTAAAACAAAACGGTGTTGCAAGTTTGACACCTGGGCCAGATAAGGTTGAAAGCCCTCTGGAGAAGTGTAGGTTATATATGCAACTATCGTTTGTTTCTCCTCGTCATCAAAGACTCTCTTTCTTTCCCTTAAATCAGACAGGAGAACCTTAACCTCCAATTTCCCATAAGACAGAATTCTACCTGGATCCTGAAACCCAGAAAAGTCAAACACCGACCTTGGATTGTCATTCATAAAAGATAGCCTTGGAATTTTAAAGGTTAGATCTAAAGCTTAACACCCCCGTATCATAGCCTGTGTAAATTCAGTCTCCGATTTGGCCCAAACTGAGCGCTGTAAGAAAATGGGCTTACAAGCTAACATATTTCCCAGGTGGCTCAGCCATATCTCCCTATGGATGATGGCGGATGCTGTCGAAGGGGGGATACACAGAAGGCGTTTGCCTCGACCTGTAAAGAGCCACTCGACACGAAGCCCCACACTACTCCTCCATAACTAGCGGCAGCTAAAGCTCTTGCTTTATAGATACTGAGCATGTCCTTAATGGGTCGGCTGCCTAGTTTACTGGAAAATCTCAACACACCCTCACACACTCTTTTTATCTTAAGCGAGGTATTCGGAACATGTTCAGCCCAGGAACCGAATACAGAGAAAAGAATACCCATGTAACAAAAGGACTTCACTTTAACTACAGGGGTAGCATCTAAGTAGACCTGTTTAACGTTCCTTGGGACTTACCCACAGATCATTGTAAATGTCTTAGATTTGTTAGTCTTTAGTTTCTTAGAGTCCATAAAACACGCAAAAGAATCCATCAGTCGCTGCAGCCCAACAGCAGTGATTGACAATAGGACCACGTTGTCTGCACAGGAACCGGACAACTGGCAACAGTTGGCTCGTCGGCCTGCAGGGTCCATGAACTATCGTCAAGCCAATTTAAAATGAGAGAATAAAAAGGGGGTCAGCACACACCCCTGTCTTGCACCCCAACTAATTCTAAAAGAGAGAGAACGTTCACCATTAGGACCATACCGTACTGGAGATGAAAAGACCTACAGCTTAAAAACAAGAGAAACTATATTCTCAGGAGCCCCATTAAAGCTCAGAGTACGCCAAAAAATTAAATGATCCCCTAATTCGAATGCACTGCTGAGACCAACAAAGCACAGAAAAAGAGATCCTGGCTTAGCTCTTGTGTAATTTCCTATTAAAAGGTCAAGGTTTAAGCATTGTTCCACCATCTCAAGACCTTTCCTGAATCCATACTGGACTTGAGAAGGATGGAACTGTTGGTTGCCCAGTCCTCTAGTTTCTGCAAAACAATCCTACTCAGGAGCATCACAGAAGAGTCCAAGAGGGAAATGGGATGATGGCACTGTGGATTGGCTCTGTTTCCTTTCTTATGGATAAGAATAATTATGGATCTGGTCCATGATGAAGGCACACAGCCCGATGCTGACTTGTTGAAAATGTGGCTAAGAATTGGTACCCAGAGTTCAACCATCACAAAAAAGGCATCAACTAGTACCCCATCAGATCCAGGTGCTTTCCCTTTGGCACAATTAACAATGCATCCCCGAGCTCCTCCAGCGTAAGGGCACACCAATCTAGAAGGAGAACTCCTCATAGAACTATTTAATGCCGGAGGAACTGACTTTGAACTGCAATATGCCAAAGAGTCAAAAATTCCTTTAAAAAAATGGTCTACCCATGTTTGTGACAGAATATGTAATGTCGAATCAGGACGGGTATCATGTTTCAAATAGGGAGCATTTACGGTGTTCCAAAACAAAAAGGTGTCCAGGTCTCAGCAGCCTCAACCAAATTGATCCAGGCCTTTAACCTAAGCACCTTCTTCCTAGCTGCTAGCGTCTCATTATATTGTTTCCTTAATAATTTAATGGTAGAGTAATTTCTTGGAACATGGTGTATGCAGAAATCAGGCCTTCATTGTCCACAACAGAGGCTAAACTGATGGCAAACTCAACTGCCTTTTTAATTAGCAACTTCATCAATATGCTCATTGGGTCAATTCTTGCCCATTTGCGACGTACTCCATTTGGTCTAACAATATGTAAGATCTTTGAGGGATTTACAGTGCAGTCAGCAAAAAAAACATGGTTATCACTATCAGGCTGTGGTCACTTACTACAGTGCGTTAGACTATGATCCTATGTTCAATTGTGGCACTGATAAACAAATGGTCAATAGCAGAATGTCTACCCTTCTCACAAAAGTATGGATCTGGAGTTTACCTTACCGCATATGGGATTCCAACAACAGAAGATCATATTTGTGGATCAATGTGTTTAAACGCTTCCATACTCACTGTGTTGAAAGTGTCCGGTACCCGCCCCAGACCAGTTAGTGAAACCACACAACCATCTCGGCGGATGGCTGCATTGTTGAATATTAATATCCCCCCCATACGATTGGACAAGCAGGCTTGAAATGTGATAAGAATACATTCAAGTCAGAGTCCAAAGCACGGACGACCTTGCAACGGGTGGAGTCAAACACATTATTGTAGTAATTAATTATGATCGTGTCACTCCTTCCCTTAAAAGCAAATCAGACAAACCGATAATATCAGTAGGGCGTGACCGATTTTCAAATATTGACGGGTAATTAGTCTGAAATCAACAACTGTAGCCCACCCCTTAGCACGTCTGCAAGGGATGGAATAGCTGCTGTGAACAATGAAAAGAAACCCTCAACATGAAGAGGTATCCCCAGCCGGGTTTCCTGAATATATATTATATGGGAAGTAAGAGTAATATGAAGCAGGCAGAGGTGCTTTAAAAATGAATAAATAAATAAACACTCTCAATGCTTTAAAAAGAAAGTTCCCTAATCTGAAATTATTCCATATAATGATGTCCCCCCTTCGTCAGCACTCAGGGCGTCCGGCTGTTGTACCACTAAATGCTACAATGTTTGCATTGTTCAGCATTCCGTCCATCATTTGTTCCTTTTGCTTTTGTGGTACTAGGTGGAAAGGGTATGCCCAGACGTGGATCCTGTGCTCACTGCGACACTAGATTAAAGCTAGCCTGGCTGATGAGGGGTGATGCCCAGAAACAGGTCCCAGGATGCTTGGCCAGGTCCTGTGAGGACCTGGCCAGGCAGTTTGGGCTGGACTGCTACCATGGGGATCAGGGTCAAGGCTGATATGCATATGGCTAGGGTTAGAATGGAATGGAACAGGGAGCAAACAAATGATGGATTTAGGTCCAGATTTCCGTATTGGGTGATTGTTTGATTTCGTTCAACATTCTGCCCATCAATTGTTCCTTTTGCATTTGTCACCCTCAGTGGGACGGTTATGCCCACACATGGGTCCCGTGCTCTCCATGCCTCTGTATTCAAGCTAGCCTGGCCAATGAGGGGTGAAACCCTGAACTGGTCACAGGATGCTCGTTTCCGGTCCAAGGAGGACCTGTCTTGGCACTTTGGGCCTGACTAAGACTGATTTGCATATGGCTGGGTCCAAACTGGGGTGGCGTGGTGGTGAGCAAAAGAACGACGGATTAAACCCAGATCTTTGTGGCTAGGGGTGAATGTTTGCATTGTTCACTATTCTGTTCATCATTTGTTACTTTTACAAAAATTTGAGCAGCAAAAAACAATAATTAAATATTACAAGCAGGTGAGTGCAATAATGGTGCATGCACAATGTAATATGGCACCAAGATGCAGACTCGGACCGGGCTAGTGTTCACAGTTCTACTGGGACTCAATGACACCTTAAAGACATAATCAGAATGCTCAACTGAGTAAATTAGCACAGTACCTGAGGGGGTCGTGGTGTGTAGAACAGTCACCGCTGTCGTAGCGCAGAGCCCAATCCAAGAACAAAGGCCAAGTGGAGTGGGTCTGCCCAGCCTCTTCCTGGCTCTGACCAGTATAAGACAGGCCCGGGCTTTGCCCAGGCCTGGCCTGTGCGCGTCTAGTGCTGTGTCTAGAGTGCATGGTCAGATTGGTAAGCATGGCACTCGGGCAATGGGCCGCTTTTCTGGATTGCATGGAGGCCGATTTGGGCTGTGTCTGTGCTGTTCAGATGATGCCAGCAGCCCAATGGGTTCCTGAGAGGCCTTACCTGAGGTAGATGTTCCTCTACTACCTCTTTTACCAATGAGGCAGAGGTGTCATTCCCAGTCTCTCGCTGGGCCAGCCCAATAATGTATGTAGATTGAGTAGGGGTGAGGGGCCTGTGCAAAAGTGGCCTCACTTACAATCAGGTGTGGTTCACAGGAAAAGTCTCCCCTTCTCTTCATGATACTTAATTGAGTGAAGCAGTGTTTGCGAAAAGGCACAATCCGTAAATGTGGGCTCCTTTTTTTTTAAGGTGCCCAATCCTACTTTGCATCCCAAGCCCACCTGGTAGAGTGCGCGCACTTTAAGCCCAACCTACCCTACTCCAATCTACTCTACCCCATCTCAATCTACCCCACATCACTCTATCCAGCTCCACTCTAATCTTCTTCACTCCGATCTACCCCACTCTAACCCATTCTACTACAATTCAATCTACCCCATTCCAATCTACCACACTAATCTACCCAACCCTCCACTCCAATCTACCCTGCCCCAGTCTACCTCAGTTCACCCCACTCCAATCTACTCCAATTCACCCACACCATTTTACCTCACTCCACTCTACACCAATAATAATAAAAAAATAATAATAAAGCGTTTTATAAAGCGCATGGCTGCACAACTGTGTATCCCCGCGCTAATTGCTGACAAAACTCCCTACGGCCCACCGGAACAGAGTACAGAAAAGTATTAATGGGGGAAGAGATGAGTTTTTAGTTTAGCTCTAAAAAGGGTTTCTGACGGCTCCATTCTCAGATGAACTGGGAGGGCATTCCAGTGTTTTGCTCCAAGGAATCGAAAGGAGCGGCCACCCAGTTTTGCTCTATAGATCCGGGGAAGTTTAAATTGTGACATACCCGAGGATCTGAGGTTTCTGGTAGGACGATGGATAGGAACAATAGTTACTTACCTGTAAACAGGTGGTTCTCCAGTATTGGTGTCTTTCATAGATTCACATGCCTGAATCATTCCCCGTCGTCGGAGTAGGAGTCTCACGGTATATAAAAAAGCAATAAAATGCCATAAAATATATAGCATATCACAGAAATACCAAACCAGGAAGTAAGTAGCCCCAGCTACAGTAGAAAAAACTTCCACCTTCGTGACTATCTAAGTCATTATGTGTTAGTCCAAATTGCAGCCAATCAGGCGACAGCACCCACCAGAATGTTCTCCCCAGAGGCTCAGGCTCTCAGATTTTCTCGCACAGGAGTGAAGTCCCATGCTATTCGAGAGAGTCTCTGGGGGAAGGCGGGCGGGTTGCATGTGAATCTATGAAAGACACCAATACTGGAGAACCACCTGTTTACAGGTAAGTAACTATTGTTCTTCTCCAGTATTAGGGGTGTCTTTCATAGATTCACATGCCTGAATCAGAATAGTAAGCAGTACTCACATTATAACGCTCGTAGACGTCAGAATATCACGTATGCATATAATTAAATATACCTATGTATATAGTAAAGGAGACATGCACAACAGTAATCACATGTTCTGAGCAAACGTCTAAAGAGCATAAATGAGGAGGTGGAAACAGAGGCTCACCTTATTTGAAAAGATTGCGAAGCACTGCTCTCCCAACCGAAGCATCTGCATCATCTGCCGAGTCCAGACAGTAGTGTCTAGTAAAGGTGTGCCTGCTAGACCACGTGGCAGCTCTGCAGATCTGTCGAAGTGGCACACCAGCAAAAAGGGCAGTGGAAGAGCTAACTGCCCTGGTTGAATGTGCTCTTGGCAAGGCTTGTAAGGGCCTACCAGCCTGTTGGTGACAAAGTCCAATCGTAGAGGAGACCCATCTAGCAACGGTCTGTTTTGAAACAGCACAACCCCGGCGTTGCCGGCCATAGGCCACGAACAGTTGGTCTGTCTTGCGGATGACCGAAGTTCTGGAGAGATAAAATCGAAGGCATCTTCTAATGTCTAAAGAATGCAGTGCTTTCTCAGCCGTAGACTGTGGGTTAGGAAAGAATGTTTTAAGGACAACGGGTTCATTAAGATGAAAGTCCAGTGGTACTTTAGGCATGTATGTGGGATTAGTGCGCAATACCACTGAGTCCGTGGTGAATTGAAGGAAAGGTGCCTTAGATGTAAACGCCTGAATATCGCTGACCCTCCTAGCAGATGTCAAAGCCAGGAGCAACGATACTTTCCATGTCAGAAATTTCAGGTCCACCTTATGAATCGGTTCAAAGGGGTGTCGCATGAGCTGGGATAGGACGATGTTCAGATGCCATGCCGGAGGAGGTCTTCGGACCGGCGGAAACATGCGAAATAAGCCCTTGAAAAATTGTTGGATGATCCGTACAGAGAACAGAGAGTTTGATCCATCTTGGCGAAACCTAGAGATGGCTGCTAGGAAGACCTTAAGAGTAGAGTGCGCCAAACCCAGTCTGGCTAGATGCAGAAAGAAAGGAAGGATTTGTTCTGGTGTTGCTTGAATGGGATGTAAGTCATTAGCTTGGCACCATGCACAAAACCGTTTCCACTTGAGTTTGTATGTTTTGATCGTGGATGGAGCCCTGGCTTTTGCAAGCACCTCCTGACAATCTTGTGGAATGTTTAGGTGTGCAAATTCCATGTGTTGAGGAGCCAAGCTGACAATTTCAGCGAGTTCGGGTCCGGATGGTATACCCTGCCTTGCTGGGTGGATAGAAGCTGCGGAATGCGTGGTAGTGGTATAGGGTTGCATTCCGAGAGAAGGAGTAGTTCGGGGAACCAGTATTGTCTGGGCCATCGAGGAGCAATTAGGATCAACCGGCATGGCTGTTTCTTCATTTTCCTGATAACTTTCGGGATCAGAGGTATCGGTGGAAAGGCGTACGCGAAGATTTGATTCCAGTTCAGCGAAAGGGCATCCCCGCACGAGTCCTTGTGGGGAACCCAGCTTGCAAAGAATGGGCATTTCCGGTTCTGGAAGGTTGCAAACAAGTCCAAGTCCGGATGCCCCCACATCTGAAAGATGCGACGTAGAGATGGGAGATGAAGTTCCCACTCGTGAGTGCAGCCCCCGGACCTGCTGAGAGAGTCCGCCAATACATTTGCGATCCCCGGAACGTGGACCGCTGACAGATGAATATCGTGAGTCAAGGCCCAACTCCATATTTCTTGTGCTTGTTGAGATAGTCGGACTGATCTGGTCCCGCCCTGTTTGTTTAGATAATACATGCAGGTGGTGTTGTCTGTCCGTATCAAGACTGTGGCACCTTGCAGAGTTGCTTGAAAGGACTTCAGGGCTAAAAATATGGCGTGTAACTCTAACCGGTTGATGTGCCATTTCATTTGGACCTGGTTCCACTTCCCGCTGACCGTCATGCCTTGGAGGTGTGCACCCCAGCCTGTCATTGATGCATCGGTCGTCACTATGAACCTGGGAACTTCCGTTAGCATGGAGCATCCCACTTGTAGGTTGGATCGGTGGGTCCACCATGCGATTGCTTGTCGCATGCGAGGTGTAATGTGGAGGATATCTTCGAAAGATCCTGTGGCTTGGATCCATTGGCGGCTGAGTTCCTCCTGTAAGGGTCTCATCCGAAGACGGCAGTTGGGAGTGAGCAGAATGCAGGAAGAAAGCATTCCGAGGAATGACTTGAATATGCGTACTGAAACGCACTTTCTTAGTGACAATGTCGTCGCGAATCTTTGAATTTTGACTTGTCTTTCTTCTGAAATGAATACTTGGGCAAGGTTGGTGTCCAGTGTCGCTCCTAAGAAGTCCTTTCTCGTTGTAGGTGTGAGGCGAGACTTCTCGAAGTTGATTGAGAAACCTAGGTTCTGCATTAGAGACAAAGTTTTTTGAACGTGATCTTGAGCCGTGTCGAAAGAACTGGCCTTGATAAGGCAGTCGTCCAGGTATGGATAAATTTGAATCGATTGCAACCGAAGATGGGCCGCTACTGGGGCCAGCATCTTCGTAAACACTCTGGGGGCTGAACGCAGGCCAAATGGGAGGACCTTGAACTGGAAGTCCCTGCCAGCCACTCTGAACCTGAGAAACTTCCGATGCCGTGGGAAAATCGGTACGTGGAAGTATGCATCCTGAAGGTCGAGTGTTGCCAAAAACTCTCCCGTCGAAAGAAATTGGAGGATTTCCTGAAGTGTTAGCATCCTGAATGTGAGTTTCTTCAGAAACTTGTTTAATGCTCGCAAGTCGAGGATGGGGCGCCACTCTCCTGACTTCTTGCGAACAAGGAAAAATCTTGAGTAGAAGCCTCGTCCCCTCTGATGATGAGGCACTCTTTCGATTGCCCCTTTCCGGATCATGGTGTTGATCTGGACGAATAGCTCCTTGAGGTGCGCTGGATCGGGTCCTTTTGGGGGGCAATTTGGGGGGATTTTTACGAATTCTAAAATGTGTCCTCTGGCTACTACATCCAGGACCCATTTGTCTGTAGTAATTTCGGACCAATTTAAGTAGTGCTGGGATATTTGACCTCCAATTTGGTTCGGGTTGGCACAAAGTGATGGCAGGATGCGTTCCTCATTTCTTGTTGTCTCTTCCTCGATAATTAGATTTTCCTCGAGGTTGAGAGTAATTTCCTCTCTTTTGTCCATAGGTTTGTTGCCGGTAAGGCTGAAATCTTTGGTTTCCCTGGGTGGAGGGATAAGAGCGTTGTTGGGCGTATCCTCCTCTATTGTTGAAATTCCCCCTTCCTCTTGTGCCACGAAAGGAAGATTTCCGGTACTGAAGGGTACCCAGTGAACGCGCTGTTTCAGTGTCTTTCTTTATTGCCTCCAGGGCCTCATCAACATGTTTGCCGAATAGTGACTCTCCATCAAAAGGCATGTCAATGATTCTGTTTTGAACCTCCTGCCTAAAGGAGGTTGCTCGTAACCATCCTTGCCGTCTTAAAACAGCTGCACCTGCAAGCTGTCGAAAGGCAGTGGCAGCAACGTCCACAGCAGCGTCAATCATCTCCGAGGAGACACACTCTCCTTCCTGAAGGATTTTCTTGGCCTCAGTGCGATCAGGCTCGGGGAGCTTGTCTACGTACGGTGAGATGTCTGACCACATCTGTCTATCATATCTCCCTAAAATGGCGAGGGAGTTTGCGGCCCGGATGGTCGTGGCTGCAATGGTAGAAACCTTCTTGCCAATGGAATCAAGGCGTCTCCCATCCTTGTCTGGAGGGACAGAGACCTGAGACGTAGGGTTGGAAGATCTCTTCTGCGCTGCCTGTGCCACCACAGAATCGGCTTTAGCTTGCCCGACAAGGCATGCTGGAGAAGTAGCAGGCGCCCTATATTTTTTATCTACTCTAGGGAGCACTGCTGGTAAGGAATTCGGCTTGGCCATGATCTTAAGACCCTCCTTCCAGATGAAATCTATAATTGGAATGGTCCAACTCTGCTTATGAGGGGTAGATTTAAAATCATACAAAAAGCAGTCTTCTTGTTTAGCTTCCATGGTTATTAGAAACCTCCTAGTCGCTCTATCCATGATCCTGTGAAATGAGGCAACGTCCACGGGTGGTGACTCAGAAGCAGTAGGCTCCGCCGGAGAGGGTGTGTTCGCATTGTAATCCTCATACTCCGACGATTCAGAGGCTTCATTCAGCTCTCCTTCTTCCTGATCATCCTGTTCCGAAAGCTCCTCTTCTCGTGGCTGAGGAGATGAAATTGGTGACGTATGCAACGTTGAGCGACTGTCCTCCAACGCATTAGAAGCCCTTGGTCTTGTCCGCGGAGAGAGGGAAGGCCTTCCCTGCGGCAAAGGTGCAGACATCACTGAGTCACCAGACTCAGAAGGTGGGAAACGTCTATAATAGTCACTGAGCATGTACTGCAAGTTGCGGAATAGATCTTCAGGCAGTTGCCTATCAGTGTCAGGTCTGTCAGCACGCGGAGCAGGCTGAACGTCCTCCATGTTATCCTCAACATCTTCCTGAACTTTAATATGGAGTTCGGATGGACTTCTAGCTGGCCCAAAGTTTTCGTCCTCATAGTATTCTTCTTCATCGGAATCCAAGAGCTTGTCAGGCACCACAATGGTAGTAGAAATAGAGTCCACAGTAGCTCTCTTTTTTAATAAAGTAGCAGTGGTCGCAGGAGATGGCAATGGAATCCCTGCTGTTTGCGCGGACCAAACCTGCAAAGTAGTGCAGCTTGAAAGAGGCGGCGTCAACGGGACGCCTGTATACTGCTGACAGTGCTGTCTCGCCGACGGAATCGTCGTCGTCGGGGTCATCGACGGGGTCGTAGACAGTAGCTTTGTCGACGAGTGCTTTGCCGTCGACGATGATCTTTTCGTCGACGAGGTCGTCGACGGTGGTGTCGTCGTCGAGGCCGTCGACGGTGGTGTCGTCGTCGAGGCCGTCGACGGTGGTTTCGTCGTCGAGGCCGTCGACGATGGCTTCGTCGTCGAGACCGTCGACGATGGCTTCGTCGTCGAAGTCGTCGACGGTGGCTTCGCCGTCGACGTCGACGGGATCGTCGACGTAGACTTCGTCGTCGACGAAGAGTTTACCTTCGACGGGAGGGCCGTCGACGTCGATGCTTTCGTCGACGGTGGCAATTTTTTCGTCGACGGGGATTTCAAAGATGAAGATGACAAAATCGTCGGCGGTACCTTGGCCATCGTCGTCGGGGCAACTGTCGACGACGAGATAGGCCTAATCTGGACATGAACCAGTGTGGGCGAAGAAGCTGAAGACATGACAAGTGTAGGCTTCGGTGAGGAGAAAGTCATAGTGCAGGTGGTAGAAGTGGCCACATGAGAAGAAACACAGTCCTTCCTTGACGTTGAAATTGTCAATAATGGCAACTGAGGAGGCACAGATTTAGAAGATTTCTTAGGCACTGTCTTAGTCCCAGACTTCTTAGAGGGCGTAGAATCCCCTTTGGAAAGTGGGATAACTTTACTTGAAGAACTAGGCCCAGGAGCATCCTGGGAAGATTTAGACTTCTTAACCACCTTCGCCCTCAGAGATGAAACATCAGTTTCAGCCTTCCTCTTAGTTGATAGAAATGAAGAGCCGGAACCAAAACTTCCTACCTCAGAGACAGGGTCATCCTTGTTCTTTAGTCTATTGAGCCACAATAGAAGGCGCCCTTCTCTATCCTTGATGGTCTTGGAGGGGAAAGTCCGGCAGATCTTGCACTCCTTCACCTCATGATCAGGATAAAGACAATACAAACATTTCTTGTGGGGGTCCTCCTTGAAAAGTCTTGGCTTCCCACAAGAGTCACAGGCTCTAAACAGGGATTTAGATGAAGACATCTGTGAAAGTTGAAGAATTTTAGTGATATAGAAGAAAAAACTGAGCAGAGCTCAGGGAGACTCCCTTCACACAACGTGCGGTAGAAAATCTGAGAGCCTGAGCCTCTGGGGAGAACATTCTGGTGGGTGCTGTCGCCTGATTGGCTGCAATTTGGACTAACACATAATGACTTAGATAGTCACGAAGGTGGAAGTTTTTTCTACTGTAGCTGGGGCTACTTACTTCCTGGTTTGGTATTTCTGTGATATGCTATATATTTTATGGCATTTTATTGCTTTTTTATATACCGTGAGACTCCTACTCCGACGACGGGGAATGATTCAGGCATGTGAATCTATGAAAGACACCCCTAATACTGGAGAATGAGAAGATTTCTTAAATAGGTAGGTCCTTTGTTGTGTGCAATTTTATGGGCATAGCAAAGACTCTTGAATCTGATTCTTTCTCTAACTGGGAGCCAATGCAGCTTAGACAAGGCCGCTATGGAGGATGTTCTTTTTGGTAAACCCAGTACCATGCGGGCGGCAGCATTTTGAATCCATTGAAGCTGGTGCAGTTGTTTTTGGTTCACACCTAATAGGAGAACGTTTCCGTAATCCAGGTGAGGTGTTATTAGTGTGTGCACCAGAGTTTTCCTTGCTTCAATGGGAATAAGATCGATAGTTTTTCGCAGGATTTTTAACATGCCCATACATTTGCCTATTGTTTTATTGACTTGTGATTTTCCCGACAAATCCGAGTCAATCATGATCCCTAGGTTTTTGACTTTTTCGACTGGGTGGGGGCACTCACCCAGTGTAGTAGGCCACCAAGCCTGGGACCATATTGAGGTTTTGTTCCCTACCACTAGCACCTCCGTTTTGTCACCATTTAAACGGAGGCAGTTATTATCCATCCAGGTGGCAACTGCAGCCATGCAGCTAGAGAAATTGGTGGCAAATTTCTCGCTATCTGGAGTGAGCTTGAACATGAGCTGGGTGTCGTCAGCATAGCTGACAATGCCCACCCCAAAGTTCTCTACGACTCGAGCTAGGGGTTCCATATAGATGTTGAACAAGGTAGGGCTCAAGCTAGAGCCCTGTGGAACCCCATAGCTGATGTCGCGAGAAGATGACTTGAAGGGTGGGCAATGTATCTGGAATGATCTTTTGGCGAGGAAAGATTTAAACCAAGCAAGAGCATGATCCCTCACTCCAATGTCCGAGAGTCGGGACAGCAGAGTGTCATGTAGCACAGTATCGAAAGCTGCACTTAAGTCTAGCATGACAAGTGCAGCTGTCTCCCCCTCATCTACCATCTTGCGAATACACTCAGTGGAGTAAAGAACCGCAGACTCCGTGGAGTATCCAGGTCTAAAACCTGATTGTGTGGAATGAAGTATGTTTCCTTCTTCTAAAAAAGCCATTAGTTATTTGTTGACTATTTTTTCTATAATTTTAGAGCATTGCGGCAAGAGGGAGATGGGTCTAAGATTTTGATATTGGGTAACCGGAATATTAGGTTTTTTTTTGAGAGGGATAACTTGTGCTGTCTTCCAAGCCTCTGGAACATAGCATTCTTGGAAGGACAGGGTGATCAAGTGTCTAATTTGATCAATAAGAACATTGTTCATGATGTCTTTACATTTAGCTAGAGGGCACACATCATTAGGGGATCCTGAATGGATACTATTGATAATGCTGACCAAATTTTCTTTGTCAGGAGTAGTAAAGCAGGTAAGAATGCTCTTTTGGGTAAGGAGTGGTTCATTTCCTTCTATAACAGATTTTGGAAAAGTGGCGTGTATTCTCTCAACTTTATTGACAAAGAAATCAGCTATCTGTTCGCATATGTCATTAGAATATGTGTGCTGCATGTCTAAGGTGGTGGTATCTGTAAGTTCCTTGTAAATGCTGAATAGTTCTTTCATGGGGTTGGTTGCCTCTTCAATTCTTGTCTGGTAGAAGGAACTTTTTCCCTCTCTAACCATTTTCTGGTATGATTTTAACTCCAGTTTGTATAATTCCTTAAGTTCAGGAGAATAGTTTTTCCTCCACTTGCGTTCTGTCGCTTTACAGTGTGTTTTCGCAAGTTTTAATTTTTCCGTGTACCAAGGTTCAGATTTGGTTCTTCTGACTGGGGGCTTGGAAGTCCACGGTGCAATTGTATCTAGTGCCTTACTCAGCCATGTTTCATAATTATTCCAAGTATCTTGTAAGGAGTATCCTGTAGGCGGGGTGTGTTTCTGTAATTCGCTGGTCATGCGTTCAGGGGTGTAGTTTTTCCAATTTCGACGTTTTGTAAACAGAGGTATGTTGGGAGCTAACTTACTCTTGTTAATGGGGATATTAAAAGTAATTAGGTGGTGGTCGGACCATATAATAGATATTGGGGGGACATTTCAATGCCCTCCCAGGTAGCAAAAACTGGGTCAAGAAGGTGACCCTGTTGATGCGTGGGGGAGGTTGATAGCAATGTTACTCCTATCGCGTGTAAAGCAGTCCTAAGTACTTGAGCTTCTTTCGCGTTGTTATCTTCAAAATGAAGGTTCAAATCACCTAAAATCATGAAGTTATTGTGTTTTATAGCTAATTGAGTAGCTGATTCTATAAGCTGACTGCAGAAAGAAGTTGCATTGCCAGGGGGGCGGTATATAAGGAGGCCAGTAACGGTCATCAATGGAGTCATTTTTATAGAGAAGGTCCCACATTCACTATTTGTAATAACTGTATTAGTGAGTGTGCATTGTAATTCCTTTTTACAAATCAGTGCAATTCCACCCCCACGTTGTTTAGGTCTGTCGATTCTTAGAAGGCTATAACTCAGAGGTATCGTCTCTACGATGTCAGGGGCTGAAGATTCTTCTAACCATGTTTCTGTGAGAAACAGCACATCATAGTCTCGTGACTGTAATACATCTCGTAATTCCGTCTTATGTTTTACCATAGATCTGCAATTTAGCAGCAGCATTTTTAATTTGGGTGTGGGGGCCTTATGTGGTAGAGCATTGCTGAATGAGTAGTTACATATATTACAGTGTGGCGGGATACAATTGGGGTCAATAGAATGTAAACAGGGTTTGTTGGCGATTTTACCCAAATCGAATAGAGTCGCGCTAGAATAGAGGATTCTCGGCTGGTCCACCATCTTGTCAGAGCCCAGATCTATGGTAGTGGAGCCAGAGTGTCTAGCCCCGCGCCCCGGTCGATCGCGGACGGGCGCAGACGGGCAGGACTCTGGCTTGACTCCGGCGCGCGATCGGCGCGCTCGCAATGCGCGTACGCTGCGCGGAGCCATGGACGTATGCTTTTAAGCGCTCGGTAGAGCGACGTGCAGCGTGAGCCCTCAGTAAGATGGCCGCTGCCTGACTCTCGAATTAGCCTAGTCCCGCCTGATACCGGTCAAAGAGTCGACCGTGCTACCAGGGCAAGCAAGTAAGAAGTCTCTCAAAAGAATAACCTGACAGTTGTTTTAGGCAAATCGGCGCTAATGTAGCAAACAGGACATAATTAAATCAGTGCAGGGGGGAGGGAGAGGACACACGGGAAAATGGTGAAAAATAATCGGAGCACAATTTTAAAATATCCTCCCGGCTCAAGCCTCAGGAGTAAGTGGTAGCAATCTCAAATCCCCACGAGCCTTTCCTGCTTTTAAGCGCTCGGTAGCGCGACGTGCAGCGTGAGCCCTCAGTAAGATGGCCGCTGCCTGACTCTCGAATTAGCCTAGTCCCGCCTGATACCGGTCAAAGAGTCGACCGTGCTACCAGGGCAAGCAAGTAAGAAGTCTCTCAAAAGAATAACCTGACAGTTGTTTTAGGCAAATCGGCGCTAATGTAGCAAACAGGACATAATTAAATCAGTGCAGGGGGGAGGGAGAGGACACACGGGAAAATGGTGAAAAATAATCGGAGCACAATTTTAAAATATCCTCCCGGCTCAAGCCTCAGGAGTAAGTGGTAGCAATCTAAAATCCCCACGAGCCTTTCCTGCTTTTAAGCGCTCGGTAGCGCGACGTGCAGCGTGAGCCCTCAGTAAGATGGCCGCTGCCTGACTCTCGAATTAGCCTAGTCCCGCCTGATACCGGTCAAATAGTCGACCGTGCTACCAGGGCAAGCAAGTAAGAAGTCTCTCAAAAGAATAACCTGACAGTTGTTTTAGGCAAATCGGCGCTAATGTAGCAGACAGGACATAATTAAATCAGTGCAGGGGGGAGGGAGAGGACACACGGGAAAATGGTGAAAAATAATCGGAGCACAATTTTAAAATATCCTCCCGGCTCAAGCCTCAGGAGTAAGTGGTAGCAATCTAAAATCCCCACGAGCCTTTCCTGCTTTTAAGCGCTCGGTAGCGCGACGTGCAGCGTGAGCCCTCAGTAAGATGGCCGCTGCCTGACTCTCGAATTAGCCTAGTCCCGCCTGATACCGGTCAAAGAGTCGACCGTGCTACCAGGGCAAGCAAGTAAGAAGTCTCTCAAAAGAATAACCTGACAGTTGTTTTAGGCAAATCGGCGCTAATGTAGCAAACAGGACATAATTAAATCAGTGCAGGGGGGAGGGAGAGGACACACGGGAAAATGGTGAAAAATAATCGGAGCACAATTTTAAAATATCCTCCCGGCTCAAGCCTCAGGAGTAAGTGGTAGCAATCTGCCCCCTGTCTACCCCATTCCACTCTATCCCAATCTACACCACTCCAATCTGCCCCACCCCACTCCACACCACTAACTTTTAGCCATGCTGAACAGCAGCCCGAATGGTGTACATAATGGCTAAAACGTATTACTAAAGCCAATAGCTCTCACATAGGCGAGACCTATTGGCTTTGCCAATGCCTATTGAATTCATCACCAGTGCAGTGCTTGTTTCATGCATCATCCTGTTAAGTGGGATGTCTTTAGGATTTCACTGATGAGAACAGGGGCAGTGGAAGAAGATCCCTGCTCACTGACATCGACCTTCTAAGGGAGGATCTCTATTGCGGCTTCTTCACCGAGGCCTCCACAGACCAGTCCTCTGCAGCGGTTGTGGGATCCTGGCAGTGGCATGTTAGTGGGATGGAGGGGGTTCGAGAGGGCATAGAACATCTAGCAGAGATGACAAGCGTGAATGGGTAGGGTGCTCATGGCTCAGTACTGAAGAGCAGAATCTAAGTAAAGATTGAGTTTGTATGTTTGAGTCTATCGGTCCTCTTGGGGTACAGCAGCCCAGTTTTCTTGTGAAACCGGGTTTGTAATGTAGGAATTCGGGATTTTGGACTGCAGGTGGTTTGTGTGCCGCAGCAGTGATGGGTCGACTTGTTCACATTGCCGCCATCATCTCCACGACATTCGTGCATCAATACTGCAGAGTCAAATCTCTTACAAGGTCTCCAAATCTCATAAGTAAAGCCCACTGCGGAGTGCGAGCTCGGGGTAAAAGTCCCTCATCGTCCCTATCTCTCTTCTGTGTCTTTAGCTAAAGGTGCCCACTGTGGGTCCATGAGGGCACGGTTCATGCCAAATTTGTATATGGTTATCCTGAAAATCAGCACTCTTGGGCATACATTGGGCACCCAGGCTTTGGCTCCTCACACCAACCCAGGCTTCCTGCTCTGCCTCTAGGTCTTCAAAATGGTTTTACCACCAGGAGGGCCTCATACTTTTTTCAAAGACTGAATCAACCAGCACTGCTTCATTCCATAACGTTAGGAGTGTCTTAATTGCGCACATCCAGAAAAAAACAGTAATTAGGGGATTATGTCAACATGAAAATATATAATTAAGCTGGAACTAATATTAACAGACTTATTTAGAATAAAGTTTCCTTTTTTGGTCACTATGATTAGCACAGAAATAACTGAGAAAATATAATGTTTCATCATCACTAACTGAAGAATGAGACAGTTAGGGGGGGAAAGTGTGTAAAAATGCTATGGGTTGCTATGTACGTAGGGTTAGCACTAGTGTAGAGTTGAGTTAGTGATAGGGCTAGATTTAAGGTAGTGGTTGTTGTCAGGTTAATGCCAATAACGAGGTTTACGGACAGGTTTCGTTTTAGGGCTAGTATGGGTGATGGTGGTTGAAGTACATTTTCACATGAATTATTTATAAAGGTTCAATAGCATAGGCATTCTATTGGTCCTCATATTGGTATTTCTCCATTAAATGAATCCTTATTCCAGCACAGATAGATATTTAAGGAAGGCCATTGATCTGAGTCCTCACAAAAGTCCTCAGGGTAATCTCCATGGTAACAGTACATGTTGTTACAGGTACCTGCCGCTCAAATTTTAAAACAAACAGAGAAATGTCACATTCACCCAGCCCTGGTCCCTCATGTGCAGAAAAGATGCAAAGGCAAGTGTGTTTTTTTTTCTGGACAGGAATCGATAAAGTAGTTTACATTTCTTGCAGGACATTGGTAACTGTATTATACTGACTAGAAAGCTTCAATTTCTTAAAAGAAAAAAGATTAAGTTTACTTACCTGTAACAGTGGTTTCACAAGCTAGCTTGAGATGTAAAATAGTCCCTCGTGCATTGCAATGCAAGCAGTCCTGAGCTGGTAGAAAAAGGCACCAAACAGCCAACAGCACCAGTGAGGAGACAGACATTTGCACTTCTGAGTGGAGCAAAGCCCACTTGACATGTGTTTTAAAGTATTACCAACAACAGGTCATCAGACAGCTGCCCTGCCAGCCAGACTTAAGAACTGAGCTGCTCATAAAGGCACGAAGCTGATCTGGGGTTTGTGATTGCACTGTAAAAAAAAGTTTCAGAAAATCAAGAAGAACGAATAAATGAGCACATGTTCTTGTTCATTCATCTTGTTTTTGAAGGCAGCTCAGTTTTGGGCACCGCTGTCTGACGTGTCCTCGTGTTCAGAGATGAGGCTTGTTTTGCTAAAACATAAGAAGGGAAGATGGGAGTGGAAGAATTTTAAATGAACTGGAACTAAGCAGAATGAGCTTCCCAGGCAGAATTGTCAATTTTAAGATCAATGACACCATCTGTCCTTGGTTATCTGTTCGGTTGTGTCTGATGTGTTGTACTTTATGTGAAGCTGTCATTACATGAATTATTTGTTTATTATTATTTTATTCATGTGTTTTGTGCCAGCCCTTGAGGCAATCTGGGGGGCATATACCGCTCTAAATTGAACTCAAACACACAAAGACATGATTGTGATGCCTCCGGAAAAGGGTCTGATTCACCGATTCACAAACAAAAGTGAAAATTTGCAGCTGCAGAATCCCCCCCACCTCTTCTCCCCTCCCAAAGCATGGGTGGATATTTTCCCAATTTTTTGTAATTCACAGGAGGTTAACAGATACTACCTGAAAACCTGCAACAGTTTTAGGATTCCGGGCATAAACCTGAAAACATTTGGTGAATTACATTTTCTGTCAAAAATATATATGTCATTTTTTCCTTCGTGGCGCCAGTGCTTAATTTGAGCCAGTGGTTTCCGGTGCTCAGCACCATGACTTAATTGTCAGCACCGGCACGTATGACAGCTGCCCCATGGTGGCACTGATTGTGAAATATAAAGATGAGCAGAACAACTGTTGTTTATTTATTCAATATAAATTAAAAACAATGAATACTTGCCACACAATCCATTCTTATAGCTCTGGGGGCCTGAAACAGTCTGAATTGTCACACTTGTAGCAGTGTGAGGGTTAGTAGTTGTGTAAGTGCTGTCACTGACAGTGGCAATGTGTGGTGCAAGTTGTGGTGGTCTCCTGATGAGGGCCCTGGCTCTTTTTCCCCCCCACAAATTAAGCACTGTACCATGGAAAAGAATCTTACGCACACTTTCCCACACTGGAAAAGATTGGAAATAGTGTTGAAAAGGTTTACCCTTTACTAATCAGGAGCAAATTTGTAAACGTCTCCAAGTTAGGATGTGGTAGAAAATGCGCTAGTGAAGACCCCCTAACCACACATGTAAATTCAAAGGGCATTAGTAGCCTTGTCAGCTCACAGCACCATTGTGTGTCACATGCAGTGCTTAATTTGTCCAAAAGAATAAGTGCCAGGGCCCTCGTCAGGAGGCCACTGAAGCCTGGACCACCCACTGCCAGTACCAGCGCTTCCAATGACAGCACCAGCACGTCTACTGACCATCACATTCTTGAAAGTGTGACAATTGCTGGCCCTCAAAGCTGTAAAAACGGTATGGTGATAGGTGTTAGTCATTTATTATTGTGCATTGAATTAATAAACAGCTGTTGTCCTTATCTCTAAAGTCGACTGACAGTGCCATCATGTGCAGACTGTCATAAGTGCCAGGGCAGAAATTAAGTGCCGGTGCTGAGCACCGGAAACTACCAGCTCAAATTAAGCACCGGTCACATGATCTCGGCTCTCTTCACTCAGTCACTGGTGCCGCTGGACCCCGAGGTCCCTCCACACAGTCGGATCGCAGCTGGAGGGTGTGCATGGATTAATGAAGGCATTACACATTTTTACAACTTCTGAGGACATGGCAGGCAGCTTCAAAGGCTTTTGTTTGGGGAGTACAGTAGTGCCTTTCCGGATAAGGCTGGATATAGAACCTTGCTCCCGCCTCCTTCATTGTCCATCATGGCCATGGTGGTCCGAAAGTCCTGCCCTTTTACAGAACCACCTTACACTAACCCTCCAAACCCATCCGAGAACCCCCCTCCTCACTAATATGGGGATAACCTTTTCAAAGTTGGCAGGCTTGCATTAGACAAGTGATTTTGCACTCGTATATCAGGTGTGCGTAGGTTTGATTTAAGTGGACAAATACCTTTGAGAATTGGGCCTTGGATACACAGGCACTTCCCCGCAGAGCAGCTGGTCATGAGTGATTGATTCATTGACTAAGTACAGTCATTGCCCGCTCACCTAAAACACAGCTCTCAAGCGCGTGTTCAGGCGGAGAATGGTGCAGAAAAAAAACCCAGGCACCAAAATAAATTTGGCCCTAATTAATGAATTAGAAAGCTAAAAAAATGTGACAATGTTTGCAAACTTTGACTGTTTTGAAATTGTAAAGACACTCTACATAAATGTTTTGCAGGACATAGAAGACTGCTTGGATTTGAGCTTGCTGCAGGCAATGTTTGTTTTAATGTCTGGGAAATTAACAGTAAAAATTAGCCCAGCATATCATAAAACAGGCCCCCAGGCAATGAGTATTGGCAAGTCAATAGCTCTTGCCTATGTGAGATCTATTGGCTTTGCCAAAACAGGTCCTCAGCCAACGAGCATTGGCAAAGTCAACAGCTCTTGCCTATGTGTGATCTTTTGGCTTTGCCAATGTCTTTAGCCATGTTGTACAGTAGCATGGCTACGCAGCATGGCTGAAATGAACGTAAGAAAAAAAAGTGCTATGATGCGGCCACCTATGATTTAGCGCTTTTTGGAGGGCTGGATGGGCAAGCATAGACAAGGGGCTGTGGTGGAGGCACGGGTACTAATAAATAGGAAGCAATTATGAACTTGGTCCATGCTCCACAGAAGGAAAAGGTAGTGATGCCCGGCATGTGCTGGTCAATTAGGAGGCAGCAAAAGAGACTTGACAGTGAAGCCAGCAAATGGTAAGCAATCAGTCCGCTCCAAGCCCTTTATTGTGTAGAAAACCCCTCGCAGGGACAGCACATGCTCTGTAAGCAGGTGAGACCTAAAAAAGTTGGATCACATACTGATCTGTCAGATCTGCACTTCGGGCACTGCCTAGTTGGATTATTGGCCAGTCCCACCCTGCCAGTCGCAGTGCCCGGAAGTCACCTGGAGGTAAGTGGAACACGGGGCAAGTGGACAACAGAGGTGCGTTGAGAACAGAGGAAAGACATTTAAAAAAATATATTTTTTTATGGCCTGATCTTGGCCTAGGTCATCAGAGAGCTTTCCATGATCACCTGAGTACATTACACATGGTCATATTTATTAAATTATGTTCTTATGCGCAGGGAGAGTAAGTGATTTGCCCAAAATCTCACATCTTGAGCCGACGTCCGGACTCAAACCTGTTTCCCAGTTCCAAAGTCGGCAGTTCTGGTCTCAGGCCACATCTCCCGTCACTGGGAGTCGATACACACTTAAGGGTATATTATCAATGACCGGTGTTAAAATTATCAACGTTTTATCGGCAGGAAACTGCCGATAAAACGGCGATAATGGGCTTGATAATATTCCCTTGTTAATTCCCATAAAAGCCCATGTTCTGATGTTAACATGGGCTTGTATGGGAATTAACAAGGGCGTATTATCAAGCCCAATGTCGCCGTTTTATCGGCAGTTTCCTGCCCATAAAACGGCGATAATTTTAACACCGGTCCTTGATAATATGCCCCTAATTTCCGCTGGTAGTCTCCGCAGAAGGACACAACTTATACACACAGAAGAAATCATCAGAGTGTTCCTCCATCATTCCTTGCTGACAGAGAAGAGCCTCTGAGGCTTGCCAGTAAAGCTGGCACAGCGCACACGGATAGACCCGTCGTGGGCACGCACAGATGGTTATGCTGAGAATATCTTTAGAAAATGGGTCCTGAGTCTTTTCGGCGGGAAGGCAAGGGCTTGTATTTAAAGAGCCCTGCATATGTGATTTGTAAGATACGCAGAGCTCTCTTTACAAGTGCATTATCCCACTGCTCTATCTCGCCTGCTAAATATCTGTTATCGCTGAATGGATTATTACATGAATACAGTTGAAAGGAGATGTAAGGGCTGATCAGTTGCCAGCTTCCGCAAATTCTCTTCCAGTTACCAAGGTTTAGAACGTAAATGCAGTAATGCAAATCTTGCTTCAGGAAGGTAAGGAAAAACATGTTTTAGTCCTCAAATAACTCATTTTCCATACTGTGCTTACTACCCAGTGTTATTTCGTAATCCTGTAAATAACAAGTATTACTATTGACCTTATTAATTACTCAATTGATCGACCTCCGCAGAATGAAGGCTGATATTGCCATAACAAGATTTAAAGTTGGTACCCACAAGCAGAGACACATATAAGCAACAATCCCTTAATCCTCTGAGCTATTTTACCAGCAAGGAAAACAGCCTCCAGCAGACTGAAGTGCACCTTAGTAACTCACAACGAATGGAGTAAAATAGCCCCTTAGCGGTGTCCGGCTCAGGTAAGCACGGTGGAGCGGTTGGGCGTTGCAGGGGAAAGTCGACAGAAAACGGAACAGGTATTATTTATTTATATAATTATACCTATTCCATCATCTGTCGACTTCCCCCCTCTTCCACACCACGCCTCGCCTCACCGAGTTTACCTGTGCCGGCCGCCGCTGAGCACAGTAAAGACCGTGCACTCTACGCCATTGAACTCTACGCCAATGCAGTCTTTTCTGCACCACTCAACTGCATACCACTCCACTCTGTCACTGCACTCTACGCCAATGCAGTCTACACTACTTTACTTAATACAAATGCACTCTACGTGAATCTACTCTGCACCACTGTAGTTTATGCCACTTCACTCTAGGCCACTCTACAACACTTCACTCCACAAGACTACACACAATGGTGGATGAGTGAAAGAAATGATGGATGGATGGGTGAAAGGGGATGGATGAATCAAACGGTGGATTGATGAATGAGAGAAAGAATGGATTGATGAGTGAAAGGGTGGATGGATGAGTGAAAGGGTGGATGGATGCGTGAGAAGGTGGATGATGATGAGATAAAGGATAGATGGATGAGTGAGTGAGTGATTGAAAGGATGGATGGATGAGTGAAGGGGAGGATGGAAGGTTCGATACAAGGAAGGATGGATGAGTGACAGAATGGATGGATGAGTGAAAGGAAAGGTGGATGGATGCATGAGAGGGTGGATGAAAGGATGTGTGAAAGAATCGATGGAGGAGTAAAAGGAAGTGGGAATGGATGGACAGATGAGTAAAAGCGTGGATAGGTGAGTGGGTGGAAAGGATGAATAGATGAGTGAAATGGCAAATGGATTGATGGAGTGAAAGGGGGATAAATGACTGAAAGGATGGATAGATGGATGAGTGGAAGGGCACCTGGAGAGATGGATAGCTGGATGGATGGGTTTAATGGATAGGTTCGGAGATTGGTGGATAGGTTTTGAAATGGATAGATGGACTAACACAATGGTTAAAGAATGAATGATGGATGAAATAATGAAAGGATGACAGAATGTAAAGGTGAAATGGTAGACTATACCAGGAAGGATGAAAGGATGAATGGATAGATGCTTGGAGCTCTTCTGGAGAGGGGCATGTTGACTTGCCTCATTTGCTTGGTGCCATAAGAGCTTTGGTTCGAAGTGGGGGGGTTATTTTAATTTTCTGGCTACTCCCTTGCAGCATGGTTTCTACTCACTGTAGTTTCCCCGGTGTCAAGTCAGCTTAGAGGTGACTTGTTTCAATGTCCCATATTTCCGTTCTGAATATCTCTGCCTCTGTCCTTGTTTCACGCTCCTAGTTTCTGTAGCCAATTTCTTCTGTCTCGCACCCATCGTTCTGCGGCTTGTCACCCCTTGCATTCCGTGCCCACGCTCTGCCTGACACACATATTTGGCATTTGCATAGCTTCATTTATCACTTGCAGCCTATATCCATCACATCCTTCTCCGGGATGGCATCTGCCGCAGCGGCCTGTCATGGAGAACAGATTGATCGCTGACACTACTGGACGGTGTATCCAGGAGCTCAGCAGAGAGGCTGGTTCACAGCATCACCATGTGCCTAGACCAGTGTGATCCTTACAAAGGCTGCGCGAGCACAAAGTACATTATTTATTTATTTTGAAGGTTTTATATTATTGACCTGGTGGTTGTGCCCGAAGTCAGTTGGACCCGGAGTCTGTGGTCTGGCACAGAAGCCAAGGGGGTCCTTACCAGGATCACCTTGATCCATTTTGGGATGCACTAATACAGAAATCCCAAACAAGGGGTTACCGGTAGACAGGGCCTGGCCGTTGCACCCACCCCCTAGGGGTCTGTCCAGGGAGAGTGCCCTCCGTTCCACTACAAGAGGGCAGCCAGGTGAATGAGTGCAGAGCTTGAGTCGAGCACTCCTCAGATATAGTTGACTTGACAGCTAAGCACTGTGCTGCATAAACCTGTCTACGGATGGCCCTGTGCAGCGGGCACATGAAGCCATCATTCGCTTACATTGAGGCCTCTCCACAGCTCGAAAGTTTACCTGTCCAAGTTACTCCCACAGCTGTAATGATCTAACAGAGAAAGTCCTCTGTACCTCAGATGGCTGTGAAGGAGTCGGTGTCCTTCACTAACACTGAGGTATATCACTATTCCAGCAAATGGGCGCCCTAATACCAGCAGGATGCCAACGTAAACAAGAGGGGCCCTTCTGTATGCAAGCTTCTGTAAGGATCTTCAGAGCCCCTAGCAGTGGGACAAGTCTCCACATAAAACACATGCTTTCATGTGCATAAAGCCAATCCTGCCTGGCAGTATAGAGCTGTTTGGGGTACTCCATGGCCTTGACTACCTTTATGGGTTCATTTTGGTTGGAGATATATTGGGGATGTTTGTGCAAATACTCAAACAGGTCACACTGTATGGGTATTACAAAGATCCCCCTCCTCTCCTGGGAGTGCACCTGGTCCCAGCTCTTTACCACCATCAACCTGGGTACAACTCTGGCATTTGGAGCTGTTTTACATACACGGCACACTTTCCCTTTTTGCGCCATGATGCACCTTTAAATATGTGTGTCGTGCACAAACAGGGAAAGTGTGCCATATTACAGTGAATGTGCTCCCACTATGGCAGCTGCAAGCTTGTGCTGCCCTGGGGGCAGTGCATTCAAGTGAAATACAGAGCGGTTGCTTCAAAATCGCTCTGTGTTCCGCTATGGAGGTTGCAACCCGCCTGTACTTTTAAGAGGGGAGAGCAGTGAGATGTCTGCACCTGACTGCTCGGGGGTCCCTTGAGGTTCCTGGGATCCCCTCTCCACTCCAGAGGGCTGACATCAGGGGGCACATTGACACCTTTTTGTGGCGCACTTTCAGTGTGCTTCCTGATAGCTGCTTTGCCTATGCACCCGCGTCCATAATACCTCGAAGGCAAAGAGATTCCCTCATTTGCATAGGGCCAAACCCCCATGCACATAAGAGAAAGCCCTCTTGGGATTATGCTGGTGTTACATGTGATACACTTTCTGTAATATGGTGTATGGTTATTGTAAAACTCTGCACTGGTTACGGCCTGCCTGTGAGTGTGAATATCCACACCTTCTGAATGCATTGACCAGTGTGTGTTAGCAGCATCTATAGAAGACACAGCCTGGCCTATCTAAGGCGTGCACTTTTGAGTAATCTACACATGTAATATACTCTTACACTGTTAACTAATTTTTCATTCTGATATTGTGAATGACCAAAAGTAGTAAAATTACTCAAAAGTATAAGAGTAAATTGCACATTTAATTTTCTCACAAGTGTAAGTTACCTTTGTGAATCGCCCTAATAGGGTTTCACATTGAAATTGCATGGGGCTTTTCTTTACACTTTTGAGCAACGTTTTCTGCTTTTGGCTATTAACAAAATCTGAGTGTAAAGTTACTCAAAAGTGAAAGAGTAAATTACACGTGTAAATGGCTCACAAGTGTAAGTTACCTTTCTGAATAGCCCCAAAAGGTATTGATCCCAGCAACACAGTTCAGTTCAGTATGGAAAGCAATGTGTCTAAATCGAAAAAAATTACAATTTAAATCATTAGACGCTGACACATTGTCCAATAGACATCTGTGCATTTATGCACTAGTAGGGCCAGCATAAACTCAGAAATAAGGCATATCAAGTAAAATGAATATTTCTGCCCAGCCCACTCAAAACGTAGCACTGGAGTGCACATAGCCTGAGTCCCTCGTGTAGTACAGTCGACTACTCTGTGCATAATTACTTCCCACTGTCTAGCTGACCTGTATAGCAGAAGGTCACACATGTTACTAAGGTGATCTGTACAAAACAAAATCGTCAGCCATTTAAAAGAAGCACATGATGGCTGAGGCAGGTGCACATGCCCCAGTCATCTGGAAATGTCAACAAAAAGCGTGATAATAAAGCAAATCCTTTCTAGAATCACAAAGTGGCTCCTGGGATCCTGGCACAAAGGCTTCCACTAAACTTTACCATAGGAGTGTGTGGGTGCACCGTCCACTAGAATATCTGTATGACAGTGATCTCCCAAAATTGAGGGGATTGGGGAAGGTGTTAGCCTCAACGTTGATTATGTAATGTGTTCCCGAGACAAGATTCAAACAGCATTTTAAAAATAAAGTTTAAAAGAATGGGCTTTATTTAAAAAGGGAGCTCGAGATCAGAAATTAAGGAAAATACATGAAGGTTTACTATAAAAACAAAGGTACAATTCATACAATTAGGAAATGCAAATATAGCAGTAATCTCATCAAAATGCATAGACGCCATTTGCTACAAAGGGTCTCAAATACAAAATAATGCAATAATTTGCAAAAATTGAAAAATGATAATTTTCGAATGTGCAGCAAATCAACTAAAAAACGGGCAGCATCCCTAGAGGCTTGGGAAAGAGTCTAAAGATCTCTGGCTCACCCCCAAATTCAGAGGTTTTTATAAGCATTTTCAGAATAGGAAATCCTGGAAACCGCAAAGCCAGCATGATATGAACGTCTTACCACAAATCATAATTTGTTATTTTGAAACACAACATAACCCTACCATTTTAGCACTAACACACTACATAAATATACAACTGCCCCTTCTGAACTAACGTCATCTGGAGGTGTCAGAAGAAACCAGCTACATAAACAACAGAAATCAAATTGTGAATGAGTGTAATACAGTATTCAAGCAAGAAGAGCCTTGAAAGTAATGAAAGGCTTCCTCAAGCGGGTTCTTCGAGAATAATATATCACACAAGCAGGGGCGGATTGGTAAGACGGGCACTCGGGCATTGGCTCAAGGGTCGGTATCCGAGTATCAGCTGTGGGCTGCTTTTGAGGGCAGCCTGGAGGGCCGATTTGGGTGGTGTCTGTGTTGTTCGGATGCCGCCAGTGGGTGCCTGACTGGCCTTTCTGGAGGCAGATGGGCGTCCATTACCTCCCTCTTATCAACAAGCAGAGGTGCCACTCCCTTTCTCTCGCTGGGCAGGGCCATTAATGTATGCATAGTGAGGGGGGCAGGGAGCCTGCCTCATTTGTTTTCAGGTGTGTTTCACCAATGAGAACTAATCCGTGCATTTTTTTTATCTAAGTAAAGTTCAGAAAACATGTCTCTGTCAGAGGCACCCGCCCCCCTCTCCCCCTTCTTTTTATAAAACGTCACCGAAGCACTGTTTTGCGGAAAGGCAATATGCAAATGCCGTGCACTTCTTTTTAGCGTGCCCGGGTCGATTTTTAATCCCAATCAAACCCTGCATACAAGATAAACAGTGCACATCCTGCTGCAGTTAGAGTCAAATGAGCAAATAAACAGAGAATTTACACTATGGTGCAGCATTTATTATAAACGAAGATGGTGGTAAGGGCTAACAATAAACTAGTGTTAGTCTAAGCCAAAAACATACTTAAACACATCAAATGGTTTCATTTTAATTTCAACAGCTCTATGCCAATACACCTGTGTGAATAAAAATGAAAAGCAACCACACAACGCACATTGAAGTCAAAACATAGAAAAGCTTCTTCGCGTGCACAACTTCAACAGTAAAACCAGTATAACAAGCCAAGACTCTTAGATCACAGGGCCAAACTTAAGACAAAATCCTAACTTCTGTGAATACCAAAAGTAGTAAGTTCATTCTGTGAATACCAAAAGTAGTAAGTGCATTCTCTGAATACCAAAATAGTAGTAAGTTTAGGATTGAATCTTAAGGTTATTCTGTGAATCGGGCCCTAGGACCTCACTTTCTGCCAGCTGCCCCAGGTTTTTTATTACATCAACATGGCTAGACGTGACCTGGTTCCAAGCAAACTTCAGTCAGTTGAAAATATACACGTTTATGCACTGATACAGAGAGAAGGGGTGTCATAGTGCACAGTTATGAATGACTACCTGTGTCAAAGGTCACATTACTCAGGCCTATTATTAGGCATACACTGGTTACAATAGCAGACTGGATGTCTACACCTAGAACCATTGGTTCTGAGTTACTACTGGCACTTTTGTTGTGTGACACATGTTCTGCGGATTTAGACACAAGATATTACATCTGATATTGTGCTGCTGTTTGAGGTTTACTAGGAGGCGGGAGCTTGTCCTCCCACCTCTGCCGCCTGCAGCTTCCCTGATGAAATCCTGCTGTAGGAGAGATGTGCTGCACATGCATGGATTCACTTGGTAAACATTTATCATCTAAGTAAATGTGGACACATACCCATTGCAACTTTTTTCATCCACCAAAAGTAAATGTGGATACAATGGTAGGGGCTACGATTCTGTCTAGAATCGATTACTGTAATGCACTCTATCTGGGAGCATGTGCGACCCAGTTGGCCAAACTTCAATCAATTCAAAATGCGGCAGCCAGAACCTTACTTGGGCTACCTAAGCATCACCCTACATCTAAGCCTATAAAACAACTTCACTGGCACCCAGTCAGACGGGGTGTCGATTTTAAGACGCTCTGTGTGGTGCATAAAGCCTTGTTTGGTGGTGGGGCTGAGGACGTTCAATCATTGTTCTCTCATTATTTGCCATCACGGCCCCTAAGGTCAGCCTCCCATGGCCTGGTACAACTCCCTAAAATAATAAAAAGACTAAGGTGTGGAGGAAAAGGTTTTTTCTTCCTGGCGTCCAAACTTTGGAATTCATTGCCCTTACATCTGAGGAGATTACCGAACAGATCGATTTTCAGGAAGGAAATTAAAACATGGCTCTTTTCCCAACATTAAACATGTCAGTTGGCTGTTTGTCATCTATCTCCAGCGCCAAGACGCCTCGGCAGTAGTGCGCTGTATAAATACCCTCAGTTAGTTAGTTACATACATGAGAAAAATATAGATAAAAACGGAAGGGAAGGTTGAAGAAATATAATCCACGAAACTGGGAGTTCTAATGATAATCTATAATTCTCGAGGGGCGCTAGGTGGCGCCAAACCAAGATGGCCGCACTGTAGTGAGGCTCCCACCGGACTGAGCACATAAACTATCCTTCTGCCCTTCCTGACCAGCATATCCTGCTCGAAACCTACATCACAGTGTTCTGGAGTGCCTGCGGAACGTATCGGTGCCAGGACATATCGGGAAGACTGGAGGACGGCAGAGTGAGCGGAGCCGTAGTCTGGAGCGCCTGAGCAGTTAGCTCCGTGACCTGTGGTCCTGCCGGGAACTAACGCTGGGAGAGCTCGGGGCTTTGCGGCCTGTGAGACGGAGGCGCAGTATTGGCAGCATTGAGGATCGGAGCTGAGGAACCTTGCCGGGGCCGCTGAGCCTACACTGTACAAGCGGTGAGCGGAGCCGTCAGCACCGGGGGGAACCCTGTCGCCTCGGAGACCAACGCAACTGCGGGGCCGTTTCGGCGGTAAACCGGCCACTATCCCTGCCGCTTAAAATTGTGCCGACAATGCTGGGCGGGAGGACATAGGCCCAGGAGACACCCCCCCCCTTGCATCTCCACCAACACCGCACAGGGGATATTGCCGCCTCTCCCTCCCCCGCCTGCCGGTACCTGAGTGCCCCGTGGGTGGCCGAAGACGTCAGAGACTGCTGCACGACCCCGGGGCTCGGGGGCCTGAGCTGCGGAGACTGGGGAGTCAATAGGCGGCCAGCAACGCGGCCCCCCCCATCGCACTGCTGCCACATACTGCGAGACACAGCGCTGAGGACAACGTGCACAGAGGGTGCAATTGGCACGGTTTCAACACACGCTACTGGGGCCTGCATGTAACCAGTGCTGGGGGGGGGGGAGGGGGGGGGAAAGGCGCCAAACACGTCGGACCAGTGCCTTGCTAACAGCATAGTTTGCCAGAAAGTGGATTCAGGGGGACCCCCCCTTCAGTTTACACCCCCCCCCGCCCCCCCCCCCAACCCGGACCGTCTCGACACTGCCTTGGGCCCTGCAGTACAGTGTACAGTGTGCCTGCATATAGCGTTTTCCACACAGCAGAGAGAGGCTCCACGGCAAGAGATTTACAAAGACCTGGCCTCTCATAGGAAATACTTGCCCACTGCGGCTCACAACAGATTTGCCTCCTGGCTCGCTAATATCGTGCCACGCACCCAGCGGCGATCATAGTACTTTACGAGGTCCGTACCTCATTAAGCACCTGACCTCTTCCAGTAATGCGACCACCAGCGCTACAACAGCAGTAGTGTCCTGCACCGAGATACCTGGTGGAGGACACCCCCTGGAGGTGCCGATACCTTGCCTATCAACCAGAACCACTCTCTCGAAGACACCTGCTCGCCACATCGCTACCACATTTCGCAAAGGGCACGAGGTTCATGAGATCCCACCGCCCAAGCTGTCCCACACCTGCTTAGCCTGCCATATCTTGCCTACATCCTGGCTACTGCTGCCGCACCGGCCTCGCGAACGCCAAGACGCGACATGGGCCGCAACGATGCCAAGCAGTCCAAAATACCATTCGAAACAAGGAAAAACCCCAAAGGGTCGCAGGACCCTGAGACCAGCCCTACAGCCACGGCAGCCCCGGGAGACGGCAGCCCCGGGAGACGACTGGAAGTCCTTATTGATAAACATGCAACAGAGCCTGTCGACCATTGACTCCAAAATCGACACCATAAACTCGCGCATGGACAGCGTTGTCACTAAATTGGAGCACCATGATACTCGTATCAAGGAGGCAGAAGACAGAATCTCCGAGTTGGAAGATGGGGCCACCTCTAACAAAAGACAAGTAACTCAAATGGACAGGCTACTAAAAATTATTGCGGAAAAGAACGAGGATTTGGAAGCGAGGTCCCGCCGCAATAACATTCGCATTTTAGGCCTGGCAGAATCCACCAATACGGGGAAAATGGAGGTATTCATTGAAAACCTAGTGATCGAACTCTTTGGGAAAGAATCCTTCTCCCCGCACCTCATAGTAGAGCGTGCCCACCGATCCTTAGCTGCCCGCCCACCACCAGGGGCCCAGCCGCGACCCATCATCGCGAGATTTCTAAACTACAGGGACCGAGACGCGGTGTTGAGACGTGCAAGAGAGATCGGCACGGTGGAATATTGCAACACTACACTCTCCTTCTTCCCCGACTTCACCCCAGCCGTACAGGAGGCCAGGCGGAAATTCGCAGGAGTTAAGAAGAAGCTGCAAGATCAAGCGTTGCCGTACGCCATGCTATATCCAGCAAAACTAAAGGTCTCCCATCAAGGCAAGCAACATTTTTTTCAAACACCGCAGCAAGTGGAAGATTTCCTTAAACAACACAAGAAAGACACAGCCAGAGACCATGCAGAAAGGCGTCGATCTGGTTCTTCCTCACCAATGAACCAACAGGACTAAAGTGTGGCGCGAATCTTTGGACTTTATTCTAGGAAGACAGTAACGGGACTCCACTAGTTTGGTGAGGTACAATTTTATGTTACTATATGATCTGGTCACTATTACACTTCGTGCTCGGTCAACCACCTCCGTCCCACATAGAGAGACTAGGTACCTTCCTAGCTCCTAGTGGGTGTAAGTAGGGAGGTGGTTGGAAGGTTGGGCGCTCCTACCCCCAATGGGCGAGCCCCATCACCCCCACTCTGTTAGTAGAGTATGGGTTTTTGAGAAACTACTTCTGTTTTTAGGTTTGATAGGGGAGGGAATGGTTGGGGGAGGGTGGGATTTATTTGCCCGGCGGATTGGGGTTGCCGGTGTGGGAGGGGTCTCGCTCCACCACGTTACTGGAGCTGCTGAACATTTTGACATGAATTATCGTTGTTGGAGGGGCAAAGAGGGAAGTTGGGGTTTTGGGTCTATATGTGGTACTAAGAGATATAGGAACATGGATGTCACAATCTTTTGCTACATGCTGATGCTTTTCTCCATTCCTTGTATACCAGTTTTGATGCGATACTGGGAACTGGAGGGGAGGGAGAGGAGGTTTTGGAAGATGTTGATGCTTTTCAATCCGTTGCTGTCTGTTGGACTTGTGTTGATATACGTGCCAGCCTTTTTGACCTTACAGTGTGGGGATGGGTGAGGTACAAGACGCAATGCCTGCGCACAAACTCCAATTGTTGTCATGGAATGTGCGGGGACTGAACAATCCTAGAAAGAAAAGACAGGTGCTGGGGTATTTGGACAGGCATGGTGTCAATATAGCTATGTTGCAGGAGACACACCTCGCGCCGAATTGCTCCCCCCTATTTGCTTCTCGATGGGCATCATGTAAAGTTTTCTCGTCTTACTCGAACTATGCCAGGGGAGTCACTATCCTAATAAAAAAAGGGGTGGGCTTCACCCCGGCGGGATCTGATTCAGACTCGGAGGGCAGATATTGTATGGTCTGGGGGAATCTGTACTCTCACATGGTGCTCTTTGCCTGTTATTATGGTCCCAATATTGATGATCCGACTGCGCTGCTCACCTTGTGGGGAAAAATTCAAACCCTGGGCATCGCCCATGTCGTACTGGGGGGCGATTTCAATACTACAGTAAACCCTGCCATGGATAGGTCGCACCCACAGTCTCAACATTATACACGAACCCAACGCATACTGCAGGGCTTCCTGGGGGACCACCACCTGACGGACTCCTGGAGACACTTACACCCCCTCCTTAAACAAGGCACACATTACTCGGCCGTCCACAATACGTGGGTCCGCATCGACTACTTTTTCCTGACTGCCGGCCTCGCTCCTTGGGTACTAAAAACTATACACTTAGCGCGCACATTCTCTGACCATTCACCTGTCCTCCTTACTTTACGCATCCCCCTTGCTGTCTCTCCTTACCTGAACTGGCGCCTCAACCCTGCGCACCTCACGGATTCGGCCTTCAGGGCGGACCTAGAGCAAGACATAACAGACTTCCTTGACCGTAACATTAATTCTGTATCGAGCCTTACTACTGTGTGGGAAGCTTTTAAAGTCACTGTAAGGGGATGGTGCATTTCTAAAGGTGGGGGGGTGCTAAAGTCCCTACGAGGCGAGCTGCGTAGGCTGGAGGCAGACATTCGTACCCTTGAGCGTGATATCCCCCACGGGGAGCAGGGACGCACGAGGCAAGCCCAGCTCCGGGACAAAATAAATGCATACACCGAGGCTGCAGATAAGGAAAGCACATTTCTGGGGAGACCTTTTGCAGCGCGCATATATGGCGAGGGAGATAGGCCGGGGAAAGCACTGGCTTCGGCGGTTCGACCCCCCCGCCACCACAATTATGTTACCGTCCTGCTTGATAACCAACAGGAGCCACAGAGGGACCTCCCAGGGCAGCTGCGGGTACTCTCTGATCATTACCAGGCACTATATACCTCCCATAGGCAGTCGCCACTAGACCTACATGCATATCTTGAGGATACCGCTATAGCATGGATGGGCCCGTCACAACAAAAATTCCTACATCACGAACTAGAGCTGGATGAAATCAAGGACGCCATCATGTCCATGAAATCCGGCAAGGCTCCGGGATCGGATGGCCTACCGATAGACTTCTATAAAACCTACATCCACTTGCTAGCCCCCATTCTTAAACAAGTCTATTATGAGGCGCTGGAGGAAGGACTCCTGCCACCTAGCATGCGCGAAGCCCTGATAATCTCCTTGCTTACCAGGCAAACCCCCAGAACAATGTGACTCCTACAGGCCCTTGTCATTGCTAAATTCTGACGTTAAAATCCTTGCGAAGGTCCTGGCGACCCGCCTGAACCTCTTAATGGATCGGCTGGTTCTCCCGGACCAAGCCGGATTTGTCCCTAATCGCGCGACTTCACACAACCTGCGCACCCTACAGGCGGTACTTCAGGACATTAATCCCAGGTGCGAGGCGGCTGCTGTCTTCCTGGATGCCACTAAGGCGTTCGATTCCCTGGAATGGGACTACCTACTGAAACTAATGGAGCGGATGGGAACTCCCTTTAACTTCCTAGACTGGATCAGATTATTATACACTAAACCACACGCTTCAGTCCTTTTAAATGGTTCCCGGTCGGCCCCCTTTGACATACACAGGGGCACTCGCCAGGGCTGCCCTCTCTCCCCAGTGCTCTTCGCGATCGCTATTGAGCCACTCGCGGCCAAGCTTAGACAACATCATAATCATCGGTCCTTGATCTATCCAGAGCGACAACTGCTCATTTCATTATATGCCGACGATATGACGTTGTACATTCACAGACCGCAAGAAAATCTGAACCCACTCCTGCGCGAAATAACCAAATTTGGGGCCATCGCGGGGATACAGATAAATTGGACGAAATCTGCCCTCTTCCCCCTTACGGATAAGACGCTTCGGTTCCCCCTAGACTACCCACTGCTATGGGAAGATGATGAGATCAAATACTTGGGGATCACGATAACCAGAAACCGGGAAGCCATGATAAGGGCGAACTATGGTACTGTCCTGGACAAATTAACAGATAGCGTCACTAAGTGGATCCACCTCCCACTGTCCATGGCAGGACGCATATCACTGATTAAGATGGTAATCCTCCCTAAGCTGTTATACCTATTCACTAATATTCCATACAACCCGGGATCTCACTTTTTCCACGCCCTTGATTCCCAGTTCTCGAGACTCATATGGGGGGGGAAACAGGCGAGAATGAAGTTAGGAACACTAACGTTGCCGTACCACCAGGGAGGATTTGATGTGCCGAACTTTAGATTATATTACGACTGCGCACAGGGACACTTCGCCGCTTACTGGCTCCACCCACCTCCCTTTATGGCACACCTGGCCGTGGAAGACGGGTACATGAGACCCGAGAAACCATCAGGCTATCTCTACTCGGAGGCCCTTGCCTCTAGCCGTGACCCTTCCACAGTGGACTGCACGGTGGTAGCCTGGCGTAGAATAGCAAAACGCATAGATGTCTCCTTTTTATATTCCCCTCGCATGCCCCTGGCATATGACCCCCGGTTGAGCATCACACAGGAAGAAATTGGCCGCAAATTACTTACCAAGCTAGCTCTGCATACATGGGGGGACTTATACATTCAGGGGCAGTTTCGTAGTGCAGCCCAATTCTTTGGGGAACATACACCCTCTATCATGGATACATTCCTGTACGTCCGCTTGCGACAAAACATTAAGTCCGCCACACCCTGCTTCCCTGACGAGCCGGAAGTCATGGCTCCCCTGCACGCTCTTCTGCAAAATGACGGCTCCCACACCCCCAGATCTTAGGGCAAGACGGAATTGGGAGGAAGACCTGGGTTCCCCACTCTCGGACGAGCAATGGGAGTTCAGCTGCGCACACACAAACTCAGTTACGGGGAATGCCCGGCTCAGATTGGTCCATTTAAAATTTTTGCACCGCTTATATTACACCCCTGCTAGGCTACTGCGCTTCGGTCTGTGGGACAATGACCGCTGCCTACGGTGCAAACGGTCCGGGGCAGACTTCATTCACTTGGCATGGACATGCCCGGCAGTCGCTACTTACTGGATTGCGGTCTTCGAAGCCATGTCTGACATGATATAGGTGGCAGTCGAGCCCTGTCCCAAAATTGCCCTGCTCGGCCACTCCACTCCAGCGATCAAGACACACCGGAAGTTTTTTGCACTGGGATTTCTTCTAGCAAAACGCCACGTGGCATGTAGGTGGGGTAGGGGGAGGGGCCTCAAATTCAAGATTTGGCTACATACCATGGCCACATGGCAGGAACAGCTACACAGCTATGCCGAACTTTTGCCCCATAAATCACGCCCAAAGGACCTATGGGGCCCGCTCACGGCCTATCTGCTCCGGACCCAGTCAGACGAAGATTCCGTCCCTGATGACCGGGAGGGAGGGGGTGGCGCTGCGCTTCCCTCTGCGCCCACAGATACAGGCGATCCACACCCTGCGGCCCCCACTCTCTGACTACACTGCGCGACATAGAGTTTAGATACAAGTGGGGGAATTGTCCCTGACCCCGGGCACATGTCAGGCGAGTGCATGCCTGAGGGATACACCCGCTTTGAGTGAGCGGAGGGTAGAACGTCTGCCCTCATGACTCAGGCGGTATACCCACCCTGCCTTTGGAGACTAGCACGCACTCTGGCTTCTTGGCACTTCCGCTACTGCACAGACACGAGCACGGATTACACTTCTCCCCCTCCCACGACACGCTTCTGAATCAATACACTGCAGAGCACTCTCGCTGATGACATGAGTGGCCTCACTTTGCGGGCCACACTATGAACTTGCTCTGCGCTGGTCTGTCCTTTGCGCCACATACTATGTATGGTGGACTCATTGTGGGTGGGGAACATCCACCTTTGGATTTCATAATGTACTACGAACAGTTATAGTTCCGAAAAAATGATAAAATGAGACCTCAATTGTCCAATGTATGCTAAAGATTTGTTATTTTCCTGATTAATGACGTTTCCTTTGACAGCTACAGACACCTTAAACCGCGGCCGGCCCTGATGGGTTGTAGGCGACATGCTGTGTTAGGCAAATGTTCCTATAGGCATGAACATCTGACGGGACAATCGCTTGCTGCTGAAGCTGCCGGCCTGCCGCCTCAGGTTGTAGGAGACTAAGCTGTGTATTGCTACTGTGCTATCTCAATAAAGGTCTTTAAAAAAAAAAAAAAAATCTATAATTCTCGGTACTTGTGGTCGTCTATCAGTTATCAGTTCTGCACTGCTGCATTGCAGTTTCCACTCCCACTGTGATGTTAATTATTTATTTTAAATACATATATTTCCAAGGTTCATTAATTTTAATTACTCGAGCATGGTGCCTTTATTTGATTATAACGAGTAAGGCTATTGGATGGACATTGAACTTCAGGGGGATGTGTTCAAAGCACTGCATGGTTGGATTGCGCGAAGACTCGGTGCACTAAAGTGCTGTTTCTTTTATATATCACATTCAGGTAGCTGGCACTGGCAGACTTCTCTGCGAAATGTGCCCACTTTACTTGCTATTTTATTTTAACTGAGCTTTTTTTTAAATTCTTCGCCAAACGGATTTTTGAAAGGTATGCACTCTGAAATAAGCAGTGCTTAATGATAATGATGGGCTATGACATGCAAGCAGAAAGAGCATGTAACACAGTCGCTGCACCAGTCGTGTCGCATCACACAGTCGCTGCACCAGGCTGAAGCATTACATACGAATATTTCACATTTTATTAAAGATTGGTATGAATGTCGGCTATCATCATAAACCGACTATAAAATATAAGAGAAAGCCTTGTTTAGGATTTGCATTTTCTGGGTATTACTGGCATCGCTATCTATTTGAACCAGGGGAGCGGAGGGGTATGTCCTCAGCGCCCGACATCGCCATCGCCATCCCAGAGGGCTACAAGATCACCCGAAGAGACCGCGTCAAACAGACTGGAGGAGGCATCGCCATCATCCACAGGGACACCATCCACATCACGACCAACACCGACGACACCCTGAAAACCGCCGAACACCTACACTTCCAGATCCGCACCGACCCGAAGACCACCCTCAGAGGCACCCTGATCTACCGACCCCCGGGACCACGCACACAATTCAGCGAGGACATCGCCGACTTCGTCAGCCCGCATGCCCTCCCCTCCGCTGACTACATCCTCCTGGGGGACCTCAACTTCCACCTGGAGAACAACAACGACCGCAACACCACCACCCTGCTCGACAACCTCGCCAACCTCGGACTCAAGCAGCTGGTATCCACCCCCACCCACCTCGCCGGACACACACTCGACGCCGTCTTCTCATCCAGCAAAGACATCGCCTTCAGCCACGCCACTGGACTCCACTGGACGGACCACAGCTGCGTCCACTTCACCTTCAGAAGAACGACGATCCACCACCACCAGCAACCGGTTGCTCGAAGAAGCTGGAACAAGATCACAACCGACCAGCTCGTCGCTTCCATGAGCCAACACCCCCCCGCCAGCTCAGCGAACCCCAGCCAGGCCGCCGACAACCTCACGAAGTGGATCAACAACTGCGCGGACGAACTCGCCCCTCTGAGGACCCCGCCTAGCAGACCCGGCAGCAAGAAGGCCCCATGGTTCACCGACGAACTCAAGAGCTCCAAGAAGAACTGCCGAGCCCTCGAGAAAGCCTGGAGAAGGGAACCAACACCGGACAACATGACCGCCCTCAAGCTTGCCACCCGGAAGCACCACCAACTGATCCGCGCCACTAAGAAAACTGCATTCAAGGACCGGCTAGACAACAACGCACACAATTGCAAGGAACTCTTCAACATCGTCAAAGAGCTCTCCAACCCCAACGCCGGAAACAACGACATCACCCCATCGCAAGACCTCTGCATCTCCCTCGCCTCCTACTTCCACAACAAGATCGCGGACATACACAACAGCTTCGGCACTCAACCGACGCACGCCACAACCGAACCACCACCCCCCACCACCACCCTCCGCGCCTGGACTCCAATCAGCACCGAAGACACCATCCGCTTGATGAACTCCATCCACTCCGGATCTCCGACCGACCCCTGCCCTCACCACGTCTTCAACAAGGCCGACGCAGTCATCGCACCCCACCTGCGGGACATCATCAACACCTCCTTCGACACCGCCACCTTCCCGGAGAGCTGGAAGCACGCCAAACTCAGCGCCCTACTCAAGAAACCTACAGCGGACCCCACCGAACTCAAGAATTACCGCCCCATCTCGCTCCTCCCGTTCCCAGCCAAAGTCATCGAGAAGACCGTCAACAAGCAGCTGGCCGCCTTCCTCGAGACGAATGGATCCCTCGACCCCTCACAGTCTGGCTTCCGAGCCAACCACAGCACCGAGACCGCCCTCATCGCTGCCACCGATGACATCCGAGCCCTGATGGACAACGGAGAAACAGCGGCCCTCATCCTCCTAGACCTCTCCGCGGCATTCGACACTGTCTGCCACCGCACCCTAGTGCAGCGCCTCAGCAACATCGGAATCCAGGAGAAGGCACTGGAATGGATCATCTCCTTCCTCGACGGAAGAACACAGAGAGTCCGTCTACCACCGTACAAGTCAGAGGCCACCGAAGTCATCTGCGGCGTCCCACAAGGATCCTCGCTGAGCCCCACCCTCTTCAACGTCTACATGAGCCCCCTCGCGGCCATCGCACGCCAACACAACCTCAACATCATCTCCTACGCTGACGACACCCAGCTGATCCTCTCCCTGACCAACGACCCCGCCGCCGCCAGAGTCAACCTTCACGAAGGGATGAAAGACGTAGCCGAGTGGATGACGACCAGCCGCCTGAAACTGAACTCAGACAAGACGGAAGTCCTCATCCTGGGTTCCTCGCCCTCCCCCTGGGGCGACTCCTGGTGGCCCCCCGCCCTGGGCAGCGCACCCAAACCGACAGACCACGCACGCAACCTGGGCTTCATCTTGGACTCCTCCCTCACCATGACCAGACAAGTCAACGCCATCTCCTCGTCATGCTTCAACATCCTGCGCATGCTACGGAGATCTTCCGGTGGATCCCCACCGAGACCAGGAAGACGGTCACCCAGGCCCTCGTCACCAGCCGACTGGACTACGGCAACGCCCTCTACGCCGGAACCACCGCCAAGCTCCAGAAGAGACTCCAGCAGATCCAGAACGCCTCAGCCAGACTCATCCTCGACATCCCACGACACAGCCACATCTCCGGACATCTGAGAGACCTGCATTGGCTCCCCGTCAACAAAAGAATCACCTTCCGCCTCCTCACCCACGCACACAAAGCCCTACACAATCAAGGCCCTAGCTACCTCAACAACCGCATCAACTTCTACGCTCCCAAACGACATCTCCGATCAGCCAGCCACGCCCTCGCCGCCGTCCCCCGCATCCGAAGAACGACAACAGGAGGAAGGTCCTTCTCCTACCTGGCCGCCAAGACCTGGAACTCCCTATCGACCGACCTGCGCCTGACCCAAGACCACCTCTCCTTCAGAAAGAAGCTCAAGACCTGGCTATTCGAGCAGTAGCAGCACCCCCCCCCCCCCACCCCCCTAGCGCCTTGAGACCCTCCGGGTAAGTAGTGCGCTATATAAATGCCTGTGATTGATTGATTGATTGAGCAAATTCAACACTGCATTGAGGTAGATCACAGATACAGGCTTACAAATTCCGCCACATTTGTCAGGTGGGGGTACATAATAAAAAAAAGTCAAGATCACGCTATCGGTATTATACCAGCAGCACAATGCAGGATCTGGGGTTAGGGAGGAGTACCCCTTTGCTGACGCCCATGGACAACTACCAACCAGACACAGTAATGGGCCCAGATCTCAAGCAACTAAGCCACCATTAGAGTTAACATTGATATTGGCAGTATCCGCAGCCGTGTGCAGGAGCATGTGGTCACTCATGTCACATTAGTGTCATTAAGCTTCAAGGGTGGCGTGGATCCTCAATTGTTACATTTTGAGCTCCTACGTAGTACGTGAGATTACCAGGTGATATCCGAGTGGCTTCCAAATTTTCGAAGCACGGCTGGACAATTCTTGGGATTTCAAGGCTTAGTAGATCTCTGCTGCAGAGCCAGTAGGTCGCATGTCCGATAATGTGATTTTTTTTTGTCAATTAGCTTTGGATGTAATTGTGAACGGACTTTGGGGTTAGAGAGATTCTTTGGAGGCCCGCGACCTTCAAAAGAAACCAGAACAGGCATTGTACAGTCCGTGTGGTGGGTGCATGACAGTAGACTTGTTGCGGCATTTTAAAATGGCTTTGAGGTACTGCTATTCAGAATGTCCATCAACATTGTGGCTGCAGTCCAAAAGGCTTCCCGCTTATAGATTCATAACTTGGTGGAAGTCAATTACCAATAAAACATTTTTACAATAGAGCCGGTGAAGCTTGAGATGTGCTCCACTCATTGATAACTTGAATTTACTGTTTGAGGTGCACTTTACAATACAGAAACACCCCTTTTGCTACGATTACGGTGAGCCAGTTTTGCAAATTGAGGGCGGAGTTTGAAAAATATAGTGTCTAGTACTCAATAATTGATGGCAGAAATATTAGTCTATCCACAGGATTGCCTTATAATACCTAATAAGAGTAAACCAAATAATCTTGTTATCTCACTGCATCTATGGTGTCAATACCATCTCTGAAAAAACAGTATATTAAAACAAGCTTAGAGCTGTGATGAAATTCATCACGATTTTATGAATATTGGGCGCCCTCCTTTAAACTGACAGTTATTATCAGTTTCAATTCAAAACTTCTTGGTTAGATGATATACTAAATCTAATAAGACCAACATGGCTACCTGATGAAGGCGTACTGCCAAACCGCGCGTAGAATTACGAATTAAGTTAGCCATGACCACATTGTTTTGTTATTTAATACCATTTACGTATTGAGTTTTTTGCTCTGATCTTTTTATTTTTTTACTAATTTATTTCTAATAGTATAAGCGGAACATATGATTCACATAGCACAATGTCCCACAGTACAAAAACTGTGCTAAAATCACATAGCGTAGAAGCTAAATCAACACCTTCTTCAGATGCTTTGATAAAGCATTTTTACATACTAAAAAGCATATAACCATATCACAAAAGTGAACTTTTTCTATTGAAACAATTAGGCAATGAGAGAGGTGATGATTTTGGAGTCCCCCCTAACCTAGGGAGAGGACCAAGCAGATGCCTTGAACACAAAGAGCATAAACAAAAGCATATCTTGTCGAACTTCAGTGGTGGTCCCATCCTCTTAGGACCACCCCAAGTACAGTTATTGGCAAAAAAACAATCCCAACCAAAGGCCCTGCAAAGCATTATGGGACGAGATTAGCAGTGGGCAGTGAATATTATAGTATCCAATATCAAAATAGTTCTACAAAGAGCTGCAGTTCAACTAGTCGTTACTAGATGTCCCTCAAGAGTCAAATGCAAAAGCATTGAAATTATTCTTACATCAAGCTGCAGTTCCACTAGTCATTACTAGATGTCCCTCACGAGTCAAATTCAAAAGCATTGAAACCCTTTCCTCAAGCATTTGCATTTGACTCGTGAGCCGCAAGCGCGACGCAGCTCCAGCAAGACTCTGAGGGGCCCTACCTTGTTAATGCTGCGTAAATCCTTACGCCTGCTTCAAGTAGGCGAGGGTTTTGACGCAGCATGGGCCCAAAAGGGACTGAGTGAAATCTTTTAGGAGTCGTTCCTGCACCGGAACGCCCCCCCATGTGCAGGAAGGCCTCCTTCTGGCCCGGGCTTTACAATGTGACGCATCTCCCAGATGCGTCACGTTGTAACTACCCCGCACCATGGCGCTTCTTTTGCGCCGCTGCTGCGTCACTTAAGTGACGCAATGATGGCGTAAAAGGGGCGCAAGGGGCTTGTAAATCTGCCCCCACGAGCATATCATGCTCAATTATTGTGGTGGTCCCATCATCCTAGGAGCACCCCAAGCAAAGTTATGTGCAAAAATACAATACCAACCAAAGGCCCAGCAAAGCTCTTCGGATGCGGGGGACGGTGGCGAGGACATGGTCGGCAGAGAGGAGCTGGCGGTTCGGAGTGTAGAAGCTGAGTCGTCTGTTGAGGTATCCTGGTCCGGTGTCGTGGAGTGCCTTGTGTGCACGGGTGAGAAGCTTGAAGGTGATCTTCTTGTTGCCGGGCAGCCAGTGCAGGTCTCTTAGGTGGGGTGTGATGTGGCTGTGTCGCGGGATATCGAGGATCAGGCGGGCCGAGGCGTGCTGTATGCGTTGCAGTCGTTGCAGTAGTTTGGTCGGGGCTCCCGCGCAGAGGGCGTTTCCGTAGTACAGCCTGCTGCTGACGAGGGCCTGGGTAACCTTTTTTCTTGTGTCGGTGGAATCCATCTGTAGATCTTGAGGAGCATGCAGAGGGTGTTGAATCAGGAGGATGAGACGGCGTAGACTTGCTTGGTCATGGAGAGCATTGAGTCGAGGACGAACCCCAGGTTGCGTGCGTGGTCGGTGGGCATTGGTGCGGTTCCCAGGGCGGTCAGCCACCAGGAGTCGTCCCACGCTGAGGGGGTGGAGCTGAGGATGAGGACCTCCGTCTTGTCAGAGTTCAGCTTCAGAAGGCTATTCTTCTTCCATTCGGCAACAGCTTTCATTCCTTCGTGGAGGTTGGTCTTTGCGGTTTGGGGGTCCTTGGTGAGGGAGAAGATCAGCGGTGTGTCGTCGGCGTAGGAGATGATGTTGAGGTTGTGCAGTCTGGCGACGTGGGCGAGCGGGCCATGTAGATGTTGAACAATGTCGGGCAGTGGGATGATCCCTGGGGTACGCCGCAGATTATCTGGGAGACTACGGATTGGAAAGGGGGGAGGCGGACGCTCTGGGTTCTGCCAGCGAGGAAGGAGGTCTCAGATCAGATCAGGGCCTTGTCTCAGATTCATGCGTTGTGGAGGCGTGTGCGTAGGGTGCGGTGGCAGACCGAGTCGAAGGCGGCTGAAAGGTCCAGGAGGATGAGGTTCGCTGTTTCGCCATTGTCTAGCAGGGCCCTGATCTCATCGGTGGCGGCGATGAGGGCTGTTTCAGTGCTGTGGTTGCTTCAGAGCCCGGACTGGGACGGTTCCAGGATGTTGTTCTCCTCGAGGTAGCGGGTCAGCTGTTTGTTGACGGTTTTCTCTATGACCTTTGCCGGGAACGGGAGCAGGGAGATGGGCCGGACGTTCTTGAGGTCCCTCAGATCTGCCTTGGGTTTCTCGAGCAGGGCGTTGATCTCGGAGTGCTTCCAGCTCTCTGGGAAGGTCGTGGTCTCGAAGGAGATGTTGATGGCCTTGCGGAGATGGGGTGCATTGGTGGCGCTGACTTTGTTGAAGATGTGGTGTGGGCACGTGTCTTACAGGGAGCCGAAGTAGATAGTGTTCATGATTTTGATAGTATCGTCATTGATGTTCGTCCAGGTGAGCAGGTGGTCGTTGTGCGTGGAGGTCGTGGGATCTGAGGTGTCGTTGGCAGGTCATTGAAGCTGTCGTGGATGTATGTGATCTTGCGATGGAAGAAGGTGGCCAGGGAGTTGCACAGGTCTTGCGATGGTGGGATGTCTTTAGTGTTGGAGCTGGGGTTGGAGAGTTCCTTCACGATGTTGAAGAGCTCTTTGCTGATGCGTGCGTTGTTGTCGAGGCGGTCCTTAAATGAAGTCCTTTTGGCGGATCTGATGAGGTGGTGGTGTTGGCGCACGGCATTCTTGAGGGCTGCGTGGTTCTCTGGTATCTGTTCGTGGTGCCATTTCTTCTCTAGTCTTCAGCGGGTTTGTTTGGATGTCTGGAGGTCCACGGAGAACCAGCTAGCATACTTGTTGGTGTGTCTGTTGGTGGGTTTCTGCGGAATTCCGTGTAGTGGTAGTAGCCACTCCACCCAGGTGGCCCACGTGTCCACATCTGAGCAAGACCATGACACCATGAGCAAAGTAAGCTTAACACAGCTCAATAATGTATATCTTACAGCTACATACTGAAATCAGTTGTTTAACAGTCAAACCTAATGACCCTAATATAAGGGTAAACAGTTCACACTAACTAAACATACATGACAAATTTTTAATAACATATTTTGCACATATGCTAAGAGCACCTACTAAAATGGTTACATCTGTCATAGAAACTGCTAATCACGGGTTATTTCACGCGTGCAACAATATTGGACTTGATGTCGTCTTGGCATGTTTGAAAATGATTTAGCCTATATGTCCTGTACCTAAATTGCCAAAAACATTTGCAATGATTACATTTGCATAGGTAAGCTTTTGGGACATTTTAGGCATTTAATGTCTTGCGTTAGAATCAGCTCCGAGATGCACTGCAGAATAGATTATTTCAAGTGCAGGGAAGCTCAGGTGATTACCGCACTACACAAATCCCAATCCACATTTCTGCAAAACCTTTCTAATTTACAAGCATAATTCAGCATTCATGATTGAACTTCAAATCAGCCAGGAGCTTCGCATATGTATGTTTATTAAACCCACAAGAACATGTTCGGTTTTCTATATACTTGCTATTCAGTGGAAGTCATTAAGTGAAGATACATCTACGTTAGCCCCAGAGATGAATGCGTCAGGAATAACTCCTATGCATCAACCAACCCCAGTACACCAACGACATGAAACACAACCCGTGCTTCTGAGAAGTGGCGCGTGTTAGGGACTGTTCTTGCACACAGGAAGTTAACTTTACACTGGAAGTGCTTCTGGTATGACATAGGAGAAGAGAACCCTGCAGAGACTAGCAGAAAAGGGCGAGATGAGAGTGTGGATGAGGTCGTGGTCAGAATTAGAGACGATTTAAAGAGAAAATCAGAGAGCGCAGAAAAAGGAGAGGGAAGAGGAGAAAGGTCTAGAGAAAGGAGGAACGAGAAGAGGGCAAACAAAGGTTAACCAGCCCTGCCAAGTACCACGCCTCAGGCGTTAGACTAACACATTTTGGTGGTTGATGTAGTCACATCACTGCACCAAAATGCAAAGTCACGCTTTTATAGCGCCTCCTGAAGTAGCTGACAAACAGCAATGGGAGCGCTGCTATTAACAAAGCAGGGACCGTGTAATGCTCTGGCAGCCCATAGTGTGTTGCAGACTGCACTACACTGTGCAATGCAACTACTGCCCTGATCTGCTCCGGGGTTTAATTATAATTAACATCCTCATCTGCCAGGAGGTTGTTCTGGTTGCGCCAGCCAGGCTGGGCACAGCAGTGCCGTCACTGGCTAGAACACTGCGGTGGCGTTCGCAACATTATCCATTGGCTGCCCAAGACAAAACATTAAGTGATCAAGTGGGCGGCGCGAGAGGTGCGGAAGCTATGTTTGTTAGTTTTGTTGTGAAGCTGCCAGTCCACCACTGCTCGCACAACCGCCTGTACCTCCCATTATGATCCCCTGCTGTGACTGACCGGACCAGGCCTCTGGAGACTACTCATCACAGCCGTGGGACTCACAGTCACTCTCGAGACCGAGGGCTGCTGCCTGCCTGTGGACCCGCTGCTACGTTTGCCTGCAAAGGCAAATAAAACTGACAGCTTCGAGGACACAGTGACCCCTGTCCACTGTGAATCATTAAGCAAATCCCAGACTTGATAGAAACTGCACTTACACCTCTGCTAAATACAGTTCTGTCCTCTGGTATCTTTCCCAAATTATGGAAAACAGCCTCCGTGCTGCCACTTCTGAAGAAACAGTCATTAGACCCTAAGGACCCTAACAACTATAGACCTATCTCTAGGCTTCCGCTGCCAGCGAAATTGCTAGAAAAAGAAATAAATAGACAATGAGCGATTTTCTGCTGATCAATAACATCTTAGACGCATCACAATATGGATTCAGAGCTTATAATAGCATTGAGCTGGCTTTATTAAAATCAACGGAGGAAATCAGAGAGGCCGTCGATAAAGGAGGAAATGCCATACTAATCCTATTGGACCTATCTGCGGCCTTTGATACCGTTCACCATAAGGTACTATTGAACCGGCTATCGGATATAGGAGTAAATGGTTCGGGATGGGAATTGTTGAGATCATTCCTATCAGATAGGTCTCAAACAGTAGACCTTGACGGAAACATCTCAGAACCTTTTACCCTTCCATGTGGGATGCCACGGGGCTCGGCACTCAGCCCGACACTTTTTAATATCTATGTGGCACCTCTGGCCGGTATCATCAGATCCTTCAGCTTCCAGCTCACCACGTTTGCTGACGACACTCAAATTGTGCTGTCGCTGACGGAGGGAGCGGAGAAGAAGGTGGGTGAGCGTTTCCATGAGTATATGGGTTAGATTTCAGCCTGGATGTCCTCTAATTGCTTAAAACTAAACTCAGGTAGGACCAAGGTTTTGAAATTTAGTAACAACCCTGTGGTCTGGACACCGGATTGGTGGCTGTGGCGATTTGGGTCTGTGTCCTGAACCATCAAGGAAAGCCAAGAATCTGGGAATCATCGTGGATAATAAACTCACCATGGCAGACCAGGTTAACATGGTGACTTCAGCATGTTTTATGGTCCTCAGAATTATTAAGAAAATAAAGGTCTTCCTGACTAAAGTCAATCTCAGGACGGTGGTGACCGCACTCATAATGTCGCGTCTCGACTATTGCAACAGTCTATATCTTAATGTTCAAAAACAACATATGGACAGGTTGCAATTGGTCCAGAACGCGGCAGCTAGAGTGTTGACCGGAACATCAAGGTTTACCTCGGTCAAGGGAGATCTTAAAAAACTTCACTGTCTTCCAATTCCGTTAAGATCGCGCTTTAAAGCACTGTCTATTGTCTTTAAGGCAGTCAACGGTATTGGTCCGGATTTTATGAGGAAGAAATTCTCTTGGCATACTCCAGGGAGGACATTTTTGATCTACTGGATCTAAACTCGTTCAGACCCCGTCCCCCTTTTAAAAAAAAAATAACTGGAGAGGGAGAAGTTTTGTTCATTGTGCAGCTAAAGCCTGGAATGAACTCCCCTTCCAACTTAGAAATGCTCCAGATCTAATTTCTTTTCGCAGGGGCCTTAAGGCATGGCTTTTCTCTTACTATTAGGCTCATGTTATGTTTCTCAGCCAATCAGTACTTAGTGCCAGAACACCCTAGGGTAATCACGCGCTCTCTAAGTATTAATAACACAGCGCTGGTAAGATACGTAGGGCCAGTAGCCACACTGCTAGACAGTCAGTCACCATTCAAAGTTGTGTGCTCAGAGCCAGATGCCAGCCACATCCACGTGGAATAACTGGAACAGGCACAAAACCTGGCCCCAGAAGACTCTGATCCACTTCTGTCTCCGAAGGGGAGAGGCCGCTGCAGGCGGGGCTGAGGGGGGTGCACTTCCCGAAGCGCGGTGCACAGATCAGACGAGGCCCAGCAGCGAGTCACTTCCAAGCTGCGGGGGACAGGGGGTCTCAGCGCCCAAGTTACGAGGGGCACAATCTTGGCAGTGCCTGTCTTTGCGGGGCAGCCTGTACCTCGGGGGTCACACAGGCGGCGATGCTTGGACCGGGCAGGTCCTCCCTTTCCTTTGTTAGCGCGGCACGGCGCGGACAGTCACGGCGCTCGGACCAGCGTGGGGCCGGTCTTCACTTTGCAGCTGGCACACGATCAGGCCACAGTCACGGTGGTCGGGGGAGGGACACGGCTGCACGAATTGTCAGAGAGCGTGGCGGCGGGCACAGCGCTCTCAAGTCTCCTTCACTCGGCGCTGTAGAGACACACAGCACACGCCAGCAGCAGCTTCCTTCAGAGGGGTAGCGCCCACTGTTCCTGGGGCGCTGGTCAGGGGGCAAGTTCACAGGCAAGCCCTTGGAGATCTTTCAGCAGAGTTTGGCACAAAGTTCAATAAAAGCAAAAGTCTCTTGGTAGTCTTTTCTTTCCTCTCCTTCTGCAGCAAGGCACCAGACACAGGCCAGAGACAGCACTCCTCCTTGTCCTTCCAGGTCCTTCTCTTCGGGCAGAGTTTCTTCTGTAGCACAAACAGGATCTAATTTACAAGGAGCAGGGCTCCTACTTTTATACCCAGTTTCTTTTGTTCTTACAGGCCAGGGGGGCCTTTGCATAACTGTTCTCAGTCCCTGAGCACTTGTGGTGGGTACTTCTGCTTCTGCATTCAGTGTGAGGGCAGGCACATCAGCCGCTCCCCAGGGGGGCGGAGCCGGCATTGTGAAGACAGGGGGCAGCTTGAGCACTTTGTTGACAAGCTTCGGTCCTTCCTGGGCCAGGTGCAGGCTGAGTCATCAGTCGCTCCCCAGGAGGGCGGAGCCAGCATTGTGGAGGCAGAGCACAGCCTGATGCATCATTCAGGGGAAACTCCCACCACCCACTAAGGTGTCATCCTGCTATTCACAACCTGTCAACTCCCAGCCCTGTCACTCACACACTCAGACAGTCAGATACACACAAGAGCAGAGGCGGGCTGAAATGGTTAGACAAGCAAATGCTAACTTTCTAAAAGTAGCATTTGCAAACCCAGGATATTAAAATAAACTTTACTAAAAGAAGTATTTTATTATTCTGAGTTCAGGCATACTAAACATGACTCTCTACCATGTTCCCTGAGCCTGCTGGGATTATAGAGTGTAATAATTCCAGCAGCCCATTCTGGCCTAAAGGGAGCAGGTAGCCTTACAATAGTGAAAAACGAATTTGGTTGTAATTCACTACTAGGACATGCCAGACACATCAGGGCTTGTCCTACCTTACACTTACAATGCACCCTGCCCTCAGGCCTACCATAGGGGTGACTAATATGAAGTTAAGGGAAGGTTTAGGGGCTGGCAAGTGGGTGCACTTGCCCAGCCAGCATGACAGTACCAGACTGCACGCAGGTTCTGCAATGGCAGACCCTAGTCACATTTTAAGGCTGCTTCTGTGGGTGGCGCAACCAGCGCTGCAGGCCCACTAGCAGTATTGGCATTTACAAGCCCTGGCACTCCTGGTGCACTTTACTAGGGACTAACAGTAAATCCAATGACCCAATCATGGACATCAATCACATGTACAATTTTACAGTAGGGAGCACTTGCACCGCGGCACGGGTTGGCCGTGGCGCAGTGCCCTGAGTAGCGGACACCAGCAAAACATCTGAGGCACAACAGCAAAAAGTGGAAGGGAAACTCCCGCCAAGGTGCCAGGTCTAACACGTGTCCCCTCCAGCTGAAATGTGGGGGGAACTACCCTTCCCCAGGGAGTTCCACATCACTAAGGCGGAAAAATCTGGACAGACCATCAGCATTGGCGTGATCTGTGCCAGGGCGGTGTTCCACCGTAAAGTCCATACTCTGTAGAGAAATGGACCACCTCAACAGTTTTGGGTTCTCACCCCTCATTTGCATCAACCATCTGAGGGGCCTGTGGTCCGTCTGAACTCGGAAGTGAGACCCAAACAAGTAGGGACTTAGCTTCTTCAGCGCCCAGACCACAGCAAATGCTTCTCGCTCTATTGCACGCCACCTACTTTCCCGTGGAAGTAACCTCCTACTGATGAAGGCTACGGGTTGGTCCCAGCCCTCCTCAGTCATCTGTGAGAGAACAGCCCCTACACCATGCTCTGAAGCGTCTGTTTGCACTATGAATTCCTTGGAGAAATCAGGAGCCAGGAGCACGGGCGCCGTGCACATGGCAGTCTTCAGGGTGTCAAAAGCCTTCTGACAGGTGTCAGTCCAAATCACATTCCTGGGCTGCTTCTTAGAAGTCAGCTCTGTCAAGGGGGTCACAATCGTGCCATAGCCCTTGACAAACCTCCTGTAATACCCAGTGAGCCCCAGGAAGGCTCTCACTGCAGTCTGGGTCTTGGGGGGTTCCCAAGCCAGGATGGTCTCAATTTTGGGTTGCAAGGGTGCCACCTTGCCACTCCCCACTTGGTGTCCCAAGTACACCACTGAACCCTGCCCAATCAGGCACTTGCTTGCCTTGATTGTGAGGCCTGCCCTGCGCAGGGCCATCAACACTCCCCAGAGGTGTCGCAGGTGTTCTGGCCAGGTGCCACTGAACACCGCGATGTCATCCAGGTAGGCGGCACTGAACTCATCCAGCCCAGCCAACACCTGGTTGACCAATCTCTGAAAGGTGGCGGGGGCATTCTTCATTCCAAATGGCATCACCCGGAACAGGAAATGCCCATCTGGTGTAGAGAATGCTGACCTCTCCTTTACCCCATCGGTCAAGGCGATCTGCCAGTACCCAGACGTTAAATCAAACGTGCTGAGGAACCGGGCAGCCCCTAGCCGATCAATGAGCTCATCAGCTCTGGGGATGGGGTGCGCGTCAGTCTTGGTGACTGAATTGAGTCCTCTGTAGTCCACACAGAACCGGAGTTCAGGTGTGGCTCCCGGCGCAGCAGCCTTTGGGACCAAGACCACGGGGCTGGACCAAGGACTGCTGGAAGACTCAACCACCCCAAGAGCAAGCATCTTGGAGACCTCCTCCTTGATGCAGGCCCTGACCCTGTCAGTCACTCTGTAAGCCTTATGCTTCACAGGTAAGCTGTCTCCCGTGTCCACATTATGGACGCACCAATCTGTGACACTAGGAACCAGGGAGAACAGATCTGGAAACTGCCCCAGCAACTGGCGGCAGTCTTCCTGTTGTTCAGGGGTCAGGGTGGGTGAGAGGTTAACTCCATCCACTGACCTGTCTTTCTCACAGGCCACTAAGAGGTCAGGAAGAGGCTCAGACTCCTCCTCCATTCCATCATCAGTTGCCAACAACATGCCCACTTCGGACCTTCTCAAGTGGGGCTTGAGGCGGTTGACATGTAGGACCCTTAAAGAGTTCCTGGGCGTCTTCATGTCCACCAAGTATGTCACTGAGCTCTTGCGCTCCACAACCTCAAATGGTCCTGTCCACTTATCCTGAAGGGCACAGGGTTCCACTGGGGCCAAGACATACACCTCTTGTCCAGGCTGAAGCTCGACCAGAGTGGCATTCTGGTCGTACCACCGCTTCATCTCTTCCTGGCTGGCTTCCAGATTTGCCTCAGCAAGTTGTCTGAAGCGCCTGGTCTGGTTTCTGAAGGCCAGCATGTAGCTATATACATTCTGGGGAGGTTTCCTGGGAGATTGCTCCCAGCCTTCCTTTACCAAACTCAGTGGTCCTCTCACGGGGTGACCATACAGCAGTTCAAAGGGGCTGAACCCTAGGGACTTCTGTGGTACCTCGCGGTATGCAAAGAGCAGGCATGGCAAGAGGACGTCCCACTTACGCCTCATTGGACCTTCCAGGCCCATGATCATGCCCTTCAGGGTTCGGTTGAATCTCTCAACCAACCCGTTTCCTTGGGGATGGTAAGGTGTGGTGAACTTGTAGGTTACACCACACTCTTGCCAAAGGGACTTCATATACTTGGATATGAAGTTGGTCCCCCTGTCGCTCACCACCTCTAGAGGGAATCCTACTCATGAGAAAATTCCCATCAGTGCACGCCCCACCACGGGGGCTGTCACTGTCCTCAGAGGGATGGCTTCAGGGTACCGGGTGGCATGATCCACCAAGACCAGGATGAACCTGTTGCCCATGGCTGTCTTGGGGTCCAGAGGCCCAACAATGTCAATACCCACTCGTTGGAATGGAGTACTGACCACAGGGAAGGGTTGGAGGGGAGCCTTGTTCTTCCCTCCGCTCTTCCCACTTGCCTGGCAAGTTGGACAGGTCCTACAATGAGCATCTGAGCTCTTGTGCATTTGGGGCCAGTAAAAGTGGGTGACAAGCCGGTCATAGGTCTTGTCCATCCCCAAATGTCCTGCTAAAGGCACATCGTGAGCCAGCCCCAGTAGGAAGGCTCTGAACTTCTGGGGTACCACCAGCACACGGGCTGACCCAGGTTCAGCAGCCTTAGGCTCTGAATACAGGAGGTCATTCTCCCAGTACACATAATGTGTTTTGGCCTGAACACCATTGGCCTGGTCTGCAGCCTGCTGCCGCATACCCACGAGAGAAGGGCATTCTTTCTGCTCCCTGCAGAATTCCTCCCTGGAGGGGCCTCCTTCTTGCTGCCAATGGGTCAGCTCAGGCAGGTCCCCCAGTTCAGCAATCTGTTCCCCAGTAGGCTCCAGGGCATCCCCCTCAAGGTCTGCTTCCTCCTGGACCGTGGGAACTTCAGGGGCCGGTTTCCCGCGCCCCCTGCGCCTTCTCCCTAAGGCCGGTTCCTGGGCCTCTCCTTCAGGCCCCAGGATCTCTTGATCACCCCTACTGGCTGCCATCGACCGGGTGGTCACGCACGCCCAGTCAGGTAGACCCACCATCTTCAGGTGAGTCGTCTTCTCCACCTTTTCCCAAGGGGAGTGCTCCAAGTCATTCCCCAGCAAACAGTCTACAGGCATGGCCGTTCTCACACAAACCTGCAGAGTACCAGAGACCCCCCCCCACTCGAAGGGAACTTGAGCCATCGGACACTGACTCTCTGAATTGTCAGCATTGATAACCCTACAGTAGGCATGGGGTACAACCTGCTCTTGAGACACCAGGTGCTGCCTCACTGCAGTCACACTGGCTCCTGTATCTCTAAGAGCCTCAGCTTCCCTACCATTGATGGTCACCACCTGCCCATATTTCTTAGTGTTAGAGGGCAGGTAGTTTGTAGGGACCATCTCACTGTCTCCTAGTGAGACTAGGGTCATCTGAACAGGATCTCCACCCCCCGGGACCATCACTTCTTCTCCTAAGTGAACACTAGTCACTTGTCGGGGCGGAGCACCAGTGGGTGCGGGTTTTCCAAACAGGCGACACTTGGGGTCACTGGATATGTGCCCCGGGTCACCACATTTGAAACAATTGAAGGGCCCCTTTGGAACAGGTCTACCTGTCGGGCCCCCATTCTGCTTTGGGGGTGGGGGAGGCTGAGAACCTTTCTGCTGGTCCCCTTGGGGATTACTTTGGGGGCCTTTTTAGAACCCTTTCTGTTTTCCCTTGTCCCCCCCACACTTCTGCTGGGGACCCTGCCCACCCTTGGCGGAGTCTCCTACTGGACCCTTGTGGACCCTGGTGCTGAGCCAGCGGTCCGCCTCCTCAGCAAGCTTCCTCGGGTTGGACAGCTTGCTATCAATCAGGTGCTGGCGTAACTCAGGAAAACAGTGATCAGACAAGTGCTCCCATGCAAATAAATCAAAGAGACCTTGAAAATCATTCACTTTGTTACCCTTTACCCAACCATCCAGTGCTCTGCAAAAAAAAGTCACATACTCCACATACGTATTCCCAGGCCGCTTAGTACACCCCCTAAACTTCTGTCTATACATTTCAGGGGTAAGCCCATACCTGTTCATTAAAGCTTCTTTCATGTGGGAATAGGATCTCTGGTTTTCAGTGGGCAAATCTAGCAGGGTGTCCCGCCCTTCGCTAAGGAACCTCCCCCACAACCCCGCTCCCCAATCCTTGTCAGGGACCCGGTGGGAGGACATGGCTACCTCATATGCCCTAAACCACTGTCCTATGTCATCCCCCTTAAAGAACTCCTTTACTACATCTTTGGGGATGTGCACTCTAGACTCTACCTGCACCGGCGTTGCGCTGCCACCAGAGGGAGGATGATCCAAGGTTCTCTCTTTTAGATTCATCTCCCTCATTTTCACTTCATAATCCATTTGGTGTTTTCGCTCTTCCAGAGCCATTCTTTTGCTCTCAAGCTCCAGTTGGCTCTTCAATTTTAATTCTGCCAGCTTCATTTCATGATCCCTGGTTTCATTCCTGTCTGCCAGCTCCTCTGGCGACAGGCCTCTGCCAAAGCTATGCACGCTGTCTGGTTTTTCAAGATTCACCAGATCCACAGGTGCATTCTGATCCTCAGGTGCCTCCCTAGATTCAATCCAGGCTTTCATGGCCTTGTAGAGCTCTGGTTTGTTCCTGCACCCTGCGTGTGGAACCTTGAGTTTCTTGCAAAAAAACTTCAGTTCATTCTTTGTGTAGTTGTCCAGCTTTGATGCATCCCATTCAAGCTCCGCCGCATCAGAGGCTATGGATTCTCCTCCATCAATGCTGTTTGTGCCAGACATGATTTCAACACTAGGGATCTTCTCTTGGCAAAAATTAAAAAACAAAGTCTGTGGCTAAGTTACTGGACTGTAATCACTATGCAATGGTCAGTAGCTAAGGTAAAACACTGCAAATGTAAATTCGTGATCCTCACCGCTGCGTCCAATGTAGGAAGGGGGAGTCTCTAGTTGGCGCAGTGTAGCACGAGCGACAAGCAGGGACTCTCCTTTCCTCGTCAGGGCTGAGGGTTACCTTCAAGACAACCTCTGCTTACCCTCTAGGTAGTGTGGCTTAAGCAGTCTTAGGCTAATCTCTGGGGCACATAGGGTTAAACATTTGCAATATTACACCATCACAACCAACCCACCACACAATGACACCAAACTGTATTTGTAAAAATATATATTCTTTATATAATTTCAAGCAGGCTTGTAAATACAGTCTTGGTTCAAACTTTAGATATCGGTTCCAGTTTACTTGGTTTCAAGTTGCCACAGTTCTTTCTAGCAATAAGCAATCTTTTGGGCCTTCTGCCCAGGTTCAGCAAGGTTCAGTGTCTTGTAGCGCCTCAATGCGCTTTCCGCTGTCTCCGCTCGCTTCAGAGAGGAGATCGGGCCCGGCCGGCCAAAGCTCACGCTTCCCGCGTGGGCCTCGGGGACCAGGAGCAGTGCGAGCCTCGGTTTCAGAGGCGGCTCGCGTTGTGAAGCAGGCAGCGCGGTGCGAGCTCAGGTTGCAGGATGCTCGCACCGTGAGGACAAAAAGCACAGTACCTTGGACTTCTGAAGCGGACGGCTTCAAGGGGAGCTGTCCCAAGTCGCGTTGCTTCCCGGGCGGGCGGCGATGCTCGATGGGATCACGGGCTCTTCCGAAAAGGGTCCACTTCTGTCTCCGAAGGGGAGAGGCCGCTGCAGGCGGGGCTGAGGGGGGTGCACTTCCCGAAGCGCGGTGCACAGATCAGACGAGGCCCGGCAGCGAGTCACTTCCAAGCTGCGGGGGCCAGGGGGTCTCAGCGCCCAAGTTATGAGGGGCACAATCTTGGCAGTGCCTGTCTTTGCGGGGCAGCCTGTACCTCGGGGGTCACACAGGTGGCGATGCTTGGACCGGGCAGGTCCTCCCTTTCCTTTGTTAGCGCGGCACGGCGCGGACAGTCACGGCGCTCGGACCAGCGTGGGGCCGGTCTTCACTTTGCAGCTGGCACACGATCAGGCCACAGTCACGGTGGTCGGGGGAGGGACACGGCTGCACGAATTGTCAGAGAGCGTGGCGGCGGGCACAGCGCTCTCCAGTCTCCTTCACTCGGCGCTGTAGAGACACACAGCACACGCCAGCAGCAGCTTCCTTCAGAGGGGTAGCGCCCACTGTTCCTGGGGCGCTGGTCAGGGGGCAAGTTCACAGGCAAGCCCTTGGAGATCTTTCAGCAGAGTTTGGCACAAAGTTCAATAAAAGCAAAAGTCTCTTGGTAGTCTTTTCTTTCCTCTCCTTCTGCAGCAAGGCACCAGACACAGGCCAGAGACAGCACTCCTCCATGTCCTTCCAGGTCCTTCTCTTCGGGCAGAGTTTCTTCTGTAGCACAAACAGGATCTAATTTACAAGGAGCAGGGCTCCTACTTTTATACCCAGTTTCTTTTGTTCTTACAGGCCAGGGGGGCCTTTGCATAACTGTTCTCAGTCCCTGAGCACTTGTGGTGGGTACTTCTGCTTCTGCATTCAGTGTGAGGGCAGGCACATCAGCCGCTCCCCAGGGGGGCGGAGCCGGCATTGTGAAGACAGGGGGCAGCTTGAGCACTTTGTTGACAAGCTTCGGTCCTTCCTGGGCCAGGTGCAGGCTGAGTCATCAGTCGCTCCCCAGGAGGGCGGAGCCAGCATTGTGGAGGCAGAGCACAGCCTGATGCATCATTCAGGGGAAACTCCCACCACCCACTAAGGTGTCATCCTGCTATTCACAACCTGTCAACTCCCAGCCCTGTCACTCACACACTCAGACAGTCAGATACACACAAGAGCAGAGGCGGGCTGAAATGGTTAGACAAGCAAATGCTAACTTTCTAAAAGTAGCATTTGCAAACCCAGGATATTAAAATAAACTTTACTAAAAGAAGTATTTTATTATTCTGAGTTCAGGCATACTAAACATGACTCTCTACCATGTTCCCTGAGCCTGCTGGGATTATAGAGTGTAATAATTCCAGCAGCCCATTCTGGCCTAAAGGGAGCAGGTAGCCTTACAATAGTGAAAAACGAATTTGGTTGTAATTCACTACTAGGACATGCCAGACACATCAGGGCTTGTCCTACCTTACACTTACAATGCACCCTGCCCTCAGGCCTACCATAGGGGTGACTAATATGAAGTTAAGGGAAGGTTTAGGGGCTGGCAAGTGGGTGCACTTGCCCAGCCAGCATGACAGTACCAGACTGCACGCAGGTTCTGCAATGGCAGACCCTAGTCACATTTTAAGGCTGCTTCTGTGGGTGGCGCAACCAGCGCTGCAGGCCCACTAGCAGTATTGGCATTTACAAGCCCTGGCACTCCTGGTGCACTTTACTAGGGACTAACAGTAAATCCAATGACCCAATCATGGACATCAATCACATGTACAATTTTACAGTAGGGAGCAGTTGCACCGCGGCACGGGTTGGCCGTGGCGCAGTGCCCTGAGTAGCGGACACCAGCAAAACATCTGAGGCACAACAGCAAAAAGTGGAAGGGAAACTCACGCCAAGGTGCCAGGTCTAACAGCTAATAAATAAATGGAGCTTGCACATCTCATCGAGCTTCGTCCTGGGTTAGGGATTAGCGTAATTAATATTTTGTTAAAGTCATCATGGGAGTGCGCTCATTCCTGCAGGCTGATTTAAACAGTTCTACAGGGACTCCATTGGATCTCGTTGACTTACCTATTGGTATCTTTTAGATGGCTTTGGCTTATTTGTCGGTGATGGGTCATATACGACTAGTCAGGCTCTCGTTCTAATGGAGGGAGATTTAAGGGCAAGAAGAAAATGTCTTTGTTGCGTTTGCAAACTCCCTTCATAGCCCACTTCAATGTAAGGGCATATTTGCCCCAACAACTACAAAACCCTTTCTTATTTGGTCGCAATACTTCTCTTGGTTCTTTATTTGTCTCCTAGCCACTGATTCCAAGTTACCCAAATTTGTGTTTGCTTGGAATAAATATCACAATCCTACCAATGGCAAATGATTGGTATAAAATTCAATGTTATCATCAAACTTTCATATGCTCGTCACTTTCCAACAGTTATTCATCTCAATTGCTTTGAAGACTATCAAATGTGAAAAATACCCGACTTTACCCTCTTTTGAGACTCTACTGTTTCATAGGTAAGGTCAGCGCACCCTTCAATGGCGCCTCCTTCGCTAAGGCGGAGGAGCGTCGCCCCACTGAGCTATGAACAACGGAAAAATAAAATGATAATAACTTAACGCTAATATAATTTTATGTAAGCGTACTGGCTCAGTTGGTTGGAGGGGCGGGGCGGGGCGGTACGGGCTGGACTGTTTAGAGGCTAGGTGAGGAGTGGTAGACATTTCCTAAGTGCGCATCACATTTTGACCGGCGGTTTCGGGCCAGACAAAATGTAATGCGCCCTTTGCATGTTCTCCACCGAGGCTGCAATACATCCTGGGTGGAGAACATGCCCAGCATCTCAGGCCCTGTGTGAGTGCTGAACTACGGTGCTCAGACCAATCACAATGCTGCTGTAAGGCAGCGTTGTGATTGGTCAGGGCGGTATGGGAGACTGCGTGCTTCCTACTGCCCCGGGAGAAGAGAAGAGACAGAGGAGAGGTGGCGGCCGGCATGCAAGGCGGCTGCATCCAGGTGTTTTGTTTTTTTATTCCTTCGCTCCTCTCCCCACCCCCACACCCGTTTGGTAGCTGCTGCTACAGCCCTCATTTCAGTGTAAGTTGTCCATCGGCTCTCTTTCTAAGGACTCTTCAGTGCAGCTGTATTGTCACCATATCTGGGAAGCATTGATCCTCACAGATTGATTCCTCTTAGCTGTGTTTACCTGTAGCTGGTGTTAACCCTTTCGGCGCTATTGACAAAACCGTTCCGTCACGCCCCTCGGGTGGGCTATGCTCATGACGGAACGGTTCCGTCACGAGCCGCTCGCCGCGCCTGCGCGGCGCGTTTCATTAAGCGGGCGGGGCCGTGACGGAACCGTTCCGTCACAAGCACAGCTCACCTGCGAGCCGTGACGGAACAGTTCTGTCACCCGCGCAGGTGAGCCGCGCGCCCCCGCGACCGTTAGCGCTGCGGCGGAATAGCCGCCGCAGCGAAGGTGTTAAGCTCATACTGAAAGGAAATGATAAAGGCTAATGAGGAAGTGGGCACGATTGGTATAATGGCGTCTTTTGACTCACCAACTTTCTTGGCTAAGACTGCCACTTCAAGTCCGGGATAGGCATTCTTGAAGGTATGGAAGTAAGGTAGCTGGGAGTCATACACAGTGGAAGCAAGTGTATCCAGGTCCCGCCCACACACCCATTACCTCGTCATGAAAGCACTACTATATTAGTTTGAAAACTGATGTAAATAAAGTGCTATAATAATGTTATAAATAAATAGGGAACTAAGGGCCTCATGTACCAAGTGATTTTAAGATTGACAAGGTGAAATTTGACCCTTTCTGATCGCATTCCGGCTTTTTTAAATGTATAAAACCCAAATTGTGATTCTGTAACACGTTACCAAAACGCAATTTGGGTTTTAGAATAAATGCAAAATCTGCATTTGGAAAGGGCATGTAAAGGACATCCCTTCCAAATACCGATTTTTTAGCTTATGTAAATTCGGTCCGAAAAAAATAAATATTTTACCACCAAATCAAGTTAGTGGTAACTATTTGCACTTTTTGCACTTGAAGGAGCCTCTAATGGAACTCCTTTGATTTGCAAATGTCGGCCCAAATTTTTTTTTGTTGTAAAAGTATTTCTTTTCTTTTAAACGCATCCCATTTTCCTATCAGGAAAACAGACTGTGTTTAAAAAAAACGACTGCTTTATTTAAAAGTAGTCACAGACATTATGGTCTGCTGACTCTAGCCGGCCATGAATGTGGCTCTAACCAATTGGAAAGGGTCTTAATTTGTGACCTACCTCATACATATTAATGAGGTAAGTCAAATTGTGTCTCACTACGAATTGGTATTTTATGAACCAACCTACAAATACATAGGATTTTTCACAATATACTAACCCCGCCCCCCATCAAGTCAACACCTATTCCCCGTTTGTCTCACTGTCTGGGAGCAATACAAAATGACTAACTCCTAGCTACACCTTTTTATGTGACCCCAAATACAGGCTGCAGGCACCAAATGGTTAGGACAAGAAAATAAATGCAAATTTTCTAAAAGTGTATTTTCAGAATTGTGACTTAAAATCCGACCTTGCAATAAAGTGGGTTTTAAATTAAACTCAACATTCCTACTTGCTCCCAACTGAAGGTTTGCACTAATTAAGTGTAATAGCACTTATTAAATGTAATATCCTATCCTATGTTAGAGATAAGCCTAGCAGTAGTGCAAAATGAACTTAAAAGTCCATGTCCAACTTTTTTAATGCACTGCACCCTGTCCTCTGGGATGTGCCGAACCAACTATAAGGGTGATGCATCTTTATTAAAAAATGGAAGACTTAGGCCTGGCAAAAGGTTTATTTTACCAGGTAGAAATGGAAGTTTACAACTGTGCACACAGACTGCAATGGCAGGTGTGAGACATGTTTTGAGGACTACTGAAATGGGTGACACAATCAGTGCTGCAGGCCCACTAGTAGCATTAAATTTACAGGCCCTTGGTACAGGTAGTACCACTTAACTAGGGATTGTAACTGTGTTTTAGGGAGTGAGCACACACACTTTGGCACTAGTAAAGTACTCAGAGTCCTAAGGCCAACAAAAACGAGATCAGCAAAAATGGATGAGTAAGGCAAAAAATTTAGGGGAAGACGCACCTAAGGCTGACAGGTTTAACACCACTTAAATTGTCATCTTGCAGCTCCAGTCAGTGGCCTATTGTAAAATGATGGGGCCCCATTGCTGAATCTGAAGAGGGGCCCCATATCTCACAAATATTCATTGGTATTACGCAGAATGGGGCCCTTCTGAGGAGTTTGAGAGCCCCTCGCCACATGGCTTGCAGCTGCCAGTGTTACTGCCCATGGTCCCAGCCATCGACAGAATACTCCTGTTCGAGCTGAGCCCTCAGGAACATTTGCTACCACATTATGTCTCTGCTGTTGTCTCTATTCATTTGATTTGTGTTCTTGGCAAGTGTTCTCAGACTCAAAAACCACCAAAATCCATCAGTATCTCAATAAACAATAAATAAACAAGAAATAAGGGAATAAACTGCAGATTGCCTGCTTCGAGTCAGCATTTCACGGCACATTTAATGCAAAATCCAATGTTTGTATATTTGTCTGACACTAACATTCTCTCTTTGTGTACATTATCGTTCTTCTTAGCCTCAAGGTTAGGCAAACACGGTTAAATAAGTGCAGAGTTGTTTGGAAACAAAACAGGCAATCAAATTGTTTTATTAGCAAGGCAATCTAAAATGACCTCAAACAAAAGCAAATAACATTTATTTCAGTTTTGCTTCCAAATAGAAAACCTAACTAGAGGTTTAGCTTTTCAATCTCTAGCTAGGAACTCTTTGTCTCGGGCTTAGAGACATTGCTATAAATACAGAATTATAGATGGATATCTATCAATAATTGGGGTGTTAGCATGAATAACAGATGCAAAATCCAGTTATTCAATGCTCTTACGTCGACAAGAGAAAAAAACAAAAACATATGTGTTCTGTGCTGTGACGTCAGCCTCTTCTTTCCCTGCCTCGTCCAAATCTCTAGCGAACCACTGGAATGGCAGATGGTGGACTGCTTCCAAAGGGATTCTAATGGGACAGACAGAACTTGAGGGCACAAAAAAAAACAATATAAAATTGTGGATAATTAACTATAAATAACAGTGCTTACACTGCAGGCCTCCAGTTGACATCAAAGACAATTCAAGCCTTGCTCCTGATGTCTACTTGATATTACTTAGAACCACTAATTTGTTAGCAATCTTGTTAGTGATTTTTATCCAGCTATAATTTTAGGTATTTTTCACTAGATGGATTGAATTCACATAGACCAGGAGAGCAAAGCTCCAGGCGTCTGTGATGTCACTTGGAACCTTGAGGAGCTTAAGTATTGATAGCTACCGATCTACAATTTTCGATTGAGTATACCTCCATACGCCCTCAGTAGGCAGGTCCCCTGGGTTCATCGAGCAACTAATCACAACAAAGCCTTTCTTACCCTCCATCCAAAACTCTATTCTCTGTCAGAAAAAAATTGCAAATTGAGTACCATATATATCCGACCCACCTCTTCCTGCATTATCCTTGGCAGCAAATCCCTCAATGTTGTACTACTGAACATTGATCCCTAGAATATTGTGGTACAAGAATACTGAAGTCAGAACATCACGGACAAAACAGTGAAAGTTGAGTGCATTCAGGGAGCTATGGATTTACTATTCCCAACTTTACATTTGCATACCATAAAGATATATGTACCACCTAGGTCAATATATGTATGTGGAGTTATGCATAGAAAATCTAGACTTACTTATTGGTTACCCCTAACTCTTAGGCAGAATGATAACTTACTCAGTTTCAGGAAACATCTGAAGACCTATCTGTTTCCTTAAGATCATTGTATTGAGCCTATTAGAGCTTTCAGCGCTAGGAAGCCTATTGGGCCGTCATGCGCTTGATAAATCCCTTTGCACTCAATTTAATTGAATTCTGCGACCTCCCTCAACTCAGCAGAGAGGCAGGGTGACGGCGGACTGAGGTCTGCAGTTTCACAGTCGCCTACACGTCTCCGGACTTCCAGAGGAAGGAACAACTTAGGGGCCAATTAGGATGGCGGACGGACTTTGCCCGTCCGCCATCCCTTTGGAAACAAGACCGTCCGCCACGTATGCGGCGGTCCCGCCATGGCAATTATGATGCGCCCGCCACAATGGCGGGCGCATCAGGCATTTTTAACATTGCGGCGGGCGTTGCTAGGTCTTTGAATTGTGATATTACCTTAATGCATACATTAAAAAAAAGCCAAATGATGAATTAAACATGGGGAATCACAGAGCATAATATGCTATTTATTAGCACTGTTCAGGGAGGGGAGGACATCACGACCCACTCATGGCTTCTCCTCTCATTAGTCATGGCCCCTTACCTCACTCAAAAGTGGTAATAAATAGCATATTACACTCTGCACATCATCTCCATTTATTATATATATGTGTGTGTGTGTGTGTGTATATATATATATATAGGGGACTCGAGGGGAGACCGGACGTGGGAGGATTCAGCAGATGGTGTCATTGTGCCTGCCAGCTACTGGGAACCGCTACAAACAACTTACCTTCCATCCCCGTTATTTTCACCGACCAACCTTGCTGCCACACCGCATTGTGGGAGTTGCAGTTCCAAGATGTGAAAAAACTGCAACAGGTGAATGCGATCATCAAGGGGGAGGAGCGGACCTGTTGGATCTATTCTTAACTGCAGCAGGATACTCACAGTGATTCTTGGGTCCGGTGCAGGGTGCTGAAGAAGGAAATGTCCGAAATGCATTCGCCGCCACTGGAGCAGTTTCCTCATCATTAAAGTCTCTTCTACCTGTAAGCCTAGGTTCCTGCTTCTTCCTTTCCAGGCAGAATTTACCTTCATATATTTCCTGTGTTTGCCAGCAGCGCAGTTCAGGACACGCCTGCCACATTTTGGGTTCAGGCTTCTACTGGCACGCCTCACGGCTTTTCTACTTGTCCGGATACGGAATTTCCTGGCACCCGCCCTGGTTGAAGGAGTAAGCAAGCAGTTGAGGTAATTTACCTCTCTTGGACAATTTGCATTGCGCATTCTAGTCCCTGCCTTATTGACTCTTGACACTGGGGACTGTGGTAGTAAAGGGGACTCGAGGGGAGACCGGACGTGGGAGGATTCAGCAGATGGTGTCATTGTGCCTGCCAGCTACTAGGAACCGATACAAACAACTTACCTTACATCCCCGTTATTTTCACCGACCAACCTTGCTGCCACACGGCATTGTGGGAGTTGCAGTTCCAAGATGTGAAAAAACTGCATCAGGTGAATGCGATCATCAAGGGGGAGGAACGGACCTGTTGGTACTATTCTTAACTGCAGCAGGATACTCACTGTGATTCTTGGGTCGGGTGCAGGGCGCTGAAGAAGGAAATGTCCGAAATGCATTCGCCGCCACTGGAGCAGTTTCCTCATCCTTAAAGTCTCTTCTACCTGTCCCCCTGGGTTCCTGCTTCTTCCTTTCCAGGCAGAATATATATATATATATATATATATATATATATATATATATATATATATATATATATATATATATATATATATATATATATATATATATATATATATATATATATATATATATATATATATATATATATATATATATATATATATATATATATATATATATATATATATATATATATATATATATATATATATATATCTCATACATAAACCCATGTTCAGTGTTCCGTTGCTCACTGGCCTAAAACATCACCTCATGCTGTTGACTCTGTACCTGCAATGGTGCAATTTCATCTCCTTCTACTCCCTGGTGTGTTCTTACAATCACTGCACAAGTAATTTGGTTGGGGTGCATAGCCCAGAGCTGCTTCTACACCCCATGGAGTACAGGTTCCTGAGGAGCAGCCAACTCCCGCTGGATGCAGGCATTGACCCTGCACAAGGGTGTTGATTGCTGGGCCTGCACAAAACGTCGCTCGGCAACTAACCCCTCTGTGCATGGCCTTTGGCTGACTGCAAACCAGACAGCTACACACCAAATAAATGGATCCTAAAGGGTGCAATAAGTCACAAAGAAATAAAAGATCCCAGATATATGTAACTCAAACAGAGGTACTCACCAAAGACCAAAATATATTTACACTATAATGTTACAGCTTCTGCATTCCTCAGGGAGTACAAGGTGGTTTGCTCAGTGGCTGCACAGATGACACAGTTGAATTTTCAAAAAGCATCATGAGAGAAGATTCCATTTGGAATGTGTAATCAATGCAATCCTGAGAGCTCTTGAGATATACAGTTATCAAGTGGTATTGTCAGCGATGTTCAGTTCATCGGGATGCAGTGATTTTAAACAGTACATCCAGATGTTTTCTCTGGAGCCCAGTAGTTCTTCCTTTAAGACATGTTCCACAGGGAAAATCTTCAAATCTGATAGTAAATAATCCACAAGGTTAGAATGATTGACTACAGCCTGGTCAAGTTTCTTATTAATTCTTACCGATTTGTGGTTCCTGAATCGTGTACGGAGATCATTCACTGTTTTGCCTACATATTGTTTTTTTACAGCTTTGGCATTGAATCACATAAATAATGCATGTTGAGCAACATGACAGTTACTGTCTTATTCCATAGGTCCTTCTCGTAACAGAACTAGTTACTGATGATGTTTGTAAAAAGTATTCACATGTGATGCACCTTTTATAGTCACAGAAATGAACCCCTGCATTTGTTACAGCTTGCTTGAGTTCAGCTCTCACAATAAGAGTTTGTAAATTTGGAGCTCTGCGGTAAGCAATGAATGGCGGTTTTGGAAAAACATTTAGCAAGTTTTCATCAATGTATAGTAAGGTAAATGTTTTTTGCATTATATTTCTGTAGTTGGGAGCTGATGGATGATAGCCAACCACAAATGGAGTTCTGTCACTTTTGTTTCTTTTGTTGGTATTCCACATAAGTGCTTCCCTGGGTGACTGCAAATACTTGTCAATTTGTTGCTGTATGGGATGGTCCTTATAGGTGTCCTCATTGCTGCAGATGTGTCTTAGTCTGAGTGCTTGGCTGCAGATGATGCTGACTTTAGTGTGGTGTGGGTGACCTGAAGTCAAGTTTAGATACAAATGAGCATCTATAGGCTAAAAGGAAGTAGAACATTGGAACAATTTACAGCTTATATCAACAGTATCCATCCTACAATCAAATTCCCCAGGAGCAATACTAAACAGAAGCATCAGATCCCTTGTCTGGATGGGCTATTCACCTTTCATGAACAAAAAATTATAACTGTTCTGTACCAGAAACCTACAGATGCTCATTTGTATCTAAACTGGACTTCATGGCCCCCTTCATATTGTTTATTAGGCCCCAAGGAGGTGGTAGTCCCTAGGGCTTCAAAAAGCCTGTGTGGCACCCCTCCTTTTGGTGGTTCTAAGGGCCCGGGGGGGTGGGAGGGGGGGGGAGGTGGTCTGCGCAACCCCCTCTATATGTTTATGTAGCCCCAGGGAAGTAGTGTTCCTGGGGCATAGAAATGCAGGAGGGTCACAAGTGCCCCCGTCTTTTTATATTTATTATACATGTCATCTTCCCGGGACCTGACCCACCTGGGAGCTTTATTAAAAACAAGAGAGCGTCTATTTTTTTTCTTTTTACCACGGATTTGAAGCTCTATTGCATTTCCGCTGCAAAATTTAAAAAAAGAATGTGCTTTTTTGCCCTAGCAGGATCCCTCTGGGTCCCCAAGAGCAAGGGTTTGGGGGTCAGGGTATATCTATCCTCTATGCGCTTTGAAGTGATTATAACGATAGCATCGTTGACTTGATGCTGTGTTTTATATCTTGATCACGGTCAATCTGACCATATACTTTGTGACTGATCACGTCTCACACTTTGAACTATACATGTTGCATCTTTAACTTACTCTTTGGCTTTTAAGGTACTATACTTGATATGATTGCACAACTCTTTCGGGTGCCTTTTTTCCCCAATTGGCACAGGTCGGTGAAATTGGGTCATGTCATCTCACACTATTTTGGACTGGCCTTGTGAAGGCAATGTACTGGTGAGGGTGTACTTGCTTCCACAATGTACTAGTGAATGTGTCACTTGGCTTGTGAGTTTTATATGGCTAGGTCTATTGGTGTATTCTTTTAGTCCATTTTAATCTTAACCTTGTATGTTTAGTAGTTTATTGTTGTATTTATCTTAGACACAAGGCAAAAAATGCTTATGCATGTTAAAATCTTTTGCAGCCCTGACGAAATTCCCAAGGCACGAAAGGGAATGAAACGCGTTGGCTGTGCCTGTGTATTTTAAAAGAAAATAAAGAACGCATTAAAGAAAGATCAGAAGACTTACAGAATCAATGAACTTTTTGTACTGTTGACTTTATCGTGTGCACCTCTCAAATTCTATTGTAAAATTGTTCTGACGGACATCCTTGGCGGCGGATGGTGAGAGTGGTTGCACCACCAGATATTTGGAAACAAAAAAAGTTGATGTGCTGAACCTTGGTCTGCTGCTGCTTGCTTTGGTTTGTTATATCTATCCTGCCCTCTTTTCTTTTTTTTTTTTTTCAAACCTTTATTCAAAAAAGAAGGAGATACATGCGCAGGCCCACAACCATCATGGCCGGCCGCAAAGGCAATCAATGAAAACAGGAGAAGCTGAAGCCAAGCAGTACAGGATATATCAAAGTATACCAAATGTGGTTGTGGGGCTCGCAAACAGGATGTGAGGTTTTCATTTTAAATTTTAGAGAAAGAGTAGGGGCTGCAACAACAAGGACATCACACCTCACAGGATAGGAGCACAAAGGAGACAGTTGGGAATTACCCCAATTACAGTCGGAGATAGGCTATAACTAAAGCGACTATGCAATCCAGGCAGCCACGGCGATAATACTGGACAATAAACCACATTACAATAATCCACATTTCTAAGGATCACCCCAGAAAGCCTACCCCCCAAGAACAGAAAAACAGAGGCTTGTCGAGAAGCCGAAAAAGAAAAAGGAAAGGTGCAAGACCAAGAGACAGCCAACCCTACGGAAGAGGAAAGAACCCTCCCAAAGCCGGAAAAGAGCGATAGGGACCATAGAATAAAACAAACTAAAATAACAAACCCCCCCCGCACCCGCCACCCTGCACCCCTGTAATGGCTACGGCCTAACCCACTAACAGCGTGCCTGTCGCCCCGGAACTGCCCCACAGAAGGGAAATTATATATGAAGAAGTGGAGGAGGAGAAAAACAAACAAGCCCCCGGACACCTGATACCCCCCGCCGGCGGTGACCCCCCCATAGCACAATCATCATCAATAAAGCAAAGAACAGTCAGCATTATCACGGGGAGGACAGTCACCAGGAAAAAACCCCCACCCCCTCCCACCCCCGGCCCGGTGAGATATTCGGTGCAGTCCCGGCAAAAATAAACGGAGCAACCTCAGGGAAATAGAAGCAACCCTGCAAGCCTCACGAGGAGATTTATCGCCAGAGTCATAACAGTTACAAACCAAAGGAGCGTCTCAGATGGTCCAAAGCAGTGGCGAGGAGCAAGAAAACCTCAAAGTCAAAGTCAGCCCTGGCCAGTACGAATCCGTACTGGAGCACATCCCAACCAAGCCACATCCGACCAGAGGTAGTCAAAGCGTCCATGGCGGACCAAGGCAGTGAAGGTGGAACAAAGTCCGGTCTCAAAATGGCGGCATCCGTTATGTAGACGGGCCGGAACAAAGGAAAATGGCGATCCTCTTCGACAAGACCCTGAGACTCGGCAATGAAGAACAGGACATCCAGCGACGACACACCATCGGATAGGAGACTTAGAGGGAAGACCATGTACTGCAGAAGATGAAGGGAAGGTGAGGTCGACTCTCCGAGGAGCATAGTCGGGCCGCCGCTCGGGCCCCTGCAAATGGCGGGTCAAATCGCTCGTCTGGATCACAGACTCCTGTGCAGGCGCTGCAGCGTCTGTGGATGGTCGCGAGCAGGCATCATCAAGTTTCGCCGCCAGGGAGACACATGCGCCGGTGAATTGCGAGCGGAGCGCCCCAATTGCCGCCATTACGGATCTCAATGAATGTGCGCCATCCATCCCCTCCATTCCGGGGTCGAGAGGACGGAGGGGGACACAGTCTCCAGCCCACATCGCCGGGCTCCGGGCACACATTCGGTGATCGCAACAACAAGGGCGCCCCGCACTGGCACACTCAGGACCGACCGTGGGTGCAGCCCGTTAGCCCCCGGACCGGGAAACGAGGGTCAGGCACACAACCCACAGCCACGGTGCAGGAGGATCGTAGCACGTCACAGTGTCTCTTCTCCGGCACCATCCAGCAACAAGGACAAGAGTCCAGAGCGAAAAGAATTATCCAGACCTGGAAGACCGGCCACAATCGCGGTCCCACAGCCGATGTTGATCAGGGCCCTCTCGGGTGATTCAAAAATCGAGGTCCCGGCGGCAGCCCGGGAGTAGGCCAGAAATGGGACACGACATAACTTCGTCGCTGAGTAGGTTAGGAAATCCGGGAAAGCACCGCTGGCATCAGGTAACCTTCAGACATCCAGGCACAGGGCGGGGGTGGAGGATAAACGACAGGATAGACGAGCCGCCGGCGGAGGTCGGCGGAGCCGGGAGCTTATGCGGCCATCTTGATTCGCCGCGTAGCTCCTCCTCCTCTTTTCTTTTTTTTTAAACATTTTTGTGGGACTCAGCTGAACCCAAGTCCCAAGATAGCTGCCAAAACTTCCTGGTTAAAGTGTTGGCAGCCAATCAAATTTCAGCACAGGAACTGTCAGATCCTTGGAGGATCAGCGTCCCTATGTATCTAAATTTGTATTTTTTTATATCTCAAAACCTACTGAACGGATTTACAACAATTCACAAAAAGAGCAGCTTTTCTGAACCAACAGCTATCTTTCTGCCAAATATGGTGCAAGTCTGTTCAGTAGCTCAGGCTGTAGTCTGGTCTAAAATCATAAGGGAATTTGCATTGGGAAAATGCGTTTGGGACTCCCCTTTTTTCTCGACCTGCGCTTGACGGATCACCCCAAAACTTTTAAGACAGCAGCTGAAGGGAGCGTCATACTCATTTTGGAAATTTGACAAGGCTTCGTCAAACAGCACCAAAGTTACTGGAAACAAAAAATGCTCTTCCGAAAGAAACAACGTCCTAACTATCACTACCTACTGGTGAACAATAGTAGATATTACTATCTATCTTTCTATCTGTCTATCTAAATATATATAAGGAGCGCCCTCCGGCAGAAGATATTTGCCACAGAAGAAGTTGAAAGGAAGGGCCACAGGTTTGGCCCGCCTCACCTTTGATGTGAACATTTTGAATATGCCAGGCGTTGCCAATAGGGATCTTCCCTAAGCACGTCGTACCGAAGAATTTCATATGGCAAGGAAGAACAAACAACTGTGGTTGCAGAATTCACCAATGTCACCCTGACCATCGGAAGCAGCCGCAAAATGGTACTAAACCTGTGAAGGCTTTTGGAGAGTGTTGGGGTAACACCTGAGAAGTTTGCCAAGAGCAGCATTGGAGAAAAATTGGAAGTTGGATTACCGACAAGAGGCACTGTGAGACTTGAAGTCCGTGGATGAAATGAAACTGCGAAACGGCAAAAAGTTAAGGTGAACAATATGATATCAATGAGACTTGTGTATTTAACATGACAAAAGAATCAAGAAAGTACTTTAAACCTTAACTGAACGAACTTATTTGATGAAACACACAGAATAACGGACTGCCTCTTTAAAAGTAATGAACGTTAGTCCTTCTTCAATGCCCAAGCCACGTTTGAAATAAGCTAACAAACCGTTTTTTTGTTTCTTTAATAACTTTGGCACAGTTCGAGGAATCTGCACAAATCTCTACAAAAAAAACAGTTCACTCACTTCGACTCTTTCATGGACATTTTTATGCTGACTAAACATCAGTTTCCCATGTTTCTTCCCATAGAAAACTTTGCTCTCCGATACAGAAAAAATTACTGAACTGAATAACATCAAATGTGGCATGAAGTTAGAAGTTAACTCAAAGCGTTCTCATTATTGGTGTAAATCCCCTCAGCAGTTTTCGAAGAAATTTACGTTAAAGGAGTTGCTCAGGGTGGTCATGAAGGGGTTAATCTCCTGATAGAGTTGGTGATATCTGACCCATTATATACTACCGGAGTCCCATGGTACCAAAATGTAAAAAATACTTGAGTCGCATTCCCTGAGCGAGGCTTTCTACCGTAGGTTAATGTGGTAAGCAGCACCTGGGCCCGTATTGCATGAACTAATTGGTCAGGAGCAACTGCTAAAAAAAAAGGTTGCGGAGGCCATTACAGTACTCAGGGACTCGAGCTAATTATCTGCAAAAAAGTGTATGAGTGGGCAGGGTAGGGACATCCTAACCCCCAGGCACTTGTGAGGGGGTTCCAAAGGGGAGTAAATACAAAAATAATTCACTCACGTTGCAGTAGTCTTGGAAGGCCCAGCGCCACTCTTCTGTGAAGAACTGGAGTACTCCTGTGGGATCTGCCACTCAAGCTACACACCAGGCTATTGTGGTGCCTTGCAAGCTAGTCAATTGAAGCTTGCACAGTACCATGGAGTGGAGGTTTGAGGGGTTATTACCATGAGAATACAGCGGTACACACAAAAAACCTTTACAAAATTAATAAATGGGGAAGGTAAAAGTCCATGCATGGCAGGCGTGGACCACCTGCGAGAGTTGGGTGGAGACCCAGGTCCTGCAGCCAGCCCGTGCTGCTCACGGCTAAAGGCCATGCTGCACGTAACGACAGGGACCAGCGCCTGGCTCTGCGGCCAGCCTCCACTGCACACTGCTGAAGGCCATGCATAGTGGATGGTGGGCACAGGGCCTGGCTGAGGCCAGTACCATCGGCTCACTTCCGCTGTGCACAACTAAAGGTCATTTGCAGCAAGGTAGGTCGCATGAGGGCTTGGACGCAGGACTTTCCGGCCATTTTAGGTTGCCGGAGTGTTTGGGTCATTCCAATGTTTATCAGGGTTTTGTTCCAGATCATGTGGGTGTAGATGGAGGAGGCCTGACTTCTGGCTTTAAAACTCTGCACTCACTAATGAGTCTATTCCAGGAGGCAGACCTGTCTCTTTATTATATATATGGGTAACATACAGAACACAACTTTATTTATTTTGCCTCAAATGTTCTAAAATGTACTATTTTTCTTATGCATCCTCCAGGTAAGCGTGGAATATAGACCGACATATTTATTCTCATTGGTCTCTGCATTTGGCTATAAAAAACATTTATGGGTTTTCAATATGTTTGGGAACCCCAGAGGGGATAATACAGAAGCAGCGCATGTCAGGTTTTCAGAACTCATGCAGAAATGCCGGCTGATGTCAGGTCAAGTTTTTGCCTTCATTTTATCACTGTCAACACTTTCTATTACAGAAAGACCTGCACAATTTATCAACTTCATAATATTATTGCATTCTGGAAGAGAGGGCCACGGCTAGAATGCAAAAAGGCCAGCATGGTGGGGGTGGCCTAACACTGGGGAAGGGCTGGAGAAAGGCAGTATGACTTGACTGAGAATCGACTCTGAGGGAGAAGATGATGAGAGAGTGGAAAAGGTCTGCAAAGTGATGGACATGGTTGAGTGAAGAATACTTGCCAAATCCAGCGACCATACTGTTCGTTCCAGATCCTGCGTGAGTTTGAGTGCAGCTTACCTGCTCATTGACTGTTGTGTTTTATAGGTCATTTGTAAGACCCACAGATGTGCTATGCAGGTCGGAACTACACAATATGCAGACATTTTTACTTCATTTTCAGACGTTTTAATTGAATGCTTGTGGAGATTCCATATAGTGGCTACAGGGTACATAGCATAGCAACAAAGTACCCTCTCTGCCAAACTTTCTGTCTGCCTACCTGAATTAAAGGTGCGAGGACTGCCAGATTTACGCCAAAGTAGCAAAGATGTTAATCTTCCTCCGACAGCATGGGGAGAAGTGGCCGCCTGAGGTTAGCCATCTGGCCGGCTGCCCTATTTAGAGGGGCCAGTAGGATGATTTTGTTTTTATTTTACTGTCCCGCACCACCAAGTGGCGATGAAGGACAAAAAAAAACAAAAATGCCCCTGTACTCTAGTATAATAAAACTCCCATGGTGTGGTAGTCATTAGTTTTTTTATTTTTCAAAAACAATCTCCCGATTTTGGAGCTTGTTTTTAACAAATGAAACATTTTGGAAATGTTTGACAGCCGGCCTTTATGTTTAACAGAGCCTGTCATCAGACTTTTGATAGGTACCGCCAAAGCGGCGTTCCTTCCAATGTATAGGGATGTCCAACGGGCATCTCTAAATGTGGTGGTCAGAGAAATCTGAGTGTAGTGGATGTAAAGCTTTCCCTCACCATGTATGTCTTTACTCCATCTGGCAAATCCTAAAAAAATGCCTAGAATTTGGGAACTAAGGGACTGAAAGGTTACAAATACCTCCCAGGGATAGAGAAAGTGTCAGTAGATCTGAATGTAAGAAATTATGCTTTCAAACAGATGGGAGAAAGAGATGAAACAAAAAATTAAGACTTTTATAGAGCATAAAGAGTTCGAAGGTACTGATCAATACAAAACTCTGTTACTGACGAAGGCAGTTTCATGTAATTTTTGTAAACATGGCCTCTAGCTGGTATTGCATTATCAGATATGAGGATAAAGAGTAAGAAGGTACTATAAGAAGTGTGGCCTAAAAAAAGAATGGACTGAAACAAAAATCAAGTTGTAGGCTACTACTGATGTGGTTAAGAGCAATAGAGAGTAGAGTGAGGAAAGTATCTTATAATGCATTATAACTAAAATAAATGTCTTTAGGAAGAGCAAAAAGCCATGTAGGAGAAACTGGTTGAAGATGGAGTCAGGGCTGGGAAAAGGAATGTTGTTATTGGCATGCAGTGTGCCATATATAGCGAGCAGACAAAATGTGTAGGAAAGAATAGCTTAGTGGGTTAACTACTTTTAGGCAGCACAAACGAGCCCCCTCTGTCCGACCCCAACACTCATGAAACACACAAGCCTCGCTGTTTGCTTAAAAAAGACCTAAGATATATATCACGTCTTTTAGATCACTACAAATTCTGAGCTCCCTTCTCAGAGAGGAACTAAAGCGGCAGGTGCAAGCCTGGCTACATTATGGGGTAAATGGCGGATTTGGATTGTGCGTAATTACATGTCATTTTGCATAATTTTCCTGAAATTCTGCGTTTTCATGCAAAAGCAAAACATGAATTTCACACACCCCTGGGGACCCTGCTGTCTTGTCATTTGGGAGATATCTGAACTTCAGGACTAGTGGTTTTGCAGGAGCAGAGTTGTTAAAAGGCCTGGGGCAGGACGGAAGAAATACTTGTGTTGCTGTGGAGAATGACAAACAGAAGGTTGGTTAAACAATGAACACACAAATAACCCCATGGTGAGAGTCTCTCACAATGAGGGACTCATCAAAGCTGGGTTTTTGCTCAGTAAGCAACTGAGGTTCAGGAAAAATGTTCGGTCCCAGCTTGGGTTTAGAAATGTTTAAATATACCTACCCGAAGCCCAACAGACAATGCTGATGTTTAACAAATGTAGAATCCGAAAAAACTCCTGTTACATCAAACATTAACATTTTCCAGATTTAGGGGAAGATTTACAATAACTAGCGCATCCCCAGAGATGCGCCAGTAATTGAGCGCCGCGGCTCGCCACCCATGGTGTGACGCATTTACAATGCGGCATACCATGGGGCAAAAACGGCACAGATGCGTGACGCATCTGTGCCGTAAAGGCGGCGCATTGCTGAATTGTGTCGGAAGCGCGACGCAGCTCCAGCAATGCTCTGGGGGGCCCTATCTGTCCAATGCTGCGTCAAGCCTTATGCCTGCTTGAAGCAGGCGCAGGGTTTTGACGCAGCATGGGCCCAAAGTGACTGGATGAAATCTTATAGATTTTACTCAGCCACTTTTAGGAGACGTTGCTGCGCAGGAACGCCCCCCCCCCCGCGCCGGAACGCCTCCTTATGGCGCAGGGCTTTACAACGTGACACATTTCCCAGATGCGTCATGTTGTAAATACCCCGCACCATAGCGCATCTTTTGCGCCGGCACTGCATCACAAAAGTGATGCAACGGCGGCGTAAAAGAGGCGCAAGGGACTTGTAAATCTGCCCCTATGTCTGTTTGAGTGGTACGTACACTCTGTATGCTTCCAGCTACAGGGCAAAGGGCAGAGCAAGGGTACACTTTTCCTATCTCCAGGTGGTCTCATTTACGAGATTTAATAGGTGTGAAGGATCTTTCTAAAAGTGCATGGATTATTTCACAGTCAGCTTCTAATTTGCAAGTCCTCCTTGGAAATACAGTTTTATTACCTACTGGGGTCCTTCCCACACCCAAAGTCTTTGGTGGAGCTTTCTGCAGACCAGCAGTAATTAGGGCGTCCAGCTTTTTAAAACCCGGACATTCCTGAAACATAGAAGTAGGACTAGACTTTTACACTGGGTGACATTCACACAATGACTAAATTGATAGCTCTCAAGAGCATAGAAAACAGACAACGAGGCACTAGGAGATAATTAAATTAAACATTTAAACAGTATACACGATTATCGATTTTCATTTTCTCTCTGCTGAAACGCTGCTAAATAATTCTACACTAGAACACATGAAAACGTGTTTCCTTCTATTCAGTCGATCCTCTCTGAAAAGTGGGGCGCCTGGACACCCTAGCAAAAATATTCCCTGGTGTGTGCTACTGCTACGCCTCTGATGTGTGTGCTTGGCAGAGTACTAGGTGTGTGTGTCTGGGCCTGATGTGTGCTTGGCAGAGAGTGTGTGTGTGTCTGTCCCTGGTGTGTGCTGCACCTGTGTGTATGCTTAGCAGTGTGTGTGTGCTGCATGTCTGATGTGTGTACTTGGCAGAGAGTGTGTGACTGTCCCTGGTGTGTGCTACTCCTCTGATGTGTGTGCTTTGCAGTGTGTATGTGTGTCAGTGTCTGTCTGTCCCCGGTGTGTACGTGGCAGAGAGCGTGTGTCTGTCCCTGGTGTGTGCTGCACCTGTGTGTATGCTTGGCGCTGTGTGTGTGCTGCATGTCTGATGTGTGTACTTGGCAGAGAGTGTGTGACTGTCCCTGGTGTGTGCTACTCCTCTGATGTGTGTGCTTTGCAGTGTGTATGTGTGTCAGTGTCTGTCTGTCCCCGGTGTGTACTTGGCAGAGAGCGTGTGTCTGTCCCTGATGTGTGCTGCACCTGTGTTTATGCTTGGCAGTGTGTGTGTGCTGCATGCCTGATGTGTGACATTCCAACTAAGAGTGACATGGATGATGGGAAACGAGGGACATTGAAACTGAGAGTGACACTTATGATGGGAAGCCAGGGATATTTGAGCTGAGAGTAAGACCAATGATATAACACCAGGGACATTATAGCTGAGCGTGACAATGATGATGAGAAGCCAGGGACATTCCTACTGGTAGTGACACAGCTGATGAGAAGCCAGGGACATTCCACCTGGTAGTGACACCGATGAAAAGAAGCCAGGGGCACTCCAGCTGGAAGTGACTCTGATGAATAGAAGCCAGAGACATTACAAGTGAAAGTGAAACCACTGAAGACACGGGAGGGACATTCCAACTGAGATTAACACAGATGATGGGGAGGCAGGGACATTCCAACTGAGAGTGACACTAATGATGGGAAGCCAGGGACATTCCAAATGAGAGTGACACCATGATGGGCAGCCAGGTACATTCCAAACGAGAGTGACACCGATGATGGGAAGCCAGGGAAATTGGCAGAGAGTGTGTGACTGTCCCTGGTGTGTGCTACTCCTCTGATGTGTGTGCTTTGCAGTGTGTATGTGTGTCAGTGTCTGTCTGTCCCCGGTGTGTACTTCGCAGAGAGCGTGTGTCTGTCCCAGCTGTGTGCTGTGCCTGTGTGTGTGCTTGGCAGTGTGTGTCCCAGGTGTGTGCTGCACCTCTGGTGTGTGTACTTGCAATATAGTATGTGTCTGTCTCTGGTGTGTGCCGTCGTCTGTCTCCAACGCTCTCTCTGTCTTGCTCTTGTCTCTTTTCTCATATATCCTGCCCTTCGCTTCACTAGGTTTCCTACTTCTGTTCCACTTCATTTTTCATTGACCACAATTGTCTTCTGTGCCACAAAATTCATATTCCCCCACTGTTTCCCACTGCTCCTTAACTGTTAGTCCATGTGATCACCAATCTGCAATAAGCAGTAAAGCCTACATGCTCCCATCAGGCCCCTGCAGTGAGTACGGAGAAGTATAGAAGCAGGCCACCAGTCACAAAAGCAAGACCCACGCAGACCTGCCTGCTGGAACCATAGATAACCTTTATTAACCTTCCTGCTTCCTCAAATTTGCTTGAAAATGCACCATTTTCCCACTATTTTTTCAAAATGTTCTCGGGGGGAAATCCCCCCGAACCCTCCTTGGGGGGGGTTCGGGCTCGCTCGCTATGGTGCAGTATGATTAGCATTTTACGCCGCACCACTTTGAAATGTCACCAGCCGCCACTGCCTATGATGTGCAGAGGTAGGGCATAGGGCACTTTTTTATTTTATTTACTCAGCACCTAATTCCCTTCCATGGTCCACTTGTAACACAAAAGGTGTTAAAGATGTGCCAATGCGAGCCATTTCACATGTACTAATGTAACCCCTTTTTAGGGCGAGCAGACCTAAAAGCAGGCGGAGCCTGCTTTGTCTGCGAAGACAACTGTTGTTGGCGTGTTAGAAGGAATCTGAGACGGAGCTCACGCACGAGCGTCGCTGTCTCAGATTCCTCCTCGGGGCCGCGCACAGCACCACACACGCATGCGCATACACAGAGACACACAAGCGCCCATGCACGCACCCATACACGCACCCATACATACAGAGAACCCACCCCCGCCATCGCATACACACACGCGCGCAGACACACACACACTGCATACACACACGCTCCCGCCCCCTTCACGGCGCTGTGCCCATCTCCTGCCTCGCAAGCACCACACACGCATGCGCATTCACAGAGACACACAAGCGCCCATGCACGCACCCATACATACAGAGAACACATCCCCGCCGTCGCACACAAACACACTGCATACACACACGCATACACAGAGACACACACACAAGCACGCACGCACCCATACATACAGAGAACACACCCCCGCCGTCGCATACACGCATGCGCACCAAGACCCCCGCCGCCCCACTCACCAGGTTCTTTGTTCGTGTCCCTCGGCAGCCATCCGGTCATTCTGGGCAACAGGCGGGTGCCGCGCTGAGACACAGTCACGCAAATCTTCCGGCGGGCACTGGAGCGCGGGGTAGACTCCCGTCTGCTTCCTGTATTTCTCTGGCCCCGCCCCCGTCCCAACACAGATTGCCTGGCTTCCTGTTGAAGCCGGGCTGCGGCGTTTCATTATTTTTCTTCTCAACGGCAAAAATATTAATCTTCACTGGCTGACTCCATTGCAGGAGTTGTAATCTTGGCTCGCTTTAAATTAATTGGAATATAATCGTTTTTAAACGAACAAATTGAATAAAGCCTTCACTTAGGTGTGGGCGGAAAATCCGTTTCGCTCGCGGATTTTGCGGATTTTCGGGAAATTCGCAATCCGCGAGATTCACGAATCTCCCGCAAAATCCGCAAATCCGCGAGCAGCGGATTTTGCTCGCACTGCTCGCACTGTTCGCGTGAGTTCGCGGCTTCCCAGTACAACTTCGCGCCCCGCGAATAAGTGCAAAATTGCAGAAATACGATCTAATCAAAACTGAAACTACTTACCAGGTTCAAAAGTTCAGGCTCATCATTAGTAGCCATTTCCTGTAGTGCTTGCTGAGGGGCCCCTCCAGAGTTCAGTTGCCAGTTGCAACTATTATGTGACCCTGCTCTGAACCTCAGAATAGTTACACATATGCCACAAAGGTCCTGAATTACAGCTAAGGGAGACAAGCAGGAGCCAGGCTGGCAGTTCAAATCCATTAATCAGCCCCTAATTCATTATTGTCAGTTGGGGCAGGGCAGGTGTTGTAACTAATTTTGCAACAATGAAAGCACTTAGCAAGTGCAAAAGTTCACTAATCAGGAAGCACTAAGGAAGCAGGTGCCAGCTAAAAAAATATTCTGTGACACATTAATCAGCCCCAAATTAATTCAGGTCACTTGAGGCAGGGAAGGTGTGCTTGCGTTGCCACAATAATGTACACTGACTGGACAACCAGAGGGTGCTGTGATGAAACAGAGGGTGGCATGGGTGGGCCAGAGGGTGGCATGAGTAGTCAGAGAGTGGCAGTGGTGACAGAGAGTGGCAGCGATGAAGAAGAGTGTCCCAAACAGGCTGGACACGTAGAAACAACAAGTTCGCGAAACTTGCGACCCGACAGGTAAGTTCGCAATTTGCGACATTGTACAAAACCCTCGCGAACTGGCAGAAACCCGCGCAAACACAAAAAAAAAAAAATCCGCAAATTCGCGAGAATTCGCGGATTTTGCGGATTGCGAGTTCGCAAATCTGCAAAATTCGCGAACGCGAGATTCGCAAAATTCGCCCATGCTTACCTTCACTGGACATACGCTCTCATCGTACGAGAAGGCACAGATTACGTGAAGAAATTGCCATAATTGGATATTCCTTGTTTTTTCTTCTTTTCCTCACTGCTGTCTTTAAACGGAAACCCGAGGGAGCCAGGCTCTGCTTGGGAATTGCCGCATCGGATGTTTTCTTTTCAGTTGAAAAGTGGTGGACTTTTGTGCAAGACTGCATTGCCTCAGATCCTAATTCGTCCACTTGAACAAACCGTGTGATCCTGTGCAAACTATGATCGCTTTCTTTAACCTTGTAGAATTCGGAGAGCTTAGTGCTCCAGATATCTAAGTTGAATAATAAACTCGGCTGTGTCAACTTGCACAAAGCGCTCCGAAGTAGTTGACACAGGGTGCGCTGGCGCATTATTGAAGGTACACACACTCAAATGCAGAAGGCATGTTAATGTGTCATGCACCTCTTTCAAGCGTGCGCTGTGCTGCGGAGCAGCTGAACTGTAAGCACATATTTATAAAATCACAATGTTGTTGGTTTGCAAACCAAGCTTGTAGCTTCTTGCCATTGTCGGGTACTGTTTGGAGAAGAGAAGAGATGTCCGTTGCTTTAGCGCTGGCTGTTGATGGGACGAACCTTGGCTAATTGGTCGTGTTTTAGTTAGCGGCTGTAGTGTCAAAGCACTGCCAGTAAGCAACATTACCATTTCGCAGCCCACTAGCCATACTTTCATCAACCACTGGAAGATGAAAGGCTGCGCTGGAGCGTAGACGCAGCGACATGTAGATCGCATGCAGAATGCAGCAGCAGGTGCAGTAGCCCACTGAGCTTTAGTGGCTGGGGATCAAAGCGCAGATAGTTCTTGTGACACTTTCACGCACTATGCCCTCATCAATGCAAGGGGATGTTTGTTTACAGCGGAGATTTCCTCTCCTGGCACCCTGCTCTGGGCACGGTAAACACAGCAGGGTAGTGTTACCAGACACAAAAGGTACTATCGCCTCTTTGAAAGGAGAACAGCTTTAATAAAGATTATATAAATATGCCGCTAAAAGGAGCTTCCTCTGCTGCAAGCCTCACAAGTAGGTTCGATTTTGTTTCTCACGACAAACAAAAGTAGTGCATGAATTGTGCTCCCGTGGGCGCTGCTCGTGCCAGGACTGACGTTGTAATGGCCCGTTCTTTCATTTTATTAATTTTGACCCTCTATAGCGCCTGCGCAAACCAGACTACTTCTAAGTTCTTATATGCAAAATTCATCTTAAAAAATAACGTGGATGCATTTTTACCGACCTCACTATGATGAAGAGCTGAGTTGCACCTACTAATTCACATATCTCCGGAGGCAGAGCGCACAAACGGCTGTTTCCCTATGTCACCTCTTCAATGCACTCAAACGGAGAGCAGAAACGTGGCGCCCAGAGGCCTAACTTCTATTTGTACAGCAGGTGCAGTGGCACCGGTCACAGAACCCTGGGGCCATTTAACCCTGATAATTGGTGCTATTTTCCTTGCACCAGGCCCAATGATATCCATGCTACACTACCGGCTCCTCCTTTGACCCCGCCCATCCCCCCTCCCATCTCCACAGGGCTTCCATCCCTGCTGGGGGCTGCGCTGTCAAGCAAGCTCCTTGCTCCTCGGCTTTCCATTTCTAGCTGACAGCCCTGCAAGGGGCAGAGAAAGAGGCGCTGCTGACAGCAAAGTGTGGGTTTTAAAAAGCATCCTGAATGAGGGGCTTCCTAAGCGCCCCCTAGCCCCCACCGCCTTCAACCCCACCCGTGGTCTGACGGGTCATTGCATGACCTGCATTTATATAATCTGTTTTACATCACTGCACACCCGGACCTCCTGTGCGTTGGGTCACTTTAAATAACTTGTATTCAGGGAACACAAACAGCAGCTCCTGAACCCTACATGCAGCTCTGATCAGAGTAATATGTCCTTTCTGCGTTATGAAGCTTTGTCTGCAGAAGTCAGAAGTTTTAAACCTTTCTCAGGAACGACAGCTAACAATGGGCACTGATTGCTGCTGATGAATCGAAGTGCGGGGGTGACGCAGGCCCGAGTATCTTGATGCGATCTTCATTGGAAACCGTTCACATGCCTACATTTTCTGAGATGTGTGCAACACGGCACGGAATGCTGTAGCGCTGCGCTGGTGTGAACTGCAAATACTGCGCAGCTCTGAGTTTACCCCGTGTTACTTGCTGACGTCACTGGTGATGGTTTCGCGAAAAATGTCACTTTTGTGTAATGCTTAAGAGGATTTATCATTGTGTAATGGCAAATAAGTGTGTGCACACCCTCCAGGACCACTCTTTACACACGCACACACCCACCCGAGGCTAAATCAGCAATATGCGTCCCTTTCAAGGAAGTTTCACGCATTGGCCATGGAACAATGTTACTATTTACCCTCTGTTCCTTGGTTGCGCCTATTTTCATTTGGCGCCGGGATTTCACGCAAAGGCAGGTGCGCACATTTGCGTCACTTAGTGGCTCGTGCCTTGTGTGGAATCCTGGTGGTGCTTGTTTTTATGGCGAATATAGCAGACGAGTCCAGTGAGCACGTCCGGAAATTTCAAATGAGGCAACGTCCGCTTGCAAAGTGAACAAGCATTTGCAATGCAATAGGTCTCACAGATGTGAGCGTTTGAGCTATTGGCATTGTAAATGGCAATGCCTTTTATTTATGTTTTGGTTTTTAAAACATAAATGAAAGGCATTGTCATTTACAAAGCCAATAGCTTAAACTCTCGCAAATGCGAGACCTATTGCATTGCAAATGCTTGTTCAGATTACCAACAGTATTGGTGATCACATATGATGGACGACTGCATTGTAATTACAGACATGACCGGAATGGCAGGCGCAGTGAATTCTCACTGTGTATCAGGAACTCTAGGAGGCACCAGGCACCTATAGACGTACTCCAGCATAAACATTAGTGGTATAGGAGTAAGACACCCGGTGCCAATATGAGATATCACCCAGGGCAAATCTGCCCCATGTATCAAGAAAATAGTAACTCAATGTAGAGGGGCCGTCATCAAACTACGGTGGGGAAGATATATTCTGAGCCGCAGTCCTCTCTCATGAGGGTGGTGCTGCTATGCACTCAGTCGTATTCATTTGTCCACCTTTGAAAGGATGAGAGCAGAGGTAACACCTCCCGGGAGCCTCGCACGTGACTCCAGCATTTTACTCATATACCTTCTACAGCACGTGCACTGACCCGTTCCGCAATCTCACTGGCACGTGCAAATCTCTCATCCGGTGACGATGAGGTCATGTTTCATTATGTTTGGGAGAAGCCGAATGTTATGTTTCTCAGCGATGGATTTCAGGTTTTTCCAGATTTCAGTTTCCGTCAAGTCTGTGCAGGTAGCGGCGCCCTGCAGCTAATTAAGATGCCTTTTGGGCCCAGCTCCGAAAATAACGCTTTCTGTTTCGAGCTTTTAATAACTGGAAATAATCAAGGGGTGCTTTAAATAAAGGTTGTTGCAGTGGGGTTGCTTCTTTATGGCCGAATGGGTCTAATGTGAGGGAAAGCAGGACGCCTTAAACATACCCTTGAGATTTCTGGTCTGTCCCAAGTGGAGATCTATTTACCCAAGAGCACGTAGAACACGCTGCAATTGTGTTACTATGCAGGCGTTTAAAATGTTTTTGCATTTAGGGCCGAATTACGTGTCTGGCAGTCCGAGGGCCGCCTGACTCGCAGGGGCGCAGTGGTGGTGGTTCACCCACCGACGCACTGGTGGTCTGACGGCCATATGCACCCACCACGCATGTTATGAGTTTCAGGACTTTCAGTGGTGTAATGGCAGTCTTTACTCCATGAAAGGACAGAGGGTCCTGAAATAAAGGGGGTCCTACAGGGCTAGGGTGACCAGATTCTCAACAAGCATTTACAATGCAACGATCTCGCCTTTGCAAAAGTTAGAGCTATTGGCATTGTAAATGATAAACTTTTTATTTATGTGTTAGTTTTGAAAAGAGATAAATAAATGGCATTGTCATTTACAATGCCAATAGCTTAATCTCTCGCAAATGCAAGACCTATTGCATTTTCAATGCACTAGGTCGCGTATTTAAGCTATTGGCATTGTAAATGACAATGCCTTTCATTTATACGTTTAAATAAAAGGTTTGTTATTTACAATGCCAGTAGCTCAAAGTTTTGCAAATGCGAGACCTATTGCATTGTAAATGCTTGTTATACAGATTGAAATTAAACTGTTCCTTGCTGATAATTTAATAGCTTCTGGTTTAATTCTTTAATTAGACATGTTGTGCTGATAAGAATTATAGTAATAAGACCTGATTAGGAGCTGGGCGAAACTCAGGTGGAAAGGGGGCATATTTATCCCTCATTAATACCACTGCCCCAGAGTGAGGTATTTACCAGGTGTGACAATTACCTTTTTTATTAATGTGTGCCTAGGGAATGAGGCATAACATGTTGATGTACTATTTATTTGGGGTGATTGTAATTTAGGGAAGCTCAATTACGCAAAATTACTGAAAAATTATGCGTAATTACATGCGAAGCATATCGCCCTAAAGAAATTTCGGGAACGATCTTCACGAGTATGAATTCAGCGTAAAATTTTATTTTTAGGTGATTTCCAGTTGCTCGCATTCAAATTACTGTCGCTCGCATTAAGATTTGCAGGTTTGCGCTAAAAAATTGACCTGAACTGTTCACTCAAGTAAAAAATGTACTAGAAATGCCCCCCCAAACAATTCTCTGAATGGTTCATCTCGGATTAAAATTTTCCCGGAAAATACACGATATGGAGTAGTGGCGTAATCTTGGTAATTTTGCATAATTTTGTCATGCAAAATTACACCGATTACTCCAGTGTAATAAAATTTTTGCCTAGGCCTACTATTTATCACACTAAAATCTGCATGTTTTGCCTCTTTTACAGGATTTTTACTCCAGATATGCATCACCAGGGTCTTCCTGGAGTAATGCATCAAGGGGAAACAGTCAGGGGGATTTCCTTATCAAACAACCCATAAGTACTATAACTGTCAAAGTTCATGTTAGTTTACGAATTGGCACTTACCGCCTGATTCGTAATTAGGCCCTAAGAGGACATTTAGAACTCACCATTAAATACCCTAGTAATGGCTGATAGGAACATGATAAAGAAACATTACTACACATCATTATTACCATAGTGAGAAAAGAGGATTAGCCACACATAGTAATGAGGTTAGGGCCGTTTCCTGGTGTTTTGCCACCCGAGGCAACAATTAAGAAATGCCGCCACTCCCTTTTACTACCATCACTCTCTCCCCCTGTCATCAAGGCTAGAAGAATTAATTGACAGGTGAGACTCGTGGGTGCCAAGGAACATCACTCCGGTTCTATGCATGTTGATAAGCAGGTGACATAGCCCAGATATGTACCGAATTTACGTACAATAACTGGAATGCACTTTATTTTATTGATTGGGCAATCACTGAACTACAAATACAGGGGCCTATGACGTGGGTGCGTGATCGTGCTGGGCACAGATGTGTGTTTGTTTTTAGGTGAATTTATTGTGACTTTTAAGCTGGGGACCAGGTTGGAGTCTGGAGGGAGGCTCAATCATCCTGTGATTCTGGGCAAATCACTTAATCTCCCCGTGTCTACAAAAGAACAAAAATGAATGTGTCCGTCTGTGATTCTGTAATGCAACTGGTGCTCCTGTGACCTTCCAGTCGAGTTTGCGGTATATAAACTACTAAAAAAAAATACAAACATTTCTCAGAGGATGTGCAGCAAGCAGCATAACTAGAATGCCAGGCAGTCACCTCCAGCTGAACGCACGCCTTCATGACACCATCCCAGATCTTATCTATCGTTTTAGTATTTACTATACATGAATCTCTCCTGCACAGTCAGCATGCACAATGCCATCGTTCACTGGGCCTAGCCAAAGACTGTAAAAAGATAAAAAAGCCAATTTTACTGATGTGTAACGCATTTCATTTCTAGTGTGCACTAACGTCTCATAATCTTCCACTAATTCATGTTTGTTCTTCTGACAACGTTTCCCATTGCAGCATCAGGCAAAGTAGCCTGTTGGTTAATGTAAAACTTGTCTTTGCTCCCGAATTTGAAGGAAACGCTTCAGTCGGTGTGACCTAGTCTGAAATCTAGCCCATAGGACTCTCAGATGACAGATAGCCTACATGCTCCGAAAGGAAGGGTTTATCTTGGAATACGAAACCTCGCCACCTGTAAGCGCTGTACAAAATTTTCTTAAAGCATGACAAAATCTTGCCATTGTACACAAAAAACACAGCACATAACTATACTACTCAGAAAATCAATAAGTACATCTACATTGGGCTTTCAATAGTTATCAAACCTCGCGTCTTTTCTCGCTCATGAGCACGACTTTTAGTACATTTCTTCTCTGCATATAATAAAAGAGAAAACGTATTTTTAAAAGGCGCACAAACGACTGTGCAGCATTTTGGTGCCTGTGTTATGTTTTTCAGAAGCGCTTTCTCTAACGAGTACAAGCTACACGTGTGGTTGGTTAAAAATGAACCAGCCTTGTGAAATGCTGGGTAGGGTCAGCACAAAATCAGGTTTTTTGCCGCCCTCTGCCTTTTGCCGCCCTAGGCGGCTGCCTAGTCCTGCCTAACGGTAGAAACGGCCCCAGTTACCGCCAGTATATAGCACACTGCAACAATTCTGTTTATCAGCAGTATTTACCCTATGAGGAATCACTGCTAATAACAGCTCTGAGGTCTTATGTTATTACTAGCAATTGTGTATGGAGTATAACCAGATTACATGAACTTTTTACAATGACCACTGGTTCTAATAATTAACTCACAAATGCAGTTAGAGGAATTATATTTACAAGGCCATTTGTTAATTTTAAAGAAAGTAGGTTCATCGTGTTTATGTTATGTTACGTGAGTATTTATATAGCACACGTAAACCAACAAGTCTCTCGGCGAAGGGAGTCTGAATGGGGAAGAGTTAGGCGAGTAGCATCTAATTGTAGGCCAAAGTGAACAACCAGGTCTTAGTTGTATCCTGAACCGTAGGTAATCAACCTCAAGCCTGAGGAAGGTAGGAAGTGTGTTCCAGAGCTTCGGGCCCAGAAAAGAGAACCGGGTCCCACCAATGTGTTTTCGTCTGATTCTGGGCACCATCAGAAAGTTCTGATGCATAGATCTCAGAGTGCTTACTGATTAGCGAGGCAGTGAATCTAGGGCCAGTTTCTTGGGTAGCTTTAAAAAGAAAACAGCCAGTTTTAAACATAGCTCGCTGCTCCACTGGGAGCCAGTGGAGATCTTTAAACAAGGGGGCAGCGTCTGTCCTTAAGGTAGATGATTCTCGCTGCTTGATTCCGGATCATTTGAAGTCGATGTTTCTGGTATTGTGGGAGGCCTAAGTAAGGTATACAACGGTTAGCACGCATTTTTTACAACGCGGTGCTGTTACCACGCTACTTTTACCACGCAAGTCGTTACAACGACTTGCGCTTCCCTAGAGTCCACGGGGACTGGAGTTGGAATAGTAAATTAAAAAATTTACTATCCAGCGCCCCTCCACGCAAGTCGTTGTAACGACTTGCGTGGTAAAAGTAGCGTTGTAATGGTACGCGTTGTAAAAGTACGCGTGGTACCGTCATACATCCCTAAGTAAAGGGCGTTACCGTAGTCAATTTTCGATATAATAAGGACGATTGCAATTTGGGGACTGGCCTCTTTACTAAAAAAGCTTCTGATCTTACGCAATTTGGGGAGTTGTACAAAGCAAGCAGATGTAACTGAGCCAATTTAGGCGCTCATAGGGAGATCTGAGTCATTTTGAGGGCCCAGACTCTTTATCACTGGTGTAGGAGTAGGTGCCACCCCTAACTCAGGGGGCCAGTAGGAGGGAGTCCAATGAGCTAGTTTATTACTGGGAATAATTATCTCAGTCTTTTCAGAGTTTATCTTTAATTGGTTGTTGTTCATCCAAGTTTTTACATGCATCATTGATCTCCTGACGTAGTCTTTAGATTCGGAGGAGTTCTCCTAGTCAAAGATTAGCTGCATATTGTCAGCATAATTGAAGATCTTTACCCCCTTCTGCCAAAGACTAGAAATCAGGGGGCCTATGTATATGTTGAAAAGAATCGGCGAGAGATTAGAGCCCTGTGGGACACCACAACTCATTGCTACAGTTTTAGATTTTAAAGGTCAGAGCCACACCGACTGTTTACAGTCTGCTAAAAAGGATATGAAACAGTCAAGTGTCAAAACCCCCAGACCTGATGCAGCAATGCGGCCCAACAAAATGTTGTGGTTCACGGTATCAAATGCCGCAGACAGGTCAAGGAGGATCAAAGCCTGAGTGCAATCACTGTCAGCCTGTCATTTAAGGTCATCCATAACAGATAGAATCACAGATTCAGTGGAGTGCGCTGGACAAAAGCCTGCCTGATGGGTGTCCAAGAACTTGGTGGCTTCCAAGAAGGAACTCAGACAGGTGGCTACGAGAGTCTCCAGCAATTTGGATATGGGTTTGTAATTCTCCAATTTTTGGGGATCCAATCCCTGCTTTTTTTTTAAGTGGGGTGACCACTGTCTCTTTGAAAGCTGGTGGTACAGTGCCATGGGGTTTTCAAAATTCTAAAAAATACTTGGCTCCGGAGTCTGAATACGACAATGTTCTTTTCAGAATATCTTTACAAGATACGCATACAGGGCTCCTCCTCAGCTTACACCTCCTCTATTACTCCTTGTTCCCTGAAGCCTTTCTAAAGTTCAGGGGGGCCCTGGAAATTGCATTCTTGGCAGGCATTTGGGCATTCTCAGGGTTGACCGTCTAGGGAGTTAATAGTTCCTGAGTATTCAATGACCTGGAAACCAATTCTTCTGTTACCTTCAATTTCCTCACCTTTACATGAGCTCAGGTAGCCGCCAGACAACATCAATACTTTTTAAAAAACTGATTATATACATAATTAAAATAAATATGCCTCCAAGGCAGTTGCTGACCTTGATAAGGGGTGGTGTCAATGTGTATTTAATATAGTTTACACCCAGACACAAATCCTAAACAAAGAAGTGGGGTGACTAACCTAGGTAGGCAGTATGCAAGTGACATTACGAAGCGCAACATCACGGTGCATGACATCATGGCGCATGACATCACACATGTCATCACAGGAATTGACATCATAGAAAGTGGCATCACAAGCCACGACTTTACAGGAAGTGGCATCACAAGAAGTGACATCAGATCTAAAGCCCTCACATATATTTTTAACAGGTCTACAATGTGTATGTTTGAGTGCATTGTGAGGATAATAGCACAGTGAGCTATGGATGATGATGTGTGACTTCTACACCTTGCAATCCCCCAGTTTTATGTAACACATCCTGTACATTAATTTACAAACGTATATAATTTATTGTACATGTAAAATGCACGTGTTGATATAAAGCGCTCTAATAAAGCGCTCTGACACCCTGCATTGGAATGAGTTGGGCTATACAAGAACAAATAGTGGTACTTAAATTATTTCAACGCCTCCTCAGGGGAAGTAAGCTCTATATAAATGCAATTTGCTTTGTGTAAATACTGGGAAAGACCAACACATCACCTATTCTTACAGTGCATGCATATCTCCTAAACAGGGACTGATCAAAGTGAAAAGCTGCCTCTCATAAGTATGTGTGAAGTGCTAACAAGGTGTGGGCCTTTGTTTCCCCTCTGCTTCATTTTCATTAGGTGTGAGGCTCCTAACTGCTCTCAGCCAAGAGCCTCAAAGAAAAGTAGGCCTGATGATCCCTCAAATTTGAACTTTGTTATAGACCCAGCAAGAGTCTTAAATAAGAAAGCCCCGTCTCTGCCTGAAAGTTGTTGCAGATGGAAAGCAGAGAAAAGTGCAAGTGGTGCTGAAAGTGTCCCGGTGTTTGGAAATTACACCGGGACCAGTTCAGCACAATATTCAGTGTGGTCCAAATTCTCGGCAGGGTGGACGGCGTTCACCCTGTGAAAAACGTGGGTGGACAGGGTCCACCCACATGGTCCCCAACCCCCCCTGCCCTGGTTTACCACTTAGATGAAGAAACTACGGTGGCCATCTTAGCCACATGGAAGATCACCGGTACACTCGTGGGATTGATTCCTCAAAGCAGTGTTTTTGCTGCATTTAAAAAAAGATGTAGGAATAAAAATAAACACCCCATGAATATTTGATGGCAGACGGCAAAATACATGTGCTGAACCAATTCCCAGACTTCGCCTTGAGTGAGGAAAGATGCGTGGCTGACCTGTTCTCTAAGCAAGTATCCAATCAGAACCTTTCTTTCATTCCAGAGAAGGCAGATTGGGCACAGATCAGGCAACGTAATACTTTATTTCCTGCTTTAATTGTCTCCCCGAGGAACTCATTAGCGTGCGGTAATATTTTGCCTGGGAAAGCTGTAGTTCTGTTTGCTGGTGCAGTCTCGCTCGTCAAATCCGCTTTCCTGAACATTCTCTTCCAGGCACGGCTGCCTGCATCGTGCAAAAAATCATTAGATTTTGCCAGCTCGACTTTCTCCTTATAATCAGGGCTTTACTTGTAAAATAGTATGTGCCGAGTGTAAAGTAGCGGGCCCTTTAGTGTTTAGGGTCCTAGGCAGGGCTTTAAGTGGGGTTAAAAAACTAGGGGTCTCTCAAAGGGATGTGTCCAATGTAATTTAGGGTGTGGCTTAAAAATACATAAGCTAAAAATCTGTGCTTAGCATAGTGTGTTGCCCAACTTGTTTTTTTGCTATTTCTGTCATTGCATCCCGATATATCATACAAGTATCATCGTAACTACAAGTATGTACTATTGTCTTTGTCAATGGTAGTTAGTGTTATAGGATAAATAAGCAGCAACTTTGGCTTGTATATTGAATTGAAAAAGCTTCCACTTAAAGTCCTGGTGAGACCACGACAATGTTGCTGTGAAGAGAAGAGAAATCAAGAGAGAAAATGACTCTAAAGGATTTCCCACCCCCTGGAACACTCACCTGGCATGCCGTAACTTCATGCCGTAACTTCTCCACTTGCGAGAAGTGAGCAGTGTGAGCACGCGTACATCGATGTGCCTGCTGTCACTGCAGTCCCAAAAGAAATGACCGCCTGAGCCAGGGCACAAAACAGATCCTGATAGAGGCCTGTATCGTGGCCCTATTTAAAAAACTGCTCAGCGCCGCTGAGGCCCGGCCTACTTAAAGCCCTGTCCCTGGACCCACATACAGTGCTATGAATGACACGGACACATCATGGAAGTAACTGGGACCAGCCACGTGAGCACGTGCGCCCAAGCTGTTTTATTGGCAGGGTCACCTGACTGGTGATGCCTGTGTTAGAGGGGAGTGGGGTGGATGGGTCAGCCCTCAAAAGAGTAGCTGGTAAATATGTATATACTGAACACTAGAAAGTGTCCAGCAGGACACTACATTCCTCCCAAAATGTATTGAAAAACAAAAACACCACAAGTCCAACCTGTTGGACTAAAACAAAAACAGAAATGAACACAACAGGGTCCATCAGCTTCTAAAGTCAAACAGCAGGATAGTAGTGGACATGTGGGCTGATGACAACTGCAGCAGGACATCTCCGCTTGCATTTATAATTTAACCTGGGACGTTCAGGACACGAACGCTGGATGGGAGACGCCAGCAGCATTCTGGCAGCACTGGGTGGAAGCATGTCCTTGGTTTGAAGCTGTTTCACTCTGCTGATGATGAGGACGATTTGTGGTAGGTCTCAATAGTTCAAAAACAGGGTGAGCCAGGAGCATGGTCGGAGTCCATTTTGAAGGTTCATGATGGTGTTGCTTGATCCACTGAAGACAGTCTTGGCATGCTGTGACTTGTTGGAGTGTCTGTAAGACGGCCTAGCTACCTTCCTGAAATCTGCCGGTGGGGCAATATCAAGTCTACCTCTCGCGCTTGGGGGGCTTTGGTTGGGTTGGCAAGGGACGGCTTGTGGGATGTGCTGGTGCTGCATGTGTGCCTACGTCGAGGCAGCTGCAAGACCGCCGAAAAGCAGCTGCCTAGTCGACCACGCAACCTCAGGGGTAGATGGATCCTGGTCAACACGTGCTCTCGCTACCAGGATCCAGATACAATCCAGGTGAGCAGGTACTCATAGGTTCTTCAGATCGTCACTTGTTTTTCTTGTCAGTAGGTATGGCAATGGTGTAGTACTCCATTCCAATTGTTCGATACTCCAGGGGTGGTAGCGTTGACGCACTCGACCTGGGCTTGCCTGATTGGGTTGTGTGCTCCGTGGTGTACCTGGATGACAGATGGTATAGACTTGCAGTGAGCAGATGACTGGAGGGACTTCGTGGCCACTTAACTTGTTATATTGATGGTGCGGTTCTTCTTCGCCTTTGGCATGTTCAGTTGCTAGCATAATACCATCTGTCTCAAGAAACCGACGATTGAGAATGGATGGTCGCACTGGGAAACATGGGATAGAGTTGTGGTTCGCACTTGCTGGTGGCTTACATTTAGTTTTCCCACTGAAGCTATCGCCAGGGACGTTGCTCCGCATTGGTGGCTGGCTTGTGTCTTTGGGTGCACTCTCCAGTAGTGGCACAAGTCCTCCATCTCTTTAACACCCTGTGATCTTGTGCTCATCTGCGGTCGTCCGGTCTTTCAGTGTGACAGGTCTGGTCACACGCACTTCTCCAGTGTGGCAGGTCTGGTAACACACTTATCTTTCTTCCACGGTTCTTGCTCGTGATGTGGCATCCTACAACGTGTCGCACGTGTTTTCTTTACCTTGTGCGAGGTGGGGTCAGGCCACGTTTTGTCAGTTCTCCTCACTGGAACCTTCTGCCAGCTGTAAAGATTAACCACAATGCACCAAAGCTCATTCGATCACTATATCTATGATCCAGTTTGTGAAACAATACACACTTCTCAATTGCAGCAGTTGTAGGAACAGTTCCCTTGTAATAGGTTTCCAATGAGTCCTTAAGCTGTAGTCCCAAGTACAGAGCTTAAAAAAAAATGTGTTTCAGCCACACTCCAAAATCAGGTAATTTCCTTTTATTTTCAAGACAAGCGAAGACACGGCAGCAGCCGACGCGCGTTTCGCCCGCAGGGCTTTTTCAGGGCTGCCAAGGGATACATATGTAACAACTATTGTAGATGTTCCTTTCCAAACAATGTTTACTGTTCATACATATGTCTTTCCGTTAGCCCTCAACATGCATAATGTTAAAACAAGAGGCTTACTTACATTGTCAGCATGTTCAATCCAAATGTTAGTAACTTTGTGTGATGGTATCAATGTCCAGAGGTAAGAATTATTACGTAAAATCAGAATCTATAGCAAAAGGTTGAATACATACTGAGAGGTGAGCCAGACATGCGATTCCTAAGAATGAATTAGAGCGAGTGGGAAAGATACCTTATATAACTAACAAGCACTGGCGTTGCCAATAGGTTTCGCATTTGGAAAGTTGGAGCTATTGGTTTTGTAAATGACATTTTATATTTATATATTGTTATTGACAATGCCAATAACGATATATAAATATAAAATGTAATTTACAAAACCAATAGCCCCAACTTTCCAAATGCGAAACCTATTGGCAACGCCAGTGCTTGTTAATGCTTGTTTCAGTTGTTTCAGCTCTCTCCAAGAGTGCATGTTGTCTCCCTTCCTCCGCCTAGCGCTATGTTCCTCTCTCCCATATATGCCTTTACCGAGGGCAATGTACGCACGAAGGTCTGTAAATGTACAAAAATGAAACACTATCAGTTTTGAAAATGTCTCCCCTACTGTGATTCGTGTGCCAAGGATGTCTCAGTGTTACATAAACAGCCCCTCTCTGCTAACCCTTCACAGACTGCGGTGCCCCCCTGGGTCCACCTCCATGTAATGAAGAAATACCCTCCCCCTCTTTCAAATGAGCCAGGGTAAGGCTGTAAGCCGGTCACTTTAGGCTGCAGAAGTAGCACTACCAGAAGCCCCCCGCCACACACGAGAGCACCCTGGTATTCTCACAGCGGGATGTTATTTGTCACAGAGAACACGGCTCCATGCTGGTGCCGCTCGGATAACAATCCGCAGTGACAGCACTAAAAGCGTTGTGTGTGTTTGTGCTGGGAGGCGGCGGGCTGGGGGCGGGAGGAGTGTTTCACCAGTGGATGGCTGGGGAAGCTTTAGTAAGCACAGTAAATGGGAGGCATCTCGCAGAGAGCGCACACCAGCCATCTCAAAATGAAGACACGACCAGGAGGAAGCAGCTTTAATGAAACTTTAAACTGGCAGCAGCAAATGCGTCTCAAAGCACACTAAACACGCTGCATTCTAAACAAATAATTAAAAAAAACATATTGCCAACCGATGAAATAAAGGAAGCAAAAAAAAAAGATGCCTAGCTCAAGGTAGATCATTCTGTTTCCCACGCAGACCTCTATGCCAGCAATCCCACCACTTTATTACCAGTGGACACTTGTAGGAGATTGCAGAGTTAGGGCCAACTTGAATTGTTGGCCATTTAAGGGCGCGCGCTGTGTGGTGCATGATAATACCGACGCTCAGATTGCAGTTCTGAGTACATAGCACTTAAAGGCTCTTGGCAGTTTTTCACAAATTAGATGTAAACACAAAAGACATTTGAGTCATTCAGTAATTAATCCGTTGACCAGGCACCAGCTACAGCCATCCTGCAGTCACAGCCTTTACCACAGCTCAGGAGCTTCGAATAACCAGAATCAGTTTACGTTCAGACCCCAAAGCACTGCATCATCTCCCACCAAGCCAAGCCTCATCTTAAGCAGCGAAGCACCAACCAGACCCTCTCAGGACTGAATTGGCCAAAGTCGAGACTGTTCCCCCCGAAACCAGATAGGCCCCCTTCGGACGAATTGGGATGCCTACAGTGGGAGCCCACCTGTTGAGAATATCTGGGGTGAGAGTATACCACGGAGCTGCAGATTTAGCGGAGGACAACGGGTATACGTTCCCTCCAATCCTCTATGGAGTTCTGGGGCTCCCTGCCGCTGTCCGTGGCGGGCAGGGTGCCCCTGCTGAAAATGGTGGCACTCCTGCGCCTGCTCTACATCTTAGGGACCCTCCCGATATGGATCCAGAGTGCGACATTTCGAGATCTGAACAACTCCTATCGTTTATATGGGAATCAGGCCGTAGATGTGTTGCCTTCGCCACGATACAATGCTCCACGACGACGGGGGGGGCTAGCGGTCCCGGACCTTGAAGTATATTATCTCGGGGCACAGCTCCAATGGTTTGTGAGGTGGCTGGCGGCCAGAAGGAACCTGGGAGGGACACATTGCCCATTTGCTCCAGAGACCCCAGACCTGGCGAGAATACTATTACGTCTGAAGGGACGACAGTGCATAGACTCTGAAGAGACAAAAACAGTGACACAGTGCTGTACCAGATGGTTGCAGCGCGCCTAGTGAAGAATCCCCTACTCCCCAGACTTGTCCCTGTAAAATGCTCAGGTACTAACCGCACGGACGGAACTGGGCAGGACTGGACGACTGGAGGGAAGCGGGATCGACTGTAGTGGGAGACCTATTCCGAGACTCCCAGATGCTTCCTTCTGAGGACTTCTGCAAGGAGTTTGACCTTCCCCAAGGTCACTTCTTGATGCACAGAGCCCTTACCGCGGCATTTAAGAAACATTGGGGCACTGGATCCACAGAGCTGCGGGCGCAAGTCTGCAGTAGATAAGTGGCCCTGTCAGCAGATAGAATTAAAAGGATCTTCTGTATTTGCAGGGCGATCAGGAGTGACATCCAGAGACCCATGGAGTGATTATGGCTGCAGTGGGAGGAGGATCTGGGAGTTTCACTTCCAGATGAAAGTTGGGAGGCCATTGTGGAAAGGACCCTTAAAATATCCAGAAATATGCGTCTTAAGTTGATAAACTACTATGTCTTACACAGGGCGTACCTCACACCTGCACATATCAGACGATACTTCTAAGCAGATGAGGCGGCTTGCCCTAAATGCGGGGAAAGAGAGGCACATGTACTGCACATGTTCTGAGACTGCCCTGGTCTCTGCCTTTTTTTGACGAGGTGGTAACCACGATAGCAAATGTTATAGATAAATAGATACAGCACACATCAGGCCACTGCTTATTGAGCTGGTTCCCATATACTGCCAAGACGAAAAAAAAAACAGAAGGTTCCAGGACCGTACATATATATTAGTTAAGTGAGAAATCGCTAAGAATTGGAAGTCAACAGGGGGACCCAGAATAGGGACTTGGAAAAGAGAACTAGAGAAGTGGGCAGGCGCAGAAGGCAGAATCCTACTGAGGGAAGCAGGACGGGGTAAAGGAACACTCGAAACTGCACAGGCTTAGGGGAGGCGAGTAGATTACATGCGGGCACTAAACTTGGATGAGGCAGCAACAATCCAATTGGGCCAACACCGTCACCAGACAGGGTAGAAGGCGCAACGGCCCAAAGAGACTAGGGGAAGGCAAACAGCACATGGCCGCTCTAACTACAACCCGACCCCCAATAAGAGTAACAGTTGAGTTAGTAGGCATGCTCATACACTGCTAGATTTACCAGGCTGCAATTAAGCGACTCAATTAAGCGACTCGCTTAGGGGGGAGGGTGGAGAGGGAGTTGAATTAAAACTGCAACAGAACAGAGAGATGATGGGAATGTAAGTTGCAAATGTGCTTGGGTATCCATAATACATGCAATGTATTTAAGTCAAAGCCAATAAAATCGGTTTAAATAAAAAAAAGCACCACCCACACACTTAGGCATGGCTTATAGTCTCTGAAGAGAATTATTTGAACCAGGACGGGACTGGGAACCCAAGGCAGCTCAGGCAATTATGTAGGACAAGCCGCCCCCCTTCCCCCACCCCTCAGGGCAGGATGGGTGCAAGTGTAAAGCACTGCTGCTTTTGATATTGGGGGCCGATATTGCTGCATCGCTGCAAAACCAGACCCCGGTACCAAAAAAACACCCCCCCCCACTGCTACAAAATCGCCCCCCACCCTTACAGCCTCCCAGCAAAATGCCTGATGCTTGCTACAGTCAGTTCGGCCCTGATTTGAGCACTGGACTCTTGAGCGAAGACAATAAAGCAGCAGCGGGTTATGAACACTGGCATCGGCCCTCTGCTGCCAACTTTCCAATATCCTAATAGGCAGCCTCTGACTCGCCTGCTCCCCTGCCTCTCCAGGATATGTGGATTGCACAGGGCTATGAGACAGGCAGAGGCGGCAGGAGAGGACACACAGCAAGCTCCGCCCACCCTCCTGTAGCTCAGTGTCAGCTGAGCCGTGGAAGGAGGGATGAAGAATTCTCCTCGCCTCCTCTTTCTCCCCCAGCTCTGCCCAACATTGAAAAGAAGTTTGTCAGAGTATATGGAGGTTCAGGGGCTCAAGTCACCTTTCTTACACCAAACCTTCTGGGTATGTCTGATCTGTGTGTGCACACAGCAAGGGGTGTGAAAGGCACTGAAGGTTTGAAGACTTAGGGGTTTTAAAACCACTGTCTCTCCCAGAAGTCCGTTTTAAAAAAAGAATTAGGGCATTCTGCCCTCATTGAGTGGAATGTACAAAAAGTCTGATAGCCAACGGGTATTACAGTTCCACTCTTTTGTTGTAGGCTGAAATGAAGCTGAAGCAGACCTTTAATGGCCAGAATAGTCCACTACGACCTACAAGGCTATATTAGAACATTGGAATTTTGGGAGATGCATGAAAAACAATTGAGTGTCTCTCTTTTTTTTTGTCCTCATCATGCAGAGTTTCGAGAAATAGTGTGTTTATAGCAAAAGTAACCACTTAAAGAGAGCGTTTCTTGTTGGTCTGTACCTTCCATGGCCCTTTCCCGCACTGGAGTGTCTCAGGGCCAATAATGGATGGTATAAGCCTTCTCTTCCAACATTCCAATGTTTGTCTTTCTGTTTAGAAAATACTACCCTAAGTGGGTGGAATGCTAAAAGCCTGCTCCAGTGTTAAAGGCCTTTAACAAGGGAGCGGACCTTTAATGGCTGGTAGAGCCCGCTACGGAGGGCTCTAAGGCTATTAGAACATTCTGCTCTTAGATGGCAGAATGTTCTAATTTGTCATTTGTTTAAATCCTTTCAGGATCAGAGAGGCCTTTGTTCACAGCAACAGCTGTGAAATGAAACCAGCATTCGAATGTTGCTCTCCGGGCTTCTATCGTCCATTAGAAGCCCGGAACACTCCATTGTTTTCAATGAACCGCTCAATATTCCAATGTTCTCATTGGAAATATAAAAGTTCAGATTATCTGTGTGCTACAAAGAATTGCTGAACTCTCGCATTAAACGTACTGCACCAGTGATGAGAAGTGCCGGTACTCGTCCCTTCAAATTAAAGAAGTTTAGGTACTCAGCCCCTGACAGCACCTGCCCATTTAAAGGCCTCCTTTTCAGACTTTCAGCTGTCTGGGAAGAAGCTGAACTTGTACAAGAAGATTGCTACTTTACTCACAGGCACAAAGTGTTCGAACTAAAAGCCCATTCCACCTTCAGGAAATACGCTCTGGGCCTCCAACTAAGCAATGTGCCCCCTGTGTGACATTTCAGATGGTTGCCAGGATACCAACCAGCTGATGAGGTTACGGCATGCGGAGCAGGACAAATCTACTTGGCTCACCCAGCCAGGCATTTCCAGACGGGGAGCGTTCGAAAAACATTGTGCCTTCAGACAATATGTTGATAAAAATGTTAAAATCGCCTTTTTCTACCTCCGAACTCACTGAATAAACATGATCACTTGCATTTGTTTTGGGAGAGGTGACTGGGGTAGAAGTGAAATAAACAGAACACATCACAGGTGCCCTTTAAATCATGGGGGCTCTATTCCAAGACACCTCATTTTCAGAGATGGACTACTTGTTACTAAGAAGGGAGTGGAGCCATCTCCCTGCCAGCCTTGCGCATCACCTTGTGTTCAGTGGGAGAGCGCACAATGAAGCGGAACAGATGCACTGCGAGTCCCAAAAGGCACCGAGGTCGCCCTCCTCAATATCCCAAACACACCAAGACAGCAATCTCTACCTTGTTGGATATTTATGTGAAGCCCTGCTGCCTACCACCAAGGGGCAGTGTAGTACATACACACAGCTCCCCAGTGGTTAATTTATAAACAAAAATAAGTTCAGGGTCTCTCGTCAGGAGGCAGCTTGCATCAGTCCATTTCACCTGTGAGCGCCGCCTAAAACAGAACCAACTACTAACTGTGAAAGTGGGGAGCGGATGTGGCATAATGGCCAGAGCTGCCGACTTTGAGGCGATTTGCAGCGTCCGCTCAACATCCTGCGCATATCACTTAATCTCCCCGTGCCTACCATAAATGAATGTGTCCTTAACTGGTGCTCATGAAAAGAGCTGGTGTTGATGATTAAGTGCCGGTGTTGAGCACCAGAAACCACAGTCTCAAATTAAGCACTGCACAGTGGCATAGCAAGGTGGGGGCGGGGTGGGGGGAGTGGTCCACCCTGGGCAGCAAGCAACGCCAGTCTGAAGTCTAGGGCCTGTGGGCCCCACATACGGAGGAGATATTCAGGAACAGCAATTTCGTACACAAGGGCACTGGAATTAGGGGCGTAGGAGGTTGGTACAGCACCCCCAAGATAACCTTGCAAAACAAAGTTCAAAAGACAAATAAGAAATAAAGAGTCAATTAAATTGTGTTCTTAACTTGAACTTTTGCTGTCAGTTCAAAGCAGAGGTCATCAGGTGTCAGGCAAGGTTTCCTGACAAACTGCTGCCCCTTAACATGAACGCTGGTGTTTACTTTTACTTTCCTTGATTTTGTATTTGGAATTTTGCAATGAGAAGGAACTGACAATTTTGCTGGGGTGCAGGAAGCGTGAAAGTAAAGGGTGTAGGTTGTCAAATATTTTGTAACACACAACAAAATCTAAATAGTACATTAACTCAAATATATAAAAATATATCAGGAGCAAAGAAAGTACAAATGAGGTACATTGTTTTTTGTAATTCTAAAGTGTGATGGAAAAAAGATTTTAATGAGGTCGAAACAAACCAAGACACTTTACTTTTGTGATGTGCAATCTGATTTTCATGGGTTGTTTGTTGCCACTCAGGTGTAGCAGTAAAGATGCATGTCTGACTCTATCTGAGATTTCATTTCAAGAGGTCATTTCAATGGAAATGTGCTCTCTGTAAATGGGACTTCCCAGGCACACCATGCTTTAGTCATAAATGTGGGTCAATGTGCACCACTGGATGCACTCGGCTCCCTCACCATTGATACACATGTTCTGTGTGTAATGATTGGATTATTCACTAGGCTTGTGGGGTGCCGGACCACCACATCATCACATTCCACATCAATGTATCAGTTAAAGAACTCTCCGTCCAACCCCGAGAAAGAAAATCTTGAAGAGAAACCTAAATAATGTAGGTCCCAACCTGCTTGCATCCTCTAACTCTAACTTCATGCTTCCACCGGAGGGTGTATCCGATGGGCAAGATCTGACTAACCATTATTTCAATTCCATGATCAGGTTACTAGACAACTTAGCCCCCTTACAGCTGAAAAGAGTAAGCACAAAAGACTCAAAACCCTGGTATGATGGTAGGCTAAACGAAGATAGACGTTCATTAAGAGTAATGGAACGACGATGGAGATCGGCACCATTCTCTGACCATCTCAAGCTAATAAGAAACACAAGAAATTCTTATTACAGAAAGATAAGAAGATCAAAAGCAGACTTCTTCAGTAAGCAATTAGACCAAGCCAAGAATCATCCCAAAAAGCTATTCGAACTAATCAAATCTCAATCTAAGGGTATCTTGCACCTCCCCCAAGCTAATGCAGATACATTACCCAACTGCGAGAAATTTGCCTCTTACTTCATTAGAAAAACAGAAATCATAAAGCCAGACTTGCGCAATTACCTATCATCCCATACAGTTACTTGCATGGACACTCCACTGCCCCCGATATGGGACCCTCTCCTATGCCCCGTAAAGTTAGACCTCAAAAACAACGCCTCCTGGTCATCCTTCAATACTTACAGTGAATTATCTATATTGTAAAAGCTTTCCCCCTGAATCCCTCCAACCACTACACAGACACTCTTCCCGCAAATTACTTAAGAGACTTCATTCCATTGATATTGCCTCTATGGACCAAGATTATAAACACCTCGCTCCTTCAAGGAACCATCTCTGAAATCCTCAAAGCAGGCCAGGTGTACCCAATCCTAAAGAAGCCATTGGTGGACCCTTGACCTGAATAACTATCGCCCAATATCCAACATCCCTATCTTGGCAAAACTGCTTGAAAAATGTGTTCACTCGCAGTTTGCCAACCATATAGATCATTTCAGCTTGCTTGATCAATACCAATCGGGATTCCGTGCAGGACACAGCACTGAATCAGCCATGACCCACATAATTGACGATGCTTTAACAATCCTGGACCAAAACGAAGCCTGTCTACTAATCTTGCTTGACCTATCTTCGGCCTTCAACACCGTCAAGCACGATAACCTGCTTGACCTTCTGAAATACAGAATGGGTCTTTCCGGTTCTGTTCTTAAGTGGTTCTCCTCCTTCCTTCAAGATAGAACACAAAGAGTCAAGATCAATTAATCCCTATCTAAGCTCACTCCAGTCACCTTAGGAGTACCGCAGGGATCATCCCTCTCTCCAACACTTTTCAACCTTTTTATGGAACCACTCACCAAACTGCCCAGGTCTTAAAATGTCCATTATCACATGCATACAGATGATTCACAACTCTACATAAAGAGCCACTCACTTGAGGACATCAAATCTCTTAATGCAACAAACACAGACCTGGCTGGCCAAAAACCATCTGAAACTAAACACCCTCAAAAACCGAATTCCTTTTAATCGCCTCCCCAGTCAATCAACCATCTTCCTCGATTGGCTGAAACACTTGACAGCACTCAATCAGACCCTCCAGGATTTCGCGATTTCGGGGTTTGCCGCGAAATCGGCATTTTTGTAAAAATGCAGCGATTTTTACGTGCCCCATAATAGCAATCAAGGATCAAGGAGAGGTGGAGGGGAGCATGCCATACCCCAAACAACCTGGTTAGCAAAGACGGCTGTCCGAATCCAGTCCAGGGTACCAGGGTAGCCTTGTGCAATGTTGTGCTCTTTTAATGACGATTACGCATTTGCAATGGAAGCACTCAAGGACTCGAGGAAATGAACTGGTAGGTTTCCCTTTGAGACGTGTCATTAGCTTTTAAGCTGCTTAGCAAAGAGAAGCTGCAGGACAAGTTGATAAAAAGAGGAATAGAAAAATAATTTTGGTGGACATTATGGTTTTGTACAGGGACAGGTCATTACAAGTGAGAGTCAATCTGCGAGGAAATTATTTACCTTGTTTAGGACTTCATAAAGTTTAAAGCATGGTTGCTCACTTGTTTCAACAATCGTGTTCTTGCACATGAATGATATGTACCGTGGGAGCCTCGAAGCTCACGAAATAGGCTTGAGATGGTAATTTTTGGGAAATATGGAGTCTGCTATTTGTAGCCAACTCAATCAATTATGTAAGAACTGAAAACCCCATCAAAGCACAATTACATGGAGTGCACATATATTTCCAGAATATCAATCCGAAAATGAACAGGAGACATAAAAGAAGAAAATCAAATAAAAATGGATAAGAAAATAAACCCTGAGGTAGAAATTCTGGAAGAAAACAAATTACTTCTCTACCAGGGGATATTGATCCCCAGAAATCTAAAATACAAAAGGCATGACGGCATTGCCATCAATATATCAAAACTGTCTCTGTAATATCAGGATTCGAAGAGCAATATGGCAACAGAATCACCACATAGTGCTTAGACAAGTCTGCTGATCAGCTATGCATATTTAACAGGCGTTCGGGAAACCGCTGATTTTCTTCATGAAAAGTTTCCCCTCTGCTTCATTTGAATGATCTACTGTTAGGTGTGGGCCAAGTGAAATACTATCCATGCAAAGTCGGCCAAGGAGGGGGAATTTCACTCTACATGAAGTGGATAGTACTTCACCCGAGGCATAGTTTCGCTCAGTTGCATGCAGTTTCACCCGAGTCAATCACTGCAGTCAGATATCCAACCCAACATCAGTCTGCAGGCAAATATGTTTCTCTAATATCAATCATCAATCAGGGGTGTCCTAGCCCTAAGCAGCAGCAGGGAAACATACTTGGCTTCCTTTCTCCAATGCAAGAAGTCATTTTCTCCTGTGCCTTTCCCTGGCAGCCATCCTCTCCTTTCACCAGTGCCAGAAGTCCCAGGGACCTCTGGCAACAAGGAACAGAGAGATGCATGGGAGCTGCTGGAAACTGCTGTGTGGCAGCATGAATGCCCTAGCTGCAGCAGAAGGCCATTTTCCTTTCATGTTTTAAATGGTGTGAAATTAATCTTTTGTAAAAAGTGGCATAGTTTAAGAAAAAAGTGCTATGTACGAATAATTTTTGCTGTCGTAAGCAACCGGATTCGCTAAATCTGGCTGTTTGTGAACGCAAAAATGTTTTTTTGTAATGTACAAACACCAAATTGTGATTCGGTAACTTGTTACCAAATCACATCTGCAATGTAATGGGAAACACAGGCTCCACCCCTGTTGGACACATAAATATTTGTTGACTTGAGGACCAAAAAAATTATGTCAGCACCAGAAGGCCCTCAACCTGGGGCAGAAGGCAAGGCTGGGGGTGGGAGGAGGGAGGAAGAGCGAGAGAGAGAAAGAGAGAGAGGAGTTACTTTCATAGGAACTTTAGGACTTCCTTCAAACAATGTATGCGTTGCGATCAGAAGTACCAGTGCTACATCTCAGTCGAAAATTCCAGGATTTCGCGGTTTGCCGCGAAATCGGCACCTTGAATCCAAACAAAGTGTCTCCATTGTAAATAAACCAAATATACATAGCTTCATGTTGTTAAATAACTCAAAAAACGAAGATATCTGTGTTTGTTGTAGGAAAAATGGCCAAATAAAATGCCGCAAAATTGATGCTAAATTTCCATATTTGTGCCGCAAAATTTCCATTTTTGTGCCGCTAAATTTGCTAATCCATGCCGCTATATCCTGGGGGGTCTGCTCAATGGTCAACCTCTTATTAGCGAGTCAGCAAAATCGCTGGGAGTAATTCTAGATAGTAAACTGAATATGCAGAAACACATCAGCGCCTCCACAAAAGGAGCACATTTTCAGTTGAACACCTTAAGAAAACTCAAACCCTTCCTGCCTGCAAATGGCTTTAAGCAGGATGTTTAAGCGCTAGTAATCCCTATAGTGGACTATCAGAGTATTGCTCTCTGCGGCCTTCCCAGATCGACGACGGCCCCTCTAAGAGCTTCAATGAATTCAGTGGCGAGACTCATCACAGGCTCCAAAAGGATCTGTCACATTTCCCCTGACCTTCGTGCCCTCAACAGGCTACCTTTTGAGGCGAGAATCCACTTGAAAATCACCTGTATGAAGCACAGGGCATTTCATCACAATACACCTAGTTACCTAGCTGGCAAATTGGTGCTATCTTGTGGTAACAGATCCACTAGGAGCTCAAATAACCTGTTACTGAAAGCACAACATTTTGCTAAGAAGAAAACTTACAATCGGACCTTCTCAGGAATGACTCCCAGGATTTGGAATGCCTTGCCCCCAGAAACAAGATGGAACCCTTTCACTGCATTCTTCAAGAAAGAAGTGAAATCTATTCTCATGTCCAAATTCACCTGAACTATTGGTATATCCTTGAATATATTTGTCATTTTTTATTATTAGTTTACTATTATTGTTCTTATTCTACACTATATTTTTCTTATGCGCATTTCGATTATTCACATTTGCCTGTAAAGCGCTCTGATATCCGCAAGGGTCTTGTTCGCCCTATCCAAAACTTTTAAAATTAATACATTGCGGGGGCCCACTTAAGTTTCGTTACACCTCTGCTACCTGATTGTGCCCCGGCACTAGGCAGAGGGGAGGAGAGTGCCATAACTCTGTAAATACAGAGCTCTCCTGCTCACGCAGCTCAACATTTTTGGCTGTTGTACGAGAATTTTGTAAATAGACCTTTATGTGCCAACATGATTGGTGGGGAATCTGAAGCCTCCGGCCCCCCCAATCTTACTGACCAAGCTACGCCCCTGCCCACCAGCCACTCTCTTAAACACAAGCGCCTTGCGCTTTTAAGGGCGGCAGCAGGACCCAGGCTCTTTGGTCACATGCTTCCCGCCTCTGGACTCAGTCCTCCTGAGTGCTGTCCCAGTTTTATTTGTTTCATGTCACATTGTTTCAAGGTTATTGTGTTAGAGCATGTCTTGATTTAGTTATTTTATATGAATGTTCAATATTAGCAGAGTTAGGGCTTTTTGTCATGCAGTAATTGAAATGTCGTTTTTTGTCACTCTATGTTTCCATTGCAGGGTTTTCATTGATAGAAACTCAACAAGCATTTGCAATGCAATAGGTCTTGCATTATTAAAGTTAGAGCTATTGGAATTGTAAATGGCAATGCCTTTCATTTATGTTTTTGCTTTTAAAACATAAATAAAAGGCATTGTCATTTACAATGATAATAGCTTAAACTTTTGCAAAAGTGAGACCTATTGCATTGCAAATGCTTGTTTAAAGGACGCCCCAGACACTTCTTCCCAACCTACCAACCTTCAGCGATAGGACAAAACTGCAAGCTTATCTTAGCAAGTCCATACCTGAATACAGCGTGCTTCGAAGAGCAGCACATGCGCTGCTCAGGATCGACCTAAAAAGTCTCTGGCAGGAGAACGGTGACTGGGCAGGAGAGGGGTGACTGGGCAGGAGAGTGTGACTGGACAGGAGAGGGGTGACTGGACAGGAGAGGGGTGACTGGGCAGGAGAGGGGTGACTGGGCAGGAGAGGGGTGACTGGGCAGGAGAGGGGTGACTGGGCAGGAAAGGGGTGACTGGGCAGGAGAGGGGTGACTGGGCAGGAGAGGGGTGACTGGGCAGGAGAGGGGTGATTGGGCAGTAGAGGGGTGACTGGGTAGGAGAGCAGTGAATGGGCAGGAGAGCGTTGATGGGCAGGAGAGCGGTGAATGAGCAGGAGAGGATTTACTGGTTTGTGAGGGGTGTTGGGCAGGAGAGGGGTGTTGGGCAGGAGAGGGGTGTTGGGCAGTAGAGCGGTGAATGGGCAGGAGAGCGGTGAATGGGCAGGAAAGCGGTGAATGGGCAGGAGAGGGTTGAATGGGCAGGAGAGGGGTGAATGGGGGAGAGGGGTGTACCTAAATGCTAATAAAAAGTTTTTTTTAAAAAATCTCCAGACCTGAGGGTCAGCATGATCTTTTACAATTCTGTTGGTCAGTGGAAACTGAGGACGCCCAAGGATGATGGTGGTGAGGGCAATCATGGATCTCAGGGTGAGTGGGGCTGAGGGACCTAGGAGTGAGTAGCAGATTAAGGGATTTAAGGGTGGGATGGAGATTAAAAACCCGAACATCATGAGACCCGAGGGCGAGTATCAGTGTAATAATGGCATTTTCAATCTTTACCAAGGGTACTCGCCTTACAAGCTTTAAAACACCCAACTTATTGCAAACGTCTCCCAAAATTGGCCCCCTCATAGACGGAATGTTTTTCACAAATTCCCCATCTGCAAATATGGACCACGTTTTTTGATGTGGACGAGAGGGTGCGGGTCTAATTGTGGTCCTAATCTGACTTGAATATCTTTCACTACCACCGGGAACTGCACTTGCACACCTAGCATTAGAGTCTCAGAAGATCACCATACCTGTACTACAAGCAGGGTCAGCCTTTAGTATGTGCAAGCTGGGCCCACGCCCAGGGCGTAGACCCCTATAGGGGTGCAGAAGCCGCCTGCAGCACTCTTTTCTGAGGTGGCTCTAAACAAAAGTGTATTTAAACACTCTTTCTGGAGGCTGCTGGTGCTCATGTCTACATTTTGACAACTTTTGTCTCATGGCTCAACATTCTCTTCTCCCCTCGCCTTCCTCCTACCCCTCCTATATTTTTCAACACACAGTCTGTTAAAGAGGATGGGTGGGCGGGGTGCCACGTTTGGTTTTGCTCAGGGCGCTCTCTGAGCAAAGGCGAGCCCTGGCACCAGGTGCCTTCTTCTGGGGAGGGTGGCACTACACCTATGCTCCAAGTATTTTTTATCAGCATTAGGTAGGGTGACCAGAATTTTATAGCCAAAAATCGGGACATTGCCGAAAAATAGAAGATCTACAATTTTAATCAACCCAGTTACCCAGCGTACAGAATGACAGTGCTCCTTAGATAATTACAGAAGAGGCAGTAAGAACATACATAAAATGCCGATGTTAAAGCCAATAGCGTGTCTTTTAATTAAATTACTTTCTTATTACAGCCGCTAACTATCCCTTCTCTGCAAAACATAAAAAGATACCTCCAGCCGTTTTCAGCAAACCCTCTCTAAAAACCGGGACAAACTTAATTTCCTGAAATGTGCCCGGACAGCGGCAGAAACACCGGGACTGTCCGGGCAAAACGGGGACTTCTGGTCACCCTAGAATTAGGGCACTACATATGCCTTGTGAGATGGAACACTGTGCCTGTGCCACCCGCGCTGGTCTTCACTTCAGAGCCCAATAACTGATCTCTGCTGGAGGGAAACATCTTCTGTCGTACAAGAGATGGTCTCTGGGGTGGCAGACACTGTATTTTACGCCATAAATGGATTTGTGAGGGAGAGGACACACTCCAATAGTTGGACTAGGGGCGAGGTGGATGCAGGATGGCTCTATCACTGTACTCGTGCTGTAAGAGTGAAGGTGACGGGCCGTGCACCAGTACTCCTGGTGCGAAGGAGCTGTCCCTGTAACCTGGGTGCTAGTTCTTACTGGGAATAGGGGCACTGCGCACGTGCCAAAGGTAATTTTTAAAGAGGTGTTCCGGGGGGTGGGGGGTTGTTGCACTGCGTTGCAAGCGTCGGTCTCGGATATAGGGAGGGCCCTATGGAAGATACTGTAGGAGTGTTCTAGGCGTCGGTCTCTGGAGGGAGGGGTGGGCAGAGTACCTGTGCTGTAGCTGTAGGGGGTGATATCCGTGGGGTGCAGTATCACTGTTGCAGGTCTCTGGGGGTTACTGCACGCGTGCTCCAAGGGCTGTCCTCCCTTGCTCCGAGCTGCCCACAGACTGCCCTCGGTGATTCCCCCTCTGTCCCTCCCCGGCATCCGTGACTCAGAGACAGGCACAAAAGGGAAGTTCAAGTTCTATGTTATGTGATCTCGCGGGCCACGTGACTCCATCCACCTTTCTAGCTGCGCTCTTCTCCGTCCAGATTTCAACTTGGTAAACAAGTTTCGTATGGGCCAGGTGCGAGGAGGCGCAGAGCTGCTTTGGCTGGAGCGTCTGGTCACTGCGCATGCGCGTTTGAGCCAGTTCCTTTGGGCGGGACTTCCGTCTTCGGAAGTCTCGCGCACGCGCCCACGGAGTGCCTGAGAGCAGGGCTCCCATGCCCGAGGGAGAGCCCCGGCTACCGAAGTCCCGAATGGTGGTAAGTGGGGCTTAGTTCTAGGGGGGGAGAGGGGGTGCGCTTGTGCGCGTGTGTGTGTATGTGTGCGATGGCGGAGGCGGCGGGGGGAGGGAGGTCTTTGTATGTGTGCGTGTGTGTAGGTGCGCTGGTGTGTGTGTGTGGGGGGTCTCTGTGTGTGCGTGTAGGTGCGCTAGTGTGTGTGTAGGTGCAGCGGCGGCGGGGGGGGTGTGTGTGCATGTGTATGCGTGTGGCTGTGTATGCGTGTGGCTGTGTATGTGCGCATGCATGAGTGTGGGTGCGCGTGCACGCAGTGAAATCCAGCCGAAGAGAGGCGCGTGGCACTTTCTTGTCCTTCATTCCCCCGAGTCAGCTAGCTATAAGTCTCCACCTGGACTAATACCAGGCTCGACCTAAAAAGGGCCTCATTTGTCCTCATGGACAATTGTAATAATCGTGCTAAGGACTGTGGACTGTAATATTCCCCTTTACCGGCTGACGGTTGTGTCTGGGGGCCTAATCTGTCACTCCAACACCGGTGCCCTTGACCCTGGCCATCGGTCCACCGGGAGGTCTGGTTCTGGAGGCATATAGGGCCGCTTCTTTGGGTCCCTCAACGGGACGAGAAGGTTGAGAAAGTCTCCAAGGGGTGCCCTCTGACCCACATTCTTTTGCTGCATGTTCTCACAAATTGTTGGCATTCAAATTGTGATGGACAGGGTTTTTACGTGGTTGTGGTGTGGTATGGTACATTGAGACCCTGATGGGTGATTGACCACACTTTATAAATAACTGATTGAGTGATTTCTGTTAAACGCTGTCTTGTATTCTCCAAAAAGTGCATAATATCGCCATTGGTTACACTATGGCGGTGGGGCAGCTGACCTCCTGTCTCAAGGTAGATGCGATGGAAGCAGGGCCGGCTTTAGCGCTGTTGGCGCCTGGTGCTAATCTTTTGGCGCCCCTCCTCCAATGACCGCCTCCCTAGACTCCCTCACTACCATCTGGCAAAAGTGCCCCTCCTCTCTCCCAAGCCCCTGTCTCCCATACATTTCAGTTGTTTTAAAGTGCTGGTAAAGGCTAGCTTTACTAATCCACTCACCTAGCCTCAGAAAATACAGACCTGTTCTTTGCAGCAGGCATATTAACCCTCTGCGCAACTTTATGGCGAGTCAAACCTGCCAATAGCCAAAATTCTGATCGCTCTCTCTAGCAGGAACTTTAATCACAAGAGTTATCTTGACTTTTTTTATTGCTGCCTGAAAGCTGGATGCACAAGGAACTCTGTAGCAGGTGTTTCTTTAAATTGTAAGAAATTGTTAAACATAGCCCACCCCCCCTGAGGTCAGGGCCTTTCCCTCTCCAGCAGGGCCGGACTGGCCATAGCGGGCACTGGGCAATCCCTGGTGCACCGCACGGGTGGGGGCCAGTTTTGGGCCCCTGGAGGCCGTTTTTGTAACCAAAATCGGTACCAAAATCGGCCGAAAACCGGCCCAGGCAAAGAGCTCAGCGGCATTCCCACCCCCCCTGCCCCCCCACCCCCCCTGCCAGAGGGGGAGGAGGGTGGGGGGGGACGGCTGAGCACTTTGCCAGGGCTGGTTGTGATTCCCAGTCCGGCCCTGCCCTCCAGGTCAGTGCCCAATGCGGCCGCACCAGTCTCACCTGCAGAATGCACTGCCCGGAGTGCCACCTGCAGAATGGTCACTGAGACCATTCTGTTTCCAATCAGAGGGAAAGGGTGCGTGTCCGTTTTTAGTCCATGTGTGTACAAATTCCTGGTGAAATCCAACAGACACCTCACCATACCGGACTGAAAGCACTTGCATGCAACTATTTTCACGAAATACAATTATTATGTGGGTGTAACACCTCAAACACTCCTCCCTCCCAAAGCTAGGCCCCTACTGGTGGGATTATTTTCTGAGACTGCACCTGGTCTGTTGGTGCACCCCTTTTCGGAGTTCATTAGCACACCCTCATGATGACTTCTCTCACCTGGGCATGGAGAGATTTGTCGCAGCAGAAAGCCTTGAAGGGCTTACAGGTGGTATCTTTGTCATGGTAGTGGCACAGTGTGAGTGACAACAATTACTCATTAACAACGCACCCTACCAGAGGTATAATGAAAATGATGGGGCCCCATGCAGAGCGTGATGAGGGGCCCCAGTGCCGTCTCCCATAACTCAGAGGTATTCATTGGTCTTGGGCTGAATGAGGCCCCCATTTAAGGGTTGGGGACCCCCTCGAGGCTTGGGAGCCCCAATGCACCGTAGGCGCTACAAGGGCCTGCGTTACACCTTTACACCCTCAATGTCACAAAGCGTTGAAACGGATGCATGCTATCTTGTAGTTGCTGGTGACCTGTACCACCAATGGTGCAAGAACAATTTTACAGTTAGGGGTGCTACCATCAAGGTTATGATTCTGGGCAAATCACTCAATCTCCCCGTGCCTAACAAAAATGAATGTGTCCTCATGTAATGCAACTGGTGCTATGTAAAGCGCTCTGATATCCGATTTGAGTCAAGTCCGCGCTATATAAAACTCTGTAAAAAAATAAATGGGTAGATTACGTGATTTACCCAGAATCACAAGATGAGGAGCGCCCCTACAGAGACTCGAACCTGGTTCCCCAGCATCGAGGTTGACCGCTCTAGCCGGTAGGCCACATCCTCTCCCCTGTTTCCCTGTTCTCCCATGTTTTTCTAGTATCTTACCTGCACTGGGTATTGGAGAGACTGGTCTAAAATTACCAGTTGCAGTGTGTCTAAGGCAGATTTTTCCCGGAAAGGTTTTACCACTGCAAGACTTGGCGGGGGTCGGGAGTGGGTGTACAGTCCCACTTCTTAAAGATAAGATGAGCAAATCTAATAAAACAGGAAAGATCACGCTCATCCCTTGCTTCAGCACATATAATGAGGCAGGATCAAGTGGGGAATCTGATTTTTGCCCTATCGGCTAGGGACACAAGATCTTCACCGCTAATGAGTGAAAAGTATGTGAGATACCCCTTGATGGGCTTGGCTTGTCTGGAGGTGTTGGACCATTTGGGGTCCCCACTACCCGTGGAAAAGGTGGTGTATATGTTGGTGAACTTTTTCAGGAAGAATTTAGCCAAGTCGTTACAACAAGCTACTGCGGTGAAAGGAGAAGATTAGAGGGTGGGACTAATGAGGAATTTAACTATTTGAAATCACTAATATGGTTATCTCTTTGTCGCCCCTTATTCCATCAGATGTTGATGCATTGTGTTTTATTCTTGGCGTATAAGGGTAGGGTGTGGAAGGCAGACAGAAATCACTTGGAAGCCCAGCTTCTTTTGAGGTCCTAGCTCAAAGGGGGCATCAGGCTCAAGCCAGAACTAGGCACCTGGCTTGAGCATTCAGTGGCTCGCTGACCTTGGAGTTGGGACACGTGGGAGGGGTTAGGATGGGGGAGGGAGAGAATGGATGGATGGAAAGAGTCAAATTGTGTGAAGAGCCTTGTTGGGCTGCTTTCGTTTCCCTGGACTGTGCTCGTTTAGGCGTTGCATGTGCGTGTGTGTGTGTTCTGTATGCAAGTCTTAATGGTACGCTCAGCCAAGCATAGAAAATGCAGGACGAGATGATAAGCGGAATTGACACAAAAGGAAAGGCAGATGTGAGGAGGCTGGATACGAGAAAAAAATACACTAAGAAAAGAACAAAAGGGAAGGAAAAAGTAAGATAGAAAAAATAGAAATTAAGCACAGAACCTGAGAAAGCACAACAAATTAAAAATAAACGCACCAGCTTTTTCTATTAAGATAAACCTGTATTGTGTTCCGAATCCCCACATCACAGAAAAAGCTGGAACGCTAAGGCAAAAAGGCGTCAGAGGTGTCGGAAAGCTTTAATTAGCTTTTCTAATTAAGATGGGCAAAGGGCACCGTTTGAGACAAATGCAATTTACATTTCAATCCAATAAAGGCCGGGGGCTGGTAAATAGCTTTGTGCATTTATCTCTCGGGCTGTCAACGTCATTCTCTGCAGCGGGCTCGAGCCCTAGCAACAGGCTCGCGAGGGGTACCTGCGCCGACGCTCAGGTGCGGCATCTTTTGGAGCTCGCATGCATCTGTGCTTTTGTAATTTATGCTCAAAATTTAAAGCTTTGCGCCATGGAACTTTATTCGGCCTGATCGAATCTTGAACTGCGCTGGCGTAATTTGCATAATTTGGGAATTCCTCATTAACCTTGTTACAGCGAAATGCTCCATCCGCAGAAAAACATTTACCACAAATGCATAGGAACAACAGAATGTAAGTAGCTGTTGTTTGCGGCACTTTTGGTTTCTGCACAATATTTTAGCGCTAGGGCGTCCTTGTGTCAAAAATTAACTTAAGAACACTTTTTGCGCTAAAGCATAGTGCAAAATTACGGAATTGCATTTCGCCTAATTACGCGTAATTTCTATCATTTTGCAAAGCAAATTAGACCAATGCCACACACCCCTAAACTGCAGTCGAAAAAGAAGACCTGTAAGTTTTGAATAAGAATAGCTGGTTAACCTATTCTAGGGGCCTCCTGAATTTGCCATACTTTAGTGTGGGTACACTAGGAAGGAGAGGATGGAGGGGGGGCGAGGGGGGGGGGGATTAGTGCAATTGCAATCAACAATACCAGCCTATTACCCTGCACTAAAAGCTAGCAATTGAAATGGTTTGTTCTGGAATGGGGAATAACCTCACGGAAACAGGAATACCGAATCGCTTTTATCCCCAGGTCTGGCGATGGGGCTTGGGAAGGGGAGATTTGTGCAGTTTGAGTCACCAATACCAGCCGATTGTCCCGCCCCAAAAAATCAAGCAATTAAAATGGTTTGTTCTGTCCGGAATGGGAAATAACCACACAGAAGGGGGGTTAATTTTTCCGTGGTAGGTTAGAACACGTTACCCGCGATTCGTTTCACAGACACCGATAGATACTGTTCATTTTCATTGTTCACGATGTTTATCGTACGGGCGATTTCAACTTTTGCACTTCTATTTACTGCCGTTCTCATAAGCCACATGTTTAACCACGTCTTGGAATTAATCTCACACGTATGTTTTTATGAAGCATTCTCAGCACCAGTATTTTTATTTGGTTAACATTACGCGTTCACAAACGCATTTATAGCAGTGTTTTCACACATTTGATTTATGTGTTTAGGCACACTTATTCATGGATGTTCATTTCGTTTATCTGTGTATATTCTTTATTAATCTCACGCCATGAAAGAGGTGACAAGCATTTGGTTTATGTGGTGCAGGGATACCTCTCCCTGTTTTTTGATTGGTGACCAATCAGTTTATCTTTTGCCTGTTAATTTTGTAGATATTTCCCAGACTAAGAAAGACCTGCCCGAAATGCATTGAGAATTATGTTTGAACTATTGTTACACAACCAATTGATTTATTTTTTAGATGAAGCTCTGATACATTATTAATAAATACAGTTCAAGACCTGACCAGCCCTCACTCTTTCAAAACCATCGTTGAACATTCAGATTCTTCTGTGCCCAGGGGGGTGTCACTGATTTGAGCGTCTCTACCCACATTGATTTTTTATCTACACCCCAGTCAGAGGGTGATACCCCGGTGCACGCCTCAACTTCACACCTGATAGAGCGAGCTTTAGAAATATTTTATTCAAGCTTGTGATGTCATACTCCCATAATTTGAATTAATACATTAATGAGTGTTTGCATGATTTGTTTTATTAATTCAACCTAGATTAAGTTTGCACCACACATGAACACGCGGGAAACTAATTAAATGTGCTCCTGTTGCATTTTCAAGTCTGTTTTAGTAACACATTATTAATATTGTCCTGTTTGTTATGTCTTTCCTATTGTCTTTGTCACCATTAACATGCAGCTGATCATTCATGGCATGTGCTTTTATATGTGCTTATATGTATGTCCTATGTTGTGTTTGTCTGTCCGTGTATTATTTAATCATCTTTTTACTCTTTCAGAAACATAAAGCTGGATTACATGAAGAATGGTAGTTATTATATGTGTTGCTTTATTTGTTTGCTTCTGCTAGTTGTCATTTATTAATGGGTTAATTACTAGCAGGGAAAGGGTGGGTAACAGAAGGGTTTGTTTTACCTGAATTAATTATTGTTTTGTGTTTGTTTAAATAATAGTTTTCTGAAAAAGTGACGCAGGCAGAAAGTGGCGCAGTGACGCAATCAGAAGCAGCGCAGAAAAGGCCTGCTGATGCAAACCCACATGAGACAACTTTATTCTGAAGTGGAAGAAAAGCCTTTTATTATGAAAGTTTTAAAAAATGAACTGCTAAAGACAACTCTGTGGAGTGGGTTTGGATGTGCCACGAAAGTTTAGAACGGTCTGGCTCAAGGCTAAAAGGAAGAGACGTGACAAGATTTCCTATTGCTTGAACATTTTTGCTACAAATTGTAGCGGACTATGGAACTATTGCCAGGATTCTGTACATGAACAATGACTTTGTGTAAAGCCTGGTCTCGTGGTGGAAGATGTCACAGTTTACTGTGGCGTGAGGTGATTCAGCCAATGGAGAGCCAGAATTCAGCTGTTGGAATGTGAAAAATAGTTCGCTCAGCTTTTTTAGAGTATAAGAATAGGCGTTAGCTGCAAACTTTTGGCTTACGCTCTTGATTCCAGAAGGACGTGTTCTGCTGTCCGATGATTACACGTAAGAAATGTAACTTTTAAAGACTTTGTTTTCAGGCGATGAGGGTAGAGTCAGAGAGATAGTTAGGTTTTGGAAATGCTCTTTCTCACTTATTTCTGCTAATGAATAATAATTTCTTGAATTAAGCTCTCTTTATTAAATGCTGAATAAAACTTATATGACTTTTTCTAATGCTTGCTTAATAAAGTTCCAAACCTAAGTTTTCTTAAATATGTTTTAATAAACTTTTTAAAATGACAAGCTGGTCTTGTTTTTGTAGATAGTTTATTGCTAAAAGTTACACAACATATAGTATCCATTCACCTCATTCACTATGTTTATGGGCCTGGTATTGTTTGGTAAGTGTGGTAGTGGAATGTGTCATCATTTATAAAGAATTTTAGTTTCTAGGCTCCATCAATTTGGTAGCTTCAGACGGTTTATATGTTGTTTTTGACATGCATGTTACATATATGTTGGTATAGACATAGGATTGATGTTTAACATATGTTAAGTTTTTGATTTTGTCAGGTTGTTATATGTAGTCTTAAGGAATTTTTCCAGCAGTGTGAAAGATTCCTGGTTAACTGCCGGCCGGCAAGGTAGTGTAGCTAGAAGAGTTACACAGTGCATTTGTCTGTTTCAAAATTGTGGTATAGCATATATCACGTGTTGTGGGCGTACAACACAAGTTTAGGGACCTTAGGTTGCATGGTTGAATGTATAGTGAGGATTGCCTATGAAATTGTAGCATTAAGCAGAGGGACCCGGTGAGCCTGTTTTAAAGCTTTCTGTGAAAAGAGTAGTAGATATATCCAAGCTTGTGTGAAGGGTAAGGGTTGTTTTCTCTTCCAAGGTTAGAGTCCTAGGAGGAAAAATAAGCGTTGATTTCTCTTCCAAGGTTAGAGTCCTGAGGAAGGAAATAAGCGTTGTCTATTCTTATCAACGCCTGACGTTTTCTGTGGTTGGTTCAAGTCCTGCCAAGAATTTGTGTGTATGAACAGGGTTTTCTTTGTTTGAAAGTGTGTGAATGATTTGTAATGTCAACTGGGTTGAGTTTGAACTTGCTGGATCTAGGTGTCCGCTTTTAAATGAGACTCTTTTGATTATTACCTGTTAGAAGGGTAGGGTAAGAATTGCCTTACTAGTGAATGAGACTATTCTGTGAGAATAGCGTCGTCTATTCCACGTTAGGGATACTTGAATGAATGTTTAAAACTATCTCTTTGTTAGAGAAGCAGATAAATGGTTTGTTTTCATGTTGTTGTTAATTGCGTTTTAAATAGATAATAGGAAAGCGTTTTTAAGCCTTCTTGGTAAAGAATGCGCTATTTTTAAAATATTGTAGAGCGCTCTGAAGCCTTTTTAGGTGAAGTCTGCGCTGTTTTAAAGTATTAAATTGTGTTTATGTTATTAAAATACCTTCAAAAGGCATAGCGCGCTATTTTAATTCATTTAAAAGTGCCCCGATCGATAATTGTGAAGGAGGGGCTATTTTAGGAGTGAGAGCGTGTGGGGACAGCCTGCAGCTGCAGCCTGCTGCATACGTCAGAGCCTGCCGCGCTCTGATTGGCTGATGATTCTAGAGTGTCAGAGGAAGCGCTTTCATTGGTTGAAGCGCGATCTATGTTTAAAATACTGTTTACTTTTATAAGTATTTTATCCTTGTTTAACTCTTGCGAAATTGCGCTTTATAGTTACTTATGAAACGTAATTAGGTCCCATCTGCTGCTCTGTGCTGCGTGTGCTTTGCTTCTTAGCCGAGTTTGCAGATTGTTTGTGAAGGAGGGGGGGGGGGCTGCTAGGAGCGAGTAGGAGAGCTGCTATTGGTGGAGACGCCGTCGCGTCATAACCAAAGCCGCGCTCTCATTGGGCAAGGCCTTTGTATGTGTGACATTGCTGGTGCCTTCACGAAGCGTCATTGAGGAGCCGCGAATGTCCTGTTTTGTTCTTCGTCTTGTTTGCGTTGTCAGAGGAAAGGCGTGTATGAGCGCAGTATAAAAATAATACTTCCCAAAGTAAAGATCGATTGAGGGAAGAGAGACTGTAGTAACGCCAGCATACATCATAGCAACAGCTGCTGTGCAGTAATTGGCCGATGCGCAATACCTTTTTTATTGATTATAAGGGAGGGGCTGTATGTGGAGTGGAAGCGCTGAGGGAGAGAGCTTGGAGCTGCAGCGGCTGGGTGTGTCAGAGCCGCCGCGCTCTGATTGGTTGAAATGTCCGGAGTGTCAGCGCACTCTGATTGGCTGATGCGTGTAGACATTGCTTGCCGAGTGACTTTCAGTAAATGAGTATTGCCGATTTGAGGTTTCCTTTCTGTATGGTGGAGGCTGGTGAGCGTTGTGCGTTGTGTGTTGGGCTTTCTTAGCGAGGGAGGGGCCGTTTTGTATAGAGAGAAAGAGAGAATGTATTAGCAGCAGCACTCGTTACAGCAGTGTTGAAATTAACGGAGTAATGCGGAAAGCTGCGTTCTGATTGGCTGAGGCGTTTGTGATGTCACAGCAAAGTCGCGCTGTGATTGGCTGAAGCGCTATTGTGTTATTTTGTTTTAGAATTAATGGCACGATGTTATGAGCCATACCTTCCTCATATTAAATGTTAAATTAATATTACCCCGCTGTTTGAGGTGCGCAGATGTATGAAGGGCTGAGCGCGAGGGGAGGGAGACGCTGAGCGCGAGGGGAGAGAGTATAGCAGCAGCAGTAGTGTTACAGCTACAGCTGTGTTGTGATTGGTTGCGCGTCGTGGAAGCAGCGCTCTGATTGGCTGGAGCGCCGTGCTCTGATTGGCCAAGGCATTTGCGATGCTGTGATTGGCCGAAGTGTTGTTTACATCTGCCAAGGATGTTAGGGCTTCGATTTTTCTAGTGTTAGTGCCCAGAGCTTCGTTTTTTTAAAATGACATAAATAAAAATTAAAATAAAATTGAAAGAAAAAGTCCCTCATTAATAATATTAAGAATGGGCTTTTAGAAGCAGAGTCACTGAGGCTTTGTTCTCATCTGCTGATTTATGCCTAATAACTGATTTTATAAATAAGTGAGCAGAGCGCCTGGTAGAGAATGAGCATTGTTATTAGTACCTGCTGTTATTTAACGTTCTAAGAGCTTAGTGCTTGGCAAAATTTCGGTCCTGAGGCAATGACTTTACTGACCTTGTTTTATTTCTCATACATTTTTGCAGCAAAAAAAATTTATTTAAATTAAAAGCAAGCACATTTAGGCTTATTTTTTTACAGGTACATGTTGCAGAAGGTGTGTAAGTGAAAAAAAGTACATTTAAAACACATGTGATTATATGTTGGTATTTATTGTTGAAAATAAATATTTTGCGTTGCTATTGTTTTTGCAAATTTATGTTTTCCTTTTCAGGTTTATTAAAATTAGCGATGCAGGTAAATTAGGAGTTATATTAAATTGATCAGGTTATAAAGTTATAGTTCACCTGACCTTGTTAAATTAATTAATTAATTGATCAGTAAACGCTATTAGGCCAATTAAGTGAACGTAATTACTTATTAATTATTTTAATTAATTTTAATAAAGGTAAGTATATTAAAACATGGATAAAAATTATTCAAAGAAGAAGAAAACGTTTTTCTGCTATCAGAAAATGAAAAATGTATTTAAAAAGGCTAAAAAGGTTGTTGCTACATGTGAGAGCAAATTAATGAATAAACAGGTGAGTAATGAAGTAACTAGTAAGCATAATAAAGATACAGATGCTACCCCAAAAGAAATGATTTTTAATGAAAATCCAATTCCTGAATTAGCGAATGTAAATAATAAACCTGACAGAGAAGAATTAATTGATCATTATAACAAAAATGTTGTAAATACAGATCAGGATAGAAATTCAAGCAAACGCCCAGAGCAGATTAATGTGTCGCCAAGAGTCCCAGTTCAAATTAATAGAGTCCCAGTCCATACCTCTTCTCAAGGTGTCACAACAGGTAGGTATGATGAGATGCCTAGTACTTCTAAAATTAATATTCCTGATCATGTAAGTTCTACAAATGAGTTAATTGAGCAGTTAACGTCAGACATGGAAGCAGTGATAGTTCCTGTGATAATTGGACCTGTTCCCCCAGTGCTTGGAAAAGATGAAACTAGTCCCACAGCTTTAACGGTCCCAATTCAAAAGTTTGCTGAAAAACTTTATTCTAATGTACCTGAAAATGAGTTAGTAATGATTCATACTCAGCAAGAGAGAGTGATGACTTTAGTTTCACCTAGTGAAAATACTGACGTTGACCTGACACAGCCTGGTGAGTATAAATTACTGAATAATACAATGAGTACAGACAGATTAAAAAGATTACAGGATGATGAGGACATGGAAGGCTTGAGCAATACAGGTAAAATTGCCTCTGCCCATATAAAAGATTTAATTTGGGCTTTGAGAAAAAGGGGTAGTCTGAATAAATGGAAAACAAAATGGACGAAGAAAAAAGAGAGGGAAAAAGCGACTTTAGCTTTTGTAGGTGAGTGTAAAAATCCACAGATGCAGAGTGAGATAAATCAGCAGCAGCAGTTACTGAATAAACAGCTACAAATACAGCGACAGGTGGTGATTGAGCAGAAAGAGATAATTCTCAGACAGGTAACTATTGAGAGAAATAAAATGATTCAAGCAATGGAATTCCCAAAGACACAAAAACAGGTAAGAATGCTCCTAGGCATGGCTGGTTACTGTTGCCAATGGATTAGTGCTTTCTCAGTATTTGCAAAATCATTGCAGAGACCGACAAAAGCAGATATAAAAGACCAAATTGTCTTGAAAGAAATTAAACTTGAGGCCTTTGAGCAATTTAAAAAGAGTTTGAGTGAAGCTCCTGTTCAGGGCATGCCAGACTTCAACAAAGAATATGAGGTTCTAGATCAAATAGCAGAAATAAAATGTGCTGCAAATGGAGAGAAAAATGATCATGTCTCAAAAGGTAATGAGCACGCAAGTACCATTGTTAGATTTTGTGCTCAGAAGAGGGTTGCAATCAAAGGGGAAAAATTCAATGAACATGTTTCAAGCATCCTCATACTAATATTTGCAATTCAGACATGGCAAGAGTTAAAACAATTACAAGATGAGGCACATGATGAGGACAAAAACACATGGCTCAAAGAGGGTTTCAGACAGCAAGAGGAAGATGAAATTTGGGTTTACAAAGGTGGCGGACCTGTTAAGACCAATTGTATGATTGCTGACATGGCACAGATGTACCATGGTCTAGGTTGTTTAGCAAGAGACACAATGATTCAACTGTTCAGGGAAACATGTCTGACATGCCAAGAAAACAATCCAGATCAAAAGACAATTGAGAATTTGGGAACCATAGGCCGGGAGGGTGGTTCATTTGCAAAAATTCAAATAGATTTCTTTGAAATGCCCCAACAAAACAAACTGAGATATGTCCTAGTCATCATTTGTTTACTTTCAAAATATTTAGAAGCTTTTCCAACAAGAAAGAATGACACAATTTCTGTATTCCATCAATTGGGAACACAAAAGGAAAAGGAGCAAGCTCATGATCTATTGCCAAAAGACTTGGTCAGAACAAAGGCTCATTGGAGGAGAAACTGTCTAGTACCCAAGTGGCAGAAAGCAAGTCAGGTGACAACAGATACTGGATGGATGCATATCAGTAATACCCTTTGTGCACCTGTACCTGATAACACTGATGAAGTTAGCGAAAACACTACAACTGATTCAGACTCTGAAAAAATTCCTGAAGAAAATCCAGATCTTGAAGATCGACAAGGTGGTCGACATCTGGATGATGATGTCAAAAATCCAGATCTTGAAGATCGACAAGATGGTCGACATCTGGATGATGATGTCCATGTGAATGAAAGATTGAATGAAGAAGATCTAGAGATTGTGATTCTAGATTCAGAAAATGAAGAAAATCTGCTAGAAAAAGAATCTCAAGCAGAAAGAGAAGATTCAGAAGCAGAACATTCTGAGCAAGAAGATAATCAAGTCCAGGAGAGTATTGAAAAGCAGAAGAGTAGCTCTGTGTGCGGGAACAAGAATCCTGAAACTGGGAAGCTAATGGTGATCCCTGAAGAAGAGGAAGTATTACCAAGTACCAGCTGTAAGGATGATGTTTCTAACGGAGTGAAGCTGCTGAGTAAAGAAGTTCCTTGGTACAGATTTAAAGTCTCAGAAAATGTTACAGATGGGAGTGATGAAGAGTCTGAGATAAGAACATTCGGAAAAAGGGCTTGGAAAGCTGAATGTAAAGAAAGCAAGCCTAAGAAGAAACTCTTGAGAAAAGGTGATGTCTGGCCTAAAGATTTAAAGTTCAAATATGAAGTGTCAAGTCAGAAGAGTGATTCAGACAAAAAAGAGCAAGCTGAAGAGAAGATTGAAATGATTGCCAGGAAAAGCAAAAGACCATTGAGACCAAATGTAAAATACAAGTCTCCAGAATGGGCCTACATAACCATCTCTCCAATAGTTGAAGAGCGCAGTAGCAGTCAGGTGGTCTTGAAAGAAAATGGTGACAATGACTAAGTATAGTTTTCTTTAAGTTAAGGTTTATTTTTGGCATAAGGCTGAAGACATTGTGTTAGTTTTCTTTAAATTGAGATTTATTTTTGGCATAAGGCTGAAGAAATTATGTTAGGGTGACACAAGGTCGAAGAAATTGTGTTAGCTGGAAACACTTCTATGTAAGACACTAGGTCGAAGAAAACATGTTTTAGTTTGAAAAAAAAAAAAAAAAAAAAAAAAGAGAGGGGGTATATACTATGTATTAATTTTTCAAAAATTTTCAAAAATTTACTTTTGTTTTTTGTTTTGTTTTATAATACTCAGATTGATATTTGTTTTGTTGGTGCAAATCAAAATGTAGTTATGTAATTTTAAAACTTAGTTTTTTTTAATAAATTCATTGGGGGTTGGGGATTCAAAGGTGGAAAGGATTCAACTTAGCTGAATAAAGAAAGGGTAAAGGATACAGAATTAGTAATATGTAAGACTCAATACTAATTATGAAATATAGATGAAATTAGAGCTTAAATACTAATCCTGAGTAAGCCTGAAACATGTTCAATAGATAAAAATTTTAATTGAATTTTTTTTTGGGTGTTGTTTGGTGATTTTGAAATCACCAGATGAGGGAGTTGATAGAGCGAGCTTTAGAAATATTTTATTCAAGCTTGTGATGTCATACTCCCATAATTTGAATTAATACATTAATGAGTGTTTGCATGATTTGTTTTATTAATTCAACCTAGATTAAGTTTGCACCACACATGAACACGCGGGAAACTAATTAAATGTGCTCCTGTTGCATTTTCAAGTCTGTTTTAGTAACACATTATTAATATTGTCCTGTTTGTTATGTCTTTCCTATTGTCTTTGTCACCATTAACATGCAGCTGATCATTCATGGCATGTGCTTTTATATGTGCTTATATGTATGTCCTATGTTGTGTTTGTCTGTCCGTGTATTATTTAATCATCTTTTTACTCTTTCAGAAACATAAAGCTGGATTACATGAAGAATGGTAGTTATTATATGTGTTGCTTTATTTGTTTGCTTCTGCTAGTTGTCATTTATTAATGGGTTAATTACTAGCAGGGAAAGGGTGGGTAACAGAAGGGTTTGTTTTACCTGAATTAATTATTGTTTTGTGTTTGTTTAAATAATAGTTTTCTGAAAAAGTGACGCAGGCAGAAAGTGGCGCAGTGACGCAATCAGAAGCAGCGCAGAAAAGGCCTGCTGATGCAAACCCACATGAGACAACTTTATTCTGAAGTGGAAGAAAAGCCTTTTATTATGAAAGTTTTAAAAAATGAACTGCTAAAGACAACTCTGTGGAGTGGGTTTGGATGTGCCACGAAAGTTTAGAACGGTCTGGCTCAAGGCTAAAAGGAAGAGACGTGACAAGATTTCCTATTGCTTCAACATTTTTGCTACAAATTGTAGCGGACTATGGAACTATTGCCAGGATTCTGTACATGAACAATGACTTTGTGTAAAGCCTGGTCTCGTGGTGGAAGATGTCACAGTTTACTGTGGCGTGAGGTGATTCAGCCAATGGAGAGCCAGAATTCAGCTGTTGGAATGTGAAAAATAGTTAGCTCAGCTTTTTTAGAGTATAAGAATAGGCGTTAGCTGCAAACTTTTGGCTTACGCTCTTGATTCCAGAAGGACGTGTTCTGCTGTCCGATGATTACACGTAAGAAATGTAACTTTTAAAGACTTTGTTTTCAGGCGATGAGGGTAGAGTCAGAGAGATAGTTAGGTTTTGGAAATGCTCTTTCTCACTTATTTCTGCTAATGAATAATAATTTCTTGAATTAAGCTCTCTTTATTAAATGCTGAATAAAACTTATATGACTTTTTCTAATGCTTGCTTAATAAAGTTCCAAACCTAAGTTTTCTTAAATATGTTTTAATAAACTTTTTAAAATGACAAGCTGGTCTTGTTTTTGTAGATAGTTTATTGCTAAAAGTTACACAACATATAGTATCCATTCACCTCATTCACTATGTTTATGGGCCTGGTATTGTTTGGTAAGTGTGGTAGTGGAATGTGTCATCATTTATAAAGAATTTTAGTTTCTAGGCTCCATCACACCTTCAAGAACATCGTTGTGCGTGAATGATTAAACATTCGGTCAAAAACGTACTCTTTGCAAACATAACAGCCGGCATGTGTCAGAAAGGTGAAGGCGTTCCAGAGGCCCATAGAATAGGGAGAGATTTTAAATATGCGATGTCATGGAAACTGAAATAGGACCCAATTCCAACTTTAGAGTTTGCTTCCTCTTGATAAGTCTGTCTTCTTTTCCATTTGTCTCATCTTCTCCTCTCTTGACTTGCCCTAGTAGGGTCATTTCAAAGAGACGTTTTCCTTGCGTCTGCCTTACCAGGAAAATGCCATCCTCAACCTTTTCTTTTGTCTCCTCCCCCATGGTGCTGTTCTGTTCTTCCCATATACCCGCTCATACCTTTGCCTGTCTATACGTGGCCCACAGCAGAAAGGGAAACCAATCATACACAGCAAATCCCCTTTTATGTCTTTTGTGGAAGAGGTGTGGCGCAGCGGCCAGGGCGACTGACGTCGGATGCTGGGGATCATGGTTCGATCCCCGGCACTGGTGGCAGGGGTCTGCCCAGCACCATGTGACTCTGGGCAATAGCTTTCCTAATCTTCCCGGTGGCCCCCAGCGCCGGAAAACCTACTAGGCTAGCTTTGCGCTTTACACATACATGATTATTATGAGATGGCAAGAAAGGCGTAAGATCATCATACATGCCCTGGTTACCTCTGAGCTGGTTCCGGCATATCTGGTTCACAGATTATAGATTGTGCAGAATGCAGCAGCAAGGCTGATCTGCATGGTGCCCTTCTGACATGTTATTTCCCCTGACCTGAGACTGCTACATTGGCTCTCGGTGAGCAAAAGGATTGCAAACAAGGCCTTGACGCAGACTTTTAGAGACGTAAGGGGTGGGTGCCCCGGCTATCTTAAGCATAGGCTTAGCCTGTACCACCAGAATCGCGTCTTGAGAATCGTGTCTGCTTGTATGCCATGATATGCCAAAGAGCGTCAAGGGGGAAGGTAATTCTTGGTCAGGGCAGCCAAAGTCTGAAATGCCGTGCCCCCCACAAGCGCCTGATCAAGTCAGAACTAGAGTTCAGGAATACCTTAAAGACTCTGCTTTTCTCACAGATGTAGTACCTCCACGCTCTTCACTTTTAGTCTACACTAGTGCCAGGACACCTCCTTCGAGGTAGCTGCTGCGCTCTACAAAAGCACTTTAAAAGCAGTGTTGATCTGAACCTGCAACAGTGTGATAAAGGTGCTCGGACTTTAGGGTGCTGGAAGACACAAGGTGGAATCGAGGCTAGGCAGCCTCGGTATTTAGCACTGCTAGTGTTGGGCTCCTAAAAAATCCCAGGGTCCTTGTACTTATCGTTATACAAATTAATCACTGCTTATAGGACAACTGCATCAGATGCCCCAAACTAATGCAGTACCCAATGAAAATAAATAGGAGCTAACGGTGACGGTGCTCGATTGGTGAGGACTAGCTGCAGAGAAAGGGAGAGAGGCTCGCTGCTGCGGAGAGGCGAAGAGGAACAGTGTTGATGGCGCGCAAGAACCCTGGGGGAAAGTGCAGAAGAAGGAGCCGCACTGGTATTTAAACCGATTTCACCAGCGGTAGTCGCGAGGATGCCGCGTTCTACTGCGAACGCTTCTGAGAACTCTGGCGATACAGAGAAACAAGCTGTTAAGCCACAACCTATTCGCCCGCACCCTCTTCCTTTTACTACGCCTTCTAAAGACAAAAATTCCCCGCTAACCCCCAAAAACAGAGATAAAATAAAAGACCTATCGGTCAATAAGACTTTTATTAACAACGGGGGATCAGATGGTGCAGGCAGCTCTGTGTCAGCTGGTGAGACGGATACCAATAAATCATTGGGGACTATTGCCCCTAACGAGAGCCAGAGTGTGGTGTCTATGGTGTCTGTGGAGTCTATGAAGGACCCAGGGGAACCAGGGGGAGCAAACAGGGCGCTGATTGTGGAGCTAGATGAGGAGCTGGAGATATCCCTAGTAAATGGCACTTCTCAATCTGGCAACAACTGCAGGAACAACTGCAGGACTAACTGCGATGGCGGTGGCTGCTGCTGTGGCTACGGAAACTACAACTACTTTTCACCTACAAACTTTTCAGTTACAAGCACCAGATTTGAGAACAGAGAGTAGATAGAGACGGTGCTGAGGTGTTAGAAGAAATACAAGAGAATGATTCCAATGATGAATATGAGGAGTTTTCCGAGGAAGGGGGTGGATACGAAAAGAGAGAACATGTTACCTCCCAAGTAAAGGACAGTAACCCCTCGGGCCTTAAGAAGTGGGGAAAGATAAAAAATAAAGCAAAGAAAGGGGGGAGAAAAATGAAACCTATAGTTCTATCTACTACACTAGTACCAATACCTACTGGAGGGAAATCGATCAGAGACCAGACTCCTTTGCTCAAGTGGATGCAACCTAGAGGGGGCGCTAAGAATATGGTTTTGTGTTTATCGGGAACCACCCCCACAGAAGGAGACATTTAAAAAAAATTGCAAAATACTCCCTCTAAAAATGCGGTTTTATTAGATCCAGATCTAGAGCTACTGGAGGTACCTTCAACCGCAGCCTCCGCTGATATTACACCATCTATTGGATATACCACATTGAACCCTAAAGATAAACCCCCTGTCTGTACCACTTCTGGTGGTGAGGCCTTGCCTGTGTCACTTGCTACATCCCCCTACTCTCCCACGGCATCCTCTGATGCTTCTTCCCTGGATTTAATTTTAAAAACTTTAATGATACATCGTCAAGCGGCTCAACAACACTTTCTTCAACTAAGGGAAGATAATAGTATGGTGCATAATTGCTTGCAGGAAGTTACTAACAAATTGAACGGGGTTACAAAGGAGATTGAAGAACTACAACAGAGGGTTGTCGAAGTGGAGGAGATGCTAGTTACTACTACGGCCCAAACAGGTCAACATAATGAAGATAGAGGGTCCTTACAGAATAACGTGGAAGAATTGGAAAATAGGCAGAGGCGGCAGAACTTGAGACTTTTTGGAATACCCGAGGTGTCAGAGGGCTCAGATGCCAGGGCTTATTTGGTTAAATTATTCCAAAGGGCATTTCCGGACCTGTCTGACTGGGATTGGGACTCCCAACTCCAGCGGGTACACAGACTGCCTATAATTTCAAGAAATAAAGAGAGTAAATACCCACGACCAATTATGATTTACTTCGGCAATTACCTGCTAAGACAAGCGGTCTCAAGTAAAGCTAGACCAAATACTCCTGTGACATTAGATAATGTAACTTTTTTTGTAAAATCTGACCTTAGTAAGATTCCCATGGATAAAAGATGGGTGTTGCGCAAACTGATTGATCCTTTTAAGTCTCAGGGGGCAACGGTATACCTTCAAGAACCTTCTCGCCTCAAAGTTATGAAATCTGGACATACTTATTTTTTCACTGATGTAAAGGAGGCTGAGCAACTCCTCGTAAAAATGGATTAAAATACTTAAAACATTTTTTTTCAAAAAAAATTTTTTATGCTTAATGGTAACCCACTGGGGCACCTTCCTTTGGTTTTTGATTTTTGCGTATGAGGATAATACGGAGGGATGGGGATTCTGGGGAGACCTCTCTGACTGGCTGCCGTTTTAGCTGCAGCAGAAGATAGAGGTAGGCTTCCAGGTAGGTACTGGGGGGATTCTAAGGGCTGGGGGGTAGGTTTCGGGGGAGAGGGAGGGGAGGGGAGGGGATAAAGGAGGAAAACTGACAACACAAGCATAGATGAGCTTAGCTACATAGAGATCAGAAGTATTTTTTTTTCTGCTGAAGTTGAATAACCAGAAGCAATGTATCAAATAAAATGTTTAGCCTGGAATGTCTCAGGTCTTAATAATAGAAGTAAAAGACAATTAGTCTTTGAAGAACTTAAAATGTACAATGTGGAGAAGTGTGGCTCACTGGATAGAGGAGGCAGACCCAGAAGCAGAGGTCAGCCCAGGACCAGGGTTCAATTCCCCGCCTCGGCGGGTCTTGGGCTCAAAATTCCACGGACTCGACAATTCTTGCTCCGGTGCCTACTCGATTCACGGGTTCACACTCTGCGACTCTGGGCAATAGCTTGCTTAATCTCCACAACGGCCCCTTGCGGTGGGATGCCTGGCTTTCACCTTGTGGATACCCTTCCGGGGTTATCTCACAGGGGAATACCAGGACGGGTTCCCTAAGTAAGCGCTTAGATACCGGGTCGGTGATTTGCGCTATATAAATGCATGTACAACCATCATTTTGCACTTTTAAATGAGACTCATATTCGTTTTCAGGACCGAAAACAATTGGAACAAGGGGGATATGAATTCATAACTTGGACTGCGTTAAATGCATCAATAAGGGGGGTGGCTATACTTAAGAAGAAAGCATTTAAGGTTGATGTACTTAGAGTTGCCTCTGATAATGCTGGTCGATGGGCAATTTCTCAACTTAATTTAATAAATTCCAAATATGTATTATTTGCACTGTATGGTTCAAATATTGATGACTCAGGGGTTTTTGACCGTCTTAATATAGAATTATTAAACTGGGAAGGGGAGCTAATAACCATGGGCGATTTTAATTGCGTTATGAACTATGCTAAAGACACTAGTAAGCTCCACCCATCTCAACGGATGCGAAAAACAAGAGCCGCTATCCTCAAATTATCTTGCATTCATAATTTAAAAGATGTATGGAGGAATCTTTATCCCATGTTAGCAGGATACACGTACTACTCAGCCCCTCACAAAATGTGCTCTCGTATTGACATGGCCTGGGCCACTGATAATATTTTGGACGGGTGTAAAATGGATATCTGCCCTAGAATAACATAAGACCACAATACCATCCTTTTACGGTTTAATATTTCATTTAAAAAACAAGAACTCAGGTTATTTTAATTCCCAAGATATTTGTTAACAGATACATCATTTGTTACTCAATTGAAAAATCACATAAAAGAATTTTTGGAGTTTAATGTAGAATCTGCTCAACTCATTTATGTGTGGGATGCTTGTAAAGCAAGTATTAGAGGGTTCGCCCAACAATATATTATCAAACAAAACATAGAACGAAAAAACGAGATTTGGGAAGTGACTTCCAATATTCGTTCATTGGAAAAACATCTAGCAGAAGTTATCAGACAAGAGAGTACAGGGGAACGCATTACTCAAAACAAATCTTTACTAGAACTCAAACTGATTACTTTGCGATCTGAAACTAAACAGTTTTTAAGAGAAAGAGTGAGTTTGAAACTACATAAATATAAGATATCGCAATATGAAGGCGGGGACAGAATTGGTAAGATTCTGGCTTAAAAGGTAGCGGAAGACAGAGCTAATTCTTTAATTAAAAATATAAAAGGGGTTGACGGAGTTATCTAGAAATCAACCAGGAGATATTTTACAACAATTTGTTACATACTATAGTAAACTTTATACTCCTGAGTATACACCTACTGAAGATATTTTGCAGAGATATATAAGCAAGAACTGGGCATTAGAAAAGGAAACAGAAATGATAGAAGAAATGGAAAGACATTTTTCACTTACAGAATTACAATTGGCTATTTCTTCCCTTCCTTTGGGGAAAGCCACGGGAGATGACACGCTCCCCATTGAAATTTACAAAAGCTGCAGCGAAGAACTGTTACCTATTTTGTGCTCAGTGATAAATCAAATAGGAGAATCAGGCAAAACACCTGACTATTGGAAAACTGCTAAAACAATATTTTTAAAAAAAAGGATAAAACGCCGTTGGAGTGTGGGTCCTATAGGCCCATCTCCTTGATAAATGCTGATGCTAAAGCATACGCGAAATTATTAACCTTGAGATTAGCTCCTCTCATGCCCAAATTAGTAAGTCAACAGCAACATGGCTTTGTGACGGGTAGAGATACGTCTGCACATGTTAACATGGCCATCACAGCATTCGATGTTGCTTCTACTAACTCCTCCCCACTCGGCATGGTGCTACTAGATGCTGAAAAAGCGTTCGACCGAGTGGGGTGGGACTATCTTTGGGCAATCCTCAGGGAGATTGGCTTTGGGACACGATCTTTAACAAGAATCCAAGCACTTTATGATTCCCCAAATGCGAAAATAGGATATGCTTATTTATTATCCCTGAGTTTCCCAGTTTTAAGAGGCACTCGTCAAGAGTGCCCCTTGTCTCCACTTTTATTTGCTCTCTCTATGGAGCCATTCATTAATGCAATACAGGCTCAGGAACGCATCAAACCTTTTATTCATGGCATCCACTCCCTTAAAATTACAGCTTATGCCGACGACCTTGCAATTTATAGTACTGATGTGGCAGTAGCCATGGTTGGGATTATTAAAGAAGCCAACAATTTTGGTATGGTTTCAGGATACAAATTAAATTTAAACAAAACGCAAATAATTGTAAACCATAAAATGCAGGTCTCAGTCACTGGTATCTGCCACAAAGCCACTTATTTAGGCATTAAAATAACATCTAATATTAGGGATATTAAGGCACTAAACTATGACATCTTACTAAGGGATACAACATTGCTTCTGAAAAAATGCCATAAGGTTCCCCTATATTTGCTTGGGCGAATTAACCTTATTAAAATGAATATTTTACCTAAATTTCTTTATTTATTTAGGTCTATTCCGTTGCTTATTAACAACTTATTTTTTAGAAAATTGGATGGTATTTTTGGTAGCTTCATCTGGGGTTAACAAATAAATCGTAGAGCGCTTTCCCTTCTGAAACTAACACCTAACACCTATTAAAGGCGGTTTAAATTTCCCGGATTTGAAAATTTATTTCTATGCTTCTTTTCTGGGCCGAATTCGCAGTTTCTTTAACTCTAAAAATCCCTACTACTTTGATCAATTTATGTTAGGTCTTAAATCCATACAATTTTTTGCGAGAACCAACGATCCAAATTATTTTAAGAGAGTCAGGTTTAAGACTGCTAAAGACGCGGTACGCATTTGGAATATGATAATGGCTATTGATAAAACCTCGTTTTTTCACCCTAAGTTATCATTGTGGAAAAACCCGGGTCTACCCGACATCTTTAGCGATTCCTCAGGGATAATCTGGTCTAATCATGGTATAACCCAGTTGACTGACTTATATGGCTCAACAGGCTTCTTAGAATTACTTTACGAACTCACCGAAAACATGCGATTTAAATATATGCAGATTCACAATTTTTTATTGGTAAAATGAAACTTAAAGAAATTTCAGATTCAGAAATATGGAAATGTATTTATGGGGAAAAAAATAAAGCTTTAATTAGTCTAGGGTATAAATGCTTTAGTCAATTTAAAACGGACGACAGCCCTAAAATGGCGCAGAAATGGGCTTCTAAATTAGGGATTTGTATATCTCCAAACATCATTTCTACATTTTTTCATAATAGCAATAATTTGGTTCATTCATCCAGTTTAAAGCTTCAAGCCTATAAGACTGTATGTCAATTGTATTATACTCCGCTCAACATTTCTAAGTGGTCAGGAAATAACACTCCCTACGATCGTACAAAATGTCCAAAATGTGACCTGTTCGCTGCTGACCTGGAGCATATGATCGTTTCAAGCCAAATTTTACATATATTTTGGGATAATGTGGAAACCTTACTGAAACAGAAACAATTGATAAATGCTTCATTATCAGCTGAGATGATACTTTTAGGAACGCAACCAATTACTTCTCCTTTCAGGGATTTGTTGTTTATTTTCATATCCTGTGCTAGATTGGTCGTAGCAAGGGCATGGATCTCGGATAAACCACTTTATATAATCGAATGGTGGCGGTTGGTGAAAGAAATTTACGATATGGAACTCTCCCTAGCTAGAATACGAGGCGAACGCTCACTCAAGAAAGTTGATACAATTTGGGGAACAATGTTTCCATGTATGAGTTGACATTTTATTATTATTTAATAAGTGATACACACTTATTTTTGTACTGAATGATTTCTTCTGCTATGTGATTTAGTACTTTATGAACTCTGGAACTTTCTGTTAATGTTTTGTATTCAGTAAGGAATTACTTTTGTAATGATTATATGCTTGTGTTGTCAATAAAAATTATAAAAAAAAAGAAGAAAATACATATCCAGCACTTACATCATTCTAGATCTCTTTAAACTGCTGGCTGAGGTTCATACTGTTAAATCCTGGATGTGCCCTGATGCTATGCAGGGAGCCAGCGAATGGTATAGGAGCAAAACAGACTTTCAGGCAATCCAGACAATAATACGAACTACACTATCTAGATTCCAAGGAGTATTGAAATGGTGTCAAATAGATAGAAAAAGCAAAGGAATTCTCTGCAACTTTTGTAATGCATGGAAAAGTAACTTGCTGCAGCTCAGACTAAGTTTCTCTGAATGATGTAAAACAAGGATTGTCATAGCCAATAAGTTTTGGTTGCCACTCTTTTGACTTTGTCAATGTTTGTTTTCTTATTGTTTTTGTAAAACTTTATTGTTGTGGTGCTAGAAATTGGGTTTCTGGTTGGCTAGGGTATGCACCTAAGCCAGGCAGAACCCACCACTCTAGTCAGGGTAAGGGAGTTACACACCCAAGATATAACCCCTGCTCACCCCCTTGGTAGCTCGGCAGAGCAGTCTGGCTTATCCCAGAGGCAATGTGTAAAGCATTTGCACAACACAAACACACACACATACCAGTGACACAAAAAATACACCACAAAAGAGACTTTACACCATGTTAGATAAAAAAATCTCATATATTGTATAAAAAACACATTAGACCACAATCACATAAATCAATTTGCCAACTAGGCAATTGTCATAAAATCATAGGCAGTGCAATAAAGTTAATACTCATAGGTTCCACACGTCCTGAAAACATTATGAAAACAACACCGTACACCAATAATGTACACATTATGCATGTCCTGAAAATTATACTTGTTATCCTGTCCCAAGGCAGGAAATGTAGGCTTTTTGGGTTACACATAAATCATAATATAAGGCATTAGCCTAACCATAACCTCCATTAATCTCTGTCAGCGCCCCTACGCTCTTCTTATAGGTTGCAAAGTACTTAGGCACCATGTGCAGGACATAGCAGCCCCTAGGTGCCTCCGAGCATAAAAATGAGGCACATCCATATATCAGGTCAGAGAAAAAAACAAATGCAGCAGTTTAAGTTTGAGGCCTAGCACATAAATTGCTTAATTTCAATCAGGCCCGGAACAAAGGGCGCAGGAACACCTGCGCACCTACTGCATGCAGTGTGGTAATTTTCAAGCAATGCTCCCATGGTATGTATTATCACAGCTGCATGCATTCGTGCGGCACAGCGACGACTGGTTTCAGAAAGAGGTGGGGGAGGGAACTTACATGGTCCCCCTCCAGTCCCCAGTCGGGACCTGCCAGTAAGTTGCAATGCAGCCTCTCCGGCTGCACAAGGCGGGAGGCACAAAGGTTCTCCAGTTCGCTGGGCTGCAGCACGCCAATCCAACACGGTTGTGAGTCTTCTGCTCTCCTTCACTCGGGGCAGCGTTCACGCTCTACCTTGCAGTCAGCTTTCACTGAAGAGGCGCAGTGCACTCTACACGGCATCTTGCTCTTGGCGGGGCCGCGGCGTGCAGTGGTTCCTTCTCCGGGCACCTCGAGGCTGGTTGCCAGGCAACGCCTTGTGCTTTTGCAGCACTCGCTCAGGTGACAAGCGGCTGCACTCGAAATCAGCGAACCTCTCAGGACTCAGGCTCAATACAGAGTGGGTAGGGCTCACACCACAACTCAGGCATACAAGCTGGTAACGTGCAATGCTCCTGGTGATTCTTAAAGAGCGAAGTACAAAGAACTTTCAGATAATAAAGCGCTCCACACACGCTTACTTCTTTGCAAGGGTAAATGAAGGGGGGCGTGCTCTCTAGGCAATAAACAGCGCTCACCCTTCAGCTTGGGATGCAAAATAAAGCGCTCCACAAGCACTTTAAAATAAACTGGGTGAAGAACAATCCAATCCTTTTCCCGCTCCAGACAGGAGCAACAACTGCAGACCATCCCACCCCACCACACATCAGGGGCAGCACTCAATACGCAGTTCTTCAGCTCTCCTTTCAGGCAGGTTACTTTGGATCCAGCGAGGATCTTTTTTGCGAAATGTTATCTCCCTGGGACTTCCAACAGGATGGAGTAGTTTCTGTCCTGTAACTCCAGTTCTGTAGTAGGGGTATCTCTGTTATAGTCATAATCTAGTGAATAGTCCCGCCCATGTGCGTGGACCCCGGCAATCAAAAATAATCTCTTAAGGTGTCAAAATAATGCAGAAACTGCAAAGACACTTAAGAGAGAATTTAAAGACAAATAATGCAGCCTATATCCACAGGCTACACTGTCCAGTACTTCAACTAGAATTTCCACCAAAAAAACACCACACACAACACAGCCTGCAGTTTCTACCATAGAGAAACTTGCCTCCCCCAGTCAAAGACTCTGGAATGATATAGAGGAAGGTAGGGACAGACAAGACCCATAGGCTGCCATTATGTGGCTTAAATAGGATACTGTGCCTTTAAGAGAACTTTCCAGAACTTCTCCCAGTATCCCAGAATGCATAGCAGGTCCCTCTTACTTCAGTTCTTTTTGAAGGCGAAGCACGCCAGACCTGTCGCATTCTTGTATGATGAAAAAATCTCCACCGGGGAGGAGGGCGGGCGCTTATGACTATAACAGAGATACCCCTACTACAGAACTGGAGTTACAGGACAGAAACTACTCCTTCTGTAGTAGGGGATCTCTGTGTATAGTCATAATCTAGTGAATAGAATGGCAAGCCCATCCCCACACCAAAGCGGCGGTGGAGAATAATACATAACGCCACTACTGTGCGAACAAATTCCGCAGCGAAGCCTGTCCAACCTGAGCGTCTGCCCTGGCGTCAGTGTCCAGGCAGTAATGCTTAGCAAAGGTATGAACCGACTTCCAAGTGGCTGCCTTGCATATTTCAGCAAACGGCACATTACGGAGCAGAGCCGTCGTGGCAGCTTTGCCCCTGGTGGAATGAGCCTTAGGCTTACCTCCTACGGTCTTATTAGCTTTCTGATAACACAATTGTATGCAGGACACAATCCACCTAGAGATGGACTGCTTAGAGGTCGCAAGACCCGTCCTGGCCGATCCATAATTGACAAACAACTGGTCAGACCTACGAATATCTTTGGTTTTATCCAGATAAAATTTCAAGACCCTCCTCACATCCAGGGAATGGAGAGACCTCTCCGCTGGAGATGAAGGATTCTGAAAAAACGTAGGCAAAGTTATAGTCTGGTTGATATGAAAATCAGAAATAACCTTGGGAAGAAATTTAGGGTGAGTACGCATAACAACCTTAGCAGCATGAAATACAGTATAAGGTTCATCACAACACAACGCCTGAATTTCACTCACCCTGCGGGCCGATGTAATGGCCACGAGGAACGCCGCCTTCCAGGATAGGTGCTGCAACGAAGCCTTATGAATAGGTTCAAAAGGTTCCTTCATCAATCTGGACAGCACCACATTCAATTCCCACGAAGGCGAAGGAAGCCTGACAGGAGGGAATACTTTCTTCAAACCTTCCAGAAAGTCTTTGATCACAGGGATCTGGAAAAAGGAAGTCTGTGAAGGGCATTTCCTGTAGGCAGTCAATGCAGCAAGATGTACCTTAATGGAATGGACATTAAGGCCAGACTGCGCCAAATGTAAAAGATAAGGAAGGATGACATCTTCCTTGCAGGTAGTAGGATCATGGTTCTTAGAATGGCACCATATACAAAACCTCTTCCACTTGTAAGCATATGAAGTCCGAGTGGAAGGTCTCTTAGACTCCTTCAGTATGTCCATGCAATCATCGGGCAGATTCAGATGGCCATATTGCACTATCTCAGGAGCCACGCCGCCAAACTCAAAGACGAGAGGTTGGGGTGTAACATCCGTCCCCCGAACTTCGTGAGAAGGTCCGGCCTGCACGGCAACCGAATGTGAGGAAGGAGAGACCGGTGAAGTAGGTCCGTGAACCACCACTGCCTGGGCCACTCCGGGGCGATGAGTATCATCCGAGTCCTGGATCGGGCCAGCTTGATGAGCACCGCCGGAATCAGGGGAATGGGAGGAAAGGCGTACAGAAAGCTGTTCGTCCAGTTGATCCACAACGCATTCCCCAGCGTCCCTTGTTGGAAGTACCTGGAGGCGAAGTCTCTGCACTTGCTGTTTTCGGCGGTGGCGAACAAATCTACGTCTGGAGTTCCCCACCTTGCGAAGACTTCTCCTAGTACTTCGTCGTTTATGACCCATTCGTGGTTTTCCTGAAGCAGCCTGCTCAGCGCGTCTGCCTGAACATTCTGCACACCTGGCAGATGGGTGGCCGTTATCGACAGTCCTCTGGCTAGAAGCCAGTGCCAGATCGTCTGCGCCTCCTGCGACAGGGTGCGCGATCTCGAGCCCCCCTGCTTGTTGAGGTAATACATCGTGGTGGTATTGTCCGTCTGTACAAGCAGAGAGTTGGTCTGGAAGGACGGAAGAAAGGCCTTCAGCGCCAAGTGGACAGCCCTGAGTTCCAGGAAATTGATGTGATACGTGGCCTCCATCGGTGACCACGTGCCTTGAATCTGTAGAGTCCCGGAGTGCGCTCCCCATCCCAGGAGAGACGCATCCGTCACAACAGTCTGCTTGGGTATGTCCTTGTGAAAGGGAACCCCTTTTAGGAGATTCTCCGCCGAACACCACCACTTCAGAGACTGAAGAGCATGCAGCGACAGTCGAATCCTGTCGTCCCAAGATCCTTTCCTCTGATCCCACTGATCCTCCAAGCACTCCTGCAACGGTCTCATGTGCAGCCGTGCGTGTGGCGTCAGGAAGATACAAGAGGCCATCGATCCCAGTAGAGAAGACACCGTCCTCACTGTTGTAGATGGAGACGTCATGAGAGCCTGAGCCTTCCGAAGGAGTGATAATCGTCGCTCTTCCGAAGGAGACACGCTTGCTGACAGCGTATTGATGGAGGCTCCCAAGTACTGTATGCATTGGACCGGAGACGGGACAGACTTGGCCATGTTGATGTGCAGCCCCAGCTTGTTCAAGAGAACGCACGTCTTCTGGAAGTGTGCTCGCGCTTCCGAGAAGGAGGATGCCTTGATCAACCAATCGTCCAGGTACGGGTAGACGAACACCTTGTTCTTCCTCAGGTGTGCTGCTACCACCGCCATGCACTTCGAGAAGGTTCTCGGCGCAGACTTCAGTCCGAATGGGAGTACTGTGTATTGATAGTGATTGGTGCCGACTTGGAACCGCAGGAACTTCCTGTGTTTGTGTGCAATGGGCACATGGAAGTAAGCATCCTGTAGGTCTATAGCGCAAAGCCAGTCCCCCTGTTGCAACTGAGGGTAAATCTGATGCAACGACAGCATGCGGAACTTTTCTCTGCGAATCCATTTGTTTGCCTGTCGCAAATCCAGAATGGGCCTGAACTCGTTCTTGTCCTTCTTGCGAACCAGGAAGAACCGGGAGTACAGACCTCTTCCTCTCTGAGACCGAGGTACGTCTTCTATCGCCCTTTTCCTCAACAGGATATCCGCTTCCGCCTGAAGCTCGCGCAGCTGAAACTGCGAGCTGACCGGGGGAATAGCTGGAGGAGGGCTGGTGAACCGAAGACTGTATCCATTGCAAACAATATTCAGCACCCACTTGTCCTGAGTAATTTTTCTCCACTCTGCCAGAAAAAGTTGGATGCTTCCCCCTACCGGAGTGGGTAACGGATCCGGGGGAAGTAAGTTCCTAGGGCCTAGGCCCCGCCTGGCCCTTGGGCGCCGGAGCCGACTGCTGGCCTCCCCTGCCCTTCTGCCGCTTCTGGAACGGCTTCCGGAACTGCTGCTGCTGCTGGGAGTGTCCTGAGGCCTGTCCTCGGCCTCGGCCCTGTCCGCCGAACCGCCGTTGGAAGGGGCGGTACTGCTTCTTGGTCTCTTTGGGCTTTTCCAGGCCCACAGCCGTCAGCGTTTCGGCCTCCGCCTTCATGCGGGCCATTTCATCATCAGCATGTTTCCCGAAGAGGGTCTCACCGGAAAACGGCAGATTGGCCACCCTCTGCTGTGCGTCCGGTTTCAGGGACGTAAGCCGGAGCCATGCGTGACGCCGCTGGTTGATCCCGTGGCAAAATCCGTGAGCCGCCAACAGGGAAGAGTCCGCAGACGCGCTGATTATCTGGTTGGCCACCAGCATCCCCTCACTCAGGACTTCCGTGAAGTCTTCACGCTGCTCCCGGGGCAGATGCTCCGCAAAGCGCTCAAGGGAGTCCCAGAGGGCGCGGTCGTAGCGACCCAACAAAGCCGTGGCACTCGCCGCTTTCATGGAGGTCGCGGAAGTACCACAAACTTTCCTTCCTGCCGAGTCCATCCATCTCGATTCCTTGTCCGGGGGAACCGTGGAGGTCGGGGTGGTGGCATGCTGCTTGCGGGCCGCCGTGACGATGACGGAGTCAGGTGGAGGCTCAGCCCTCAAAAAGGCCGGATCCGAGTCGGGAGCTCGGTACTTCTTAAGTAATCGCGACGGGGCCGCCCTCGTCACAGCCGGGGTGAGAAACAGAGCCATAGCAGGTTCTTCCAGGCCCGGCACCAGGGGCAGGAGAGGACGAGACAGATGCCTCTGATGCAGCGTCTCGAAGATGACCGATGTCTTCGGTGTAGGCACCGTCAGGGAGATGCCGAGCTTCGCTGCGCCCCGCAACAGTACGTCCTGAAAGGCCACCAGGTCATCTACCGGGGACACTCTGGTGTCCGGAGACCCCGATAGGGTAGGTGAATAATCCCTGGTCCCCGAGGACCTCGTGTGAGAGCGAGACTCGCGCCTCCTATGGCGGTGCCTCGATCTCGTTGATGATCTGTGCCTCGATCTGTCCTTCCGCCCAGAGCGAGAGCGAGACCTGCCAGCTCGTGGGCGCTCCTTCGGTTTGCGCGGAGGGGTCTTCCTCGGCTCATCACGAGGCGTCTTCGGTTCCTCCCGGGGTTTCGGTTTCGGAGTCCCCTTGGGAGGAGCAGGCAGGGACGGCAGGGAAGTGGACCTCGGAGGAGGAACCTTCGGCTGCGGTGCGGGCCCATGCGGAGGGACCGGAGGTGGAGAAGTGTCCCCTGAAGGCAGTGGCGGTTTGGGCGGAGGGTCCTCCTTAGGCACGGGGGGAGGAGTCGGAGTCCTGGGCCGGGACGGAGTGTACATTTCCGAGTACACCGAGCCCGGTGTCCCTCCAGGCGAGGGGCGCGGAGAGCCATCCCCATCCGCAGGCGACCTCTTCCTCTTGCGACCACCGCTGGAAGCAGCGTGACTCCTGGGACTAGAGTCCCTTTTTCGCCGTTTTGGAGCAGGTGACCTGCTCCCCGACGCTGACCGCCGTCTGCTGGACGCAGAACGACGCTTCTCCGGCGTCGAATGACGTCTCCTGGACTCCGGCGTCGAGCGCCGTCTTCTCGGCGTCGACCGCCTCCTCCTCGGCGTCGAACGCCGACTCCTCGACGTCGACCTTCGTCGTCCTCTCGACGTCGGGCGGCCCGCCCTCGACGACGAGCGCCGCCGTCGCCTCGATGTTCCCGACGTCGAGGAGCCCCTCGACGTCGATCGGCGGTGTCGCCGCGACGGAGATCGACGGTTTCGCCTCGACGACGACCGACGGTGTCGCCTCGACGGCGAGCGTCGGCGCCGCTTCGACGGCGAGCGTCGATGTACGTCACTGTGCCTTCGGCGTCGGTATGATCTCGACGTCGACGAAGACGATGACGTCGACGGCGGCCTCGACGTCGGTTTCTCCTTAGCCGTCGAGCCGTCGCGCCGTCTCGACCCGGAGCCCCGGGGAGAAGGGGAGCACGCCGTCGTCATCCCTCTCGACGCCGTCGTCGATGCCATCGACGCCGACGGAGAATGGGATCGTTGGCTGGACTTCCTGCCCCTGGGGAGCCCCCCAGGGGCCTCAGCAGAGGCAGAGGGATCCCTCCCAGGCTGCCCAGACCCACCTGCAGCACGTTGGCGCCTATCCTCCAGGCCAGCCAGCCTGATCTTCAATCTGTCCCTGAGGGTCCTAGCAGAAAGTTGCTGGCAGATAACACACTCCTCAGGGCCATGATCTTCTGGAAGGCACACGATGCAGACATCATGGGGGTCGCTTTTGGCCTTCTTCCTCTCACATGCTGGGCACTTGACAAAAAGGCCAGGCATTTCGGAGCCCCAAAACGCCTAAAAACAGCACAAAAGTGAGAAGAGAACACCAAGCAGTAACTGCAACACTTTTAAAAGTTAAAAGTGCAAAAAACGATTTCAATAAACCCTTGTAAAAGGGAGAGCTCAATGCCAGGGTCCTGTAAGCAGGAGCCGGAAAAAAGAACTGAAGTAAGAGGGACCTGCTATGCATTCTGGGATACTGGGAGAAGTTCTGGAAAGTTCTCTTAAAGGCACAGTATCCTATTTAAGCCACATAATGGCAGCCTATGGGGCTTGTCTGTCCCTACCTTCCTCTCTATCATTCCAGAGTCTTTGACTGGGGGAGGCAAGTTTCTCTATGGTAGAAACTGCAGGCTGTGTTGTGTGTGGTGTTTTTTTGGTGGAAATTCTAGTTGAAGTACTGGACAGTGTAGCCTGTGGATATAGGCTGCATTATTTGTCTTTAAATTCTCTCTTAAGTGTCTTTGCAGTTTCTGCATTATTTTGACACCTTAAGAGATTATTTTTGATTGCCGGGGTCCACGCACATGGGCGGGACTATTCACTAGATTATGACTATACACAGAGATCCCCTACTACAGAAACAAGCATACACAAGCCCATGGAGATTCTTCACAGGCAGAATACCACAGCAGGGCAAAAAGAGTCAGTCCCTTTCTTCCACCACAAACAAAAGCAGCAACTGCAGCCCAACCCACCACTCACACAGAAAAGGCAGAGTTCTCCACACAGATCATCAGCTCAACTTCTAGGCAGGGTCCTCTTGTTTCCAGAAGTAATCTAAAGTCCTGGGGATTTAGGTTCAATATTTATACCCCATTTTCGTATTGTTCTCTTTGCTTTAGAGTGTCTGAGCTAAGTCCAAACCTGTTCTGTCCTCCCTGGTCCAGCATGACCACAGGGGGTGGAGAAAGCATTGTGCAAAGGAGACACAGCCTATTCAGGTTGTAGCGAAACTCCTCCTACCACTTTAAATGCAGACCAGGCCTATTCAGCTTAGCGATGAGTCACCCAGGCAAGACAGGACACACCTCACTCCCTCCCTTGTGACTGTCTAGTGTGAATGCATATCCCCAGCTCCTGTCACTTCAAAACCAGATGGCGAAGACACAAACGGGAAGAGGCACACAGAATGACAAAGCAAAGAAATACCCACTTTCTAAAAGTGCCATTATCAAACACACAATTTAAAAGCCACCTTCACTAAAAGGTGTGTTATTAAATTCAGAGATCAGAGAGCCTAAACTCCATATCTCTATATTGGCCCAACTGAAAATTACACATGTAAAATGTTACAGTGCAGCTCCAATGATAGCCTATGAGACATACAGCCTTTCAACAGTGAAAAACGAAATACACAGTATTTTACTATCAGGACATGTAAAACACATCACTCCACTGGTGGGCCTACAAACCAGTAGGTCTACAGACCACCCAGAAACAGGGCTATGAACTTGGCAGTGAAGAGTCAACACGCTTCAATGCAACTAGGTTTGTACGTTTCCGAAGAGAATCAAGGAACCTTCCATCAGCGAGTACGCTATCCTCCTGTTTGTGGAGCCCATGGATGTTACAGACTTGAGTTCACCTATCATCTAGCAGTGGGCTTATGATCCTCAGGCAGTAGATATGCAGACCACCCAGCAGTAGACCGGTACCTTACCAGTGCTTTGACAAACAAACATCTGAGCGGTGGAGTGTACAATCCTGCTGCTAGTAGGCCTACTAACCTTTCTGAAGTAAAAATACAAACAAAACGACAGTGCGATAAATCTCTGCCGAATTAGCGGATGATCTACCATCAAAGGCCAATGAATCCCCCACCACCCCCCAACCGCCCCCCCCCCCTTATGGGTCAATGAAGCTTGATGACAAAATAGGGTGAACTAACTTACAGAGAGGGAAAAGCCACACACTGATTGGATGAATGAAGGGTGAATAGATCTCCTATGAGAGGGAATACTTAAGTCTAGAGGGTGATTAATCTGCTATAAAGGTGAAGGAACCTCGAATTAAAATGAAGGATTCCCCAGTGATGGGGAAAGAATGCTGGGCTGCATGGTCAATATTAATGGACAAATCGCTTATAAGGCCTTCACATCTGTGCTCTGCCCAATTACAGCCCGACAAAGAAAACTGTTGTTAATTGCGGCTGAGCAAGCCAAGGCACCGATGCAGGTTGGTGCTTTTTGAGAGGGCTCCTGGCTGTAAGCTCCACATCTGTTATCTGCTCCCCGAGGCTTAGGCACAAATAAAGCTTTCTCTCTTCCTGTCATTGCACATGACGGAGGGTGTGCCTGGTGCTTCGGGTAGCTTGGAGAAAGATTAAGCAAAAAGTGGCACGAGTCAAACCCGCTGCCAAGGTCGTGAGGCAAACTCATAAATGTGTTTCGAATACATTATTCAAATGCGGTTTCTCCATGGTGCTTCTGTTTTCGCTCCCTCCCACCTGTGTCTTTTTGAGTACTTCAGAATCGTACTGTCGCAGAGTTTTGCAGCTCTGACTTTGAAGACCTTCAGGATTCTTCCTAACTGAACACTTATGGTTGTGTTTTCATCTTCCTTCTGCGCATACTTATTCTTTGTCGCGTCACATGGAACCCACAGGGCGGGCACTTGCCTTTGTGCAGACACATATGTAGTCATTTAGACCCACCAGTGGCAGTCAAGCACATGCTGTTCCATGCTAGAAGTTGGGCATCACAGGTCTTGGTTAGGGGTGCCAATAAGGTCACCTCATTCCTTTGAGGTGGTTCTATGTGGTTCTGGGTCTGCAAAGACGTAGGTGGGAGGAGGCAGATCCTGGCATGGTCACAGCAGGCTCAGAGTGAGAAGTTAGCCTGGCATATGATGTCCACTATTCTAGTGGGCACCTTGCACCAGTCTAAAAGACCCTTATTGACAGTGGTTGTAAAGTCAACCTTATAGACCAGCTAGCCTAGTGGTAGCATGGACCAGCAGTCATAGGCTAAGACTTCAGAGAGCATGTAAAGCAAGCTGTTTTACCAATTATAATCCCTTGAATACCAAATGAAAGGACACCACACAAGGTATATATCAAATATATATATGTATTTATTTATAACACAACCCCTCTGCACTCTTTATGAGGTCAGAGATCGAAGTACATCACAAGTTACTCAATTAGCATACGATAAGTAACACAAATACTGTTATACCCTAGGGGCCTCACAAACCATATACTAAGTAAGTGGTATATGAACCACTTCAGAAATAGTGAATAGACCTAGGGCCTAGGGAATCGTTGGGGCTACACTAAACAACCAAAGGTTAGGAAGCAGGAGACCCACGGGAGACGCGTGCAGTGTCTAAACACAGTCACGAGTTACCATTGACTAATAAAGGAGAACGAAGAAGTTACAAAGTTACTGATTAAGGACACCTCCGGATAGACTACGGTAAAACTCCTTTAGACTAGGACACTGCGAGAGTCAAGACCCACGGGAGTACCGGAGTACTCGTGTTACCTCACCCAGGGAAGCCGGGTGCATAGGCGTCTTTTTGTGTCGGGTTTTGTCGTTGTTTTCTATGGAGATCTGCAAAGAAGTGCTGCAGGCGACCAGAGGAAAAGTGTCCGGATGGATCCAAGGGTGTATCGAAGAAGTGAAGAACCTGAAAGCAGAGGGGACAGAGTCTGGGTCACTAGCCAGTGACCAGGAAGGAACCAGGCGGTCACGTTGATCTCAGGTGAAGAGGTGAAGCTTGTCTCTGCAGCCACGAGGACCAGGAGGTGTCGACGACGACCAGGAGCTGGATTCGAGCTGTCCCACGAAGGATCTAGTTGACTGCGGTGTTGGTATCCGGACTGGACCCAACAAGCCTTGGCAAACGCAATCCATGCAGAAAGTGAAGATTGGCTTCGAGTCAGACCAGCAAGGTCTGGGGAGCGTCTCCTTGGCAGGAAAGCTGGAGCATGCCTAGAGCAACCAGGAAAGCAGTTTGGTTTCAAAAGAAAGTCTTCGGAGGGCTAACTAGCCAGTGGGCTAGCAACCGGGAAGAACGCGTTGAGCTGAAATGCAAGAGCAGGCCCCACGCGGCACTCGTGGAGTGTGGAGGGCTGAGCTTCGGTGCAAATGGCGCTCAGGTCTGGGGCTTCTCATACCCCAATGCACAACTGCGAGGGTACCTCGGGAGTCGAGGAGTTAGCAAAATGCAGGATGTCCAGGGTGTCCGGTCGCACGTCTCTCGTGTCCGCCACGGATCTCAGCTTTGCTGTGGATGTGGGTCGGAGTCGGAGAAGTCTGAGAGTCCAGTTTCTGTGTCGCTGAATCTTCGGGTTCCGGCGGGAGCGTCGACAAAGCAGGCCGGCAAGTTACTGGTGGTACCTGTTTGCACAGGGTGGTCACTCCTTGACCATAAGGGAGATGTCCTCAGTCTTCTAGTCGGTATAGAACGTCGAAGGTCCAAGAGTTCTGTGTCAAAGTTCCATTCTAGGATAATCTAAAGTCTGTGGACACAGCTCCTATCTTTATACTGATTTTAGGGGCTGGATTACCTACTAGGTCCCTCCTATGGGTGGATCCGGGAAGGGGGTGGTTACACCCCATTTCCCTTTGTCCAGTTTCGCGGCAGAGCGGGACTGGAGTGCCCGAGCAACTGTTTTGAACCGGGCTATGCATGGAGCACCTTGTGTGCCCCAGGCAGTGTCTGGAAAAGCATCTTTCCATTCAACCCACCCTGCCTCAAAACTCTACAGGCTGTCTGGGGAGGTGCTAGCACCTCCCTGGACAGGAAACCTATTGTCCAGGCCTCCCTTGCTGGAGTTTCCCCCAGCAGCAGGATGTCAGACTCGTGTCTGTGGCAGCAGCATCTATTTTGTGATGCTGGGGCTCTGTTTCACTCTAACCGGGTAAAGCAGAAACATACATGTCTTTTCCCTCTAGAAGGGTGGAATGATACCCCCGCCGCCAGAATTGGCGGGAGGGTAGTATTCCAAAGTGTTTGACACCTTACACAACATGTTTTGATGAAGCTAAACCAAAGTTAGCATTAACCGCGAGGATTATAATGTACTTAAGAGTATATGGTATGGCTATATCATAGAGCATCTATAAGGAGATGGTTCCGAAAGCTGCAGAGGTGCTCAGCTCATGCTAGGGCACCCTCTCACACAAAACCAAGCACTCTACCTCCAGGATTGTTGAGGCCTACCATAGGAGTGACTTATAGGTGCATATGTGTCTATATATAAGGTAGATATAGATATACTATATCTAAGTAAGGGATGATTACACCACCTTACCCAAGCTGAGTGATCAGCCTGTGTTGTCAGTTTGGATGGACAGCCAGGGGTGGCATAAAACGTGCTGCAGCCCCTGGTAGGCCTTGGATCCACCTACGGTACACTATACAGGGGCTCACAAAGGTGACCCAATACCCAATCAGGTATGTACCTAAAGTACATGGTATCAATTTAGAGAGAGAACAGCTGGGCTGTGGGTCTGATTAGCAGGCCCACAGCCACACTAAAGTCGAAAAACCAGAGAATCACAGCAAAAAGTGGGGGTGACCATAGGAAGCAGACCCTACTCTCCTACACTCAGGCCCTGATTACAAGTATAGGTGGTATTCATTACACATACTTAATAATAATACCACAGAGTGTGTTATTTATCTAGTGTGATAAATACCACCTATTGCAAGTTGTTTGGGAAAAACATGTGGATGTTGGTGTTTAATGCATCAAAATCTGCATGATACAAAAAATTCCGTATGGTTTCCCCATTAACTTGCAGCGGGTCTGACCTGCCGGAATTTAACAAAGGTTGAGTTATTTAACAAATCCGATAAATATTGGATGCATTAAATACTGAACAACACATTCCAACCTGTGCGTAAACAGGGGACGGAATATAACAGCCCACTCATGATCAGGCTTTTAGTGTGCTACTTTACAGATCAGTGGTTTCTAGTTTTTTTCCTTGCCCTTAGAGCCTTTATGAGTTAAGGCGTTATTTATCGCATCTGATAAATAACAATAGCGCAGGGTTCGTTATTTAACGGGTATGATAAATAGCACCTATAACGAGTTTCTGCGAATACCTTATGGATTTTGGTGTTGAACTCACCAAAATCCGCATGATACAGAAATTACCGCGTGGTTTTCCCCTGTTAAATGTCGGCAGGTTTGACCTGCCGATGTATAACTACGGTTGGGGTATTTAACGCACATGATGATTATCAGCTGCGTTAAATACCTTCAACCTATGCGTAAAGAGGGGTTTACACAAGGACCGGAATATAACAGCCCATTCGTAATCAGGCCCTTAGTGTGTTACTTTACAGATCACACACAGGTTTCTAGCCTCACCCTTTCCCTTTCAGTGTGCCCATGGCACATGATAAATGGGATGCAAGGAGTGTAGTGCAATAAGGGGCCCTCTTGGTCAGGGGTTATGATGAAGACAGAGGGAACCAGTGGTGCTGGGGGGAGGAAAACAGGGAAACTCGATTTAATTTTTCTACAGCTAGGAAGATGGCTCAATATGGAGATTTAGGAAGCTATTGCCCAGAGTCACAATTTGGGACCCATGATTAGACTAGGCACCGAGACAAGAATTATCAGGTCCGGGGAGATTGAGTCCAAGAGCCGCCGAGGCAGGAATTGAACCCTGGTCCCGGGCCACACCTCTGCATCAGGGTCTGCCGCTCTAACCATTGAGCCACACTTCTCCACTGGCTTTACACCACTCCAAAATAAGAGCTTGACATTAAATAATAGAAACACGCTTAAAACATCAAATACGACAAAAAACATTTTTCAATACGTTTTTTATAATATTTTTATGTATCCAAGCAAAGTGAAAATAAAGTCATTCAAAAAGGGTATGGTTGAGAGGCAAAAGCACTCATCTTCTGATTAGGAACTTGTGACACACGAGTGACCTTGGGCAAATCAGTCCTTCTCTGCCATCATAAAATCACAGGTTTGAGCGCTGTATTGGTTTTTACTAAATATTTACTTAGATGACGTTTTCTTGTTCGGACAACTGTCCGCCAATAAAGCCACTGACAGCAACTCCCAGATGTGTCAAAGGGCCCGGAGGGAGAATGAAATGTGCCAACATCACTCATGAATTATTCACACACCATACTCGTCGTGAAGCGTAAAAGACCATCTTATTAGGAGAGCTTTGTAGTACTGTTTATTAACTTCAATACAACTTTAAGACAACATCAACTTCTTCTAGACATCTCGATCCTGACACAAAACCCCTTCTGCCCCCAACAATTCTCAGCGCCCACCAACTTTTCACCCCCCAAATCCCCACACTCTGGCCTCATTCTTTCACCTTTCAATCACTGAGCTCTTTAACCTCTTCCATGCTCATGACGGCTCCCGGCCGCCATGAGTCACGGTGGGCGTGTGCTGATGACGGCCGGGAGCCATCATGACCACGCCCGCGAGTGGAATCTTCAGCATTGCGGAGGAATTCGCGCCGCAACGATGAGGTTAAACCCCCCAGTCTCTCTCTCACTTACCCTACCAAACATCATTCAATGAAGTCTACTGGTCCTGTTCCAATACCTCCCCTGGTGGACACGCCCACATCTGACTCTCCATCCCCCCAAGCTACCTGCATCTATGGACTCACAAACCCTATCCTAATATGGCATCACTGAAAGCCTCTAGTGCTACCCCCAAAACATGCAGATTGGGTGGCTCAATTGGAATCTCTCCCGGTCTTCTACTGGTGGAGAAGTCAGCAAGAGGCCGAATCCTGACATTCCGAACTCTTAAAAAAACGTTCTGTAGCGCCCGCCTCTTCCTCCTTCCTCTGTCCCTAACCTATACCCTGTCCTGGCCTGCTCCATTTCATAAATTAACCCGGGTGAGACTGGCTTTGCCTGTCGATCCCCCAGGTCCCTTCAATGACAGTGTTTCACCATTCTCCAGCCAGTGGGGACACATGCACTCAGGGGGGCTTCACCCTCTCTTTTAACTGACTCACTACACTGGACATTAGTTAAAGCATCCACAGGCCGCGTGCAGTCACCCTGGGACAGTTCTCAGCCCAAACCAATGCGTATTTTATTCCTTGGTCTCTAATGAGAAAAGAGAACTTGCACAAGAGCACACAGTGCCAGGCAGGTGGCGAGGCACGGCGGCCTGCCTCATACACGCTGACCACTAGCGCATTGAAAAATACAAAACTAAAATGCACCAGATATGTTGCCTGTCTTTGAGTGTGTAAATCAGTGTTTGTTTTCCTCGTGAATTTATATTTCTCAGTTCTTTGCACGGGTGTGGCACAGGTGATGTGCAGTGGTACAAAAGAGGATGGTGATGGACGGAGCATCTGAATCAATCAAACACTCACACCCAGTCAAAAGATCTGGGTTTAATCCATCACCGTTCTTTAGCCGACTCTGCCACCCCAGTTCAGACATGGCTATATGCAAATCAGTCTGACCCTGTGCCTCATGGGAACAGTCCAGCCCGAACTGCCAAGCCATGTCTTCCCCGGACCGGAAACAAGCTTCCGAGGACCGGTTTCTGGCATTCCAGCCGTCTTCAGGCCGGGTTATTTGAATCCAGTGGTAAAGTGAGCAAGGGACTCACGTCTGAGCATACCCTGCCACACTTATGGTGGCCAAAAGCGGTACAAAAGAGGGTGGTGATGGACGGAGCATCTGAATCAATCAAACACTCACACCCAGTCAAAAGGTCTGGGTTTAATCCATCACCGTTCTTTAGCCCACTCTGCCACCCCAGTTCAGACATGGCTATATGCAAATCAGTCTGACCCTGTGCCTCATGGGAACAGTGCAGCCCGAACTGCCAAGCCATGTCTTCCCTGGACCGGAAACAAGCTTCCGAGGACCGGTTTCTGGCATTCCAGCCGTCTTCAGCCCGGGTTATTTGAATCCAGTGGCAAAGTGAGCAAGGGACTCACGTCTGAGCATACCCTACCACACTATGGCGTTCTTTAGCCCACTCCCTTTTGTACCGCTTTTGGCCACCATGAGTGTGACAGGGTATGCTCAGACGTGAGTCCCTTGCTCACTTTGCCACTGGATTCAAGCAAGCCGGGCTGAAGACGGCTGGAATGCCAGAAACCGGTCCTCTGAAGCTTGTTTCCGGTCCAGGGAAGACATGGCTTGGCAGTTCAGGCTGGACTGTTCCCATGAGGCACAGGGTCAGACTGATTTGCATATAGCCATGTCTGAACTGGGGTGGCAGAGTGGGCTAAAGAACGGTGATGGATTAAACCCAAATCTTTTGACTGTGTGTGAGTGTTTGATTGATTCAGATGCTCCGTCCATCACCACCCCCTTTTGTACTGCTTTTGGCCGCCATGAGTGTGGCAGGGTATGCTCAGACGTGAGTCCCTTGCTCAATTTGCCACTGGATTCAAGCAAGCCGGGCTGAAGACGGCTGGAATGCCAGAAAACGGTCCTCGGAAGCTTGTTTCCGGTCCAGGGAAGACATGGCTTGGCAGTTCGGGCTGGACTGTTCCCATGAGGCACAGGGTCAGACTGATTTGCATATAGCCATGTCTGAACTGGGGTGGCAGAGTGGGCTAAAGAACGGTGATGGATTAAACCCAGATCTTTTGACTGGATGTGAGTGTTTGATTGATTCAGATGCTCCGTCCATCACCACCCCCTTTTGTACCACAGGTGATGTGCAGTGGCATAACGAGAGGTGAGGGGGTTCCCCTGCAAAGTAAATGAAAGAGGCCCTCCAAGCTTTGAACCCAGTCAGGACTTCTCAGTGCAAGGGGCTGCCGCCTGTTAAAAATGGCAGAGGGGGCCCCCTGGAGGTCGGGGCTAACCCTGCACCGCGGGGCTAATGTTACACCACTGACGCTATGCAGGCTCAGGGCACCTAAACAGCCCCAGCCCTTCCGAGGCGTTTATCTTGTGCTCGCGTTCTGCATTTTCAAGCGGATGCTTTTACCTCAGACTTGTCGCTCCAGGATAATGCAATTGTGGTCAACTTTGAAAGGTGACAGCGTCACAAGTGTTTGTTTCTATCTGAAATTAATCTGTTGAACCGTGCGCCAAAATGAAAAATATACAAATACATAAGGTCGTTACGCATTCGTAAAGTGTACGTTTACAATGGGAGGTTGATTAATAATGACTATCTCCCAGTCACATGCTGTGGTTTCCAGGGGGATTAGACGCGACCCGGTCAAATAAAACAGAACTCCAGCACGGACTCCTTCACGACCAAACAGAACACAAAAAATATTTCTACTGGAAGTGTCCCACAAAGCCACTGGCTCTGCCCAAGGGTATCTGACTTCTGGCTGGCGGTATACGACAAAGTGAATAAAATCGCCGATTTGTCGTTGATCCCCTCCCCGCTACTGGCCCTATTGGGGTACTCTAAAGATATTGCACCGGCAAGACGGAGACTTGTGGATATGGCCTTCCTAGTTGCCAAACGATGTGTCGCGCTCACCTGGATGCGGGGACCGTCCCCGACGATAGCCAGGTGGTCACATGACATGTTATATTGCTGCACGCAAACGGGGCTGTACAGTGAGTTGCTCCCTCCCCGTAACCGACCTAAGAACTACTGGGCGCTGTACCTGGAGTGGAGGGCTGTGCCTGTGCGGGGGGATAGTGATTAGAGCGACACACATTCAGTCTTAGTGACAGGGAGCATACAAGAGGATGCACCACTTCACGCTAATGTAGAGACTTTGGTTTTAAGAATTAGGACTGTACCTTAACTGCTGACGGCGGAACGGATGGGGGGGAGCACTGATAACATCAATGAAGTTTGAAGTGTGGCCGTATATTGTGTATATGATAACAACACCATCTGAGTTAGGGGTGATGCCGTTGCCTTTGAATAATGTGTAAATGTCACAGAGTTATTGTAATAATATTGTCCTACACGTGCCAATTTTGCGCTACTTGATTGTAAATTGATGAAATTCCAATAAATAAATTAAAAAGAAAAAAGTGTCCCACGAAGCCAAGGGAGCCCCAGCGAAAGAACGACAATCTAATTAAACAAGCATTTGCAATGAAATCGGTCTCGCCTTTGGAAACTTATATGTATTTAGCTATTCAGCACATTAGCCTGGGTGCTGAAACATCTACTGTTCTTTAACATGGTGGGAAAGTAAGCACCAAACTGCGGAACACACCATGTATGGGAACACATGGAGAACATTACTGCTTATCAGCAGGAAATTGTATTGTCCAAAGCTCTGTTTTTAATATAAAATCAGCCCCTGCGGTGGTCATTTAATTGAAAATACAAGATTTGAAAAAAACGATTATTGTCTATGGGTGCTAATTGAATACAAGATTCTATGGCCTGGAATCTAGGGAATGCTAAAGTGATTTTGGTATTTTACTGACCTCTGCTGGTAGTATTCCATCAAGAAAGGTAAATAGTGGCAGTTGCCAGAAAAATTAAAAAGAGAAACAACAGAAAAAACAGAAAACAATTATGGTATTTTACTGACCTTTACTGGTCGTTTTCTATCAAGACAGTTAAATAGAGGCAGTTGAACAGAAAGAAAAAGTCCCTAAGCAAAGGCGGAAGCAGACAAGTCCTAGGGCTGATCTCCAGATTCCACAAAGTACATACAACAGATCTTCCAGACAGCGCAAGCGCTGTCTAGGCTCGACCTAAAAAAGAAACGACTGGTGAGGAATTTAGCACTTAGATTTTAGTTTCATATAAGCAATGGCGAATTTCTTGCAGTATATTCATAATGAATTAATCTTGTATTATTGGTCTGCTAGTGATATTTGTAATGACCATTTATGGATGAAGTTGACCCCTGCTCATTTGAGTCCAAAAAGTGTTCAGAGATTTCTTCATCACAATTAGTTGGACCACAGAATTTTGAACTGGTTGCAATTTTCAGAGATGATTTAAAGGCACCAAGGGATAAACTAGTAGGTTAGTTTAGTTAACCAGATACCCAATAATAACGTAGTACAAGTACTGCAAGATCAGAGGAATGATTTCCTTAATTCAACCAGTGATACCGAGAAAAAGGGCTTATTGCTCCTAGTGCTTAATTCCTGCATTCCATGGTGGGCACATGCACTCATTTTAACAATTGAAACAAAAAAAGAGAGGGGTCCCATAACAAAAGAGACAGGACGCCTTCACAAGACTATCAAGTCAAATATTTGCCATGGGAACTCATACATACTTATACCATTCACTCGTTCATTCACACCCGTCATAATTCATAAACACTCAGAAAATCCCCCAGTTCAAACACAAATTCGTACCACAAAAGTATCAGATTGTGAAGAGCTTCAATACCACTTATGCTAAAGATATAATTTTTCAAAAATTGAATATGGAGTTACAAGGCATGGCTTACCATAGTGTCAGTAAATTGGGTAGTGTTGTCTAACAACTGTTTAGAAACATCAAAATACGGCGCAAATAATAATCAAAGCCTTTTATAAAAAATATGCAGAGGGAGAGACACATAAGCCAACAACATATGTCTTTTTACACAGCTAATCTGTTTAAATCATCATTCCAGGTGCATGATTGTCCCTGTTGCTTATGATCTATTGTATCCCAAAGTTCATCAGATTCAGTCTAGGCAATAAGTTGACATGTTTTTGGGGATAGTAGTAGATTCGACCACCATCTTCAGGACAAATTGATATCTCGCTCATTAATATGCATAAACACAATTAAAACCTCTTATTCTTTACATTTTACTGGGATCTGTTTCGTTTTGTAAAAATCTGGACAGGACTGGCGGGTCCCAAAGTCATATGTTGTAAAAAATCAGAGGTACAAGAAGAAGGCTACTCGTGAATGTAGTCAAAAGGTCTCTGCTAAGTTCACAGCGCCTTGAGCATATAGTGTATACCATCACCCACTAGTGAATAAATCTCCTCTTATCCGAGGTTTGGCGGGTTGAATTCAGCCACAGCCTGTTTAGTCAATTTGCAGGCTTATAGGACCCTCGTACCTTCTGAAACCAAACCTGTATCAAAACGAACACCCACACTTTCCGACATTGGGAACTCCTTTTCGGAGGCCACAACTTATTTTTCACCATAACCCAGAGCAAAAGAGAGAAAGAGAGAAAGACAGAAAGGGAGAAAGGTGGAGGACGAGAGACACAGGAAAGTTGAGACAAAGGGAGAAAATAGGGATGAAAAACAACCTGCAAGAGTGAGATAAAGAGACAAGAACTGCAGGGTAGATGAAGAAAGAGCAATGAGGTGGTATCAACAATACGCAGTCTTGGTATTCCCTAACCCAGAATTCAGCATGACCGGTGTTAGCTCCGAAGAAAAATTTAGCGGCCCTGAATTTACTTTTTTACAGATTAAATGAGTACTAATGTATGTTTTCTAAACTGCAATTCATCCGGGTAGGATTTTAATCTGTTTCTCCTTTTCATTAGCGTAAACAGGACAAACCTACAAAAAAACATTAAAAATTCAGAGCTATCTTGAAACAACTTATTGTTGCTGCTGCGAAAGTTTCTAACTCTTCCAATAGGAATGTGGAGAAGCCAGACATACAGCCTGATTCATCATAGTGAAGTTTTGCGAGTCTGAAATAGCGATTAATAAGGAATCGCTATTCCAGACTCGCAAAACAGGATTCATGTAGGAATCGCAATATTTTTTGCGATTCCTACAGGTTCCTTATTTGCGATTAGCTAATTGCTAATCGCAAATAAGGAATAACTCCCCATTCATTCCTAAGGGCCTAAAGGCCCATAGGAATGAATGGGGAGTCATTCCTTATTTGCGATTAGCAATTAGCTAATCGCAAATGAGATAGCGATTTCAAGGGTGCAGGGGTGTCCAGAGGACACCCTGTAACACCCCTGAAATGTACATTCACACAGATGTTACACACACACACACGTCCAAAGGACATGTGTGTGTGTGTAACATGCAACTTAGAAAAATGCATTTTTCTAAGTTTTTGCTATTTACCACGAGGTTTGACCTCGCGGTAAATAGCGGCCCAAAATTGCGAATTCCCAATTTTTAAATGTTTCATGAATAGCATTTAAGGAATCTCTAACAGAGATTCCTTAAATGCTAATCCTCGCAAATTTGTGATTTCTTCATTAGCAAATTTTGCATTTGGGATGATGAATCCAAAATGCGAAAATTGCACTCGCAAAGGGCCAGATTCTCAGAATCTGGCCCTTTGCGAGCGCAATTTCGCTTGATGAATCAGGCTGTTAGTCTCATGATGCACTTAAATCACAATCACGTTCGGAGACTGGGTCATAAATATGGCTAGAACATAATATTTCAATTCCTCACACCTGGCCTGCAAAAGGGCAAAATTGTCTTACAGGTTACAGTTTCGGGATATTCTTTTTTCATTCTGCTCCCATTTAATTTTTCTTAAATACAATTTTTTCTTTTTATTTTAAGTTCAATAATTAGCATCTTTAAAAAATAGTTTTTTGTATCTTTATATTAATTTTTTCCTCCAATAGGAAAGTGCACATAGTGCCACCAGTGCTTAATTTGAGCCCGTAGTTTCAGGTGCTCAGCACCAGCTCTTAGTGTTAACACCGGTATATGTGACAGCCTGCCACAGGGTGGCGCTGCCTGGCTAATTTAGAGATGACCACAACAACAGTTAATTATTCATTCAATATATAATAAAAATGAATATTACATGCCATCCATGTCATTCTTGTAGCTTTGGGGGCCTGAAATAGTCAGAATTGTCACACTTGTAGGAGGGTGATGGTTAGTAGTTGTGTTGTTACTATCATTGGCCTCATGTCAGGCAGGGGCAATGGGTGGTGCAAGCTGCAGTGGCCTACTGACATGAGCGCTGGCAATTTTTTTTTTTTACAAATTAAGCACCAGTGCCAGAGGAAATAAGGCAGCAAAGAGAATGAATGATGGCGGTTTCCTCCATTTGCCGGTAGTGCAATAATCAAGAATGCACTCCTTGCTTCGAGCTATCGCAAAGGCGCTCAAGTCAAGCACCGCGGTGGGCGGGCTGCCCCCCTATCCACCCCCTCCTCCCGCAGCGAAACAAATCATTCACCTTCTTGGCAGAAAATTCATGTGGGCCTAATCTCTTACTTAAGAATCAATACAGTTCATCACATGAACGATAAAAAAATAACTCCTTTGATTTCATAAGAGGCAACTTGCTAAATCGTTTTTCATTTGGCATAATTCGTCATTGCAAACAAATCTGTATTGTATAGCAAATTAAAAATAGCTTTTTCTTGCTTTCATCCCCTTACTTTATTCTTTGCCTGACTGAGGGTGCAGAAGGAATGGTGAACCGAATGTGAATGAAATAATTTATGCAAAATACCAGTATAATTGGCTTGGAAATGAGAATCCTTTGTTTTGCAGGAATTAGCATGCAGTCTGCACAACATGGCATTCTCTAGAACTTATTAGGTACCAAGTACAATCTGCTAATGAGAGGATGAACAGAGACTTTTGTATCATATCACATTTCCCACCACCAGCTTTGAGTATAGGCAACCCAAAGACTAGATTGAAACCTAAACACTAATAAACCAGAAACCAAAGCAAATCTCACACTAAGGCAATTCAAAAAAAGAAGAAACTCCCAAGCATAGGAAACCCAAAGACTACAGTGAAACTCCAGGGGAAACATCCTTTACCACAAAACTTTTACAACGCGGTACCATTACCATGCAGGTTTTACAACGAAAGTCATTACAACGACTTTCGCTGGAGGGCGCTCTAGGATAGGTAATAGTTTAATTTACTATCCAACACCTTCCCTACTATCCACGGGGACTGGAGTTGGAATAGTAAATTAAACTATTCACTATCCAGCGCCCCCAACGCAAGTCGTTGTAACGACTTGCGTTGTAAAACCTGTGTTGTAACGGTACGCGTTGTAAAAGCACGCGTTGTACCGTCATACATCCAACTCCAGTATCCATAACCTAAAGACTACAGAGAATCCTAAGCGTGCACAAACCTTAGGCTACAGGGATTCTTAAGCATAAGCGGCCCAAAAACTAGAGTTATTTTCAAGCATGGGTGACTCAAATACTAGAGTGAATCTCAAGCATGGGCTACTCATATACTAGAGTGAATCTCAAGCATGGGTGACCCAAATACTGGAGTGAATCCAAATAAGAGTACATCTCAAGCATGGGCAACTGATAGATAAGAGTAAATATCATGCATGAGCAAATCAAACACTAGAATTTCAAGCATTGGCAACCAAAGAATGCTGAGGCTCTCAATCAGGAGCAACCCAAAGTCCAGAATCAAACTCAAGCATGGGTAATACAGTGTCTAAAGAGAATTTCAAGCAAGGGCAACTCAAAAAATGGAGTAACTCTTTAATACAGGAAAACAAAGGACTAGAGTGAATTTTAAGCAGAGAAAACCTAAACACCAAGTGAATCTCAAACATGGGCAATCCACAGACTACAGTGAATCTGAAACATGCACTACGGTGAAACTCAGGCATGGGCAACACATACACTAAAGTAAATCTCAACCATTGGAAACCTGAAGAAAAGAGTGTGTCTTGTGCAAGGAGAACCCAAAGGCAAGAGTGAGTCTCAATTACAGAAAACCAAAGACTAGAGTGAAGCTCTGACATGCGTCACTTAGCCTAGAGCACATATCAGGCACTTGCCAACTAAAGGCTGAAACAAATCTCAGCATAGGTAACTATGGATATGGAGTCAACCGTGAATATAGGAAACCAAAAGACTAAAGAGAATTCCAAGCATGGGTAATTCCAAGACTGAACAGAAACCCAAAGGACACTAGCCAGCACTAATAACACTTGAATTGTTATCGGCTGGATTATTATTGTCCATCTAAGTTGCTTTCATCAGTTATTAACTTGGATATCGCTTTTCTGTTTTGTCCTGAGAGGCCTAGAGTAAATAGGCCGAAACTAGTCGACCATATCACAAGTCCTCTAAAGCCGCAATTGAATTGAGGACTGTTGCTCTAAAAGACTAGAGACATTGGATACATAACTCTTTCAGCTGGTTCTGTCCTTAAGCAGTTTATGATTTTACGGTTCAGAGCTAAAAAAATTGGAACAAATCGTCAATATGATTTGGCAAGGATTGTGCAGTATTTAAGATGCATGTTTTTAATTTTCAATAGATGATAAATCATGAGATTTGGCACAAACAAGTGTAGTGTCTTATGGCATACTAAGTGTGCAGAAAAGCGATATACAAGTTAACAACAGATGAAAGTAGCGTAGTTGGACAATAATAATCCGGCAGATAACAACTCAAATGGTATTAGTGGTGACTAGTGTCTACTAGTTCTATCCTGCTAGAGCTAGCTTTATTTTGTACAGTATTCACTTGCAGCACAAGCTCATCCGTGTTGTATTTCAGCCTATACTTATTGCAAGGGAGTATTTTTATAGCGCCTGTGTGCTTATACAACATTTAGCAGAGAACCCCTGCACAATCCTTAAGAGGGAAGCCCAGTACAGAAGCCATATCACTCAATGAATCCCTCGTGTCTAGCAAACATTACAAAGCAAGGGCCCGATTCACAGAATGAACTTAAGAGTCAATCCTAAACTTACAAATATTTTGGTATTCACAGAATGCACTTACTACTTTTGGTATTCATAGAATGAACTTAGTACTTTTGGTATTCATAGAAGTTAGGATTTTGTCTTAAGTTTGTCTTAAGACAAACTTAAGACAGACTTAACACGATCTCTGCTGATGATATCCTTCTCCTGTGCTGGGCCATAATAAAAACGGGTGTGGTCATGATGAGCTCAGCTCGTCATGAGCACACGAGAGGTATACCTCATGACGAGCTCAGCTCGTCATGAGCATTGAAGGGGTTAAGACAAACTTAAGACAGACTTAAGTTAGGATTTGTCTTAAGTCTGTCTTAAGTTTGTCTTAAGACAAACTTAAGACAAAATCCTAACTTCTTTGAATACCAATAGTAGTAAATTCATTCTGTGAATACCAAAATAGTAGTAAGTTTAGGATTGAGTCCTAAGTTCATTCTGTGAATCGGGCCCAGAGTCTATAAGGCGGACAATTGTATTTTTGGAAGGCCCAGAAACAGAAAGTCTGGCATCTGTCTCTCTCCTCCCAGAGAAGGGCACTGCTAAAATTCCATTCAAAGAAAAAACCTGGGCCTGATTAACTACTGTAGCACAGCTGTGGATGTAAGCCAAAACGTACCTGGTAAAACAGACTCGGGCAAAGCCAATAGGTTGCACCTTTGTTACCTATTGGCTTTTCAAAACCCTTCGGCGATATGGATTGGTAAGTAAAACAAGCATTGCCAAAAGGTCTGGCCTTGGCAATCATTCAAAGTTTTTTTGCCAACATATGCAAAATAAATGAGCAAATATACAAAAAATTGGTTGGCCCAGCAGCACAGCTACTTCACCCCTTTCACTTAAGTGCACTTCTGTTCAGGTGTCTTTCCAAGTGTGATCAGGCAAAATGCTATGACTCACAGCCCAGGACAGCCAATGGACGAAGTGGGCTGACCCACTGCCCAATGCTATTTGCCTTAGTCGGCGGCAGCAAAACATGAATGACATTTCAATAAACTAGAATTGAAGTGGAGTGGTTGAAAGTGACTGTATGTATTTCTATATTTTTATTAGGATCTTTTTGGAAAACAAAAGGCTGGCCAGACAGATAAAGTTGTCCCCAGGCCTTACCTACAAAGGAAATACAATCAGAAAAAGGAGTGCCTCTCCACAACTCAGTAACACCCCTATTCATGGGCCATCGAAAACGCAAGCTGTCGTTTCCAACAAGGTACTTTTATTTATACCATTCAATTAGACATTTGTAATTAATTTGTCGAAAAAAACATATTACATGCAGACAAGACCTGTGTTAAACATAAGTTCAAACCAAAATGAGACTTTTGAATACACAACAGTGTAAGCACAATTTAACAAACACACTATGCGTAGAAAACAATGTATGAAAAAACAATGTATGAAAAAACAGACAGTGACATTTAAACATACATCACATTAAATGGGGAATATATTTTAGCATTTGATTGAAGCAAAGCAGAAAAATGAAGAAAGAAAGAAAGAAATTGAAAGAAGAGACGCGAAAAATGAATTCGAGAATCTTATGACACCAGTGGTAGCTGGTGTATGAATTGTCTTTTTTCACATTAGCCGACGCGTTTCGAATCCTGGGAATTACTATCCGGATTCTCTTCAGGGCATGGTTATTCTGTCTGTGAAGTTATCAAAAAGACAATGTATGAGTATCTTAAAGAAGGGACAAAGTCTCCCTATGTAGTGACACTAAGCATAGAGGACCTACCGCTATTTGAAGGAGGCTAAATCATTGAACGTATGGCAGTGCAGATTGTAGAGGGGTCCAAGGAGATGGAACTACCTACAACAAAGTAAATTAACATTATACCAATTGAAGCACTAATGGGTAGACTAGGAGCGCGATATGAATTGTTTATAGTTGGACATACCGTCATTTATTTGAAGATCGATGTTGGCGGTTGTCTCTAAGTTGAGTGCAGGTTCTTCGTCACACTTTAATGAGTGAACTGGCCTGTGGCGCTGTGTGCGAGAACAATGATGTGAGTCAAGGTGGGGGGAGTTCAAGAGGAAGTTGACTGTTGGACTGGTTTGCTAAAAACATACCTTTAGTTCAAAGTTGAGGCGGGGAAGTCCTAGTTGCTAGGAAGCATTGTTGGTCGTAACCGGCGTGTTAGGTTTCACACGGGGTCCGTTCCCGCTAAAGAAAAAGCGGAACAATTGTCAATGTATTTAGCGCGTTTAACCGCGACTGAAACAGAGGGCAACGGCGGGTGCTGCAGAGGCGCCGCTTACCTTCGTGTCTCTCGTTCTTGGCTCCCTGCGTTCTGGTGAATCCACAAGATGGATGCTATCATCGTTGTCATGGCAATAAGCCTTTGGCATAGCGCTGAGCCTTGTGGGAATCGTAGTTCGCGCTAGTCTAGGCATTGTGGTAATGAAGACTATCTTACTGAAAGACGAGTTTACCACACAGAGACGCGACCTATCCGGACATTAGGTGCCAAGGCACTGTGGGATCAAAGTCTGGCAATTTCAGATAGGCTGTTAAGGCCCTTCTGGACGCTATTAAATTTCAAAATCAAATATGCTTCCATTTTGAGGAGCATTCTGTCAAAATCAACGTTGCTCTGTGAAGGACGTAACGTATGTAGAACCGTCCATTTCAAGTCATTGGCATCATGGTTGGCATTTATAAAATGTTCCACCATGGGGGCAGTCATGATTTTATTTTTGATCCTTGAGCGATGTTGGCAAATGCGTGTATTGACCTGTTGTCTGGTTTTACCAACATAAATGAGGTCGCAAGGGCATCGGACCAGATAAACCACATTCTTGGTTTTGCAATTTGAGAAGTCCAAATGTTTCCATCTGACGGAACCATGTTGGAACTCATCGCCCTCAATTGTGTTAGGGCACACGACACAGGTACCACACTTGTGGTGCCCCGTGATGGGTTTTAGGTTCCACTGGCTCACAAGATCGCTTTTCTTTTTCGGTAAAGATACATCCGCCCTCATGATGTGTTGTCCCACATTTTGATTTCTCTTATACGCGAACAAAGGTTTTGGCAGTGGACATTCTAAGTTCGCCATTAGGTGCCAATTGCTCAACACAGCTTTTCGCAATTTATGAGTGTCTGGTCCAAACGTGGTCACACAGACCAGTCTTTCAAGTGTAGGTTTGGGCCGTACTTGTAACAGAGTTTCTCGGGGGGTGAAGCGAGCTCTTTGTAGAGAATGCTTCAGTAGTTTCTTTGGGTACCCCCTTGCCTGCATTTCTTGACAAAATGTCTCTGCATGGGACGTGAAGTCTCTCAAGTCAGAGCAGTTTCTCCTAATGCGCAATAATTGCCCATAAGGAAGGTTAGATTTCAGATTCCTGGGGTGGGCACTCTTGTGGTGCAAGATAGTGTTCCTATCTGTGTCCTTTTTAAACAGGGATGATTTGAGGACCCCATTGATGTTCACAATTTCGACATCAAGGAAGGTCATCCTTTCATTACTTTGCGCCATCGAGAATTTGATGTCGACATGCCTGTTATTCAACCAGTCATGGAACGCTACCAGATCCGCCTGGCTCCCCTGCCACAGGAGCCAGACATCATCTATGTAGCGGAACCATTGTAGGATGCTTGGTTTGAAAGGGTTGTTATTATCAACGAACATCTGTTCATACTGTGCCATGTACAGCACGGCCATTTCAGGGGCATAAGGGCACCCTCTATGCTTAGTGTCACTACATAGGGAGACTTTGTCCCTTCTTTAAGATACTCATACATTGTCTTTTTGATAACTTCACAGACAGAATAACCATGCCCTGAAGAGAATCCGGATAGTAATTCCCAGGATTCGAAACGCGTCGGCTAATGTGAAAAAAGACAATTCATACACCAGCTACCACTGGTGTCATAAGATTCTCGAATTCATTTTTCGCGTCTCTTCTTTCAATTTCTTTCTTTCTTTCTTCATTTTTCTGCTTTGCTTCAATCAAATGCTAAAATATATTCACCATTTAATGTGATGTATGTTTAAATGTCACTGTCTGTTTTTTCATACATTGTTTTTTCATACATTGTTTTCTACGCATAGTGTGTTTGTTAAATTGTGCTTACACTGTTGTGTATTCAAAAGTCTCATTTTGGTTTGAACTTATGTTTAACACAGGTCTTGTCTGCATGTAATATGTTTTTTTCGACAAATTAATTACAAATGTCTAATTGAATGGTATAAATAAAAGTACCTTGTTGGAAACGACAGCTTGCGTTTTTGATGGCCCATGAATAGGGGTGTTACTGAGTTGTGGAGAGGCACTCCTTTTTCTGATTGTATTTCCTTTGTAGGTAAGGCCTGGGGACAACTTTATCTGTCTGGCCAGCCTTTTGTTTTCCAAAAAGATCCTAATAAAAATATAGAAATACATACAGTCACTAGGCCCAGCCTCCCCACTTGTCCACTAGGGCCAAGCTCCCCTTGTCCTCCTTACCTACAAAGGAGTCCTTGGCGGTTCAAGGAGCTTCTTGTAGTATCTGTTTTCTGTTTTTCCAGGGACAGCGGCAATGGTTGTTACAAGAATTTCTTATCTGGTCTTGAGTTGTGCAGGCCCTGGAGAACCAGCCTGACAGATCCATTCCCCTTTCTCATGCTGAAGCGATTTATTCAATTACTAGGAAACCTAACTGGTCTTTGAGTTTGTAACTAGAAGCGGCAGAGCTCTGCCTCCCCTTTATTAGGCAGCTTTGTAAACCAGCTAAACGCTGCCGACAGCAGGAAGGCGGAGACAAAAAATAAGAAATCCAGATTAGCATGAGAACTGGATTCTGAGACTAAGTGGGTACGAATATTTGATAAATGAGAGCATGAAGCGTAGGACAGGCCCATAAGAGGAGACGACTTCACAGAGCACTGGCTTGACGAGCAGAGAAGCTGGGGAATGGGAAAGCTGTGATTATATGTGAAACGCTGAACTAAGGAGCCGTTCAACGTGAATGCTGTACTCCTAACTGAACATTGATTGGACTATTACATTGATCTGTAAGCATAAAGATGGCAAAGAGTGAATGCTATTTTTAGTTCACCCCGCTCAATTGTGACGCACATGTGACACAAAATGACAAACATAAGGCTAAGAATTGATCGTCAAACAGTGCCTGGGTGATTTCAGATACAGCACACTTGTGTCACTCATTTTTCCAATATTACATTATTTGAGCTGCTGAAAGTCAATGGGCCCGATTCACAGAACTAACTTAAGACAAAATCCTAAATTTACTACCATTTTGATATTTAAGAAGGCACTTACTCATTTCGGTATTCACAGTAGGTAGGAGTCCTAACTTTAGCACTCCTAAATGCCTTCTGTGAATACCGAAAGTCTTAAAATCAGGATTTTTCTCAATTTAGCAGTAGTAAAGTTAGGAGTCCTAACTTTAGGACTCCTAAACTGAGAAAAATCCTAACTTTAAGACTTTCGGTATTCAAAGAAGGGATTTAGGAGTCCAAAGTTAGGACTCCTAACTTTACTACTCCTAAACTGAGAAAAATCCTAACTTTAAGACTTTCGGTATTCATAGAAGGCATTTAGGAGTCCTAAAGTTGGGACTCCTAACTTTACTACTCCTAAACTGAGAAAAATCCTAACTTTAAGACTTTCGGTATTCACAGAAGCCATTTAGGAGTCCTAAAGTTAGGAGTCCTAACTTCTGTGAATACTGAAATGAGTAAGTGTCTTCTGTGAATACCAAAATGAGTAAGTGCCTTCTGTGAGTACGAAAATGGTAGTAAGTTTAGGATTTTGTCTTAAGTTAGTTCTGTGAATCGGGCCCAATGTTCTTAGATATTGATATTTTGCTCTCGTCACAAAAATGTAATTTTCTCAAAGCAAGTATTCTATTTAGGAAGTGCACTAATGTTGGGGATCAGAACTTTGTTTTCGTCATCAAAGTTTCACCCAGAGCAAGAGAGAGAAAAAAAAGTAAAAGGGGGACAGAAGCGGTAAGTGAAAGACGGAAAAACAGTGACAAAGGGAGAAAGCAAAGATGAAAAAGTACCTGCAAGAGTGAGATAAAGAGGCAGGAAGTGTGATGTGATGGATGAAGGAGACTACACAGCATTGGTATTCAGCACCCCAAATATTGATAGTGCCAGCTTAAAGCTTCTGAGCAAAACTTTAGGCCCTGGCACTTATTGTTTTACAAATTAATTACTGTGGTTAAGCCTTGTACATTACAAAAATAGTACTAAATGATATAATAGTACTTAATTCACTGAGTAATCTCTGTTCCTTCTTTCAAAAAATATATTGGTTGCTACTTCGCACAGTTTATGCAACTCTTAAAATAAAAACAAGAACTGACAAAAAGACTTTAAATAATGGACACCTGGAAGTCTAAAAAAGTCCTTTAATAATTTAGTGACCTTTAATGCTTGCAATAGTTACAGAGACATGGCAGAGGTTACAAATAATTCTAGCACTTAGAATGTTTAGAACGTTCTGTATCCCCTCAGCCTCAGTGCACTGTAGACATTTAAACAATCATTACAGGACTATTTTATCAGCCTTGGTGGACCAGGTGCATACCAATATTAAGCCAGGCTATGTACAAGAGGGTCATTTTGGTTTAGGGCATAAGAATCCCACTCCCTTGCTCTTGCGTAAATTTCCAAAGTCCACTCGGTGGAAGTGTGATCAATTGGTCTCATGAAGCATCATGATCGGTGAAGAAGAGGCTGTCCAAAGGAAGTGACCAACAGCCCATCTTCACTCACCTAATGTACCCTGCCACAACAAAAGCAACAAACAGAAAGAGGCTAATGGTTACAGCAGAGCAGTCACGCAGAAGATTTTGGAGAAACCTGACTTCTACTCTCTCACTTTTTTTTCTCAATAGGTGAGAAATAGATTTCAGGTAGGTTAGAACAAGTAAACTGGTGAAGGAGAAAAGCATGAAAAGCTGTCTATGGGCCTGATTTATATTTCGGCGGATGGGTAGCTCCATCACAACCGTGAGCATATCTTGTCCACCAAAATATAAATTTGATTATATCCTATCGGATTTATATTTCGGCGAACATGATATCCTTCACCGTTGCAACAGACTAATGCATGCGGCCACTGAAATAGAAATCAGGCCCTTAATCAGTCAATCACAAGGATTGAGAAGATGCCACCTGGAGAAGGGAGAAGATTCCAGATCACAACAACCACCTACAAGCCTCAATCCAAACATACCCAGGAGGGACGTGGCTCGGACGGCAATGGGGAAAGTTGCCTGAGTCCAGAGCTCCGCTACACCCTGGGAAACAAGTGAGAATCGAACACGTAACCGTCATACTAAAGGAAGAAAGAACCACACCAAAGAGGATCGGAAGAGCCAAAGAAGGGGAAGTGCAGCACGGTGCTTACCGACTGAGTGCAGGAAGGGGTAAAAGAAGAAAGGCAGAAAGGGCCCCAGCGGGTGATGAGTACAAAGATGGCACCCAAAATCTGAGGACACTCCCGCATGGTGCCACAGCGGATAGGAAAAAGATCAACGAATCAATGCATCGCCACCGCCGCTGAAACAGGGGTAAAACTGCCCACGGGGACATCCCCCCCCCCCAACCCCCGCACCGGGCTTGACCAGATTGAATGGGCCCCTTTTGCCCGGGAACAAAAACAAAACTAGAAAAGGGCGCCGCCATTTTAGAGGAAAAAAAGGGGGAGGTCGGCGGCAGCGGTAAAAGGAGAACAGCGCAGGACCAGGAACACCGGTCGCGGTAAGGGTACAGCGAAAGTGTACCGCAACGACAACACCGCAGCCCCCCCCGCCCCCGACTTAGACAAGAGAAGCGACCCCCACCCAACCAAAACAAAAAAACGAAACTGAAACGAACCATTGGAGGCCGCCATTTTAAAGTCCGCCATAAGGGCGGAGAAAAAGAAGGAAACATCGCGTCCTCAGCAACACGGCCCAGGACGGAAGCAAGGGGGACCCAGCAGTTTCCTGCAACAAGACTCGACCCGGGGAAGGAGCAGCCAAAAGAAGTAAGAGCGGATTGGCCACCTGAAGGCGAAACTGGAACAGCCGGGTGGGAGCCGCCATTTTAACAGTACCGGTGGAAGGTCGTACAAGGAGACCAATAGAACAGCGACAACGGCCCGCAGAATCGCGAGAGTCTTCCGCGGAGACAACCCCGCAATAGACGGCCATTTTAAAATCCATAATAAGGGCAGAGAAAAAGGGGGAAACCTCGCGTCTTCAGCAACACGGCCCACAGAAGCAGGACGGAAGCAAGGGAGACATAGCAGCATCCCGCAACAAGTCTGGGCCCGAGGGGGAGAGCAGCCAAAGCAAGTAAGAGCGGATTAGCCACAAGTGCAACCCTCCAAAGGCACCTGAAGCGAAACAGAAACAGCCGAGTGGGAGCGGCCATTTTGAGAGTTGCGGTGGGAGGTCTGACAGGGAGAACAACAGAACAGCAACAGTATCAAGGCGAGACCAACGAGGGGGCAACAAGCACCGCACTGAACAGAAAAGGAGTGACTAGAGGACAGCTGTTGGAAATGGCCCTCCTTGCAGGGTTATTCCCAAACTTTTTGCTTCTTCCTCCCTTATTTTTCCTGACCCGTGGTTGTAGGCAATAGGACTGTGGGCACTTTACCACTGCTGACCAGTGCTAAAGTGCATATGCTCCCTGTGTAAATTGTTATTCTGATTGGATATACATGATTGGCATATTTGTGTTACCAAGAAGTCCCTAGTAAAGTGCACTAAGTGTGCCAGGGCTGGCAATTTAAATGCTACGAGTGGGCCTGCAGCACTGATTGTGCCACCCACATGAGTAGCCCTAAAATTATGTCTCAGGCCTGCCACCGCAGTGCCTGTGTTCAGTCTGTGAACTGCCATGTCCTCCTGGTCAGAGTCCCCACTGACCAGGCCTAACCCTTCCCTTTCTGTGCACATTGGTCACCCCTACGAAAGGCCCAAGGTACCCCCTTGGGCAGGGTGCAGTGTATGTGGAAGGTAGAGCATGTACTTGTGCAGGTGACATGCTCTGGTGGTGAATTACAGCCATTTTCGTTTTTCACTATTGTAAGGCTATCTTGCCCCTTAGGCTATCATGGGGGATGCTGGCTGCAGTGTCTACCAGCATATCTTCCCATAGGAGCAAGATAGGACATAAAAGTATGGTATCCCTGAACTCAGAATTTAATAACACATCTTTTAGGAAAGGTGGTTTTTAACTCCTGTGTTTGAGAACAGCACTTTTAGAAAGTTGCTGTTCTCTTGTCTGACCTTCCTGTGTGCCTTGGCCTGTTTGTGAATTGACTGTCTGGTTTGGGAGTGACAGGGGCTGGGGATTCCCCAGGAGGCTGGCTGAGTCAGCCCTAGACTGAATGACTGCATTTGCAACTTGAGTGGTGGGAGGAGATAGCACCTGGGCCTGAATAGGGCTGTGCCTGCCTTCCACAATGCTGGCTCCACCTCATGCTGGGCGGCTGACGACCCTGCCCCTCACTCTGAAAGGAAAGGCGAAGCCAGGTAAACAAAGTGCTCAAGGAACACCCAGAACTGGTTCAGACCGGGCTCAGGGCCCACTTGCACAAAGAGAACAAACACTTTTAGGGATATAAGTACAGGACCCCTGACAACAGAAAATTAGATTATCCTGGAATCAAGAAGGAGAAAGCTGAAACTGAAGAAGGAAGACTGTTCTGCTGTTGCTCTGCTGGACTGACCTGCTGTTTCTTTGCTGCCAAGGAGAGGGGAAGGACTTTGCTTTGTGCTGTGTCCCCTGTCTTGAAGGAATCTCCAAGGGCCTGAGAAGAGCTGGCTCCCTGTTCTAAAGTCCAAGGAACAAAAGGACTTCACCCCCAGCTTCCCTGAACTCTACTGAGAGAGTAGAATAAACTTATTGAGCAGAGAGCAACTTCCCATACATGTAGGCGGGGGCCAACCAAAGCAGCAACACGGGAAGACAAAAGCAGGTACAAAAAGACCAGGCAAACACAAAGAAACAAGAAGGCACACAGGAAGGGGGCAGCCCTCATACGGAGCCTAAAGCCCGGAAAACGCACAAAAGAACCAGTTTCTACCCCATAGAGGGATAATAAACAGCAGCAGCGAATAGGCCACCGAGCAAAAAACAAGCGCAGGCCCAGTAGAATATATCCACTAAGTTCGCTAAGATCGAGTCCACAAAACAATCGCCCCTAAAGAGTGGTACACAAGGGAGTCGCTAAAACCTGCAGGAGGAAATCCTACTGCAGCCACTGCCAAAAGAGGGTCCTAAAAGACCTTTAAGCAAACGCACCCAGCTACACAGACCCCTACCCATAGCGCAGAAAAAGGAGAGGAGATTCAAGATTCAATAATCAAAAAGAGGCCTACCGAACATGGCAGGAAATGATGGTAAAATCACTCAGCAACCGAAAAAGAACAGAGAGGACACCCCACTCGACTCCCCCATCAAGCAAAAGCAAGATATCAACAGCACGTTGGACATGATACTGAAAAAACTTGCGGAGGTCTATGATCTAGCCAAAACAACAAAGCAAACTGCCGATGCTATACAGCTTGAACTGGCCACGGTCAGGGCAGACATACACCCAGCAAATAACAGGCTATCAGAGGTCAAACAGAGAGTGAGTGATATAGAAGACGGAGACCAAAAGACGAACAAAGCGCTTATAGCACTGACGAAAAAAACATATACACTTCAAAGACGAACTGGATGATCGCAACAGAAGGGAAAACATAAGAATCCTCTGGGTTCCAGAGCGAGACGAAGACAAGGTAGGGTCCTGTATGGCCCTCATCGAAGACATGATCCCCAAAATTACTAACCTCAAATTCGACCAACCATTCAAGCTCGACAAGGCATACAGTGTACCAGCCTTCAAAACCACGAACAGAGCAGGGCCACGCCCTTTAATTTACAAGCCACTACGGTCACAGCACTCGGAGGGCATTTTTGGGGTGGCAAAGAAGAACCAGAACATACAATGGAATGGCCACAGAATAATCCTCACGCAGGACTACTCCAAGTCTACAGTAGACCTAAGGAAAGGCTTCCTGGCCCAGCGGGAGAGGCTAAGAAAGGAGAACACCATCTTCTCGTTTGTGGGCCCCACAAGATTCAGAATTAATGACAAAGGAAAAATGCACTTCTTTGACGACCCATTTGAGCTATCCAGATATCTACAAGGCCAGCACATCAAGAAATGGAGACTTCACAAGCAGGAATGAGCAAAAGGAGAGCCTCACCTGAGCTAAGAGTGGAATGAGCGGGGGAAACAAGACCAAAGACTGAGCACTCAAGGACTAAAAAACGCACCTACCTCATAGTTTGAGACAACAAAAAGCCTCCGGCCTCAAGGCCACCTAAAGGTCTGTACGAAGATTATACACAGAATGGCTTCTCTGCAGGCCAAGCGAGAAGTGAAAGACTATAACAGAGTCTATAGCAGCCTAATGAGCTTACCTCAATCTGTAGTCATCTCCACAGGAGAAGAAGGGCAGACCAGGACTATTCCTCAAGGTCGCCAGGGGAGAGACACCGGAAACAAAAAGACAATTTATAAAGGAAGCTGATGGGAACCAAGAGAGACTAAGGACTAGTATATATCCTTTCTTCTGGCACAAGGGGGTATACCAGGGGGGAAGGGAAAATAGATGCTAAGTAGAGTTATAGAGGCATAGGTCAAGCAGCACCAACAATAACCGAGACAAGAAAGGGGGGAAGGGATTAAGTGAATAGGTATAACTATAAGCGATAGTAGAACTACCATAACGAGCCAACGTATCCCTGGGGGGGAGGGGGACCTTGCCGTTGCACGCCCAAAATACTACAGTGTAATTCAGGGAGGGTGGGAGGGGTGGGAAGGGCAAGGGGGGGTTGTCTTTTATGTCTATATTGTACTGTCTGTCTCTGGGAGCGTCTGTCTGTTTCATCTAGTTCCCCTTGTCTAAACTGTCTATCTCTCTTAGCTACTCTGACACACCCCTCTATCTCCAAACCTCTTTACAAACTGCCCGCTACAGCCACACATAAATACAGGCCCACAAGAAAAAGGTATAAGGGGAGAAGGTCCGAAACGAGAGCGAGGAAACCTAGAGAAGGCCCAGGCCAGCCACAAGAATCACTAGCAAAACAAAAGGGCATGCGCAAAACCCCCCATAGGGGAAGAGGGGGAAGAAACGCAACACCCACACACTATAAACCATGACACAGAATAACAGCCCCTCCCTGCTAGCAAACCTGAAGATAGTCTCCCTCAACGTGAAGGGCCTCAACCACCCGGTCAAGAGGAAAAATATCCTAGACTACCTAGCTAAGACCAAAGGAGATGTTATACTGCTACAAGAAACCAAGCTCTCCCTGGAGGACTCAGCAAGAGTTAGGGCAAGATGGATAGGACAGGTAGCCTGCTCACCGGCAATAGGGAAGAAGCAAGGAGTAATCACGCTGATAAATAAAAACTCAAAAATAACCATTGAAGATCAACACCACGATGAGGCAGGGAAACTACTAATAACACAACTGAAAAGAGGGAGCGTAATCATCCTGGTAGTGAACACATATGCCCTGAATACAGATGACACCGCATACTGGGAGGGAGTCGCGAGGACACTGGAAGCAAGCACACAAACCGACATGACAGTGCTCGCAGGGGACTTTATCCTAGCACTAGACTACACCATGGACAGACAGTCGCAAGCCCATGCTACCCCCGTCTCACACAATATTCTACAGAGCATATGCAATAGGTTTTACCTAAAGGACTCATGGCGACTACAACATCCTGACACCAGAGACTACACCTTTTACTTCAACCCGCACAACTCCTAAAGCAGAATAGGCTACATCCTAATCTCGGGCTCACACACCCACTTAATTGAACACTCCGAAATAGCGGCTAGAACAATCTCTGATCACTCATGCATCAGCCTACAACTGGCGGGGCGACACAACGAGAACCTCACCCACAGGTGAAGGTTTAACAAGTCATGGCAAATCAAGATGACAAGAGCAGAATAAAGCTAGCCATTAAGGACTACATTAGAGACAATGACAGCCAGGCATTGACCCCTAAGACTCTGTGGGACGCGCTTAAGGTGACAGTCAGAGGGACACTACTAGACATCAAAGCCAAATGTAATAATGAAGCTAAGACACACCTAGACCAACTAGAAAAGTACATCAAGAGCCTAGAAACATCCCACATCAATGACACCAGGAATTCCAACGTCTTAAAAGAGCTAACGGAAAACAAATACGAATATAACAAAATCTTGAGTGAATGGATAAACAAATACAAACAGATTAACCTGTGCTATGCAAACAAGGCAGAGAAAATTTTAGCGTCATACCTGAAGCACAAACAAAGGCAACACACCATCTCGTCCATCACTGACTCACACAACAACACGCACACTCAACACAAGGACATCTTACGTACGTTCGGTGAGTTCTACCAGGAGCTCTACAAAAAGGACGAAACACTAGACCACAATGGGTGCAGCGATTACCTGGACAGACTGAACCTCCCCTAAATAACGAATAAGGAGGCACTGACACTAGGAAGGGAGATAAGTGCAGCCGAAATTGAGATGGCGATTAAGTCCCTAAAAGACAATAAGGAACCAGGGCCAGATGGATACACGGCCTCCTTCTATAAAAGCTTTCGAACACACCTGCCCCCAACTATGAAAAAAGTCTTTAACCACTGCGAGAAGGAGGGAGTGGTGACAAAATCAATGATGGAAACACACATAATAGTCATCCCCAAGGAAGGCAAGGACACGGAACGGCCCCAAAACTAAAGGCCCCTCTCACTCATCAACACAGACTGCAAAATATATGCCAAAATCCTAGCCGTAAGGCTTAACACTGTACTCCCGCAACTGATAAGCACCTCACAAGTAGGCTTCCTGAAGACACGTATGTCTCATGATAACACAAGACTCCTGTGCCATGTTCTCGAACAGTCCTCCAAGTCGAATAAACCGGCGGTGGCAATCACCCTAGATGCAGAGAAAGCGTTCAACAGAGTGTCCTGGCAGTTCCTAGAGCAGTGCATGCGGACGTATAACCTGGGAGATAAGTATATGAGGAAGGTATTGGCACTATATGCAAACCCCAGTGAGCAGATAGTATCAATGGGGAAGTCTCAGAACAATTCAACCTTCAACGGGGGACAAGACAAGGGTGCCCCTTTTCCCCAGCGCTATTTTTATTGGCATTAGAACGTGTGATCAGAGATATTATAGCTAACAGAGATATGGTGGGAGTCACCATCAACGACTCCACAGCCAAACTTGCAGCTTACGCAGATGACATACTCATAATCACAGAGAACCCCAAAACCTCCATCACTGCCCTCATGAACACCATAGGTAAATACTCAGCCCACTCCAGCTACAAACTAAAGAGACATATCTGAATGTATTCCACTTAACGTCCACACCACCAGAGAAGTAATAGACAACTCAGGATTAGTCTGGCAACCCAGGTTCATCAAGTATCTAGGTATACAATTTGGCAAAAACCTCAAGGCCACACTCGACCAAAACGAGAAACTAACCCTAGGAAAGATAAAAAGACTCCTGGAATCCTGGTCGCCCAAATTTATTACATGGTGGGGGAGGATAGACACAATAAAGATGATGACCACCCCGGTGGTCAACTACCTGGCGGGTATGCTTCCCATCACACTCACAGATGAATTCCATCGCAAAAGTGACAAAATGATAAACAAATTCCTATGGCAAGACAAAAAACCAAGGATAAGCCTGAAAAAACTAAAACTAGAGAAGAAGCTAGGAGGCCTAAACCTGGCAGATTTCAGAACATTCCAAACCGCATTTATAGCGAGACAGGGAATGTACTGGGTCCTCCCTAACCAAGAATACACGCCGGTCTGGCTCAGGATTGAGAAAGCCACACTAAACAATATCGACCCAATAACAATTCTCACTGCGAACAAACAGTCACAAAAGAACAGCACTCTACTTAAAAACACTAGAGACGCCCTGCTTAAGGTAGATCAAAAACTGGAACGCAGCATTAAAAACTCTAACTGGGAATCGCTGTGGGCAAACTTCAAGATAAAATATAGGATGAACCCCTAATAATAGACTCCTGGAAACAACTAGGGATCTCATACCCAGCCCAGTTGGAGGAAGGGGGAACCCCTAACACCATCAACACACTAAAAGTACGACATAACCTAGCAGAGATAGAACTCTACAACTTCCTCAAAATCAGAACAGCCCAAAGCAAATCAAAGATAACGAGACACAAACCCTCAATCATCCCGTATATGGAGAATCTAAACAAGGTGAGCCACCAGGTGTCCTACATATACAAACTACTCCGCCGTGACTCCTCCAAGCTTAACGGTAAGACAAACAGTTACTGGGATGCACACCTAGACACTGCACTTAGCGAGCAGGAAAGATACAGCCTCTGGTTGTCTCCATCGAAAAACATGACCTCCCCGGAGTGGCTTCTGCACAAGACCTACTGGACACCAGCTCGTTTAGAGGCCCTAGGGCTGAGGGAAAACGACTGATGCTGTAATTGTGACAGAGAACAAGGAGATCTGGCTCATGTCATATTCCACTGAATAAAGGTCAAAACATTTTGGAAAAAAATATTTGCCTTCATAAATAAAACATTAGGCTGCACACTTAAGGAAGAGTTTGCCTCACTCACCACTGCATTTATAACATCGGATATAGACACACAACACGACAGAAACCTCCTAGATTTTCCGCTAACGGCAGCAGTCAAGATAGTACTGACCAAGTGGAAAGACACCTCAAAGCCACCTTCAGGGGGTGGCTCAACTGGGTGACATACCTGAGAGGAGCCGACATCCCGGCCCTAAGAAACACACCATGGAGGAATCCCAACAGGGGTATGTGGGCATTCCTGGACAAATTCTTAGTACTTACGAGCCCCCATGAAAGTGCTAGCCAGTAATAATCGAAGGGTCCAACTCCACGTCATCCACTAGAGCAGGACTCCATACCCCCCCCCCCCCCCCCTGGACTTTTCTCTCTCCCCCCCCCCCCCCCCCCCCTCTATCTCCTTTTTTCAGAGTAGACTGCTGGACAGGGGCCGCTCATGCAAATTTTTGTGTGTCACTCCGTACAGACAGACGGTTACCCCTAGCACAAAGCGCCAATGAATATATGTTTTATGTTATATGTGAGACTGTAGAGATACAGGAACGTTCAAGCCCATGTGCCCTACGAGTACACTGTGCATTCAACAGCTATGCCACTGGGCTGTGACCCCTGTATGTACTAACGCGATGAATACTACATGTTACTTGTCATATGTTGTAAATGTAAGGAAAACCAATAAAAATAATTTTAAAAAAAAACATACCAGGGAGTGGGCGAGTGAGGAGTTCACCAGGAATATCTTCTGCTCTCCTGCTAGACCTATTGCTGGGCAATGTGAATCAATGTCTGCTGATATGGCTCCAAAGTGTGGCAAACACCAGCGATGAACCAAAAATGTCCAACAGAGGCATGCACGGAAAACTCAGAAAGTCTCAGTGTGAATTATTCATGAACAGAGGCTTCATCAAAATATCTGTCTCAGGACAGCACTATACGAAACAGAGTCAGGGGATCCCACTGGCTAGGACATTGAAAATGTGGCTCAATTAGAAATAATGATATCTAGGTTAATGAAAAAAGTTTCACTTGCCAGAGGCGCTGTTCCATGATGGAGTCAGCTGTGCTGACATAATTTAGTAGGTAAAGAGTGACAATTGGAAATAGAAGTGAACTGGTCCCAAAATGTGGTGAACTCTTTGGTATGACTGGACACAGCCACATGCACACACTCTGCCATCTATTACATGTCATCTTTTTCGCTATGTATTCTGATTCCACACCCCAGTGCCTACAAGCGAGCGGGGTTTGCACGGTGTGTGATAGAAGCAAAAATAAACAGAAAACCACACCCAGCCGAATTAAAGCAACAGGACTTGTTGTATAAAATATGCAGTGCTTAATTTGAGCCTGTGGTTTCCGTGGCTCTGCATTGGCACCTTATTTGCAGCACCGGCACCTATGACATTTGGCCACACGGTGGCGCTGTTTGTATAATTTAGAGATGAGCACAACAACAGCTGATTATTAATTCAATATACATTAAAATGACTAATATCTGCTGCCTAAGTTATTCTTTAAACTATAGGAACCTGGAAGAATCTGATATGTTACACTTGTAGAAGTGTGATGGTTGGTAGTTGTGTTTGTACTATCACTAGCGCACTCGCAGGGACATTGGGTGGGGCAAGCTGCAGTGGCCTCCTGATGAGGGCCCTGGCACTTATGCTTTTTACAAATTAAGCACTGGAAATATGTGAAGACTGAAATCAGAAGGGCAGAGAAAAGAACGAACTTGGACTTTATCTTATTCAGAACACTTCTACTTTAGAGTCTGATGATATTGTTGGTATTCTGTGAAGGAGGAACCTGGCCAGGCATAGGAACATTTTCTCGTAGATATCCCTGATGTTTACACAATAGTTTATTGTATCACAAACCTGACACATTCAGCGAACATTCTTTGTATTGTCCAGCAACACAAAGGCTCTTTCGGCATTAATAGCACACAGCAACTGTTCTGCTGCCAACTGCTGCCATACAATAGAACTTGCAAACAAGTCCTGCCAAGGTACCAAATTACTCGTCACAAAGCCGATCAATGGGTGGAAAATGAACCTCATTGTCCAAGGCAGCAGTGACATCACAGCAGTCCCTATGTGGCTGAGGTCACGTGGTTCACACCTTGTCACTTACAAGCCAGTAACATCCAAGTCTGCATTTTCCAGCTCAAACTTAAAAAACAAGCATGAACTCGGCCCATCTCTCCTCTCACCAGCCATTCGAAGAGACCCCTTGTTGTGTGTTACTTTTATTTTGCATTGTATATTTCTTTGCATGTTGTGTTCCTTTAATCCACGTAGGTTGAGCGAGACATGGAATCTCTGTAAGTTCTCCATGGATTCCAGTACAGGTGTCAGTTGCAATGGTGTCCTGGGGCCCGATTCACAGAATGAACTTAAGACTCAATCCAAAACTTACTACTATTTTGGTATTCACAGACTGCACTTACTACTTTTGGTATTCACAGAATGAACTTACTACTTTTGGTATTCACAGAAGTTAGGATTTTGTCTTAAGTTTGTCTTAAGTCTGTCTTAAGTCTGTCTTAAGTTTGTCTTAAGACAAAATCCTAACTTCTGTGAATACCAAAAGTAGTAAGTTCATTCTGTGAATGCCAAAAGTAGAAAGTGCATTCTGTGAATACCAAAATAGAAGTAAGTTTAGGATTGAGTCTTAAGTTCATTCTGTGAATTGGGCCCTTGGATAGGAAGCTGTGTTACCTGGCGCTCACCTGTTCCTTGGATTTATCTAATAAATCTTCATACTTCAACTGCCTCAATTGCATCATTACACCCCTGCACTCCCTGCTCCTAAGAACTATGTAAATTGATACTTGTATAGCGCACTACTCACCCGCAAGGGTCTCAAGGCCCTTGTACGAATACCACTGTGGAACCCATCCTGGCTTTCCCTGTGAGGCGTCCACTCCTGGGCACCCCCAAGGTGGAGGCCAGGCATCCTTCAGCGTTGTGGTGGCCGTTGTGGAGATTAAGCAAGCTATTGCCCAGAGTTGCAGAGTGGGACTCCATGATTGGAATAGGCACCGAGGCGAGAATTATCAGGTCCGTGGAATTTTTGAGCCCAAGACCCGCCGAGGCGGGGAATTGAAACCTGGTCCCGGGCTAGACCTCTGCATCAGGGTCTGCCGCTCTGACCATTGAGCCACACTTCTCCACTATGAAAGAAACATTGCTTAATGTGAGTCTGTTGTTGCAGATGGGGTACACCAGCACTCATTTTTGGGGACCAGCACTTATTTTTCTTCATCAGACATTTACAGAGAGTATAAGAAAGAAAAACAAATGAACTTGGATGATGGAGGAAGAGTAAGATCAGAAAAACTGTCACAAAGGAAGGAACATGCAAAAGTGAGTTAAAGAGCTATGGGGTGGAAGGGGGTGGATTCAAGACTATGAAGCCGTGGCATTCATCATATCAGAATTTAATAGCACCAGCCATGGGTTTCTAAGCACAGCTTAGGGCACACAACTCATTATTTCACAAATTAAGTGCTGGACAGAAACACAAATGCCACAGACGTGCCTCAGGACCCTGCACAGTCATGGGGAAGAGGCCCTCAGTGTCTCGACTGTCAGGGCAAGGCCTGTATTTTCCACCACAAGTACCTTTATGAAGAAACTTGTGCTCCCCCATGCAGAGCAGTGTCCAAGTCGGTCCCGTACTATTGAGGTCAAAATCACCAACATCTCCTATCTAGTTAGTGAGACCCAGTGGTTCATTTGTGCTGATGTTTCTAAGGCTTAGCACTGGCACCTATTTCTTAACGCCGCACATATTTATATTCCATCCCGTGGGGGTGCTGTCTGCCACTTTTTAAACAGAGCACATTAGTGGATTTTTAACAGTTGATTATACAATAAACAAATAATACCAATGCTTCCAGGTCATTGTTACAGATGTGAGTGGCCTGAAGTAGTGGAATAGTCTAAATTATCACATCCATATTAGTGTGATGGTTAGCATGTATCCTTGGTACTGGAAATTTGCAGCACTACAGACAGTGGGTGATGCAAGCTGCATTGGCCACCTGTGAGGCATCTTGGGCTCTGACATTTATTTTCTTAGAAATTAAGCCTTGGTGAGACCTGGATTTTCCGCCAAATGTTTTTAAAGAAACAGGAAATCTGCTAATGTTCAACTGTACTACAGCAGTCTCTGCAAGACTGAGGTCAAGCAAACCAACACCTCATTTTTTGCCAGACAATCAGAGACATGCCTGCCATGTCTCTGGGGCAAAAGCTGATCACTTCTCCTCGGTAATCTGTCACGCTTCTAATAGCTCTAGAAGCATATTCAACATTCTGGACAGTCTTATCAACCCCGACTGTTAATAATTACACCCTCACCAGAACTCTGCGAGAATCTTGCCGGGTTCTTTCAGAATAAGATCCAGCTGATCATTGACAATCTCATGAGTGGTCAGCTAGCTGCAGGGATTTCTGGCCTGGCGACAGATTGCACTATCATGCATGAGGTGGGCACCTCAGAGGAGGCTGTCAGCGACCTCTGTGACCAAGCCCCTGAACCTCTCTGTGGTTTTACACCCCTTACTGTGGAGGAGTTCGACAGCTTGGCACAGGGCATCTCCTCTAGATCCCCCCTTGATCCAGTACCACATAAGATCTGGAAAGAGCACAAGGAAGAGCTGCTGCCCGCCCTTCGGCTGATCGTGAACCAGTCACTTATTAGTGGTACGGTTCCTCCTCAATGGAAGCAGGCTTTAGTCTCCCCCTTGCTGAAAAAGCCCGCCCTTGATCCCGAATGTTCTAAAAACTACAGACCTATCTCTCTGCCACCGTTCCCGGCAAAAATTGTGGAGCGGGCTGTTAGTATGACCAGTTTGGTTTTCGGCCAGCTCATGGGACCGAGACAGCCCTGTTGACCGTCATGGACAAGCTTCAGAGGCGGGCAGACAGGGGACAGGCAGCTGCACTGATTCTGCTTGACCTGTCTGCTGCCTTTGATACGGTCAACCATGGGATTCTGCTGAGTAGGCTGACTGAGTGGGGTTAGGGGTTCCGCCTTGCGGTGGTTCCTGCTCCTTCTTACAAGACAGACAGCAGGCAGTATCCATCCCCCCTTTCAGTCCGCCTTTTCCAAGGTGCTGGATGGGGTGCCTCAAGGCTCAGCTATCAGCTCTATTCTTCTCAATGTGTACCTAAAACCTCTGATTGCTGTTGTTAAGGCGTATAATATCGATATCGTAAACTATGCAGACGATACTCAGTTGATCTTGTCATTTGAGGGTGAGGAGTCGACTACAGTGGAAGCTTTTCACAACTGTTTGCAGGACACGGCCCACTGGCTGTAGAATAACTCGCTACAATTCAACGTAGGAAAGACTGAGGTAATCTTCTGTTCGGCTAACCGGATTTCTCCTCGTCTTCCTAGCAACTTTTGGCCTTCGAATACTGTGTCCTCAATTCAGCCGGCTGCCAGTGTCCGCAACCTGGGCATTATATTCGAAGACAAGCTCACTCTGGAAAGTCAGGTTAAAAAAACTACTACCTCCTGCTTTGCGATCATCAGATCCCTCCGAAAAAAAATTCCCACTACTTCCTTCCCTGGTGCGTGCACAAGTGCTCAGATGCACTATTCTCAGTAGGCTTGACTGCTGCAATGCTCTCCTGCTGGATTCTCCTAACTTCCTGTTGGACAGATTGCAAAGAATACAGACGACAGCGGCTAAACTAGTATAAGGCTTGCCTAGAGGCTCCTCAGCATCTGCAGCCTTAGCTGAACTCCACTGGCTCCCCCTGAGACAGAGAGTACACTTTAAGTCTCTCTACCTTGTTTTTAAAGCCCTTCACAGGATAGGACCTGTGCGCAATAAATTCAACTGGTACACACCGACAAGAACACTGCGCTCCTCTTCAGCTAGATTAGTCACGGTTCCTAGGTTTCGCAAGGTCAGATCGGGGGGCAGATCATTTGGGGTGGCAGCTGCAAAATTGTGGAATAGCCTCCCTTTGGAAATCAGGCAACTCAGAGAGATTCTTCCTTTTAGAAAAAGGGTAAAAACCTGGCTGTTTCCCAGGACATAGTGGCCATTCCCGGTTTCTTGCACTAGCTACCCCTTGAGTCACGTTTCCAGCGCCAGGATGCCTGTTTACAAATTGAATAAATAAATAAATAAATTCCTCACATGGGCATTTCTTAGCAAAGCATGTTTGGTCCTTTTAGGGTCAGTAAGATACTAAGGCCTAAATTCCCCCTTCTCTCAGCTCTGATCTAACATTCTCAATTCTATGTCAGGACTGGAGGCGAGGATTATGCCTTCTGTCTTCCTTTTAATGAAAAGCAGCGAAGATACAAGAAGACTACATTTCCCATGAAACAAAAGGAAAAAAATGTAGTCAAACAAAACACATGGTAACAACCAATCACAGAACATAGCCAATATCCAATCAGGGCTCAGGCAGCCCACCATAGTCCATCAACAGTGTCCCCTTTTCCTCTTTCTTTGCTGCTTCGCAGCAAGTTAAGTACTCTTCAGTGTTTTCTGTCTAGTGCTTAGTGATTCAGTTACGTTTATTTAACAGGCGTGGCTTCGCGCCATAGTTTTTCACTGTTAGTTGTGTTAATTATGCTGTCCTAGAGTAAGCGCTGCTTCCCGCTGTGTTTTTGCAGGTTTTAAGGCTGTTTATGCTAATTATGCGCTTTGTTCTAGGTCGGGCGCTGCTTCGCGCCGCATCGGTAATGTCGCTTTAACGGCTTTGTGCGCTTTAATCGCAGCGCGTGTGCTTTTGTTTTCAGCAAGTTTTTGAGGTAGATTATCTGTCACAGCGTGTGGGCTGCACTGTGAAGATTAGCCGCGGGCACTGTCTCCCGTCCCTAGGCGGCTCTTCGCTGGTGTTTTTTGGCTTCCCCCGCCTGAGGGCGTGGCAGGCAGTGTAGCACAGAGCCATTTGAACTCTCTAGTGGAGTTTTCAAACGTTGCGCCCGCTCCACTGTGAGAACCGGGTCTGGGGGAGACGCCTCGAGGGGTGTATCGCGGAAGCTGAAAGCAGTTAGACTGCCGTTTTCTGGTGCCCACGCTCTTGACTTGGCCCACGACTTTCTGTTGCAGGCAGAGCTGTATGTTACCTGAATTACGCCTGTAAGGTCTTGTATATGAAAAGGGGCACTGTGAGGGACATTACCCAGACCCATTTACCCTGTGCAAGGGGTTTGCTTGATTTTTTGACCAGCGCTGTCCCTGGGCTTAATACCCTGTAATAAAATTCTGCGGTTTATCCGCGTACATTTATACATATTTAAGCTGTCACCCAGCCTGTTAAAGCCTTAAATTGTGAGGCCAGTGTTAGTCACTTCCTCTCTGGGCATTACGCTTTCCTGAACTTCATTATGGAATACTATGAAAATGACTATCAAGAGGAGGAGGACCCCCTTGCAGACATGCCATGAGGGGATGCTTTCTATGAGGCGGTGGATACCTCGATTTATAAAGCTGTTGACCAGGCTATCTCCCCTCTCGAAGATAGGCTTTCACGCCAGATAGAGCAAGCCTTAGCCAAGATTTCCCAGCAGATAGCGCCCCCTGTGCCCCAGGTTCCATCTACCTCTGCCCAGGACCCTCTTAGCCCTCCACCACCTAAACGGTCCCGCGAAGCGGCCGTAGATGGGGACGCTTTCGACCGCCTTAGGCAGGCCTTTATAGCTAGTCGCCCAGTGGTTCCGGCTAAGGTTTCCCCTGCCCCAGACTCAGGATCCCCGTCAAGTCAGGCCTCCCTTCCTGCTGTCCCAGTCCCTTAGTCCCTTCCCGGGACATCGCAGGACCCCCAAGTACCGCGGACATGTTGGACCCCAATAACATAGTCCACCCGCATTCATCTGAATGGACCCCAGCAGTTAAAGTAGCTGCTTATGTGGCAGCTCACATACGGCGTCCTCTGAAAGAAAGAGGCTCGCAACTGCTTATGGGCTGAATGCCCCCGCTCCACTTTGGATGGTAAGGTGGCCCTGACGCCCGATATTGACCCGCGCATGGGCACTTTCTTACAGAAATTTATAAGGGACCCCCAAGAAGGGGATAGATAGATCCCGGAGGGCCTGCCAGAATGAACTCTTGGACGCCCTGGGCCCAATTACAAAGATTCTTGATATGGCTGAGGAAGCGAAAGAGTCAGACTCTATCATTTCTCCTGAGACCCTTTCAGGCTGGGAAATGTAAATTGTGCTCTTTCCATGAAGCGACGCCGGTCCCTTCTCATTAAAACTGACCTGAAGCTGGGGGACCTGGTGGATTCGGAGGCGGGCGCTATCGCCCAAGGAGGCCTCTTTGGCGAGCCCTTCGTAAAGGAGCTTGTTTATTTGTGAACACCTTTACGTCACTAGACCGGGCTCAGTCCACCATCAAGAAGGTGTTCCCCCGTGTTTTTCGGGGGGCCGGTCGAGGCAGGGGCCGCTCGGCCGGTCGCCAGCAACACCAGAACATCCAAAGAGGCTCCCACCAGTACCAGGACCAATCAAGGTTCGGCAACTTCTACCCCACAAGAGGTAAAGGAAGAGGATACCGTGGAGGAGCTGCAGCCTCTAGCCCAGGTGAGAGTTCTCCCTTCTTCCCCTCAAGACGTAGGCGGGCGCTTAGTTCTGTATTTTCAGACTTGGTTGACCATCACACGAGATGCGTGGGTTCTGCAAACGGTGAGGGGGTTTTCACATAGAATTCAAGGGGTCCCGGGTGCAATCGTCCCCTCCTCGTCCTATCCAGTTTTCGGACCAGGACGCCCGCCTAGTGGATGAAGAGGTATCCTCTCTGCTCAGGAAGGGCGCAGTCGTCCTCACTACTCAACATCCCCGAGGTTTTTTGAACAATATCTAACTGGTCGACAAGACCGATGGGGGCAAAAGTACAGTTATCAATTTGAGCGTTTTCAATCAATGGTTGGTTTACCGCCATTTTAAGATGGAAGGATCCATCTCCTCAGGGACGTCCTCCGGCCATCGGATTGGGTGGTTCGGTTGGACCTCAAAGATGCGTACTTGGTGGTGCCAATTTTCCAGCCACATCGGCGTTTTCTCCAATTCCTCTGGGGTCGGCACACTTACAAGTTCAAGCCTCTCCCATTCTGCCTGTCTTCGACCCCTTGGTGTTTCACCAAGGTTCTCAAGCCGGTGGTGGAGTTCCTATGGTCCAGGGGGGTTCGAATGATAGTATACCTCGACGACCTACTCCTGATGGCGACTTGTCCAAAGCGCCTGTCTCAGCATCTGCAGATGGCAGTATCATGCCTTCAAAACTTGGGGTTTGTGATCAACGAGAAGAAATCCCTATTGCAACCCGTCCAGAGTATTACATTCTTGGGATTCGTCATAGACTCCACGGTCTCCACACTCAGCCTTCCGGGCAGGAAGGTGACCTAAATTCGCCACCAGCTGCATCGGATTCTAACCAGGCAGCCCATCCCATTGACCTCTTCCATCCAGGCCAACTTCCCGGGCCCGCTCCACTACAGGGCCCTACAACGGCTCAAAGGGTTCTTCCTGCGCAAGGGGTATCCTTAGTCTCACAAGGTTTGTTTGTCAATCGAGGCGAGGTCCGAGATTCAGTGGTGGTTGGACCACATGGAAGCTTGGAACGGAAGAGCAATCTTCGGTTCCGCTCCGGACATTGTGATAGAGTCGGATTCCAGCCGGCTCGGTTGGGGTGCCAGATGCGGAGATCTCTCTACAGGAGGGTTGTGTCACCCGACAAACAAAAATTGCACATCAACTGTTTGGAGCTCCCGGTGGGGTCCTTTGCGGTACGTTGTTGGACGAAAGACTCAGTGCAGTCGTGTGTGCTTCTGAAGATGGACAACATCTCTGCAGTCCGCTATGTGAATCATCTGGGGGGCACAAAGTCAAAGGCCCTGTCGGACCCGATGGCAAGCTTCTGGCAGTATTGCCTCGAGCACCAACTCTCCATCACAGCGGAGTATCTCCCGGGCAGGGACAATCTGGAAGCCGATTTCCAGTCTCGCCATTTTCGGGATTCAAGTCTCTGGCGTCTAGATCTGTCAATCTTCGCGAATCTGAGCAGCCTTTGGGGCCCGTTCTCAGCAGACCTGTTTGCGTCCAGGCTGGATCATCAGATTCCGCGATTTTTGAGCTGGCGGCCGGACCCTCTAGCAGTTGCCACAGACGCGTTCCTCCGGGATTGGAGTGCGGAGCAGGGCTATGCGTTCCCGCCCTTTGCAATGATTATGAGGGTGACTGTGCAAGTTCGCAGGCAAGCAGCAGATCTGGTGGTGATCACCCCATTGTGGAGGTCCCAAGTGTGGTTTCCAGTTCTTCTGGAACTTTCTTGGGATTTTCCAATCCTACTCTCCCAGTTTCCGACTCTCCTGCTGAGTCCGGACGGGGATCCAAACCCGCTGGTAGTCAGCAATTCTCTGAGACTCATGGCGTAACGGATTTCAGGAGCAGATGGGAACCCTCTGGCCTTTCGCGAGAGGCTGAGCCCTTTATCTCCAAGGCATGGGCAGACAGTACGGTCAAAAGGTACAGATCCGCATGCAACAGATGGACCCGTTGGTGGATGCGACGGGGTCTTGATCCCTTGGTCGCAGAAGTGGTCCACTTTGTGAATTCTTTGGCTCAACTGGCCTCTGACGGCCTAGCTTATCGGTCAGTTAATACCTTCCGGTCGGCGGTGTCCTCTGGCCACGTTCCTGTGGATGGCTCCCCTATGGGCGAGCAACCCCTGATTTGTCGTCTGTTGCGGGGCATACACCTCTGCCTTCCTCCAGAGCCGCGCTACTACGCACTATGGGATGTAAACCAAGTTCTTAACCTATTTCTGTCCTGGCAACAGAATAGGTACCTCACCAGAAAGGAGTTGTCAAAGAAGGCATAATCCTCGCCTCCTAGTCCTTAATAGAATTGAAACTTTCCGTTACGTTAGCTAGGAAATTTTTCATTATTGTATGTTAAGCAGAAGCAAAGCACAATGAGAAGTAGAAGGGGGTCGGAGGCCTAGGCTTGATGACTCCACAGGATATATAGCCCCAAATAAACGTCACAATAAACAAAAGATATCCTGCAGTCGACAATCAACAAGACAAAGTAGAGACCGTGTGAACCCATATACTGATAGGCCAAAAATACGCGAAATCTGTGCGGATTCCAATCACTCACCGAGCCCGGTGACATGCTTCATCATCTGGGTCTCCTTTTTAGGGCTACAACTCCACCCAACTGATGGAGGAGCCCAAGGATGTATTTATCAAAGGTATGATATCCTACAGATGTGAGCGAATATAGTAAACAACAGGTATGGGAAAATTGGTGCAGTGCAAAAAATACGTTATGTGAGTTTAAAATTGAGGCAGAATCAGACTGTGATTTTATTCTTGTCTGATCCTGAACAAATATTAACAAGCATTTACAATGCAATGGTTTCGCCTTTGGAAAAGTTAGAGCTATTGGCATTGCTCATGACATTTCTTTATTTTTTTTTTACTTATAAATAAATGGTATTGGTATTTACATTGCCAACAGCTCTCTCAGCCCACACAGCTCTCTCAGCCCACACAGCTCTCTCAGCCCACACAGCTCACACAGCTCTCACAGCCCACACAGCTCTCACAGCCCACACAGCTCTCACAGCCCACACAGCCCACACACAATGAAATGGTTTCGCCTTTGACAAAGTTAGAGCTATTGGCATTGTAAATGACAAATTGTTTATTTATGTGTTGGTTTTGAAAACAGATAAATAAATGGCATTGTCATTTACAATGTCAATAGCTTAATCTTTCGCAAATGTGAGACCTATTGGATTTGCACCCACACACACACACAGCCACACGCACACCGAGCCACACACACACACACAGAGCCCCCCCGTACGTTCCTAAGAGAAGACCAAAACATGCCAGAGAAGTCTATAACATCACTGGTACTCGGTATTGGTAAGTGGTAACAACCCCAAATTTGAGGGTCAAAAGTAACAGAAGGCAGACAAATCACTGTTTTACTATGAATGTGTATAGACGAAAAACCCAGTGTGTAGTGAAATTTCAATGGTTAATATGCGGTGTAGAGAGGACTAGGCAGAATGGGGTGCACAAAAACTAGAAAAAAAGGTGCTTATTAGGGAAAGGTTGTGTGTGAACACATGTACAAATGTGCACTACAATTAGTATAGGTGATAGCAGATGGCGCGCTGAAGAGCTCATGGGCGCCTATCAATTGTGGAGATAATGCGGAGCCGTAGGGCATGGGCACTCACTGGGTACATCCACTCCTACAAAGTCGCTGGTAGGGGGAAACTCCTGTGTGCACAAACATAATTATGCATGTACAGTATAACGAATGGCACGTAGAAAAGGCACGTGGCTGTAGGGTGCGATGTGGAAAATGGCAAAGAGACAGTACATGGGCATGAATGCGGATAGGGAAACAACATGCAGCGGTGCAGTATGACGAATGATCCAGGGTAGAGGGAGCGTGAATGACGGAGACAGTAGCGGAGCAAGGAATAGAGATTGTGTGGAAACAGTAACGGCGCTGTTAAAACGCACATACATGTAATGACGGGTGGTGAAAGAATGTAATACTGGTGAGTCTGGTGTCGCGTACCTTGACAAACTGTAACAGCTAGAGACGGTCCGAGAAGGATATCTTTAAAATTAAAATAAAGCTCTGGGTGAAATAGCCGGTCGTGGCAGGACGGGTAGGTCCAAAGGTGGAGCTGCAAAAACGGAGAGGAAGAGTTAAAGCAGCTACCGGACCGGAGAACCAGCTCACGGACGGCGTAGTAAAAAAAGGAATCCCACGAGTGATGTAGGGAAGTATCCATCGTACGAACAGAGTATGTGGGTGTGGTCTCTTACCTTACAATAGGTGAAGGAATGCACAGGTAATGTGCTCCACTCGAACTTAAGTCCTCATCCGGGTAATGGATGCAGATGGAGTAAAAGTGGGTGTGTATATACAAGATATGCACTGCTGTGATACGGTTGGTGCATAGGTCAAGAGACAAGTGTAGAACATGTGGGGGTTACAGTTGTGCGACTATTGTGTGCTAATGGCTGACATTATGAATTAATCATTGTCATGTAAGAAGTCATCAAATTCCCTGAAAAGTAATCACCCTTCGCCTTTGGAAGGTTTTCCCTATCTAGGGAAGTATTCACTCTATATTATACAGTGATCATTAGCTTCATTTAAAACTGTATAGAAGTCAAACTCTAAACCTAGTACTGTGTTTAATGCAGTTTACTATCAATGGTCACTTGGTGCGGTTTTCAAAAAATTGCACTCCACCAACCTCCCAGAGTGAGAGCTGCGCTTAGATTACATTTATGAGCTGATACACACTGTGGACCCATTCAGAATCAACCTACTTCAGAATGTATTAAGCGGTTCAATGTCACACTTTATGAGAAAGAATAACGCTCAGCCTCTGTGCCAATATATGTATTCTCTTCTCAGGTCAGTCAACCGTATGAGATCTGATTCCAGACTCATACAGGATCATCTCAAGAAAATACAAATGTTTAACACGTTTTCGAGAAAATAAATTGTTTGTTACATTTCTTCACCGACCTCATTTTAAATGATTATACTGGCTAAATTGGTAATAAAGGTCACATGGATAACAGACTGAGAGCCTTCTTAAATCTCAGTTAAGCTCCTGTAATTTTGCATGTGTCATGATCCTGGACTGTTTCCAGATAGCTACCAGAAGATGGAAAGTTCTCCTCTCCCTAAACTATCCCATGTAAAACTCCACCTACACATACAAAATGCTCCAGGACTTGCCAACCGGCATTTGAGCGCTATTCAATACAGGATGCAGCCCCATGTAAAAACTTAGGGACAAATCGTGCCTTAAAAAATCCTTCAATAGGTACATTTGACAATCTGTCAATTAACCTTACTGTTTCGCCGATGAAAGGATGAAGAAATTGTGTTCTAAAGTGCCTTGAGTTTGCCGGAGCCGAGGCAGGAAATGGTAGGAGCAACCAGCGGTCACGAAATTGAAGAAAATCCTCCTCTTTCAGCAGTGCAAATCAGTTAGTGCCTAAGAGAGAACACTCTGCGCCACATTAGTGGAACGCAGGGTGTGCTAGATGGGGAAGGGTGTGGGAGTCATCGATGCTGGTTCGGTGGAAGGGAGCAGATTTTCCAGTTTGTTTTCTCTGCTATTTGTTGAAATGTGCCAGTTCTTTAGGTAGCGATCTACTCTTCTTAGTCACCACGCCGCACCTAGGCCTGCCGCACCTTGGTATGTGAGTAAGAGGAGAGAGACAGTGGCAGGAAGACCATTTCTGACCACAGGGACCTGACGCACAGTCCGTGAACCTACACCCAAAAGGGTGTTATCAATACCTGGCATAATTCATGTTCAACACTGCGGCACGATTTAAATTTGGCAATCTCGCGTACTTTATTCAGCTGTGAAGACTCCGATGTTCCTAGGATACTCTTTGGAAAAGGTGCTTACACGGCATGTGACACACGTTACAAATGAAAGGAAAGGCAGACATGGGCTGCAACACAGACCCAAGAATTAAAGTCCCAAGGGAAGGAAAGGCAAATTAAACTAGCATCTAAAGATTGGTGAGGCCGCTAGTAAATGCACTTTCATATGGCAAGATTTCCCAAACCCATCTCTGGCTAACATGCTACAACTGTAGCCTCATCCATGCAAATAAATCGACTGAGTTTTGGACATTGTTGATAAATGTCAGCACAGTGTTTCCCGTGAAAGCCACTATCGATGTAAGCGTAAAAAATACTTTATGACCATGTGTAAAATGCATTTCAAGTACAATATCGCTTCAGCTGCCTGTGCTGGGCTCGCAGGTTCTCACGCTGCAGGGCAGGATGTGTTAAGATGATCCGGCCTAAGACTGCCCGCTCCTCTCAGGCTCTGAAATGATCCTCTGCTCCCCGCCTTCAGTGCTGTCACTGTCCGTAGCTCTCCGGTCCTGTTATATTACGGAAGCGGAATGGGACTTCGCCTGCTGCCCCTGTGTGACGTGTAGCCGATCCGGTGTGCAGTGCCTGTTGTCCATGCTACAACTGTAGCCTCATCCATGCAAATAAATCGACTGAGTTTTGGACATTGTTGATAAATGCCAGCACAGTGTTTCCCGTGAAAGCCACTATCGTTGTAAGCGTAAAAAATACTTTATGACCATGTGTAAAATGCATTTCAAGTACAATATCGCTTCAGCTGCCTGTGCTGGGCTCGCAGGTTCTCACGCTGTAGGGCAGGATGTGTAAGATGATCCGGCCGAAGACTGCCCGCTCTTCTCAGGCTCTGAAATGATCCTCTGCTCCCCGCCTTCAGTGCTGTCACTGTCCGTAGCTCTACGGTCCTGTTGTATTACGGAAGCGGAATGGGGCTTCGCCTACTGCCGCTGAGTGACGTGTAGCTGATCCGGTGTGCAGTGCCTGTTGTCGGCGCCTGGGCTCAGGGGTGCTCTTCACACTGGGGCCGATGAACGCTCCTCTCTTCGGAGTCCCGAAGGTAGATCCACTGCCCATGCTCTACCCCGGAAGGCAGGGGAGGCTGCTCCGCGGTCCCTTTCCGTGGCTACAGATGATCCGCTGCTTTAAGTGCTGTCTCTGAAGCTCCCGAAGCCACCACTGCCAGGAATGGCGCAGTGCTACTGTTGTCAGGGCAACAAGGGGCAGGAGGATGATGAGGTTGGAGGGGAGCGAATTCTGGGAAGATCGTATTATACATTGTATTAAATGTACAAACAAGCACTCACCTGGGCTTCCTCCGGCGGCCGTGGTCGGCATGGAATGACAAAAACAAACCCATAAAAAAAAAACGAAACTCCGCCCACCGCCGCGATGACGACATCGCAGAGGCGGAGAGGGAAAAAATCTCGGGAACGCCCACGAATCTGGTCCGGCCATGACGGACAGATCTCTGTTCCAATGGCTAGCCTCCATTTATGGAGCTAGCCAATGGAACAGAGGGCGTAATCCCAAGCCCACTCTGTTCTGACATAAGATTTCCCCTGCGCCCAAAAGCTGCGCAGAGCGCAGCCTTCGGCGAGGCGAAACCTAAAAACAGTGCAAGGACGAATTTCAACAAATAATCGTCCATACCTGTATATGGGTTCACACGGTCTCTTCTTTGTCTTGTTGATTGTCGACTGCAGGATATCTTTTGTTAAGCAGAAGTCCAAACACCTTCATAAACAATCAGAGCAACACACACTAGCAAACACCTTAACCACTCACATCAACTGACACAGCCAAACATAGGAGCCTCATCAACACCCTAAGTGGTATCTCACACCTTACATACACAAAACACACGCTGCACTTCATGCTTATCGGTGCAGGCTCTGCACAAAGAAGGCACAGCTGGCAGCGCAATAGAAAGCAACCTAACATGCAAAGAGGCTACTGTTAGAGTTTTCATGCAATATATATTATTTGCGCATGATTAATAATGCGTATAGAGTGATTTCTGAAATTGAATCTACTTGTGCATACTTATTTGATGTTATTGCCCTTGAAACAATTTTTCTATGATGTGTAAAAGTGCCCTTTCCTAGCCTTTGGTAACCTCAGTTAAGCCTCAACACCACCTTGTTCAAAATGGATGCCTCCTCTTGCTTATTTACTGTTCATTTTTTCTGCAGCAGTCAAGCAGAATCATGTTTGTTATTTCCATTATGTTGCTCTTGCTGTTCTCGAAGAAAGCGGTCGGACATGGACACAGTAATGTTGCAGTTTCCCATTGCCCTTTCGCTAGCTCACTGTACTGCATCCATTCATAAGTTTGCTGTTGCTTTTGTAACTAGTTTGTAGCCATCTCCAGATGACATCAGCCTAGAAAAGGCAGAACCAATATTAATGCAGTCCTACAGTGCTTAGATTGTGGAGCAACATGATGTTTATTAGGACTGTGCTCTGATTTGCTGAACGTGTGAACTGTTTTGCTCGCACCATGATGATTTTGCTGAAACAAATGCTTTCCTATGCAAGAAAAGGGTATATAAACCTCAGATTTTGGGGGTGAGACAGAAGACTTTCTGATGCTACTACGGATGATGCCCATTTTCCTATTGATTTTGTTGCCGATTTAAACTTAAGTTATTCCTACATTCTGCTCATATTTTGTATTGCGCTATTACTGAAAGCCTCTATGGCAATGAATCGTTATGCTTCTGCACCTTATAATTTCTGGATTATACCATATGAATTTGTGTAATACATCTTTTTAAATTCCTATCTCTGCCCTATAACTCATTTATTGAGACTGGCCTTGCTTAAATGTATTGCATTTTTGAGATGCTGGGTTGTGCTCTATCTTGGGACACATTATCTCATGAAAATGAGGTTTAATGTCGGCCAGACCCATCCATTTGTGGCCATGGTATTAAGATGATTTTTGGGGTGTAAATATTTAGGGCCTCCCCACGCCCAAACTATGCTCTCATAAAACTCCTAAGACTTCCTTGATATAATCCCCCCTATCATTCAGGAACAGGATAACACCCCGTGGTTTGGATTCAATTATTTTTAAAAGGAATACCAACAGGATCCGAATACTAGGCCACAGGGCTAGCAGGGTGGTCCGTAGTAAACACCTGGATATTCTCACTCATTTTCTTCACAGTTTTGTGAATAAAACATTTCTAATTAATTCCTGTGAGACTATATTAAGCCATCAAACAGCAGATGTTTTGAAACTTTAGCATTTTTCTTCTGTGCTTAACAGTAATTTTAATGCTGAATTCGTATTTATGCTTCATATGAGTCAAAAAATGTGTATCACTACTATATATCAATGTGGACAGAATATCAGTCACGTTTGTGAAAGAGTACCCATCCACCAAACTCTAAATCAGACACCTAGTGCTTAAGATAAAACCCGTACTATGCAATAAAGACATGTGGAAATGTTTTATAATGTGTTCTTTAAAAGGACACATTAATCCCAATGGTAGCACCCTTAAATTACCTCTCTAAAGTAATAGGGGCACACGTACGAGATTCGGCCCGTTTGCAACAGCTAAAATGGCTTTTGCCGTGTAGCAACCCTATTTTGCGAGTCGGTAACCGGCTCGCAAAATAGGGTTTGTTAGTCGCTATTAGAACAGGACATGCTAAGGGCATCCATCCTAATAGCAGTTGCAGGGGGATGTACAAACCAATATGCGATCACAAAACAACAATATGCGGTCACAAAACAATAACAGTTTATCAACTACTTCAAGTAGGTGGTAAGCAAGTCGCAAACATGTAAGGGTCTCCAGGGAACCCCTTCCAATTTTTGTGAATGGTAGCGAAAACTTTTTTTAAGAGCAGGCAGTGGTCCTTTGGACCACTGCTTGCTCTTTAAAAATATAACAGAAACGTTTCATTTTTCTTTTTGAAACGCCTCCTGTTTTTCTGTAAGGAAAACTGGCTGCAATAAAAAAAAAAAGTTGCTTATTTAAAAGCAAACACAGACATGGTGGTCTTCTGTCCCCAGGAGGCCACCATTCCTGTGTTATTGCCCATTCCCAATGGGTCGCAAATTGCGACCTGCCTCATGATATTGATGAGGCAGGTCAATTGCGACCCCATTAGGAATCGCTAACGTGTCTGCGACACATAATTACATTTCATTTTCCGTGTCTCTAATAGCAAGTTGCAAAAATATTGCAATTAGAGGCTCACAAAATGAATTGGTCATACATGTGGCCCTAAATCGTTTTCACCATGAAGCTTCAAGTGACTCCATCAATTATGGCCAATACTGGCTCCCAATCTGCCTTTAGAGTTGCTAATTAACGAATTGCACACATTTACATTTCTTTCAGGTAGTAGGCGCCGTGACAGGAATGCTGGTTTCTTCTTTAGTTCTCTGTCCCTCCCTCGGCTTCACAGCACAGAAAAACACCCTCAGCGCTTTCAGCCGAGTCACCTGAAGGTTGGCATAAACCGTTCAAAATAATTTTTATTCTAAATAAAGAACTGGTTTTGATAATAATAAAAAACAAAAAAGCATAAGCAAGCTTTTCGTTCCCCGTATATCACATCCTATTTGACATCTGACAGAGACATTCTTTCAATTGTAGTGTTTAGAACACGTGACAAATTCATAAAGTTAAAGCAGGAAGGTGTCTAATGTAGAAAATGTTCCTAGTCGCCAAGAGGGCTCATGTCAGGCGGGACACATCTAGCCAATTGTAGCTCTTAACCAAACAGTACTTTGCATGCTGTGATTTTTTAGCCATTTCGTAAAATGGTTACATCCAAACTACATGTCCCAGAATGCTGCATGCTTTAAGCTAAAGATATCCAAGATACGTTCACATGACTTGGAGCCACTTGGTAACATTAGGGGCTCATAACTTTAAATACTATAAATAGGTTATGTGTAATGTAGTTTACCCTATCCAGGTAATAATTAAGGGTCTGATTGCGACTTTGGTGCTCCTGCGCCAGCTCTCCGCCAGCGCCAAAGCTGCGCAAAGACCACACGCCTGATTACGAGTTGAACTAATGCATGCGGACCGTTCTTTTACTTCTGACCTTCAGAAGACACCTCTTTTCGAGCAGAAGCAAGCAACATTCCCTACCCCCGCGCCTTGATACCCTCTCTGGTAAGTAGTGCGCTTTACAAATGATATGATTGATTGATTGAGTGTTCCCACTGGCGGTGTCCTGAAAAAGGGCACTACAATGCTTGGCATATTATATAGCCATCTTCGCTGCGACACCAGCCACAGTGGTTCCCTGGCGCACCCGATGCAGCGATGGTCGGTCCTAAAAGCAGACTCGTAATGAGACTGACAAAGGACCACCACTGCTGCGCCACCGTGACGGTCCAAGACCGCCACACGCGAAATCAGGCCCTAAGTTATTATCTAAGTGAGACTGGGCGGGGTGAATACCTGCCCGTGACATCACTTCTGGTTACGTCACTTCTAGCAAACTCATCAAGGTCAAAGGTCATTTCTTATACCTCAGTCCCAGCGGGGGTATTTGGAAGTTGGCTCCTTGTTGTGTATAAGGTTATATAGCAGCTCTGAAGTACGTCATAATTTAAAAAAATTGAACCAGCCACCGACACATATACACAGATCAACAATTTAATTCCATGAACAACAGCTGTGGCATCTGCACAGTCCACCCGCATTCACAAGAAAAAAGACTGAATAACTACTGAATGTCACTAAAATAAGATGCTGCAAAAGTGTGCTGCAAAAATTTCTTTTCTGAGCCACAAAATATCCTAATATCCAGAGGTGGTCTGACAATAGGTCTTCCAGAATAGAAAGCTAAAAACTGTCTGTTGTCGAGACCTGAGAATGAGGACAGACTAACAACTGCATCAACAAGCATTGGAAATGCAATAGGTCTCGCAGTAGTAAAGTTTGAGCTATAGGTGTTATTTATTTTTTTGTTTTTTATTTATGTGTTGTTTTTTCTAAATAGCTAAATTAATAGCTTTCTTCTTTACAAAGCCAATAGTTATAATTTTTGTAAATGTGACACCTCTAGCATTTGTAAAGCAACATGTTTTGTATTAACGGGACTTATATGTGACTTATATGTATTGATATAAAAAAAATCAATGGCTTTAAAAAACAATTAATAATTAATACGTAAATAAAATGGATTTTATTTTATATTGCCAATAGCTTAAAGTTTATTAAATATATTTAGTGAAGATGCTGTGGTTGCGCTGAGTGAGGGTGAGTGAGGGTGAGGGTGAGTGAGGGGTTGAGGGTGAGTGAGGGTGAGGGGTTGAGGGTGAGTGAGGGTGGGTGAGGGGTTGAGGGTGAGTGAGGGTGGGTGAGGGTGAGTGAGGGTGAGTAAGGGTGAGTGAGGGTGAGTGAGGGTGAGTGAGGGTGAGTGAGGGTGAGGGGTTGAGGGTGAGTGAGGGTGAGGGCGGGTGAGGGTGAGGGGTTGAGGGTGAGTGAGGGTGAGGGGTTGAGGGTGAGTGAGGGTGAGGGTGAGGGTGAGTGAGGGTGAGGGATTGAGGGTGAGGGGTTGAGGGTGAGTGAGGGTGAGGGTGAGTGAGGGTGAGGGTGAGTGAGGGTGAGGGGTTGAGGGTGAGTGAGGGTGAGGGTGAGTGAGGATGAGGTGTTGAGGGTGGGTGAGGGTGAGTGAGTGAGGGTGAGTGAGGGTGAGGGTGAGTGAGGGTGAGTGTGAGTGAGTGAGGGTGAGGGGTTGAGGGTGAGTGAGGGTGAGGGGTTGAGGGTGAGTGAGGGTGAGGGTGAGTGAGGGTGAGGGGTTGAGGGTGAGTGAGGGTGAGGGGTTGAGGGTGGGTGAGGGTGAGTGAGGGTGAGGGAGGGTGAGGGTGAGGGGTTGAGGGTGAGTGAGGATGAGTGAGAGTGAGGGGTTGAGGGTGAGGGGTTGAGGGTGAGTGAGGGTGAGGGGTTGAGGGTGAGTGAGAGTGAGGGTGAGTGAGGGTGAGTGAGGGTGAGTGAGGGTGAGGGGTTGAGGGTGAGTGAGGGTGAGTGAGGGTGAGGGTGGTGAGGGTGAGGGTGAGTGAGGGTGAGGGTGAGTGAGGGTGAGGGGTTGAGGGTGAGTGAGGGTGAGGGGTTGAGGGTGAGTGAGGGTGAGGGGTTGAGGGTGGGTGAGGGTGAGGGTGAGTGAGGGTGAGGGGTTGAGGGTGAGGGGTTGAGGGTGAGTGAGGGTGAGTGAGGGTGAGGGGTTGAGGGTGAGTGAGGGTGAGGGGTTGAGGGTGAGTGAGGCTGAAACAAATATATGGTTTCAAAAAATCCAAATCGTTCAAGATAATAATGCCATATCTCTAAACTATTTCCTAGAATACACAATTTGAATTGGAGATTACAATAAACTAGTTTCCTTGGTCTGATTTCTTTTTTGCTAGTTAATTAGTCTCTAAACTTGATAATGGTGTTAAGTAATCAAAGCATCATGACAAACGAACAGAACAAACAAGTTCATTGTATTTTGCTTAATCCGATGTTCTCCATAAAAGGAACACCAGGCTTGCTAAATTCCGTGTAAACAATCTTCTTCGTGAATCATGATACCCAAACCAAACTAAACGGTGCGATTTAAAATGATATCATGTGAACTCGGTGAGAGGCCCGTAGACGCCAGAAGCACGTGCCCCACATTCCAAGCACGAGACATGGAGTAAGAAATGCTGTCGGTGGTGCTGAAAACCTGCATTGTAGCGCTGTGAAGTACTTTTAAGCAAAACACTTATTTCTGAAGAAGGGGAAGGTACGCTGCCAACGGTTTCTGTTTGCTTCCGATGCTCTCGTTGTGCCAGCCAAAGAACATACGACACGAGGATGACTGAGTGTTATTGCGTTACAGCAACCAGCAACACACGTGTGGAGATGTTATAGAGGGCGTGCCTTCAAAGGGAAGGTTGTGGATTCACAAACACGGCTCACAGGTTGTGGGGGAAAGAGACGGAATTCAAGGGGCGTGGCCCACTTGGCATTAGAAAGGATTAATTGCTCAGTGTTCAGTAAAGATAAGTACATTGCATCAGGGAGCACTGTGTGTTGTTAGGAGGGCATTGCTGTGGGGAGGGGGGAGGAGAAATGCGACATGGCGGGGAGGGGGCGGAGCGGGGGAGAGGGTGTTAAGCAGCAGGGTACAGACGGCTGAGGGAACAGACGGCGAACAGACGGCGGGCAGGGGAGGGGGCGGAGCGGGGAGGGGGTGTGAAAGCAGCAGGGGCCTGGAGTGCGGCTGAGGGAACTGATGTGCACGCGCTTTTAAGCTCAATGCGCATGCGCATTGAGCTTAAAAGTCACGGGCACTGCAAGGAATCGCCACGATTCCTTGCAAGTTGGATAAAGAGTGGATAAGCCCCCATAGTCTCGCTTGCTCGATGCGCATGCGCATCGACAGGCGAGACCTAAAAACGTACACAAAGTAACCATGAACCTTTGCTCAAGTTAACAGTGCACATCACACCCTCTGCATCAGTTAATGACTGTGTAAGTATAATTGGAAGCATCTGAATATTTGATGAAATTATAAATGATGGATGTCAGAGCTGAGAGCAATCACATTGTTGAAATTCGACTAAAGAAATCAAGCTGGCAGAAATCGGGATTAGTGTATGTACTTCTGAGCACTTACTGTAATGTGCTTGGAAAAGCAGAGCAGAAAAACAATTAAGAATCAATTTACAGGAAAATGTGCGTGCTTTGTTTCAATTTAAAGTTAGGAGCAAGTTTGTGAGCTTTCCAGGAATGTCCGAGCAGCAAAACTCCTGCACGGGGCAAGGATAAGTGTGGTTCCTGGTGGCAATGGGGGTCAATTACCCCACATTCCGCGTGGGATTAGGGAAAGGAGTTCTACAAGGAAAATATTTGCCCCTTGCTGAAGTAAGAAAACGTTTAATTTGCTTCACATTCCCAGACGCAAACATTTCAAAATGATGGCAATTTTGCATATATAAATATTACAAAAGAGAGTAATTAGCTAAGTGTGACATTAAGATAGCTGATTGAAATACTATTATGTTGTTTATGATTGTAGAAGGCAATATTCACCATAGTTTCTTGGTGCTTTGGATACATGAACACAATTCCATAAGCATACAGAAAACAACAAAACAACCAATAGCTGCCATCTCTACACTGCCTCCATTGTAGATATGTGTGGGAGTAACGTGAAGGTCACGGGTTCGATTACCAAAAGGTCTGCTCAACTTTTCATCCTTGTGAGGCCTATACAGGGGGGCAGATTTATGTTAACTGGCGCATCCCCAGGGATGCGCCAGTTAACGTGCGCCACAGCTCCGCCACCCATGGTGCGCCGCATTTATGATGCGGCGCACCATGGTGCAAGAACGGCACTGATGCGTGACGCATCTGTGCCGGAAATGTGGCGCATTGCTGGAGTTGCGTCACAAGCGCGACACAGCTCCAGCAAGGCTCGGGGTGCCCCATTTACACAATGCTGCATCAAGACCTACGCCTGCTTCAAGCAGGCGCAGGGTTTTGACGCAGCATTGGCCTGAAAGTGACTGAGTGAAATCTCATAAATTTCACTCAGCCACTTTCAGGAGGCGTTCCTGCGCAGGAAGGCCCCCCCCCCTCCCCCGCCCTGCGCAAGAACGCCTCCTTATGTCGCAGGGCTTTAAAACGTGACACATCTCCTAGATGCGTCACGTTGTAAATAGGGCGCATTGTTTGCGCCGCAGTTGCGTCAAATAAAGTGACGCAATTGCGGCGCAAGGGCATCATAAATCTGCCCCATGATTTCTATTGAGTGGGGTAATGATTAGCACCTATTATCAGCAGCTAGAAGCAGACAAATGATGGAAGCGACCGGCTTCCATAGCCCTGCTCTTTCATGCAGCGAGAGCCTCAAGCGCCTGGAGGCCCATGTTGTTTGGTAGATATGGGACCCAATAAGAAGAGAGACGTCAGACACTGCAGTGTGCGCATCTGTAAGCCTGGAGGCCCTGCTATGCCTTCTGTCTGAGTAGTGCCAGATGGTGAACTGCAACAGGTGGAGAACAATTGTCCCAGGGCTAAGGGATTTTGCAGTCTCAAATCCTGCAAATCACAACGTTGCAACTTTGCAATGCTTTACAATGCTGCAATGTACTAAAGTTACATTATGAGTAATAAATGTCTTGGTGACTTGCAATGCACACAACTCGACTCCTTACAAACTGTCAGGAAAGAGGGGTGTGAAATGGAACTTCACAGTTCACACTTGCAATGAGATATATCCTTGGTTTGCAGTTACCATCGAGAGCCATTTCCTGGCTACTGACAGCCGAACGGGTGTGGCATCCATTTCAGGGTGAAAGCTGCCTGTGAGTGGCTGCTTCTACTCTGTGAATTAGGGCATTGGGATAGTACTCAGGAGCTCATGGGACCACTGCATGCTCCCCTCAATGTCATTTGCATCATGTACATTTTTGGGGAGGCTAGCCATGTCCCATTAATGGTCAACAGGTACAAATTTGGCGTTCTGCAATTTCAAATGCAGTGCTGAAGCCTTGTGTCCCTCCAAGGTTGTGGCCTTTGGGCACCTTTTGGCAGAACTGAATAGGCAGAGGGAGCCCTGTCTGTTTAGCAAGCATTAGCCTGAATTTTCGTGAATCCTACAGAAAGCGCATTTTATGTTGCAATGGATCAGTACATTTGTCACAATCAAAGTAAACACTGGGCACGAACAAGTCTCAACATTAAGGCCTACTTTTTGACTCGAGGTTTAGTAAATGAGGGTCTTTGAGCTTTTCTAGATTTTATCTAATAAACAAAAGATCTTCAACGTTGAAAATAATTCCGAACTATATTTGTGTGCTTGGATGACATGTTTCTTTAGGTAATTAATTGAAACATACAAAAAGCATTTTCACTGTGGACGCTTTTTAATGAGATACTCTCTAAATGATCTTTTTAATATCACATCTTTTCGCTACTGTTTCAAGTTAGATGTGTTTGAGTCAATCCCCGGCTTTCTATTTGCTGTTCTGAATTTCGAACACAGGGGGCTTCTTAACAGTCATGAGTTCAAGCTCCCTGCTGTCTCTTCTGTGATTCCCTCCAGGTCACAGTATTCAACAGTACATTTGCAACTCTAATGGTAATGTCTCCCTAGACTTCATAAGGTCCCTTCCCTGGCAGCCAGTCATATACCATCTGTTTCCCAGAGACATGCCCACTTCCCTTCTCTTGCGATACATCTCAGGGTACAGGAGCTGGTTCATTTTGCCACAGGAAAGTCTCAAACCTGTCCTAGTTTTCAACAGAGTTCTATTTGCTCAATCAAAATGTGGTCACAAACTATTTTGCATTTTAAATCCCCCATTAAGCCACTGACATTTAGGTGGCATTCTGCATTTCCTCATTAAGAATTCGGAATCCATACTTAGTCCTCTGACCTATTTCCTGACACCTATTATCTGTGGTATTAACACTGGCAAGGTTGCATCAACAGTGCTTTTTTTTACATTTCTATAATTTGTGAATTTAATCCAACCTGCGAAATTCAAATTAGATCATGTCTGCATTGACTTAATCTCCATACATAGAAACAGACCTTTTTTTCTCTTCATTTCAGCTCACTAATCTTCCTTCCTATTAAATATACAATAGTATTTCCTAGTTCTTCTTTGCTCCTCCAACCCCCCCCCCCCTTTGATGGGGCACCACTTGCTTCTTCTATACTGCCCATATCCTGGGAATTTTATATATGTTCACTTGAAAATGGCGATGGTTTACACCCAGGGCCAAGAAAATTATGCAGCAGGGGAGAGCCAAATTATGTGGCACTGTTGAGTAAAATATGTGCCAAGAAAAGTCAAATTATGAGGCATTTTGCAGCACATTTTGTCATAGTACTACTTCACTGTTTTGTCATTTTTAAACTTATTAACACTTTCTGGGCATTAGTTGCATGTCTTTAGTTCCAGTTTAACATCCAAACATAGCATTAAGCTACAGAAAGTTGACCAGTCCTCCTTTGAAAAGAGCCTTCAACTGTACGGCAACATGTGGCGCTGCGTTTTTAGAAACTTTTGAACCGTTTGAGCTAAAAACTATTTTGTTTTGTTAAAATCCTCAAATTATACGGCAGGTGATGGATTTTGTGGCAAATAGGGCAATTTGAAGAGGTAAATGCTTCCTTTTCTGTTTTCTCCCTCTACGCTCTTTAGCAATTGAGCATCTTCAAAGCCCTAAACTAGGATCTCTCCCAGCGGTTCATTAACTGAATTTAAGGAGCATGGATTTGGAGTTGAGTTCCAAATAAGAACTGATTATATGTTTCAAAGTAAGGACACTTTAATTTAAACTGCTTTCTAGTGGCTACATTTTATGATAGAGATCGAAATCAGGTAGCTTTCTTCTCCATTCCTTATAAACATGTACGTTGCAACCTCCTATTATCATTTCCTTCACGTGTTCACTTATTCCATGTTCTCCTGTGGGAGAAACCCACGAGGGTGGTCATTTTGGTTGATAATGTAGTATAGCATCAATGGCACCAGTCTTTCAAACATAATTGCCCCAATGATATAATGTGACTCCAATTGAAGGCTCCACCACCAGTGGCGTAACAAGTGTACCATGGGGCCTGTTGCAAGCAAAGAAAATGTCCAACACCTTCTGTTTTGACAGTAAAAACACTTTTAAAGGGGGAACAGTGGGTCCACGAGGGCCAAGGCCATGGTACCACTGCATCAGAGGCATGATTAATAGCTCCAAGTTGTTATGATAGTTTAAACAATTGCACAATCATCACTATACATACATTTATAAAAACAAAATAAAATGAATCTGCTAATATAAAGTCACAAACATGGCCTCCCCAGTGCCGCACAGTGCATGCACTTTGTACAAACCGTAATTCCATTCAAAACTGTGCATGACAGAATTGAACACAGAGTATGAATATCATACATAAATGTTGTTAACTTCAATAGTAAAATAGCGTAGTGGTCATGTTTTCCATGACGATCTGCACCCGTTCCCTTTTGATGGTTGGGAGGAACGCCTTCAGTGCCAAACAAATTGCTCACAACTCCAACAAGTTTAAATGGAAGCGAGTTTCCACTGTTCACCAGGGTACTCTGTTCGCTACCTCTCACAGATGGCCTACCATCCCAGCAGTGATGCACAGTCCGTACCTTTGGATGGGGTAGGGAGAGGGGTTTAGAAACTGTCACATTGTGCTCGAGCAGCCACCACTGTAAGTTTTTCGCAGTCTCCTCCAAAACCTAGATGAAATCTGATCGATTGCCTTGGTGGTGAGCGCAGTGCAACTTCAGAAGCAAATGCAGAGCCTGCATCTGCCACATAGTGTGGTCCATGGGCAGGATGCAGGAGGCCAAGATGCCTAGGAGCTTCAGACACTGAGACCCAAGTCAGGTGCTGAAACCTTGGGATCAAAGCCCAAATGTCCTGGACTTGTTGAGCCGGAGAATGGCTCAAAAGAGAGAAGAGCACAGTACCCAGATCAGATGAAAGAGAGCAGTTGTGAAGAGGTCAGGTGTGACTTCGGTGCGTTCATGAAAAAGTTCAACAATGTCAGAAGTTGGCCATCATTTGGAGGTGGCCTATGAATGTTTGAGGTAAGAGCACCTTTAGTAGCCAATTGTTGAGGTATAGAAAAATTGGTATTCCCAACCTTTGCAGATGCAACCACTACTATCACCTTGGTGGACACCCAAGGTGCACTTGTAAAACCTAAGGGGATCATAGAGAAATTAAAGTGCGTATGTCCTACCATAAACCTCCGGTAACACCTGTGGGACTGCAGGACGGGGATGTGAAAGTATGCATCCTGTTAATCCAGTGCTGCCATTTGTTCTCTTGGGTTCAGGAAAGACATACCTTGGGCCAGGGTGAGCATTTTGAGCATGTCCTTCTGGAGGAAGAAGTTCAGAGGATGAAGGTCAGAATAGAGTAGAGGCCACCATCCTTTTTCGGCATCAAGAGGTAATGGGAGTAGCAAGCAGTCGCGATTTCTGACACTGACACCCTCTCTATTGCTCCCTTGGCCTGAGAGCCCGAACTTCTCCATGGAGTATGGACAAGTGGCCCTCAGGGAGATGTTGTGGTGTGAAACGTATGTCCAGAGGATAGGATAGGATGGGTAGGGCATATCCTTGCTCTACAATCAGGTGCACCCATTGGTCTGAAGCGATGCTCCACCACCTGGGGTGAGATAAGGTGACCCGGTTTCTCACTGGGCGATCATGTGACGCTAAGGACTAAGTAGTTGTGCGGTGGCTGCGGGGGCGTGGGTTTGGGTAGTGCATTGCCCTCGGTTGCCTGCCCCTAGCCTCACCATCAAAAGGACTGGGAGGCCTGTTGCTGCTGTGGCACAAATTGCTGTTGCTCCTACTGGAAACTCCGACCAAAGCCTAGAAAGGGGCGCTGTGGTTGGGGGAACTATCGAGCAGGCTGATCTTAGCCTAGAGAGTGGGTGGTGGCCTTGAACTATTCAAATCTTTGAAAAGCACAGTCAGCCTTCGCTCCAAACCGCGTAGAGCCGTCCAAAGCTATGTCCATTAAGGAATGCTGTACATCAGAGGAAAACTCTGTGGATCGGAACCATACCAAAGGTCAGCCAGTGAGGGAAGGCAGCAGTCCCTCACTCATCTTAGTGGAATAGGGTCAGTGAGGCTGCTGACACCTCACTCTGTGACAAGGTGTCACTGATTGACACTCAGCCCTGGGAATTTCAGGGCTTAAAACTGATGCACCCAGGTTCGAGGCAATTAGTGACCCTCCCCCGCATCATGATGAGGAAGGCCTCGAGGCACTTTTTTGACCAGACTGAGGAGGTCACGCCCACAGGGCTATGAAATCCTCAGCCTGGTAAACCTCAACTCAAGCAACCAGGCTCCTTCTCATTTAGTGCCTGTACAGCTCCTGGCTGCCTGACCTGAACAAGAAGAGTGTCTGTCAGGCTGACCTTTGTTCAGCCTGATAGACACTCTTCTTGCCAGTAGCGTCCAGACGTGAACTAGTGTGTACTTCATTGCATCGTGGCTATCAGAAATAAGACACTTTAAGGACAGTCTGATACCCTCCAGAACAGCTGGCAAGACCCAGCATGTGCAAGTAGGCATAAGGTGCCCAACAGGACATAATTGAAAAGGTTGAGTGGTGCCATTGTGGACAAATCTGCTTATGTGGTCCCGTCAGGTAGCCACCCGAGATCCTTGGGGCCCAAAGGCACTCCAGCAGGATCCTGAGGGGTACCAACGATTTTCTCCGCAGGCTCTCGAAGCTGGCATAGTTAGTCAATGGTCTTTTTCTGCTCAAGGTAGAGTAGGAGAGGAACCACCGCTGGAGTCCATGCCACAGAACAGTGTTCTGGATGTACCCATGTTGTTGCACGAGTTCGAAGGGTGAGAGTGGTGGGATGATGGAGACCCAGGCTTCAACTTCTTATCCTTTTTTACGGGATATCTTTAACTTACTTGAGCTCCTTCCATATAGAACGTTCCTGCAGTTGGCCTTGGAAACAAGAGCACATCTGGCCCCTGGACCCTAACCTGGACCGCTTCTACAGAGTTCAGCGATGGCTAACTTGACTTGGCGGCCGCTGATGGCTTCGAGATTCACCTTTGTGCAGCAAGGACATGAAACAGTGTCAAGTGAGGTGCCTAAGCACCAGAGGGACACATTGTAGCTGTCCGTCACTGAATGCTGTTGGTGGCAGTCACAACATGGCTTAATCTCCGTTGTTTTAGAGCCCACATTCTGCACACTGTGCAGTGTTTGGTAGAAAAAGACAGTTTTTCTGAGGGAGAAAGTCTGTCAAAAGACAGCACTGCTACCTTCGTGTCCATGTCTGAAGGTGCAGAAAGAAAGGAACACACGTCAGCCTGCAGAGGTGGCGCATATTTGGAGGCCCATTTTTGGAGGCCCTGAAGTCATTTCCAGAGTGGATGGAGCCGCACTATGCTGCCTGTTGGCACAAGAGGGAATTGCTGAAAGGTTTCCGAATTGAGCCTGGCACCTGGGGAAATTCACAAGGTGCGACTCTGTCATTAGAAGTCTCTATCAGAAATGAACTTCCTTTCCCAGGTAACTAAGCTGTTTAAGCTCTGGAGCCACCACATTCTCCCCACCATTCTTCCTGAAAAAGAGGCCTTCATTGTACCTTGACCGTCCATTCTAGGCTCCCAAATCTTTATCACTAGAGATATATTTTGGCCTGCCAATAGAATAGTTTAAAGATGCATAATTTGCATTACTATGCATTAAAACCCACGTAATCAGAAAACACAAATATAGAGTATAACCTCTGCAGTGTCTTGTAAAGAAAAGAATGCTGGAACTCTTTTGGTTTCCACTGTACACTGTAGCCCTGTGACATAAGCGTTGGAGAGATGAGTTGAAGGCAGGCTTAGAATGTTGAGTTCTGACTTACACGTAGCACCAACTACTCTCTATGTGTGGCTTGTTTATTGGCGAGTACCTGGCTGGGAGGATGCTACAACCCCCACAACAGAGACAACGCAGATGTGATCGCCAATGATGACACCCGGGAGAAAAATCAATATGTTCTATACTTAATAGTCCAAGAACGAGCAAATGGATCAATGTATAAATCAATTTCCCTAACAAGACTGAGATAAGCAGCCATGGTACAAAGATACCACATCATATTAGTCACCAGCCGAAGAAAGCTTGCATGCGAGATAAAAGCATTAATAATTTAGTAATTAGTTAAATTAATACGCTGTCCAGTTCACAAGTAATGTTTGTGGTAGGACCCTGTTCAAAACCAGAACTTGAATAATCATTCACCCGTATGGATGTTGGCGGCCCAGACAGCACAGAATGGTATTCCGGAATATCCGCAAGTGCATACGAGACCAATCTCACATGAGCTAGGGATTCTGATCTATGGAGTAAAGAATCATGCTGTATCAGACATGGTGGCACACAATGCAAGCATGCGATTCAAAAACAACTCACAGGAACGCCATCAAAAAAAGCAGGTCAGAAACCCGATACAGGGGTTCAGGGGGCATCTCTGAAGACTGGACAACTCCATTCATCCACGAAACATCTGGCAAGAGCGCCATGTCAGCCATTATCCAGGATCCCTCTATAACTTTGGCCCAGTCATTAACACTGGCTATATTATTACAGATTTAGCTACACTGCACAAGTCTTAAGAGATCAGCTCTTCGCTGCAGTGAAATATTCTTCTCAGTTTGTGATCAGGGCTCATTTCTTCTACCTTCTGAGCTGTTGACATCTATCTACCTTTAATCTGGAAATAACCTTGTGTTACTGCTGCCACATTCCTAAAATGGTACCTCGCTCAGATGTGACACACTTTGCAGCGCGCCTTCCTGTGTGAGGTAGTGCCATCTTTAATCCATTTGAAGATCATGAAGCTGCAGGGCAACCCACCAAAGGTTCACAGGAATTAGTGGCCGCACTATGGACTTGCAGCCGTTTTCTCAAATTTCATTTTGCGTGAACAAACTGAATAACTATTCAATCACGATCACAAATTCTTTAAAAAAATGTTCTTAAAACGGCACTGGTTTTGTGTCTTTACAGAAGCAGACTGGAAAGCTGTACATCGTAAGCCCAAGCTGTAAAAAAATGCATTTGTGTACATTAGCCACAAAGAGAACATGATCAATATACTTTGTTCACTAAAGAGAAGAAAAACCAATGTTTTCGCCGAATGAGCATGCAGAGTGAATCTAATACGTTTGGTACGTTTTAAACTTAGATTGTTTTTGCAAAAAATACCCTTTAAATATCCCTTTGCTACACTTTCCATGTCGCTTAGTGCCTATCATGGAAAATCCAGTCCTTTCGCTTACTACAGCCCACTGGATGAAATGGCATCTCACAACCCCCCAAGCCAGATGTTTAACTCAAAGACCTAAACACAGGTAATGAAACTGTAGAGCAAGTCAGATATTCAATAATGTCTTAGAAAGACCTGAATAATGTGGTGAAGCAGAGCAAAGGTACAACACCCCAGACCCAAGATTCACAAACAACTGCAGGAGGAGAAGCTATAAAGAAAGCACTGTAGTCAGGGAGCAAGTGTGCTCTAGCACTTAGAGCTTCAAGACCAAAACTACCTCTGGGAGTAGGTACCAAAGCATTTCTCAAAACTGCTTGACGGATCCCAGAGAGGAGATTAAGAAAGTTTGACAAAAAGTGGCAAGAGAACAAGTAGGAACCATTGGGTGGAAGGTGATTCAAACAAATTGAATGATGAATAGCAAACGCCTCAGCGAGCAGAACATGGTGGACAGGAGCAGTGCAACTCTATAGGGACAAACAGAATGATTAACAATCATCTCATTATTAAGCATCCCACTCTGTAAAAAATTAATTATTCTTTCCTCTACTTTTTGATAATTTGAATCACCATTTACCAGATAATTTGCTGTGATTAAAGTAAATCCTAGTTTTCCTATACACTATAGGGCCCTAGTTTGTCACGTGCATTTCAATATCAAGTTCGCAGCATTTTCCAATGTCTCTATTTTCTTTTCTTTTTAGATTCTACATTACGAGTGTGATATTTTTTAATGGAAAGTGCACTACTAGGGCTGAGAGCTCGCTATTTTTAACAAAGGCCCAGATAGTCTGCATCAGGAATGTAACAGAAGACATCTGAGGTCTAACAGACGAAGGATACTTAGCGATAACCTTTCCATATCTCCTTCCATCATATAGGCTCACCTGGTTTATGATGTAGATGCCATAGTCAACCTTCTGCCGGCGGAGGATCGGGTGCAAGTAGTGCAGCCAGTACTTCAAGTGGTGGTCCCGGTGTCGGAAGGGTAGGATTATTGCAACCTTCTGCTTTGTTTTGCAGTCTGCGGGTGTGTACTTGCCACCATCTCGCACATCTGGATTCTCTCGCTGAACCCTCTCCATGGTCATTGGGGTAGTGAACTCTATGAGAAGGCGGCCAACTGCAGTAGGGAGGAGACAAAAATCGAACTACGAGTGAGTATGAAACCAAAGAAAAAATTCTAAATAAGCAGTGTCATACATAACTTTTTAATCCTCTCATTATTATTATTATTATTATTGTTATGTCCACTTTGCAAAGGGAACAGCTGACTATCGGTGTCCTGGCACAAACGACCCTGCCCCCATCCAGGCCTTGGATTGTAAATTGGAGAAATATCCACCTCCCATCTGCTCCGCCTGATTTTAGGAATGGTGAAAACGTATTGATTTATTGAACAGAAATCTCTGCTTTGTCAGCTTATGAGTTAAACAACAAAGATGGGGTAGACCCAGTATCCCTATGAACCTGGGCAATTAAGTTATATTCAAAGACAGTTGGTTCATTGGGGAACACAAAATTGCTTTTGTTATCTCATAAAGTTATGTAGATATTTAAATCACACAAAGCAGAATCCAAAGACCATCTACGTATTCATGTACTATTTTATCAAATATAGTCATTCATAAACACAAGTTTAGTAGATTTTAAGAAAGGCTGTACACAAATAGTGAATGGTGCAAAAAAGTGACTTAAAGTGCTCAGTGATTACGGCGCAAGGTGAATACTGTACAATAAAAAGGAAAACGTGTGGTCTATGCGTATTGTACAATTATCACAATGTACACAGTTTTAATCAAAAATGGTACATGATATGTATGCAAAGAATCCACTATGATCGTCGACGTTTCAACCCTTAACTAGCAAGCGTGTGGAGTCAAAAGCGGGTCTTCATCAGGACTGGGGTGGATGGCGGAACAGCCTTAATTTAACCACACTTGGTTAAGGTGTGAAAGGAGTAGTATTAATCTATTCAGTCGGGATTATTGGATTCCACAAACGACCTTCCGTATTAAATTGGACGAGGTTCTGGGATTGGTTATGTTGGTTATACCCAATGAGGCGAGAGCTTCTCAATTTCTTGTTCACGTAGAGCTGCTCTGTCGGTGTAATTACTTCTGCCCGACTATGGTAGGGAATACTGGACTGGTATCATACCTGGGTACCGTAGGAATGAACCTCCTAGTGGAATCCCGAAGTGAAGTGCTTCTCTCAGCGGATTGACCGTAGTGGGACCAATAGTTCCACACTTGTCTGCACGAGTGAATCGGAGGGTGCTAAACGCCAGGGAGAAAAATCTTCCAAACCGGCACTGGTCCGTGGTCTTTGGATTCTGCTTTGTGTGATTTAAATATCTACATAACTTTATGAGATAACAAAAGCAATTTTGTGTTCCCCAATGAACCAACTGTCTTTGAATATAACTTGTCAGCTTATGAGCCAGATATACTGGGATGTTATAATGGTTGACTTTATAAGTGATACACAAAACATTGAACACTATTTTTTGTGCACTGGGCTAATGAAGCGAATCAAAATCTTGCTTGACTGAGTTCATATTAGGAATCCATAAAATAAGTCTGGATGCACCATTTTGTAAGATCTGAAGTCTGTTTATGATATATTTTGGGGAATCAGAGTAAAGGGGGTTACCTTAGTCTATAAACGAGGTTACGAGTGCCTGAGCTACGGTGCACCGGAACAAGATGGGAAGGAGGCAAGAGATTTTTTTAAGGGATCTCAAAATGGTTAAACACTGACATGCTACTGTGTTAATTTGTTTGGAAAAAGATAGAGAACTATCTCAGTGGATCAAGACCATGCAATCATCGACAATTTGGAGAGTGACCCGTTTTACAAAGGCACAGGGAATAGGGCTCAACCAAACCAGACACCACAGTCGGGATTTTTATATCCCTTTCCGACAGCCTGTTCATGATAGGAACACCGCAATATACAGGCTGTCGGAAAGGGATATTGGGGGACCCAAACTGGGACCCTGTGCCTTGTAAAGTACTAGAAAGAGACTAGGAAAACGTACAAGAGCTGCAGTTCAACTAGTCGTTACTAGGTATCCCTCATAAATCAAAAGCAAAAGGATTGAAATTATTACATCAAGCTGCAGTTCCACTAGTCGTTACTAGCTGTCCCTCACGAGTCAAATGCAAAAGCATTGAAACCCTTTCATGAAGCTGCAGTTTCACTAGTCGTTACTAGGTGTCCCTCATGAGTGAAATGCAAAAGCATTGACCTGCAGCTTGATGTAATAATTTCAATGCTTTTGTATTTGACTCGTGAGGGACACCTAGTAACGACTAGTTGAACTGCAGCTCTTTGTAGAATTATTTTGATATTGGATACTATAATATTCACTACCCACTGCTAATCTTGTCCCATAATGCAGGGCCTTTGGTTGGGATTGTATTTTTGCCCATAACTTTGCTTAGGGGGTTCTAAGAATATGGAACCACCACTAAATAGTTCAGCATGATATGCTCTTTGTGTTCAAGGCATCTGCTTGGCACTCCCCCTAGGTTAGGGGGGACCCCAAAATCATCACCTCTCTCATTGCCAGATATTTTTCATTTCCAAAGTTCACTTTTGTGAATTGGTTATATGCGTTTAAGTAGTTAAAGTTGCTTTATCTAAGCATTTGTGGGCTCCGCTACATGGAGAAACAGAGTATTTGCCTGAATTCCGTGGTTTTAATAGAATGCATAGTTTACAAATCAGTTTGCGGAGCGTTGTTCTTTTCCCAGGCTTAGTCATTAGGTGCGCCCAGTGTTAGGTTATTAACGCCAGATTGTACGTTTTTCTTAGTCTCTTTCTAATACTTTACAAGTGTTTTTAAATTCTCTAGGAGCATTATTTAACCAAGGGGCACCATGATTTTTAGGTTGAATTTAACCCCTCCGCTGCGCTGAACGTTCCGCGCTGGTGCGGAACATTCTATTGCGCGGACGGGGCCGGAACGTTCAGCGGACGTGCGCAGCACTACAGAGGTAGTGCACGCGACGTCCACTGAACGTGGCCAGCACTGAAGGGATTAACATCCTATAATGATGCAGTTTTATTGAGGGCAGACGTTACTCAAGGAATACATATTTTCATGGTTATGTTAATTTCCTGATCTTTTCCAGGTGTATGTAATAATGCAAGTGTCTTACTGAAATATTCTGAATTAAGTTTGGACCAGGTATGACTCAGCACCTCTGATCTAATTATAAGGCAAATCATTTTAGGAAGTCAGTAGGGTAGTCTGAAATGTATGTATACATGGTCTTTCCAACGTAGAACTAATGGTTTATTAACTAGGAGGGAATCACAACCTGGTGAAAACAGTATCATATGAGTGTCCCCCATCATGAGTTGGGTACATGATGTGTTGTTCTAGCCCTAAGATAGAGAGCACATCTAAAAATGTTATCATATCGTGGTTATCAAAGTATTTGTGGTAAAGGTTGAGTTCACCTGGCATTAGAAAGTAGGAGGCAGATAGAATGGGGGCTAAAAAGGGTCCGATCTTATTAGGAAAAGCATTTATGGATCCTGGCAGATGGTGAGAGCTCCAGTAATAGAGTATGTGGAATTGATTTGTATAGTATGTAATAGGCCTTCAGAGTGAGGTAGTGCCTCCTGAAGTGTTGTACACAAGTAAATATCCGTGAAAACAATAGTGATGTCTCCTCCTATGATGTGCCCCTTGGCAATACCAGGGCTAAAGTTGCTATTTAACCATTACATGCAAAACCACACCCAATGAAAAGTCTCCACTATGGCCTTAGTTACAAGTCAAGCAGAGTCACGGAAACCCCTTGATCGCCTACCTGGGTCCGGGAGGAGCATCTAATGCTCTGCCCTGCCAGTTTGCAGCATCCCCTTCCTTCTGCTTACTAAGCTACTCTTGACCATTCTCCGGCTACTGCTTGTTTGGGACTTTAAAAATTAGTCTGATTCCAAAACCCATCTATGCACAAAAGCTGTTAAAGAAATTATTGGTGCTGACAGCATGAAGCTACTAAATAATGACGCTTCTCATAGGGCATGGTCTAGATCTTATGAAAGTTAGAGATTTAAAAATGTATCACTAGGAGTCCAGGGATGTTCAGACCATTTTCTGATCCTATTCGCAATTTCCATACAAGCTGTAGAGGTTTCCAGCCACCAGCCAGGCACAGAAACTATGAAATTTTGCCATAACAAACTACTTGTATCAAAGTCAATGGAAGATTTGCTCTACCGGGAAGAAGAGAAGCTCTAAAGCGATTGAGGATTACTAGGTTGTCCTTCAATGTTAATTGCCAACTTTTCCACATATATGGCTGACATATGTTTATAGCTAATTTATGAGAAACTTGCGGCAATCACAAAGTGGGTATCTGGTTCTCCTGGAACTGAGTGTTGCTTGTAGGGTAATGCTTCAGAGGGAAAATAATAAGCTAATTAGGTACATTGAAGGTCAAAAGGCATTTATAGGGTACAAAGGGTGTGAGGAAATGAAAAAGCCAAGAAACTAGCCATAAGAGGCCCAGACATGTAAGGTGTCAAACGAAGATGCCCTTAGCTCCTATGCCTTTTGCCTGAATCTCATGTAAGCTGATAGAGCAGGTTTCTTAAATCCAAATCTCTTGGTGAAATCATCAAACAGAATCCCCATACTAGTCATATTGACCATTGATTGTCGAGGTGAAGTATAAAAAAGCAGCTAACATCTGAAGTATATTGCAAGTACAGTGAAAGCAATATGGCTCCACAAAGAAGAGAAAAGTGAGGAAAGAAAAGAGAGCAAGAATGAAAGATAGGATAATGTCCAAACCTTAACTAACAAATTTAGCTCAGGTCACATGTCAAATCAAACAGCAAAACTGATAGAAGAATATGGTAAGGATGTACATATTTAAATGTTCATGCAGTCTAAATTTATATATTAATCGCACAGCAGGATAATATACAGCACGTAAAATATGACCCAAGCAGGTTCCATAAAGGAACTTCGCTGTTCTAAGTAAAGCATCATAAGTAGTAACGGCGAGAGTCTGAGGAAGGTGTCAGCATCAAATGTAAGTTTCAAAAGAAAGAGTCTGAGTATTCAAGCATGAAGCTTAACACTGTGGTCAGGGGAAGTCGGTAGAGTCGAGAAGAGGTCTTCTCCCAGCAAAGTCAGGATAGGGTCTGATGTATTAGTCTAAAAAGCACACAATTAAAGCATGAAAGAAGTTTCCAGAAGGCTTCTCCTTATCATCTTCCACTGAACCAACCAGATTCCCTAGTCTCCCAACTTTCATCAAAGAAGCAATCATCTGTATGGCGTAAGATGTAACATCTGTCCAGTACTTCTGGTACAGAAGGATGTTTCCCACCGTGTCAGCTCTACATTCAAGTTAGGTAAAGAATGAGAGGCCTGGTAGCAGCAATGGCAGCAAACAAAGATAAAGAGTGGTGAGGCAGGTGGAGGCCGCGGGGGGAGTGTGCAGGAGAACACAGGCATGGAAGTTTAATATTAAAAATAAACAATTTTAAAAGTGTACCTGGTGCTGACGGCCGCTTCGCGCTCGTCTAGATCCAGTTCCTGGTCCCAGCTGTCCCTTGGACAGCATCTAGGACTCCCCATCCAATCCCCGCTCTCAAGCATAAGAGCAGCATGGGGATTGGCTGGAGCGGGCTGGATTAACGCTCGCTTAGTGAGTCTGTGCTGTTTCTCCAAACCGGCTGTGCAATACAGCTGGGTTGGAGAAGCGTAGGTGCACATGTAAGTTGGGCCGACGTAAGACTAACATGCGTACTTAAATGTGCACCTACCACTCCTCCTCCCTCGCCCATGGCCCGGCTCCACCCCTAGCTGCACCTGCTGGCTCAGAGCCAGCATCTGAAAAATAAAACGACAGCAAAATCACATTTTATTTTTCAGCTGCTGGCTCCGAGCCTGTGGGTGATGCTCCTCCATCATTGTGGAGGAGTCGCCACTGCCTGGTAGTGCAGTACGATGAACAATTAACCTATTCTAAACTAACGAGGACATAGATAAGACATATGCCAATACAATTTTAACAAAACTCTTGCAAAACATTGAATAAAACTTCAAGTGTCCATTGAGGCCTGGTTACAGATCAGGCCAACACTAGATGTAAACAGGTTCTAAATGAATACAGTTAGCAGAAGTGATTATGTCATATGAAATTTTAAAGAAAGCATACATTCCTTTCACTGTGATTACATTTTTAATAATTCAGCTAAACATGGGAGTGGCTCTCATTAAAAGGAATATACAGTCATTTACTATAAATGATTAATAAAATGCACACATGTGATCCAGATAAACACACTTTGAGAATATTTGTTGCATGTGAAAGCGGGGGGCACTAAATTATGCAACTCCACCGCCATGCGAAGATGGAGCAAATGACCTAAGATGACTACCACAGAGGGAGAGAAGCCAAAAGCTGGGGAAATTGGAGAGCTAGTCCAGGCCCAGGTCACATGGTTGGCCTAGAAGTCCCGCCATTGGAGGAAGCTAATTATTGCATGCCCCTTGGTGGAAATTACACATAGAAACCCTTCCTGCAGCTCAATAGTGATTCCCCACCCCTCCTTTTGAGAGACCATACATTAACGCTGAATTATGGGGTGGCACTATCCTGCCTCACGGATAAGATTGACCGCTGGATAACTCTCCCGCTTTCTATGGCGGGAAGAGCATCCTTGATTAAGATGGTAATTCTACCCCAATTACTCTATTTGTTCTTAAATATTCCCTATTCCCCAGGCAGACCTTTCTTTACATCCCTCCGATCAGAGCTGAGCAGGCTGGTATGTGGCGGCAAACGAGCCAGATTGGAATGGTCCATACTCACTAGATCTTATGCGGCGGGTGGGTTCTGCATTCCTGATTTTGAACTTTATTATCTTAGCGCTCAGGCACACTATTTATATTTCTGGATTCGATAGCCCAAATACACGCCACAACTTGCGGCTGAACACTGGCTGTTAAACCCGGTTCCGATAGAGGAGGCAGTCTATATGCCTCTGAATGCTCGAGAGCGCACACAGACTACAGTGAACGCCACGATCGCAGAATGACAATGGCTAACAAGCTTGTACGATCTCCCACTGCTATATTCGCCACTGCTCTCTCTAGCTTACCATCCAAACATTCCACTTTTACAGGAGGCTGTCTTCCACAAGATGCAACAACACGTGTCCATTTTAACTTGGGGGAATCTCTACACTGATGGTACAGTCAGGGATTCGGATGAGATGTTCAAGGATACACAACATACTCCATTAGATAGTTTTCTGTGTATCAGACTTAAAAAAGGTATGAGAGCGCTGCACACTGACTTTCTTGCTGAACCCCCAATGCTCCCTCCATTACACGCTATGCTACAGCAATCCTCACCTAGAAGGCTGGTCTAACTTCTTTATCGGATCACACACACAAGACCCACGACAATGGACTCGCCTTCCCGTACTAAATGGGAGGCTGAACGGGGAACCGCCATAACAATGGAGCAGTGGGAATATTGTTGCTCGCAAACGGAGCATGTATCTGCCAGTAGTCGATTTCGGATACTACATTATAAATATTTGCATAGATTATACTGCACTCCAGCTGGTATGCACAGACACCAGCTACGAGACACAGATCACTGTGATAGGTGTCATGCACCACAGGCTGACTTTTTGCACTTGGCCTGGGAATGTCCTACCTTTTTTGAGTATTGGGGCCATGTCTTCACAGCCTTTACCCGGATAACTGATGCACCCATTGAGGCCACACCCTTAATTGCACTACTGAGCTATGTCAAATAGGTCCCAATAGCGTGTCGCAGATTCATAGCACTTGCTTTGTTGATGGCCAAACGACGCATAGCCTGCAAGTGGGGTAGGGGAAGAGCACCGAAATTTTAAAGATTGATATGCAGACATGATTCTCTGCCAGGAGCAATCCGCCCTTTATGCTGAACTTCTACCTAGCAGATCTCGGCCCAGAGATATATGGGCGCCATTCGCAGCTTACCTACTATCCCGTGTTGAGTCGGATGACCAACCGAGTGCTAATGCTTAGGTGAATGCACACTCTTGCGCCGTCATTGGGTGCATTAGATGCCCTTTCCTGCATGCAGTGCACTAATTGATGGCCTCTGAGTTATGTTATACCCCGGTGGGATGTTTCGTATTGTCGGGGCTCCCGGGCGCTCCTCTTCTCTTTTTTCCATGTTAGTTTTAAGTATGTCTGAATATATCGTATGATGGGGTCACTGTGTTAAGATGTGCTAACTATTCCTTGCTGATTATAACTTCCTAGATTTGAGATTGTCAAGGAGCTTCTGTGTTCACCGCAATTCTTTCCTTTTATTGTATGGGTTTTATCATGCACACGTACGTTTGTCTAATGCTTATACGTTAAGAAGCGGTTGTAGGCGGCTTGCTGTGTTAACAAGTATTGATTGCTATTTTTGATGCTGATGGCACGTACTGTCTTTAAGCGCTGCCGGCCAAACGACTGGTTGTAGGCATGATGCTGTGTAACCCTTTCACTTACCTCATAAAATGTGTAAAAAAAAAAAAAGAACCGGGGAAACTTGGCAGCTATGCAGTGCAGTGTCAGCAAACCCCAACGTGTGTTTTCTGCACCTCATGTGTTAACCCTCAGTAGGCCCTGAGACCAGCATGTTTGTCTCAACCCCTAAGCCCCTGTTTTTATTGACCAACCCTATTGTCTTGGTAATATGAGTGTGACCCTAAGCCAGCAAGGACAGCGGCTCTAAGGGTACACAATGTTCTATCGCACAGGCACTTCAGAAAGACTTTGAATGTGTGTGGATTAGAGCACCTGGAAACTGCTGTGCTGTTTTTAAAATGTGCCTCAGGAGAAACGCTCATTCCCACCTCTTTTGTCTTGTCGAGTTAGCGGAAGACGTGACACGCTCATGTCTACATGCATTATGTCTGATAACCCTCTGGGTTACATAACAAATACAGTCATCAAGAGTTCCATTTTAATAGCAGGAAAATCTGCATACTCGCGCTGCTGCACTGCAGGATACCGCGTGGCCAAAGGTGACAAACAAAGGGACACAAATACTCAAGTACCAGCTGAGTGCAGCTCTGGGAAAGAGGAGGCGGGCTTGGGATTCTAGCTGTAGAGTACTGTGCAGAATGTGATTGAAGAATCTGCTGGGCTTAGGTAACCTACATCTTTTAGGAGAGGCTAGCATTGCATTCCTCTGAAGTCATATGAAAGTGCACCCTTTTACTGAATAAAACCTGTAAAGACAATGTATCAGAACATCATTTATTCATCATTCAGGGTAGACTGTGCACTTAACGTGGCAATGCAATCCAAGATGTCATTTCATGTCAAGACAATAATGTGCCCTTGTTAGAATTCGGGTTACTGGTTGAGGGGAGGGGGAGGGAGCTGAAACCCTACTCAAGTAGCAATCACAATTCTTCTCAGGGTGAAGTCACAAAACATCTTAAGTTAATCTAGGCTCACCCCTAGGGTAGCTTGGCACAGAGCAGTCAGGCTTAATTAACTCAGAGGCAGTGTGTAAAGTATTTGTGCAACACACCAGTAACACAGTGAAAACACACCACAAAACTAGCCTACCACAGAGTTTGACAAGCATTTGCAATGCAATAGTTCTCACGTTTGCGAGAGTTTAAGCTATTGGCATTGTAAATGCAATTCCTTTTATTTATCTGTTTTGTTCATTAACTCATTCAAAAAAGGCTTTGCCATTTACAATGCCAATAGCTCAAACTCTTGAAAATGCAAGACCTATTTCAATTCAAAGAAGCAGCTGCCATTGTCCTGGCTGATTAGAAAGTGAAAGCGCCCTTGATGCACTGAATGTTGCAGGAAAGCACGTCGCACCTGCAGTAGGAGAAACTCATTAAAGAAAATAGTGCTTACAGACTAAATAAGACATACCGTGTAACAACCGAAGTAAAAGACCAGTCCTCATGGGAGGTTACAAATGAAGACAAGGCGGTATTAAGAAGGGACTAACAAACCTATTAATGTATCAGAAGCCAACATTTACAAAGAACAATGAAACAAGCCAATTAAAAATATGGGTGGAGAGTGGGCGCGGCTTCTAGTCCACACTCCAATACAGCATGCCTCATAGAGCAATGCAGGCGCTGCTCAGGATTGACTTAAAAAAGAGCAATTTATATGAAATACAACAAAACCAGAATGACAAAAATCCAAGTAGTAGAACCAGAGAATTTCAATTTTAAAGGTTTTAGTAAAAATAGCACAGAAAGGCGTAAAGTGCTAACTGTGAATATCTGGTCGCGCCCGACTGGAACAAAGTCACACGTTCAGGCCGACCGCGATGGAACATGGGCCCACTACAGGGACCCAACTAGGCCCGGTGAACAAAGTACCTTGAATCCTGGTTTGGAGAGCATTGGGAGGATCAGCATTGAAGATGTGTCGCACAGTCGAAGCGACGCGTCGGTTCCGTGGTGTGGTGAGGCTGCCATGCGAGGATCTGTGTCATCATCGAGGATCCCATCAGCGGTGCTTGCGATCTAAAGTCCAGCAATGAGGATGCGGCGAACAGATGGAGCGATATGTCGGGTTTCAAGACCTGTGAGGCTGAGTCCAACTTTGTCGTCGTTGTCTACGCCCACTTCCAAGGGATCCAGGACTGGGGTGGCACCACAAGGCAGGGTAGACTCACAGTTGGCAGAGTCCAGGTGCATAAGAAAGGTTTCTGGAAGCCTGCTAAATGCCTGAGGCTTCAGATCAGGGGGCCATCCAACTAACCCTTGGAGTCATCTTGGGTATTGGGTTCAAGTGATGCAGGTCCAGTCCTCCTCACCCAGACAACAGAGCAGCAGGCAGCAGATCAGCCCAACCGGGCAGCAGTTCCTTCAGAGCAGCTGTCTAGCAGAGTGGCAGTCCTTGTAGCAGCACAGACGTCCTTCTTCCTGGCAGAGTATCCCTAGGTCTAGAAGTGTACTGAAGAGGTGGGTCTAGGGTCCAGTATTTATAACCAATTGTGTCTTTGAAGTTGGGGAGAAGCTTTCTAGAGGGTTCCCTTTGAAGTCCCCAGGCATCCTCCCTTCCCTGTACTGGCTCCAGACTAACCACGGGGTATGCAGTCCTTTGAGTGGAGGCAACACAGAGCCTATTCAGATGTAAGTGGGGCTGTGACCATCTCCTCCTTCACATCCTACCAGTGATGGCCTATCCAGGCACACCCAACTAGCAGGAATACACAAACCCCAACTGACCGCTACACCCAGTCATGTGATCAGAGACAGGCCACAGGCACTAAATGGACAAGGCAGGAAAATGCCCGCTTTCTAAAAGTGGCCTTTTCAGAATTGTCATTTAAAATCTGACTTCACTATAAGGTAGGATTTTAAATTGTGATTCCAGAGACACCAATCAGGAGATTTCTCTCTTCTAATTTGAAAATGACACTTATAAATTTAATAACGCAACTCCAATGGTAGACTATGGAAGAGATAGACCTTACAGTAGTGAAAAATTAATGTAAGCTTTTTTCACTACTAGGACATGTTAAAGGTGTATGTCCTACTTTTTAAATACTTTGCACCCTACACTCAAGGGCTACTCTAGTAGTGACGTATATGTATTCAAAAGGAAAGCCTGGGTCTGTGCGCACACACACAAGCTGTAATGGCTGACCTGAGACATGTTTAAAGGGCCACTTATGCGGGCAGCACAAACAGTGCTACAGGCCCACTAGTAGTCAGTTTACAGGCCCTGGGCACACATAGGTCCATTTTATAGTGACTTACAAGTAAATTAAATATGGCAATTGGATATAAGCAAACATTACCATGTTTTAGGGAGTGAGAACATGCACTTTAGCACTGGTCAGCAGTGGTAAAGTGTGCAGAGTCCTAAGGCCAGCAAATATGAGATCAGCAGAAATGGAGGAGAAAGGCAAAAAGGTTTTAGGGCAGACCACCCTAAAGCTGACAGGTCTGACAGCCCTATATTATGGTGTTTTGCCGTATTAGGCTCTCTCTCCCACTACTAAGATAGAAGCTCTCTAGCCACAGAGCCTCAGCCATCCACATCTGCCTTCTTGCATCCGTTCCAAAATACGCAGTGTGAAAATGTCAGGTTTCTGCGACCTGAACCCTTCATGTGTCAACAAGACATGTGAGCCATCATTCTACTAAAACCACATTCTCCTGATTGGAGACAACCTAGGGAGAGAACCAGGGCACTGAATGTCCAGCACACACTCCTAGGCTAGAGTGCTCCAGCAGTACCTTCAGCTTCCTCCAGGGAGTTCTTCTACAAACTCTAATGACCCTTTTGTACCAGGCACCCAATCTTCCCAACTGTTCCATCTGACCTTCCGTAGTACCGCTGGAACCTGGTACCACAGTTTGTATCTTCCTCTTATGCACGGATTCCGCTCATCGTTACACCCCAACCCAGAGCCAACCATTTTCTCCCTACTGTTCTCCTACTGCTCTTTCTTTACACCCTCATCTTGTCACTTCCTTCCCTTTCTGCCAGAGGAGGGTTTCCCATAACCCACTCTCCATACATCCAGTGAGATATTATGTCTTTAAAATGAATAGTCATCTTTGAAAGATGGCAGTCTGTAACTGTTAAAAATGATTGAGAGACGCCTGTCTGTGATTGGTGGACATCCACGAGATGCCAGTCTGCAATTGTTAAACATGATAGAGAGAACTCTGTTAGTGATTGATGGACACCTCTGGAAAGATGCCACTCTGTGACTTTTACATACTCTCCCCACATCCAGTGAGATATTAGTGTCTCCTACACTGAGAGTTACCTGTGAAAGATGGAGCCTGCAACTGTTACACATGATTGAGAGACGCCTCTCTATGACTGGTGCACATTTTTGGAGATGCCAATCTGTAATTGTTAAACTTGATTGACACCCGCCTGTCAGTGATTGTGGTTCATCTCTGAGAGATGCCGGTATGTAACTGTTAAAAATGATTTAGAGACAGCAGCCGGTTAATGGTGGACATCTTGGGAGATGTTAGTCTGTATCTATTCAACAATTTTGAGGATACTAGACTGCGGTTGTCATAGATGTTTGAAAAATACTCATCTGTGACTTACAAATGCGTCAAAGCCATATAGTTGCAAGGCAATGGCCCCCAACAGCACAGCTGACTCATCTTTATAGGTCAAGGGGTCAACAGAACAAGTTAGGCAGACCTCTCAGAGACACCTTTCAGAGTATCAGTTGCACAGTACATCCTAAAAGCCATATATCTGGCCATGTTATGGACCAAACACACTTGTCACACATAACCGCTTACAGATTCAAAAGAAAATGTGAGACCATCCATCCATCCATACCCTTATATACACCCAATACAAAGCCAGTGGCAGAGCTTCAGCCCGATGCCCTCACCTGGATCTGCCCTAAAATGTACTTGCAAGAAGAACAGATGATGGACGGAATGCTGAACAAATCAAACATTCACCCCAGTCAAAGATCTAAAATGTATTGTCTGACGTTTCTGCCCAGTAAACTCTGCTCTAGTAACCACACCCCCAGAAGTGCTGGTTGCAGGATGACCGAGGCACCTATGCTCAGGGGCACCAGTGGTGCAGAATCTTACCCAGGAACACCGCTCTCTGCAACCCGTATGTGGGGCAGTATTGCTGTTTTCAGTTTGCCGCTATGAGTCCTCCCTGACAATGTTATTGTAGGAGCCTGGTCATAGCAATTATAAATATCTTTTGTGCCCGACCCAACTAGTCTTCTGGGAGTACTTTACCTAGTATGTCAAGCAAGGAGATTTCACCTTCACAAAAGACAGCAGCACTGGGTAGCTGATATAGCCAACAGCTTGTTAATGGAAAGACTTTCGAACACTCTGTTCACTGTGTTTCCTGATATAACTTAGGTTATATTTTCTTTTAAGTTTTTCTCGAAGAATGCAAATACATAGCATTTAACAATAAAAGAAACCATCAGTTAAAGAATAGAAAGACTATTATCCTAGTAAATACGGAGAGCTAAAACAACTTCCAAGTCTACACTCTCTTGGATCCAATAAGCTGGGACAACCTGAACATCCCAAGACGTGTCCTGGTCTCCCTTTTGCTTGATTTAGAAGTGGCAAATGATCAAATTCACCAATTCCATGAACTAATCACTCATTAACTCTATTCACTTTTTTGACAGTGCTGAGTTACACGTCAAGCTGCCAATGACAAGACACGGATTTGGAAACTTAAAAGAATATTGTGATAGCCTCCCTTTTCAGAAGATAATTTACCCCAAAAGTGTTCCCTGAATACAACTCGGCCACCTCAATTTCTCAGAAGGAGAGACCATGGTCCAAGGCAAGGTAGACGAGGGGTGTCCAATGTTGGCCTCCGAGATCTGGCTCTTTGCCAAATTTGCAAGAAAACATTTGACTATGAAAACGACTACCATCTAAATTAATTAATAATAAATGTACTCAATGTAGCTAACCTGAATATCTACATGAAACCGTCTGTCCGGGAACAACACTGGCAAACACTGGTGTACATCTTGAAAGACTTAAAACGTGTCTTTTATGGCAACTAACAATGTATTTTTCACAAAGGAATTTAGGGGCATATTATCAAGAACCAGTGTTAAAATTATTGCCAATTTATCAGCAGGAAACTGCCAATAAAACGGCGATAATGGGCTTGATGATACGCCCTTGTTAATTACCATAGAAGCCCATGTTATGGTGTTAACATGGGCTTCTATGGGAATTAACATCATTCACCACCAGCATAATTCCACTACGTTTGCAGGTTCAATTTCACCATGCTTTGATTGAATACATCACTGATGTCACAATCCAACTCAGAACATCATCATCTATTTTTGAAGCATTGTTAGTAGTCTTATCACATGATATTTGACGTTTTATTACTACCAAGCGGCTGTATCCATCCTGCTCTAACTACAGCACACCCTGTGAACAACGCCTTAGCAAATGGTGATAGCTGGCCCATACAATTTAGCTATTAAGTGACCTATTTCATGATTCCATTTTCATGGTAAGGATTGACATAAAGTGGTCACAAATTGGTTTCCATATTACCTTAGAACATACCCTTTTTTAAATACTTTTCCAACCAGGTTTACTATTGTTTGAGGAACGTAAACCCCCAAACAGACCAACTACAATGGAGACTGCTAGAATCAAGAGATCAAAATTCAGCTGCCTTAACAATTGTTACCTGGTTAATTGTCCATCTTTGAAACTGTTAAAAAAGAATATATACATCTCTCTCTCTCTCCACCCCCCCATCTCTCTCTCTCTCTCTCTCTCTCTATATATATATATATTCGAAACTCCACAACCGCCACTTCCTGATCCACCCAAGACCGGCGAGGCAGGCAAAGTAGTAGACGGACCACTGGATTCACAGATTCTTTACTTTATTGCAGCTGGTAAAACAGGAGGGCAATACGCGTTTTGAGCTTCAAGAGCCCTTGTTCATATATATATATATATATATATATATATATATATATATATATATTACCTACTGGCAGTCGCCAGTAGGTATATATAGTTAGGACCTAGTTACCATAGGAAATTCCGAACATTCTATTGGGAATAACTTTGGCGCAGATTGAGGGATCTGCCTGTAATTTTCCTTAACATTGCCTCGCAATGCTCCGCTCCTTCCCTGAAAGTTTCGGGGGGATTCGTCAAGCGGGGGCCGAGAAAAAAGAGGGGTCCCAAAATGTGTTTACCCCAGGTTAATTTCCATAGGGACATTCTGACAAGGCTACAGCTCGAACGGCTGAACGGAATTACACCAGAGTTGGCAAAATGGTAGGGCCTGGTATGCAGCAGTGTCTTTTGTATGTTTGGTGAAAATCCCTCCAGTAGTTCTTGAGAAAATTGAATTTGAAATTTTTCAAATGGCATTTTCTATGGGACCTTTAGACACGGCTACAGACCGAACGGCTGAACGGAATTACGCCAAACTTGGCAAAATGGTAGGGACAGGTATGCAGTAGTGCCTTTTCTTTATTTGGTGAAAATCCCTCCAGAAGTTGTTGATGAAATTGAATTTGAGCAAATTATATATCTATATGCGCTCAACATTCTATTGGGAATAACTTTGGCGCCGATTGAGGACTCTGCGTGTAATTTTCCAGAATTTTGGCCAGCTCTGCTCCGCTCCTTCCCTGAAAGTTTCGGGGGATTCGTCAAGCGGGGGCCGAAAGGGGGGTCCCAAAACGTGTTTTCCCGATGTTAATTTCCATAGGGACCTTTAGACACGGCTACAGCCCGAACGGCTGAATGGAATTACACCAAACTTGGCAAAATCGTAGGGCCTGGTATGCACATGTGCCTTTGCTATGTTTGGTGAAAATCCCTCCAGTATTTCTTGAGAAAATTGAATTTGAAATTTTTCAAATGCCATTTTCTATGGGACCTTTAGACACGGCTACAGCCCGAACGGCTGAACGGAATTACACCAAACTTGGCAAAATGGTAGGGACAGGTATGCAGTAGTGCCTTTTCTATATTTGGTGAAAATCCCTCCAGTAGTTGTTGAGAAAATTAAATTTGAGCAAATTATATATCTATATGCGCTCACCGTACGCGCACCGTACGAGTACGGTACGCGTACCGTACACGTACGTGCGCGTACCCTTACGTGCACGAGCGAGTTTCTGATTGGCTGGCAGTCGACTGTCAACATTCCAAACTGTCTAAACCAGAAAGAGTTGGCCACCATCTTGTTTTTCAGGAGAACTGAGGCACAAGAGAGCCCAAAACAAGAGTGGAAAACACGAAAAGGGGGCAGGGTAGAGACCCCTAACCCTCTAGCCCTTCTCAGGGGGTCTCAGAAGGACCCCCAAGGTCAAAAAAAAATCCCCCAAAAAATCGAGGTGTACGCACACCGTACGCGAATGGTAAGCGTACCGTGCGCGTACCCCGCGATTTAAAAAAAAATAAAAACATTTTGCACTTGGTGGTCCTTTTGGGACCCCCTGAGAAGGGTTAGGGGGTCAGAGGGTCTCTACCCTGCCCCCTTTTTGCGTTTTTCACTCTTGTTTTGTGCTCTCTTGTGCCTCACTTCTCCTGAGAAACAAGATGGCTGCTCAGGTGGTCCCTGAAGGATAATAACATATATAAACGTTATCCGCTAATAGAATTAGCATTTACAAAACCTTTGAAATTTATTGAAAAAAAATATAGGTTTTACGCCTGATATAGTTAGGAATTAGCATTTAAAAAACCTTGCAAATTCACTGAAAATAACATAGGTTTCAGGCCTTATATAGTTAGGAATTAGCATTTTAAAAACCTTGCAAATTCACTTAAAAAAACCATAGGTTTCAGGACTTATATAGTATTATAGTTAGGAATTAGCATTTAAAAAACCTTGCAAATTCACTTGTCAAATGAGATGTCATCAGTGATGTCATTTGAGATGTCATCAGTGATGTCATCAGTGATGTCACTGACCATGTCATGAATGATGTAATATGTGACATCATCAGCAGAGGATTGCGGGTGCGCGAAATAAAGTTAGTACAACTAACTATATAGGAGCAATTTCAATGGTTTTTTAAATGCTAATTCCTAACTATATAAGGCCTGAAACCTATGGTTTTTTAAGTGAATTTGCAAGGTTTTTAAAATGCTATTTCCTAACTATATAAGGCCTGAAACCTATGTTTTTAAAGTGAAATATATATATATATATATATATATATATATATATATATATATACATATATGTGTGTATAAAAATATATATATCTATATATACACATATATATTTATATGTGTGTATAAAAATATATATATCTATATATACACATATATATTTATATATTTATACATGTAAATAATTCTTGTGTTCTAAACATTAGTGATTTGTAAACAGTGAACCATATAACTTTCAACAAGCATTGTCACACTTACCTCCAAGTCTTACACTATTTACATGGTATGGACCAACATTTGCAGACTCAGTAACTGTCCTGTATGTGACTATGATGTCATCAGTGGTGTTGTCAGTGATGTCATCAATGATGCCATTTAACATGTCATGAGTGATGTAATTTAACATGTCATTAGTGATGCAATAAATGAGGTTATAAGCAGTGCATGTAGGAATCCCAAGTTATAGTTAGCTCAGTAAACTAGACCTGGTAAAATAAGGTTTTGGGGGTTTTGAAACATTATTTTTTACCTTATTTCAGAACCTAACTATAATGTACCTTTAAACTCAGTTTTTTTCAGTGAATTTCTATGGTTCTATTCAATGTAAAAAGTAATATCTTATTACAATGAAGCATCCCTTGGAGAAGCTTGCATGGTACCACAGCACCCGGGAGGTGACGCATGTGTGGCAGCTCCCGTGCAGTACGGCTGGCACCTCACGGGAGGCTGCACTGATTCCTATAGGAGTACCTGCAGCATGAAAAAGCATTTTTTTTTTTTTGGGCAAAGGGAGGGTTCCCTCTGTTTACCCTTAACCTGTGCTACAGGAGAAAGGGTGTCCCTACCCTGCCCCCTTATATCTTCTTTCATTTTAACTTAAGCACACATGTACCAAGTCACTGAGCCTTATAATGGCAGCCACCAAATGTTTCTCCGAGTTACGGCTAGTCAATCAGATCTCTCAGTAACGGTCCAGTGGTACCAAAAAGGATGACAGAAAAAAAGCTTCCACAGGCAATCAGAGTGCCCTATTTTATGATTTTATTTTTTGGGTATCACCTGACCAACCATCCAGATCTGCCTATTGTTTTTTAACCCCCTTATGACTACCATGAGCTTTCTCTTTAAACACAATTTTCTCAAAAACAGCTGAAAAGTTTTAGTCTAACTTTTGTCTACTTTGGTGTAATTACGTTGAATTGTTTTTTCTTTATCGATTACAGAAGTTTCCTAATGGAATTAAAATGGGAAATCACTGTTTTGCCCTTCTGCCCCTTTTTCTTGGATGGCGCTTGATGACAGATCACCTTAAAACTTCCTCAATGGCAGCACGTAGCGCTACATCTGTTCAATAAACAGAAGGACAAGTGGGTTTGATGACATCTGGTGCATTAATTGTGCTTTCCAGAAGTGCAAACGTCGGCTAAATAATAGCCGATTCATAATCAGTCCTGATGTTTAGCATTTGCTCAATGGTTCAGTTTTGAGGTCCTCCCCTTCCCGGCTACACATACTAACCATTTCCGTCCCCGCTCCATATTCCAAGCACTTTCCTTCCTACATAAAACACTGTCCCTTGTCTCCTCCAAATACGAACTACCGATCTTCCTTCCTACCTCCCTTACAGTGGGTACCTTGCTTCCTTCTCAATATTAAGCATCATTCTTCCGCCCTTACCCATGCTAAGCACTTTCTTCTAACTCATTTGAACTAAGCATCTTTCTTTACTCCATCTCAAATCAGCCATCTTCCTTCCATCCTCTCCATACCAAAAACCCTTCTTCAAGCTCCCCATACCAAACACCTTCCATACCAAACAGATTGTCAATGGTGCCAAGTCCGAGAACCTCTCCTTCCCTGCTACGCATATCACCCATTTCACTTCCGCACTTCATATTCCAAGTAACCCTGGGTGGTGAATTCTGCTTCGTTCGCGCAGTTTCCCGCCCTCTGGAGTTTTTTTACTCGCTCGCACTCGTCAACTTCAAGTTGGAGAGCGAGGAAACTCCACGTTCCAGCTAGATTTTTCCTCGCTCTCCGCTCGCAATGTGGAGAAGTGTGGCTCACTGGTTGGAAGCAGCAGACTCTGAAGCAGACATCAGGCCCGGGACCAGGGTTTAATTCTCGACGCGGCAGGGTCTTGGGCTCAATGTCCGCGGACTCGATAATTCTCGCCTCGGCGCCTACTCTAATCATGGGTCCCACGCTGCAACTCTGGGCAATAGCTTGCTTAATCTCCACAACGGCCCCAACAACACTGGGATGCCTGGCTTCACCTTGGGGATGCCCAAGAGGGGCATCTCACAGGTAGAGCCGGGAAGGGTTCCACAGCGTTATACAGCGCCGGGACGCCCCGTTGCTAGGGCAGCTGTGTCCTTTACAAGTATACTACATTTATACATTTACAATGGTCTAGTTGGAGAGCAAGGAAAGTCAACCCCCTGGCAGATTTCTCAACGCGGGCGGTCGGATTTCTCAAAGCAAGTGTTTGCTGCAGGTCGCAACAAATTGCACTGAGAAACCTTCAGTTCGCGTTGAGAATGCTGCAACTCGAGTAGAAAATCGAACAACAGAGAGGAAGCTGCACCCTCTTGCCTTGCATGATGCCGTTCTCAATGATTTTCCAGCGCTGGACGAACACCCAGCACCCAAAATCTGCGCGAATGGTATGACAAGAACACACTCCGCGGCACACGGAATTGCATGCAGCGCAGTGGACTTTTTTTATCAGTTCGTGGTGTTCATTTGGCAGACCTCTGCGAACACCGCCCAGGCTTCATTCGAAGCACTTTCCTTCCTACATCAAACACCGCCCCTTCTCTTCTTCCTACAAAAAGCACATTTCTTCCTTCCTCCCTTACACTTAGTACCTCTTTTCCTCCTCCATATTAAGCATTTTTCTTCCATCCTCCCTCATGCTAAGCACTTTTGTCTTTTTCATCTGAACTAAGAATCTACCTTACCTCGATCTCAAACCAGGCACCCTCACTCCTTCCTCCCCATACCATTCAACCATCTTCCCTCCTCTCCATACCAAACACCTTTCTTTCCTGCTCCCGACTCCCAAGCACCTTACTTCCTTTATCCTTATACCAAGCACTCTCCTTCCCCCTTCCATCATACTAACCACATTTCTTCACTCCTGCCTATACCAAGAACTATTCTTCTGTCTTCCCATATACCAAGTTCATCTTCCCTCTCCCATGCCAACAAGCACCTTCATTCTACTCAATAAATAAAATAATTCTACCCATCCCCTTGTTAAGTGTCACTTTCTCTCCATATATTACACACCTTCCTTGCTGCATTCCACATTTCTAGCAACGTCTTCCATACTAAGCACCTCTCTTCCATCTCCCTTTATTCACCACCTTGCTCACCGTCACCAACACATCAGTAGGACATTAATATGGAACACAGCCGCCAGCGCCGGGCGCACCCTCATCGTGCACGGTATCACTATAAATGTAATCCTCCCACTGAAGATGTAAGCTTGTGTCTACACTAGATTCAAATCGCCACCTCGGGCAGGCAAATGCAGTGCGGCATTGCAGCTGTTTGCACGGGGATGCCTGAGGGTCCCAAACCCTCATGCCCCCTTGAAAAAAGGCACCCTCATGGGGGTACTAACTGTGCATCACTCCTCGTGTGGTGTACAGCCAGTGTGCCTCCCGGCAGCCTGTTTGCCCCTGTGGGCACCGAGGAAAAGGAACTGCCCCATCCTCAGTCAGAGAAACAAAAGCCTGTCCAGTTTCCGGAATTTGAACCGATTTTGGTCTAATTCATTTTAAGGAAAACTGCGATTCCACGAACTGGAACCCAAACACCCAGTAAAACAGGAACGCTTGCATTGATTTCTTTGCTGCAAAATTGCACAACCAGCCTCCCTTGACAGCTAATTAACTAAATACAAGGAAATGGGAGGCAAACAGTGTATCCCTCCTTTAATTACACCCCAGAAATCTGTGTTCTAAAATAAATACGTGAAAGAAACACTGCAAATTGGTGTGTCCCAGATCTGCTTCCGTGCCGAGGCTTCTGTGGAACAGAATAGAAGAAGAAACAAAATCATGTGGTGTGTTCGACAGGAGGCAGAAAACATCAAAGTGCAGGTGCAGAGATGGGTAACTCAAGAAAGAGTACAAAGACAAGAGCAAAAAGGGAAGGGAAGGGAGAAGGGGCGGGGGAGAGAGGGGGGAGAGAGAGGTAGGAGGCAGAAAACATCAAGGCACAGGTGCTAGTGATGGGTAACTCAAGGAAGAGGAGAGAAGAGAAGAGAAGAGAAGAGAAGAGAAGAGAAGAGAAGAGAAGAGAAGAGAAGAGAAGAGAAGAGAAGAGAAGAGAAGAGAAGAGAAGAGAAACTAAACGAGACACAGGGCACTCGAGCAGGGAGTGACAAGGATGGAAGGAAGTGAGGGAGTAAGAAGAGGAGAGAAGCAGGCGGAGATAGGAGGCAAATGAGAAGTAAGGGAGTGATGAGAGAGAGAAAGAGAGGAAAAAGGGGGTATTGGATGCACAGAACATCAAAGAAAAGGGAACTCGAGCGGGGAGCGACAAGTATGGGAGGACACGAGGGAGTGATGAGAGAGAGAAGAGGGAGATAGAAGGTAAAAAAGGAAGTGAGAGAGTGTTGCGAGAGAGAAGAGGGGGAGATAGGAGGCAAAAGAGGAAGTGAGGAAGTGATTGAAGAGAGAGAAGAGGGGTGACAGGATGCAAAGAACATCAAAGCACAGAGCACTAGAGCAGGGAGTGTACAGGCAGCTCGAGCAGATTGTGGCAAGAATGGTGGGGCGATGGAGGGATTAGGAAAAGAGAGACACGTTGAAGAGATAGGACAACCACAAGTGCCAGGGGGCGGGTGGTATTCAGGCAACTCGAACAGAGAGTGGCAAGGTTGGTAGGGAAGTGAGAGAGATAGAGGGATTAGAGAAAGGAAGAGAGAGAGATGCGACTTAAAAAACACCAGAGCCCAGGTGCCAGTAGCAGGCAGTGTCCCGGCAGCTGGAGCAGGGAGTGGCAAGGATCAGAGGGAAGTGAGAAAGGGAGAAATTAGACAGAGAGGAAAAGAGAGATGGATGGCAAAGAACATCAAAGCAAAGGTGCTGTGACCTTGCAAAGGTACCGCAGACGCAGAAACTGCGATGATAAAAAGATGCTGATCATAGTTGACCTCTGTCTGTACTGTGAAAAGAAATGCTAAACTGCCCCCAGTGGTCCACAGGTTCGACCTCACTGCTGTATCTTGTATTTAGGTGGTCAGGTGTACAAGGCCTGCTGTCTTCTACTACTGCTGATCAGTGATTCAACTCACAAGAGATTCAGGGCATGATGTACCAAAGGGTTTCACTCATTCTGAGATCCGAGGCCAGATGCATCAAAGGGTTTCACTCATTCTGAGATCTAGGGCCTGATGTACTGAAGGGTTTCACTCATTCTGAGATCCAGGGCCTGATGTACCAAAGGGTTTCACTCATTGTGAGATCCAGGACCTCATGTACCAAAGGGTTTCACTCATTCTGAGATCCAGACCCTGATGTACCAAAGGGTTTCACACATTTCGAGATCCTGGGCCTGATGCATCAAAGGGCTTCACTCATTCTGTGATCTAGGGACTGATGTACCAAAGGGTTTCTCTCATTCTGAGACCCAGGACCTGATGCATCTTAAAGGGTTTCACTAATTCTGAGATACAGGACCTGATGTACCAAAGTGGTTCACTCATTCTGAGATCCAGGGCCTGCTGTAACAAGGGGTTTAACTCATTCTGAGATCCAGGACCTCATGTACCAAAGGGTTTCACTCATTCTGAGATCCATGGCCTGATGTACCAAAGCTTTCACTCATTCTGAGATCCAGGATCTGATGTACCAAAGGGTTTCATACATTTTGAGATCCAGAGCCTGATGCATCAAAGGGTTTCACTAATTCTGAGATCTAGGGCCTGATGTACCAAAGGGTTTCACTCACTCTGAGACCCAGGGCCTGATGTACCAAAGGGTTTCACTAATTCTGAGATCCAGTACCTGATGTACCAAAGTGTTTCACTCATTCTGAGATCCAGGACCTGACATACCAAAGGGTTTCACACATTTTGAGATCCCGGGCCTGATGCATCAAAGGGTTTCACTCATTCTGAGATCCAGGGCCTGATGCATCAAAGGGTTTCACTCATTCTGAGATCCAGGGCCTGATGTACCAAAGGGTTTCACTCATTCTGAGATCCAGGACCTGATGTACCGAAGGGTTTCACACATTGTGAGATACTGGGCCTGTTTACCAAAGGGTTTCACTCATTCTGAGATCCAGGACCTGATGTACCAAAGTGTTTCACTCATTCTGAGATCCAGGACCTGATGTACCAAAGGGTTTCACACATTTTGAGATCATGGGCCTGATGCATCAAAGGGGTTCACTCATTCTGAGATCTAGGGCCTGATGTACCAAAGGGTTTCACTCACTCTGAGATCCATGGCCAGATGTACCAAAGGGTTTCACTCATTCTGAGATCCAGGGCCTGATGTTATGTTATGTTATGTTATGTTATGTTATGTTATGTTATGTTATGTTATGTTATCATAACTTGTAAAGCGCACAGCTGCCCCACCTAAGGGGCGTCCCGGCGCTTTGACTGGCAGAAAGAACATAGCATACATAACAAAAAGAAGAGAAGTAGCAGTGGAACAGTCCATTAAGGTCCAGGAGGGAAAAGGTAGGTTTTAATAGCCCTCCTGAACATAAGCAGGTCATCTAGGGCACGGATGTGAGCTCTGCAGCGTTTGAACCGTGGAACTGTAGCCAAATGTTGACCCAATGACCTCAAGGTGCGAGAGGGGACATAGGGAGTGAGAAGGTGTTCTAGGATCTGGGGAGAAGACAGTTTAAGAATCTTGAAGGAAATAACTAGGGTCTTAAACTCAATCCTTTGAACCATGGGCAGCCAATGGAGTTTCCGGATGGTTTCCTTCGCTGAACAGAATCTAGGAAGACCCACCAGGGCCCTGGCCGCCGCATTCTGCACGCGCGCTCCATCCGGATAACTTCCACCTGATTGGCCCCCAACAGAAGCGAACTCGCATAATCAAGCCGCGAGAGTATGGTGGCCTGGATTATCAACTGCCTGGTAGGGGTGTCGAAGAATTTTAAGATTGGTCTGAGCCCACGTAGAATACCAAAGCATGTAGCAGCCACTTTCTTGGTGTGTACGGATACCGGAATGGGCGTAGGACCCAGCTCTGGAGGCCACCACTGATCGCCCCAGAGGTTGCTATGCTTACCAACAACGAGAACCTCAGGTTTCTTAGCGTTGAGCTGCAAGCAGTGCGCCGTCATCCAGCCGGCCACTGCTGTCAGACCCTCCCTAAACCGAGAGGCCTCAGAGTCGGAGTCCCCACTGAGTGCCACCGCCGGCTGCGTATCGCCACCTGATGTACCAAAGGGTTTCACTCATTCTGAGATCCAGGGCCTGATGTACCCAAGGGTTTCACACATTCTGAGATCCAGGACCTGATGTACCAAAGGGTTTCACACATTTTGAGATCCAGGGCCTGATGCGTAAATGTAAATGTAAATGTACAGGAATTTATATAGCGCAAAATCACCGAGCGGTTTCTAAGCGCTTGCTTAGGGAACCCGTCCTGGTATTCCCCTGTGAGATAACCCCGGCCGGGTATCCGCAAGGTGAAAGCCAGGCATCCCACCGCGAGGGGCCGTTGTGGAGATTAAGCAAGCTATTGCCCAGAGCCGCAGAGTGTGAACCCGTGAATCGAGTAGGCACCGGAGCGAGAATTGTCGAGTCCGTGGACATTTTGAGCTCAAGGCCCTGCCGCGTCGGGGATTGAACCCTGGTCCCGGGCTGACCTCTGCTTCCAGGTCTGCCTCCTCTAACCAGTGAGTCACACTTCTCCACAATGGATGCGTCAAAGGGGTTCACTCATTCTGAGATCTAGGGCCTGATGTACTAAAGGGTTTCACTCATTCTGAGACTCAGGGCCTGATGTACCAAAGGGTTTCACTCATTCTGAGATTCAGGACCTGATGTACCAAAGGGTTTCACTCATTCTGAGATCCAGGGCCTGATGTACCCAAGGGTTTTACACATTCTGAGTTCCAGGACCTGATGTACCAAAGGGTTTCACTCATTCTGAGATTCAGGACCTGATGTACCAAAGGGTTTCACTCATTCTGAGATCCAGGGCCTGATGTACCAAAGGGTTTCACTCATTCTGAGATCCAGGGCCTGATGTACCAAAGGGTTTCACTCATTCTGAGATCAGGGGCCTGATGTACCAAAGGGTTTCACACATTCTGAGGCTATGGGGAAATGCGCTGGTACTTAGGGGCCCTTGCTCTCTACAGCGGCTCAAATTAAAAGGAGGTTTTAATAATATCACCACATTGCCTCCGCTCCTACTGTGCGCGTTTCTTTTATGTGAAATGCAAGATTATTTTATTATCTTTTACATAGTTGCAAAATTATGTAAGAGAAGAAGGTGAACAGAAAAAGGAACGAGATAGAGATGGCTGAAAGAAGAGAAGCAAAGAGATTAGGAGTGAGGAGGACAATGGAACACATCAGAGTATGGCAAGCAAGAGAAAAAAACAATTATTGATGAAGGAGGGGTGGGGAGGCTATAATTGAGGAGCAGTATTTAGGAGGATGAGACACTGGAGGGATGAGAAGGAAATGACGAACAAAGGATGGACTACCACAGAACTGATGGCAGAAGAAGCCACTTGTAGTGAGGGGGACATTGTGAGAGACAAAGCTCCCCAAAACCCTGTATTGATCATTATCTCACAGTTCGTATGTGCCCCACCACCATGAAGAGGGAGCTGAGAAGACTGAGCTTCAACGGTTTGCTTTAAGGCCCTACCATATATGTAAAAAAGGAGGGCTCTTTCGGGGTCATTTAGTCATAAACTTAAACGTTAGAATTCAAATAAGTTGTACCTGAAAGCAACACAAAAAGAGGCAAATGTATATATGAACAGTATGTCAGTGGCATCAAAGAAAACCCTGAGAGAGCACATAATCATAGTAATGAGACAGTTTATGAAAAAAGTACGTATGATAAAGAGTGCTACTAAACAACAAGTGGTGGTGTGGTGCTCAAGAGATTCAAACGTGAAAAAGTGAAACCACAAATATACAGCACAAAGTAAGTAAGACGAATGGCTGTTAACATTCAGCAATCTAGAGGTCAAAAAGTAATTAATATTGAAACTCAGGGCCACCCCTTAGAAGGTGACAGTACAATCGGTAATTGCTATCTATGTTTCGACCCAAGAATCACACTGCAAGGGTCATCATCAGGACAGAGCCAATGGCATTTGAAAAACATTTGGAGCAACCATAAAGACTTTAATAGGCAGCGGGCAAAAAATAAACTCATCAGATATAATAAAGTAAGACAGACAAACATCTCTTCACTCACGACCCAGAAAGAGGTAGGATGCAGAAATGTACTACTACTGCATCACTACTGCATCTTGGCTTAAGTTCATTCATGGTCCCTGGATGTGTACCCATTCCCGATTAGAGCAGGGTCTGGGCAGTGAGGACTCTCATGGGGATGAGGGAGAGCTCACTTATGCCTCACTCTGCCTCTTGACACGCTGCAACCACTTGTCTGCTTGTCACTATCACTGGGTCCAGCTCTCATGGACATCCATGTGTCCTTTTTAGGTTTTGCCTCGCGAAAAGATGCGCTCTGCGCATCTTTTTTGCGCAGGCAAAAACCTAATGAGAACTGTAGTGTGGGTTTGGGTCGGCCCTCGTCATTCATTGGCTGGCTCCATAAATGGAGCCTAGCCATTGGACGAGGGGCCTGTCCGTCAATGCCGGAGGAGACACGGGGGCGTTCCCGAGATTCTTTGGCTTTTGGCTACGTCAGCCGAAAGCCTCTTCTCGGGAACGCCCCCGAATCTGGTCCGGGATTGAGGGCACCCGCCGGGAAAGGGCATGAAGGTCAAACCAAGCTGCAGGGAGGTATCGCCGGCAGCCCGTCATCCGAGGAGATGGTTGGCTGCAGGGAAAGTAGGAGGCATGAAGATTATACCGTGCTTACTTTGAGCAGCTGAGCTGGTTGCAGGGGTCCACCAGCGCTCGTATGTGAAAACCTGCACTTATTATTGTTTTAACACCAGCCTCCATCCAAAATAAGAGAGAGAAACGGGGTGAAGACTGATAAAGAAAATGGCGGTAAAACGCTGACAAAGGGAGAAAGCAGGGATTAAAAAAACCCATGCATGAGTGAAATAAATGGGCAGGACATGTATGGTGGTTCATGAAAGAGATATGAGGTGGAATCAAGGTTAGACAGCCTTGGTGTTTTACCTGTCGCCCACCCAAAATTGCGTGTGCAGAGTGCAGAGTGGAGATTCAGAGTGCAGAGTGGAGATTCAGATTCCAGAGTGCAGAGTGCAGAGTGCAGAGTGGAGCTTCAGAGTGGAGCTTCAGAGTGGAGCTTCAGAGTGCAGAGTGGAGCTTCAGAGTGGAGCTTCAGAGTGGAGCTTCAGAGTGGAGCTTCAGAGTGCAGAGTGGAGCTTCAGAGTGGAGCTTCAGAGTGCAGAGTGGAGCTTCAGAGTGGAGCTTCAGAGTGCAGAGTGGAGCTTCAGAGTGGAGCTTCAGAGTGGAGCTTCAGAGTGGAGCTTCAGAGTGGAGCTTCAGAGTGCAGAGTGGAGCTTCAGAGTGCAGAGTGGAGCTTCAGAGTGGAGCTTCAGAGTGGAGCTTCAGAGTGGAGCTTCAGAGTGCAGAGTGGAGCTTCAGAGTGGAGCTTCAGAGTGGAGCTTCAGAGTGGAGATTCAGAGTGGAGCTTCAGAGTGCAGAGTGGAGCTTCCGAGTGGAGCTTCAGAGTGGAGCTTCAGAGTGCAGAGTGGAGCTTCAGAGTGCAGATTCAGAGTGGAGCTTCAGAGTGGAGCTTCAGAGTGCAGAGTGGAGCTTCAGAGTGGAGCTTCAGAGTGGAGCTTCAGAGTGGAGCTTCAAAGTGGAGCTTCAGAGTGGAGCTTCAGAGTGGAGCTTCAGAGTGCAGAGTGGAGCTTCAGAGTGGAGCTTCAGAGTGGAGCTTCAGAGTGGAGCTTCAGAGTGCAGAGTAGAGCTTCAGAGTGGAGCTTCAGAGTGGAGCTTCAGAGTGGAGCTTCAGAGTGGAGCTTCAGAGTGCAGAGTGGAGCTTCAGAGTGCAGATTCAGAGTGGAGCTTCAGAGTGCAGATTCAGAGTGGAGCTTCAGAGTGCAGAGTGGAGCTTCAGAGTGGAGCTTCAGAGTGGAGCTTCAGAGTGCAGATTCAGAGTGGAGCTTCAGAGTGCAGAGTGGAGCTTCAGAGTGGAGCTTCAGAGTGCAGAGTGGAGCTTCAGAGTGCAGAGTGGAGCTTCAGAGTGGAGCTTCAGAGTGGAGCTTCAGAGTGCAGAGTAGAGCTTCAGAGTAGAGCTTCAGAGTGGAGCTTCAGAGTGGAGCTTCAGAGTGGAGCTTCAGAGTGGAGCTTCAGAGTGCAGAGTGGAGCTTCAGAGTGGAGCTTCAGAGTGCAGAGTGGAGCTTCAGAGTGCAGAGTGGAGCTTCAGAGTGGAGCTTCAGAGTGGAGCTTCAGAGTGGAGCTTCAGAGTGCAGAGTAGAGCTTCAGAGTGGAGCTTCAGAGTGCAGAGTAGAGCTTCAGAGTAGAGCTTCAGAGTGGAGCTTCAGAGTGGAGCTTCAGAGTGGAGCTTCAGAGTGGAGCTTCAGAGTGCAGAGTGGAGCTTCAGAGTGGAGCTTCAGAGTGCAGAGTGGAGCTTCAGAGTGCAGAGTGGAGCTTCAGAGTGGAGCTTCAGAGTGGAGCTTCAGAGTGGAGCTTCAGAGTGGAGCTTCAGAGTGCAGAGTAGAGCTTCAGAGTAGAGCTTCAGAGTGGAGCTTCAGAGTGGAGCTTCAGAGTGGAGCTTCAGAGTGGAGCTTCAGAGTGCAGAGTGGAGCTTCAGAGTGGAGCTTCAGAGTGGAGCTTCAGAGTGGAGATTCAGAGTGGAGCTTCAGAGTGGAGCTTCAGAGTGGAGAGTGGAGCTTCAGAGTGCAGATTCAGAGTGGAGCTTCAGAGTGCAGATTCAGAGTGGAGCTTCAGAGTGCAGATTCAGAGTGGAGCTTCAGAGTGCAGAGTGGAGCTTCAGAGTGGAGCTTCCGAGTGGAGCTTCAGAGTGGAGCTTTAGAGTGGAGCTTCAGAGTGGAGCTTCAGAGTGGAGCTTCAGAGTGGAGCTTCAGAGTGCAGAGTGGAGCTTCAGAGTGGAGCTTCAGAGTGGAGCTTCAGAGTGGAGCTTCAGAGTGGAGCTTCAGAGCGGAGCTTCAGAGTGGAGCTTCAGAGTGGAGCTTCAGAGTGGAGCTTCAGAGTGCAGAGTGGAGCTTCAGAGTGGAGCTTCAGAGTGCAGAGTGGAGCTTCAGAGTGGAGCTTCAGAGTGGAGCTTCAGAGTGGAGCTTCAGAGTGCAGAGTGGAGCTTCAGAGTGGAGCTTCAGAGTGCAGATTCAGAGTGGAGCTTCAGAGTGCAGATTCAGAGTGGAGCTTCAGAGTGCAGAGTGGAGCTTCAGAGTGGAGCTTCAGAGTGCAGAGTGGAGCTTCAGAGTGGAGCTTCAAAGTGGAGCTTCAGAGTGGAGCTTCAGAGTGGAGCTTCAGAGTGCAGAGTGGAGCTTCAGAGTGGAGCTTCAGAGTGCAGAGTGGAGCTTCAGAGTGGAGCTTCAGAGTGGAGCTTCAGAGTGGAGCTTCAGAGTGCAGAGTAGAGCTTCAGAGTGGAGCTTCAGAGTGGAGCTTCAGAGTGGAGCTTCAGAGTGGAGCTTCAGAGTGGAGCTTCAGAGTGGAGCTTCAGAGTGCAGAGTGGAGCTTCAGAGTGGAGCTTCAGAGTGCAGCTTCAGAGTGGAGCTTCAGAGTGGAGCTTCAGAGTGAAGCTTCAGAGTGGAGCTTCAGAGTGGAGCTTCAGAGTGGAGCTTCAGAGTGGAGCTTCAGAGTGGAGCTTCAGAGTGCAGCTTCAGAGTGGAGCTTCAGAGTGGAGCTTCAGAGTGGAGCTTCAGAGTGCAGATTCAGAGTGGAGCTTCAGAGTGGAGCTTCAGAGTGCAGATTCAGAGTGGAGCTTCAGAGTGCAGATTCAGAGTGGAGCTTCAGAGTGCAGAGTGGAGCTTCAGAGTGGAGCTTCAGAGTGGAGCTTCAGAGTGGAGCTTCAGAGTGGAGCTTCAGAGTGGAGCTTCAGAGTGTAGAGTGGAGCTTCAGAGTGGAGCTTCAGAGTGCAGAGTAGAGCTTCAGAGTAGAGCTTCAGAGTGGAGCTTCAGAGTGGAGCTTCAGAGTGGAGCTTCAGAGTGGAGCTTCAGAGTGCAGAGTGGAGCTTCAGAGTGGAGCTTCAGAGTGGAGCTTCAGAGTGGAGCTTCAGAGTGCAGAGTGGAGCTTCAGAGTGGAGCTTCAGAGTGGAGCTTCAGAGTGGAGCTTCAGAGTGGAGCTTCAGAGCGGAGCTTCAGAGTGGAGCTTCAGAGTGGAGCTTCAGAGTGGAGCTTCAGAGTGGAGCTTCAGAGTGCAGAGTGGAGCTTCAGAGTGGAGCTTCAGAGTGCAGAGTGGAGCTTCAGAGTGGAGCTTCAGAGTGGAGCTTCAGAGTGGAGCTTCAGAGTGCAGAGTGGAGCTTCAGAGTGGAGCTTCAGAGTGCAGATTCAGAGTGGAGCTTCAGAGTGCAGATTCAGAGTGGAGCTTCAGAGTGCAGAGTGGAGCTTCAGAGTGGAGCTTCAGAGTGCAGAGTGGAGCTTCAGAGTGGAGCTTCAGAGTGCAGAGTGGAGCTTCAGAGTGGAGCTTCAAAGTGGAGCTTCAGAGTGGAGCTTCAGAGTGCAGAGTGGAGCTTCAGAGTGGAGCTTCAGAGTGCAGAGTGGAGCTTCAGAGTGGAGCTTCAGAGTGGAGCTTCAGAGTGGAGCTTCAGAGTGCAGAGTAGAGCTTCAGAGTGGAGCTTCAGAGTGGAGCTTCAGAGTGGAGCTTCAGAGTGGAGCTTCAGAGTGCAGAGTGGAGCTTCAGGTTGGAGCTTCAGAGTGCAGCTTCAGAGTGGAGCTTCAGAGTGGAGCTTCAGAGTGGAGCTTCAGAGTGGAGCTTCAGAGTGGAGCTTCAGAGTGGAGCTTCAGAGTGCAGAGTAGAGCTTCAGAGTGGAGCTTCAGAGTGGAGCTTCAGAGTGGAGCTTCAGAGTGGAGCTTCAGAGTGGAGCTTCAGAGTGGAGCTTCAGAGTGCAGAGTGGAGCTTCAGAGTGGAGCTTCAGAGTGCAGCTTCAGAGTGGAGCTTCAGAGTGGAGCTTCAGAGTGAAGCTTCAGAGTGGAGCTTCAGAGTGGAGCTTCAGAGTGGAGCTTCAGAGTGGAGCTTCAGAGTGGAGCTTCAGAGTGCAGCTTCAGAGTGGAGCTTCAGAGTGGAGCTTCAGAGTGGAGCTTCAGAGTGCAGATTCAGAGTGGAGCTTCAGAGTGGAGCTTCAGAGTGCAGATTCAGAGTGGAGCTTCAGAGTGCAGATTCAGAGTGGAGCTTCAGAGTGCAGAGTGGAGCTTCAGAGTGGAGCTTCAGAGTGGAGCTTCAGAGTGGAGCTTCAGAGTGGAGCTTCAGAGTGGAGCTTCAGAGTGTAGAGTGGAGCTTCAGAGTGGAGCTTCAGAGTGCAGAGTAGAGCTTCAGAGTAGAGCTTCAGAGTGGAGCTTCAGAGTGGAGCTTCAGAGTGGAGCTTCAGAGTGGAGCTTCAGAGTGCAGAGTGGAGCTTCAGAGTGGAGCTTCAGAGTGGAGCTTCAGAGTGGAGCTTCAGAGTGCAGAGTGGAGCTTCAGAGTGGAGCTTCAGAGTGGAGCTTCAGAGTGGAGCTTCAGAGTGGAGCTTCAGAGCGGAGCTTCAGAGTGGAGCTTCAGAGTGGAGCTTCAGAGTGGAGCTTCAGAGTGGAGCTTCAGAGTGCAGAGTGGAGCTTCAGAGTGGAGCTTCAGAGTGCAGAGTGGAGCTTCAGAGTGGAGCTTCAGAGTGGAGCTTCAGAGTGGAGCTTCAGAGTGCAGAGTGGAGCTTCAGAGTGGAGCTTCAGAGTGCAGATTCAGAGTGGAGCTTCAGAGTGCAGATTCAGAGTGGAGCTTCAGAGTGCAGAGTGGAGCTTCAGAGTGGAGCTTCAGAGTGCAGAGTGGAGCTTCAGAGTGGAGCTTCAGAGTGCAGAGTGGAGCTTCAGAGTGGAGCTTCAAAGTGGAGCTTCAGAGTGGAGCTTCAGAGTGCAGAGTGGAGCTTCAGAGTGGAGCTTCAGAGTGCAGAGTGGAGCTTCAGAGTGGAGCTTCAGAGTGGAGCTTCAGAGTGGAGCTTCAGAGTGCAGAGTAGAGCTTCAGAGTGGAGCTTCAGAGTGGAGCTTCAGAGTGGAGCTTCAGAGTGGAGCTTCAGAGTGCAGAGTGGAGCTTCAGAGTGGAGCTTCAGAGTGCAGCTTCAGAGTGGAGCTTCAGAGTGGAGCTTCAGAGTGGAGCTTCAGAGTGGAGCTTCAGAGTGGAGCTTCAGAGTGGAGCTTCAGAGTGGAGCTTCAGAGTGCAGCTTCAGAGTGGAGCTTCAGAGTGGAGCTTCAGAGTGCAGATTCAGAGTGGAGCTTCAGAGTGGAGCTTCAGAGTGCAGATTCAGAGTGGAGCTTCAGAGTGCAGATTCAGAGTGGAGCTTCAGAGTGCAGAGTGGAGCTTCAGAGTGGAGCTTCAGAGTGGAGCTTCAGAGTGGAGCTTCAGAGTGGAGCTTCAGAGTGGAGCTTCAGAGTGTAGAGTGGAGCTTCAGAGTGGAGCTTCAGAGTGCAGAGTAGAGCTTCAGAGTAGAGCTTCAGAGTGGAGCTTCAGAGTGGAGCTTCAGAGTGGAGCTTCAGAGTGGAGCTTCAGAGTGCAGAGTGGAGCTTCAGAGTGGAGCTTCAGAGTGGAGCTTCAGAGTGGAGCTTCAGAGTGGAGCTTCAGAGTGTAGAGTGGAGCTTCAGAGTGGAGCTTCAGAGTGCAGAGTAGAGCTTCAGTGTAGAGCTTCAGAGTGGAGCTTCAGAGTGGAGCTTCAGAGTGGAGCTTCAGAGTGGAGCTTCAGAGTGCAGAGTGGAGCTTCAGAGTGGAGCTTCAGAGTGGAGCTTCAGAGTGGAGCTTCAGAGTGCAGCTTCAGAGTGGAGCTTCAGAGTGGAGCTTCAGAGTGGAGCTTCAGAGTGCAGAGTGGAGCTTCAGAGTGGAGCTTCAGAGTGGAGCTTCAGAGTGGAGCTGTGGAGCTTCAGAGTGGAGCTTCAGAGTGGAGCTTCAGAGTGGAGCTTCAGAGTGGAGCTTCAGAGTGCAGAGTGGAGCTTCAGAGTGGAGCTTCAGAGTGGAGCTTCAGAGTGGAGCTTCAGAGTGGAGCTTCAGAGTGCAGAGTGGAGCTTCAGAGTGCAGATTCAGAGTGGAGCTTCAGAGTGCAGATTCAGAGTGGAGCTTCAGAGTGCAGAGTGGAGCTTCAGAGTGGAGCTTCAGAGTGGAGCTTCAAAGTGGAGCTTCAGAGTGGAGCTTCAGAGTGGAGCTTCAGAGTGCAGAGTGGAGCTTCAGAGTGGAGCTTCAGAGTGCAGAGTGGAGCTTCAGAGTGGAGCTTCAGAGTGGAGCTTCAGAGTGGAGCTTCAGAGTGCAGAGTGGAGCTTCAGAGTGGAGCTTCAGAGTGGAGCTTCAGAGTGGAGCTTCAGAGTGGAGCTTCAGAGTGGAGCTTCAGAGTGCAGAGTGGAGCTTCAGAGTGCAGATTCAGAGTGGAGCTTCAGAGTGCAGATTCAGAGTGGAGCTTCAGAGTGCAGAGTGGAGCTTCAGAGTGGAGCTTCAGAGTGGAGCTTCAGAGTGGAGCTTCAGAGTGCAGATTCAGAGTGGAGCTTCAGAGTGCAGAGTGGAGCTTCAGAGTGGAGCTTCAGAGTGGAGCTTCAGAGTGGAGCTTCAGAGTGGAGCTTCAGAGTGCAGAGTGGAGCTTCAGAGTGGAGCTTCAGAGTGCAGAGTGGAGCTTCAGAGTGGAGCTTCAGAGTGCAGATTCAGAGTGGAGCTTCAGAGTGCAGAGTGGAGCTTCAGAGTGGAGCTTCAGAGTGGAGCTTCAGAGTGGAGCTTCAGAGTGCAGATTCAGAGTGGAGCTTCAGAGTGCAGAGTGGAGCTTCAGAGTGGAGCTTCAGAGTGCAGAGTGGAGCTTCAGAGTGGAGCTTCAGAGTGCAGAGTGGAGCTTCAGAGTGGAGCTTCAGAGTGCAGAGTGGAGCTTCAGAGTGGAGCTTCAGAGTGGAGCTTCAGAGTGGAGCTTCAGAGCGGAGCTTCAGAGTGGAGCTTCAGAGTGGAGCTTCAGAGTGCAGAGTGGAGCTTCAGAGTGGAGCTTCAGAGTGCAGAGTGGAGCTTCAGAGTGGAGCTTCAGAGTGGAGCTTCAGAGTGGAGCTTCAGAGTGCAGAGTGGAGCTTCAGAGTGGAGATTCAGAGTGGAGCTTCAGAGTGGAGCTTCAGAGTGCAGAGTGGAGCTTCAGAGTGGAGCTTCAGAGTGGAGCTTCAGAGTGGAGCTTCAGAGTGGAGCTTTAGAGTGGAGCTTCAGAGTGGAGCTTCAGAGTGCAGAGTGGAGCTTCAGAGTGGAGCTTCAGAGTGGAGCTTCAGAGTGCAGAGTAGAGCTTCAGAGTAGAGCTTCTGAGTAGAGCTTCAGAGTAGAGCTTCAGAGTGGAGCTTCAGAGTGGAGCTTCAGAGTGGAGCTTCAGAGTGGAGCTTCAGAGTGCAGAGTGGAGCTTCAGAGTGGAGCTTCAGAGTGGAGCTTCAGAGTGGAGCTTCAGAGTGGAGCTTCAGAGTGCAGCTTCAGAGTGGAGCTTCAGAGTGGAGCTTCAGAGTGGAGCTTCAGAGTGCAGAGTGGAGCTTCAGAGTGGAGCTTCCGAGTGGAGCTTCAGAGTGGAGCGTCAGAGTGGAGCTTCAGAGTGCAGAGTGGAGCTTCAGAGTGGAGCTTCAGAGTGCAGAGTGGAGCTTCAGAGTGCAGAGTGGAGCTTCAGAGTGGAGCTTCAGAGTGCAGAGTGGAGCTTCAGAGTGCAGAGTGGAGCTTCAGAGTGGAGCTTCAGAGTGCAGAGTGGAGCTTCAGAGTGCAGAGTGGAGCTTCAGAGTGGAGCTTCAGAGTGGAGCTTCAGAGTGGAGCTTCAGAGTGGAGCTTCAGAGTGCAGATTCAGAATGGAGCTTCAGAGTGCAGAGTGGAGCTTCAGAGTGGAGCTTCAGAGTGCAGAGTGGAGCTTCAGAGTGGAGCTTCAGAGTGCAGAGTGGAGCTTCAGAGTGGAGCTTCAGAGTGCAGAGTGGAGCTTCAGAGTGGAGCTTCAGAGTGCAGAGTGGAGCTTCAGAGCGGAGCTTCAGAGCGGAGCTTCAGAGTGGAGCTTCAGAGTGGAGCTTCAGAGCGGAGCTTCAGAGTGGAGCTTCAGAGCGGAGCTTCAGAGTGGAGCTTCAGAGTGGAGCTTCAGAGTGCAGAGTGGAGCTTCAGAGTGGAGCTTCAGAGTGGAGCTTCAGAGTGGAGCTTCAGAGTGGAGCTTCAGAGCGGAGCTTCAGAGTGGAGCTTCAGAGTGCAGAGTGGAGCTTCAGAGTGGAGCTTCAGAGTGGAGCTTCAAAGTGGAGCTTCAAAGTGGAGCTTCAGAGTGGAGCTTCAGAGTGGAGCTTCAGAGTGGAGCTTCAGAGTGCAGCTTCAGAGTGGAGCTTCAGAGTGGAGCTTCAGAGTGGAGCTTCAGAGTGGAGCTTCAGAGTGGAGCTTCAGAGTGGAGCTTCAGAGTGCGGAGTGGAGCTTCAGAGTGCAGAGTGGAGCTTCAGAGTGCAGAGTGGAGCTTCAGAGTGGAGCTTCAGAGTGCAGAGTGGAGCTTCAGAGTGGAGCTTCAGAGTGCAGAGTGGAGCTTCAGAGTGCAGATTCAGAGTGGAGCTTCAGAGTGCAGAGTGGAGCTTCAGAGTGGAGCTTCAGAGTGCAGAGTGGAGCTTCAGAGTGGAGCTTCAGAGTGCAGAGTGGAGCTTTAGAGTGCAGAGTGGAGCTTCAGAGTGGAGCTTCAGAGTGCAGAGAGGAGCTTCAGAGTGGAGCTTCAGAGTGGAGCTTCAGAGTGGAGCTTCAGAGTGGAGCTTCAGAGCGGAGCTTCAGAGTGGAGCTTCAGAGTGGAGCTTCAGAGTGGAGCTTCAGAGTGGAGCTTCAGAGTGCAGAGTGGAGCTTCAGAGTGGAGATTCAGAGTGGAGCTTCAGAGTGGAGCTTCAGAGTGCAGAGTGGAGCTTCAGAGTGGAGCTTCAGAGTGGAGCTTCAGAGTGGAGCTTCAGAGTGGAGCTTCAGAGTGGAGCTTCAAAGTGGAGCTTCAGAGTGGAGCTTCAGAGTGGAGCTTCAGAGTGCAGAGTGGAGCTTCAGAGTGGAGCTTCAGAGTGGAGCTTCAGAGTGGAGCTTCAGAGTGGAGCTTCAGAGTGCAGAGTAGAGCTTCAGAGTAGAGCTTCAGAGTAGAGCTTCAGAGTAGAGCTTCAGAGTGGAGCTTCAGAGTGGAGCTTCAGAGTGGAGCTTCAGAGTGGAGCTTCAGAGTGCAGAGTGGAGCTTCAGAGTGGAGCTTCAGAGTGGAGCTTCAGAGTGGAGCTTCAGAGTGCAGCTTCAGAGTGGAGCTTCAGAGTGGAGCTTCAGAGTGGAGCTTCAGAGTGGAGCTTCAGAGTGCAGAGTGGAGCTTCAGAGTGGAGCTTCAGAGTGGAGCTTCAGAGTGGAGCTTCAGAGTGGAGCTTCAGAGTGCAGCTTCAGAGTGGAGCTTCAGAGTGGAGCTTCAGAGTGGAGCTTCAGAGTGCGGAGTGGAGCTTCAGAGTGCAGAGTGGAGCTTCAGAGTGCAGAGTGGAGCTTCAGAGTGCAGAGTGGAGCTTCAGAGTGCAGAGTGGAGCTTCAGAGTGCAGAGTGGAGCTTCAGAGTGGAGCTTCAGAGTGCAGAGTGGAGCTTCAGAGTGGAGCTTCAGAGTGCAGAGTGGAGCTTCAGAGTGGAGCTTCAGAGTGCAGAGTGGAGCTTCAGAGTACAGATTCAGAGTGGAGCTTCAGAGTGCAGATTCAGAGTGGAGCTTCAGAGTGCAGAGTGGAGCTTCAGAGTGGAGCTTCAGAGTGCAGAGTGGAGCTTCAGAGTGGAGCTTCAGAGTGCAGAGTGGAGCTTCAGAGTGGAGCTTCAGAGTGCAGAGTGGAGCTTCAGAGTGGAGCTTCAGAGTGGAGCTTCAGAGCGGAGCTTCAGAGTGGAGCTTCAGAGTGCAGAGTGGAGCTTCAGAGTGGAGCTTCAGAGTGGAGCTTCAGAGTGCAGAGTGGAGCTTCAGAGTGGAGCTTCAGAGTGGAGCTTCAGAGTGGAGCTTCAGAGTGCAGAGTGGAGCTTCAGAGTGCAGAGTGGAGCTTCAGAGTGCAGAGTGGAGCTTCAGAGTGCAGAGTGGAGCTTCAGAGTGGAGCTTCAGAGTGCAGAGTGGAGCTTCAGAGTGGAGCTTCAAAGTGGAGCTTCAGAGTGGAGCTTCAGAGTGGAGCTGCAGAGTGGAGCTTCAGAGTGGAGCTTCAGAGTGGAGCTTCAGAGTGGAGCTTCAGAGTGCAGAGTAGAGCTTCAGAGTGGAGCTTCAGAGTGGAGCTTCAGAGTGGAGCTTCAGAGTGCAGAGTGGAGCTTCAGAGTGCAGAGTGGAGCTTCAGAGTGGAGCTTCAGAGTGGAGCTTCAGAGTGGAGCTTCAGAGTGCGGAGTGGAGCTTCAGAGTGCAGAGTGGAGCTTCAGAGTGGAGCTTCAGAGTGCAGAGTGGAGCTTCAGAGTGGAGCTTCAGAGTGGAGCTTCAGAGTGGAGCTTCAGAGTGGAGCTTCAGAGTGCAGAGTGGAGCTTCAGAGTGCAGATTCAGAGTGGAGCTTCAGAGTGCAGATTCAGAGTGGAGCTTCAGAGTGCAGAGTGGAGCTTCAGAGTGGAGCTTCAGAGTGGAGCTTCAAAGTGGAGCTTCAGAGTGGAGCTTCAGAGTGGAGCTTCAGAGTGCAGAGTGGAGCTTCAGAGTGGAGCTTCAGAGTGCAGAGTGGAGCTTCAGAGTGGAGCTTCAGAGTGGAGCTTCAGAGTGGAGCTTCAGAGTGCAGAGTGGAGCTTCAGAGTGGAGCTTCAGAGTGGAGCTTCAGAGTGGAGCTTCAGAGTGGAGCTTCAGAGTGGAGCTTCAGAGTGCAGAGTGGAGCTTCAGAGTGCAGATTCAGAGTGGAGCTTCAGAGTGCAGATTCAGAGTGGAGCTTCAGAGTGCAGAGTGGAGCTTCAGAGTGGAGCTTCAGAGTGGAGCTTCAGAGTGGAGCTTCAGAGTGCAGATTCAGAGTGGAGCTTCAGAGTGCAGAGTGGAGCTTCAGAGTGGAGCTTCAGAGTGGAGCTTCAGAGTGGAGCTTCAGAGTGGAGCTTCAGAGTGCAGAGTGGAGCTTCAGAGTGGAGCTTCAGAGTGCAGAGTGGAGCTTCAGAGTGGAGCTTCAGAGTGCAGATTCAGAGTGGAGCTTCAGAGTGCAGAGTGGAGCTTCAGAGTGGAGCTTCAGAGTGGAGCTTCAGAGTGGAGCTTCAGAGTGCAGATTCAGAGTGGAGCTTCAGAGTGCAGAGTGGAGCTTCAGAGTGGAGCTTCAGAGTGCAGAGTGGAGCTTCAGAGTGGAGCTTCAGAGTGCAGAGTGGAGCTTCAGAGTGGAGCTTCAGAGTGCAGAGTGGAGCTTCAGAGTGGAGCTTCAGAGTGGAGCTTCAGAGCGGAGCTTCAGAGTGGAGCTTCAGAGTGGAGCTTCAGAGTGCAGAGTGGAGCTTCAGAGTGGAGCTTCAGAGTGCAGAGTGGAGCTTCAGAGTGGAGCTTCAGAGTGGAGCTTCAGAGTGGAGCTTCAGAGTGCAGAGTGGAGCTTCAGAGTGGAGATTCAGAGTGGAGCTTCAGAGTGGAGCTTCAGAGTGCAGAGTGGAGCTTCAGAGTGGAGCTTCAGAGTGGAGCTTCAGAGTGGAGCTTCAGAGTGGAGCTTTAGAGTGGAGCTTCAGAGTGGAGCTTCAGAGTGCAGAGTGGAGCTTCAGAGTGGAGCTTCAGAGTGGAGCTTCAGAGTGCAGAGTAGAGCTTCAGAGTAGAGCTTCAGAGTAGAGCTTCAGAGTAGAGCTTCAGAGTGGAGCTTCAGAGTGGAGCTTCAGAGTGGAGCTTCAGAGTGGAGCTTCAGAGTGCAGAGTGGAGCTTCAGAGTGGAGCTTCAGAGTGGAGCTTCAGAGTGGAGCTTCAGAGTGGAGCTTCAGAGTGCAGCTTCAGAGTGGAGCTTCAGAGTGGAGCTTCAGAGTGGAGCTTCAGAGTGCAGAGTGGAGCTTCAGAGTGGAGCTTCCGAGTGGAGCTTCAGAGTGGAGCGTCAGAGTGGAGCTTCAGAGTGCAGAGTGGAGCTTCAGAGTGGAGCTTCAGAGTGCAGAGTGGAGCTTCAGAGTGCAGAGTGGAGCTTCAGAGTGGAGCTTCAGAGTGCAGAGTGGAGCTTCAGAGTGCAGAGTGGAGCTTCAGAGTGGAGCTTCAGAGTGCAGAGTGGAGCTTCAGAGTGGAGCTTCAGAGTGGAGCTTCAGAGTGCAGATTCAGAATGGAGCTTCAGAGTGCAGAGTGGAGCTTCAGAGTGGAGCTTCAGAGTGCAGAGTGGAGCTTCAGAGTGGAGCTTCAGAGTGCAGAGTGGAGCTTCAGAGTGGAGCTTCAGAGTGCAGAGTGGAGCTTCAGAGTGGAGCTTCAGAGTGCAGAGTGGAGCTTCAGAGCGGAGCTTCAGAGCGGAGCTTCAGAGTGGAGCTTCAGAGTGGAGCTTCAGAGCGGAGCTTCAGAGTGGAGCTTCAGAGCGGAGCTTCAGAGTGGAGCTTCAGAGCGGAGCTTCAGAGCGGAGCTTCAGAGTGGAGCTTCAGAGTGCAGAGTGGAGCTTCAGAGTGGAGCTTCAGAGTGGAGCTTCAGAGTGGAGCTTCAGAGTGGAGCTTCAGAGCGGAGCTTCAGAGTGGAGCTTCAGAGTGCAGAGTGGAGCTTCAGAGTGGAGCTTCAGAGTGGAGCTTCAAAGTGGAGCTTCAAAGTGGAGCTTCAGAGTGGAGCTTCAGAGTGGAGCTTCAGAGTGGAGCTTCAGAGTGCAGCTTCAGAGTGGAGCTTCAGAGTGGAGCTTCAGAGTGGAGCTTCAGAGTGGAGCTTCAGAGTGGAGCTTCAGAGTGGAGCTTCAGAGTGCGGAGTGGAGCTTCAGAGTGCAGAGTGGAGCTTCAGAGTGGAGCTTCAGAGTGCAGAGTGGAGCTTCAGAGTGGAGCTTCAGAGTGCAGAGTGGAGCTTCAGAGTGGAGCTTCAGAGTGCAGAGTGGAGCTTCAGAGTGCAGATTCAGAGTGGAGCTTCAGAGTGCAGAGTGGAGCTTCAGAGTGGAGCTTCAGAGTGCAGAGTGGAGCTTCAGAGTGGAGCTTCAGAGTGCAGAGTGGAGCTTTAGAGTGCAGAGTGGAGCTTCAGAGTGGAGCTTCAGAGTGCAGAGAGGAGCTTCAGAGTGGAGCTTCAGAGTGGAGCTTCAGAGTGGAGCTTCAGAGTGGAGCTTCAGAGCGGAGCTTCAGAGTGGAGCTTCAGAGTGGAGCTTCAGAGTGGAGCTTCAGAGTGGAGCTTCAGAGTGCAGAGTGGAGCTTCAGAGTGGAGATTCAGAGTGGAGCTTCAGAGTGGAGCTTCAGAGTGCAGAGTGGAGCTTCAGAGTGGAGCTTCAGAGTGGAGCTTCAGAGTGGAGCTTCAGAGTGGAGCTTCAGAGTGGAGCTTCAAAGTGGAGCTTCAGAGTGGAGCTTCAGAGTGGAGCTTCAGAGTGCAGAGTGGAGCTTCAGAGTGGAGCTTCAGAGTGGAGCTTCAGAGTGGAGATTCAGAGTGGAGCTTCAGAGTGCAGAGTAGAGCTTCAGAGTAGAGCTTCAGAGTAGAGCTTCAGAGTAGAGCTTCAGAGTGGAGCTTCAGAGTGGAGCTTCAGAGTGGAGCTTCAGAGTGGAGCTTCAGAGTGCAGAGTGGAGCTTCAGAGTGGAGCTTCAGAGTGGAGCTTCAGAGTGGAGCTTCAGAGTGCAGCTTCAGAGTGGAGCTTCAGAGTGGAGCTTCAGAGTGGAGCTTCAGAGTGGAGCTTCAGAGTGCAGAGTGGAGCTTCAGAGTGGAGCTTCAGAGTGGAGCTTCAGAGTGGAGCTTCAGAGTGGAGCTTCAGAGTGCAGCTTCAGAGTGGAGCTTCAGAGTGGAGCTTCAGAGTGGAGCTTCAGAGTGCGGAGTGGAGCTTCAGAGTGCAGAGTGGAGCTTCAGAGTGCAGAGTGGAGCTTCAGAGTGCAGAGTGGAGCTTCAGAGTGCAGAGTGGAGCTTCAGAGTGCAGAGTGGAGCTTCAGAGTGGAGCTTCAGAGTGCAGAGTGGAGCTTCAGAGTGGAGCTTCAGAGTGCAGAGTGGAGCTTCAGAGTGGAGCTTCAGAGTGCAGAGTGGAGCTTCAGAGTACAGATTCAGAGTGGAGCTTCAGAGTGCAGATTCAGAGTGGAGCTTCAGAGTGCAGAGTGGAGCTTCAGAGTGGAGCTTCAGAGTGCAGAGTGGAGCTTCAGAGTGGAGCTTCAGAGTGCAGAGTGGAGCTTCAGAGTGGAGCTTCAGAGTGCAGAGTGGAGCTTCAGAGTGGAGCTTCAGAGTGGAGCTTCAGAGCGGAGCTTCAGAGTGGAGCTTCAGAGTGCAGAGTGGAGCTTCAGAGTGGAGCTTCAGAGTGGAGCTTCAGAGTGCAGAGTGGAGCTTCAGAGTGGAGCTTCAGAGTGGAGCTTCAGAGTGGAGCTTCAGAGTGCAGAGTGGAGCTTCAGAGTGCAGAGTGGAGCTTCAGAGTGCAGAGTGGAGCTTCAGAGTGCAGAGTGGAGCTTCAGAGTGGAGCTTCAGAGTGCAGAGTGGAGCTTCAGAGTGGAGCTTCAAAGTGGAGCTTCAGAGTGGAGCTTCAGAGTGGAGCTGCAGAGTGGAGCTTCAGAGTGGAGCTTCAGAGTGGAGCTTCAGAGTGGAGCTTCAGAGTGCAGAGTAGAGCTTCAGAGTGGAGCTTCAGAGTGGAGCTTCAGAGTGGAGCTTCAGAGTGCAGAGTGGAGCTTCAGAGTGCAGAGTGGAGCTTCAGAGTGGAGCTTCAGAGTGGAGCTTCAGAGTGGAGCTTCAGAGTGCGGAGTGGAGCTTCAGAGTGCAGAGTGGAGCTTCAGAGTGGAGCTTCAGAGTGCAGAGTGGAGCTTCAGAGTGGAGCTTCAGAGTGCAGAGTGGAGCTTCAGAGTGGAGCTTCAGAGTGCAGAGTGGAGCTTCAGAGTGCAGATTCAGAGTGGAGCTTCAGAGTGCAGAGTGGAGCTTCAGAGTGGAGCTTCAGAGTGCAGAGTGGAGCTTCAGAGTGGAGCTTCAGAGTGCAGAGTGGAGCTTCAGAGTGGAGCTTCAGAGTGCAGAGTGGAGCTTCAGAGTGGAGCTTCAGAGTGCAGAGTGGAGCTTCAGAGCGGAGCTTCAGAGCGGAGCTTCAGAGTGGAGCTTCAGAGCAGAGCTTCAGAGCGGAGCTTCAGAGTGGAGCTTCAGAGTGGAGCTTCAGAGCGGAGCTTCAGAGCGGAGCTTCAGAGTGGAGCTTCAGAGTGCAGAGTGGAGCTTCAGAGTGGAGCTTCAGAGTGGAGCTTCAGAGTGGAGCTTCAGAGCGGAGCTTCAGAGTGGAGCTTCAGAGTGCAGAGTGGAGCTTCAGAGTGGAGCTTCAGAGTGGAGCTTCAGAGTGGAGCTTCAGAGTGGAGCTTCAAAGTGGAGCTTCAGAGTGGAGCTTCAGAGTGGAGCTTCAGAGTGGAGCTTCAGAGTGCAGCTTCAGAGTGGAGCTTCAGAGTGGAGCTTCAGAGTGGAGCTTCAGAGTGGAGCTTCAGAGTGGAGCTTCAGAGTGGAGCTTCAGAGTGCAGAGTGGAGCTTCAGAGTGCAGAGTGGAGCTTCAGAGTGGAGCTTCAGAGTGCAGAGTGGAGCTTCAGAGTGCAGAGTGGAGCTTCAGAGTGGAGCTTCAGAGTGCAGAGTGGAGCTTCAGAGTGGAGCTTCAGAGTGCAGAGTGGAGCTTCAGAGTGCAGATTCAGAGTGGAGCTTCAGAGTGCAGAGTGGAGCTTCAGAGTGGAGCTTCAGAGTGCAGAGTGGAGCTTCAGAGTGGAGCTTCAGAGTGCAGAGTGGAGCTTCAGAGTGGAGCTTCAGAGTGCAGAGCGGAGCTTCAGAGTGGAGCTTCAGAGTGGAGCTTCAGAGTGCAGAGCGGAGCTTCAGAGTGGAGCTTCAGAGTGGAGCTTCAGAGTGCAGAGCGGAGCTTCAGAGTGGAGCTTCAGAGTGCAGAGTGGAGCTTCAGAGTGGAGCTTCAGAGTGGAGCTTCAGAGTGGAGCTTCAGAGTGGAGCTTCAGAGCGGAGCTTCAGAGTGGAGCTTCAGAGTGCAGAGTGGAGCTTCAGAGTGGAGCTTCAGAGTGGAGCTTCAAAGTGGAGCTTCAAAGTGGAGCTTCAAAGTGGAGCTTCAGAGTGGAGCTTCAGAGTGGAGCTTCAGAGTGCAGAGTGGAGCTTCAGAGTGGAGCTTCAGAGTGGAGCTTCAGAGTGGAGCTTCAGAGTGGAGCTTCAGAGTGCAGAGTAGAGCTTCAGAGTGGAGCTTCAGAGTGCAGAGTAGAGCTTCAGAGTGGAGCTGCAGAGTGCAGAGTAGAGCTTCAGAGTGGAGCTTCAGAGTGGAGAGTGGAGATTCAGAGTGGAGATTCAGAGTGGAGCTTCAGAGTGGAGATTCAGAGTGGAGAGTGGAGCTTCAGAGTTGAGATTCAGAGTGCAGAGTGGAGCTTCAGAGTGCAGAGTGGAGCTTCAGAGTGCAGAGTGGAGCTTCAGAGTGCAGAGTGGAGCTTCAGAGTGCAGAGTGGAGATTCAGAGTGCAGAGTGGAGATTCAGAGTGCAGAGTGGAGATTCAGAGTGGAGCTTCAGAGTGCAGAGTGGAGATTCAGAGTGGAGCTTCAGAGTGCAGAGTAGAGCTTCAGAGTGCAGAGTGGAGATTCAGAGTGCAGAGTGTAGATTCAGAGTGCAGATTCAGAGTGCAGAGTGCAGATTCAGAGTGGAGCTTCAGAGTTCAGATTCAGAGTGGAGCTTCAGAGTGCAGAGTGGAGCTTCAGAGTGCAGATTCAGAGTGGAGCTTCAGAGTTCAGATTCAGAGTGGAGCTTCAGAGTGCAGAGTGGAGCTTCAGAGTGCAGCTTCAGAGTGCAGCTTCAGAGTGGAGCTTCAGAGTGGAGCTTCAGAGTGGAGCTTCAGAGTGGAGCTTCAGAGTGGAGCTTCAGAGTGCAGAGTGGAGCTTCAGAGTGCAGAGTGGAGCTTCAGAGTGCAGAGTGGAGCTTCAGAATGCAGAGTGGAGCTTCAGAGTGTCAAGAGCAATGCCAATAGCTCTAACTTTAACAAAGGCAAAACCATTGCATTGTAAATGCTTGTTAGGTCTTGCCTAGGCAGGGCTTGAGCTGTCTCTTCAACACATGCTGAGTTCACGATATGGGCTTTAAGCTCCTCCCATGTATTTTATTGGTTCCTTTGAGTACTTTTTATTAACGGCTAGTGAGCACTCTTTCGTTAATCACTTTGTCGTCGTACCTGGTGTTGCAGGCACGACAGCTACGCACTTCACCAACACGTTGCTATGATTTAAGTCTTTTTTTTCATTTCCTTCATTTCACTCCCTTAGCCTGTGCTTGTCGTGTTTATCATTAGTTTCATTTCACTTCATTAGCGTGTGATGCTAGCACAAAGCTAGCGTCTCCGTAAACTCTAACAATGGCGGCCGCACGCCTTTCTTTTGTGCTGCGCTGCTCTCTCACAAGTTTTTATTTAAACTTGTAAGTGGCGGAGCTCGCATTCCCCTCGCAAGCCAACGTTCTTTTTTTTATTATTTCCATGCTGTGCTTAATCTTTTATAATGGCGGCCACATGCCTTTCGTTTGTGCTGTGTGGCTAGACAACATGTTTTTAAAAATTTGCAAACAGTGGAGCATCCGTTCCCGTTGCAAGCCGATGTTTCTTTTCTCTTTTAATTCCACGCCATGTCTAATCTTTCACAATGGCGCCGCGCGCCCTTCTTTTGTGCTGCGCCGCTTTCCCACATGTTTTTAAAACAATGAAAATGGCGGTGAGGGATATCGGGACATCCGTCAATCGGCTGCCAGTATCTGAGTTGCTCTCTCCGCACTCGAGCTGCGACCTCTACGCGGCCAGTGGGCATGTTTGCTTTCATTTTAAAATGACACCACAACAATGGTGCATTTAAGTGCTGTAGTCGGCCGTTGGACGTCGCGAGCACTACCTTCGTACTGCTGCGCACATCCAACGGCCGACGCGGCCCCGCCCGTTTTGCAGAAGTGCCGCACTGCTGCGAAATCGCGGCTGCGGCAAACGGGTTAAAACACACACTAACAAAATTCTCACTTATAATACAAACAAATAAAAATGTATGCTCATCTGTAATATTTCACTTCATACTTGCATTAAGGGTGCAGTAACTTATGTGGCTAATAAAGATTCCTTTACAATTCCACAGGACACCTAGTAACAGCGTATGGTACTGAACACTTTCCTTGCTCCGTGGAATTTCTTTTATTACTTATGCTACTGCTGGGATATTTTTGAACAAACAAAAATACTAAAAACATTATCATTTGCAACGCCAATAGCTCAACATTTCACTAATGTGAGACTTATTGAGTTGCAAATGCGTGTTATTTAGTCGTATCAGATCCTCTGGGACCACAGTACAGATACCTCCGAGCTGGAATATTTTTGCCTACTGAACAAAAGATTTATATATTGTGCTGTTTCTCTCGTGTGTTTCTGTAAGTCCCAATTGGGCCAATTAACATTTACAGATTTAAAATGGTAAGCCGTCTTCTGTGATAAGAAAAGAACGTCAAGTTCATCATGTACTTTTGCTTGATTGCAAAAACCAATAAAAGAAATATGAGGGGAAAAAAGAAAAGAACATCAAGTTTTATTAAGTTAACAACAGCATCCTTCAACGGTACTGTATTCATAGTGTGTCTAGTCATTCACCATACATATGCTGCTGGCTCTGGTTCTCATTGGACAAATGTATCCACTGCAAGGATCTGTCTTTTGATCACAAGGGAACAGGCTCATAGTTCAGCAGGTCCACCCAGCCTTTCATCCCTCTGAGGTCACTAACATTTGTACTATTGGGTTGGATAACAATAAATATATGCTATTCATGGCACAGATACCCTTCAGAGTAATGAACAGGCAAATACACATTCCATGTAATCCTATGGGTGTGAAAATGTGATACAATTACAAGCTATTTACGGTCCTCCCTCACAAAAACAAGTGAGACATCTGTTGATGTATTTGTGTTCTATATTCGTGCAAAAATTATGAAAACACAAACGAACAAATGTAAGTCTCATTTGTTCACTACCTTATGTAATGAGGCTGTGTGTGAAAGAGGAAGTGGGCGAGAATGAGGAATAATACATACAGACAAGTTCAATGGATGGCCAGGGGTCAGACGTGAAATGCTACATCCTGTTGTTCAATCACTTTTTGGGTTTCGCCTGCCGAAGGCTGCGCTCTGCGCAGATTTTCGGCACAGGCGAAATCCATTGTTTACAAAAAGGACTTCAGGAACGTCCCCCGGCTCCCATTGGCTAGCTCCATAAATGGAGGCTAGCCATTGGGTGCCGGATCTGTCCGTCAAGGCCGGACCAGATTTGGGGGCGTTCCCGAGAATTTTTCTCTTTTGGCCACGTCATGCGGCGGTGGGTGGGGCTTTTTTTTTTGCTCGTCGAGGTTTGTTTGGGCCATTTGGTGGCCGACCGCCGGCCGAGGAAGTCCAGGTGAGTGCCTTCCTTTCCCGCCGTCCGTTCCTTTCCCGCCCCCCCTCTCCCGCCGTCCGTTCCTTTCCCCCGCCCCCCTCCCGCTGTCCGTGTGCCTACCCACCACGTTTCTGCTGCTTGTTTATATTTGTTTGCGTGTGTCCTCCTCCCCTGCACTCCTCCACCTTTTGTTTACACTCAGCATGGGCTATCTGCCCCCCCAACCGCTCCCAATGTCCGTGTCTTCTCAACCCTCGGTTGTCCATGCCCGCCCTTTGTACGTGCCACTTCGAGACCGCTAAAGGCTATTTCCCGGTCAAAGATAAAATATAAATGCTTATGTATGACAGTTAATAACTGCCTTTGGCTCTGCTCGTCAGTACCCTTTTCCTGCATTCATGAAGTCAAAAATCTTTTCCATTCACACCGCACATAATCACACAGGGCAGGGGGTGAATTCTCTGCTTGCGCCTTAAACGAAATGTGAAGGATTATGTTTTTGGGATGTGCATTTATAAATGCTTAGTCCTTCCTGAAGTATTTGTGTAAAGGGACCTGCAGTAGAAGGAGAGAACTCAGTACGGCTTTCGTTGCATTGCATCGTCCCATCAGGAGTCCTGTGCAAGGCTTTACTCAGCCAGATAAATGAACCAGAGGACATTTTCAAAGCTAGGGACCAAATTATATTTTTCTGTTTGGACGCTCTTTCCCTCTCGCAACAAGGGTGCGTCAGTCTTATGCTCCAGTCTTCCGCTCTCTTGTGGCTATCTGGCGTTGGCAGATTTCTCTTATGACTTTCACATAGCATCTGTGAATTCTGGACACATCTGCCACGCCCCTGGGCATACAACATATGAAATGCATCGCAAAATTTGTGTGCATATTTAAATATGCACACAGAACCTTTGACCTCCTCCACCACGGCTGCAAGATAGCGTGGCAGCACCGATGGAGACTAGTGGTGTGGACACGCGCCCAGTGGGAACCCGGTGCTTCCTGCAATACACATCTGCTGCTCACTGACGTTTAAACAAATGCAAATCTACCAGCTTAGCTGGAGATACACCACCACTCTATGTAATACTACACAACCGCCCTATCTAATACTGCACAACTTGGGCCATCTTATACTACACAACCAGCGCTAACACTACACAACCAGTGCTAATAGTACACAACCAGAGCTATCTAATATAACAATGAGGCCAGTAGTGTCGAGGGAGAAAATGGCATCCGAGGGCCTTGCACAATAATTCACACTTTCTCTCTAAGCAGCAAGGTGTGATCTGGCCAAATCATATAATCTGCCAATCCCCGGTTTGACAAAATTGAAAGCAACTAAACAAAACATATTCATTAAAAGAACTGGACGCTAAATAACTTCTGCATCACAGTGTAATTTTATAGGCAAGTTCGCGTGACACTGGGGTGTGTGGCAGAAGCAGCACAAAGCACACAACAAACATTATGTGTCTTCGCTTTGCCCTCAGTATAAATTGTTAAACAGCGCCCACGTGAACTGAATAGCCTCACGGTTCTGTAGATAGCGAATGTTTTTGTGAAAGGCACTTAAACACTGTCCGGAGAGGGCAGGTGGTGGTCAAGGTACTGTTTATTATGCCATACCCGGCCTCTCGACTGATGCAGACTGTCTAACATTGGACATCACTAGTTAGGTGTGAGTAGAGACAACAAGCGCTGATACTTATTTACATCTTTTCAAGGACCATATGTCCTATAATGCAAAGGAAAACTGCATCTCTTGAGTGTATTTTGAATGTTCGAAGCCCAGGTGTTGTAGGGTGATTTGGGTATACCCCTAGATGTTTAAAAGTAGAGCACATGCTCTGCATAGGCTAATAAAAAGTAGTACCCCTTTCCCTAATGCGGTGCCTTGCAGTAAGCAGTGTATGACATTTAGAACAAAGTTTTAAATACAGTTTGCCAAACTTGCGCCTCTTGTTGGGCTAAGCTGTCGTGAAGCCAGCAGCATGATGTAACTGCAGCTAGCAGACAATGTAAATTTGCGCTGCCCTTTGATAGAAAAAAAATGTGAACTGCAAAGTTGTCTGGTGGATAGGTCAGAAACCAGGCTGTCTTTTCCTAGCATGTGGATTGCAGCATCTATTTGTCCCACAGTGTGTAGATCAAATTGAGGTTTTAGGGACCATCTACAATGTGCTTACCTTCCCCCTTATCCTTGTTTGTAAATAGGTCACACCACCCAAAGCTTCCTGCATTTCCACACCCTTGTATTCTCTGTGTAATCACTGATTTTCCTGCAAGAAAATGGTGCCAGCCAAGGTATTCTTTCATTCTTTATCGATCGAGTTTCTGTGTCTTTGCCTATAAGTCTCATTCCTGTTCAGGTTTTGATGGAAAAGCAATTGTTGGCTAAGTATTTTTCAGTGCGTGGTAGATGACAATAACGGGGTGGCTGGCCATTGCTTTTTCCTCAGAAACCGTGAATTAGCAATGTATATGGTTACTTGCCTTTCCTCAGAGTGAAAGATTTTGTGTTTTTTTGGTGTTAGTCCTAGATTTTTCTGTGAAGAGAGGTAGGGAGAACATAGCAATACACTCTTAGTCCCCAAATATATTGTTCAAACAGCAAGAAGTGAGATGTGGGCTGCCCTGCCTCTGGTGTGTGTGTGTGTGTGGGGCTCTGGGTGGGTGTGTGTGTGTGGGGCTCTGGGTGTGTGTGTGTGTGGGGGGCTCTGGGTGTGTGTGTGTGTGTGGGGCTCTGGGTGGGTGTGTGTGTGTGGGGCTCTGGGTGTGTGTGTGTGTGCGTGGGGCTCTGGGTGTGTGTGTGTGTGGGGCTCTGGGTGTGTGTGTGTGTGTGTGTGTGGCTCTGGGTGGGTGTGTGTGGGGGGGCTCTGGGTGTGTGTGTGTGTGGGGGGGGGCTCTGGGTGTGTGTGTGTGTCTCTGGGTGTGTGTGTGTCTCTGGGTGTGTGTGTGTCTCTGAGTGTGTGTGTGGCTCTGTATGTGTGTGTGGCTCTGTGTGTGTGTGTGGCTCGGGGTGTGTGTGTGTGGTAGTAATTGCTGTCTACTGAGCTCGTCCGTAGGGTACAATAGGTCTCACATTGCGAGAGATTAAGCTAATAGCAATGTAAATGACAAAACCAACACATAAATACAAAGTTTGTCATTTACAATGCCAATAGCTCTAACTTTTCCAAAGGCCAAACCATTGCATTGTACATGCTTGTTCTTCTATCAGACTGACTATAGCGGAAACCAGATCCAAGACGGCCTTTCCAATATGAAGCTGGTCGGAAACAACCTCTTCTCTCCCGAAAACTGCCCAAAGCGTCCACATCCGGAAGATCACACTGTCTTGCTCATAAAGAAACATTTAAATAAATAAAGTTGATCAATAGATATCTAAACAAAGTGCTCGTCTGTACGGCATTCTGGGTAAGGTAATCCCAGTGCCCTTTCACCGTTTATTCATATATGCACTTTGACAGACCATTACAATCTAGGCATTGGTGCAGGGCTCCATTTGAGTCGGTGGTTTCCGGTGCTGGGAATCAGCACTTAATTCTCAACACTGGCGCTTGTGACGGCTGCCACAAAGTGGTGCAGTCTGGCTAATTTGGAGAAGACCACAACAGTAGGTAATTATTCTTTCAATATACATTAAAAATGACTATTACCCGCCACCCACGCCAGTATTAAAGGATTAGGGGCCTGAAATAGTCCGAATTGTCACACTTGTAGGCGTGTGATGATTAGTACTGTGTTGTTACTATCGTTGGCAGCATGGCAGGGACAATGTGTGTGCACTGTATTGGTGCACACAGCTACCACGCCTCTTGCACTCTAGGATGGACGTCCGAGGGTACTTTCTGCGATCACTGCCATTTGCTAACACAATTAATGACTTAAATGTAGGATTCCCGTTCTAGGTAACCTTCCTGTACACTTTTGCAACTCAATCAATCCCATGTCCTTCTAACCTATCTCGTCTTCAATGTTACAATTAATGTTGAAAAATTGCATTTGAATTTGTAACCCGTCACCATTGTTATATGAGCATGGTTCTCTTTGTCCTATCTATTGTCTAGTGTTCCAGAAAAAGTATAGGTGAAAGTCCACGCTTCACACAGCAAAATATACATAAAATAAAATCAATGTCAACACGCTCAGCCTCAACATGATCCTCTTCTTTAACACCCACTGCCAGGAAAATCACAACAGCACATCTCTAGCTAGCACACCTGACGAAAGTTGAACTTGCATCCCTGAAGCGCACTTTAGATCAACATTCCAAACAATGGCCGTTTATTAACCGTATAGATCTAACACATCCTTACCAGTGTCTGTGGCTCTTCGAAACCCCCTTCGAAGAGTGTCATACAGCGCACTAGATGTCTCACCAAGGCATTGACCAGACACCCACGCCACCGCACTGGATTCCACCCCACCACCCACTGCAGGTCCCGGATCATCATCAATGCCTGCTCCATCACCTACGAAGAAGCAAGCGCTGGTGCACCAGCGTATCTGGCCGAACTGGCAGTCAACGTATTACAAGGAACCAAGACAACAGCTGTTTCAAAACCAACAAGCGCAAAAACTTATAAGACAGGAGTCAAGCCATTTCCTTCCAAACACAGAGGATCTACCTACACAAGGATTCTTGCCTCACACTTGAACTTCACTATCACTCCTGTATCTCAGAAGGTTGCTAACCCCAGCTCTCCAGGGTGCAACTCACCGACCCTTGAAAAAGATCCCCAGAAATTGGACACCCTTTGCTGCCTGGCAACAGTATGTCCCTCACTGTCTATTGGACACTAACCACACCTGCAGAACATGGGTTCATAAGGAGCAAGACATCAATGCTGCCACCTTCCTTGTTCCAGCCATCTGACCGGTTACCGCTGGAAGGCAGTGGTGTCAAAACACAGGAAGATGCGGACCATTTTCATCTCTTCCTTCTGCTAGCAAAGGCAGTAGCCAAAATACAATTACTAACACAATGTTGTCTGCATTGATCAGCTCATCAGCAGGGCCCATCTTATGTAATTTTGAGTTCAGTCTAAAGTAATTACACATCATTAGCATCGCCCACAATGAGAACTCAATTAAAACCTGTTCCCTCGGCACTGAACTATGGGAAGAGCCAGCTACAAAGCACCTCATGCCAGCTTTTCATCAACGCAGAGAGAGTCTAACCCAATTGGGCGAGATAGCATAAAAGAAATAAAATGAAGTGACCTAGAAACACTAGCAGGGAAGAGCATCCTGAGGATGTGTGATCCGCTGTGCTTACGCATAACCTACATCTTTAGGAACTCATGAATGGAACCAGCAACGTTAAGGCTCTCATCCAAGAAATCCAGAGCAAAGCTATTTCCATTCTTCTTTCCAAGAACCTTACAAATGTGGCACAGGACTACTGCTTATGTTATGTTATGTATATTTGTAAACCGCACTATCACCTGTGAGAGTATCCTGGTGCTGAGCAGGTGTGTGCTCCTATCTCTGTCTATGGTAGGATTGTTAATTGAAAAGCCAAGTCTTCAGCTTCTTGCAGACTTCAAGAGAGAAGGAGGCTCTGATGTGTTGTGGGAGGTCGCTCCAAACTTTAAGAGCGATGTAAGAGAACGCCTGTCCGCCTGACTAGGTTTTGTATATACGTGGGATGTGTGCAAGTAGGAGGCCTGTAGAGCAGAGGTATTTGGATAGTTAGTGGAATGATATACAACTGTTACGGTAGGTGAGGCCTGAGTTGCCTAGTGCCTTGAACATGTGTGTGAGGAGTTTGAATCGAGCGTGTTTCTATATCAGAAGCCAGTGTAGTTTTGTTAGGTATGGTGTGATGTGGGTTCTGTGTGGGAGGTTGAGGATGAGCCTGGCTGCTCAGTTCTGGATGGTTTGTTGTCTGTCTTCTAATCAGTTGCTTGGTGGTTACAGCATAGAGGGTGTTTCAATACTTCAGCTTGCTGGTGACAGCTTTTCTGGAGTTCCTTGGGTGCCATTTGAAGATCTTTCTTAGCCTCCTCAGAGTGTGGAAACAGAATGCATAACAGAATGCAGTGGAGGCGCTGACTTGTGCGGTCATGTCCAGCTTGCTGTTGATGATTATTCTGAGGTTTCTGGTGTATGCTTTGAGTGTGGGTCCGAGTTTCGCTGGCCACCAGTTGGAATCCCATTGTGAGGTGTTCTTACTAAAGTCGCTACTTCTGTGTTGTCGGTGTTGAGCTTGAAACAGTTTGCTTTCATCCAGTTAAAGATTTCGGTCATGCAGGTGATAAATTTGTTTCTTGTCTTGGGGTCCTTTTCCAAGAGGAAGAGTATGAAATGCATGTTGTCTGCGTAAGAGAGGGTATTGATGTCATGTGCAGGGATGATGTTGGCCAGAGGGACCATGTATGCGTTGAAGAGGGTGGGACTGAGAGATGATCCTTAAGGCACTTCGTAAATGAGTTTGCGGGCTTAAAAGGAGTAAGGTGCCAGACTGACAGTTTGTATTCTATCCTTTAAGAAGGAGCAGATTCCACAGAAAGTGGGTCCTTGGATGCAAATCTAGTGCAAGCTTCAGATGAGGAAGCCTCTCTAGTAGTCAGAGAATCAAGAGTCCACTCTGACTGTGTATTAAAGTCAAAAGTAGTCCTGCTCCGAAGCGCTAGGTAGCAAGGAAGTGCCCCTGGGGCCGACTGGCCTGAAAATAGTCTCACTAGCACCTGCAGGGTCTGAGCGACCAGAGTATCTAAGCGCACCCTGTCCGCAAATACTGGAGCAGCAGTGGCTGCCTCAAGTAAGTTCTATGCACACGGCCTAGCGAGCTATACTCAGCAGTTCTCAAGTTCCTCACATGCGGTCAAGCAACTGCAGTGACCAAAGGTTCTACACAGCTCCTCCTCGCAGGGTAAGTCTTTGGTATGTCCGACGGAGGTGGTATGTAGTGCGGAGGTCCTGATTCTGATCCAGCATCCCGGTGTAGGTGCATAGAGATCCCCATGGAGGCCTCACTTCTCTAGGAATGATCCTGATCAGGTCACACTTCTTGCTGGTCCCTGTGACCCCTTCTGGCATATGGGATCACCATATCACTGAGGCACATGCGCTCCGACCCCATCAGCACAACAGATTCCTTTACGGCAGCCCCTCCTGGCATACAAGGTGCCAGCTTTTCCCCACACAAGGACAACAGCCCACTCTCAATGGCTATCTGTCGACGGCAGCCCCCACTGACATACAGGGTTGTTCATCCCTCACTGCGCAGAAGCTCCGGCCCGATCAGCACATCAATGATCACAGTTCAATTTGCGGCAGACCCTACCGGCATATGGGGACAATGACCCATACAGCACATAAATGTCTGCAGCTTACTTCATAATGGCCCTCCTGTGGCACACAAGAGTTGATTACTTTTTCCTGCACACGGGCAATGACCCAATTGGTGCAACAGCCGTCTCTTGCACCTTGTAAAGGGAGTCCACTTGACAAGATTCCCCACTGGATCTCGCTCCCTCCCATTCTCTCTTCTTCCTCACAGGGAACACTAGTATTGGCAAGCAGGCAGGCAGGCGCTGGTGCTCCAAGCTCCAGAGTAGATGGTCTTAGATCTCTGGGTGATATCCACTCACCAAGTGGGAGGTTAGCAGCCCATGTTCCCAAGCCCTGCAGAGCTTCTACTCTTCGCACAGCCCGCCTGCAGTTTAATAGTTGACCATTTTTGGGGTCTCAAGCTCCTTTTCTTATAGTCCATTTCCTGACATCAAATGTGATTTACAATTTGAGTCTTTGAAGTTTATTTTGGGGGTCTTCTACTTTTTGAAGTTTCCAATCTTCTGCTCTCTCTTCCTCTTGAAAGCAGCCTGTCACAGCAGGTGTGCTTCCAAAGCTCATAGCCCCCACAAACACAGCCATGGGAGAGCCTAAAGTTCACACCTGGATGTCAGCCACAGCGATTTGTATATCAAAAGGTTAGCCCAGGGCCTCAGCCCTACTCTTTAAGATTCTTTTATCAGCTCTATCTCCTTCCAGAGATATGCCCAGACCCCTTTCTTGTGGCCTCTCTCTGAATCAAAGAGCACCTTATGAACTGTACTAGGGGAGCCTAGTTTGCCTTTCTACAGTGTGTCCCAGCAATCTTGCAGGAGTGCAGCAATACATAAATCTGTCTAGGGGGATTCCTCTACCTCCTTCCCTCCTGTTTCACCATGGAGCCCTGGGTCTTACAAAATGGAGCCCAGAGACAGCCATGTATCGTACCCTTTACAGGCCCACATATGCCCAGCAAACGTATTCAATATACACATTCTGCACAGCACTTTATCCTTCTTGTATGTAACACTTGCATGCACACATACACCCAGCACATGCATTTAACATGCACGCACTGCACAGCACTACATCCTTTACGTATTGTACTACTACAGACACTCATACACCTAGCACATGCATATAACATACATGCACCTAATAGTACTGCATTATCCCTGTATTGTACCCTTCGCTGGTACACATACAGTTAGTACACGTACACCACTTATGCGCTGCACAACACTCCACACTAAATGGATGTAGTCCAAGGGTGAGTTAAGCACACAGCAGCAGAACTTTAGATGAGTGAGCCTGTAGGCCTCACTCAAGTGGCACAGGTAATAAGCATCTGCAATGCAATAGGTCTCGCATTGACACCAGTTTGAGCTATTGACATTGTAAATGACAATGCCTTTTATTTTGGTTTTCATTTTTAAAACATATATAAATGGCATTGTCAATCATAATGCCAATAGGTTGAACTCTCGTAATGCCTTTTATTTTTGTTTTCATTTTTAAAACATAAATAAATGGCATTGTCATTTATAATGCCAAAAGCTTGAACTCTCGTAAAAACAAGACAATGCCTTTTATCATTAATGCAATGCAATATGTCTCGTATTTACGAGAGTTTAAGCTATTGGCATTATGAATAAAAATGCCATTTATTTATGTTTCAAAAATGAAAACAAAAATAAAAGGCAGGGTTCTTATCTCCAAAATGTGCTGTAATGCAGTTGTGCTGTTCGAGTACTTTCATATGAAACCGTTCGAAAATCAAAATTCAGATGCCCCAGATCTATACGTTCTCTGCTGTTGAAAGCAGCATGAAAGTGTAAAAAGAATAACACCAGCAAGCAGGCAGTCATACGGTTAGGAGCTGCTGCTGCATACCTTCGACCTTGTACGGTGTGGTTTATTATCTTTGGTCTTTGAAACATAGTCGATCTAAACTCTCAAACAGGAGGAGATACAAAGATGCAGGGGGGATGAAATACTCTAGGTGACAAGGAAAGGAAGTGGAACAACTAAAGAACAGGTCTGATTTACAGCGGAAACACGAGTAAGGAGACGACGCAAGAGAAACTGTACAGGGGCCGGTTTGCAATCATATAGCACTATGGGTTAAAGGCGGGGTGGGGAGGTTGGTGTAATACAAACACACACTGCACGCTTCCCATGCACGGGCTTGAAGCAGCTGCACCAGAGATGGATAACTGGTGCATTTGTGCAGAGCGCCACGCGAACCGAATGGCTGGTGGGCACTAGAGGGAACGGTCTCGCTCGTTACACTGCTACGGAGTGTGTAGTTTATGGGGAGTCTAAGTGCTTGTAGAAATAAATCTGTGTAAGTCCTTTTGTCATGCTTTGGGTGAGTCAATATTCTGCTGGTTTAGTGACATTAAATGATTCTAATGTCCAAAATCGTTGTCCATAAGTGTTAGGGCTACACCGAGTACATGATGAGCACCGAAGCCACAGTGAAAAAAAGGCTTGTTTTGTTTCAAGGCTGCTCATAGCAGAAGAAAGCACTAATTAGAAACACATGGCCCGAGCAACAGATGGCCCCCTATAAAGATAAGGAATTGCTTCATGACAGCCGTGAAGCAGACAACCCAGTCCAAAAGGGAGAAAGGGCAGTGGCCCAAAAGCATCCTTTTTTTATGGGAAGCCAGAGTTTAGCATAAACGCTGACACGACCCAATGAAAATGATGGGCGGGGCTTCAAGTCCCCTTCTGAAATCTCTTCTCTCACTTTAGGTCTCGCTGAGCGAGCAGCGCATACGCTGAAACGCTAGGCGAGAACTAAAAAGGGCATGTTCACTCCTACTGATCACTACACTGTATGCTGCCACCACTACACTGTATGCTGCCACCACCACGCTGCTGCTGCTTTACTTCCACAGCAATAGTTACACAAAACCTCCACTAGTCAGGGTTATGTTGCGATTAACACATTTATTCGATAATTCACAAACTGGAATGTCACGGTCAGCAAAATAAACAATGGTTTCAGGCCCAGATCTCTGTACAGGGGGTGAAAATTTGACACTGTTCAGCATTCCGTCCATCAATTGTTCTTTTTGCATTTATCACCCTGAGTGGGATTGGAATACCCAGACGTGGGTCCCGTGCTCTCCATGCCACTGGAGTCAAGCTGGCCTGGCTGGTGGGAGGTGATACCCGAAAACCAGTTCCAGGATCCTTGTTTTCGGGCAAGGGAGGGTGTGGCCTGGCAGGTCGGTCTGGACTTCCCATGGGGAGCAAGGACAAGACTGATTTGCTTATGGCTGGGAACAAACTGGAATGGCGTGTGAGAAAAAAACAGATGGATTTAGGACAAGATATCTGTACTGGGGGTAAATGTTTGAAATTGTTCGGCATTCCGTCCTTCATAGTTCATTTTGCAGACAGTCTACAGTGGACCATGTCACAGCAATGGACATGTTTATTGAGAAAATAGGTAGACAGAGGTGTACGGAACAGTAATAAAGGAAGCCAGTTGAGTCACCACATCACGTGCAACTGCATCATGGTCACCTGCATTGCCACCATGATATCAGGGAACATTACATTGTCTCAGGGAACCCCCACAACCCCTCCTTAATATATTACCCTTCCATAATTTTTGATTAATTCCTAATCTTAAATTATTTACATTACATTATCTTTAGCAACAGCATTTCACAAGGTGTAGTGGTGGTGATATAGTGCCACAGTATGTTGTGGTCGCTATGTAGTGTAGACCAGAAAACCTGTCAGTTGGCAATTTACATGCAGTGTACAATAATGAACACAAATGCTTTCATGCAAGCCACCCTTTCTGGATTCAGAACATGCCAGAAGATTGGTGTTTCGATTTGACTGGGAAGCATCCAGTTCAAACAGGAAAGTCATATTTGGAAACTAGCTGCTGGTAGCACATATTGGAGAAGAGGAGCTTGTGAGTAGTAAGGACTGTTGAGAGGGCCTTGTTTCTCATCATTTTGTAGAGCACAGATCCAGAGTTCAAATGTAGTTGTTGTGATAGACACCGGGCATAGGTCAGTTGGGCCCAGGCCTGAGTTGCCAAATTCCAAGAGGCACAGCAGGGAGCTGCCTGACTTAATGTTATGCAAAAAGCAGCTTGTTCATCCCATTTGGTCACAATTATATCCTGTTAAAAAAATTGTAATCAGCCCTCAATGTACCTCAGCATAATTGTTAGTACCCCCATCAACCCGGTGCCCTCCTATCATCTTCCTCACACATCCTGTCTTCACACTGCAGCAAGCCCTCCACCCCCACAACAAACCCCAACTTCCCTTTCCGCCCAAGGCACTGTCCCGGTCAATCCGATTAAGAGCCGGCCCTGCATAGACATGATCTCCATATCCATCACGACCGCCGGACTTTGCTCCAAATTAGGAATGAGTTGAAGATACACTGCTTTAATGAAGACTACCTCACAGTGCAGTAACAGTTCACTTCTGCTACCAGAATCCAACGACCTCTCCTTTCACTCGTTGACTATAGGCTTGTTTTTGACCATGTACAGCAAATGTCTGTTGCCTTTTAGCTAGGTTCAAGCTATAGAAATACCACACAAATATATACAGAATGTTCTGCCTTAAGTTAAATAGCCACAGATTTAACACAGAATTTTTAGGTCTGCCAGGCAAAGAATGAGATGGCTGACTTTAATTAGTCCGGGCTACCTGCTCAGCACTTATTCCTGTGACAACCGGAATAATGTTCAGTTGTGTAAAAGAGGAACTTAGCAGTGAATTATCATTTGTCCAGGTAACATAGCTTACATGTTGCACATTGTGCTCAGCCTGGTGCAATGCAACTGAAATTCTATCACACTGATGCTATCATTGGGCACTATTTTGTTAAAAAGCAGGTGTGCATTTGCTAAAATTAAGTTAGCTGCACCTGAGGCCATCCTGAATGAACCATTCCAGTTTACAGCTTTTTGAGGGATGATACCTCTTTTAAAGAAAACAGAAGCGGCAGCTACCCGCTGGCAGCTGCCTGCACCTCATCCCTGGTGGTCCAGTGGGGAGTTTCTCTGCTCTACCGCTGCCTCTCTGCCTTCTGATCTCTTTTTCCTTCTCTTGTTGGTTTCTCTTTTACTTTTTTCACGTTTTTGCTTTTTTCTACTTCTGCTCTCTTGCCTCTTTTTGTGCATTTTTCCCCATGCGCCTGCGGCTACTTGTCCCCACGGCCCCACCCCCCTACAGCGTTGCTTCCCGCTTTCCCGCCTTCCTGCCTACCAGCTGTCCAGCCTTCTCCCTCACACTAATTATGGCAGCCGCTGCATGGTAAAAGCAGCAATCGCACTGACCTTGTCAGTGAATTGCTTCCCTTCCTGCCTGCTCCGCCGAGGTAGCTCTTGCCCCTACTGCCCCTGCCCCTTGCTGTTTAGAGTTCAAGGCCCTCGTCCACCTGCAGGCAACCGCCTGGGCCTCATCCCTGGTGGTCCAGTAGGGAGGTTCTGTGCTCTGACGCTTCTCTGTCCTCGGTCTTTCTGCCTTCTGATCTCTTTTTCATTCGCTTTTTGTTTCTCTTTTACTGTTCACTTTTTTCTGGTGTGCTCTATTTTTGCAGCTTTTTCCTGTGCCCCTGCCGCTGCTCGTCCCCCACGGCCCAGGCTCATCCAGCTCTGATTCTTGTTTCCTGCCTCCCAGCTGCCCAGCCCTCCTCCTCACACTACTTACCGCGGCTGCTGCGTGAAGAGAGGAGCAATCTTGCTGACCTTGTCAGTGAAGTGCTTCCCTTCCTGCACAGCTCCGCTGAAGTAGCTGCTGCCGCTGACCCCTTGCTGGTCAGAGCTCGAGGTCCTCCACCACCACAGGCACCCGCCTGCGCCTCATCCCTGGAGGTCCAGTGGGGAGCTTCTCTGCTCTGCTGATGCTCTGCCCTCTGTCTCTCTGCCTTCTGATCTCTTTTTTTCTTCTTTTCCATTTCCATTTCCCTTTTACTTTTTCTGCTCTTTTTCCGCTACTGCTCTCTTGTCTCTTTTTCTGCTTATTTTCCCGTGCCCCAGCTGCTGCTCGTGAACGCGGCCCCACCTCCCTCCAGCACGGATTCTGACTTTCTCGCCTCCCAGCTATCCTGCCCTCTCCCGCACACTACTTATGGCAGCTGCTGTGCGGAGGTGCACCAAAGGCAAGCCCGACTGCGCCCGTCCACACCCAGCTCCACGGACCATGGTTCTCAAATTATCCACCGATACAACGCCAGCACCCTCCACGCCCTCAACACCAGACACCATACCGCCTGCTGCCAGGCATCAATGAATGACACCCAATTGCCGTTTTCCCACCGGAACTACAGCTTCACCTTCAATTGCACACCCCCTCCTCCCCCCAACGCAAGACCGCCAGATAATGGACCCAACCGCCTCAACTGCTCAACACATGCTTTCGCCTCGAACACGCGGTAGGGATCCTGGACCTACTCAACTCCATTGACCCCAACATCACCTTCCTCACGGAAACCTGGATGAACTCCACTTCAGCCCCGGACATATTCGCTGCCATTCCGGATGGCTAAAAGATCATCCACAAGGGCCACATCAACAAACCATTGGGAGGCATTGCCATCACACAAAAAAGCACCCTCTGCTTTACCACCGACATGGACTACCATTCGACCAACATGGGGCACCCCCCCTTCCAGATCCAGTCCAACATGAACACCACCATCCGCGGCATCCTCATCCACAGACCCCTTGGACCCCTCCCACTATTCAGCGACCTTCATTGCACCCCACACTCTCACCTCCACAGACTATATCCTCCTCGGCGACCTCAACTGTCACCTGAATAACTCCAACGACAAAAACACCTTGTCTCTGCTGGAGAACCTCACCACCATCAGACTCAAACAACGGGTCACCTCCCAAACCCACTCACACGGACAAACGCTCGACCCCATCTTCTCTGCCAGCGAAATCACCTACAGCCAAACCAACGAGCTCCTGTGGAACGACCACAATTGCATCCACTTCTCCTTTACCAAACCCTCCATACACCACCACACCACCACTACCCTTGCAGATGTTGGAGCAAGGGCAAGCTCATCACCTGCCTCAGCAAAAAAAACCAAAAAACACTGACATTCACATACACCAACACCTCAGCACGTAGCCTCCAGTAACAGTTCTAACTGCACTGACACCTTGGCTCCCCTGAAGGAAGCCTTAGGCAGGTGGCACCGCAAAAAAGCCAGCTAGTTCTCTCCCGCCCTTCATGAATTCAGACACACCTGTAGACGGCTCGAGAAGAGGTGGAGGAGGAGCAAAACCCCCGAAGACCACTCAGCCTTTAAAACCGCCGTCACCACACCACCACCACCCCATTAGAACATCAAAGAATGCGGCCCCACAAGAAAGGATCAATGCCAGCACACACAATAGGAAAGACTCTTCGCTGTGGTCAAAGAATTTACTAGATCCAGCACAGAGACAGCAGACATCCCTCCCTCCCAAAACATCCGCAATGACTTAAGTACCTTATTCCACCGCAAGATTAAGGAAATATACGACAGCTGCGACAGCCTAAATACCCAGGACCCACCCACAACCATTGCACCCATCAGACTCTCCTCAGCTGGACTCCCCTCAACACAGACGACACCCTAAAGATCATGAAGAGCATCCACTCCGGAGCACCATCGGACCACCGTCCCCACCACATCTTTAAAAGAGCCGGCACCACCATTGCCTCCGAACTCTGCCCGACCATCAACTGCTCCATCACCTCCGCCATCTTCCTGGAATACTGGAAATAAGCAATATGCTGAAGAAACCCTCTGCCAACCCGACGAACCTCAAAAACTTCAGACGCATCTCTCTTCTCCCCTTCTTAGCCAAAGTCATCAAGAAGGGCATCAACACCTAACTCTCCAAGTTCATTGAAGCTAATCACATCTCAGACATTCTGGCTTCTGAAGCAGCCACAGCACCGAGACCGCCTTCCTCTCTGCCACAGATGACGTCTGCACCCTCCTCCATGAGGCAAAACTGCAGCCCTCATCCTCCTGGACCTCTCGCCCACCTTCGGTACCATCTCCCACCACTCTGCTAGACAACAAAATCCCAACAAATGAGGTAACCACCAGGCCTATATGTGTGACCACTTACAGCTCTAACACCAACGAAGTGTCCAAATTAATGAACAAACATTGGCGCATTCTGAATAGTGGGACCCTGAACATTGAGAAACCAATGTTTGCTCACAAAAGAGGTAAAAACCTCAAAGACATGTTGGTACATACGCGCCCAAAACCACAACAGCAAAATCAGCTCGCACAACATGGCCTGGGAGGCCATTACCCTTGTGGAAATTGTGCAAGTTGCCACCTCACACAGAAAAGCAAACATTTGACCTTCAGCAATGGTACTAAGTAGGAGCAACGAAAACTAACTAACTGTAATAGCAGAAATGTTATTTACATGATTACCTGCCCGTGTAACTTAGAGTACATAGGCATGTCCACGAGACCCGTGAAGGTGTGAATTGGAGAGCATAAGAGCAACATACGTTGTAAAAAAATCACGACGAAGATGGCGACCCATTTCTTGGAGAACGAGCACTGCGTCAACGACATAAGGTGGACAGTAGTTGAACAGCTGCCGTCAGAACAAGGACTCTTTGATAAAGAGCAAAGGTGGGTTTTTCGCCTTGGGACTAATACCCATGGCTTAAACTATGACATTCCTTGGGGTCTACTGACATAGGGATTGTCTACCTGAACAGACCATCAGATACCACCTTAAGGCCAAACGCATGGGTTGTTGCTGTAACGTTCACCCAACCAATAAGGACCTCATTCCACCTCTACCATTGTACTTTAAAGCCATGAGCTAAAGTCTGAATTCCTTCATGACAGTAGTTTAACATCTAACCTGGTCCAGTGTGACCCGATCTACTAGATTAGTTACATCTTTCTACATCCCCTGCCGACCCATCCAGTGCCTCAAAGGATGAATCGCTAAGGATAAGCGGTTTTATTAACCCCCACCAGCAGGGAGGCTATACATTCAGAAATGAATAGTATCCCCTTGATACTCGTAACAGAAACATCCAGTGACTGTGACCTGAAAGGAACAAGGTCCCACGCAGAGATTAGTGCTCTTTGAGTGGCACACGCATGCGCATATCCGCACGCTACCACCGAACGAGCGCCACACACGAGCGCCACAAACGTGCTGTTGAGCAGTACGCTCCAAAAACATACACGTGTATACTACGGGCAACACGCATGCGCGAAGTCGCAACACTAAGAGATGGAGACGCGAGCAGAACTGGCATGAAGCCCTTAAAAGGGCCGGCAGGAAACGCCAATTATCCAATTTAACAATGATCGGAGCCTGAGAAAAATGTACAAATACCCGTACCTATCACTCCTTTTGGCACAATCACCGGAGCCACAGAGGGGTCGGTCGGTAGGAATTTCCTCGCTGAAATCGTGAGTACACATGGTAGAGAGCAGCATTATCTCCACGACGCTAACGTAAGTAAAAATGGGATTCTGAACTTCATTTTTTCGACAGGTGCTAAATAGCAGAAGGGACCCGGACGTTGCGCTCATGAGGCATTTCTACCCCTACAAAACGGTATGTTACCAGTATATAGGGGCATGCAGTGTCTTTTTCTCTTTACAGGAGCACTCAACATTATATTTGACAATCCCTGAACACCAAGGGTGCAATGTTTTGAATATCGCTAAAAATATCAAATTTACAAAGCAAGTGTGTGTTTTATGTTATATGTTGTTGAGTCTAGTCTGTCCCTTTTTCCCCCACTATTGGCACAATGGACACCTATAGTCTGATCCTTTTACCGCTAACTTGTCACCTGTAACCACCGGTCACTTTACCCATGGTTTTCTAAAAAGTAGACCACCACAAAAAAAAATGTTGTCTATTTTTCTCAACAGGTTGACCATCAAGCGACGTTTTGCTAGGTACATTATTACCTGCACTTTAAATTCTCACTTTTATTAGAATACTTGATAGAAGATAGAGAAACGTGAGTAAGGTGGGGATTTGTGTACCCCGTCCTGAAGAAGGTGTTTTTCACCGAAACATGTTGACGCACACAGAGAGGAGGTAGTGCACATTGTTTGCGTTTTTAACCTCCCACACTTTATTTTAATAGCACCAGCCTGGGGGCCTATTAAAAGTTGTTTTGCTACCCCACGGGCCAGGTAACTTCACTCACTTAGATCTAAACCTTACCATACACTCACATCTAAAATACCCCATCCACACCACACATAGTCATCTTAAGTGCTCCCGCGTACCCGTAGGTCGCAGCACACCGTACCCCGTAGAGGGGTACGATGACCCCGATGATGAAGCATGACACCAAGGGGCCTGTTGGTGTGTGAGGGGACCAAAAACAACCAGGGTGTTCCCCACATTTGGAGGATACGCTCTACGCTCAAGGAGTGGATTCTTTTTGTTTATGTACATTTGACCAGGGAGAACGAATCCATTTCGATACATCTCTCTCTCCTGTCATATGGATACTTCGTTACATATATTGCGTTAAGTTAGCATGAGTGTATTACATGTTTAAACAGACATTTTTCCTTTGGCTTCAGTTTTGCACACGACACCTACTTGTTGTTGTCGCTTTCAACCTAGAAGCGGTGATGTGATTTATTTGAGAATAATATGTTATTAATATGCTATCAGCTTTGCCTGGTACACTTGGTACAACTGTCTGCACACTGAGAGCTGCACACTCTAAGAATAACCTAACAAGGTTGCTGGGAGGCCTGATCCTCGCACCACATTAGACATAACACAAATAATGTTGATGCCAACATTTTGGGCTCTACGCGGGTTTAAGATAGAGTTACACGGAATGAACGTACACACTTGGTGCTGCGCATGAAGAGAGCTGGTAGCTGTTGATGTGATCTACTCCTACTGACATTTAGAGGTATGGGGCCGCCCTGCTAAAGCCCGAATGAGACCGTCATATATATAAAATAATATGATAAATAGGGTGCGCGAAATATAGGTGATATAGATTTCTATAGATTTTGCATTATAACATGCTATCACCATTTGCTTACTATGGATTAGTGACTATGCTGCTGACTCTGATTTTTATAATCTGCATTTTGGTATTATACAAGATACTGCGTTTGAGAACTTTGCATTGAATAATAAATATTTCAAACTTGCACTTGTGTTCTTTGACTCTCAGTTTTGGTTTGAAATGATTATATAACGAAAGAGTGTTCATGTGTTCCACGATTCCTGAGGTATTCTAAAGTTCATGTTCTGGTTTGTCTAAGACATGGGTCATTCCATAATGACCCATGAGACACTGTAGCTAGCTAGGTAAGGGGATTTCTGACACTGAGATGAGTTTTAGATCATCCTAACTCACTGAGGTTCTAGATCTCTATGCACAGTTCTGTGGGAGAACGGAAACCCTGCTACATGGCGCCCGTACGTTGTTGGCCTTATATCATGACACTCGAGTAGTATATCATTCAAACCTTGACACCTTCATTCCCGTTTCCGGTAAACGGTGGTGTCGGAAAAACCTACCTATTTTTTAAATGGGTCTTTTCAAGCTTGAATTCTTCTATAAACGGTTTCTTTGAATTACTACCCAGTTGTGCTACAAAGTGTTCTTTGTCTTCTTTTCTCTTCCTGTGCTACTATGGCCGTGGACATAGCGCAGCATAGCCGCGTCGCGGTTCGCGACCACTTACGGGCATATAATGTCCCTGTGGAAGGCTTGGCTGTGGTTCTAGTGGTGAGTGCGGAACATGCGTACCCGTACGAATTGTTTTATTCCTGGGTAACATTTCCGGAAGTGGACGCTAATTCGGGTGTCTTCCATTCATACACAGCCTCGGCTGTACCGGCGGCTTATGCTCCGTACAGGGCACTGGAAGTACCTATAGATGCTTGGCAGCACGGAGTTTGGTTTGGTGGCGCCCTACCCCATTCTTTAACGGCTCCGAGGTTAGGTCCTTTGTCCATTCCGGGCACAAATTGGCCCGCCTTGGGTGGATTTACTCCTCACCCTAATCGCGCTACTTGTAGTGTAGCTGAACTGCGGCGTCTTCATGAAGTCGCGGTTGGAGTGATTAGGGCGCTTGTTCATTACATTGGTCGTAATGTTCATGGCGCAGCCCCCGCAGGTGCGCAGCTTCGAGCAGAACAGGCTGGTTTGAAAATCAGTCCTGTCTTGGTGAATTCCGTTATGGGCAAGAAGCCCCAGGATAAGGATGATTTTCCTTACTGGCTTGCCGAGAAATTCGACCAGCTGGAGGCTGTGTTTCCTAATACGACTCCGGGTGAAAAACACCGGATTCTTACGCTTAGTTTACCGAAAGATTTAGCCCCTGAACTTGCTGACTGTGAAACTTGGGGTAAGACTTTTGCAGCGGTTTACTCGAGGTGCTATGGCACCCCGTCTGTGTCAAACCTCTCTGCGGTCCTTAAACGTGTTCAGGATGATCACGGACCGGAGTCGGCGGTTGATTTGGGTATGCGCCTGAGCGGCTCGTTTGAGACAGTTTGCGGTTTTATCCTTGCGAATGTCAAGGGGGATGCAGTGAACTTTCAGGTGGCCAATGCTCTGGCGTTAATTCCCGATGCCGAGAAACCCCGTCAGCTAGCAAGAATTATTGTGGCGGCTTATAAAATGGTTGGCCGCACTTCTAAGGGTTTAAAAGCTTTTTCTGAAAAAGAGAAGAAGCAGCCCCAGGGACAGTCTTCGGAAACGGGTGGACAACCCAAGTCCAAAAAACAAAATTGGCCTAAAAAGCAGAATCAGGGTAAGCAACAACAACAGCAGACACAGGTTTCTAGTCCGGCGCCTTCACAACCTGCGCAGTCAGATCGAGTTTATGATTTGCGCGATCGCGCGACGATTAAATCGCCTGAAAGATTTCAGGCTTCTGACCAATGCTCTCCTCGTTCCTTTCAGGACTCATCGGCTCCGTCAACCGGTGGTGGAGGGGGCGGCAGGGGCAGGGGTGGCCAGCAAGGACGTGGCCAGCCCCGCACGCGAAGTGAAGGGGATCAGCGGGACGACTCTACGCCAAAGAGACCGCAGTTTGCCAAGAAGAAGGTCGCTGCCTTAACGGCGCATCGATATGCCCCAGATAGTGAGAACGCGGCTTCGGAATCTGACGTGGGCTCTGACCTTGCTGGACAGCGCGGCGGAGATTACCATAGTGAGAGAGGCCCTCCGTCCACTGTTGAAGGTGACAGCGACTGACACTTATGTTGTGATTGAAACAGCTGATACACATGTTGCTCCCCCTGAACGACTTTTTGAAATTGTCCTGTTAATTGAAGGTGACATGCAGCGAACTGTAAAAGGGGTATTTTGGGAAAATCTTTCGTCTACGTATGACATTTTGCTTTCGGAGGCTGACTGGCCCCCACCTTTTGTTCTCGCAGCTCCGCGAGGGGAGGAGGTGATCCTCCCCAGTTTCGCGCACACTGTATCGAGAGTGGAAGCGCTGCACTTTGCAGAAGAGTGGGCTCTGGCGCTTGCGCCGGCTGTGTACCGAAATCAGTGTGGCTGGGATAAATTGTCCCCTAGCCATGAGATTCCTTTACGGTCACAGCCACAGCCACAACCTCAGTATCCCATACGGCGTGAAGCAAAAGCTTCAGTCGCGGCTATCCTTGAACAATTGGAATATCAAGGTGTAATTGAAACGTGTGTGTCACCTATGAATAATCCCCTTTTTACTGTTAACAAGCCGGACGGCTCATATCGTCTGGTTTTGGATTACCGGCATTTGAACTCGCATTGCCGTAACTGTGCAGTACAGAATACTCACGGCTCTGCCCTAGTGAATAGTCTTGAGCGTAAACGGTTCAAAACCACGCTTGACATTTCCAATGGTTTTTATGCACACAGATTAGATGGTCTAAGTTCCCAGTGGACCAGTTTTACGTGCGGCGGCGTACAAAAGATGTTTAAACGACTCCCAATGGGCTATAAGAATAGTCCTGGAGTGTTTTCCGCCCGCATAGTCTCTCTTTTGGACAGCTTCGATCCAGTTGCTTGTTCTTATGTGGATGACATTTATCTCACAGACGACGGACTTTGGGAGCATCTGTGTCGAGTGAACAGCATAATTTGTAACTTTGCAGACATGGGTTACAAGTTTAACTTTGCAAAATCACACATTGCGGAGTACACAGTGTTGTTTCTGGGTTATGAACTTAACCACGAAGGAAAGGGGTTGGCTCCTCAGTTCCTGGAGAAGTGCGCGCAGTTGCGCTCTCCGACAACGCTGAAAAAATTACAGTCTTTGCTGGGTTTTTTAAATTTCGGAAGGACATACATTCCGGAATATGCCCAGCGTATCAAGCCTTTGTATGCCTTGATACAACCTTCTTTTTCCAAATCATGCTGGCTGCCTGAGCATTCAGCCATTCTGCAGTCTTTGCAGGCTGATTTGCTCGCTTCTGACTACTTACAGACTCGTGATAACCAGACCAACCTGGTGATAAGAATTATCCCTGGGACGGTGGGTTTCACGTACCTGACTTTTAATGAAGGGGATACTGTACCTATTGCTTACAAGTCACACTTGTACACTTCGGCTGAACTGCGTTTTTCCACTGTGGAGAAAGTTTTAACGGCTGTGCAGATGGCAATTCTTAAGGAACGTGCCCTGTCGCAGGGAAAGCGCATGTTGGTTGTTACCCCGTGTCCTGCCTTGGAGGCGGTCACGAAAGCCAGTGTACCGAATTCTAAAGCTTTGCACCCTCGGTGGATTCAGTGGGCTACATCCTTGACATCCCAGGATGTCACGTTTATTTTTGACGCCGCTTTACGGTCGCAGGAGTATTTACAGTATGAGTTTGTTCATCCTGCTCCTTTAGCGATGAGGCCGTTGGAGGATTTCCATTGTATCATTTACACTGATGGTTCGGCGCAGGTTGCGCATGGCTCTAAACATGCCTACGTTTCCGCTTGCGCCATTGTGGTCGGTGCCATGGTGAACGATGAGTTCAAGTCCAGTGTTGTGCACTCGCAAACACTAGGGGACTGCACCGCACAATTGGCAGAGCTTCGTGCTCTTATGCTCGCATTGGAGTACGCTGATCCTTGTGTGACGACTTTAATCGTAAGTGATTCTTACTACTGTGTCCAGTCTTACAATGAGAACTTGTTCTTTTGGATTCAGAATGATTTTCGTGATTCCAAAGGTAGCACAATAAAACATAAAATGATCTGGGTCCGAGTGGCGGAACTTAAAGAGAAACTGCCGCTCGTGTTTGTGATTCATACTCTCGGCCACCAGCGCGTGGGGGTCCACGCTGTTGGTAATTCGCTTGCTGATGAGGCAGCGAAGTCTGCGGTATCAAAATACTTAGTTGCAGCAGTCACGAGGTCCAAAAGCAAAATAGATGATGACATCTTGGCGGCTGTTGCTGCCACGGAGAAGGGAGGTAAATATCCTGCGGGGTTCCCTTCGAAGTACACATACCACTTAAGTCCCGATAAGGTTCCTTATGTGAAAATTCCGGAAGTTGGTGAACGTCTAGTTCCCAACTCGGATCGCAGGGCTTCTCTGATTTCAGCGGCTCATGAAGGTGTGGCGTCTGCGCATGCGGGCGTCTCAGCCACTGTAACTCAGTTACAACAAAGGTTTTGGTGGCGGGGACTGTACAAACAGACGCGCGATTATGTCCTTATGTGTGACATTTGTCAGCAGATTAAGCCTTCTACTGCTGCGCGTCCGCCTCCGACTCAGTTGTACATCTCTAATAAACCGCTTGGTTGCGTTTATTTGGATCACTGCGGTCCTTTTTCATCTGATACTGCGTATAAATACATCTTAGTAGCAGTTGACTCATGCACACGCTTTGTGTGGTTATGGCCGCATCGAAGCGCTGATTCGCGGACTGTCATTAAGGATTTGCGTGTCTTTGTGGGAATCTATGCCTGTGGTACTTTCCATTCGGACCAGGGTCCGGCTTTCGCCTCTAAGGCGTATAAGGATGCTATGGTTTCGTTGGGAGTCCAAGTCAAGTTTTCAAGTCCCTACAGGCCTGAGGGCAATAGTGTAGTAGAACGAATGAACCGCGACTTAAAGCAATCTTTGACAGCCCGAGTTATAGGCACTGGTAGAAACTGGCTGACCCACCTCCATGGCGTGCAGCGTGCGCTTAATAATCTCCCTAGAAGGTCTCTGGGTGGGCGGACCCCATACGAAATGCTCTTTGGTATCAAGATGTACGTCCCTGACCTCGATGGTGCAGACTGCCAGGCCCAGGCCGCGGCCTTTGACGTAGATGAACATTGCAATGTTTTACAGGATCTACAAAAGACCAGAGACAGTCTTACTAAGGAACACTTGCCCTCCACGTCGGATGATGCGTTGCAGATCCCGGTAGTTGGCTGGCTACCCCAAGTTGGAGAACTGGTTCGAGAGAAGATCGATAACAAGAAAGAGTTTGGTCCCTCATATCGAGCACCGGTTCGAGTCCTTGGAGTGAAGGGCACAAGAACAGTCATTTTACCACCACTTCCAGGTCGTAAAGAAAACAGATTTATTTCTATTGACAATGTCAAGACACACAGGGTGGCCGATTCTTCATAGCATGACACCGGCTGTATCCTGTCCTTCCATGGTGAGGCACTCTGTGCTGGCTATTACATCTGGTGCAGAACAGGAGGTGTCCCTCGAGATGCCTGCCATATCCAGTCCTTTATTAAATACTATTCCTGTTACTAACATTGATGAATTGACCTATGCAGATCCTGCTGATTTGTCTATGTCCGATTTACAAGCTCGTTTGGCTAACCAGTCCAGATTCTCTTTTGACTCTGATTCGGAACTTTCAAAGAAACCATCGACTATTGCAAAATATGCCACGTTGTTTAAAAAACATTTTCTAATTCCACCTTGGACATACGTTTGGCTGATACTATTTTCATTTTATCTTTTTATGTCAATTGGTTTTGTGTTTTATTTTTTCCGCCTGATCGATGGCCATTATGTGAAAGAAAGAACAGGAATTCGGTGCCTTAATGGAACATTGGCCCCTCTTTCCTCCTCACATTCAGCACACAGACTAAAAAGAGACTTGAATACAGTAGAGATTACTGCTTGGCCTGTCCTTGATGGGATTGTGTGGGATGCGGTTAGGTTTCAGATACATGGCCCCACAGAAGTTATTAAGGTTCCTAATGTGCTTAGAGTAAACATGGGAGATGTGATTAAGCAAGATATTCGTTCTGATGATTGGGATCTACAGGCCGTAGAAGCATTGTTCTCTGATTTGAAATATTATGCGGCCTTTGATGCTGAGGATTTGTACTTAGATTCTGTCAATTATGGTGATTTGTTTTGTTATCAACATTATGGAAATCATTTCTTACACAAAACAAGTTCCAGGAGGGTTCCTGTGAATTACACACAGTGGGAACATTGTCCTGCTCCTTTACAGGGGAGCTCAAGTACATTTCTGGGAAAATACATTTATTTTACAGATTTAATCAGTCAAATCCTGAGTCGTTTTATTTTAAAGTGAAACAGAAATTCATGTCCAAAGTTAGACTTACCGATACAAAATTACTGTATTCGAAGTCCTTTCTAGACAAATTAGCTATGGATGGTTATGAGTTATGGAAGGAGGCTATTGACCTTAAATCGGTTTGGGGTACCAAAGATTGGCAGGTACAAGGCACTGAGGCTTTGCATCGTGCATGTCTCATCCCGAATCACATGTTGTTTTTAAATTCTACTATTTCCCAAACAACATGCTTTGGATTGGCTACATCAAAAAAATTAAATACACCTACCATCCCTGATTTGGAAGAATACTCAGGTTGGAGTAATTTCACTACATTGTCCATCAGTGGGATACAAGCACTTTTGCACAATTCCTCCTTTAATATTTCCAGTTTTGATCCAGAGGGGTGGCTTTTGTGGCAAAGAAGCTCTGATTCTTGCCAACGTCGTTTTTTGGGTTTGTCTGAAGGTTTTACACACATCAGGCCAGATCCCAGGTTTGAAACAGATCACACTGTTACTACTTATTCAGTAGGCAAATTGTGTCAGAACTGGTTACAACATTCCACTTTGGCTGCAGTTAAACTGCATCTGTCCCAGTTGAATGAGAATATAGAGCTAAATGATTTTATAAAAGGCCCGGCTAGGGGTAGATCTAAACGCTGGCTTTATGCTGTGTATAATGAGATTTGGAAATTTTCACAGATTGAGGCTGCTAAACGCCTGAGAGCTATTGATCAAGCAAATTTGGAAAAAGTGCTTGCAGTGGTCGATAACAGTATTAACATGCTTTCTTCCAGGATTTACACGTTGGATAATATTGTTTCTTCTGTTGTTGATATTGTACATGATGAAGTGTCCACGTTATACCATGGTCAAAATCAGTTGCGTTCTGTAATGCAGTTTGCATGGACCCTACAGACAATTAAGGCTGGTCGAGTTCCCTGGAACTCGTTGAACGTTTCGTCCCTTTTCGCCCCTTTTAATCTGACTGAAAAGCAACGCATGCTTTCTATACGCGTGATGCGTCATTTTCTATGTTACATATTGAAAAGCTAGAATCCTTGCCTTTCTCCGTTGCTGAAACCACTACTGCCACGTGGCTTTTTCATGGATTAATTACATTACCATTTCCCTTATACAAATTTACTAATTGTATGCGGTATATTGCTATAGGACGATATGAGCCACTGGGCAATGCATTCCTACATGAGGCATGGTCATTACCATACACATACAGATGTCTGAAGGATGGAAAAGAAGTGAATCTTAATGGTGAGGAATGCACACAGTCACCTGACCATTCATTAATATGCAGACACATTCAGTTACACGGTTCTTGTAATCAAGACCGGCCAAATTTAGCATGTGTTTTAAAAGGCACGCCAGTTCCAGCAGTAGTTCCCACATTTACATTATTGACTAATGGTAGTTATTTGCTTTTAAACAACGAGTTATGTTGTGGGTTATTAATTGGTGTGGCTTATGTGGTAACTGTATCAGAGCGTGTGGTGTGTTGCAAGAATGTTCTATACCCACCCACGCATGGGTCTTCAGATGTCTCCATCTGGCCACGGATTCCAACCTTGGAAGCGAAGTTCAATGGTTTAAGCAGAATAAGGGCCCTTTTGTCTCAAAAACAAGTGACCCTGAGTTCGGCCCGGGAAACTTATGTCCTTCACATAGCTAACACCCGCACAGAGGTGCAGGCGCTTTTAAATACTGATTTGCCGTTTCATTTCTGTGAGCTGGTGCACCAGATTTTTAATGCTTCTTCCACGACTGGGCTTGCACATTTTTTTAAATTGGTTAGCAGTGGCCTCGTGACTACATTTGAAAAAGTTTTTGGTATCATTCCCACGTTTTTCCACTCTATTTTTTCGAGTTTGTTTGGTGGACTACCTGTTTTACTGGCTGTTGCCGCTGGCATTTTGTTGGTGTTTTTCTTCATAAAACATGGATGCCCATCCTGCGCAAGAAGCCGTTCAACGCCTCCTGACACTGTGCCGTAATCGGATGCTCAATTACTATGGAACATTGCCGCTTGCAGCATTAAGCACGGCTTATAGATTGTCATTTCGGTTCACCGACTTCACGTGTGTCCAACCTGTGTTTCACTGCCTGAGCTGCGAGTTCGATTGGGCCATTGATTTGTGCCTATGCTTGAGGACTGCTCCTGACGTCGATTTTGATCAGCTAATGCGTCCCGTGGTGGCTCACGAGCTGATTTGTTCTGGCGAAAGAGTTATGGCCTTGGCAGCAATAAATGGAGTACTGGGCCAATGGGAGATCTCTGCAGCGGCGGATGCCTTTCTGACACACAGCGATCTGGTGAACCCACCGAGTTGTCCTCTGACGTTACAGGAGGATCCGATGCTGGAGGAGCACGTATGTTCTTTCCCATTGCTGAATTGGATTGCTGAACTATTTTCGGATGATGGCAGCGATTTCATACTGGAGGCTGTTGCAACTTTCTTTGCATATACTTTCCAATCGTGAGATGCCTGGAAGGAATGCTTTGTTATGAAATATGACTATCCCCTTGCTGAATTGGAGGGATGGACTGTGTTCAGATGATGGAGAGTTCAATCACGTGATGTCGCTGAGGATAACGTCGATGTGGCACATGACTTTGGAAATCGGATAAGTGCCTTACTTTTTCTCTTACAGAAATTTGAAGTATTGCGAACTGGTCCTAAATCTCATATTTTTGAGACCTGGCGATTAACTTTTGGTTCGAAAGTTTTTTTTTTTTTTAGGTTTGAGGCCATTGTAGGCATTCATACATATTCATTCATACATATTTGTTTAGCTTATTTTAGCTCAAGATTATTGAACTTTGCTTTCATTTTATGTATCTGATTTAGTATTGCCTTTTCCCTTATGTTTGACGGTGCTCGGATCAATGGGGGGGTGTCATATGGATACTTCGTTACATATATTGCGTTAAGTTAGCATGAGTGTATTACATGTTTAAACAGACATTTTTCCTTTGGCTTCAGTTTTGCACACGACACCTACTTGTTGTTGTCGCTTTCAACCTAGAAGCGGTGATGTGATTTATTTGAGAATAATATGTTATTAATATGCTATCAGCTTTGCCTGGTACACTTGGTACAACTGTCTGCACACTGAGAGCTGCACACTCTAAGAATAACCTAACAAGGTTGCTGGGAGGCCTGATCCTCGCACCACATTAGACATAACACAAATAATGTTGATGCCAACATTTTGGGCTCTACGCGGGTTTAAGATAGAGTTACACGGAATGAACGTACACACTTGGTGCTGCGCATGAAGAGAGCTGGTAGCTGTTGATGTGATCTACTCCTACTGACATTTAGAGGTATGGGGCCGCCCTGCTAAAGCCCGAATGAGACCTTCATATATATAAAATAATATGATAAATAGGGTGCGCGAAATATAGGTGATATAGATTTCTATAGATTTTGCATTATAACATGCTATCACCATTTGCTTACTATGGATTAGTGACTATGCTGCTGACTCTGATTTTTATAATCTGCATTTTGGTATTATACAAGATACTGCGTTTGAGAACTTTGCATTGAATAATAAATATTTCAAACTTGCACTTGTGTTCTTTGACTCTCAGTTTTGGTTTGAAATGATTATATAACGAAAGAGTGTTCATGTGTTCCACGATTCCTGAGGTATTCTAAAGTTCATGTTCTGGTTTGTCTAAGACATGGGTCATTCCATAATGACCCATGAGACACTGTAGCTAGCTAGGTAAGGGGATTTCTGACACTGAGATGAGTTTTGGATCATCCTAACTCACTGAGGTTCTAGATCTCTATGCACAGTTCTGTGGGAGAACGGAAACCCTGCTACACTCCCCCCTTTGTTAGTGATAAGATCATGTCATTCCACCTCGTCGAGAGGGCCCACCCATTCCACCCACTGTTCCCTCAACTTCTCCAAGGAGGTGGAGGTGTTATTAACCAAGGCGTGGTATATGCGGGAGATGCGCCCTTTGCCTACGTCTCCCATCATTGTCTGGGCCTCAGTGGGCCTATATTCGGGGAGCCTCGTGTCATCCCTTATGTGCGTTTGGAGGGCATGTTGCAGCTGCCGATACTTGTAAAATTGGGATGGATGTAAGGAGTAGCGAGCTTGGAGCTCCTGAAAGGAAAGCATATGGCCTTTAGCCCATACATCCCCTAGCTGTGAGATGCCGATAAGGTCATATGTTTTGAATCCCTGTAGCTCACTAACCTCCTGGAGCCAGGCCCCATGCCAAAGGGGCGTACATTGGGTCAGCTTTCGCGCCCAACCGGTGTGGCGCAGCGAGGCCCTCCTGGGCAGTAGCAAGGAGCGTGTCACATCCAGCATTCGGTTGGAATGGCCCCCCCATACATCATAGCTTGGATTTGGGGTAGCCCCAACTCACTCATCTCACGCCTGTAGGCCGGGTCCGCCCAACCCCCATTGAACCAGTCGTGGACCACAAGGAGACGTACAGTCAAAAAGTAAAGATATAAATGTGTTATGCCCATGCCACCGTCAAAGGAGGGATTCCAGCATGCAGACAAAGCCAGGCGCGCACTTCCTCCGCTCCAAAGGAACTTGGTGGCTAAACTGTCCAGTTCCAGGAACCAGGTCCTATAAAAGCAGAAAGGGACATTTTGAAGGACATAAAGAAACCTGGAAAGGATCATCATTTTAAATAATGTCACCCTCCCCAGGGGGTTCAGGGGTAACTCTTTCCACTTATGGGGGTCTTCCTTGGCCTTCTTGACCAACGGAGCCACGTCGACGGACCTGCCCAGCTCGGGAAGGAGGGTAATCCATATCCCCAAGTATTTAAAGGACTGACGCCGAAGCAGTATGGTGGACTGCCAATCAAAGCAGTCCCTAGATAGAGACAGAGGGACCAAAACTGATTTCCCATGATTCAGCCTCAGACCTGAGGCCTGCTCAAAAGATTGCAAAATCTGGAGGCAATGTGGCCCGAGGAGGCTGGTTCAGCCAGGAAGTCGTCTGCATATAATGCGATCTTGTCCGTTTCCGTATTAGGCCACTCCCATCCACGGATACGGTCCTCAGCCTGCATTAGGGAAGCCAAAGGCTCCATCGCCAGGGCAAAGAGCAAAGGGGAAAGAGGGCAACCTTGCCTGGTGCCACTGGCAATGGGAAAGGCCTCCGACAGCACTCCGTTAACTAGCACCCGCGCTCTCGGATGGGCGTAGAGAACCTGAACCACTTCTCCGGATTTCGGCCCAAAGCCCAGCTTGGCCAGCACCCCTTGTAAGTATGTCCAGTCTACTGAATCAAACGCTTTTTCAAAATCTATGGACAGGAGTGCTAAGTATGGGGTAAGCAAGTGCCGGTGGGCTAGAGCCAGCTGGACAGTCCCATTTCTCAGAAAGAGATCGAAGAAGCGATCACCCTTACCTCCTCTGGCAAGACCCCGGGCCCTGATGTCCTTCCCCAGGAATATTACGCGGCATACCGCGAAACCCTAATGCCCCATCTAGCTGTCTTGTTTCATGAGGCCATGGAGAGAGTTTCCTTTCGCCAGAAACGGATATCGCCACCATCGTGGTTTTCCCTCGAAATCCCAGCTGCCTTCCCGCAGATGCGCAGACTATCGTCCTATCTCCCTTCTAAATACCGAAATTAAGCTGTATGCCACCAATCTGGCTTAGCACTTAAAGCCCTACTTAACCCTGTTGGTCCACCCGTACCAATGTGGGTTCATGCCCCCGCGTGGGATCCGACATTGCCTCCGATGAAGGTGTTGGCCATGTCCAACGGGGCCCGATGCACCGTTCCCGCCTCGTCCACCACCTCTGGGATAATACGGTTCGCCCTAGGATATGTGTCTAGCCTGAGCAAGATAGAACCATTTTTGTCTCCCCAACCATAGACTATCTCTAGAGGCGCTTAGCAGCATCTAGGGATAATTGTCTAATTTCGCCCCGAAGGTGGGCCAGTTGTCGGGCCTGAGTGGCATTGTCTGACAGGGTCAGTAGCTGTTCCAAGCGGAGCGCCTGCTCCACCCTCGCGGAAATCTCACGCAACTGTGTGTGCCTCTGGACCTTAAGCTGCACTTTAGCTACGTCACATTCTAGGTGATGTTATTTCCACACATCATTTGTGCACGTGTAGTTTTATCCGTAAAACTGTATGTGCAAATGTAATGGTCATTTCAATTAAAAATGTGTTGTCTGAGTAGGCAGTGTGCTACCACAACATGCATACTCCACTTTATGTCACTCAACTCTACAAACCTCTACTGGACTCTACTTCACTCCATGCCACTCCACCCTACAAAACTCCACACTATCCCACCCCACTCCCACTGTATTCCACTTTACACCATTCCACTGGACGCAACTTTATGCCACTCTGCTCTACAACACTGTATGCCACTCCACTCTATGCCTCTTCACTCAACGCCCCTCCACTCTACACCACTCCGCTCTATGACACTCCACAACACTCTACACCATTCTATGCCACTCCATTCTTACACATTCTACTCCACTCTATTCTAAGCCACTCTGCTCTACACCACTCTGTCACTCCATCCTATGACACTGTATGCAACTCCACTCTACTTTACTCTCCCCAATTCCCTCTATGCCAATCCACATCACTTTACGACACTCTATGCCACTCCACTCTACAACACTTTTTTTATTTCACTCTACAACACCCTACTCCACTCTATGCTCCCCCCTCTATACCACTCTACTCTATGATACTCCACTCTAAACCACTCTATGTCACTCCACTCCATGACACTCTACTCACTACTCCACCACTCCACTGTATGCCACTCTATGACACTACCCTCTATGATCCTCTATGCCACTCCACTCTACACGGCTCTACTCTATGCCCCATCACTCTATGTCCTTCCACTCGACGCCACTCTACCCTACTCCACTCTACACTCCACTATATGAAACTCCTCCACGACACTCACTCCATGACACTGTATTTCTCTCATCCCTACTTCTCTCTATGACACTCCACTCTACTGTCCCAGACAATCCTGGCCCTGCTCTTATGCTTACAACAAGGGGTGGTGAGGGACAGAGTCTCCGAATTAAGCAGAAAGCTCTCACCCAGTCAAGAGATCAGGGCTAAATCCAACACCGTTTTTTAGCTCACTGCACCATCCCAGTTTCAGAACCTGGCTGTATGCAAATTAGTCTGTTCCTGTCCCAGTGCATGATGGGAACAGGGCAAACCAAACTACAAAAGCCAATTCTTACACTGGGAAGGAAACAAGCTCCCGGGGACCGGTTTCTGGCATTACAGCCGTCTTCGGCCCGGTTTGCTTGAATCCTGATGGTGCAATGAGCAAGGGTCTCACATCTGAGAATACCCTTCCACGCTTAGGGTGGACAAAAATATTTACAACAAGGGGTGGTGAGGGACAGAGTCTCCGAATTAAGCAGAAAGCTCTCACCCAGTCAAGAGATCAGGGCTAAATCCAACACCGTTTTTTAGCTCACTGCACCATCCCAGTTTCAGAACCTGGCTGTATGCAAATTAGTCTGTTCCTGTCCCAGTGCATGATGGGAACAGGGCAAACCAAACTACAAAAGCCAATTCTTACACTGGGAAGGAAACAAGCTCCCGGGGACCGGTTTCTGGCATTACAGCCGTCTTCGGCCCGGTTTGCTTGAATCCTGATGGTGCAATGAGCAAGGGTCTCACATCTGAGAATACCCTTCCACGCTTAGGGTGGACAAAAATATTTACAACAAGGGGTGGTGAGGGACAGAGTCTCCGAATTAAGCAGAAAGCTCTCACCCAGTCAAGAGATCAGGGCTAAATCCAACACCGTTTTTTAGCTCACTGCACCATCCCAGTTTCAGAACCTGGCTGTATGCAAATTAGTCTGTTCCTGTCCCAGTGCATGATGGGAACAGGGCAAACCAAACTACAAAAGCCAATTCTTACACTGGGAAGGAAACAAGCTCCCGGGGACCGGTTTCTGGCATTACAGCCGTCTTCGGCCCGGTTTGCTTGAATCCTGATGGTGCAATGAGCAAGGGTCTCACATCTGAGAATACCCTTCCACGCTTAGGGTGGACAAAAATATTTACAACAAGGGGTGGTGAGGGACAGAGTCTCCGAATTAAGCAGAAAGCTCTCACCCAGTCAAGAGATCAGGGCTAAATCCAACACCGTTTTTTAGCTCACTGCACCATCCCAGTTTCAGAACCTGGCTGTATGCAAATTAGTCTGTTCCTGTCCCAGTGCATGATGGGAACAGGGCAAACCAAACTACAAAAGCCAATTCTTACACTGGGAAGGAAACAAGCTCCCGGGGACCGGTTTCTGGCATTACAGCCGTCTTCGGCCCGGTTTGCTTGAATCCTGATGGTGCAATGAGCAAGGGTCTCACATCTGAGAATACCCTTCCACGCTTAGGGTGGACAAAAATATTTACAACAAGGGGTGGTGAGGGACAGAGTCTCCGAATTAAGCAGAAAGCTCTCACCCAGTCAAGAGATCAGGGCTAAATCCAACACCGTTTTTTAGCTCACTGCACCATCCCAGTTTCAGAACCTGGCTGTATGCAAATTAGTCTGTTCCTGTCCCAGTGCATGATGGGAACAGGGCAAACCAAACTACAAAAGCCAATTCTTACACTGGGAAGGAAACAAGCTCCCGGGGACCGGTTTCTGGCATTACAGCCGTCTTCGGCCCGGTTTGCTTGAATCCTGATGGTGCAATGAGCAAGGGTCTCACATCTGAGAATACCCTTCCACGCTTAGGGTGGACAAAAATATTTACAACAAGGGGTGGTGAGGGACAGAGTCTCCGAATTAAGCAGAAAGCTCTCACCCAGTCAAGAGATCAGGGCTAAATCCAACACCGTTTTTTAGCTCACTGCACCATCCCAGTTTCAGAACCTGGCTGTATGCAAATTAGTCTGTTCCTGTCCCAGTGCATGATGGGAACAGGGCAAACCAAACTACAAAAGCCAATTCTTACACTGGGAAGGAAACAAGCTCCCGGGGACCGGTTTCTGGCATTACAGCCGTCTTCGGCCCGGTTTGCTTGAATCCTGATGGTGCAATGAGCAAGGGTCTCACATCTGAGAATACCCTTCCACGCTTAGGGTGGACAAAAATATTTACAACAAGGGGTGGTGAGGGACAGAGTCTCCGAATTAAGCAGAAAGCTCTCACCCAGTCAAGAGATCAGGGCTAAATCCAACACCGTTTTTTAGCTCACTGCACCATCCCAGTTTCAGAACCTGGCTGTATGCAAATTAGTCTGTTCCTGTCCCAGTGCATGATGGGAACAGGGCAAACCAAACTACAAAAGCCAATTCTTACACTGGGAAGGAAACAAGCTCCCGGGGACCGGTTTCTGGCATTACAGCCGTCTTCGGCCCGGTTTGCTTGAATCCTGATGGTGCAATGAGCAAGGGTCTCACATCTGAGAATACCCTTCCACGCTTAGGGTGGACAAAAATATTTACAACAAGGGGTGGTGAGGGACAGAGTCTCCGAATTAAGCAGAAAGCTCTCACCCAGTCAAGAGATCAGGGCTAAATCCAACACCGTTTTTTAGCTCACTGCACCATCCCAGTTTCAGAACCTGGCTGTATGCAAATTAGTCTGTTCCTGTCCCAGTGCATGATGGGAACAGGGCAAACCAAACTACAAAAGCCAATTCTTACACTGGGAAGGAAACAAGCTCCCGGGGACCGGTTTCTGGCATTACAGCCGTCTTCGGCCCGGTTTGCTTGAATCCTGATGGTGCAATGAGCAAGGGTCTCACATCTGAGAATACCCTTCCACGCTTAGGGTGGACAAAAATATTTACAACAAGGGGTGGTGAGGGACAGAGTCTCCGAATTAAGCAGAAAGCTCTCACCCAGTCAAGAGATCAGGGCTAAATCCAACACCGTTTTTTAGCTCACTGCACCATCCCAGTTTCAGAACCTGGCTGTATGCAAATTAGTCTGTTCCTGTCCCAGTGCATGATGGGAACAGGGCAAACCAAACTACAAAAGCCAATTCTTACACTGGGAAGGAAACAAGCTCCCGGGGACCGGTTTCTGGCATTACAGCCGTCTTCGGCCCGGTTTGCTTGAATCCTGATGGTGCAATGAGCAAGGGTCTCACATCTGAGAATACCCTTCCACGCTTAGGGTGGACAAAAATATTTACAACAAGGGGTGGTGAGGGACAGAGTCTCCGAATTAAGCAGAAAGCTCTCACCCAGTCAAGAGATCAGGGCTAAATCCAACACCGTTTTTTAGCTCACTGCACCATCCCAGTTTCAGAACCTGGCTGTATGCAAATTAGTCTGTTCCTGTCCCAGTGCATGATGGGAACAGGGCAAACCAAACTACAAAAGCCAATTCTTACACTGGGAAGGAAACAAGCTCCCGGGGGCCGGTTTCTGGCATTACAGCCGTCTTCGGCCCGGTTTGCTTGAATCCTGATGGTGCAATGAGCAAGGGTCTCACATCTGAGAATACCCTTCCACGCTTAGGGTGGACAAAAATATTTACAACAAGGGGTGGTGAGGGACAGAGTCTCCGAATTAAGCAGAAAGCTCTCACCCAGTCAAGAGATCAGGGCTAAATCCAACACCGTTTTTTAGCTCACTGCACCATCCCAGTTTCAGAACCTGGCTGTATGCAAATTAGTCTGTTCCTGTCCCAGTGCATGATGGGAACAGGGCAAACCAAACTACAAAAGCCAATTCTTACACTGGGAAGGAAACAAGCTCCCGGGGACCGGTTTCTGGCATTACAGCCGTCTTCGGCCCGGTTTGCTTGAATCCTGATGGTGCAATGAGCAAGGGTCTCACATCTGAGAATACCCTTCCACGCTTAGGGTGGACAAAAATATTTACAACAAGGGGTGGTGAGGGACAGAGTCTCCGAATTAAGCAGAAAGCTCTCACCCAGTCAAGAGATCAGGGCTAAATCCAACACCGTTTTTTAGCTCACTGCACCATCCCAGTTTCAGAACCTGGCTGTATGCAAATTAGTCTGTTCCTGTCCCAGTGCATGATGGGAACAGGGCAAACCAAACTACAAAAGCCAATTCTTACACTGGGAAGGAAACAAGCTCCCGGGGACCGGTTTCTGGCATTACAGCCGTCTTCGGCCCGGTTTGCTTGAATCCTGATGGTGCAATGAGCAAGGGTCTCACATCTGAGAATACCCTTCCACGCTTAGGGTGGACAAAAATATTTACAACAAGGGGTGGTGAGGGACAGAGTCTCCGAATTAAGCAGAAAGCTCTCACCCAGTCAAGAGATCAGGGCTAAATCCAACACCGTTTTTTAGCTCACTGCACCATCCCAGTTTCAGAACCTGGCTGTATGCAAATTAGTCTGTTCCTGTCCCAGTGCATGATGGGAACAGGGCAAACCAAACTACAAAAGCCAATTCTTACACTGGGAAGGAAACAAGCTCCCGGGGACCGGTTTCTGGCATTACAGCCGTCTTCGGCCCGGTTTGCTTGAATCCTGATGGTGCAATGAGCAAGGGTCTCACATCTGAGAATACCCTTCCACGCTTAGGGTGGACAAAAATATTTACAACAAGGGGTGGTGAGGGACAGAGTCTCCGAATTAAGCAGAAAGCTCTCACCCAGTCAAGAGATCAGGGCTAAATCCAACACCGTTTTTTAGCTCACTGCACCATCCCAGTTTCAGAACCTGGCTGTATGCAAATTAGTCTGTTCCTGTCCCAGTGCATGATGGGAACAGGGCAAACCAAACTACAAAAGCCAATTCTTACACTGGGAAGGAAACAAGCTCCCGGGGACCGGTTTCTGGCATTACAGCCGTCTTCGGCCCGGTTTGCTTGAATCCTGATGGTGCAATGAGCAAGGGTCTCACATCTGAGAATACCCTTCCACGCTTAGGGTGGACAAAAATATTTACAACAAGGGGTGGTGAGGGACAGAGTCTCCGAATTAAGCAGAAAGCTCTCACCCAGTCAAGAGATCAGGGCTAAATCCAACACCGTTTTTTAGCTCACTGCACCATCCCAGTTTCAGAACCTGGCTGTATGCAAATTAGTCTGTTCCTGTCCCAGTGCATGATGGGAACAGGGCAAACCAAACTACAAAAGCCAATTCTTACACTGGGAAGGAAACAAGCTCCCGGGGACCGGTTTCTGGCATTACAGCCGTCTTCGGCCCGGTTTGCTTGAATCCTGATGGTGCAATGAGCAAGGGTCTCACATCTGAGAATACCCTTCCACGCTTAGGGTGGACAAAAATATTTACAACAATGCACTGGGCCAGGGACAGACTGATTTGCATATAGCCAGATTCTGAGCTGGGATGGGGCAGTGAGATAAATAACGGTGATGGATCAAGCCCTGATCTTTGGACTGGGTAAGAGTGGTCTGCTCAATTCAGACACTCTGTTCATCACCACCCCCTTTTGTAAATCGATTTTGGCCACTATAGGTGTGGCAGGGTATACTCAGACATGAGTCCCTTTCTCACTGCTCCATCAGGATTCAAGCAAGCCGGGCCGAAGAGGCTGAAATGCCAGAAACCGGTCCCCGGTAGCTTGTCTCCTTTCTGGTAAAGAATTGGCTTGGTAGTTTAGTCTGCCCTGTTCCCATGATGCACTGGGCCAGGGACAGACTGATTTGCATATAGCCAGATTCTGAGCTGGGATGGGGCAGTGAGATAAATAACGGTGATGGATCAAGCCCTGATCTTTGGACTGGGTAAGAGTGGTCTGCTCAATTCAGACACTCTGTTCATCACCACCCCCTTTTGTAAATCGATTTTGGCCACTATAGGTGTGGCAGGGTATACTCAGACATGAGTCCCTTTCTCACTGCTCCATCAGGATTCAAGCAAGCCGGGCCGAAGAGGCTGAAATGCCAGAAACCGGTCCCCGGTAGCTTGTCTCCTTTCTGGTAAAGAATTGGCTTGGTAGTTTAGTCTGCCCTGTTCCCATGATGCACTGGGCCAGGGACAGACTGATTTGCATATAGCCAGATTCTGAGCTGGGATGGGGCAGTGAGATAAATAACGGTGATGGATCAAGCCCTGATCTTTGGACTGGGTAAGAGTGGTCTGCTCAATTCAGACACTCTGTTCATCACCACCCCCTTTTGTAAACCTGCTCTTATGCTGCCTAGTATTTTCGGCAGCATGAGAGCAGGGCTTGGATTGGCTGGGATGCTTCTGCATGAAATGCATATCTTTTAAAGTCTGCCAGCACGCGAGGTGGGAGGATTTAATTCCAGGTCAGTTTTATATCCACGATGCCAGTCATCATGGAAATAAAGACAGACAGCAACACTCTTGCAGTTATGAACCAGTTTACGAGAGATTATGCAAAATGGAAGGATTTTGCTTGCTTTTAAACTGACCCCTTGTTAGATGTTGAAATATTCACACAGTACCGCTTGTATGCCAACAGTGGGAACCTCTGAGTGTTGTCCATGAGCTGCAGTCTGCCTGCCTGTGTCCAGCCACAGATGCGATGTGTGATCCGGCAGGCCACAGGCCGGGCCAGTGAGGGTCAGATTAATTCCCCGGTTACTTACCGGTAATCTTCATTACTCAGAGTCCATGTCTTCCTCGCCACAGTAATTGTCCTCCTTGGGACCTTCCTCTGGTATTGCGTTCCTTGCAGTCGGCTCCTTTCGAGCCTTTGGAGTCGGTGGGCCTGGAGTTCTTGACACTCAAATTGGTGTTTCTTGTGGCTATTGCACCTGCCGGGCGTATTGGTGAGCTGGGTGCCTTCCTGCGGTCTGCTCCATTTTTGGTCATTTTGTCTGATCGTGTAGTCTTGTGTCCTCATCCTACGTTTATTCCTAAGGTGGATTCTTATTTTCACCGTTCTGCTGAAGTGGTTCTTCTGATTCTTTGTCCTGATCCTTCCTCGGCTGAGGATTGCCTTCTCCACCTGTTGGATGTGCGTCGTGCATTGTTGGTTTATTTAGTAAGGTTGGCATTTTGTTTGTCAATTTTGGTTTGTCTCGTCAGGGCCTGAAGCCCTCCCTGTCCACTGTCAGTCGTTGGATTATGGAGGCCATACTGTTGGCTTATGGTTCTGTTTCTGATCTTCCCCCTCTTACTGTTCAGGGTCGGTCCACCGGATCTGTTTCTGTATCGTGGGCCGCTTTTAAGGTGGTGTCCATGGAGGATGTTTGCCGGGCTGCCACTTGGTCGTCCCGCATACTTTCATGTCCCATTATCGCCTTCTGATTGGGGGTGGGGGTTCTGTTTCCTTTCCCTCTTCTGTACTGTCGGCTGGGATTCCTTGAGGTGTATGTTTCTGTGGAATATTTGTACCTCTTGTGATTGACATATGTTTCTCTGCATGATTTCTGTGGAGTGTTTTCCTTGCATGAAGCTGATTTCTTTGGTATCGGCTCATGGGTAATTACTGTGGTGAGGAAGACAGGACGAGGAGGTAATGCCCCGGTTACTTACCGGTAATCTCATTACTCCGAGTCCATGTCTTTCTCGCCACATTATAGTTTCCCTTCCCTCCCGGCCCGGTTGGTGGCTTCATGTCTGCGGCTTGGTTCTTCAGGTCGTGTTGGTATTTCTGTATCCTTTTATGGGATTGGCTGGAGCCACTGGGGGCCATCTTGGAGGAGGGAGAGGGAGACTAGAGCGTTTTTTTGTTTTATACTTGGAGTTCTGTGTGGAGCCGGAGGCTCATGGGTAATTACTGTGGCGAGGAAGACAGGACGAGGAGGTAATGCTGAGAAGTACTTGGGTACACAACTGTGTCAGCAGCAGTTACCCTGGGAGAACTCTTGACCTGCATAGCAGCCAGCCAGGGCACTGCTCTACAGAAAATGTCAGGCTGCAGCACGTAGCAAGGCCGGGGTAGTGCCGCAGCATTCCTGCTGGGATTTACATGCGAATACACCAGTTCAAGTGGACAAGCTCCAGGCCAAAGAGCTGCAAGTGGGCTCCTGGGTGTGATGCTGCTGGAGGGTCTGAAGTTGCAGGAGATCTGAAACTGCAGATGGATCAAGCTACGCCTTCGGGCAACACCTGTGCTATATAAAAGTGCATAAATAACAAACTGAAGGGGGACCCCCGCAGTAGTCCCTGATATTATGCGGTGCGCTGTGGAAGTCCCGGATGGTAGTGCTGGTATAGACTCTCTCTCTCTCTCTCTCTCTCTCTCTCCGTCAATATGCGGTACTGAGGTGGCTGGTGACAATAGAAGATGGGTCTATAGTTTATTGTGCATAGATATGCAGCTAAACCTCTGCTGCTGAAGAGGAGTGGAAAGGTCAGTTAATGTTCATTTTCTTGCAATAAACTGCAGAATTAGATTTATTTTGCAGAAGCGGTTGGGCCACATTATATTTATATTTACATGATGCTCAATACGCTACAGTTATGAGCATATTTAACTTTTATGCACTCCACCAATTTTAAAAGTTACCAGCTGCTACTGATGGCAGAGCCAATAGTCTGTCTTAAATATTAGACCTACTAACTTTGCCAATGCTTGTTAGTTCTTAGTACCCCATCCCTGTGATTCTGAGCAAGTCAGTTAATTACTCTCCACATGTGTATAAAAGAAAAAAATATAAGGCATTTGGTAAAAAATCCTAACACATAAAGATGGCAAATGCGTCCATGTCTTAGTGAAAATACATTTGGAATCAGATAAAATCTGTTGTCACAATAAAACACATAATTTCTCGTCACAATAAACATCCATTTCAAAGGAGAAAAGGGCCTCTTTGAAGTGGGTGTGACACCGTAAAACACAGCTACAAACAGAAATATGTTCAACAAGGACGACAGGGATTAGAAAAAATAAAAGTAGTATCCTATTCACACCTTGATCAGTGGATGAACAGCAATCAAGCTGAAGCAATCAGTACATGGTCCAGGCTCCAGCCAAAAGAATAGGAAGTGAAGTCAGCACACACTGGGCAATTAGAAGGCAGAAAATTAGAGTGGAAATAAAGCCAATAAATGTTATGCAATGGCAGGCTGCAAGTCACTTGTGTACAATATCTCTTGCAAGCAAGAGCACTGCACAGGTGAGGCTTGCAAATGGATAACATCTTGTCCGCCAATGTACTCTCTCAGTTCTGCTTACATCGTCGCTCTATTTTTCAACACAAAATAAGCAATGTAAAATTTGCTAATACTGCCATCATTCTAATGCTACTTTAAACTACCGTCACTAATTCCTATATCTTTTTTATTTTTAGCAGTATTACAGTGTGAACTCCACCCGAAGGCATTGGAACGCTTTACATAAGCGCCAGCTACATCACACAAGGACACATTAATTTTGTTTTCTTTCTTTCTTTCTTTAAGCACGGGGAGATTAAGTGATTTACCCTGAATCCCAGCATGTAAAGCATTTTGGCAACTTATTGGATTTGTGTTCATGTGCCCTGTAACAGCAGGATCCATTTAACATGGTGTGTGACATAGATGTGCTGGTGCACACTGTTTAAAAACCATCAATGCAATATGGTGTGTGGCTGGGTTTGATTCGCAAAAACTGTGTAACTGGGGTTTAACAAAGGCTTCAATGGACGACAAAGCATTAGCAAAAAATAGTAAATGCGACATCTTTACCAGACTCTATCGATTCAGTAACAAGGTGGTACATCGGTTTATGGTTATAACGGTTACAATGACCCAATATCATTTTTTCTAACATTACACATGGGTTGCAACGGGAAGGCAAAGTAATCTGCTTGGAAACACACAATATTGATCAAGTACCGACCCCAGGATAACACCCACCGGTCACTAGGCTTCATTGTTAGAAGTTTAAACCTCATATCATCCAAATAAATGCAGTTGTGTGAATTTCATGTTAAAGTTATCAGCTTTTTTAAGCGGCTTCACCTTTCAAAAGGCATCAAGGCGCTTTTTAAGCTGGGTGTCCAATGAACAAATGCGTGGAAGTGTAGTATAAAAACAGCTGTGCAGAGACTCCCTTGGCTGCCTGCCCATCCGCGTCCTCCTCTTCCCGCCTCTCCACACACAGCCAGTCCCTCAGCAGCCGACCCTGCCTCCGAGGCGCGAGGGCAGCGCGAGGGTTAACGCGCTCAATCCCTCGCCCCGGCACCTGAGGGTTTTAATAAAGCGGGAAGAGCGGGATCGCAGGATTGAAACTGCATCCTATGCAAGCGCCCTCATAATCACTTCATCTACCGCTCATCGAAACTGTCTGCTTCCATTTCTCACCGCCGCAAATATGTAAAATAGAGCCTGCTAGGAAAGCGGATTTGCATATCTCAGTGGAGCGTGGTTTTAGAGGGGGCGCGCGCCGGGCCAGGGATGGAACCGGTGGGGCCACCTGCGAGGAGCAAATGGAACAAAGATCGCGCGCGTCTGTGCGCGTGCGCGCGTGTATTCATGTTCTCAGAATGTTAACATCTTTCTTGTGTGGTGGATATGTGTGCATATCCTAATCTATGATACACATATATACAGACATAAGTAGAAAGTCAGAATTGAACTCTAAGCAAACACAGGCTGGTGTATTGCCTCAAACACTGCTTTGTGCAGAAAGATGGATGAACACATCAAGGTGTGGTGCACGGTGAGGTGTGAGTATTTTCTGTGTCGCCTCAACATGTGCGGAGGTGGGGACCGAGGTGGGGCCGTGACAAAGAGAGCTGGGGAACAGGCCCCATCTGCCCCCTCTAGCAACGTCACTGATAACCTGTGTTCCAAAGGGGCGGCCTTGGATGGGAAATACCCCCCTGGCCGCATCACAGATCGAATGTACGATGCACCTGGGGATGGCAGAACATATATACACTGCCCGCCCTCGGGGGATACTGCCTTTCCTAGCATATGCCAAGGGATCCTTCTGTGGAGACTAAATGTACTCTGAGTACAAAGTCTCAATGTAGAGGAACGTGACGGATAACAAGGAAGTCAATCAATCAATCATTCAATCAGAGAATTTGTAAAGCGCGCTACTCACCCGTTAGGGTCTCAAGGCGCTGGTGATCCTCTTGCTGACGGGGAGCCAGTGCAGGTCTCTCAGCTGAGGCGAGATGTGGCTGTGGCGGGGGTGTCCAGGATAAGTCGTGCAGAGGCGTTCTGTAGCGCTGGAGTCTTTTCTGTAGTTTGGCTGTGGTTCCAGCGTAGAGGGTGTTTCCGTAGTACAGTCGGCTGGTGACGAGGGCCTGGGTGACCGTCTTCCTGGTGTCGGTGGGGATCCACCGGAAGATCTTTCGGAGAATGCGCAGGGTGTTGACACAGGATGACGAGATGGCGTTGATTTACTTGGTCATCGTGAGGGAGGAGTCCAGGATGAAGCCCAGGTTGTGTGCATGGTCCGTTGGCTTGGGGGCGGTGCCCAGGGCGGGGGGCCACCAGGAGTCGTCCCAGGTGGAGGGGGATGTTCCCAGGATGAGGACTTCCGTCTTGTCTGAGTTCAGTTTCAGCCGGCTGAGCTTCATCCATTCCGCGACGTCTTTCATTCCGTCCTGGAGGCTGGCTCTGGCGGTGGCGGGGTCGTTGGTGGGGCTGAGCCAGGCCTTTAAGTAGGCCGGGTCTCACCGGGTCTGAGCACAGGCAGTTTTTTTAACCCCTTCGCTGCAGCGGCTATTCCGCCGCAGCGCTAAGGGGGCGAGGGGGCCGCGCGGCGGGCGCATGCTGGTGACGGAACTGCTCCGTCACCAGCCGCGGTTGAGCTGTGCTCATGACGGAGCGGTTCCGTCATGGCCCGCCCCGCTCAATAGAACGCGCCGCGCAGGCGCGGCGGCCAGGCCATGACGAAAGCACTCAGTCATCAGCACAGCGCCACCGCGGCTGATGACGGAGCGGTTCCATCATCATCATGGAACCAGTTAAAGGGGGCCTCGAAACGGGTCTCTATCGGGCTCTGTTTTGTGCCCTGGCACAGGAGGCTTGTTTTTTTTTTTGGACTGTAGTGACAGCAGGCACATAGACTTGCACGTGCTCTCACAATGCTCACTTCTCACTAGTGGAGGAGTTACGGCATGACGTCAAGCAGGGTGAGAGTCGTAGCGGAAGGGAAATCTTTTACAGAGTCATTTTCTCTCTGGGTTTCCCTTCTCTTTTTAAAACGCAGGAACAACAACATCGTCAAGGTGTCACCAGGATTCTAATTGGAAGCTTTTTCAATATTATCTACAACAAGCCATAGTTGCTGCTTATTTATCTTCTGCAACTAACAACCATTGACACAGCCAATAGTCCCGAAAGCCAATAATCCCGACTTGTTGTGGGTATGATGTTAGTTGTTGTATCATATATCTGGATGCAATGACAGAAACAGCAAAATGCAAGTCATGCGGCACACTGTGCTAAGCACAGGTTTTTACCATATGTGTTTTAGGCCATGCCCTTAATTACATAGGCCACGCCCCTTTGAGGGACCCCTAGTTTTTTCATCCCACTTAAAGCCCTGGGCTGAGCGAGGATCCTTGCGGGACGCCCAGATGACCTCGGTGGCCGCAGACCGGAACGGGGGGAGGCGGACTCTCTGGGTTCTACCGGTGAGGAACGAGATGATCCACTCCAAGGCCTTTCCTTGGATTCCGATGTTGCTGAGGCGCTGTATCAGGGTGCGGTGGCATACGGTGTCGAAGGCTGCTGAGAGAGGTCCAGGAGGATGAGGGCCGCTGTTTCCCTGTTGTCGAGCAAGGATCTGATGTCGTCGGTAGCTGCGATGAGGTCGGTCTCGGTGCTGTGGTTTGCTCGGAAACCGGACTGCGAATGGTCGAGGGATCCGTTTGTCTCGATGAAGGCGGAGAGTTGTTTGTTGACGGTCTTCTCAATGACTTTGGCCAGAAAGGGGAGGAGCGAGATGGGGCGGAAGTTCTTGAGGTCCGTGGGGTCCGCAGTGGGTTTCTTCAGGAGGGCGCTGAGCTCGGCATGTTTCCAGCTCTCCGGGAAGGTGGCGGATGCGAAGGAGCTGTTGATGATGTCCCGGAGTTGGGGTGCGATGGTGGAGTCAGCTTTGTTGAAGATGTGGTGTGGGCAGGGGTCGGTTGGGGAGCCGGAGTGGATGGTGTTCATCGTGCGGGTGGTGTCTTCGGTGCTGACCGAGGTCCAGTTGCAAAGGGTGGTGGGCGCTGGATCGGTGGTTGGGTGCGTGGTCTGAGTACCGAAGCTGTTGTGTATGTCAGCGATCTTGCGGTGAAAGAACGAGGCGAGTGAGTCGCAGAGGTCTTGCGAGGGTGTGATGTCGTTGTTGCAGGCGCTGGGGCTGGAGAGCTGTTGTGGGAGTTGTTGTTCAGTCGTTCTTTGAATGTGGTCCTTTTGGTGGTGCGGATCAGCTGGTGGTGTTTGCGGGTGGCGTTCTTGAGGGCTGTCATGTTTTTTGTTGTCTGGTCGTGGCGTCAGGCTTTCTCGAGGGTGCGGCAGGTCTTCTTGGTGTTTTTGAGGTCGTTGATGAACCAGGAGGTTTTCTTGCTGCCGTGTCTGCTGGGGGGTTCTTCAGTGGTGCGAGGTTGTCGGCGCAGTTGGTGAGCCACTGTGTGAGGTTGCTGGCTGCTTCGTTGGGGTCCGTCGTGTCGGCGGGAGGGTTCTGGCTGAGGGAGGTGGTGAGCTGGTCGGCGAAGATCTTGCTCCAGCTTCTGTGGGTGACCTGTTGCGGGTGGTGGTGGGTAGTGGTTCTTCTGAAGTTGAAGTGGACGCAGCTGTGATCTGTCCAGTGTAGTCCGGTGGAGTGGCTGAAGGAGATGTGCTTGCTGGAGGAGAAGATGGGGTCCAGCGTGTGGCCAGCGTAGTGGGTGGGGGTGTTCACCAGTTGCTTTAGTCCGAGGTTGGCGAGGTTGTCCAGCAGGGCGGTGGTGTTGCTGTCATTGTTGTTCTCGAAGTGGAAGTTGAGGTCTCCTAGGAGGATGTAGTCTGAGGAGGTTAGGGCGTGCGGGCTGACGAAGTCTGCGATGGCTTCGCTGAATTGTGTGTGTGGTCCTGGTGGTCTGTAGATGAGGGTGCCTCTGAGGGTGGTCTTGGGATCGGTGTGAATCTGGAAGTGAAGGTGCTCGGCGGCGGTGAGGGTGTCGGCGGAGTTGGTCGTGATGCGGATGGTGTTTCTGTGGACAATGGCGATGCCTCCTCTGGTTTGGTTGACGCGGTCCTTCCGGGTGATCTTGTAGCCATCCCGGATGGCTATGGCGATGTCGGGGGCTGAGGAGGCGTTCATCCAGGTTTCTGTGAGGAAGGCGACGTCTGGTGATGTTGTGTCGAGGAGGTTCCAAAGTTCGACGCTGTGCCTGTGGACGGAGCGGGTGTTGAGCAGGATGCATTTGAGGTGATTGTTGCTGGTGGCTGGCTTGGCGGGTGCGGTGCAGGTTCGGAGGCAGCTGAATTTGCAGGCTTGGTAGGTGAAGGGTCCGTGAGTGCGCCTCGGGGTGGCGTGGTGGCAGGCGGGGTTCCGGCCGGTGTTGAGTGCGTGGATGGTGGCGGCGTCGTAAGTCCGTCGGTGGGCTGGTGTCTTCGAGGGCCAGGGGTCCTGGCGCTGGGCGTGGTCCAGGCGCGGACGGGTGCAGAAGGGCTTGCCTTTGGCGCGCCTTCGGCGCACCCTCTGCGCGTACGCGCGGTCCCCGCCATAAATGGCGAAGAGGGTGGGAGGAGCAGCTGGGAGGCGGGAGCGGGGTGGCGCAGGGAAGGGGATGAGGGTACAGAAGGGAAAAGGGGGGGCGGGCCACAGGGGAGCAGCGGCAGGGAGCGGGGAGGGGTCTGAAGCGGGAAAGCGGTCCCGAGGGGCGAAAAAGGATGAGCAGTTACAGGGCACAAAAAGAACGCAAAAACAGGCAAGATGCAGGCAGAGTACACAAAAAGGACGAGACCTATGCCACGGGGGCAGCGGCGAACACATGGAGGCAGGCAGGGAGGCCGGGCGCACTCAGGGGGAGCCGTGCGGCGAGTGGAGCGACCGTCTCAGACCAAGGTTAGGTCAGGTCACCAGCGTGCAACCAAGACCGATGACTAATAAACCGACCCTTACTACACAAGCCTTACTAGTGGTGAGCGGGGCGTCCGAGCCATTGTAGAATCATCGCTTCCATGATCGCCCTGAAGAGGAAAGTCCGTGCTAGAGTATAGTTCATCCAGAACCACTCCTAACTCTAAAGCAGGCAGTTGAGGTCTGGTGACACACGAGGAAAGGCCTGCACTGTAGCACAACCTGGCTCGGGTACACATGGAACAACCACTGCTTGTGTCAGTCCCCAGCTGACAGCAACGTGCGTCAATTTCCCAATTACAGGACACATGCTCACAACAGGCTAGAACAGGACAGCGAGAGCATCATTTGGGAATACTCTACAATTTGATCAGCAAACATCACGAGTAGCTTTCCTGGTGGTAGCAAACTTCCTACTCTCTCTAGTGCAGGACGCTCAGTCATCGGACCAGTGTACCTCAACAGACGACTAAGCCTCTATACCCCCGCCCGCCAGCTCCGCTCTACCGACCACGCCCTCGCCACTGCCCCCCGCATCCAAAGGGTGACCGCCGGCGGCAGATCATTCTCTCACCTCACCGCCAAGACGTGGAACACGCTCCCCATCCGCCTACGCCAGACCGATGACCTTCTAACCTTCAGGAGAGTCCGCAAGACCTGGCTCTTCAAACAGTAGCAGCACCCCCCCTAGCTCATTGAGACCCTCACGGGTATGTAGTGCGCTTTACAAATACTATGATTGATTGATTGATTGATTATTAAGGACACTCACTGAGAGCAGACCGTGATACAATTTGTAGGAGTATGTACGAGACACAAGCTGAGACCTCCCGCATTACCCCTGTGATCTACCTAAAGGAGTCTGACTAGCACAGTAGTGGCTGTACCTTCTAGGCACGCCCACCATGAGTCTCAATCATCGGTCTGTTATATGGGTTCGTGCGGGGATGTCCAACATTGAACCGGAAGGACCAGATCTATCTCAGATTAGTTGCCATGGCAGGGGCAGCCTTAAGCATGTGCAAGCTGTGCACCTGCACAGGGCCACCAAACCCCAGGGGCCACCACGCCAATGTATATCCTTAATATAATAATCCTCTGAGGATGGATACATATTTATGTGGCGGCACCTGGAAGGGATTTGGCGGCCTCCGGCTCTGTTCCACTTCCAAACACCCTCACCCCCCCCTCTTCACTGGCCTCCATGCTCTGCCGCGCCCGGACCCCCTCTTTTGGGGCCCCCTACCTACGCCTCCTGCCCAGGGCCGCCTTGAGCCTAGAGCCGCCCCTGGCCATGGTCTTTCTTTCAGTAATGCATAGAAATCCGCTCTGAATCCTAAACGAATTGCTAAGGTGAAACAATGAGAAACCCACTGCTGATGTCAGGGCCTAGGACAGTCCAGTCAGCACCCTTTCACAGGTCCACTGCGGCCCCAAGAGAGCTGCACAGCCAGCGCTCACCAGCTGAACATGGCATCCATCTGCAGAAACACAGCCTGCCCAATCCCTGGCAGGATCCTGGAGACCAAGAGACATCAGCAGAGAGATACAGGAACAAGGGTGAGCTTAGGCTTCTACGAGAGCTCTGCTAGGAGAAACACCACCACCACTGAGATCTACCTTGACAACAGCGATAAAGCCCACTCACTTCAGCCAACTCCCAGCTCACCAGCCAGAACCAACCAAATCATGTCAACTAGAAAATCAACCACATCCACCCCATCCACCGATTCACACAAAGAAGGAAGTGAAGAGACCGATCGAAATAAAACCTGAGAAGTCCTCAAGTTGGCGGATTTGACATGACCGCTGACATGGGAGTCTCCCTGCTGAGAGAACATGGAAGCACCTCCCACATAAACAGATTATTTGTCAGCCTGTAAGGATCATGCCCTTCAAAAGTAAGGGCCTGACATGGATATCGGAGTATGGATTGTACTCTTTCAGGGCGATGGAATAAAATACTTTGCAACCCTGCAGGAGTAACCGTACTCCAAATGGAAAGATGTTAGCCAACCCAGTGGGCATCTCTGATCATTGGCAGGAACCGCAGTCAAGGCGTTTCCTGTCAACATGACGGCGCCACTCAGCACACTTTCAATATGTTGTGCTACTATCAAAAACAAAATCCCAAAGCGGGATTTTGCTTTTGAAAATAAAAAAACGAATGGCCCCCTCACCATGAAAACTTTGTCTTATGGTTTGGAGGGTCATTTAAAAGATTTGACTTTTACTTACCGCCACGTTTTTGATGGCAGTACGCAAAAGTAAAAACTGCCCATTCAACCGCCCGCCCACCCTGAATTGAGTGGGCAGTCAAATGGCTAAACCTCTGATGGCCATTACTCTGTCAGGCCCGAAGAGTCTCCGTCGTTGACAAGCTGAAAGTCTGTCCGACTTTAAATGACCCTCTCTGCTAAACTGCAAATCAGGCCCAAAATCCATAGGGGAAAGTAACATTCAGTGTAACTCCATACTTGCTATACTAGGCATGCTCAGTCTGCAGACAACGCAAACCCACAATCACAGACAAAAACACTGGCCTAAGGAGTACAAAGTAGTCAAGTAATTGGTGGGTCTGCGCAGCATAAAAACTAGGTAACAGAACAGATGGAGTGATGTTTACTTACATGTTCAAATAGGATGGGCCTACAAAAAACGTACAGCTACCCTTTCCGCCTACAGGAGACTAACCCCCAGATTAATCATGGTCATGTTTTGCGAGTCCTTAATAGCGAATTTTAAGGATTCGCTATTAACCCCTTTGACGCTCATGACGGAGCGGTTCCGTCATGAGCGTCGGTTGGGCTGTGCTCATGACGGAACCGTTCCGTCATGACCACGCCCGTTCTTAAGAACGTTCAGCATAGCGTAAAAATTTGCGCCGCGCTGATGTGGTTAGACTCGCAAAACGGGATGCATGTAGAAATCGCAATATTTAATGCGATTTCTACTGCTTCCTTATTTGCGATTCACTAATTGCTAATCGCAAATAAGGAATGGATTTCCCATTCATTCCTATGGGCCTAAGGGCCCATAGGAATGAATGGGGAGTCATTCCTTATTTGCGATTAGCAATTAGCGAATCGCAAATAAGGAAGCAATTTCAAGGGTGCCAGGGTGTCCAAAGGACACCCTGTTGCACCCCTGAAATGGTAATGTACACTGGTGTTGCGCACACACATGTCCAAAGGACATGTGTGTGTAACATACAACTTAGAAAAATACACTAAAGTGCATTTTTCTAAGTTTTCGCTATTTACCACGTAGTTAGACTTCGCGGTAAATAGCGGCCCCAGATTGCGAATTCGCAATTTTTAAATGGTTTGTGAATTGCATTTAAGGAATCTCAAATGCAATTAATCGCAATTTAGCGATTTCTAGAATTGCGATTTTTGCATGTGGGATGATGAATCCCAAATGCAAAAATAGCGCTCGCAAAGGGCCAGATTCTCAGAATCTGTCCCTTTGCGAGCCGATTTCGGCTTGATGAATCTGCCTGTAAGGAACCTGTCTCTCAGTCTTGCTCCTATTTAAAGAGTTGCCCTTTAGGGCAGCTACCGCTGTGCTGGGATGTGGAGCCAGGAGGACACGGGGGAGGAGAAAGAGAGGCATAAACTGGCATTAACTTTCTTGAAGATGTACTCAGCAGCAGCAGCAGTGGGTTGTTCTACGTCTCTGTAAGAGCACAACATGAATTACTGTCACTTCTGCACAACAATTACAGCTGAAGGGCACCTTAGCATGCAGCGCTGACACTCATTTCATGTTCTGAAGCTACGATTCCTCCTCTGGGTGTTTTCTCTAAACATTACAGGGGGGAAGAGGAGGAGTGCTCAGGTGAAATCTTAGAGTAAGAGCAGAGTGAAATGTACAGGGAAAGTGCACGATATGGGTTCCCTACTGTTGTAAAGTTCACTTTAACTTACTGTATAATGTTATTAACATGTAGTAGAATTTCACGTTATTTATTTCCACCCTGTTCTACCTGCTTATCTTTAAACAATGTGATTCCCTTTAAACTATTGCACTCTGTTGCCTCCAGCCTGTGGTACATTCCATTCCTCTTTACATTCTTATTGGTACTGAGTTGTCTTCTGCCCACTGACCTCCTTGCTGCCTCTGGAGACACCCTGCTCTTTACTTGTTTGTGCACACTTGAGCGTTGCATTGTCACTACTTCAATTTGGCAACAAGCTGTTCTTGTCCCCAAGAATGCCTTCACGCGGCTCACCAAAGGAGTCAGATATTTGAATATTCATGTGGATTGTGCTCGAGGATCTTTTCACCTGCATTTGTTTGGATTTTGCCTGGGGACTGTACTGCTCCATTTCTTTTGCTGGTGAACCCACTTGGTTGTTCCACTTTTGCACTGGGGCTTCACTTTTAGAGGATTCCTTTGTGTTGCTAGGCATCCGGCTTTTGACTCTTCATGTTGATGTACAGGATATCACACTCACAGCTGTGAGCGAAAATCTGAAATAAGAGGTATCCAGCCGAACCCTCCCTTATGTATCGCTATTTTGTTTCATCAACTCTCTACGTTGTCGTACGTCGTACACAACTTCACACTTAATACTGTATGAGCGGCGGAGCCAGGCCGGCGGCCAAGATGGTCGCCCGGGCTCCCGGCTCCGTCGACCCGCTGCTGGATCTAGCTGTTGAGGCGGCGCTGCCGACACCTTCCTGGACGTCGGAGAGGGACCTGACCCGCCGAGAGTAACTCCGGAGGCTCTCCGAGCTTAAGGGACTGAGATATGCCTTCCCGGTCGGTGTGGCCTACGCGGGACCTCGCGTGATATTGCAGCCGGCCGCAAGTGGAACAACAACGGCCGGGAAGACCCGGAAAGAGCCGGTCACCCGCCGGGGCGTTCTACCCCGCCCCGAACAACAACCTATCGTTCGTTGCTGCGTGCCGTCCCCCCATACCGGACAAAACCCCCCCCTCCCCCGAATGCTGCCTTGCTAAATGAAGACGTGTGACACCACTCTTTATCTCCCTGACGGAGCTTAGTGCGACCCGCTTGCAGCTGCCTGTATCCCGTGCTTCGGATGATCGGGCCGGTTGATGCATGGCGATTTGGCGTCGCTCAAACGCACTGGGTGGCACAGATGGGACCTTCGGTGGGGCAGTTGAGATGGCTACCACATCGTGTGCAACCGGGGGGACGCTCGGATGGTGCACATGATGGCGGCTCTGGTGTGGACTCCGGCGGCATTTATGCCGTGAGCCCCAATTGGTAGCGATATCCTCATAGAGCCTTACCCACCCGTGGTGATGGCGACGCGCATTTCAACAGGAGCGCGGAGATCGGATGCCCCCTCCCGTGTTTTGGCAGCACAGCGTGTGGATTGGGTTCACGTGGCGATCAGACCCCGGCACAAGTGGAAGTACGAGAGAGCCTGATGTCGGTATTTTCTCCATGTGCCTTTGTTCAGTGACTCCCTCTACAATCTTTGGTAAGGCCCAGATGGGTGTCTCTACGCAACTCTACATGTTGCTGATAAGTGATAGTTTGTGCGTGGGGTCTCCTTGATCGTTACAAAGGGCATCGTCGGAATGGCGCTTGGTCCATGGGCACATGGAGTGGTCGGGGATTCCATCGGATGTGAGGCTTGTGGGGACTCATTTGTTGCCCTTTCCCATGTGGCTGACATGCAACCCAGACAAATTGAACTGCCTACTCTTCCTGAACCGGACTTTGTCTTGCTGCGTGGGAGGCGGTCGTGGGCTGTGAACGGCTCTGGAATGTGTCGTGTCCTGGTGTACTGCAAGATTTCCTGCCCTTCTCCGGACATCCTTGACTATTGTACTCTTGGTGTTTTGTTGGCTACGCATTGTGCGGACTGGGACACGTCTCTGATTAAGGCCGGGTGGGTCTGGGTTCCAAAATGGTGATCGTTTTCCTCAGATGCTGAAAGGGGGGGCCCTCATTGAGGTTGGGTGACTGGGTGAGCTGGCGGGGCGACTGCTGTTCTACTTCGGTGGGTGCCCCGGATATTCTGCAACAGCACTGTTATACTTGTAAGCTATGCGGGGGGGCCGGGGGCCTGTACTGGAGGACCCCCCAATATATCTTTTTCTTTTATATTTCCTCTCTCTTCTATATTTCGGGTTCCATACACTGGGCGACAGGCACGCTGCTAAGGGGGAGGCCGTAGCCATAGGCAGGGGTGCAGGGTGGGGGTTAGGGGGGGGGGGTACTATTGTTTTTCCTTTTTATGTTTCTAGGGCCTCTTTTTTCTCCTTTGTCTCTCTCGGCTTTCCCTTCACTTTTCCTCTTCTTCACTTCTTCTGGGAACCGAGTAATAGGCTGCTCTCTGTACGTCCTAGTGGCACAGATTACAGGGGTGGATGTCTCTATAAAGTTTTATGTTGCAGCTGGCATATACTGTATTGGTGGCCGAAATGTATAGCTTATTGTTTATCCTGCTTAAGGTGCGTTAGCGCCAACGTCCTGCCTACAGTAGTCCTGACTGTGAATATCCTGATCTTTGATAACCCCTTGCTTGTATTATTGGATTGTGCGGCATCAGATCCTGTTTTTTCCTAAAACTCTGAAAGAAACCTCTTTAATCCTGGTACCAATATGGTACAGACAATATCCTGAGCTACAACGGGGCATTTGGGAGGCGGATTGTTGCACTCTTATGGCTTGATTGATTTGCTTTGACCGTCTCTGTACTACTGGCCGGCTGTGATGGTTTTAGGCCCGTGATTGTAACAGCTTTCTGTAACAATAAAGGTTTACCAAAAATTTAAAAAAAAAAAAGCTGTATGAGCAAAATCTTAAACATGAGCCATCTGGCAGCAACGTGCTGCATGTGTGGCCATTTTGTTTTTTTGCATGTGTAAGCTTATCAAAACACACATGACCAGTTGCCCTGGTATTTCGAGACTTAAGTTTCCTTGTCCCAAAATCTCACGCTTGTGATTAGACTGCATTTAATCTATAGTGAGTGTATGGTTCACATTATATTTATATGGATAATGTTACTGTTCTTGCGGTCGGTGTACAGCTGTAGATTCACATGCTTTGCATACTCCTGTCATCTAGTGTTGGGTCCGGATGTGTGCAAGTTGTTTTTCTTCGAAGAAGTCTTTGCAGTCACAAGCTAGGCGACTCCTCCTTTCGGTGATAGTGCACATGGGCATCAACTCCATTGTTAGACTGTTTTCCCGCAGAGGGTGAAAATGGAGTTAGTAAGTGTAGAATAGAGATGTCCATGCATATATGTATGTAAAGTGAGAACTGCAACTACTTCAGTAGACTGGGGAGGCAGGTGGGCACATGTGAATCTACAGCTCTACATGCCAAGAACAGATGCTTATTGGGTAAGTAACATTATCTGTTGGAGGCATGTGAGCTGTAGATCACATGCTTGGCATAGACTATACAGCAGTATTCTCCCAGAGCGGTGGCTAGCCTATAGTTGTAGTTGTTTGAAACAGTGTTTTAAGTACTGCCTGGCCTAAATTAGTTTGTTGACTCACTAACACATCTACACAATAGGGTTTTGTGAATCTGTGCGGTGTAGACCACGTTGCTATCTTACAGATGTCAGCTAGGGGAATATTCTTTAAGAAGGCCATAGAGGCCATATTTTGTGAGTTGAATGCGCTCTAGGGGGCATTAGAAAAGTTATTTTTACCTTCACATAACATGTTTGGATATATTTCACGATCCATCTTGAAATGCCTGATTTAGATATGGGATTGCCTTTGTGTGGTGGAGAAAAAGCAACAAAGAGCTGCTTTGTTTTGCAAAATTCTATTGTTCTTTTCACATAATATAGTAGAGCTCTTCTAACCTCAAGTATGTGTACAGCTCGTTCTGCTACAGAATCAGACTGAGGAAAAAACGCAGGTAACTCAGCTGATTGATATGAAAGGCAGAAAGTACTTTAGGGAGAAATTTAGGATTGGTTCAAAGAACCACTCTGTCTTTGTGAAGCTGAAAGAAGGGCCCTTGTATAGCTAATGCCTAGAGTTCACCAACTCTCCTTAGTGAAGTTATTGCTATGAGGAAAGCGACCTTCCAAGAGAGGAATTGTAATTGACACCTGTGCATTGATTCAAAGGGTGGACGCATCAGCCTTGGGAGGACTATGTTTAAGTTCCAAATTGGTGCAGGTGGGACTATTGGTGTTATCACTCTTTTTAATCCTTTCATAAAGGCTTTAATCACTGGTACTCTGCATAGAGATAAGTGTTGTCTGTTTTGTAAGTATGCAGCTACTGCTGCTAGATGTAAGCAAATGGATATGTAGGCTAGTCCAGATTGCTGTAAATGTAACAGATAATGTTTTGCACAGAAGCATCAAGAGGATTGATATTGTTATTGTTATAATAAATAACAAACCTTTTCCATTTTGATGCATAACATGCCTCGGTAGTAGGCTTTCTAGCCTCTTTCAGGATATTCATACAGTCTGGTGGTAATTGTAAAAAATCAAACTATGACTTCAGCAGCCAGATCACCAGGTTGAGTTCTTTGGGATTTGGATGCCTGATTTCTCCATGGCTCTGAGTGAGGAGACTGGAGATGAGATGCAGCTTTTGGTGTGGAAATACTGGTAGCTCCAGCAGGGTGGTGAACCAGGGTTGACGTGTCCATGTGGGACCTATGAAAATCAGTGTGAAGGATGTTTGCCTGAGCTTCCGAACTACCAGCGGAACGAGTGGGAGAGGCCGAAAAGTGTAAGCAAATATCTCTGACGTGTTTATCTATAGGGCATTGCTTTTGGAGAGCGGGTGTGGGAACCTGGAGGCGAAGCTTGGGCATTTTGTGTTTTGCATTGTAGTGAACAGGTCTATGTGAGGAAACCCCATTCATAAAAGTAGGGGAGGAGAACCTGAGGATGAAGTTCCCACTTGTGGATTTGCCGTTTCTGTCTGCTGAGAAGGTCAGCAATCTGATTGTTTATTCCTGGAAGATGCTCGGCCAGGAGATACATTTTGTGGTTTATAGCCCATTTCCAAATGGCTTGTGCTAGGCGTGACAGTTGAAGAGAGTGTGTCCCCCCTGTTTTTGTATATAGTACATAGCTGTCATGTTGTCCGTGCGGACTAGGACAGCTTTGCATATGAGGTGAATTTGAAAGGCTCTGAACGCTAGAAACGCTTCTAGTAGTTCTAGGTGACATAGCTGAACACGTTTGTGCTTTAGACTCCATAATCCTTGGATTGTGTGGTCGTGTAAGTGAGCACCCCAACCAGTGAGCATTGCATCTGCTGTTAGCACTGTCTGTGGAAAAGGGTGGGTGAAGGGTCGCCCTTTGGATACATTTTGTGGGTTCCACCACTGCAGAGAGCGATGAGTGCGGCCACCTTTCAACACTAGATCAGCCAATTGACCTTGCGACTGGTTCCACTGACTTGCTAATCTTGCTTGAAGGGGACGCACGTGCAATCACAATGCAAGATGCCATCATTCCTAGCAGTTGCATTAGGACTCTTGCTCCTAATGATTGGTTGGGCTGAAACAAAGTGAGAAGAGACTGAATATTTAGAATACTGGCTGCATTGGGAGAGGCTAGAGCTCTTTGAGTGTCTATGGTGGATCCCAGATAAGTCTGTGTGTTGGAAGGATGCAAATGGGACTACAACGGAAAACCTAGCTTATGTAGCAAGTGGATTGTGGCTTGAGTGTGTTGGAGACACCTCTGATAAGTGTTGGTTTTGATGAGCCAGTCGTCCAGGTATGGGAAGACATGGATGTGTTGTCTACTCAGATCGGTGCATTTGGAAAATACTCTGGGAGCAGTGGTGACTCCAACGGTAGTACTTTGAATTGGTAATATTGCCCGCTATCACAAATCTGAGATATTTGCAATGAGCAGGTTGAATTGGAATGTGGAAATATATGTCGTTTAAGTCTAGAGTTGACATGAAGTCGCCCTGCTGTAGAAGTGGGAGCACCTGTTGAAGTGTCACCATGTGGAAATGTTCTGACAGTACGTAGTGGTTTAGTTCTCTGAGGTCCAGAATAGGTCTCAAGGAGCTGTCCTATTTGGGAATTAGAAAATACAGGGAGTATAAGCCTGACCTTTGATATTGTAACTGTACAGGCTCTATGGCTCCTTTTAGCAAAAGAGTCTGGGCTTCCTGTTTGAGCAGGCATAAATGTTTTGCTAATATTTTGTGAGCACGAGGTGGAATGTTTGGAGGATTGGCGGTAAACTCCAGACAATAACCATGTTGGATAATTCTTAACACTCATTTGACAGGTGTTAAATGATCGGGGGAATGATAGGTAAGTCATTGCTTGTTAGGAGAAGGGGAATTACGTGGTGTGGATCTCTTGTCCCTACCTTTGCCATTGTTTTCTCTGTATCCTCCTCTAAAGAACCCTTTTGTGGAGGAAGATTGATTGTTGCCTTTGCACGAGGCAGCATTATTGTCTGAGGATGTGGTCTTGGACCCCCTACGTGGAATGAGCCACGATTTGAAGGAGGTTGTGGGGCTCCCATTGATTTAGCTAGCATATAGTATTTTTTCATTTTCTCCAATGCCTGATCTACTTCGGGCCCGAAGAGATGCTTTTTGTCAAATGGAGTATTTAAGAAGGATTATTCTGAACAGAGAACTTCAGTGCTGTGGTGGAATAACTTTTCAGTGCGGAAGCTTTGGGCTCCGTAGCCGTTTTCGATTTCAGCATCGAAGGTTTTGTCTTCGAAGAAGTCTTTGGGTTTGAACCCAAAGGTTTCGGCTCAGTGCCTGTCTTTGGCCGACTTGATCCCGAGCCGGAAGGCTTACCGATGTTTTCCGGTGCCGAGCTGGGAGGCGGGGCGTCAGAAACATCTTCTTAGTGCCTTAGTGCCGAGTTGGAATTCGGAGGCAAGGGGTGTCCGGTACTCATGGGACGTTGACCTTGCGGAATGTCGTCTTCTATCTTGGAGTCCGATTCCGGAATAGATATAGGCTCTTCCGGCTCCTCTTCGGCCCCTTGGGCATGGAATTCTTCTTGCTCAGATCCTTCACCGAAGATATGCGGTGTGTATTTGACGTTCTGGCTTTGCATTTCACGATGTCGAGCCCAACGATAGAGGAGTTTTCTTCGATCGAAACGATTGGCACACGTCGCAGTCTTGTTTGTTGTGTTCTGTAGATAAGCACAAGTTGCACACTTTGTGCAAATCGGTGCACGGATACTTTGCGTGGCACCGAGGAAAGAATTTGAATGGAGTCCGATCCATCGACTGTGAGGTGGACCGGCGCGGTTCAGCCAACAGCCTTCCACGAGTCTTCCGATCAAAATAGAAATTTTGTTAGACCGAAACGCAGAGAAGTGGGATACCCGTACGAAGCAATACCGACTCCAATCTAACAATGGAGTCGATGCCCGTGTACACGATCACTGAAAGGAGGAGTTACCTTACCTCGTGACTGGAAAGACTTCTTCGAAGAAAAACAACTTGCAAACATCCGGACCCAACACTAGATGGCAGGAGTATGCAAAGCATGTGATCTACAGCTCACATGCCTCGAACCACACTTTTTCTATGACTAGCAGAGGGATCAAACACAGGCATTTCTTGTTATTTTGTGTTCACAGCAAAGTTAAGAGGAAACTATTTGTGAACTTGACTTTAAAAAAAGACACTGCAACATTTTCTCTTTGTTACTAACTGTTTACATACAGCTGCCAATGTTTCATGGTTCAGTTTACACCCTACATGCAGCAATGTGGCAGTGCTCCACCATCACTTTTACAGAATCTTGGTGAACAACCAATGAAATGGAGAATATGGTTGGGAACAAATAATGCCTATATGGTGCCATTTGACGGTAACACTTTCTCTTCAATAAGGAAACAAGGTCTGCTATTGAATTCTGTTGGTACAGAACATCTAACTCCTATATCTCCTCCACAATGACTGATTTAGCTCAGGAATATGATGAATGCACTGCAGCTCCTAATAGACTCAAGCTGCAGCTCACTGAAGAACCACATGCGGGGATGGAGCAATTGAACTTCTATTCAAGGCACAATTGGTAACTGTACCAATAAAGAATTATGAGTTTGGTCTATTATAGAGCAATACATTCCTGGCAAACGTATCATGCATTGCGACAAAATAAATCAGGGATAGGCATAACAATCCAACTTTGTCAGATGTTATTGATGTTGTCAAAAGCATTTAACAATATAAAAAATCATTGACATTCTTAAATGAAGAGAAGGACATACACAGAAAAGTGGTTGTAATATAAAATAAAAAATCTAAGTGGGACAAAATTAAATTACAGAGTAACAACTACAAAGCAAATGCAGCAGATGTGGTGGTGGGCCAAATTCAGCAATGCAATTTCTAGTGAGTGTTATATATGAGGGAAAGCAGGATATTTTGCTAATGTTGCAATCCCACCACCAATTCTATTCAAGGAATCAATTCTGATCTCCAAAGAGTTACCAGTGATAAAAAATGATATCATATTGGTGGTTGAAAGTGTAGAGCAAAACATTTTGCCACTTCACAACAGTGGTGCTTATTTCATTGATATGGATCCTTGTAAAACACTCAATTGTGAAGTCATGCTAGATTGTATCAAAATCATACTGCTGGTTGACTGAGGAATATTGTTCACTCTTACATTTCCCCCATTCTTCAAAAAACAGTGAAAGAACAGAAATCTGGAGAGCAATGATGTCAAGATTTAAGTTTATGGGCATTCGTTAATAAGCATGGTGGAATACTTTGTGGTGGCAATTACTTTCATGCCTTATATTGTTTTAGGAAAATGCATGGCAAGAAATGGATAACATATGTTAGGGTGCAGATGCAAAGAATATTTGGGATTTACTCTTGATCCATTATCTGGATACCAATTTACTGCAATAGAACAAAGTACTAAGGATGTAATTTCTCAGTATAAATATATTTCCAAAGAGAGTTGGGGTTCGCAGAGAATTTAGTTGAAACTGGATACTATCCCATTAAGCGCAAACTCAAAGATGCACCTTTGAGTGCCAGAAAATAACTTACTTCTTTACTCAAATAGTTGCAAGATTAAAGGGTCATCAAAGCAGTTGAGCCCTCTGAATGGACCTCTTCCATAGTTCTAGTATTGAAACAATCTGGTTCATTTAGACTATGAGCAGATTTGAGAGCTCTTATTAAAGAAAGATTGGTCAATCGTCACTTGCTGCCTAAAATTCAAGAGCTGTTAGCACATCTAGTTGGAGCAAGGTTTTTCACCTTCGTAGATCTCAACTCTGCATTGAATCAAATCTAGTTAGAGGAAGATTGTAGGCATTTAACCACTTTTATTGCATCTGTTAGTTCATTTAGATATATTAGAATGCCACTTGGGTTGGCACCAGCAGCTTCAGTCTTCCAAAAGCTCATGTGTTTTGGTTTGGGAATCTCGAAGGTATGATGACCTTTCAAGATGATATACTGCTTTATGTGGACACTGTAAAAATGCACAATTTGAGGCTGGCCCAAGTATTGACAATATTACATGAAAAGGGTATGAACCTGCAAATGGGAAAAATAATGTGCCTCACTAAAGAAGTGGAGTACTTAAGGTATGTCATATGTGAAAACTGCATCATTCCCAAACAGCATTTACTTTGTGCTATTTAAGCCTTGCCTGCACCCATAAGAAAAGATCCATAAAGATTGTGCTTAAGATTTTACTCAAGGTTTATTGATAAGCTTTCGCTCATTGCATCACTTCTTAGAGCACTTCTTTATAAGGTGACAAATATTTTTTTATGTAAAGATACCAAATAAGCTTTTGAAAAACTCAAAACATCCAATGTAAGTGCCCCTCATTGTCTCCATTTACTAAAAAAAGTCAAATTGTTTATGTTGATGCCAGCTCTGAAGGTTTAGGCAACAGTATCTTAAAGGTCAAAAGGTTATAGGAAAAAACTGGTAGCAGTGAGATGATCAGTAGTTGTGTAAGTACTGTCATTGGCAGTGCTGGCAGTGACAATGTGTGATGCAAGCTGCAGTGGCCTACTGACAAGGACCCTGGCACTTAATGTTTTACAAATTAAACACTGGATAATGGCTCAGCTGCCCGAACTGAGGATCTGGGTTCAATTCTGGCATAAGCACTTAATAAAAAAAGCAAGTGATTCTGGGTAAATCACTCCGCTAAATATAAAAATATGTGAAATGCAGTGGCAGCCGGCATGGTTCACGGGTGGCGGGGCTGGTGGCACGCAGGTTGCAATTAAAAAATAAAATAAACACTTACCTTGCTGCCCGGTTCCGCTTCTCTCCTCCTGCTCTCTTGCGATAAAATCCAGGAACAGGAAGCACCAGCACACAGGCTACCCTGACCAATCACAACACTGCAATTCAGCTTTGTGATTGGTCTGAGCCTCGTAAAATGGCTGTAATACAGCCTACATGCAAAACAGGGAAAGTGCACATGACTGTTTTGGGCAGCTCGAGAGGGATGGCCAAACAGTCATTGCACATTAAAGAGATTTCTAGGTTCTACCACTTCTCCCTTGCTCTGCAGCCCCGCCCCGGATGACATAATAAAATTATAACTTTAGGTTATTATCATTTTAGTTTTTCCTTTCTTTTCATGCTTCAAGGCGACGCCCTGCCTTAGCAGACATGCCGCCACTGGAGAAATGCATTTGTAATTATGCATAATGTAAATGTATACATTAAATATGTAAATCTCCACTTGGTGTAGTACACACCCCCACATTGTAAAGTGTCCCATTGACAGAGTTACAAAGAAAAAGTCAGCTTCAGGGTTTACACATAATTAGAGGGGACACTGTTAGGACCTTTATAGACCTGGCACTTTAGCACCAAGACAAACATGATGATTTCATAAATATAATGCTGCCACAGTCACAATATATTTACACTTTTACATTTTGTAGTTACAGAAACGGAGAAGAATGCTTTGCATATAGAACTTCTTGTGTGTGATTTTGAGCCAAGTGATATGATGTTTAATGAAGCAGCAATCTCACCAGGCGTTGACTATGGAGCGCAGAATAAGTGGTGTATTATATGAATCACCCACAGAGCAAAAGAGATAAACTAGTTGCCAAATAGACAAAAATACATCATTATAAATAAGAAAATAGATGGACTGAAATATTGAACGATTCATTATGAACAGTACTGAATATATATGCTAATCCAGGAAGAAGGGAAACTTTAATGGACACAGGGGCCGAGTTACAAAGGCTTTTATGATACGTGAAGTTGTACTCCTGCATACTCTTTTACGTACTGTTAAATACCTTTGTAAACTGCCTCCACAACATCTAAAATGGAAACAAACTGCCAATGTTCAGGGAACATTTGTCTACAATTATTGCATATACAGCACTGCCTGCTATTTGCATTGTTACTAATAGGGAGTTGGGTGTTTTGGTCGATCTACACAGGCCTGTAACAGTACGTAAAAGAGTACTCCTGTAATAAGAGTACTCCTGTAGTAGTACTGCCCATGCTTATAAATACCAGTCTGAATCGGCCAGATGTGTAGTACTCAAGTAGTAGTATTTCCCTTACTCAAAAATACCTTTGTGAATCGGCCTGATGTATAGTACTCCTGTAGTAATACTTCCCATACTTATAAATACCAGTATGAATCGGCCCGAAGTGTAGTACCCCTGTAGTAGTACTTACCTTACTCAAAAATACCTTTGTGAATCGGCCCGATGTATAGTACTCCTGTAGTAGTACTTCCCATACCAGTATGAATCGGCCCGAAGTGTAGTACCCCTGTAGTAGTACTTACCTTAATCAAAAATACCTTTGTGAATCGGCCCGAAGTGTAGTACCCCTGTAGTAGTACTTACCTTACTCAAAAATACCTTTGTGAATCGGCCCGATGTATAGTACTCCTATAGTAGTACTTCCCATACCAGTATGAATCGGCCCGAAGTGTAGTACCCCTGTAGTAGTACTTACCTTAATCAAAAATACCTTTGTGAATCGGCCCGAAGTGTAGTACCCCTGTAGTAGTACTTACCTTACTCAAAAATACCTTTGTGAATCGGCCCGATGTATAGTACTCCTATAGTAGTACTTCCCATACCAGTATGAATCGGCCCGAAGTGTAGTACCCCTGTAGTAGTACTTACCTTACTCAAAAATACCTTTGTGAATCGGCCCGATGTATAGTACTCCTGTAGTAGTACTTCCCATACCAGTATGAATCGGCCCGAAGTGTAGTACCCCTGTAGTAGTACTTACCTTAATCAAAAATACCTTTGTGAATCGGCCCGAAGTGTAGTACACCTGTAGTAGTACTTACCTTACTCAAAAATACCTTTGGGAATCGGCCCTATGTATAGTACTCCTGTAGTAGTACTTCCCATACCAGTATGAATCGGCCCGAAGTGTAGTACCCCTGTAGTAGTACTTACCTTACTCAAAAATACCTTTGGGAATCGGCCTGATGTATAGTACTCCTGTAGTAGTACTTATTGTACTGATAAATACCTTCGCAAATTGGCCCCAACATTTTGAAATTTCAACTACATTGTCAGCTAGTGGCATGGTGCAGGCAATGTTATCCTCTAGACATATTTTGTTAATGATAGTAGTTTTAATATCATCCCCCCTGGATGGGGACAGCTTATAGGGCAGTGAGGTGTCGGAAATATTTAATTCCCGAATTGTTTAGTGCTTTGTCGCTGACTGGAATCACATTTACAATCCTGAGGTAGGATTGATGGTGGTCGCAGCTGTGTATAGTTTATTCACTCAGTGTGCTTTTTGGTGGGCAGTGAAGACTAGCCTTTTCTGAAACCAAGGGGCCCATTAGGATGGCGGGCGGATTGCCCCTGCCAGGCTGGCGGTAGCCACCGCCGGCCTAGCAGGGGCAATCCGCCCACCACCCACACCTCCTCCATATTAGTATGGCAGGGGGGACCGCGGTGGACGGAAAGACCGTCTGCCGCTTTTCCGCCCGGTCGCCTTGAGGCCGGGGCGGAAAAGGATTAATATGGTGGCTGTGTCTATCAGACACCGCCAGCCATATTAGCATTGCCCAGAACAGATGCCTTTCCTGGCAGCAATGCCGCCACAGAAAGGCATGCGGTCTTCACTTCGGGGGCCCCCTGCGGGCCCCCGGAGTGAAGGACAGGTGGGGGGTGCACACTGGGGGTACCTGTGGTACCCCTCTGCATTTACATTGACCGCGCGGTGCCTCCCGCTTTGTTAATGTAAATGCAAATGTGCATTTTTAGCATTGTGGCGGGCGGTGCTGAGAGCACCGCCCGCCACAATGTTAACAATGCAGGATGCGCCCGCCATCCGGAATTCGGGACCCCCGCACCCCTGGTCCCCAATTCCGATAGGATGGGGGGCGGACTAAGTCCGCCCGTCATCCTAATGGGGCCCCAAGTTTGGTGCCTGGGTCGATAAGTCATCAGACTTCTCTGTTTCTCATTCCATGAGGATGATGGTTGTTCATTGGTTGGCGGGGTTTGTTGGGTTGTACTGTTGGCGATCCTTACAGCGCCACCTGGTGCAGGTGCAGTACACACCTATGGCGTTTTAATTCCAATACCAGGAGCAGGCAATGCAGGTGCAGTATCTCTGTGGCTTAAGGGATAGCCATAGCATTGTCAGGTGAGATGTGGTGTGGGAGAAAGAGTCCAGGGCTGGACATCAGCCATCAAAAGGACCAAGACACAAACACTACGGTAACGTCAGCAGCGACCAGCCCAGGCATGAGTGCACTGATCATGGACAGTAGAAAGGATATGGGTAGAGATAGTGATATGGAGATAATATTGTATAGTGTCCACTACAATAACACCAAGACATTCTCAGACTACATAATACCACAACGCATACATTTAAAGGGACTGAGGAATAATCACTTAGTATGCATTGATGTCTATATTGAGCTATGTGTTACCATCAATGTGCTGTAGAGTTGTAAATAAAACATAGTGAGGTGGTAAAAGGATAATAGAGCAATAGATGAGTGCGGCAGGATTATTAATCAAGATGAATAAATATATTTTTTTTAATGTAACCAGGCTTTAATTTAAAGAGGGGGAGGATTTTCACCCAGATGTTACTGGGATAAACCTCGAAGTGCAGAAGAAAGAAGAAACACCTACAGTAAGGCAGGAGGATATGGGACGTCACGGTGAACTTGGGAACATGGGAAGAAGAGAATCCGGGGAACAAATAGAGAGACACAAGAAATCCCACGCAGGAAAATAAATAACACAACTAGCTGTGAAGATATTGCATCAGAGGGCGACCAAATGTGGGGTGCAGGGAAGATCTGAGAAATAGAGGAAAGTTCGAACCAGTAGACCCGAGCACTGGGACAAATGTAGGTGAGATTGAGTTGAAAATCAAATCATCCAAGGACTGTAACAATGGGACCAGCATGAGTAGGAAGCATGGGGGTGGTTGTGGATTCAAGGAGGAGGCCGTCATTAGCAGCAGAGGATGAAGGGGGTGAAATGGATGAATGAAGATAGTTGTACCACATGAGGTGTGGGGCGGGGAGCAGAGGAGGTCAGTTTTGGATGACGAGGGTGCAGTTAACGGTAAAAACGCTCACAGCAATATCAGACATGTAAAGGCAGAAAGAGACCGAAGAAAGAGCGTGACAGATTTGCATATATTGTTTTATATGGGTATTCAATTTGCAGGGTTGTTAATGTCACCTTTAAGATACTTTAGAATAATGAACGTTTATTTAAAAGTAGACTACTTCAGGTAAGAATAGTGGATGATAGAGTCTTTTGAGACGGGAATGTCCCCTGCATGATAAATGGGCGTGGACTCTTACCATGAGTGCCCAACTGCATAAGAAACACATTAAGACCCTTAGGGCCCCATTAGGATGGCGGGCGGATTGCCCCGCCGGGCCAGCGGTAGTCACCGCCGGCCCGGCAGGGGCATTCCGCCCGTCATCCCTGTAGAGAAGACCCCCGCCATATTACAATGGCTGGGGGGTCCGCGGCGGACGGAAAGACCATCTGCCTCTTTTCTGCCCAGTCCACATGTCGACCGGGCGGAAAAGGGTTCAATATGGTGGCGGTGTCTGAAAGACACCGCCAGCCATATTAGAATGTGTATTTTGGAATGCCTTTCCGTGGCGGCATTGCCGCCAAAGAAAGGCATGCGGAGTCTGCTTGGGGGGTCCGTTGCGGGCCCCAATTGACTCTGGGGAGGTGGGGGGTGCACATGGGGGGTACCTATGGTACCCCCCTGCCTTTCAAAGCACAACGTGGCAGGCACTGCGCAGTGCCTGTCACGTTGTGCTTTGAAAAACACAACATGCATTTTTAGCATTGTGGCGGGCGGTGCTTTCAGCACCGCCCGCCGCAATGTTAAAAATACAGGATGCGACCGCCACTGTGGCCGGCGCATCCTAATTGCCCCCACGGGACCCCCGGCCTTATGGCGGGCTGTCCCTTTTAGCATGAGGATGGCCCTTAGTTTGGTGCTGGCTACTACTCTAGTGTGTGTAAAGAGGCCAAGGCCCGTCACCATTAATGCCAGGTCTAGATCCTTTTCTGTGGCCTCTAGGGATGCACCAAGCGTGCCCTCATAGCGAGTAAAGGACTCCGGTCCATACTAAGGTGACATATACAACAGTTAGCCAGCTTCAGGCTTTTCTTCTCAAATTATTGATGATCCTGTTGCTTCAACCGAATTAAACAAAGACAAGTCCCAGAATGTTTGGTGAGATACAAGGGCTTGGTCCTATACTTACTACTGACATGAGGCAATATGTAGTGCCTGCTATACAAACATTCTACAGATCAGCTATTGTTGGATTGAGCCGATACTGCGTTAGTAATGTTCAGCCAGAGAGTCCTACTTTAAAGAGTATTTTTGATGACCCAAGAAGGTTAGTAGCCTTCCCCGGTCTTATCACTCATGTCATGTATGTCTCTACTTACTACTTTGAGAAAGAGAGAGGGGAGGAGGAGAGAGACAGGCAACAGAGGCAGAGACTTGTCCCTTTGCTCTTAAGATTAATAACCTTATTGATGAACAGCAAGGGTAATTAGGGTGAACCCATTAACTTGCCTCTGGCTTTTAATGTCTATGTTCCTGCCACCTCTGTGAGAAGCCAAACCTAAATCAATACAGCTTCATTCCTCAGGCCTAACTAAGCCATCATCATAGGATGGAGTATGGGGAACGGGAGACTGACACGTAATCTTGTATGTATGCATGCATGTATGTATGTAGTTGTTTTTATAGTATGCAAACTTGGGTGCGTGGACAGCAGCAGAGTAACTGAAACAGCGAACAGGGCACTAAAGGGAACTGTGCATACAAGGAATACAAGGGAAGGGATATGAGACCCGTGATACCTGGCTAGGTTTAGGGGCCCGAGGAGCTGGTGTCAACAGTGATGCTAGATTTGGTGGTCCAACTGGTTCATGTAATGTAATCCCATACTTTGTATAGAGCATACTTCACCAATCAGAGTTTCAGTATACTGTACAATCTACTGTAATACAGGAGTAAGCATCAAATAACACAATTTAAATGATAAACATTGACATTTGAAGAGTAGTTACTGTTTGCCTAGGGAAAGTGTGTCCAACATGATATTCAGAAAACTGGGATACTGCAGAATGATAAAGTCATTGCAGAACAATTGTTAGATAGGTAGAGATTACAATTAGTCCATTAAAAAGTACCATTGCTGCCTAAGGAACGAGCAGGCCTTACTATACAACAAATGAGGGGTGATAGTCATACTGAGGAGGTAGGTTAGAATAGACCGTAAATATTTAAATGGGGTAAAACAAGTTTCTAAGCTAATAATTTGTTTTTTAGGTCAAGGAAAATCATGCAAATGTGCATGGAATTGGAGCCCACAGAGTAGAGCAGTGGATGAGAAACATAAGGGATGTGTACAGAAATTATGGTAATTAAGTCAATTACAATGTCAGCAAAATCCAAGGATGATAACAGCAAGTCGAATTGAACATAAGGAGTCTCAGCTGGGACATAATAGGCGCAAAATCCATTCAAAACAGGTAGAGACAAAGATTTGCTTATAACAGGAGAGAAAGAGCGGAGAATGGATCAGAAGCAATAAACATATACAGGAATTACAGTCAACATATGAATGAGGAAATTTGCATCTTTTATGAAAGGGAGAATGGGGAATACCCCAACTGCCCCTCCTATAATTAGATAAATGAAGATTACAGTTGTGATCTAGAACAGGGACCAGTGGTAGCCTTCCCAACTACTCACTAAGGAGGAATGAAGATCATAGCCAGTATCTAAACTAGGGAACAACAAATCACCTTGAAGTTTATTAAGAAAGGAGGAATGGAGATTAATGACAAGGGCTGAACCAGGGGACAACAGTCACCTTCGCATCTATTACAAATGGGGAAATAGAGAATAATGCAAAGGTGTAAAATAAGAATACTTGAACAAAAAGAGAGGGGTCCTCATTCAACATAGGGACAGGACACCAGTTTGACAAGTAATCAAAAAGAACAATTCCCTTTGCCTATTTAAACTAGGCCTGGGCGTAGTTAGCAGAGTTTTGCTATGCTGAACTTCGCAAAGTTACAAAAAACTCCACGAAGTTCCGCGAGTGGTGGAGTGCAATGCGAACTGCAGTTTGTGCTAGTATTTCTGCCACTCGGGTAGAAATTCCACCCGAGCGGCAGCTCGCGCTCTCAAACTTACTGTTTGCGATCGCAAACTTACCGTTCGCGATCGGTAGCGGGGAAAAACTCCGCTGCACATCGCAAAGCGGAGTTTTCTGCACTCCGCGAGCTCCGCAGAGTGCAGAAAACTCTGCAAACTCCGCCAATGGAGCAAAGTTCACCACCCAGGCCTAATTAAAACACCCTGTTGGTTACATTCATACCACACACCCAATTTCACCAAGAAATGTAAGTTTGCTCACCAAGGCTAATACAAATATATTTTATTTAATGAGATTCAGTTAAAAAGTCATTTAAAAGTACATGGAATAAAAACATATCAATAATTACACCACAGGATGATTAACATCCGGAAAATCACATAAAAATAATATCATACAAATAATTTAAAAAGGCTCTAAATGAACATGGGAGGGTATACTAGACACTTAGGGGTCTATTATGATGGCGGGCAGATTGCCCCCACCAGGCTGGCGGGGGGACCTCGGCGGACGGAAAGACCGTCTGCCACTTTTCCGCCCCGGTCGCCTTGCGGCTGGGGCGGGAAAGGAATAATATGGTGGCGGTGTCTATCAGACACCGCCAGCCATATTATCATGGGCATTTTACAATGCCTTTCCGTGTCGGCAATGCTGCCACGGAAAGGCAGGCGGACTTCACTCTGGGGGCCCCCTGCGGGCCCCCAGAGTGAAGCACAGTAGGGGGGTACCTATGGTACCCCCCTGCATTTGCATAATGAAAGTGGCAGGCACCGCCAAGTGCCTGCCGCTTTCATTATGCAAATGCTGCAATGCATTTTTAGCATTGTGGCGGGCGGTGCAGAGAGCACCGCCCGCCACAATGCTAAAAGTAAAGGATGTGCCCGCCACTGTGGCGGGCACATCCTAATGCCACCCCCGGGACCCCCGCCCTAAAGGCGGACGGTCCCGTTTACCACTGCCCGCCATCCTAATGAGACCCTAAAGGTTTGTCAATCATAGCACTAATCAAACAGGAATGGTCAAAACATTAATTTGTACAATTCCTTTTTTGGCTAACATATAGTTGATTTAGTGCTTTTACAGCAGCGGCACAACTCGTTTCGTTGGGTTTAGCTGATCCAACCACCTTCTTCAGGAAGAAAGACTTGATCACTCCCAACACTTCAAATCTATAATAAAAACATAATATAAAACCACATTTCAAATTTGGTTTTATATGACATAAAAGCACTAAATCAACTATATCTTGGCCAAAAAAGGAATTGTACAAATTAATGTTTTGACCATTGAATTCTTGTTTGATTAGTGCTATGAATGACAAAACTCTTGGGGCCCATTAGAGTGTCGGGCGGATCGATCCGCCTGACATTTTCTACCGCCCGCATGCCAATTCCCCCCTGCCATATTACTATGGCACCCCGGCAGACGGAAAGACCGTTCGCTGGTTTTCCGCCCGGTCGATGAGTCGACTATGCGGAAAAGGTTTTAATATGGTTGGCGGTGTCTGTTAGACACCGCCATCCATATCACGATGCATGCGGGGATATGCCTTTCCATGGCGGCAACGCGGGGGTACCTATGGTACCCCCCTGCATTTGCATGCCCAACATGCATTTTTGGCATTGGGGAGGGCTGTGCTGTAAGCACCGCCCGCCGCAATGTTAAAAATGCAGGATGCGCCCGCCAGTGTGGCGGGCGCATCCTAATCACCCACATGGGACCGCCGCACTTATGGCAGGCGGTCACTTTTCACGTCGGGATGGCGGGTGGTAATAATGCCCTTAGTGTGTAGTATACCCTCCAATGTTCATTTAGAGTATTTTTTAAATTATTTGTATGATACTATTTTCCAGATGTTAATCACCCTGTTGTGCTATTTATTGATGTTATTTTATTCCATGTATTTTTATATGACTTTTTAACTGAATCTCATTAAATAAAATATATTTGTATTGGCCTTGGTGAACAAACTGACATTTCCTAGTGATATTGGGTGTGTGGTATAAATGACATATGAGTCACCAACAGTGTGTTTAAATAGAGACAAAGGGAATTGTTCTTTTTGATTAATTATAAAATAAGACTAGCCACTGTCTTATCTATTAAAGAACGAGGGGAGAATACAGATAAGATATAAAACAATGAATAATGGCCGCCTTCCAATATATGTAGAACAGGGGAAAGAGAAATAAAGCAAAGGCCTAAATCAGGCAATAAGGCTCACCTTCTCATCTAATATTAAAAGTAGAGGAATGGGGAATAAAGCTACGATCCAAAGCGAGGGTTAAGTCGCATCTATTAAGAATGAAAGCAGGAGGGAGGGGTGGGGGGGGGTTTTATTCAGAGACACCAATATTCTCAGATTTCCAAAATGTTTCATACAAACTCGGTAAAATGTACAATGAGTGTGATTTTATTTTAATTGTTTTTATACAATGTTGATCCTATCTAAGGCTTCATCAAATAACTTTGGGGGCTATTACGACTGCTATTACGACTGCACTCTAGAATCTCGCCCCATAATGCTTTGCAGGGCCTTTGGTTGGCTTTGTATTTTTGCCCATAACTGTGCTTAGGGTAGTCCTAGGAGGATGGGACCACCACCGAATTGTTCAGAGAGATGTGCTCTTTGTGTTCAAGACATCTGCTTGGTTCTCTCCCAAGGTTAGAAAGGACCGCAAAATCATCATCTCTTTCACTGCTTGCTATATTTTCATTTTCACTTTTGTGAGATGACTTTATGCATTTTAGCATGTAAAGATAGAGTTACTTGTGTTTTTTACCAAAGATATGTGAGGTTTCTGTTTTATTAATTGGGATGAGATGGAACGGAGTTCACTGAGTTTTTGTTCAACTCCACAGAGTTCCGCATAGTGGTACTCCGCCAACTTCGCCCACCTTTAAAAAATATGGTGGGTCAGAAATATCGTAAGATAAAATATTGTGGTCAAGAATATCGATTTTAGGTAAGTAATATCGATGTAAAAAATTTCTAAGTGTTTAATATCGTTTGTAAAAATATACTTGTTAAAAATATCGATTTTTTATTAATGTTATGTATTTTAATATATATTTTACATGTGTGTGATGTTTGTTTATTTGTATAAAAATTGTTTGTATTTTTATTATACGTGTTAAAATTTTAGTAGTCATTAATTTATTTTTAATTTAATTTTGCGTTTTTAGTTCGGCAGCGGGTTGTGGATTTATAGCGGAATAGGGTGGGAAGTAATTTAATTATATAAAATGAATTGCTTATTTTTAGTAGTTATTAATAATTTTTTTATTGGAAATTTGCATTTTTATTTCAGTTGTGGGTATATAAGGGAATAGGGTGGAAAGTAATTTAATTATATAAAATGTATTGAAGAATTTATATTTATTAATATTTATTTAATTGTGATGTGTTAAATATGTACATTTATTAATAATTGTTTAATAATTCGTTATGAATAAATGTAAATTAATTAATTAGTAATTCATTATGGTAATTGTGTAATTAATTTTAAGTGTGTGGTGTTTATAGGTGTAAATGGTGTGAAGGGTGGAAAGTAATGTAATTTTTATTGATTAATTATTAATTATATGTTAATGAATTTAACTGAATTAATTAGTAATTTATTTTTTATTGATGAAATATTATTTGTTACTTTAAATTAATTAACTAGTAAATATTGATGGTAATTGTGTAATTTATTACATTAAATCTCCGCCTGGAGATCGGCAGTGACGGCCGGGACCCCTGCAGCCCCAGCCGAACCCAGGACGGCTGGACATGTGCCGAGTTTGGGAACCCGACCCGCCTGAAGATCCGCGGTGACAGCTGGGACCCCTGCAGCCCCGGCGGAACTCGGAGCGGCTGGACTCGAGCCGAGTTGGGAGTCTGATCGTCGTCGCTTGTGCCCGACCCACCTGGAGAACACCTCGCACTGGGTGGTGCTGAACCTGGGACCGGAGCGCCTGGGAGGCACCGGACGGACGGCTGCGTCCCGGTCCCACTGGAAGTGTGGAGATGCCATGCTTGCCTGCAATCACCGTGATTGGCAAGTAATCAGGTTCACTGAAGCCGCCGGGGCGGGTGACAAGCGGTCGGGAGCTGGCACTGACAGATCAGACGCGGGTGATGGTGGGTGTGCCGGCACCTAGAACGGCTCCGGTTTGCTCCGTCTGTGTGCACTTTGGGCAGCGTTCAGGCGGGAGGCTGTAGAGCATCGAGAACGGAGCAATGAGCATCTAGAACGGCTCCGGGGGGCCCTGTCTGTGCGTCTTGTGCAGCGTCCGGCGGGAGGCTTCCCCTCCCCTCCCCCCTCCCAGTGGAACAACGAGATCGGGTTAATGGGCAGCTAGAGCACAAGAGGAAGCTGGTGCCTTGTTGCGACGTTTTGGTGTCATGTGTGCCAATTATAATACACAAGAATAGAGGCGGCCCCCATCGGCTCGGAGGTGAGTTTGGCAATCAGGGCGCCTCTGCCACTGCGACCCTGGGAGCAGACCTGCAAACGCTGGCAGAGGCTGGGACTACAGAGCACATGCTGAGTAAAATGCTGGAAAAGGTATTTACTTTGCCCTACTCGTTTTCTGTTTTTCATTCCCTAAACCTCCTTTGTTCAAAATGGCGGGGGCCATAAAATAAGCAATGAATCCCCTCCTGTACCGCCTGAGCCCACGAGGCCCCTCTACAGTTCCACCTAAGATAACAAAAATCGAGATAAGACTCTCCACAGCAAGCAAGATTCTGAGCCAGCCGGAATAGAATCTGAAACTGCTCGTCCTTGCTCTCAAAACAGCAACAACTGAAAGAGGACTAATGACGCTATCCCCCTACTTGGCAGCCATGTTAGTCTATTCTTTCTCTTCGGCGGCCATCATGGACTAGTCTTTCTGACTATTTTTGACTATTTTTAAGGCACAGATTGCTAGAATGTCTGCCTATTATTGCAGGATTTTACCTCTACCTGTATTTTGAACATTTTTATTGCACAGATTGCTACCTCATATACCTGGGTGGCTAACTATTGTCACTCTTGATCTTTGATTTTTGATTTTTTAATTCAGGTACATTATTGTTTGCATCTGTATTCTGCTCTTTTATTCGATCATTAGTATACTTGTACTTGTATTCTGCGCTATTCTGCACATCTCCGCAACCTGCACGCAATCCCACTTCTCTCCTGCTGTGTACCGACTACCACCTCACATATCATACACGTCTTCTGTATTCTGCACAGTTCTGCAACCGGCATCCATTCTCAATCTTCTCTCCTGCTCTGCACAGTTCCGCAACCTGCACCCACTCCCCTTTTCTCCCCTGTGATGCACCGACTGCTACCTCATATAGCATCATACACTTCTTCTGTATTCTGTACTATTTTACACAGTTCTGCAACCCTCATCCATTCTCACTCTTCTCTCCTATAAAACGCCGACTGCGACCTCATATATTTCTGGTTGCTCACTAGTGTCACCTCTTCTCTCCTATAACACACTGACTGCGACCTCTTATATTTCTGGTTGCTCACTAGTGTCACCTCTAACTGTATTTTGAACACTAGTAATGCAAAGAGTGCTACCTCATATACTGTGGCGGCTAACTAATGTCACTTTTGATTTTTGATTTCTGATTCACGTAAATTGTTGTTTGCACCTGTATACTGTCCTTATATGCTTATGCTGGTTGATCACTAGTGCCACTTGTGTACTGTGTAACTCACTGTATGTAGTTGTATTTGTATGTATCTGCTTTTCCGCACATGTGTACCACTATAGTGCAGTCACCCATACCCACCTAAACCACCATCCCAACATGGACCCTATCGGCAATCACACATATAAAATCAACTATCCACCAACACTCACCAAAAAAGCCGCTAAACGCTTTAAACACAACTTCCTTAGATCGCACCCTGAAACCCCCTTTGCTGACACCTACTTCTCATCGGTCAATGGACCCTTGAACACCGATATCATCTTCCACACCACACGCAGAGCTCAGTGGAAAAAAGCGTTCCTCACCCTACTCAACGTCTCCACCACCAGGAAATCCACCCAGGGCCTAACACTCTCCATCACACCATCCCAACTCTTCCCAGGCAGACCCACCATCACTATTTACAATAATGGGATTGTCCTAATTCAATCGACAGACAGGAACCTGGTACTTCTTGACAACCTGTTTCCCACTTTCAAAGAGCACCTATCCAATCCTCGGGTTTACATTCAGATCACCCCCAGCCCTGAAGGCACAGCACCCACCCTCAACACAGTTCAGCACCAGAACGACACTCGCCTCACCTCCACACCCAGCATCATAATCAATTACCCACCTGCTGCAGCTACCCCTCCCCACCCCTCAATCTCAGACAGAGATCTCGCCCCCTCATTCACCACCCGCTCCCCCATCCCCCCTACCAACCCTCGTACCTCCGCTCATCTTCCCTTATCCCCCCCACACTTTGCACTCCCATCCCGTCCTCCACACCAATCTTCTCAGAGCACCCTTCCTCCCCCAACGGCACCCCACACAACATGACTCTCTCTCCGCCTATCTCCCCCCCTCACTTAGCACTCCCGTCCCGTCCTCCGCACCAATCTTCTCAGAACACCCCTCCTCCCCCAACTGCACCCCACACATGACTCTCTCTCCGTCTATCTCCCCCCCCACTCTGAGCACTCCCGTCACGCCTAGCCTTCACCCCTCCTTCAACCTCTCACCCCCCACTCTCACTCCCCACTATCCCACCTCCTCCCCCGCAACCGCCAGCCTCCACACCGCCCTCATCTACCCTTCCCCCCCTAGCACTGATGCCCTTCCCAATAACGCCAACACCATCCCTAACACCTATCCTCTCTCTAACACTCCCAACCCCTTCACCAGCTCCACCTCTATCCCCTCTCGCAATACCACAAATCGCCCCAGACGCACTACCAATACGATCTCAGACCATGACACACTCGCCCTTCTCCACTCCTACGTCTCGGCTCCCTAAAAGCGCCTAGCCACCAACCACCTGTCCATCCCAACGATTATCTCTAACCCTCTCAGGCACCAAAAGGAAAACTACAGAGGCGCCGTCCCCAACAACCTCACTAATGTGCCCATCACTAAAGAACCCTCCTCCACCCTCTGCGCCCCTAGCCTCAAATGCATACTTCTCAATTGCAGATCGGCCCAAAGACATGCCGCGGAGGTCGCCGACCTCATCATGTCTCATGAACCGGATCTAGCCATTCTGACTGAAACATGGTTGTCTGATTCTTCTACACCTATCTTGGATATCTTAGTCCCCCCCAACTACTGTATCACTAGACTTGACAGGACCAAAAAGACAGGCAGTGGAATTGACAGGACCAAAAAGACAGGCGGTGGAATTGCCTGTATTTACAGAAGCAACCTCTCAGTTTCTAAAGCGCCCGCCCCTCTCTTGCTTCCTGTGAATACCTCTGCCTTGATGTCATCAGCGAAAGCAAACCGGTTTGCACACTACACATCATATACCACCCACCTGGGGACAAGCTCTCCTTCTGCCAACAACTCATGGACACAATATCAACCAATTCAGGACGGCAAAACACCCAAATTTTCCTTGGCGACTACAATCTCCATTGGAATGACAGCAGTGACACAGTGGTAAATAGCCTCAAAAGCTTCCTCAACGCCCTTGATCTCACCCAAATATGCAATAGCCCGACCCATGAGAAAGGTTCTATTCTCGACCTTATCATCTCCAAAGAGGACGCTATTCAACTTGAGTCAATCCAACCTTGTGACTGGTCAGATCATCATATTGTCTCCTTCCTTATCAATGAAAAAAAAAAATTTAACACAGTACAACTTTCTAAGCCCAAAGTCTGGAAAAGGGACATGAAGAAACTCAACCCAAACTCCTTACCGCCTAACAGCTGCAATCTCCTACTTCCCCCGTCCGGCGCTACGGACGTTCAACTCCTGACTGACCACTATCTAAATGCTATGTCCACAATAATCAATGAGGCTGCACCCATGCAACTGAAAAGAGTCTCATCCAAGATCTCCAACCCCTGGTATGACGGGAGCCTCAATGAGGATAGACGGGCCATGCGAATGACAGAGCGCACTTGGAGGTAAAAAACCTATAAACGCTCCTTTTCAGGAATGGCACCCAGGATCTGGAATTCACTCCCTCCTGAAACCAGGCTCATCTCCTCCAACAAACTGTTTAAGAAAGAAGTAAAAGCGATCCTCATGGCTAAATACACATGATCTATTACTCGGTATTTTCTCATGAATCCGCTCCGTAATTACCTGCCTTGGACCCCTCGGTCTACTTGTACTACCTGTATTATGGCTTATTTGATTGTATACGTTCCCTCTCTGTATATTGTTATGTTGTTGACGCACCTGTCTGACTTTGCACACTGTACCTACACCACCTCAACTATCCCTACTTTGGTACTACTGATGCACCTGTGTGACTATACATCCTGCACTCACCTACCTCAACTATGCACACCTTTATGTTATCTCCTAAAACACGTTAAGCACGCTTAAACAAGTATATGCTCACTTTTGTACTTTTATATTATTGGCGCAACTGTTTGACTATGCACCTTGTACAGACATTACCTCACCTGCGACCTACCTCCTGTTTGTTTTTGTTTTTTTTGACCTACCTATGTAACTATGCACCTTGTACCTATCTACCTCAACTATGTAACTATGCACATGTACCTTGACTATCACCCCTGTGCCATTGTAAAGCGCTCTGATATCTGCAAAGATCTTGTTCGCGCTATATAAAACTTTCAAAATAAATAAATAAATAAATAAAATTTTAGGTGTGTGTTGTGGATATTACAGTGTTAACCCCTTGACTGCTGGCCCGTTTCCGCCCCTGTGCTGTAAACAAATGAACAGGGGCGGGCCATGACGAACCCCAGCCGTCATCAGCACACGAGCACCGTAGTGCATGACGGCTGGGGTTCGTCATCAGCATGCAAGGGGTTAAAGAATGTATACTCAATGAATGTTTATTATCTTTTTTTACTAATATATTTTACAATTCATTATTAATTATAGAAATAATTTTTATAAAGAACGTTGATGTCTTTTTTTATTGGTGTGGTGTTATAGGGTAGGAAATAAAATAAATACATGTATGTTTTAAATAATTTGTTTGTGAATATTGGCTCCTTTTAACTAAATATTGTTTATAAATGTATTTTTTAAAATCATATTTGTACCTTTTTGTTATATGTAATTAACATTATAATATGTGTTTTTTTGTATGTTTAATATATTTATTGTATATTTTTAAATTTGGTTTATTTTTAAGATTATTTAATTTTTTCTTTATTGCTTAAATGTTAATAGTAATTTTTGTTTCTCTGCTATCCAATAATTCCCCTACTGTTGCACTCACTGGAGTGGAAATAGACATTTTTACCCTTTTGCTATCCAGCACTTCCCCTACTGTTGCACTCACTGGAGTGGGAATAGTAAATTTTACCCCTCCGCTAGCCAGGACTTTCCCTACTTTTGCACTCATTGGAGTGGGAATAGTAATTTTTACCCCTCAGCTATCCAAAACTTTCCCTACTGTTGCATTCATTGGAGTGGGAATAGTAATTTTTACCCTTACCTATCCAGCACTTTCCCTACTGTTGCACTCACTGGAGTGGGAATAGTAAGTTTTACCCCTCCGCTATCCAACACTTTCCCTGCTGTTGCACTCTTTGGAGTGGGAATAGTAATTTTTGCCCCTCCGCTTTCCAACACTTTCCCTACTTTTGCACTCATTGCAGTTGGAATAGTAAATTTAATTATTTCGCTATCCAACATTTTCCCTACTGTTGTATTTATTGTATTGCGAAATGTACATTTTGATTTTGTTTTAATATTTTAATGTTTTAATTACAGAATTATTTATTTTAATTTAAATTATTGATATATGTATAGATAAAAAATGAAATAACGATAATAGTTAATACATTATTTTAAAGTAAATATATGTTTATGTATGAATTATTATGTTTGTGTGTTAATATTTTTTAAATTAAGTAACTTTTTTGTATTTAGTTAAAATGTATATTACATTTAATTCATTTTGTTAAAGATAATATTCATATTTTATATATTTTATATATATTATTTTATTTTATTTATATTTTCAAATCGATATTTTTAACATCTATATTTTTAACGATGATATTTTTGATTCAATATGTTTGTACTTACCTGTTTAAGTATAGGGAGTCGATGTTTTTACTATCTATATATTTTTTTCGATATTTTTACCATCAATGTTTTTACCATCGATATTCTGATCAGTGAACCGTTCTGTTTATTCAGAAAGTGAAAGAGCAATAAATGTCAAATGTCAGTTTGTCTTTTAACTAACTGATGCTTGGAAAATTAGGTTTATTTTTCTCTCTCTTACTAGAGTTAGAGGTTTTTGTCAAGTGAGCTGTCTGAAGATGTCAGTTATTTTTCTCCAACACATAACATTTAAATGAATAGCCTGTGAATTAATATTACAAATATTTCAAAATAGATCAGGAATTACATAAACACATGTTTTTTAAATTAAGAAGTGTGATGCAAACAAAGGGCGTCAGGCCGGTAAAAGGGACCGCCCGCCATATGTGCGGGGGTCCCATGGGTGAAATTAGGATGCGCCTGCCACACTGGCAGGCGCATCCTGCATTTTTGACATTGTGGCTGGCGGTGCTTTCAGCAACACTTTACGCAATGCCCAAAATGCATGCCGTGCATGCACATGTAGGGGGTACCTACCCCCTATGTGCCCCCCTGGCCCCTCAACATCCTGGGGACCCGTAACGGGCCCCCAATCTCGAAATCCGCATGCCTTTCCGAAAGGCTCCCTCCTGCCTGCATCCTGATATGGATTGCGGTGTCTAGCAGACATCGCCACCATATGAAACCCTTTTCCGCCCGGTCGACTTGTCGACCGGGCGGAAAAGGGGCGGACGGTCTTGCCGTCCGCCATGGTCCCCTTGACATACTAATATTGCGGGGGAAATGGGTGGCGGGCGGGCTAGGATGTAGGGCGGATCGCCGCCGCCATGCGGACAGTGACGATCCGCCCAACATCCTAATCGGTCCAAAGAGTTAAATAGGAGCAAAACAAACCAGAACACTTTACCTAGTGATGTGCAAATAATAAACATTGGCAGAAACGCTATTTCCAAACATTATTGTTTGTGCAAATAATAAACATTGGCAGAAACGCTATTTCCAAACATTATTGTTTGTACACTTTATATTTTATTAGTAAAGCCCATGTCTTTGGGAAAGTTTGTGACCATTCCAATATAAAATCTGCTGATTACAAATGACAGGGTGCTACCACTTCCTGCTTTGGTTAATGTATTTATTAAAAGTGAAAGTTTTTAAGTATGATTTAAGAAACATTCCTGCCCCCACTCTGATGAAAATGCTGTTAACCCCTTCCGTGCGGCCGCGATTTTCCCCGTGTGCGGCCGCCGGCAGAACACGGGCGGGCCATGACGAACCCCAGCCGTCATCAGCACACGAGCACCGTAGTGCATGACGGCTGGGGTTCGTCACCAGCATGGAAGGGGTTAATGAACTAAGAGGCATGTGTATTTTATATGTGGCTCGACTTGTATTACATATGGAGAAACAAAATAGTTGATTAAATCAAACAAAAGATTTTTTTTGCAGCAGACATACTGAACTCGCACATTGGAAGGTGCTCTCATACGTGATAATGATGAAAATGGTGACTTAATAAATAAAATTATTTGCCCACGGTCATATAATTTGAAACCAGTTTATGGGTCAAGAGCATTATAAATATGTCAAGTAGATTATTTAAGTCACAAGACCTCCGGGTCTAGTAAAATGTTTATGATTTTTTAAGATCTGATGTAGTCTGTTGGTATAATGTCATCAGGTGGAAAAGGTAGGCAAATGTGTCTATGGACGGACATAAGTTCATCAAATACAGCTTAGAATTCCTTCTCTTTGTTGGAAGCCAGAGGAGGAACATCAGGGCACGTAAGACATGATTTGTGTGTTTCAGACCCAGGGTGGTGCAGGAGGCATGGTTTTGAACTTATTGGATTTTGACATTTGTCTTGGTATAGATCCCTCCATAGGTTCTGTTTTGGGAATTGATGGCGAAGAAGACAGGGGCTACTACAATGGCTATTCTTTAGGAAGGAGTAGCAGCGGCCGAGCTCCAGTAAGAGGGGGTTTGGGGAAATTCTCTACACATATAGAATGTGTATTTATGTATTTGGTATTTCTATAGCGTGAACATAGCCAAAAGGCAGCAGGGTGCTGTAAACAGCTAAAGACAAGCATAAAGTCAACAAGTAATAGGACAGAACCTGGGTTGTGGACAGGTAATGGATTGTGTTGTAATAACATGAGCGTAAAATATACCCAGAGCTGAAAATCAATTATGTTATGTACTGGTATATTTATTTTAGAAGTTGGGAGCATGCCATACTAGGGTATGGCGTGTTGAGGAAACCAAAACAGTGCGAGTTGATTTGTGCAAGTCTAAAATAACAACATGCCCCAGTTTGCTGCCTGTGGGGGTGTTCGTGTGGGAAAACGTTTGCTTCGGGAATTGCTGATTTTTGGTGTTTCCTAAAACGTTGATTCTTTTTAGGACTGCGCTCTGCTATGAGTTAATATTCCAAGGTAGTTTTCTAATTACTACTATTTTAAATAATTGCTAAAGATTGTTTTAAATGCATCCCAAGTAGAAAGAACAATGTGATTTGTAGCTGATTCATTGGTTTCCTTTGAGCTGCGTCCAAAAGGATAATATGTAGGCTACATGGCATACTTTTACCAATGGTAATACGTTTTATTCATGAGTGTTAACTTGAAGCATTATACTGATACGCAGGAAAGTGTGTAAAAGCAATTTCATATCGTGCAAACACATAAAGCTCAAACTGAAAATAAAATGATGCTTTAAAGAGCAGTTTTGAGAAGTAGCCCCCAGCTGCTTTGGCCCACTGAAGTAGGACGTATGGCTTTATGAACAGATTGTCTTTCGGCCCATGCTGTACACACTGTGTCATCTGTTAGAACACACATTCATTTTGGATAAAAAGACATTAAGTGGAGTATTTTAAAGGCTTAAAATAATGTTTCACCGGGCCACAACTTTGGGAACGATGATCTATGTCCTTTACGTAAAGATGCCGTTTCCCTCCAGCAAGGGAAGCTGCCTCAGCACTCTCTTCTCTTCGGTCAGTCCGTATGCCTCAGAAAACACATTTCTAAGGGAAGGAGACCTATTTCAACATCAAGAAACCACTAAATACACTGTCTGCTCGGGCCCAGAATTGGGTGGCTTGATATTTAGTCAAAAATATGACAGAGTTTATGTTAACGTTTGGCCTAGGCACAGGCAAATGGGCATTGCTCGGGAGCACCATGGACAGAGCGTTGGACTTCTAGGCTGGCTGTGAAGGCATTCAAAGGTTGTGGGTCAGGATCCCACCAAAGTTGCTTCGAGACCAGCATTCTATTGAATAAACATGGCGTTTGCTGCTGGGCATTGCAGAATAACACCATTAAATTGGAGTAATAGTACCCTATTGATGATTGTTTCCTGGACAGTTCACCGGGCCTATTACGTGCCGGGGGCTCATGCAAGGCATCCTTGGCTTCCAGCACTGTTCCTCCCTCAACAATGCCCTTAACTTACAACGTGAGGCAACATACATGTGGGCGAGAGCTGTCGCTCAAAGGCAGGGGCGTCTGCATGTGGTGTCCCATCCTCCCTAAGGCAAGGGTCCAGCTCAGGAAGGGGCAAGGGCATCTTTAGCAAAAGTAGCTTGACCGTTGCAGCAATGCCTGAAATCTAAAATAACTTGAAAAGGGAACTGTTGCACAGGGGAAGCCCTGAAGATGCAGCTTTAGCAACACGGTCGCTGTGTTGGCCACATGTCCAAAGGTTATGCGCGGCCAATGAATTTGCACGCAAAGTGATTACACTGTGGAATTAAGTGTCAGGCAATGTGGCTGTAAAGACGAAATCAATCAAGTTTTTGTAGAGCGCACTACTCACCCGGAGGGTCTCAAGGCACTGAGCGAGGGGGTGTGAGCGGCTCCTTTGGGGTCATTCGAAGTGCCAGGTCTTGAGGTCCTTTCTGAATAAGTGCAGTGTCTGGCTTGTTCGGAGGTGAAGGGGAGTTCGTTCCAGGACTTGGCTCTGAGGTAGAAGGATCTTCCATCTGCTCTGGTCCTGTTGAAACGAGGAAGATTTGCTAGGGCGAGGTAAGCTGACCAGAGGTTTCTCTTGGGGACGTGGAAGGCGATTTGGTCATTGAAGTATTGGGGTCCGGTACTGTGAAGGGCTTTGTGGAGAAGCGTGGCTCAGTGGTTAGAGGCGGCAGACCCGGAAGCTGAGATCGGCCGTGGACCAGGGTTCGATTCCCCGCCTCGGCGGGTCTCGGGCTCAAAAATTCCACGGAGTCGACAATTCTCGCTCCGGTGCCTACTCGACTCACGGGGTCACACTCTGCAACTCTGGGCAATAGCTTGCTTAATCTCCACTACGGCCCCTCGCGGTGGGATGCCTGGCTTTCACCTTGTGGATACCCGGCCGGGATATCTCACAGGGGAATACCAGGACGGGTTCCCTAAGCAAGCGCCTTGGGACCCCTGGGTTAAAGTGCGCTATATAAATCGAAACACATTTACATTTGTAGGTGTGTGTAAGCAGTTTGAAGGTTATTCTTCTTTCGACGGGGAGCCAGTGGAGGTCGCAGAGGTGTTGGGTGATGTGGTCATGTCGTAGGATGTCAAGGATAAGCCTGGCTGCGGCGTTCTGGATGGTCTGGAGTTTGCAAAGGAGTTTTTTGTTGATTCCAGAATAGAGAGCATTTCCGTAGTCCAGTCTGCTGGTGACGGGTTTCCTGGAGTCGGGGGGGATCCAGTTGAACATCTTGTGAAGTATACGAAGGGTGTTGTATCATGCGGAGGATACTGCGTTGATCTTGTGATTCATGGTAAGTGATGAGTCGAGTATGATGCTGAGGTGTCGTGCGTGGGGTGGGTGGGTTTCCGAGGCCGGGGGGCCACCAGTTGATGTCCTAAGCGGAGGGGGTGGAGCCGAGGATGAGTACTTCTGTTTTCTCCTTTTAATCTTGTACTGCAGGCTGCGGAGCAAAGCACCCTGCAGGGCATTGTAGCCTTGGAGCTTCCAAATTAGGAACAGTGCTTTGATCAAAGCAACAGTGAATTCTAAAACCTGAAAGTTCACAAGCCTTTCTAGTTCCAGATAGGGTTATACTGGGTACACAGTGATTCAGTGAGTCAAGGACTAGTTCACATTAAGCAAATGTAGTCCCCAAAGCTACAGGTTACGAAAGCACAGCTATTTCAGGTTGCAGAGAAGGGTAAGAACAATCGTAACTTGCAACGGTGATGCACATCTTAGTGGCACCAAATATGGCATTGCACAGAGACCAGACATGGACGTGACCCTCCATTATAAGGTGCTAGAGTAAAGGGGGGGCTGATCAGGCAAAGGCAAGGAGGTATGCGGAACAGTTGTATGTCCTTGTGCCTTAATTTACCTGGGTTATTTTATGTTTTTACTTACCTGATTACATACAGGTTTAATATCTACTGAGGTGGCGAAGTGAGTTAAAGATCGATGGCGGATTCAACCCAAATCTGTGACTGGAGGTGAGTGTCTGAAAAGTTTCAGCGCTCCGTCCATCATCTCCCTGTTTTTGCATTGTTCGCCCTAAGTTGGCAAGGTATGCCCAGACGTGGGTCCCTTGCTCATTTTGCCACTGGATTCAAGCTAGCCTGGCTGATATGGGGTGTTTCCCCGAAACCGGTCCCAGGATGCTTGTTTCTGGTTCAGGGAAGCCCTGGCTTGGCAGTTCAGGCTGGACTGTTCCCATGAGGCACAGGGTCAAGACTTATTTGCGTATAGCTGGGTCTGAACTGAGGTGGTGAATTGAGCTAAAGAACGATGATGAATTCAACCCAGATCTATAACTGGGGGTGAGTGTATATAAGGTTTCAGCGCTCCGCCCAGCATCTCCTTGTGTTTGCTTTGTTCGCCCTAAGTTGGTAGGGTATGCACAGATGTGGGTCCCTTGCTCACTTTGCCACTGGATTCAAGCTAGCCTGGCTGATGAGGGGGTATTACCCCGAAACCAGTCCCAGGATGCTTGTTTCCGGTTCAGGGAAGACCTGGTTTGGCAGTTCGGGCTGGACAGTTCCCATGAGGCACAGGGTGAAGTCTGATTTGTATATAGCTGGGTGTGAACTGAGGTGGAGAAGTGAGCTAAAGACGATCTGTGACTGGGGATGAGTGTCAGAAAAGTTTCAGTGCTCCGTCCATTATCTCCTTGTGTTTGCTTAATATGAGGCAAGAATACACCTAAAGATCGCCTACATGACCCATAAAGCACTGCATAACAATACCCACAGTTATTTAGCTCTAAAACTAGAGCGATCAGGAGGATGCAGACAAGTGCGAAGTACGAGTTCACTACTACTGAAACCACAATCCTTTCATAAAAATATTTGGTTCTACAGCATTCCCAGGGATTGCACCAAAGATTTGGAACTCCTACCTCCAGTGGTATGTGGAATCTCCTCCTTTACCTCCTTCAAAAAAGAAGTAAAAATGCTTCTAATGAACAAATTCACCTCCTAAGACTTGAATTCTATGCTGTCCTCTAGTCACCCATGCGATCCACATATTACTGCCTACCTCTTTTGTATTTAGGCGAATACCGAATGTTTGTTTACTACCTCAACCTTTAATAACTGTGTATAAACTGTGTATTGTGAAGCGTTCTGATTCCCTCGGGGATCATTCTTTGTTGACTACTAGTCACCTATGTTATCCATATACTACTATATACCTCTTTTGTACGGAATGGCGAATACCAAATGTTTGTATATCACCTCAACCTACTAATGTTTAATAACTGTATATTGCAAAGCGCTCTGATACCCTCGTGGGTCCCGTTCACACTATATAAAACTTTATAAATAAAATAAATAAATCTACCTTCCCTGTTCATCGTGCATGCTTTGTGTACAGCACTCAGCTATTCTGACGGGCATTTCACGTTTAATCCTAGGAGTGTACATTACCCCTTTCCATTACAGCAGTTAGTAGCGATGACTGGGCCCTACACAAAACAAGGCATTGAGGGCACTGCCGTCACCTCATGCTTGTGCAAAGGGATGTGCCAAAGACAGTGAATGTGTGTGTGTGTGTGTGTGTGAGAGAGAGAGAGAGTGAATGATTGCTCAAGGATATCTTTTCTCTTGTTTTTATCCAGTAAGCTTACTTTTACACGGAAGGTACAGTCACAGAACATATCTATCTGTGGAAACATTAAAACCTAAAATTTAATGCAAAATCAACATTTCTTCAGCTCAGAGATCAATATGAAATGACTTTCTCTCACACCGCAAATAATCGCACCTAAGTACTTTTTATGCTATCAGTTCTCGCTCTGTAAAAATTTCAGATTTTTCCACACATGCAAAATTTATGATGTGACACAAAGTTAGTACCATGATGCAAAAACAATAGGTACAGATCTGTTTGTGGATGAAGAAGAATATAGTTGTTGAACTAACTCCTCCTGCAGAGTTGGAGTGCCGCATGTCAAGATTGGGCTCACATGAAACTTGAGATGGTTGTCCCATTACTGGCTTTTCGATCACATTAGTGGTGAAGAGTAGCTGTACATCTGCTATAGAGTTCCTTGTTCATGGAAGAAACATGATCAAATGAAATCTATCTTAGAAACACTCAACAGGCCCCAAGAAGTCAGTGGCAAATGTATTGCACTGTACACCATGCAGTAAGACTTTAGGGACTAATGGCTGGACTGCTTCCCACTCATGAATAACTAATCAACACAGAATATATGCCAGGTTCGCATACCACGTAAGCACCAAATCTTCATGAAACTTTAAAAAGATCCAAGTTTTTAAACAAACCCAAGGTCATGTTTTGAAATCACAAAATGCAGCAATCAACTATACTGTGGCTGACCAGTCAGAATGATGTTTGGCACGCAAAGCGAGTTTTGCTGCTGGAGTGCACACCATTCACTGATAAATATGTAGGCCTTTCCCACTTTTCTTGTACATTACTGCCACCTAGTGGTTACAATCTAACATGGCTGGCTTAACTCGCCTTACAGAGCTGCAGGGCCTGTCATCTAACACATTAATTCTTGTCCTGTCCCCAACAGCTAACTCATTTTCTTTAGAAAATCGGTACAATCATGATCCATGCTCGGAGTCACACTCAATATGTTGAAGCCTTACTTTACTCGCTCCTTAATTTGAGCCGGTGTTTTCAGATAGGTCTCATCAGCACTCATTTTTGGGGATAGGCATTTATTTTTCTGCATCAGATATTTACAGCGAGCAGGAGAGAATAGAAGACAAATGAGGAAACAGGGGAAAACAGAGACGGAAAACACGACACAAAGGAAGAAAACAGGGACGACAAGGGTGGGATAAAGGGACAGCAGTGTCTGCTAGTGGATTAAAGAGGCTTGTGTGAAATCAAAACTATACAACCATGGTATTCGATGCGACAATTTGGGCGTCGACACTCATTCTTTTACAAATAAAGCACTGACTGCCCACAGACACCCCATTTGATACCATACAGTCCTGTAGCTTTACATAGTTATACACAATTGCATGTACAGCCTAGCGCTCTGAAATGGCCACAAGGCGGTATATGAGTCTTTAGAGAAACCACATTTAGGGTGATCACAAGAACACAGTGCTACGAAGCTAAAAAGAGGCATTTGTTGTACCAGAAGTGAATCCTGCCTGCATGGCAGAATACACCTTTGTGGATAAAAGATGGTGGTGGCCGGCCTGGAGACAGTGTTGCGGCATACATGAGCCCTGAAGATTTCCCCCAAAGGGGCACTATATTACAAATGTTCCTCATGCTGGAAGTTTTTGCTCATCATGTGGGATAGAAACGGCACCGGTGATAATGGTGTTCGATGGGCAGTCTAAATAGAGTAAAAGAACCAATAGCATCTGTTCTGCGAAATGGGTCTTCCCAAGGGTGGAGCCAGCAGCAGCTCCACCAATAGGAACACTGTAATCTGCTGCCCTGTGCAGTGATAAGACTAGAGCAGTGGCGGCTGGCATCTCCCGGGAAGGGGGTGTGAGGGTGGGTTGGGGCAGATGCATGCACAAAGTTAAAAAGACTTACTGAACAACATACTCGGCTTCGGAGCTCTTCTTTGCCGACACCCACAGGAAAGGGTTTCAGAAACTCCCTTAACCAATCCTGGTGCTGCTCTCATGCTGTGAGAGCAGAGACCTAATTGGAGGGAGCGGCCTCACTCGGCGCTCCACAGCACCCAGGAGGCCTTCACTTAATCTAACCCAGCTGTATTAAGCAACCTCGGTTAGAGCTTACAAATTGTTGACATCTGGCTGGCCGTCGCAAGATGGCTGGCATAAGGAGCATGCACACTTTAAAAATGCACAGCTATCCCACCCTCCTCCCTGCAGCTGGCACTCAGCAATGGCATTTTATTTTTCATCTTGGGCGCTTTGGGAGGAATTTAAGTGGGGAGATGCTCCTCCGCTCCAACGGAGGAGCCGCCCGTGGATGAGAGGGGCGGGCTGAAAGGCCTCTTGTCTATTTTTAGCAAAAGAACCATTAACATTTTCTTCTAATTGAATCTCCAAGGCAAGAGGGAATTAACACATTTGAAGTCACTCTATTTTGGCTGATATAAGTCTGATTGGGTGTGTTTTTCGGTGTATTCTGTTTGTGTGTCTAAGTACATTTATGGATGTTCTTTGTGTCCCTATGCTCACATCAGCACTGTCCATCAATGTTGCCGGAACACATCAGCACTTCGCTGACTGCTAGTTGACCTCGGTTGCTTACCTTAGTCTGAGAGTTCTGAGTTTTTGAAAATCACATCTCATCACATGATCTCATTCCGCTCTTCAAATTCTTTAGGCCACGTCTTCAAATTCTTTAGTCGTGGACTCTAAAAGTCACGTAATGATCACAGTGTTGAATTGCACACTCCATTATAAAGTACTTGAAACCAATGACCCGCACGCCTGTTTCTACCCACTAGACCATGAACTCTATGGAGTCTGCCTCAAGGCTCGCTTCTTTTTATCGATTTCACATGAATCTACTGGACCGCTAACTGACAGACGAGATGGCGAATGCTTACTTGACTATGCCCCAGCAAGTCCATTCATAGCGGCCCTTGTTCCAAGCCCTTTTCAATAGATGAAGAGCTGAAAATTAACTCCACTGATCCCCATTTGCTTTAAATGTCTTCGGGAATATAATTTCAAATATCATCCTTGCGGCTACGATTGACAGTGGACATGTGGTGTACACTCCACACCTGCCCTCTTCAGACCCAGCTCCTTGACTCCCTAAATTGCATTATAGGGCTCCTGGTTTTATGGTATTTATTTGTTTTACATTTACGCCTGTATTTACTGATATATTTTTTGCTAACTTTATCTGCATTTATACACAATTATTTACGCTTTAATAAGAAAATGAATTTGAAACCACTGCAATTCCATATTTACTTACACAACAAAAGTTCACTCATACTTGAATGCCCAGCATATTTCAGTGATACAAATACCCATGCATAAGTCAATACAATCAAATGAAAGCATGCTCATTTTAGGTTGAACCTCATGCACATCTACAGCGGAGTAAGCCTCATTAGGAAACATTCTCTCCTTTTTAAGTCCCTGACTTGTAAATCCGCAAAGCTTTAGCTTGGCATTCATATCTGACAGCATTTAGAATCACTTTAACACGCCTAATTTCCATTTTATTCATACTTAAAAATAAATACAGACAGAAAAATAGATGGTTTTCAGACAGTATTCATATGGGAAAATCAGTAAAAATGGGAAAATGCGTGCCTTAATTATATTGTAGCATTTGTAGAGTGGTGCAAACCACTGCTGTGCCGGCGCGTTTCATTAAAAAAGGATCTCTCGCTCTCTGTCTTATTTTGTAAGAAGAGGAAGCCATAGACATTTCAAATGAGATGTTGTCTTCTTGTCTCCTGATGAGTGCAGACAGGACCCACCACAGAAATGTCCTCCTATGCTGACTACCAATCCACTTCGAAGTCACTGCTGGCTACCATACATGATACTGCAGACTTTATCATTAGTACCAGAGGGTTGAACCACACCACTCCCTTCCTGATTCAATTACACTGGTCTCCACCACACTATCTGCATCTTCAGTAGAGTATTCGTCAGTCGCAAACCAGTAAACCGCACTGGTGTCTCCTCAGCTGAGGTGAGGAGCGTCGCCCCACTGCTTTTCGTAGTATAAATAAAGGAAAAATAAAATGATAACAACTTGATGTTAATATCATTTTATTTTTTTCCTGCTGCTGCAGCTTTGCGGGTCAGGGCTGTTCTACTGGGGAGGAGTGGTGGGCACTCTGTAAGTGCGCATGAATGTTTGGCCGGTCCATGCACACTTTGCATGTTCTCCACCCAAGCTGTGTTGCAGCCTGGGTGACGATCATGCCAAGGCTCCTACACCCGTCTTAAGGCCAAACCACGGTGCTCAGAGTAATCACAACACTGCATTGCAGCGTTGTGATTGTCTTAGGGGAGCCTTGGTGCTTCCTGTTCCATGTGGATAAGGCAAGACGACCAGAGGAGGTACGTTAATTTTTATTAGCCTCTGCCCCTCCGCCCACCACCCCGATCCGTGTCAGCTGCCACTGGTAAACAGTCAAAAAACTACATACCAAGTAGAGATGAAACCCCTTGCACATCTATGGGCTAGGCAGTCCACAAGAACTAAGAAAACATTCACTTGAAAAAGTCAATCATCCACAAAAGAAATTTCACAAAACTCTCAATCACCTTCCATTTGGTCAAACAAATCGAGCAACATCTTGTTCCCATTTTCCATCTACTGTAGCTTTCTATACAGTTCTTCTTTAATCTCTTTCCTTTTCTACTTAATTTACTGACCTTGAACAAAACTCAATTGACACCTGGAAGATTAACTCTGGCTCTCATCACACTGACAAGAATTTGAAAGCGCTGCAATTTGGACTTTGGTCTGGTCTGTAATTAAACTCTTAAGGTATCTTAAGTTAATCTAATTCATACATTTTATGCAGTTGTACAGCTCCTACCATCACTGTTCTTTTCGTGCAGATTTAGGGAGGCCTTCATTTGGACTGGAAGAACCATTGTTTGATGGTGTATGGTATTGTCTTGACATTTGGTTGTGTGCTGTTAGTAGGGAAGTTGAACCTGTGAATTAACGTGAAAGTAAAGTGAGGTCACTCTCGGAAGATCTTTGTAGTTTCGGAAGGTGTTCCTTATTTATCTACATTTGTGGCTCAGTTGTCTTATGCTCAGCCAGAGTGTAGTGCTTTTCTTCCAGGTCAGTGTCCTATGATGCACTAACGTGCACATGAGGGTTTGTTATGTTTATGCCAGTATCATCTGTGTGTTTCTAAGGTTTGTGCCAGTGTGCTGTATGGCAGTGGAGTTTACTTGGCTGTGCTTTGCTAACTATGCATGTGGCTTTGGAACTGTGTTGAGCACATGGTGGTGATGGGGTTCAGTCTCGCTTGTGCTGTTTGATTGGAACTATTTCTAGTTATCATAGAAAGGATGTTGTGGTGTTATGGTTGGCTATGTTGTGGAGAAGTGTGGCTCACTGGTTAGAGAAGGCAGACCTGGAAGCAGAGGTCAGCTCGGGACCAGGGTTCAATTCCCGGCTCGGCGGGGTCTTGAGTCCTAAAATGTCCATGGACTTGACAATTCTTGCTCCGGTGCCTACTTGATTCACGGGTTCACACTCTGTGACTCTGGGCAATAGCTTGCTTAATCTCCACAACGGCCCCTCGCGGTGGGATGCCTGGCTTTCACCTTGCGGATACCCTGCCGGGGTTATCTCACAGTGGAATACCAGGACGGGTTCCCTAAGCAAGCGCTTAGAAACCGCTCGGTGATTTGCGCTATATAAATTCCTGTTCATTTACATTTACATTTACATTTATAGTATGCTGCTGGATGTCCAGTGAAAGCCCAAATGCAGCTTATCACAGGTGTGTTGGTTGCTTGTGGCAAGGAGTGCATATATATTACACTGAATACAGGCTGTGTGTTGGTTTTAGAATTGGCTAGTGAGACCAGTGGGGTAAAACTAGTAATTCTCCAAAACCAGACTCATTTCCAAACATTAGTGTGGTGTTGAGCACTGCTTAGGGAGGAAAGCACAAGGAGAAAACACAAGGAGAGGCAACTCAACCTTCATAGCTGCAGATATACAAAGCCTAAATTTAGTTTAGACTCTGGTCTTAACAAATACTGAATAAGTTAATATCCTACAGATACATGTCATGCATTAACATTTGAATAGGATCTTCAACGTATACTTTCATTTCTAATCTGGGTGTCCTTTCTCTACAGGCTATGTGGGTTTCCACAAAGAGAGGGAAAGACAAAGAGATAGAGAGACCGAGGGAGAAAGAGAGGGAGGGGAAAAGAGAGAGAGTCGGGCGAGGAGTTTGATAGACCAGGCTGCCCACCATCTTCAAGAAATTGATTCGCTGGTTGTCTGACTTGCTAAACCTTGCAGTAAAGTAGTTTTTTTTAATAAAGGCAGCTTTAAACTGAACCTTTCTGTCTCTGGTAAATACATGAGTTTGTCTCCCTAGTGAATTTGTGATGCAATATAGGTTTTTATGCCATAAACAAGGATTCATACTTTCCTCTCATTCCGCTGTGTATGTATGAAATTGTTCGCCTATAGAATCAGTGAAGTCACGTAGAAAATGTGGTCATGCACAAGTAGTCATGCTTCTCAGTCTCTTGGGTGCTGCCTATATAGCAAATTAGAACAGTTTCCAATCCACGAAAACCTCCAGTAAAGGTCCTTCACTAATGACTACCTTGCTCAGCTCTACAACTGTGCCGTATAATTGGAAATATATGCATAAGAGTTTTTATTCAGCTCCAACATCCACTGTCGTCTCAGAGTACCGCAGCATGCGCGACTGAACATACACCCACACGGAGACCAAGACACGAGGATGTAGTCCTAAGCTTGGTAGGTAAAATGCGTTAGTTTAATAAATGTACTTTCAATTGTTGCGTAAACGTGTTGCTGTCATTTCATTCCTGACGTGAGTGGGGCATTCATAAGAAGGCAGCCACTGAAACGTGAATGATGCCTCCCACCACCAAGGCACCATGGCGGATCAAGAACATATTTTACAAGGATTGCATTGGAGGAGTTGACTATTCAGCATATTTGAGAAAAACATTCTGGGATTAAAGGGGAACGTTTTCATGGCCGTCAATTCGGTATACTACAAACAAAGGGGGGAGGTAGTGGCTGGGTTTATCCTCCTTAAAGATACGTATCACACAATAACTGATGCGGTCTCCAGGAAATCATGTAGGTGATTGGACCGAGGTTGGCCTTGATGCAAGTTTGACGGGATGATCGAATAGTAACCGTATGTATATTGGAGTGCATGTGCATTGCACGCGACCTAGTGTATCCTTATAGGCGGATATAGAGGACAGGTCCTAACGGGACTAGGTTCCCTTTTAGTCCTGAGGTAGAGCCAATAGGGGAATGGCTCGAAACATGTTGACTGCTTATCACTGAAACGACAGACTCGTTAAAGTCTGTGTCTTCAGTCATAACCCCTGATTTTAACCATACCGACTAGGGGCAGGAATAAAATATTGGTCCAACTAGTCAGGTATTTTAAACTCCAATTGTTCCACTCCCCCCCTACTTTCATTATTATTTAGCACAGCACACTAATAAGTGCTCCTGCTCGGGCTCGCGGTGATGGGACCGCAGCCACAGCAGTTCATGGACCACCAAACTCGTAATAAAGCCTTAAAGCAGAAAACCTGGGAGAGTTGTTGTTTGGAGAAACTACAAAAAAGATTATAGTATGATATTCAGGTTTATTACTTGTAGTCCCCAGCATCAGTAAATAAAAGGTATTTTGCGAAAACATTGGCAAAGTTTTAAACTAAAGACCATAATAGGTGGAATAATAAGCAAGAGATCCATCTATAACATTCAGGAGACTATTAAAGGATAGGATTTCATCAAGTCATTTTTATGGGTAAAGTACAACTCCCCAGTCGTTACCACATCCGCAGGCCTTCAAAACATGGTCGATATGCAATGTCTGTAAAATTGGAATTTCAACTAACTCTTAGGGAGTCCCCCCCATCTTGTGTCCAGAAAAGTATAGACAAGATCATGAACTGAAGGACAGAGCATGCACTGTATGTTCTAACCCGTCCCTGCCCAAAACGTTATGTGAAAAGTACAATATTTTCAAAATGCAAAAGGAAAGTTGTACATACGTAAACCATCTGTATGGAGACCTCGAATATCCTGTTACAAGACACTTTAGAGAAGTAATCAGAGTAATACGTCCCTATTAAAATATTGGACTTATCAGAGGAGGCAAAAGGGAGAGAGCACCAAGAAAACTAAAATTCAAATATATTACACAATTGAACCACATGGCCTCAATATCAGTCAAGAATTAGCAAGTCATCTGGTGGAACAGTAAATAGAATCTGTTGCTTTATAAATTACATTTTTTTCCTTTTTTTAACAAAACAATTGTTACAAGCATAAAAGTTTTATTGATTTATTTTTCATTTTTCTTAGGTGTCGGGAGGACATACCCAAAAGAATTAACATGTGGAATAGGAGACCATGAGAAATTAAATACAACATTTGAGTGCTATAAGCACAATGTACACAACAGCACTTAGGCAATGAGTAATAGAAGAGTTTGAGGGACATCTTTAATTACAAAAAGATTAACCACAAAGGCGCCCACAGTGTCAAGATGTTGTCTGTGCAAGTTGCATCAATAAGTGATATTCTGTCTTTCTCTGCGAAAACACATAGAAGCATGAGATGCAGATTGTTTATAAATGGCAATAGACAATCGTGTGGAGTGTTTATTTCCAAACTACAGATTGCTCTTCTATGTCCACTTTTATAACATAGGCTTCCTTCTTCAATAGACAAAATACCATGGAGACTGAGACTTGTTTCCAGGAGTATGGCAGGCTTGTAGTTAAATTATATGCTTACTACTATGTACCTTTATTTTGTAATTCATTAAATAAAACTCCTGCAATATGTCAGTGATGGTAAAAAGTTATATCTTTTGCCAAGACCTGCAGAAGGAAGTGTCCGGAGACGTATAAATGAAAGTAAGAAATTAGGAATGTTAGATAAAACGGATACCTCAAGAGCATTCTCCTACATTGTAAGAAGATCCTACATCAAAACCTCATAATTAAGTATCAATAAAGAGGAAACAGGCTAAAAAAATGTATTACATTTGACTTTACTGTACTTTCGATACCATAATTTATTGGGACAAAAAAAAGAGATTTATAGTGGGTACTAGAAATGGCATGGGGGCTTATCCTCTAAGTTAATTTTGTAGTACTACAATAGTACTACTAAAGTAATTTTGCAAACATACGAGTGTAAATTTCAACCTCTATCCCTCCCATCTTTTCTATGGGGATATCCTCAAACATGTAAGTATCCGCACCTGTGTCGGGCAAACACAAGTCCACCCGACATCGTAATAAGCCCCTTAGTAGTAAATGTCGGAGGTCGTCAGGGGTAGTGGCTGGAAAAAGGGACAAGTAAACTGGGGATGGGGAGGGATATGAAGAAATAAGGAGGGATTTAGACAGGGTTTTGGGTAGAGACATGCACCTACCCACCAAAGAGGAAGCCCAATGCTTTTCACAAACTGCACTTCTAAAGTTACTTCCAACAAAAAGGGACCAAAAACAGTAAGTTACTCACTCCAGCTAAGAACTGAAGTATGCCCAGTTTCACACATTACCAACCACTGTTAAAACAGCACCCTCCCATAAAAAATAATGGCTGAAGGGACTTAAAATGAAACCTTATGGGAAATAATGTTAAATTAAATTATTCAAAATAGTTAAAAATAAAAATAAATATAATTTAAGGTTAAACCCATATCTAAAAACGATTATTTAATTATAAAATATGTTAAATACTTTTCTGAATTTATAATTGATTTCTATTAAAATAGATTTTAATTTTTTTAATTAATTCTATATTCACTTTCAATATTTGTTAATGCACAATAAAATCATTTTATTTTAGGTGGGAATTCATTTTTTAAAGTACACTTCAAACAACATTTGTTAATTTAGCATCATTAAATAAATACAAAATGATGTTAATAATTCTGTAGCTTTTTATTATTTCCTATATTTAACATGAATATATGACATTAATTTACATTAATATTTAGCATGAAAAATATGTTTACTAATTCTTTTTCAAGTTCAATAAATCTTTTTATTTTTCTCTATCAAAGTTTGGGGTGATTAGTATAGCGGGCGGATCGCCAAAAGTCATCACCCGCATGACTTTTCCCCCGCCACATTAAGATGGCGGACGGACCCCGGCGGAGAGGAAAACTGTCCGCTGGTTTTCCTCCGGTAAGCAATCTGCCCAATTGCCCACCGGGCGGAAAATCACAGCAATATGGTTTGGGGCCTTGCAGGCACCGCATCCATATTATTATGATGGCGGAGAAGTGCCTTTCCATAGCATGAGTTTTTTTCTTTGGGGATCCAATGCGGGCCCCCAGGGTGTTGGGGAGTGTGAGGTGTGCACATGGGGGTACCTATGGTACCCCCCTGCATTTGCATGCACAAGGTGGCAGGCACCGTACAGTGCCTGCCACCTTGTGCATGCAAATGCGAGACATGCATATCTATCCAGCACCGCCCGCCACAATGCAATGTATGCGGAATGTCACCTCCACCGTGCCGGTGGCATTCTAATTGCCGGTGCAGAATCGCCGCACCACTGGCGGCCGGTCCCAGCACCGGTGGGGTGGCGGGCGGACGCAAGTCCGTCCGCCATCCTTATAGGCCCCGAAGTCACCACAGTTGAGGTGGAAATCTCCCTATAGTAAGGTATAGAGAAAGTTGAAAAAGTTGACTAAACTTTATAATAAGTTAGTTAAAATATTTTAAGTTTAATATTAATGTATATTAATTTTATATAGTTATTTTAAATGTTGAACAAAAAAACAATGGTAGAGCACCACTAACTTACTCCTGAATGTTATTCCCCTTCTCAAGAAACCTGGCTCAGACCCTGAGGTTCTGGCACAGGCCTATCTCTCTTCTCCCTGCGTTGGTTAAGATCCTGGAGAAGCATGTGCACACCGTGCTCTCCAATTTTCTGGAATCGTACAATCTGCTGCACCCTACTCAATCTGGCTTCCGCCCCAATTTAAGCACTGAGACGGCGCTCTTGGAGGTGTCCGAAGCCATTAAAGAGGCACTGGACTCGGGGGGCAAGGCTATGCTTGTAATGCTAGACTTGTCGGCGGCTTTTGACACCGTCCCCCATGAGGGTCTCCTCGCCAGACTTCATGAGATCGGTCTGAGGGGGACGGTGTTCAGCTGGCCACGAAGGGCAAGAGGAAGAAAGGTCACACTAAAGAACAACCATCAGCCAGAGCAAAGAAACTCAGGAAATCATCTCCTCATCAACAAACACCTCAGCCCTGTCCTGATTCTCATGAACCCCCACGGTTGCTGGCCCCATTGGAGGACATAGACACAAAACTCTCCTTTTTAATTAGTCCGATACTATCACGACTGGACAATATTGAACAAAAAATTGAGGAGTTACTAGGTTATATGTTATGTTATATGTTATAAAGAATTTGTAGCACGCACTAGAGTGTCCAGGCGCGAGAGTGAACTGGGGCAAAGAGATGGGAGCCAATTAAATGAGCTGACTGAACAGATGTGTCTTTAAACGTTTTTTGAAGAGTAGAAAGTCTTGAGTAAGCTGAAGGTCCGCAGGAAGCGAATTCCAGACTGTTGCTGTTTTAACAGAAAGCAACTGGCCTCCCATACGGGCTCTGCTGAAGCACGGAATTACCACCCGACATAAAGAAGCAGATCGCAGAGGACGATTCGGCACATAAAAAAGTGAAACGCTTCCTGAGATATAAAGGTTCATGGCCGTGAAGGGCTCTGTGTATAAGGCTAAGGGCTTTAAATTGTACTCGCTGGGCCACGGGCAGCCAGTGCAGATCCCGCAGATACTGCCGAGCACTAGATCTCCTAGAGACGTTAAAAAGGAGTCTAGCAGCGGCATTCTGTATAATTTGCAGTTTTTGCAGCAAATACCCGGGCATTCCAATGAACATAGCATTGGCATAATCGAGACGAGAGAGTATCAGAGCACGGGCTACCGTCTCTTTAGCCACTCTCAGGAGCAAAGGAAAGATCTTTTTAAGGGCTTTGAGGGTGCCAAAGCAGACCCCAGTCAGTTTTTTAACATGGTCAGCGAACCGTAGATCCTTGCTGAACCACACACCCAGGTTTTTTGCCGGTCCTCCCTCCGAGTAGGGGCAGGGGAAATTCGGTGGCGAGAATGATTTTCTGAAGGCCAAAGGGAATTGGCCTAAGCAAAGCTCTAGCACAGCCACCTCCTCACAATAACCAACTACCACACATATCATGAACAATCCTGCTTGCACCCTTTGTCCCCAGCCAGAACAACCTCCTGTTTTGGATAATCAAGGGTGTGTCCCCCAACTAGGGTCATCACAAAGAGGGGGCCTACAGTCATTGTCAGGTGACCCTATCACCACTCATGCCCTACCATCTCTAGCACCCCCAATAAAACTTGTGAATAGATTAGTTACCCCTAATCCCCTCGAGGGCTTTGGAAACGTCTTCCAAAGACCCGCCACACAACTTTTGTCTGATTCCACGCAGAGACATCCTGAACCCCAAAACCTTGATCTCCCACCCGCAGCGACCCCATATGTACTAGTTTTAGTAAATGTTCCTGTCCTTAATTCCTCACAAAGTAAATCTACCACCCTATTTATTGCGAAAGCGCACGATTGGTTAACCACCCATACGAGGCCCGGACCCTTAATACAGAACCACCAGCTAATGGCACGGAGAACGCCCTGGGTGGGCCCCTCTCCAAAATCCTAGGAGGGTGATTTTGTCATTTAAAATTTTGAGAGCCTTCAATTAGTAAGAAATCTACTCTCACAACCCATAGGCGGTCCAAATACAACTACCATGATTTTCTTTGCACCTTTGTTTTTTTTTATAATCCACATACCCTGCATTTGGGAGGGTTCCATCATACAGCAGCAGATTGCTACCCACAGGGAATAGGATTCCCATGATTAATTCTGTGCATTATTCCACCTCCAATAGATTAGCCCCTTTATCAGGTTTTGATTCCTGTGATTGACATTCGGGCGATAGCCAGATATCTTCTGGAACACAGCCCAAAGGGGCACAGCCAATGGTTGCCTCTCAGCTCTCACAAGGGGGAAAGGAACATCAGTGCTGCACTTTCTCACACATACCAGTCCCCGACCATCAGACAAGTTTATCCCTTACGAGGGACGCACAGGACTTACCTTATTCCTTGGTATCCTGGAATATATCTGGAGACAGCAATAAGCATAGCAATGGGGAATGGCTTCCTATTTTGCCTAACTACCAGATTATTCTTATTCAAGAAACCTGGGAGACAGACCCTATATATATCGATGGGTATAGATCTTTTCAAACTTTGACCCAAGTGTCTATAAGGGCCAGGTCAAGAGGGGGCTTGTTAACACTGTTTTCTAATGTTTGACATTCAAAGTCCTGACATTTATGAATACTTCTCCAAACTTTCATATACTGGTCATTAAAGGACCCGACGCCTGGGATCTTTTATTGATAAATTACTATAACAACAACTTTTTGGATCCAGTGTTGGTTAACTTTGGATAACTTGTTAGAGGTGGTGGTGGAGTCCTACCATCAGCCCCTATATGTAATCTGGATGGGAGATTTCAACTTGAAACCCTGTTCTCAAAATTTCGCAGAGTTATGCGGTATTATGGACCACAAAAATGAGTGCATTCCCCATTTTCATCATGATACTCATGGGAACGCCCTCAATACTATATTAATGAAATTATAACTTGTGATCCATAATGCCATAGTTCGACACACACAGGGTCTGTTTTTTCAACAATTCATAGAGGTGAATATCTCTCTACATTAGATGACATTATTTCATCTGAGGTTCTTTGCCCAAGGCATTCAATATCTAAAACCAACTTCACTGAATTTAGCGATCGCACTACACTGTCAAGGGATTTGCTATGACAAGTGTCCCAGCCCCAAATTAGCCCCAAATTCCCCAAACCAATCATAAGCATATCCTATGGTATTATTCTGAAATGGGAGAAGGCTGATGTGGACACACTCTTTACGAGAATTGTTTTGTCTAACCCGAAGAGCATAAAAACATGTCAGGACCCAACTCTAGACCAGAGGTTTATAGTCGAGGCATTTAACATGTTAATAATGTACCTAAGATCACAGCTGACACGCTTTCCCTCTGCGAGAGATCCTATACCCCATAGGTGGTTTGATAAGAATTGTACGGATGCTTCCCTAAATGTGCTCAAGGCGCTTAAAACACTACTTAGAAATGCAAAACTGATCCGTGCGCTTAGGAAAACCTAATACCTCCCCAGAGCAAATAGACGAAGTCAGGTGAAATTAGAGGCATTGGAGAACATAAAGAAAGCCTCTCCCCTTCGTGATAGCACAGCCTTTTGGAAAGTTATTAATACGCCCTTCCTGAATGACAATAATGCTCCATCTTTGGATACCAATATTGACGAAGACTTATGGGTAAAACACTTTCAGGATATCGTTCATGGGGTAGAGGAACTTCAGGTGCATGTGTTCCCCTTAATATCGATTCTCCCACATTCCTCTCATTTGACCTTGAAGAAATTAAACTTGCCCTGACCCAATCTCCTTCTGGTAAAGCACAAGGGCCCGATGGGGTCCCTATGGATGTCTTCCTAGCCAACATCTCCTTTTGGTCTCCCCGCTAAACCGTGGCTTTTAATGCCTGACTGGTCCCCCTCTTTCTTGCAAACAGTCAATAATCAACAGTCAATAATCATCCTGATACATAAGAAAGGGGATGCCTCTGTCCCTGCAAATTACCGTCCCATTTCTTTGCTCGATAGTTCGGCCAAATTAATGGGTCGGTTAAATAAATTAGAAATATGGGCTGAGGAAAGGGCCATTTTTCCAGAAGTCCAGTATGGGTTCTGACAGGGCAGGGGGACATTGGATCAAGGTATCAATTTGACTCCCACGATTGGTGAATACACGAGAGCCAAAAATGCCCAAATATATTTGCCATTTATGGATTAATCCAAGGCCTTTGACTGTGTGGTTCATAGTAAGCTATGGGAAATCCTAAAGGAGATGGGAGTGGACGATGCTATCACAAATTTCATTAGGGAGCTATATTCAGATGCCACCGCTATGGTTTTTTATGGGAGAAACGGTGAATGCACCAAACCATTTAAAATTGAAAGCGGTGTCAGGCAAAGTTGTGTCATTTCCCCCTTCTTGTTTGCTCTCTACACAAATAAATTAAATAATATTTTGATCAAGACTGCGAAAGACACCCGTCTTTTCATCTACCCTCCCCATCCTGCTCTATGCAGACGATGCCTCTTATTGGCAAGGACACCCATGGCATTAAAAAATCTTATCTCAATAAACAGATTTTATGCTTGATGCTTAAGTTGGACCTGCAAGTTAATAAAAAAGTAAAATCCTATGTCATGACAATAGGTAGTGACAAAAAGAAGAAAACAAGTTACAACTTAGATGGGAAAAGAAAAGATTTTTAATTATTTAGGGTCTGTCATGGAAGCATGAAAGGAGATATTGCAAAGTAGAGTTATTCTAATGATTCAAAGTATTGCAGCCTTATTTAGATTTTCATAAAAACTAGGCCATAAAGCAATATTGGAAATGTTTACAATCTACATGGCAAAAACGCTCCCAATGTCCACCTCTGGGGTAGCAATATGGGTATCATTGATGTAACTCTACTTCAAGTAAAAGAAGATAAATTTAACAAAAGACTGTTGTCAATTCCACAATCAAGCAATATTTTTATAGCCCACAAAGAAGCTGGCATGCCTTTTATCATGGATGCCATAAAATTAGCTCCACTTGCTCTCTGATAATCCATTTGCGAAAGAGAAACTGTGGGTTTGAATCACACAATTATCAAAGATGTCTTAATTTTGGACTATGCCCACAGAAACCCCTGGATAACCTATATTAGCGAAAATCTTATTTCTTTGGGTCTTGCTTTCTTGTATGATACCCCGTCCCTTTGCAAACATTTCCCTAAATCAAGACTTAAAGCAATCTTTTCAAACCAAGTCACTAAGGATATGTAGAACATAAAGGGAAACAAACCGTAAAGTTTAATGAATCTGTACCGCAGTTACTAAATCACTCACATTCATACCTACGGACAGTTGAGAATAACCAGCATCAAATCATTCTAAATAGATTCAGATTGAACCTTATTCCGTTAACGATTGGTTATCCAAACAATTAATTAGTTCTTAAGAATTTACCCCCTGTCCTTGTGACAATAAGACAGCTCAATCAACGTCACATCTCCTCCTTTTTTGCACATTATACTCAATAGAGAGGAAGGTTTTTATTGTCCCGCTTTTAAGAACATTTTTAATGCATACTGTAGCTGCAGTCCTCTTTTTATTTTAGTCCTTAGACATCCCACTGCTCTGCTTTTCACTAGCCTCTTTTTTGTTGGCAGCCTTGAGAACTCGTAAGGCTCCCTGCACTTCATTTATAGCACTTTAAAGATCAACTTTTTTATGTCACAGTTTGCTTCTCTACATATCTGTGTATGTATTTTTTATATCTAACCCATTTATGTAATGGTTATCATTGTGGAGCTTGTACTGTTTTTTTAAATACATTTTGTATTGATTGCTGGCCTGGTCCTAATGCATTTTCCTTTAAATGTAATTCTTTTATATGTGAACTCTTATGCATTTTAATGAAGTGCGAAATAAAGTGAATTGATTAATTGATTGTAAGAATAAATGCATGTCTAAATTCCTCACAACTGTAAGGAACCTTTCTAAATAGCCCGGAAAATGGTGAACTATAACTTTTTTATTTCTATGAAAGTTCCAAAAGAAACGTGTCAGCTTTACATTTATATGAGTGCTTTTAAAAACAATGCGTTCTACAAATTCAGACATATATAAGCTGCACACACTGAGCATTTTAGGACTGAAAATAAAGCCACATACCAAATCTTAAGCCATCTGTTTAACATCAGCCAAGTAGAAAACACACCAAACAAGACTCTGCAGGCTAGAGTAATGGCTGTTAGTTTGTTTTATTTTTATTGCAAGCATCTTAGAAAAGGAAGAAAAGGCTTCAAGCTTGCAATAGAAATTTTAAATGTAAAAAACATTCACCGATGAAGTATGTGATATTTTTATTTAATGAGTCTTTCAGCTGCGCCAGCACTGAGGGGCAGATTTATGTTGCCTGACGAATCTCTGCAAATCGGCAGAGATGCACCAGGAAAGATACGGCACGCAAGTTTATCCTTGCGCCACCCATGATGCGCCGCATTTAAAATGCGGCGCACCATGGTGCAGGAATAAACAGATGCGTGTCGCATCTAGGGCGTGAAGTTGGCGCAGTGCTGAAGTTGTGTTGCGTGCGGCACGCAACTCCAGCACTATTCCAACTTGCCCTATCTCTAACGTGGTGCGTCAAGCCTTACGCCTGCTTCAAGCAGGCGCAGGGTTTTGACGCATCAGCGTTGGGAAAGTGACTCAGTGAAATCTTGTAGATTTCACTGAGTCACTTTTCAGGGGCGTTCCTGCGACGGAACCCCCCCTGCGTGGAAACGCCCACATGAAACCTGACGCAGGTTTCATGTGGCACAGGACCTTACACTGTGATGCATCTCCATAGATGCGTCACGATGTAAGTATGTCGCAATGTGGCGCAGGGTTTACGCTGCCGCTGCGTCACAGAAGTGACGCAACGGCTGCGCAAAAGTGCCGCAAGTCCGACAAATATCTGCCCCTGAATATTTAAGAGGAGACGAGAAAAAGCTGTTACCTGACCAAGCACTCAAATCGCAGGCAGTCACAATGTAACAATATTATTAAAAAACAGTATGGCATACACTTTAAACAAGCATTTACAATGCAATGGCCTCGGCTTTGTTAAAGTTAGAGCTATTGGCATTGCAAATGGCATTTTTTTCATTTTTTGTTTTTATTTAAAACATAAATAAATGGTATTGTCATTTACAATGGCAATAGGTGAGCATTAGAGAGTAATAGAAAGTATTAGCGGACGCAGAGCCACACACACAGAAAGCCACACACACACACAGAGCCACACACACAGTGAGCCCCCCCCACACACACACACACACAGAGCCCCCCACACACACACAGAGCCACACACACACACACACAGAGCCACACACACAGAGAGCCACACACACAGAGAGCCACACATACAGAGAGCCACACACAGAGAGCCACACACACACAGAGTCACACACACACAGAGCCACACACACAGAGAGCCACACACACACACACAGAGCCACACTCAAACACCCAGAGCCACACACACAGAGAGCCACACACACAGAGAGCCACACATACAGAGAGCCACACACAGATCCACACACACACACAGAGCCACACACACAGAGCCACACACACAGAGCCACACACACAGAGCCCCCCACACACACAGAGCCCCCCCACACACAAACAGAGCCCTACACACACACAGAGCCACACACAGAGAGCCCCAAACACACACACACAGAGCCCCCCCCACACACACAGAGCCCCACACACACACACAGAGCAACACACACACACAGAGCCACACACACACACACAGCCCCCCACACTCACACACAGAGCCAAAGACAGACACACACAGACAGAGCCACACACACACACACACAGAGAGCCCCCCCCCACACACACAGGGAACAGAGGCCAGAAAAAACAATCACAACGAGGGAACAGGGGGGGCAGAAAAGCAAACACAACGTGGGAACAGGGGGGGCAGAAAAGCAAGCACAATGAGGGAACGGGGGGCAGAAAAGCAAGCACAACGAGGGAACAAGGGGGGGGCAGCACAACGAGGGAAAAGGAACCTGCCCGCCATCCACCCCCCTCCCAGCTTAGCCCATCATCAGGTCTTGAAGTGCTTGCACCAGGTCTTCCCACCTTGATAAAGAGGGCGTTTGGATTCTGAACACATGGCTAGCGACAGGATCATCTCCCCGCCCTCCCAGAATAGGGCCCAAGGCTTTCTGTCCCACAAAGAAGTGGCCGAGGGCTTCCTTCCAAGTTCCTTCAACTGCTCGTCACACGCCAGTGGGCTTTCGCAGCTCCTCTCAACTCGAAGCCAGCTGTTTTATTGACTATTGACAAGTACCAGGCATGTTTTCACTGCTAGCACAATGTGTGGACCTCGCTATTTGCAGGGCAAGCCAGATTTGAAGCTCTCAATCCAGACATCACATTAGCTTTGCAGCCCCCCTTGCAAACGACAAGTTGGTTTTTCCCCATCTCCAAGGCAGTAATAACGTTTTGCTTTTTCAGCCCTTGCAACATGACTTTGCCTCACTTTCCAAAGGCCGGGTGGCGGTGTCGTCTGACGTCTCGAGGCCGCAAAGCAGTTCTGCCCAGACAGGCTTCACCCCATTCATGAGAGAGGAATAAATTTGCATAATCAACAGTCAACATTCCTGGCATGAAGAAGTGCGCTCCTCCAGACACCGCATCTTGCTTCAGGAGGCAGCTTTGTACCTGCCTGGTGGCCTTGCCGCTTCATACTGAGGGCGTCTCTTCATTTGATTAATCCTAAAGGAGTATAATTTACCAATCACTGGTAACCCCTACACAGACAGACCAGTAACCTTTCTCCATCTCTTAGATTTATGACTGGAAGGTCAAGCTAGATGGGGATGCCGGGTTACTGCTTGGGCTGAAGCAACACGTGAGCTTTAGAAGTTCATTAAACCCAGCGGAGACTAACAGTTTCGTTAAAGAAACACTAGGCTCACACTCTCTAGGAGCCATGAATTTGCCAAATAATCCCTCCCCCAACAAAAAAAACAAAGATGCGTGTCCCCTATCCTCTTTCACTGCAATTAGGTGCCCATCTGTGGCAATTCTTCTCCAGTTCAGTGGGTGCCTGAATCCGGAGTGATTACTATACATTCAATCCACAACGTGTGTCGTGCCCCAAGCAACCCTGGTGCTTTCTGCAGCCCGCTCATCTCCAGCTTTGTGGTTGCCACCCGGCAGCATCTCCGTATCCGTACATCGCGTAACCCGTAACATAAGCCCTTGGCTGCCAGCACTGCATCAACAGCGGTCGCTGGCTGAGCATTTCATCCCCCGTTGGAGATGTATCGACTCCTTCCTGGCTGCTTACAACTACGCAATATCCCCTGCCACGCAGCGACATTACAGTTCAATGAGTGACTGCATTCTACCCCCCCCCGGATCTTATCCTACTCCGTGGTCCTTTCTGTTGCATCGCCCAAAGTGGCTGCCGGTTTGTCATTGTTCCTGCCCGCCTGAACCCATAGGACAGAGTGAGCCAAGGCTCTCCCCTCCCCCACAAATCTCTACCACCACCTCAAAAGCACCAGACACGGAAGAGCAGTGAAAGAGGCCGGCCGTCCCCACAACACACCCACCCCGAGTTCCAATCCCACCCAGGCACTCTCCCACGGTGACCGAAAGTGAGACCCCCCCCTACCTCCCCCCCAGGGGGATGCTGGCAGGGTGTCGGAGGCCAGGTTCACCTGAGGGTCTCAGGGAGCAGCGTCTGGAGGCAGGAGGCACCGACCGGAGGGAGAGCCTGAGAAAAGCAGGGAGGGAGGGCCAAGAGCAGGGGGAGGAGAGAGGCAAGTGAGGTCTGCGATGGTCGTAAGCTGACTGCCATGCTCCTAGTTCTTGTCAAACATCAGGTGTCACTCCACTGGGGGCGCAGACCGGCGCCCACTGTAGTTGGTTGGCACTGGTGGGGTATGGTGGTGAGGAAATTTGTTAAGGAGGTAGTTTTGGGGGCACCATTAAAGAACAGGTTTCTGACAAAGGCTTTATGGAAAACCAACTTCAAATAAATATCTATTTATTTATTTATTTATTATACAGTTTTCTATAGCGCGAACAAGACCCTTGGGTATCAGAGCGCTTCACAAGTACATGATCATGATAACATAGGACAGTTATAGTTAACGATAATATCATATTTGTTGATAAGGATTACAAAGATATTCGATACAACGTTGGCTTTTGGGTAGGTTATATAGAAGTTATATGGAGTATACATTCTTCCTCTACATGCTTGTTTAATTGTCTATTCCATTGTCTTCTTTGTTCTCCATTAACTGGAACCTCTTGGATTTCTCTTATTTGAGTAATTAGCGCCTATATAAGATGATTAAGGAAGGAACTTACTCATTAGAAATATCTTAGTCTCTTTCTTAAAATTTGATAAGTTCCGAATTTTTCTGATGTTCTTGGGGAGTGAGTTCCATATTCTAGGAGCTGCTCCTGAGAATGCTCTATCATAGGTTTTTTTCTTCCTGAAAATGGGTGGTCTCAATACCAGAACTTTGGCACTCCTAGCTGGTCTGCAACCTCCAGATATTTTAATTTTTTTGGCAAGATAACTAGGAGTGTTGCGATGAAGAGCTTTATGCGTGATACAGGCCATCTTTAGCTGGATCCTGGCTTCGTATGGTAGCCAGTTTAAGGCTTTCAAGTGAGGGGTGACATGGTCGAATTTCCTTGATCCTGTGATAAGTCTTGCTGCTGCATTGAGGCACGCTTTTAATGGTGCTGTGGATGTTTTCGGTAGTCCTGCCAATGTTGAGCTTCCATATTCAATCCTCGAAATGATCAGTGCTTGCACAGCTTGTTTCAGATCCGCGTCAGATACATATAGTTTCATTTTTCTTAAGTAGTTCAGATGAAAACGGGCACTTTTTGCCATTGATTTGATGTGGGCTTTCATGTCGAGGTTTTCATCCAATGTTATCCCTAGTGATTTCGCTGAGTCGACTAGAGTAGGAGTGCAATTAAGTGCTGTGATCAGCTTGGACCATTCCTTCACTTCTAAATGGTCCTTTTGTGGAGAGATAAGTAGAAATTCTGTTTTATTGGCGTTTAGTTTTAGATGATTGCTAGTTAGCCAATTTAGAGACATTTTAAGGGCCTCGTTCATTACATTGATGTCATCCAGGGATGAGATCTTTATGTAAATCTGTGTATCATCCGCGTACATGTGGTATGATATTTTGTAATTTCGGAGAATCTCTGTCAGGGGTTCGATATACAGGTTAAACAATGAAGGAGATAATGTAGATCCTTGTGGAACTCCGATTGTGTTAGGGCTTGATGGTGATAGAGCTTGGTTGATCAGAAATCTTTGGGTTCTATTCTGTAGGAAGGATTCAAACCAACTTAGTACCTTGCCAGATATTCCCATCTTTTCCCGGAGTTTGATCAACAGTTTTTCATGATTAACGGTGTCAAAAGCCGAAGATAAATCAAGAAGGATCAGCAGACAAGATCGATTTTGATCTAATGCCTGAAGTGCATCATCGACTATGTGTAAGATCGCTGTCTCCGTGCTATGTCCCGCTCTAAATCCCGATTGACATTCATCCAATAATGAGAAATTGTCGATGTGTTGACTTAATTGATCTTGCACACATTTCTCTATTAGCTTGGCCAGAAGCGGAATGTTGGTTACTGGGCGGTAGTTATTTGGATCTGCTGGGTTCGCCGTAGGTTTTTTGATAATCGGTAAAACTTGTCCTGTTTTTAGACATTCTGGAAGGCTCCCTTGGGATAGGGAGGCGTTTACAATTTCTGTCCAAATTGGAATCACTGTATGGCAGATTTCTTTCAGGGATTTTGAAGGTAGTGGGTCATTGTAGTGATTATTGGGTTTGATATCCGATAGCGTTTTGGCAATGCTTTTCTGATCCAGAATTTTGAAAGTGTCCAATTGTGCCTGGTTCTTTATCAAATTATCCGCCTTTTTTGTTGTGTTAATGTCTAATGATGGAGTAACGTGTTCCAGGTTGTCTGCTGCATTCTTGAGTTCTCTTTCCATATTGTTAGCTTTGTCGGTGAAGAAGTTTGAGAATTCTTCACAGCTTAGTTGCGTTTTGGTGATTTCTTGGGCAGTTTTGGCTAGCTTATTTGATTGCTGTTTTAGAATTTCAAATAATTTCCGTGGTCTGTTTTTGGCGTTGTCTAATTCGGATCTAATGAATTCCTTCTTGGAGTTAAGGCTCTTTTGTTGTATTCATTTCTAATTTTTCTGAGGGATTTCAGTTCCGGGGATGATGGGTGTTGTCTCCATTTTCTCTCTGCCAATCTCAATTTTCGCCTGTCCTCGTTCAGTGTCCCATTAAACCAAGGGTTTTTAGCCTTTTATGTAACTCTTTTCAGTTTTAGTGGCATGATGTCGTCGACTATTTTTGTTACTGTGGTAGAATAGAGTATCACCAAGTTCTTCCTTATTTGCAAAGGTCCTCAATCCCCTCAGAAGCTAACACCTCTTAAGTATGAACCCAGCTAAAAATGTGACTGAACTCATCGACATCTCGCTGCATAAACTAGGCTGTGGGCCCACGCGAACACAAAAATACCTTCTCTCTGACTGCGTTGGCTCCGATTATTAAGTGCTGCCATGGATTCACTAGACATAGTCGCTGAAATAACGCAAGAGCGGCCGGCTACTGACATTTCTCTGTCTGGCCAGGCAACGTCTTCGAGACACACCAACGCACTTCAACTTTGAGAGCACGATCAAGTACTTCCGGGTCAGCAACATGAATGACAGAGAACGGTTTGCAACTAATGTACACTGTCTGAACTAGGCAAACATCTAATTTTGATGCATTCCTTAACCATATTGTCGCATAACTCAAATCCTTTATTTTATTTAGCTTATGAAATTCACACCAATGTTATAATATAGCTGACACAAGTGCGCAGAAGAAGCGCTTCTTCCAAGCAGCCGTCGTAAAGTGCATGAAGAAGAAGAGCTTGCCATGAGACAGCCTTTTATCTCTAAGCCCCGTCCGTTTTGGATTGGGGGCGTGTTTTTTGTTGAGTGACGGATGACGTCACAGATAGAAAGGACAGCAAAAAACACGCCCCTCAATCCGAAACGGACGGGGATTAGAATGACAGGCAGAGCTCTTCTCCAATGGCTGGCCGACGTTTAGGAAGCCAGCTAATGGAGAAGAGCTGGCTCGTTTACCTCCCTACTCTGAGACATAAGATCTCACCAGCGAGACTGCGCATGCGCAGCCTATGCTACCCGAGACCTAAAGAGGACTGCAGCCAAAATAAATAGTTAGTTTAAAGTTAATGTAAAAAAATAAAATAAAAAATATACTTCAACCAGACTGACAAGTGAAGAGAAATAAACTATTTTTAGGAGAATGTAAACAGTGTGCAAAGACTTTGTGCAGCCGCTCATAGTGAAGGAAGGCAATGAATAAAGTGGGCTCACCCCTTGCCCCATGATCTATGCCCTGGGGGGTGGAAGTAAAACGTGAATGACAGACCAATGGATGAGGTCCACTGACCAAAAGCCTCCCTGTGTTTGTATCGACTAAGAAGTCAGTTCACGGTATTTCAAAGCCCAGGCGTGAAAAACACAATGATCCGGATAAAAAAAAATTAGGTAAGTCATGCCAGACACAAGTTACACTCACACTCATGTATCTGAGTAAATGCAACCTATTTAGGTTATTCCCAACACTTACCTATTCAAGCAGGCCTAACTTACTTGTGCTAACTTAAGTAACAACTTTCACTAGCTGTGAGACACATAACATGGTAATAGGGCCCTTCGAACAATGGTCAGATATCTTGCTGTGTATATTTCTGAAGGCAGGTTAATCCAAGTTTGTTTTATGTTTTCACAGCTTCTTCACCTCCAGAATAACAAATCCTTCACCTGAACTGTATGGTAGCTTTAGTAAGGAAACCTCATTAATCACAATATTTGGAAAAATTATAGGCATTTTCGAAATATGTTTTTGGCATGGAAAGCAGAAACTCTCATTAGTATCAATGTAGTTGAATGGCAGCCATAGGCAGGCTGAGTGGTCTTGCCGAGATGAAGAGCACCTTAAGAATCGCTCCTGCCCCCACTGTTGATTGATGGAGTATTACAGGGCGCTTAGATTCTGCCCCTCGCAGGGTTAAACACCGTGTTTGAGGCAGGCATTATACTCTAGGTTGGTGTCCATGAAAACATTCTCTCCTTCCCGCCCTAACAAAGGTAGGGCTCTGAGCAGCATACCATCTATTATGCATGGGAGCTTTCTCCGCAGTTCTGTATGCATACAGCCAGCTTCATTACGCCTGCCATGGACACCATCGCTTTGACGCGATTTTGATCAAACCCATGAATAAAACGAGTGCTAAATGAAACTACGCCTTACAGATAAGGAAAGCCCCTCACGCTTTGACACAACTGTACGCTACAGCTTCATTAGAGGACAGCTTTGCAGGCTTCCACGGTACACACAGTTTTTGACAAGTGGTGTGGGAATAGGCCGGTTGGGTATTAGCAAGCAAACCCGCCCCAGGGCAAAGCATTTCACAAACAAAACGGTTTACTGTATAATGATAGCACAGGTCACAGCAAGTGATACAGAAGCATGGGCTAAGCAGACAGGGTGCACATACGCAGAGGCGTGAGCAGAAGAAAGGGTTGACAAGAGGAGGTGGATCTCGGAAGATAAATCAGTATATATGTATAACAAATATATATATGTATACTCAGATATACATATATGCATACATACATATATACATACGTGCATATATAAATATATATATATATTAGAACATGGCGCAATCATATGAAGCGTCACTGTTTATTTGTCTGCAATTATTCAATTCGCTGTAATTAGTCAATTAGCAGCCAGACCGTGTCAATTCGCCAAAACGAAAATCATTGAAAATAATTTGGGGGCGTTATATTTGGCACCAACTCAACCAGAAGGTATCAGAACACTTTACATGAGCACCAGTTACATTACTGACGGAAACATTCATTTTGTTAGGAACGGAAGATGAAGTAATTTGCCCAGAATCACAGGAGGTTGAGAGTCCTTGAGGAGACACGGACCCGGTTCCCCAGCTTCGAGGTCCAATGCTCTCGCCATCAATTCAGTTGGCCAATGGCGAATACTTCACATTCGTATAACACTGAGTCGGCGTGAAGCTTTTCAGTAGCTTATAAAGTTGTTTAGAGGTGCTAACATTGGTTTGAATGGGTATACAACATCTCTTAATAATAAGAACTGTCTATATACATTTGAGAAGGTTTGACTTTCTTTCCTAAAGATGCGTAATTAATACATATAAAAGGTTATTTGTACGTTGTTAAAGGGGCTTGACTTGATCTAGCTGTTGCATATTACATGAGGGGGTGATTTTGTTTATTTAAGGTGTAAAACTCTTGTGTATTTTGATGATACTAGTTCCAAATACTACCTGGGTTTAGTTAACATTTTAAATGAGAAAAAAAAATAAAAAAGCAATTAATCTGAAAAAGGAGTGAACTCATTTAGGGCAGAGATAGTAAGATCAATACCATTGTTATTCACTTAACACTGCTCCTTATACAGTGTCGTACAGACGGAGAAGGCAACAAAAGGTTCTCTGAGGCTTGAGACAGGGTTCAAGGCTAAAGGTCTTCAGGCTATGAGTGCCAGAGGATGAGTGGAGATGCAATGATGGGCATGTCTCAGGCACTCCAGATGAGGGACTCCCACTTCAAACAAGCAGAGTGAGGATATCACTTGGGAATGTCTCCTGGGGCGAGTTCTTTAAAAAAAAGAAAGCAAGCTGCTCTCTAGAGATTTCATGGACAGAGCAAAGTGCTTGAACATGAAATTAGGAAGAAGGGAAATGACGCTCATATGACAACTAAAGCAGATATTGAACATGGAACACAACAAGGAACGCAAGCAGAGGGCATAGCAACATAAACTTGTCTCCGTGATAGCTACACACTGGTATACCAGGCAAATAAAAATAGGGAATAGAGGACTGAGCTCTCCATCATCTATTTTATTTGTACTCGTTTTGGGGCATTACACATAGAGTAAGAAATGGCATGGGCAAAGAAATACAACACATCATGACAGTAAACATTGGAGAGGTCTACTGTGGAAAATCTGACAGAACAAAATGAGGTCATGAGAAACAAGCATTTGCAATGCAATAGGTCTCGCATTAGGAAAGTGTGAGCTATTGGTATTGTAAATGACAATTTTTTAAATATGTGTTGGCTTTGAAAATATATAAATTAATAGCATTGTTATTCACAAAGCCAATAGCTTACACTCTCCCAATGTGAGTCCTATTGGCTATGGCAATACTTGTTGGTAGCAAGCAAGGACAGTGTTGTGTGATGATGTTGTTGGGCTGAGTGATGTGGTGGTGTCCCAGAGTAATGTGGTGGTATCCCAGAGTAATGTGGTGGTGTCCCAGAGTGATGTGGTGGTATCACGTCCATAGTGATGTGGTGGTGTCCCTGAGTGATGTGGTGATATCCCTGAGTGATGTGGTGGTGTCCCTGAGTGATGTGGTGGTGTCCCTGAGTGATGAGGTGGTGCCCCTGAGTGATGCCCAGAGTGATGTGGTGGTGTCCCAGAGTGATGTGCTGGAGTTCCTAGATTGATGTGGTGGTGTCCTACAGTGATGTGGTGGTGTTGTGAGGCGTGCAGCAGTGTGAGGCATGCAGCAGTGTGTGGTGTGCAGCAGTGTGTGGCATGCAGCAGTGTGCGGCATGCAGCAGTGTGAGTAATGCAGCAGTGTGAGGTGTGTAGCAGTGTGAGGCGGGTAGCAGTGTGAGGCATGCGGAAGCATGCAGCAATATGAGTAATGCAGCAGTGTGAGGCGTGCAGCAGTGTAAGGCGTGCAGCAGTGTGAGGCGTGCAGCAGTGTGCGGCGTGCAGCCTGCAGCAGTGTGAGGCGTGCAGCAGTGTGAGGCGTGCAGCAGTGTGAGGCGTGCAGCAGTGTGAGGCGTGCAGCAGTGTGTGGCGTGCAGCAGTGTGAAGCGTGCAGCAGTGTGAGGCGTGCAGCAGTGTGTGGTGTGTAGTGTGCAGCAGTGTGAGGCGTGCAGAAGTGTGTGGCGTGCAGCGGCATGCAGCGTGCAGCAGTGTGTGGCGTGCAGCAGTGTGAGGCATGCAGCAGTGTGAGGCGTGCAGCAGTGTGAGGCGTGCAGCAGCGTACAGCAGCGTGGGGCGTGCAGCAGCGTGTGGTGTGCAGCAGTGTGTGGCGTACAGCAGTGTGTGGCGTGCAGCAGTGGGAGGCGTGCAGCGGTGAGGCGTGCAGCAGTGTGAGCAATGCATCAGTGTGCAGCGTGCAGCAGTGTGCAGCGTGCAGCAGTGTGAGGTGTGCAGCAGTGTGTGGCGTGCAGCAGCGTGTGGCGTGCAGCAGTGTATGGTGGCAGCAGTGTGAGGCGTGCAATGGTGTGAGGCGTGCATCAGTGAGTAATGCAGCAGTGTGAGGCGTGCAGCGGTGTGAGGCGTGCAGCAGTGTGAGACATACAGCAGTGTGCAGCGTGCAACAGTGTGAGGCATGCAGCAGTGTGTGGAATGCAGCAGTGTGAGGCGTACTGCAGTGTGAGTCGTAAAGCAGTGTGTGGTGTGCAGCAGTGTGTGGCATGCAGCAGTGTGAGGCGTGCAGCGGTGTGAGGCGTGCACAGTGTGAGTAATGCAGCAGTGTGCGGTGTGCAGCAGTGTGCGGCGTGCAGCAGTGTGCGGTGTGCAGCAGTGTGTGGCGTGCAGCAGTGTTTGGCATGCAGCAGTGTGAGGCGTGCAGCAGTGAGGCGTGCTGCAGTATGAGTAATGCAGCAGTGTGCAGCGTGCAGCAGTGTGAGGCGTGCAGCAGTGTGAAGGGTGCAGCAGTGTGTTGCGTGCAGTAGTGTGTGGCGTGCAGCGGTGTGAGGCGTGCAGCGGGTTGAGGCGTGCAGCGGTGTGAGGCGTGCAGCAGTGTGAGTAATGCAGCAGTATGCAGCGTGCAGCAGTGTGAGGGGTGCAGCGGTGTGAGGCGTGCAGCGGTGTGAGTAATGCAGCAGTGTGTGGCGTGAAGCAGTGTGTGGCGTGCAGCAGTGTGTGGCGTGCAGCAGTGTGTGGCGTGCAGCAGTGTGAGGTGTGCAGCAGTGTGAGGCGTGCTGCAGTTTGAGGCCTGCTGCAGTGTGAGTAATGCAGCAGTGTGCAGCGTGCAGCAGTGTGCAGTGTGCAGCAGTGTGAGGGGTGCAGCAGTTTGTGGTGTGCAGCAGTGTGTGGCGTGCAGCAGTGTGAGGCGTGCAGCGGTGTGACGCATGCAGCAGTGTGAATAATGCAGCAGTGTGCCGCGTGCAGCGGTGTGAGGATTGCAGCAGTGTGAGTAATGCAGCAGTGTGCAGCATGCAGCAGTGTGTGGCGTGCAGCAGTGTGTGGCGTGCAGCAGTGTGTGGCGTGCAGCGGTGTGAGGCGTGCAGCAGTGTGAGGCGTGCAGCAGTGTGAGGCGTGCAGCAGTGTGTGGCGTGCAGCAGTGTGTGGCGTGCAGCAGTGTGTGCCGTGTAGAAGTGTGTGGCGTGAAGCAGTGTAAGGCGTGCAGCGGTGTGAGGCGTGCAGCAGTGTGAGTAATGCAGCAGCGTGCAGCAGTTTGCAGCGTGCAACAGTGTGCAGCGTGCAGCAGTGTGAAGCGTGCAGCAGTGTGAAGCGTGCAGCAGTGTGTGGCGTGCAGCAGTGTGTGGCGTGCAGCAGTGTGTGGCGTGCAGCAGTGTGTAGCGTGCAGCAGTGTGAGGCATGCAGCGGTGTGAGGCATTCAGCAGTGTGAGTAATGCAGCAGTGTGCAGCAGTGTGCAGGAGTGTGAGGCGTGCACCGGTGTGAGTCATGCAGCAGTGTGAGTAATGCAGCAGTGTGAGTAATGCAGCAGTGTGAGTAATGCAGCAGTGTGCAGCGTGCAGAAGTGCGAGGCGTGCAGCAGGGTGTGGCGTGCAGCAGTGTGTGGTGTGCAGCGGTGCGTGGCGTGCAGCGGTGTGAGGTGTGCAGCGGTGTGAGGTGTGCAGCGGTGTGAGGCATGCAGCGGTGTGAGGCGTGCAGCTGTGTGAGTAATGCAGCAGTGTGTGGCGTGCAGGTATGTCCTTGCACTTATGTCTCCAAGGCGTGAAAAAGTGAAGCATGTTCCACAAATGTACATCAGCGTATAAACAGGCCCTTAATGTCAGACGACAGAGATACGGGCCAGAACTCGCACCATCTTCCCTTCCCCCACCCTAATTGTATCACATGTAATCATTTTTAGCGGCTAAAAATATTTCCACAGTTCACAAAAGGTGGCATGCTTAGGCCTGTGGGTCCATCAAGAATAAATTAGATAAAAAATACACTCCTCAGCATTGACTTCAAGGGATGGAGAGTGGGGGATGGAGGGTTGACCCCACGTCGATTCTCACACTACCCTCCTCGGTTGGAGAGTGGAAAAATGCAAATGCGCAGTTCCTCTTTGGACACAGGCAGCTGCTTCTATCAGCGCCGGCAAAGTGCAGCAGGACAAAGGGGTAACTCTGGTAAGAAGCATTGGCCGTGCGACATCGCAGAAGTCAGGCAGCCTTCGTTGGGACGGGCGGGGCTTGCAAAAGAAAGAGGAAGGAACCGCCGGGAGAACATCCAGAACCCTGCAGCCTGAATGCTGAAGTCCCTGGCCCTATCAGAGGGACCGGGTGAAGACTGCATGGCACCAGAGGCAACACGGGGCTCCCGAGTGGTGAGGAGAGCCCTGCGGCGTGCCAAGAGACGGGCAAGGACCGAGCCGGTAAGTTAGAGCTTGCAGGCTGTTTGAACACAAGTTCCGTGCACTGGCTGGGGGGAGGGGGGTGTATGTGCGTGTGTGTGTGTGCACGCCTACGTTTGTGTGTGTGCCTGCGTGAGAGAGATAGGGGGGGTGGCTGTGTCTGTGTGTGTGCATGCGTGTGTGGCTGTGTGTGGGCGCACGATTGCGACAGGCTGACTTGCTAGGAATGTGGGACAGGAGATGTGCACGGCGCAGGGCTGTACGTGCGCGCACACGCGATGAAATCGCCGACGGCCCTGCGCGTGCCCATCCCATGACCAACATTCCCAGCAAGTGGATAACATAAGATCGTTCGCTGGATGCAGCGATTCGCGCTGCTAACACCAGCTCGACCCAAAAAAGGCTGACACGAGATTACTGATGAATTAATGAAGCAAGATGGCAGCGGATGTTTTAGTACTATTAAAAGGAGGAAGGAATGACAGGTAGTATTCTGAGGCTTGAAAGATTAAGAGAAACATTGATGGGAAGGAAAAGGCAAATTCTTCAAACTAAGATTGTTGTTTGGATAACCAACGATGAGGGGATCACAAATAAGAGGGGAGTGCCAAACACTAGCCCATTTACTAAAAAAGAGTTCTTCCAGGCCTCGAGGACATTACAATAGATCAGATACTGGGGTCCGATAGAATACATCACAGGACATGTTGGGCTCTGCACAACTACTTATTATTCCTTGAAATTTCATGAAACGTTAGTAAATGATTACTTTTAGACTGAAATGTGATTTGCAATAAAAAGTCATGCATAGAACTGGAAGGAGACCTTTTTGCCAAAAAAATATCTCTCAGGGTTTTTTTCTAAATGAATCAGTCTTGAGCAAGCATATTACACCAATTTGCAAAATATGTATTTTTGAGGAATTAAAAAAATTCATGTAAGATGAAATTGAGGAATATTGTTGGCACTATCTAAATTTTGCCCCGGCCTGCATCTGAGCAAGCTGAAAGATCCAATCCTCATACGGGGGAGCTGGGCGGAGGCCAGCATTTACTGAATAGGGAAGTAATCCTGGAGTTGATGATGAACAAATGTTTCCACGAGTTAAAGACCAATTACTTGACTCTACACATGCCTTACAGTATAATTCTAGGAAATTCAGCTTCACTGTTCAGAACCCCAAGAGATGTTGCTTTACCGCATCGCTGCGGCGGTTATTTTTCCGCTGTGCGGCTTTTTTCTAAAAGCCGCGTTACATGACGAGCTCAGCTCGTCATCCGCACACAACCACTGTGGCTGATGACGAGCATCAGCAGCGAAGGGGTTAATGTTCCATATTTTCGATCTCAACAAAGATTCTTGCGCTTTGCGTTTTTTGCCAAACCTTAGCAAAGTTGGAGAAAATGATAGCCATTGCTAAATGTGTAATCTACATTTGTTGCTGTATTGAGCAGGGGCTGGGCGGACATGATCTGACAAGCTACAATATCTGTCTATCTTTTAGAAACATTGCAAAAGTGCCCATGTGCTTCCGTACCTACAGCGTAGAGTTACCAGGATAGAGATACTGAGCGTCCCTGCTAATGACCCACGCTGCAACTGACTGGAAATGATGCATCAAATAGTGGCAGGGTAGACGATATGTCCAATTAGGGCACAGCTACGATTAATAATGACACAACCAAATGGATTGTTTTTCAGTAGGTTATTCCTTCGGGAGAGTTCGATAAATTGTGTTGTCTTCTAACAGCTAAAGTTTGTTTCTGTACAGGAACTGCCTGAACAAGGTGGACAAGGCTGATAGGAGGCGGCCTCTAGTAGACATAATAAAGCAGTGCTTAATTTGTAAAAATATAAGTGCCAGGGCTCTCGGCAGGAGGCCACTACAGCCTGAACCACCCATTGCCTTTGCCAGCGCTTCCAATGACAGTACCAACACAACTACTAATCATCACACTCCTACAAGTGTGATCATTTAGACTATTCCAAGGCCCCAAAGCTATAAGAATGGTTTGGATGACAGGCATTAGTCATTTTTAACGTATATTGAATGAATAAACAACTGTTGTGATGCTTATCTCTAAATTGGCCAAACCAGACTGTCATAAGTGCCAGAGTTGACAATTAAGGGTAAGTGCTGAGCACGGAAACCCCGAGCTCAAATTAAGCACATAGGTGTTACAATTTAACTCTTGTCCCAGAAGACAGGATATTACTTTACAGAACATGAATTTCACGCAGCCATGTTTCGAGACATATAATGTGGCTAGAGACTTGACGAGCAGTAAGAGTTATTATGTAGGATCTGTCTTCGGATTGGCAGCATAGCACAGTTTCAGAGTATTCCAATAGGCTATCTTAGAGACTTAGGGCCCCATTAGGATGGCGGGCGCGCTTTGCCCGCCCGCCCGCCATCCTATCGGAAATCGGGACCCCCTGCCCTAAGGGCGGGGGTCCCGCACGCACCATTAGGATGTGCCCGCCACAGTGGCGGGCACATCCTGTATTTTTAGTATTGTGGCGGGCGGAGCTCTGTGCTCCGCCCGCCACAATACTAAAAATGCTTTGCAGCATTTACATATTCAAAGCGGCAGGCACCGCGCGGTGCCTACCGCTTTGATTATGTAAATGCAGGGGGGTACCACAGGTACCCCCCCTGTGTGCCACCCCCCTTTGGCCTTCACTCTGGGGACCCACAGGGGGCCCCCAGAGTGAACACCGCATGCCTTTCCGTGGCGGCATTGCCGCCACGGAAAGGCATTGAAAAATGCCCATTGTAATTTTGTGGGCGGTGTCTGACAGACACCGCCTGCATGTTACTCGTTTTCCGCCCCGGCCGCAAGGCGACCGGGGCGGAAAAGTGGCGGGAGGTGTTTTGCTCCGCCGTGGTCCCCCCGCCATTCTAATATGGCGGGGGGAATACAGGGAAGGATGGCGGGCGGATTTCCCCCGCCAGCCTGGCGGTGGCTACCGCCAGCCTGGCGGGGGCAATCCGCCCGCCATCCTAATGGGGCCCTTAATATTTTGCCAATCAAGGCTATTTGTTTGATTCAATGCCAAATATTAGCCTACTTAACTGAAGCGTTTTTGGGTTCTGCATACTTGCTAGTTAGACTAAAGAGTAGGTTTACCTGCTCACTGAGCTTCCCCTGGGTATACAGGTGGTAAGTGCATGTCTGTGCATCGACTCTACATCGACTCTACATCAACAGGAACATTGAGCACGGAGAATTTACATTGACTTTCTACGAACTTGACCCGAAGGTATCGGGTATGATAGAGCTTTCTACGAGCGCCAGTTGAGTTACACGAGGACACATTAATTTTTGTTAGGCACGGGGAGATTAGGTGATTTGCCCAGAACCACAGGATGTTGCGCGTCCTTGCAAAGACTCGAACCCGGTTCCCCGGGTTTGAGGGCGACCACCCTAGCCATTAAGCCCAGTCCTCTCCCCTAATTATTAAAAACATTTAATGTATCTTGATTTAGCACTTTTAAGTTTGATTCGCCTGTTCACATTTTTTATTTAATTTACATTAAATGGATCAAATAGATTGAATACAATACAATAATTTTATTTATCATATTCATGGGTGCAGTGTACTGTATTTTTGTACTTTAATTTAATTTATTTGTTTTAATAGTTACGGTAATGGTTAACATCAAGGATATAGTGTTTGTGTGATATTTATCCTTAGGAAGTGGTTTGAGGTTATCATTAAGCTGTGTGTGAACATTGGAATTCTTTTTTTTATAGGGTTAGGAATGGTCTAGGGTGATCCTAATGGGTGATCTAAAGATCTTTTTGGGCTATGAACAAGGATCCAATGCAATCCTAGGGCAAGGTGAAAGGGTCAATGTAACGGTAGGGTGATGTTGCAACAGTTAACATGGCCTGATACACCAGTGAAATATTTCAGGTTTTTGTTTAGAATTCATGGAAACTGCCCCGGTCCTGAGGAAGAATTGCCTCGAAGATTTTGAAAAGCAATTTCTTGAAGCTCTGCTGCTACAGCCTTGAGTTGGAGATAAAAAAAGAACTTCCAGTTTTATGGAAATGATTCTAGAGCAAACCAAAGGGGGCCTCAGTGCCCGAATCCTTTACTTGTATATTAGTGAGCCTGGATTAAGACTGAACTACACACATGATCTATTGCATTGTTACCAGGCCCAGCGCTGAGCAAGTCATTCTCATTCTGCAACATATTCTGAAAAACGATTAAGAACTTTTATTGTGATATGATAGGAAGACCATCCCTCTATATGCTCCCAAAGGTGCACAAGAATCTCTTAGATCCTCCTATGCGCCCCATCGTGACTGGGTGTGGTACTATTTTTGAACCCCTCGGTCAGTATATTGACACATTCTTGCAACCATTCGTCCAACAATGGCCATCTTACACAAAGGACACCAATGACTTTCTTTTGACATTAAAAAATGTCAACATGACTAGCCCCATACTATTGTGTACCATTGACGTCAAGTCTTTGTACACCTCTATTCCCCACCAGGCTGGACTGGAAGCCGTGGAATGGGCTCTGCTACAACAATCAACAGTAAGAGCCAACAAAGTATTCATTCTAGAACTGCTACATTTTTGTCTATACCATAGCTATTTTCAATGGTCATCTAAGTTTTTTCTCCAACAACATGGAACATCTATGGGATTTGCCGGGGCCCCGGCATATGCCAATACTTTTATGGCGAAATTTGAGGCAGATCACATTTACAACAATAAATTTTGGAATGATCATACCACCCTGTACAGGAGGTTTATAGATGATATCTTTTTGATGTGGTCAGGAACCAAACAAAGTCTGGAATCAGAAATTGAAAGGTTAAATCAATGCTCAGAGCATATTGAATTCCCTTATGCCATCAGCGAAAAGGAATTACCGTTCTTGGATGTTTTAGTTAATATTCAAGAGCTACAAATTCAAACGACGATATACAGAAAAGAGACTGATGTGAACAATTCATTACTGTATCAAAGCTTTCATTCGCAGAATTTAAAAGACAATCTACCGGTATCACAGTACATGCGAATTAAGAGAATATGTTCTCATGAAGATGAATGCAAAAAGAACCTACATCTGCAACATCAAAGATATAAAGACAGAGGATACCCCGAAGAGGTGTTGAAGAAAGCTAGAAACAGAATTGAAGCTTACAGCAGAGATAACCTGTTGATTCAAAAACCCAAAAAACCCCAGGAAAGACAAGTGTTTGTATCAAAATTCTCAACCACATCACAGAAGCTTAAAACTATTATATACAAACATTGGGATCTCTTAAAGAACGAAGTGGATTTCAATGGGATATTCAACAGCAAGCCTATCTTTGCCTACAAAAGATCAAAAAACTTAAAGGAGTTACTGATGACACCCACTAGAGAAACAGAGGAAACGTACAGAGGCATGAGGAAATGCCAAAACTGCGTACATTGCTCCAATGTGATCGAAGGCAAAGTGTTACATCATCCACAAACTGGCAGAGAGATAAATCTACACCACAATGGAGATTGCAATTCCAAAATTTTGATTTATTACATAAAATGCCCTTGTGGAAAAATTTACACAGGAAAAACAGAAAGAAAACTGAAGACCAGGATTTCAGAACACAAAAGCACTATCAGAAACAAGAACACAAAAAGTAATTTAGCCAAACACTGGAATGAGAACAATCACAGCATAGCCCAGATCAGGTTTTCCATTCTGGAGGTAGTTAAAATACATGAGGGGGTTGATCTCACCAGATCCCTCCTCCAGAGAGAAATTCATTGGATCAAATATCTATCCACACAAGAACCAAAGGGTCTCAATGAAAAAATTGACTTATCGTGTTTCCTATAATTCCCCTTCACACGGATACTGTATCGAGTATGATGTCTGTACTTTATTGCATTTGCTTGCCATACGTCGTAATATTCTTCTGATTGGTAACCTTGATTGCTTTATTTTGTGTTTCTGTTTTTCCTCACATTTTAATTTTATTTGCATGTTTAGTCACGCAGCTTGTGGTCTTAAACGCCTTAATTTTCTAATTTTGCACCATTCCAATATGGCGCCGAATAGCGAGTGGAGTTTTTGGTTTTTAGTCCGTTTTTTAGGTCGATGATCGGCTCCGTGTATAGAACCGAGAGAGGGAAGTCACTTACTATTCACTGTTCCCACAGCGTAGCGGTTACAAACGAGAGAGAGTTGGTTGTTGTACACCGGGATTGAAGAGGAAGGTGAGCTTTTAGTGCGAGGCAATATGGTTGATAGCTTAACTGCAGGGTGATTTATCCCGGTTTTATAGCTGTTGGTTTCCTTGTTATTTTTTAGGAGAAGAGCGAGCACTGGGGGCGTGAGACTGTTGTTTGAACACAGGGTTCATTGTGTTCAAGGTAAGATAGAGTTTAGGTTCCGTTGTTTTTTTTTTTGGGGGGGGTTTGTTATACCTTACATTAGGGTCAGAGAGATTATTTTGCGTTTTTTTGTCCCGTTTTTCAACAGAAGGATTAAGCTTTGGAAGAGCGTGATTTTTGTAAGTTCATTTCAGCGTGTGATTTTCACAGAGGTGTTGGTGAAGGCTTTCCTTTAGCAGTAATGTTACCGCTTCCAATATACTACATGGTTGCTTCATTGTATTTAATCTATATGCTTTATAAGAGATTGAGTCATTGTATTCTGTATTTCATTTTACAGGCCCCCGACGAAGAGCTCCATTGAGCTCGAAATGCATTGGGCACACACAGAAAGAAATGTTTAAGTCTAAAGAATTGACATCTATGTTTTGAAATGTGATGATGTAAACATTTGTGCAGATACATAACAGATTTTTTGTTGTTAACTTATGGAATTGGTTTTGAGAAAAGATTTGCTTACAAATGTAAAAATATAATTATTTTTTGGAAAACAAATTTGAGACTGTTTAAGAGTTTATATTTTCAGCGGTTTCCTCCTAACAGCAACAGTGCGCTAAGGTTAAGTGTTGTATACACTTAAGATAAGGTTGTTCAATTGTCAGGCACGTTATAGGACAGACGTGCTACCTCAGCTGCACGCTTAGGGTATAAAATTCATAATCTGTATAATACAAGATAAGATTTCAAAAGTAAATAACTGAGTGCTCCTCTTATCAAAAAAATCAGTAAGATTGCCCGAGCCAAATATTTTTTGCAAAAGAACCAGTGGGAACAAACCTAACAACCAAAAATCCAGAGGCTACGTGCCATCCACAGTCTGGGAGGTGGCAAGGACAGAAGGTAAAGAGGGTTCTGCAAGCAAAGCTTACCCTCTGTCGTTCCCATATGTTGTCCCATCTCTAGCCCCACTGCAGTGTTTACTAGAATGTAGCGGGGCGAAGTATGGGACTCGATAGGAACTCCCAAGTCCTGTCATTCTTCAGCGCCCTTCCCTCAGGAGCTTCTTATGTGATGCTGATGTGGCCCGAAAAATAATTTGGCTAAACCTCACTGTTTGTATTGTTTTCAAGATTGTTCTTACGCACAATTATGTTAAATGGCAAACAAACCTAATGTCTTTGTTGATGAAGGGAATTTTCCTCTAATTTCCCTTCCAGTTCAATTGGTGTCTCGCCACGAACACTGTTTAAAATTATTGGTGGAGTTAGTAGCTCTCCAAATGGTTGGAAGCAGACAACAGCAAGTCCTTCCCCCACCACATCAACGCACCAGCATTTTCATTCAAAAGATAGTTTGTACCTTTCTAATATGAGTAAGGACATTTTGGAGTAAGGCTCCCACCGATACGAATCGGCGATTCCATTCTAAGAAGCCTTTTGGTGCTAGAGATCACTTTAGCAGAGGCCGCCCCCAAAGGGGGCCTCGAGGGCCGGCACCATAACAGCCGCCCGAGCCCTCAAGAAACGGATCTGGTTTATACTGGTTAGCGCCACCGGGAAATGCCGCGCGGCGAAAAGCACCCCAGGCCATCTCCTCCCCCTCCCCAAGAACAAAGGGAAGAAGGAAAGGGGAAGGGGTATATAAGGCGATGCTCTCCCTGGGAAGCTCACTTTTTACATCAGGGAGCTGGGGGAGCGGCACCAACGGTTTTTGAGGCATCACACGAGGAGCTGCTTTGCTCAGCTGTAAGTAATATGTTTATTACCAGGGTGTATGCGCATCACATAAATAAACATAATGAATAAACAAGGACGAGTGAGCGGGGTGGTATGTACAGCAAAACTGTTCAATCCGGACCTTTAAGGCTCACAAAAATAGGCGAGAGAAAGATGAAAAGATGGAGCCTGCCAGGGGCTTGGGTGAAGTAGAGGAAGCTATTTAAGTAGGGTATGTTGTATCGCACATCTACAAGCAGTATCTGACTATCTTCCAATTTTGTTTTGATTTCATGGATGACCCATGGTGAGAGGAGACGGTGCCGTAAGACTCTGAACAAGACACAAGCGTGCCACAACATAATGACAAGGATGGAGCAGAGCACAACATGGCGTTTGGGGGAAGATTGCCATCAGACCTTACCAGACGTCAGCCTCCCGGAGACACAGCTAGAGGTGGGTATCCTAGCGCTCGCGTGGTAAAACAGCATGGGCAGGTACAACAGCATGGGCAGGTCCACAGAAAGAGCAACGGAGGCGCAGAGAGACCTTACAGGGTAGGGGGCGCCGCAGGAAAGTACAAAAGGTGTATTGGTTTTGTATGGAAACACATCGACAGGGCGATGTATAGAAGGAGGGCCACTCACTCTGGGATGCCTCACGGCTGGATGAGTATGCCTGACAAAAAATCGGGGTAGCAAACGGAGACGGCACTCGCAGCCCAGCCCCCGAAAAGTGCCCGAGGCCATCTCCTTTCCCTCCCCAAGAACAAAGGATAGAAGGAAAGGGGAAGGGGGATATAAGGTGACACTTCCCCTGGGCAGCTCACCTTTTACATCAGGGAACTGGGGGAGCAGCACCAACGTTTTTTGAGTCCCACCCACCCACACCTGCAACAGCAGCGTCGAAGTGCTGACAGGGACGAAAAGAACTAAGGGTGCAACAATTGGCGAGGGAGACACACCGGGCGGTGTGTGGGAGCAAGGCCACTCACTTTTGGATGCCTCACGGCTGAGTGAAGTTGCACCATCCACTTTCGGATGCCTCACGGCTGAGTGAAGTGGTCTAACAAAAGGGGGTAGCAAACTGAGACGGCACTCGCAGCCCAGCCCCCGCCGGATGGCTGGGCACAATAGAGTCCAACATGGTAGTGAGCTGAAGCCTAAGTTCGGGAAGAGGCTACCCCATGCGATAAGAGCACAAAGAGAGCACACATCCAACCAAAAGGGGCAGAAACAAAAGGTGTATAGGTTTGATTACGGAAACACACCGACAAGGTGGTGTGTAGAAGGAGGGCCACACACTCTTGGATCCCTCACGGCTGGGTGAGTACACCTGACAAAAAATCGGGGTAGCAAACAGAGACGGCAGTCGCAGCCCAGCCCCCACCAGGTGGCAGGGCGCAGGAGAGACTAGCAAGGTAGCCAGTTGTGGCCTGTCTCTGGGAAAAGGCTACCCCCACACGCAAAGGGGCGTGGAAAATAACAAAGAACAATCTACAAGCTGTCAGGGTGATTTACGACTCTAAGATATGCAAATGAGCAAAGACAAGCCAGTGATTTATAGCCAGCCGATGATTTATGGCTGATGATTTATGATGCCCATGCAGAATGATTTATGACAACAAAATGATGACAGATTTGTGACATAATGATTTAGGACATCCCAATGATTTATGACGCATGATTTATGATGCCCAAATGACACTGAGTGATAACCAATTGTGATAATGTATGATAATGATTTATGACCCGGGCCCAATATGGTGTCCAGGGTAGTTGTACAAATATGACATATGTAATGAGTAATAAAACTACGGCCAACAACCAACACAAAAACAATGACTGTTGGCTGTGTGTAGGTATACCGATACACAGGTATCGGTTTGGTTCCAGGAATGGACGCAGTGCGGCTGTTATGCCCATAGCCTATGCCATCTAGAAAAGACTGCACGGGAATTCGGGAAAACCATTCCAGACATTTAGTTTTGATCAGGGATATGTGGGGTTTTGGGACACTGCCCTTAAAAGAATGCTGTTAAACAAGCAATGGCAAAGCCACTCAGTTTCACCTATCAAGATCTATTGGCTTCATAAACGTTTTTTTACATGTTGCACAGCAGCAGGAGCTGGGGGGTGGGGAGGGGAAACAAACAAATGTGCCTTTGTGCAATGTAACTGGTGCTCATATAAATCATTCCAATACCTTTGAGTCGAAGGGAGAGAGGGTTTGCGTGAAACCACTAGCGGTGGTGAAGGAGAGGCCTAAGACGTATGGAGAGGACCTAGGGCACATGCACTCACACATTGTGACTATAAAGATGTGGCATAACAGAAAGAGCTAGCGACTCAGGGAACTTGGTTCGAGTCTCGGTGTGAGCTCAGCATCCTGTGATCCTGGGGAAATCACGAATCTCCCCAGTGTCTTAAAAACGGGAAAAAATGAATGTGTCTTTTGGTAATGTAACTGGTGCTCCTATGAAGTGCTCCAATAGCTTCAGGTCGAGTAGAGCAGGGTTGGGTTAAACCACAGGAGTGGGTGGGGTGAAGGAGATCACTACGGATGCATGGAGAGGACTGTGATACATGCATTCTCTTAAAGCGCATGTGGAAAATTAAAAAAAGAGTGCCTGCACTCAGTGGATGGACAATGGCCACAGGAATGAGTACTTGATCTGTGGTCTAAGGCGTGGACTAAAACTTAGAAGCCCAGAGGAGGTCAGAGGCCAGTTAGAGCCGCTGACCAATAGAAACACAGGAAACAAGAGTGATATGGATGTTACGTGACGAGCTGGGCTCGTCATCAGCGTGCGAGGAGGCTACGCCATGACGAGCCCAGCTCGTCATCAGCGTGGAAGGGGTTAAGAGTTCTTTTTTCATTGCAAGAGATTTTGCAAGCGCTGTGTAGGTGAAACCTAAAAATTGCACACTGCTTTTTTTATGAGCAGGCTGCTTTTCATCTGCATTTTGAAAGGTTATTACAATTGTCAAAGCTATTTCTTTGACATACTGACAAAATTAAACATTATTGTTACGTTTGTACTTGTTAACTACACATTTTCTTCTATTGTGTGTAACACAATATAATGAGGATAATGGTTCGTTACTGATATGTTTTGTTACAAGTTGTGGGTGTTCTTTTTAGTGCAGTCTATCATGACAACTGTGCCTATTCTTTCAAAGAGTCATTAACTCATCTTTGATTAAGTCTTCAGAGGACGGGTTTAGTTTCAGCCAGTTCTTTTGTGAGATAATTTTAAAAAGCTGTTTTCCTGAGCACTGTTATTCTCTGGCAGATCATTTAAGCCAGGCCTCTCTAGTACTCTCTTACACTGTGATAGGTGGGTGTACCACTATTGTTTTTACTCCCACATATTTCTCATACAAGTCTCTTGCATGTCTGATCTTTGAGTGCTCTCTAGTATTCTCCTGGCAAATTTTACTCCCTGACCAATTGGAGTTTCTTGACTGACTTCAAGTATTCTCCACCTTATTCTAGACCTGCCCCATAGTATTTATTTGCCTAATAATATAACGAGTAGCCTCCAGAATGATTTCAGCCATGTCCTATTATAGTAATCTGCCTATATACATGTATGCTGTACAGTAGAGACCTAACAAGTAACTAGTGTCCCGTCTTAACACCTTGCCTGCGGCGCCGATTCTCCCCCGGTGCTGAACATTCCATTCGCGGGTGTGGTCATGACGGAACGGTTCCGTCATGAGCACAGCGCGACCGATGCTCATGACGGAACCGTTCCGTCATGAGCATCGAAGGGGTTAAACATGGTGTAAAATACCAGGATCTGCCCAGCAAGCAGGTCAGAAACCCCATTTACCCATGTATATCAAGAAACAATTGGCCACTGTGGCATTATGCAGAACATTTCATTGGGAAAGCATACCATTTCTTGCACTTAGCAATAATCAAAGAATATCTAATGTAAGAAGAGGTCTTCGGATTACTAATATGGCTAAGAATGCTCTTTTGATCTAATTTTGTGTTTCGAATGATATCCAGAATATTTTATCAGAATATCGTCTGATATGGATATTGTGCCCTAAATGCTGTAGACAAACCAATCTACAACCAATGGGACGACATTTTTCTTAACAATATTAGGACTATATTTCGTTCTGACATACAATTGGTTTGAATAATACCTCAATATACCATGGTCCACAAAACAAGTATCATCGCTTAGAACTAGCCATGTTCACATGTAGTTTTTACACACTCTTTACTGTAGTCTTTCACCTGGTCTTAAGCCTCTTTGGCTTCACTTCCCTTGACATGTGATAGAGCTCAGCCACTTCCAAAAGCTTATGTCAAGACTATGATTAAGCACAGTATCGCATGTCATGATTTTAGGCTGAGCTACATTTCACTATGCACCACACACAATGCACTCATGAGTAGTGTTTACTATCAGAACAGGTTAGACCTTAGGGTGTACTTCTAGTGCAAGCCTGAGCCCCCAGAACTGGCTTCCATGTACATCTCTTTGAGATCCAGTTTGTATCTCAGTTCATTTACTGGCCCTGAAAGGGAGCGCTTCCTAGAACAGCCTCCTCCTTGAGGGAATGGAAAGCTTGTGGTCTATCGTGTGGCAACTCCAGCATCCCACTTAATGATAGCAATTAATGCATTAGGCCCTAATGACTGCCTTCCTCCTGTTTGATTACCACTCTGTGCGTTCTTGTCAGCCCTGGAGATGAAGTTTGCGGCCACTGCTGCATTAACTCATTTATGACACTCCCTGATCGCATTCTGAAGATATCATCAGACATTATCAGTGTATTAGACTGTGCTAATGCACTACCTCTAATGCATGTGAAGCATGTTTATCTCTACATTATGGCCAATGCAACCCGGAAGAACAAATCCTGCTGAGAAGAATCAATTTACAAGCCCGCCAGCACTCAATTATGGGGATGCTTCTGGACAAACATCATGCCATGCACCTGAGCGTGAGCGGACACAGCCCCAAACTCCAAAAACCACAAACTCCTACATCAGAGGATCAGAGGCCACACATCTCATTCACTAAACCAACATTACAAGGCAATCTGAGAAAACATGTTTCATGTTAATCATCTTTATCAACTGCAATTGCAATGATAGCAGGTAAATAATTCAAAATCACACTCAGGATCCTAGGGAGACAATCCCAAATGAGAACGTGTCATTCCCTCTCAATATCTGACAACTAACAAAAGATACGTTCTACTCGAAACAGGTTTTTTTTGTTTCTTAAGGAAAGTATTCCTTTATAAGGACGAGAACCCTCATTTACCCCAGGGTGACATGCTTCATCAAGTGGCTCCCTCCTCACATCGGGCCGCAAGGTACCTAGTGTGGGCTACAACTCTCCACCAAGGGCAGTGGGTGGAGAGGAGCTGAGGTGTTTTAGATGGGGGGGCGCCTCAATATCTTTATTCAATGGTACCCGTGGATAGGATTAAAAGTTAAGAGGAAGTTCAGAGCAAATATACCCCCTAAGTGGTCAACTTGTTTCTGCCTCTAGAGAATCCAACCAGAGTTCTTGGGCATTCTTCGAGACTAGTAAACAATACAAGCCACTCTGCATGCAGTGATAAAAATAAACAAATTGATCAGATGGCTATACTGGCCGTGATAGTCTGAAGTTATGACAATAATGGGTGATTAATACACCATCTCCATCTGCAAAAGAAAAATATAAAGATCACCTTATATAACAATGTTGCACGTGAAGCATCACAGAGCACATTAACATTTTCAGATCCTTTAAAAGGCAAAAGTCGGTTACCTGATGGAGGAGATACATTCTTCCTCTCTACAGACATACAGTACCCTACGGCCAGCTCGGCTAATGGAATTTAAAACTGGTCCTGAAGAATGCCCAAGAACTCCGTTTGGTCTGTCCTCTCAACTTTTAATCCCATCCACGGGTACCATTAAATAAAGATATAGAGTCTTGCAAGATAGTTTTAAATGTAATTTTGCACTCTGCCCCTCACTCACTCACACTGCTTAGAGGCGTCCTCCATCTAAAACACCTCAGCTCCTCTCCACCCACTGCCTTTGGTGGAGAGTTGTAGCCCGCATCCGGGACCTTGCAGCCCAATGTGAGAAGATAGCCCCATGATTAAGAATGTCACCCTCGGGACAGTGAGGGTTCTCATCCTCATAAAGGAATACTTTCCTTACGAAACAAAAAAAAATCCTGGTTCAAGTAAAGCGTATCTTTTGTGTATTTTCAGCAAATAAATACTGTCTGATAACAATAGACGCACTTCTTCAGGTCACCGGGATATTCACAGTACATCCTAAAATATTTTTTTTTATCAAATCTACTAGTGAGTCTATAAAAATGTCTATATCTTAGCTGAAAATGTCCCTTCAAAATATCCTATTACCTTCATAGAATAGTGAGATATGCCCCTCAAGGGACCTGCCTCATGCTTCAACATCACCACCTCAAGGTTTCACTTGCACAGCAACAGACTGAGCGCCTAGGACCTCACTGCTCCCCCATTTTATGAAACTATGCAACCACCCACGCGTGTGCCGTCGTACACAGCTCTCTGACAGTTTTCCTGCCGAGGTGACAAGATCATTACCAGCGGCGTCAAGAAGCAAAGTAAACCACTCCTGGGGCGGAATTCCCTTGCGATGCAATGCTGACAACATTGGAGTCCACAGATGAGCTGAATGAACACAGGCTGCCAACGCCAATCCAACAGACTACCACCTCACAGGAGTTGGTCTGAGGGCTCCTTGAAAAAGAAGATGGCAAGCTTCATAAATGTGTGCCCCCAACTCACCACCCGCTGTAGAAGTGGGAGGGATGCTTTCAAAAATATCGTCAAATCTAAAACACAAACTGCAAATCCTTATGAATTGTATTCCACAGCATAGGGACCCTGCCCAAGTACACAAGGAAAGTAATATGACACCCGAGGTGCATACCCTCTAGAAGGTCACAGCAACCCCAACTACTACAGGGCAGCAACAAAGGCCTACAGCTGCCCACGAGCCGATCACTGAGACCACACCTCGATGACCAGTCTTGAATAAAGGAGCACTCGCTCACCTCACAGTGGATGTTTTTAGCTTGGACCCCTCCTCAAATGCCAACTTTATTTTTCCACCCAGTTTCCAAAGACAAAAGCTGCCAGAGTAAGGAAAAGAATGCGTTAATCAATATAGTCTCATGGTTTTGAAGAACACACGTGGTTAATCTTCCAGGCAAGTGTTTGTTTGCTGAAGACCTTGCTAGCATCTCCTAGCCTGTAAATGCTTCCCATAAAAAATGTGATGACCACTCTGAGCAGGAGGCTCAGTAATAGAAGCAATTGCTCCCAGATACCTAAGCCAATAAGCAGCCGTCTTGTTATAAGGGAGTAATAAACTCAGCTTGTTAAATAGTAAAAAAGTGAGTTGAACACTCTTACATTTAAAAAAAAAAAAAAAAAAAATCGAAAGCATCCTTACGTATTATAAGCTACTGACGACGCTGTGATGCGGGCTAGCAGGTTTTGTACCAAGTTTCCATGTGTGCGTCATGAAGGTGATCGTCTCTTAAGAAATGATCAGTTGAAAAGATATCACATCTTGCATCTCAGTGGGATCCTTATGTTACTTTGTCCCCTCCCCTCCAACAGGACATTGTAAACATTGTAAATTACATGCTGAATCCTCCTCAAAAATGTACTGTACCGTTGCGGGTACCAAATGTGAGGAATACATACATGCTTTTTATTTCATTCTAAAACATAGACTTCTAACCAGATGCAATTTCCTGCCATCAGCCGCATGACTTCTAAACAGATCAATTAGTGATATGTTGTTTTGAGCTGACCAAGAAAATTATCACCTTTGAAACTTCCAGCCATCTTTCTGGCTCAATCCCTGCTACTCTGGCCCAGGAATCAAGACGTAACTTCACCATACCTTGTCAGCATTTCGCAAGGCCAGTGTGAGTTACCTAAGTGTCTCAAGATTGGAAATGTTGCACCCCTCTTGAACAATCCCTGTTCATGAAACCCCAAGGGATGCATGGGCATATACAGAATTCTTCGAAAAATGCTTTACATACCTCCCCAACAGCTATCAGTAGATTATGAGTCTGATTTAGAGTTTGAAGGATGGGTTACTCAGTCACAAATGTGACGGATAATCCGTCCGTTGGATTGCAGGTTCTGTAGGCTATCATGGAATTGTAATATGGCAGATGGGATGTCTATCATGTTTGCGACAGAGTAACCCGTTTTGCAGAACTCAAAATGAGAGACTAAATTATATAACTAAGATCCATGCAGGAGGCTCCTGGAAAGGTCTGTGGTTACCCAGTTTCACGGGCCTTAAATCTGTCGGAGAAGATCTGTATAGACAAAAGTGGCCAAACAAGACAAAATATTGTCAGATATTAAATCTCTTGTGGTAACAGCATTACAGAGAAAAGATGAACCAACATCTTGCACAGCCAGGTTGCAATCACTATGGGACATCCTGGTGCTAGAGGAGTTATGCCACTCCACAACCAACTCCCAATGACAACTCACATGGACAGCTCCCGGTGGGCTAATTAACAAAATAACCACAAACAGTTATCACACACACAAAAATTAAGGACTCAACCTGCTGACAAACAAGAACTTCCTAACGATTTCTCACACAGTTAAAGGGAGAATATTGCTAAGTTGGACTCAGTAATTCTGTCCTATGAGGAATAAGTAGCATGAAGATGCAGTACATAGGATGAGCAAAGCACAAAGGATTTTATTGAGAGGGGTTCCTTAGTTACCTTGCAGTGCAACTTAAAAAGATTAATAAAGAGAACGTGACCCCAATGCAAGCAACCAAGTAGACCCGCAGTAAACAAAACTGTTAATGAAGGAGAAGTCTATGAATCAAATGGTCAAACTCTTCTTAAATGGGATGGGTTTACCCCTAGCCGCTGAGCATATTCTCTCCTTGGCCAACTTCTCAGCTGGTTTCTTATAAACATTTATTTCGGGGTTTTATAGGTGCTATCCGTAGCCTTTTGGTTATTCGGAGCACTGAGTGGGAAAGGTATGTTATCCGGTCTCATGAAAGAGAGAAATGAAGGTGACAACACACCCAATCAGGTAGGATGGATCCAATAGCTGTCAGTCTTAGATTGTGACCCAGGAAAATCCAGATAGTCTCACAAAAAGCACATCTGAATAATTCCATTTCCAAACCTTTCATGAAACGAATGCGCGTGGGTTCCGATATCAGGGAGGAGAGGTGGAGATGCAAGAGTTTTGAGTCTTGAACTTCCAAGGATCTGCCTCCATGCTTGATCCGCTTGAAAAATTGCTGCTGGATCAAATTAACAGCCGATGGCCAAAGGTTTCTGGCGGCATACACCTTTGCAAGAATTTTGGGCCTTATTCTAAGGAAACTGCGTATATTACAGAGAACCCTGAATTTAATCATGGCTTTGACTAGCAGCCAGCGAAGTCATTTCTTGGAGGTCACAACAGATGTCGACTGCGCGTGCGTCACCCGCAGAGCCATCCTGCCGACACGTTACGTATGCATATTCTACCACTCACCCTCGCCTCTTTGCAAATCTTTTCAAGCTGTTATCCCTGTTTACACCCACGCAGGTCTCAGGTATAATGATGCTGAGGTTGTCTGACAGTGTTCTATGGCTGACGCCTGTAGCTCTGTTTTGTACCTTGTTCTTTGTTATTTTTTTGCTCATAACATTTTAATAGAAAAAAATCATTAGAAAACAGAAAGACTTCTGATCGCAGAACTAAGGTACAATAAGTAGGAGCAGGTATCAAATATTTGTTTGAGTCTTTCTGCCTTTTGATTCCACAGCTCCAAGAAAGAGCTCGGGTGCAAACATCTTCTAAGGTCGAACTGCCTTCTCTGCCTGAGTCTTGGTCTCAAGATGCTCATGAATCGGACCCGCACATCGCCCTCTTTGAGAGCCATCAATGTGATGTAGTTGATACGCTCTGGGAGTAATGAAGCTGGAGGACTGGTAATAACTGCTAGATCGGAGGGTGAGGAGAAGGGCAGCAGGTATGTATACTGGAGTGTAGACATTTAAAATCCCTACCGACACCCCTGGGATCTGTTTGTCATAGCAGAGCTTAAAAACTTAGAGGCATTCATCTCTGTGCTGTAGCAGCTCGCAAACGTACAAGCAAAGCAAAGCTTGCAAATGTATAAGGCTGAGCGGCCATACTGCACCACCAAGGGTGGATACGGATATGAATGCCATATATTCTATCAGAATGACTACACCATAGGCTTGTAAGAAAGGTCACTTGGGACTGAGGCAGGATTTGAGGTCCTCACTCTGGAGTATTTCGGCCTCGTCATGTCTGCTTACCCCACAAGGTAAGTTCTACCTCGGGCAGAGGGATTGCACTGTAAGGATAGTGCACCATACATGTCCACAAGTTGCCACAATGCCTATTGCCATGACAGTGGGTGTGGTCCACTATACAACACTAAAAACAAGGTATTTAAGAGTTTGCAGTGGTGTGACCACTACGCTATCTAATGGGGCTACACATTTCCATCTGCCAGTGTGCAAAGAGCGGCAGCGAGCTACACACCAACTACATGGCTCTTGTATGTGAAAAGGGTTCTTTGACTAGACAAATATGAATTTTTATTATTATTATTTTTATTATCTGAATGTTATTATTTATTATTTGCCACAGCAAGGGAGGGAGGTACTCAAGTGCCTTGGCAGACATGTAGCACGCCATATTTAGAGCTCGCCGCTTGCCTGGAAGAGGACTCTGTGCCTTCAGACGAACTGCGACCACAACATTAGAGTGGGTGATCCATCTGTTTGGTTTACAGAGTACTCCAGTACCTGCGAGGAGGATCACCCTTTCCACCAAACTCTAACTGAGCAGCTAAAAAGGTCCAGGTAGACTAGTTTGACAATTTAGGACTAAGCTTTTGCAGATGTGACAATTGAACTTTACAGACCCATAAACGCAAGCACATTTTGGTTTCCGCCCTGCCTATTTATCATACCAAGCCCCAAGGGGCATAGAACTGTATTTACATTGGACTACTTCCATTTTATCCTGAATCACTAGGTCAAACTAAAGCTGGGCTCGCTAACCTTTAGGAATTTTAATGGTGAATTGAAAGGAAATACAGAGGGTGATGGGATACGTGGCTGTACTTTCGGAGGGATAGAAGATGAATTATACTTTTTGTTTTCTTCTACCTTCAATGGCAAACTGAGAATTCAATGAGTCCCTCTTAATGAGCAATGTCATACCATGAACAAACAAGCAATGCCAAAAGGGCTGGCTTTAAACGAATGTTGTACAGTACTGTGAAACACTACAAGTAGATAGCACGAGCAGAGATATGTATCTTTTGTGTGAGCAAAGAACTGTAGAATATTACTGGTGTAGGTTAAATGATCAGGTGACAATTGCCCTGTGAAGCCAGACCTAAAAATCTATTTAGGTTAATGACTGTTCTCCTCCCATCTGTGCTGTGGTCAGAGAAAAACACTATAAATTATATAGTTAACTAAAATAGTATAATAGCATTTCAATGTCACAGTGTTTCATTTGAGCTGGTGGTTTCCGGTGCTCACCACCTGCACTTAAGGTGCACTTTTCATGAGCACTAGATAAGGACACAATCATTTCCCATTTTTTTTAGGCCTGGGAAGATTAAGTGGTTTGCTCAGAATCACAGAATGTTTGAGCCTATGCCGAGACTGGAACCTGGTTGCCCAGCTCCAAAGTCGGCAGCTCTGGCTCTTATGTCAAATCCTCTCCTCACTTGTAGGGTTTTGTTTAGTTCTTTTATAGACGGTGCTATGCAATGGTCTGGTGGAAGCTGCCTCCTGACGAGAGTCCCGGCACTTATTTTTTCACAAGTTAACCACTGCAATGTCCTGTGTAAATCCCTGAAAATGGTAGCTCAGGGAGATTGGCTAGTAAACAAAATTATCACAGCTGTGTAGAGAGCAAGCTCATTTTTTTTACAAGCACACATCTTCTGCCAATCAAAATATTTATTACTGGCTCCCAACAAGCCGGTGGATCCACGCATATTTGTCTGGAGACAGCTGCGCTGTCAAACGAGCACCACCAAGACCACTGACTCAGCGCAATCTGCCCGCAAGCACACAACCGAACCGAAGACCCTGCAATGCACCCTCCTCAACGTTTGATCCCTCCACAAACATGCCACTGAAATCTGGGACCTCTTCGACAGCACTACAAGGGACCTAGCATTCTTTACCGAAACCTGGACCAACACCACCTCGGGACCGAACATCGCCTTCGCCATTCCCCAAGGATACAAGATCTCCAGGAAGGATGGCCCCACCCGCCCAGGAGGAGGAATCGCCATCGTCCACAAATCCACCCTCCGCCTGAGCACACTCCCGACGAGCCCACAGACCTGATGGAACACCTTCACTACAAGATACTGGCCAGCCCTACCTCCACCCTCCAACGAACCCTCATCTACCAACCCCCTAGACCCAAGCAAACTTTTCGCCAACTCCATCATGGACATCATCTCCCCACATGCCATCGCGTCCACCAACTACACCCTACTGGGAGACCCCAACGTCCACCTCGACAACCAACTAGACCCCAGCACCACATCCCTCCTGGACAACCTCCACAACATTGGACTCCGCCAGATCGTGACCGAACCCACGCACTCAGCAGGAGACACCCTCAACCCCCTCTTCACAACAGGAAACTCCATCACCTTCAGCCACACCACTGAGCTCCCATGGACTGACCATCGATGCATCCACTTCATCTTCAGATCACCCACCATCCACAGACACCAGCACCTGCTCCCACAAAGAAACTGGACCAGAATCACCGACGACTAGCTAACGTCATCACTCAGCAACTCCACCCCAAACATCGCGGAAAACGACAATGCCAACACCGCAGCCCGAACCCTGCACAGATGGACCTTCAACAGCGCCAACACCATAGCCCTTCTCAAGAAAAACAACAACACCCACACCAAGAAAGCTAGATGGTTCACCACCAAACTTCGAGAGTCTAGACGCACTTGCCGCGGCCTCGAAAAGGCCTGGAGGAACACCAAATCCACAGAAGCCCACAACAACTTCAGAACCTCCACCAACGCCCACCACCAACTCATCAGAAAAACGAGAAAAAAAGCGATTGAAGACAGAATCTTCACTCATGCACACAACAGCAAAGAACTCTTCAACATCATCAAGGTGTTTGCCCAACTCACCAGCGAGTCCACCGACATGCCTCCCTCACAAGACCTCTGCAACAAACTCAGCACCTTTTTCCACCACAAAATCAAGAGCATCTACGACAACCTTGCTGAAGACAACCAACACACTGAACCCTAACCAACCACCCCGAGAGACGTAAGCCAGCGATCAACAACTGGACAGCCCGCACCACCGAAGACACACTGAAGACGATGAAGTCAATCCACTCCATGGCCATGGGCCACGGACCCCTGCCCCCACCACATTTTCAACAGAGCCGCCGACACTTTCGCACCCATGCTCTGCCACACCATCAACCGCTCCCTGGCAACCGCCTCGTTCCCTGAAGACTGGAAACACGCTGAGATCAACCCTCTCCAGAAGAAACCCTAGGTGGACCCCACCGACCTCAAAAACTACAGACCCATCTCCCTGCTCCCGCTCCCAGCAAAAGCCATTGAGAAAGCCATCAACAGTCAACTCGCCACATTCATCGAAGGGCACAACATCCTCAACTCTTCCCAATCCGGTTTCAGAAAAAAACACAGTATGGAAACCGTCCTCCTCGCCGCAACAGACGACATTTGTACCTTACTGGATAAAGGAGAAACAGCAGCCCTCATCCTCCTCGACCTCTCAGCTGCATTCAACACAGTCTCTCACCGCACCCTAATACGCAGACGACACCCACATCATCCTCTCCCTATTCAACGAATCCAACACCGCCATACACAACTTTCGAAAAGATATGGAAGCTGTCGCCAAATGGATGAAAAACCGCTGCCTACAACTAAACACCAACAAAACGGAAGTACTCATCATGGGCCCAAAGCCAGACACCTGGTGGCCCCCCGCCCTCGGAAGCCTGCCCATCCCCTGACCACACACGCAACCTGGGAATCATCCTGAACTCAGAGCTCAAAATGGACCGCCAGATCAACTCCGTTTTGTCCTCCTGCTTCCACACGCTCCGCCTCTTACGTAAGACCTTCAAATGGATCCCCCTCAAACAAAGAAAGACCGTCACCAGCAGGCTCGACTACGGCAACAAACTCTATGCCGGAATAAACAAAAACCTTATCCGCAAGCTACAGAACATCCAAAACGCCGGCACAAGACTGGTCATCAACCTACCAAGACATTGCCACATCTCTCAGCACCTGCACACACTCCACTGGCTCCCCATCGAAGCTAGAGTCACCTTCATGATGCTAACCCACTCTCACAAGGCCCTCCACGACACCGGACCAGCATACCGGAACAGCCGACTCAAATTCCACACACCCCAAAGGACCCTACGATCAGCTCAGCTCTCCTACGCCGTGGTCCCCCGCACTAGAAAGACCAGATCGGGAGGCGGCTCCTTCTCCTTCCACGCAGCCAGAGCCTGGAACGACCTTCTGCTCCACCTCAGACAGATTACATCCCTCCCCATCTTCGCAAGAAACCTCAAAACCAGGCTATTCGACAGACCCCCTCCTTGATGGCCTGGAACCTGCGAAGCCCCCCACAACACACACCCCCAGCCCCTTGAGACCCTTACGGGTGAGTAGTTGCGCTTATAAAACATCTGATTTGAATTGACCATAAAAAAGGCTTTCAGAATGTATGGGCATGGTATTGTACAGCAAATTATATCTGAAAGGTATGGAGATGGAGAACAAAAAGCAGTCAAAATAAAATAGGTAGTTTTGTGGAATACATCTATTTTTTATGTATGCCAATACAAATGAAGTAGATTGTTTTTTATATGTTTAAGTAGGAGCTGGGATTGTGCTTCCATTTTATGAATGCATGTTTTTGTTCTCTTTGTAGTGTGCTGAATTGCACTGGTGTTTTGGCCCGAGTTTATGGTTTTTGCGAAATAGATCATATAATTGAAATGGAAATGCCACTTCCTGCTGGCAGTTTTCTATCTCTGCAGCACAATGTAACTGCTGCTTCTTAAAGTATTTGCATCTTTACTTTTTGTTTTAGCAGCTGGTTGTTGGGGCCTCCTATCATACGGCAACCAAATGATTATTTACAAACAGGTCACGTGATCTCACTTCTGTTAATGTCATTGGCTGTCTCTGGAAGGGTGATGTCACTTTGCTGCAGCTGTGATTTGATGGAAAGAGAAAAGGGGTCTCTGGGAAACTCAATGCATTTCTTGGTCTCAAGGGCAGGATCACATAAGCATTCTCATGAGAACCCTGTGGGACTACTGAACAAACCAACACCTTCCTACGAAATAATCATAGAATCTAAGCCAGGGTCGTTTCCTAGCCAAGCGAAGGGTCTATTATTACACAGTGGTGTAATGTGCCTGGACTACTGCCACACGGCTTAGATTCTTAACAGCATGCATTTTGGGGAAATCAGTATTAATGCGTAAATAAAGTGAGCAAGCAGGGCATGGCTGTGGCAGGAGAAGATGGAACGCTGCTGGAACATGACCCCTTCTTTCTTAGTCCAGCCTAGTCTGATCCACGTCACTTCCCCCGCCCTCACGTGCTGTACCCCTCCCCCCAAAACCCTAGCTGTGATTCGAAAGCCCTTATCAGGAAACCGCGCATGAAGGAAATAGAAATACTGGTCACCCCAGTGCTGAGAAGTCTGTGTTACATGTCAGAATAAGCTCAAATCACATAGACATCCTATGACTTAATAAATATTGGATCTCTTGATGGATCACAACCATCAAACTACCCTCTGACCCTATACCTTACTTAAAATACCTCGTATCTCCAAACCCTTTCTCACTGCGATGCTCTTTCCAGAACAGGTTAGATCCCAGTTCTTGCAGTAGACTAGCTGAAGATGTTTTCCTGTTATATTGGTTCATATTATTAGCAAAGAGCATACAACAAACACAAGTAGTGAGGCACTAAAGAAGATTTTAAGATGGCGGCCATAGAGCTTTTACTGCACTGCTCTTCAGAGAAAATGCCCCCCATCGTCCTGAGTGGCTTCTCTCCTCTTTGTTTTAATATCGGACTTTCTGGACCATTAAGAATCTCTATCATTACGATACGATTTCAAAGCTTTATTCGAGCAATATACTCATAAAAGCACAACATACATTAAAAAAATACAAGACATAAATTTGACCCTTTTATACATTCAATAATAAAAACCGTTGTGCAAGCTTTAACAGGAAAAGAGTAAAAACAATTTTAATACACATTTGCTCAAAAATCAATGTACGTTAAAAGAGATAGCCCTCCGTCTGATTGACCATGCCCGCCCCAGGTATTTTGCTGTTCCCACAACAATTGGCAAATCAGTGGAGGTACAAATAATTCTTAGCGCCTCAACACCACTGGATGTCCCTAAGTTCCTACAAACGGGAATTAACCATACTCTTCGAGGGATTGCGTATGCCTTAAAGAGGAATAAAAAGTGGCCTATGCTTTCCTTGGCTACACCACACACCGGGCAGCACGAGTTGGTCGTACTCCTCCACCTGCCCGTCACAGATCTCAGGGGGAGAGAACCAGATCTCAACTGGAAGATTAGCTTCCTGTCTCCCGGGACGGTAATACTGTCCCAGTATAATTCTAGGAATGGACTCTGTTTAATTTCCAAGAAGCGCCCCCCCCCCCCCATCGAGTCAGATCTCGTTCTATTCCAGAGTCTGACATCAATCCTATCCCAATATAAACTTTTGATGGTGCTTTTACTAGGAAAAACTTCCCCAGAGGGATTGTTCCAGAGATTGGAGAGGCCGATTTCACCTAGAGCGGCCCTGAGGTGTTTAAGCCATGTTATTTTCTGGAAAACATCTGCTTTAATTATTGCAAGGAATCCATCGGCATAGTGCCGTATCTCTGGAGTGGTCCAAAGGCGTCGCCAATAAAGAATTGGGCGCAATCTTACTCGTTCACTAACTGATCTTCTCCCAAGATCAAGACCAAGCGGGATTAATGGGGTACTCTGGGGGAGTCCCGTTATACCCCTAAGAAACCTGTTCTCTGATGTCTGCAAGGAAAGAACCTTGTCAAAGCCCCATAGTTCCGCCCCGTAAAGGGCAGACCCAATGGCCTTTGCGTCATAAACTGCCAGGACTGCTTTGATAGGTTTAGATTTTGATTTTTTGTGTTCAACCCTTAATGCTCCCGCAATCTGTTGGTGTTTTAGGACCGCCTTTTCTATATGATAGGACTACTTTAGATCATTGGTGATCTGGACCCCGAGGTAAGTAAATACACTAACCACCTCTAACTCGCAATTATTCAAAAATATTTTTGGGTGGGCTCTACGCTTAGGCGAGAAAGTCATCAGCTTGGTCTTGCCCACGTTCACTTCCAAGCCGTGTTCCCCGCAAAAGTGGTCAAAGATATGTAGGGCGCGCTGCAGGCCACCCGGTGTTTTGGACAGAGTTAATGTATCGTCGGCGAACATCAGGATCGGGACCCTGAGGCCCGCCAACGAAGGTGCATCGACACAGGCATCCAACATCCGAGCCACAATTCCGTTAATAAATAACGAAAAGAGCAAGGGTGCCATTGCACATCCCTGGCGAACACCACGTTCAACGGGGAAGTCGGCGGAAGATTCACCGTTCGTGCCCCATTGGACTCTAGCAAAATTAGCCTCGTGCAGCCTCATAATTAGGGTAAGTAACTCGGTTGGGAGTCCAATTTCACTCATGACTGCCCAAAGCTTTCTCCTGGGGACCAGGTCGAAGGCAGCCCGCAAGTCGACAAAAGCGACAAACAGGCTGCCCCCGCCAAGCACCACCGTTCCCCATTGAAGTAAGGCAAACCGAAACACCTGGTCAACCGTACTTGTGGCCCGCCTAAAACCAGCCTGGTAAGGGGACAATGCGCTATTCTCTTCGACCCAATCCATTAGCTTGTTTACCACCATTCTCCCTACCACTTTTTGAATGGTGGGGGGTCTTTTGCTGGCGGGGGCTCTTACCTGTGGGGGCCCAGCTCCTCTATCTGCATCATACCCACTGCTGCTGCACTCGCTCTCCCCCCCACCGACGCCGCTCCTGACATCGCAGTCGCGGCGGGGAGAGACCAAGACTTCAAATCCCGGCATCCCCTCACTGCCACCGGGGGCGCCGAAACGCCAGAGCATTCTGCAGCGCCCGGAGGCGCATAAGTGGCAGCCGCCCCTGCTGCTGAGCGGGGGTCTTTTGCTGGCGGGGGCTCTTACCTGTGGGGGCCCAGCTCCTCTATCTGCATCATACCCACTGCTGCTGCACTCGCTCTCCCCCCCACCGACGCCGCTCCTGACATCGCGGTCGCGGCGGGGAGAGACCAAAGACTTCAAATCCCGGCATCCCCTCACTGCCACCGGGAGCGCCGAAACGCCGGAGCATTCTGCAGCGCCCGGAGGCGCATAAGTGGCAGCCGCCCCTGCTGCTGAGCGGGGGTCTTTTGCTGGCGGGGGCTCTTACCTGTGGGGGCCCAGCTCCTCTATCTGCATCATACCCACTGCTGCTGCACTCGCTCTCCCCCCCACCGACGCCGCTCCTGACATCGCGTTCACGGCGGGGAGAGACCAAAGACTTCAAATCCCGGCATCCCCTCACTGCCACCGGGGGCGCCGAAACGCCGGAGCATTCTGCAGCGCCCGGAGGCGCATAAGTGGCAGCCGCCCCTCCCGCCTCGCGGGACGCGCGCGGGACCAGCCGGGCTAAGCCCGGGCAAAGGGCGGGCCCTCTGTGGCCCTCGGAGGCCAAAGGAGGTCGGGACGGGCCACCCATCTGACAATTCCTATGAAGAGGTACTGAAATTTCATTTTTCATATTGTGACTTTCCTAGCCATACTGCTTTTTCATTATGTCCTTCTGGGAGGATCTGAACGCACTATGTGGAACCAATTATATACCGGACATACTGCCCACCATAAGCAAGGACACCAGTCCAGATGATGTAAACGCCACCCTGCTGGATCCACTGCTTCACTTGACTAAACACAAAACCTTAGCCAATACACCTCCGACGGAGTTTAACATTCGCAATGGCGATATTGTTAAAGAGAAGCAAGCCAAAAATCCAATTGTACGTACTTGTCCTGCTCTTCTCCCCTCCAACCCAATTACACCGATGGGGGAGACGGTGTATGGAAAAATAGAAAACCGTGCATCACCCCTTCAACCATCTTTGTTGGCCGAGCTTGAACATTTGCTAACATCTCTCATATCACCACTGGTGACCAAAATTAACGATTTGGGGGACAGGTTATCCAGCATTGAACAAACAATGAAAACGCACATTTCACCAAGTATAAAACCGGTATTTTCCAACTGTCCTATCCCCCTCACTATTCCGGAAATACCTAAATCAAATCTCCGTAAGAACGCCTCCTCGCAAACATTGTCGCCTGCTACAGGCCTCAAACCGGCCAAAATTCACCCGCTGATAAAACATACTGAGGCCAAACCCGAACCTGTTAAAATGCTACGAATTGACTTGCCACCTGAAGCCGCCCCTTATGTGTCAGTCATATCTGGGGTCCCACCTTCAAGCCAGGGAAAATATGAAACACGTCAAGACCTTTTAAACAAGGTCATGCCCTGGCTACAGACCAACAGACCCCTGCCACCTAACTTAGATGGTGGAATTTTAAGTGTCAGGAGGGTGGGGTGGCTGGGCGCGCTGCCAAAAACCATCCCTGGGGATTTGGTGCTAATTAAATTCAAGCACATGAACATAGTCCCTTTTTTACGTTCATGCAAGCACAAAGAGTGGGATGGCCCAATTCGCATCTGGGATTTACATGACTTTTATCCGAGCATCCCACCTATTCCGTCATCAAGAACAGCAGTAAACAATTATAACGTCTGGGGTGGGGGACCATGTGTACCTAGTGCCCCTAGCTTCCTAGCTCTTAACAGATTCGAACCTTTGTTCAAAAAACGCACTTTCCGACCTAATAGCACTGTGTGTCCTAGAGGTGTTCCATTTGACAGGGTATTGTTTTAAATTGTTTTTCTATTTGATTAGCTGTCCTCTCTTATCAATTTAATCGTGTTTTAGAAATTGATATATATTGTTGTATTTATCTATGTTTTGTTGTTGCTTTTATGATTTTAAATTCAAAAATCGAATAAAGCTAATCTGAATCTGAATCTGAATGGTGGCAATCAAGCTTATTGGCCTATAGTTAGCCGGGAGGGACCTATCCCCCTTTTTATAAATGGGTATAATGATCACCCCCTTCCATACTTCTGGGACTTCAGCTCCTTTGGCGATAGAATTTCCCAGGAGGGAAACATACCTGACCCACCAACCCATGTCACTTTTAAAGACGTCAGAGGGTATCCCGTCAAGACCCGGGGCCCTTCCCCCTTGGGCAGCACATATTGCAGCTTCTGATTCTTTAAAAGAGAACAAATTCCCAGATGCAAATGCCACTGGAATCGTTTTCACAAACCCAACCTCCTTAGATTCTGCATATTGGGGTTTAAAGTATTCTACCCAGGCACCCTCGGCGACATTGTTATCGGGTTTATTCGGTGTGCCACCTCTAACCCACTTTAATAATTTCCAAAATAACCTGGAGTCCTTGACCCCTGACGCTTCCTTCAACTCTGCCCAATACTCTTCATCCCATGTTTTTTTCGCTAGTAGTAAACTAGCCTTGTAATGCTTCCTGGCCTTACTAATAGCTTCCCTATCCCTCTTCCTAATAGCGCTACCTAAGGCTAACCTGTCTTCCCTGCACTGGTGGTTGAACCACCTAGCTGGTTTAGGTGGTTGTTTCCTGTTTGTCTTACGTGCTCTCATAAAATGTGGTCTTATGAGGGTAAAGAGCTTGTTGTGTATATCCGTTATTTCCCTAGACCCTGGGTTAATGGAATTTTCAGATTCCATTGCAGCGATTGCAGCATCCAACTTGGAACTTATAAAGTCCATTGAATCCGCGTTCGCCAAAACACTTGGCCAATTAGGTCTACGCATATCATTAGTCATTATGGGCATTAGATCATCATTCAATTGCTGGCTACCAGACATGATTGACCACCAATTGTGAGTCACGCAGAGGGGATTGTGATCACTTTCCAATCTACCCTCAACTTTCATATCCCATACCCACTGCCATAGACCATTGTCAAAGGTACAAGCACCTTCCCTATCACCTTTCGTTCTCCCATTGAGAGCTCTCAGCCCATGTTCCAGGTAAATAGCATTCATTAACAGGATGTCTTTAGTCCACCGTTTAACAGGAGCCAAGGTTAGGGTCGGGACACCCCAATGTGTGTCCTCGTCCTGCCCCAGGGGATCATCTATACTATCTAATGGCTCGAAGGTCCTATTCAGATCACCAGCTACTATAATTTTATTCCCCAGTGACTGTAATTCTAGGGAAGTGAACAGGGCCTCTAGAGTGGGGGAATTTCCTGAGTTGGTGCCCCTAGCATAGATATTATAAATATCTATCACTCCCTCCTTTTCTGAAGCCAATCTTAGCATTTGAATGTCCCTACAGCCCAGAACGACCACTTTTGCTTCAATTTGTGAACTTTGTTTCACCCAGATTGTGAGGCCACCCATTGGTCGACCCCTGGCACCTTTACTTGCCGGAATTGAGAAGTTTAGATAGCCGAGGAGAAAAATAGGATCGCATGCCCATGTCTCCTGGAATAGACAGACTTCAAAACCATTAACAAAATCTATCCAATCCTGGGACATCAGCTTGCCGACCAGCCAGGCGATATGCCACGAGAAAAACTTCCCTATACTTGGGCTGTCCCTGGGCACTGGTCTTACAGGAGACCTCGTTGGTGGATTTTTCAGGGTTACATCTATTCCCACCCTATCTCTTGTTACATCTGCATTTTTATGCTCATCCCCCAGGTTACTTAAGGTGCTTGAAGTAGTTGAATCCTCACCCACAGATATTTGGTTACATTCCCCATGTAATTTCTCCAAAGTCACAAACCCCAGGCCAGTATTCATTTCATCTGGTTCCACATTTTGGTCCTTGACAAATTTAACAAAATTCCCACATGGGTTCCGGCTAGTCATGTCCTCTACTTTGTTCATACAATTATCAGGTATCTGTCAATACCCCCACCCGGCTCCCTCAGTACTCCCAAGCGATTGGTATTTGTGCCACCATAATAACTATTCTGTTGAGATGGTACAGTGAAGGGGGTAGACCCTAGAAACGGGACATTAATTACGGATCTTGAGTAATTTGTCATAACAGATTCCACACCCGCTTGTCTCGGATAAAAGAAAGTAAGATCTACGATACCAATTCCCCCACAAGTTGTACCTCCATCATGTTTCGTTATCAGACTTGCCACCCTAGGATCTTGAAAATTGACAACTATATAGTCACCCCCCAATTTCTTAGAAGTACAACCTATCCACTCAGTCCTTCTTACTCCAATGATCAAACCATCAACTTCCCTGGGCAGTGGTCTATTTACCCTTAACCAATGCATTACCTTATTTTTTAGCATTTGGAAGGATTCCTTTTGTCCAGCCAATAGCGGTGGCACATTTATAAGGACAGCCACGTAAGGAAAAGAATCTGGGGTAAGATTCATGTGAGGTATCCTGCGCTGCGCCTTCATTGGAAGCGGTTTAGGCAAGCTATTAGCAGGAACAACAGATCCGGAGGAAGAGATGTCATGTGGTGGTTGGGAGCTATTTGATAGGGTGTTTTTGTTCCCAGAGATGTTTCTGCTACTGCTGGCTGCAGTACCATTACAGGGTATTAGGTTGTTCGATGGAGCTTGAGCGGCACTAGATGGGGGGCCAACACTGCTAGAATGATCTTTTGTGCCCGTAACAACTGTAACAGGGAGCTTAGCTACTTTGGTGGTCTTACTTGGTGGGTTATTCATTGGCTCCAAATTGGTCTTTTTAGTTTTTCCTTTACCCTGAAGCCTACTTGGAGTACCATCCACAAGTGGAAGAGATACAACAGCCGACACACCTTTCCCCTGCCCACTAGGTTGATGAGAGTTACTACACTCCCCTATCCTTATGTGGGACTTAATTAGTGATTTCGTAGTGAAAAAGTTGTCCAAAGTTGCCTGCTCAAAGTGGTCTAGCCTATCCGCTAGTTTTTTGACTTGTTCCTCGAGCGGAGTCAAAAGAGACCTCATTAACTTCTCCAACTCGAGTAGCAGGGTGGGGGTGGCGTACAGGGACTCAGCCACTCCCGTTTCTGGGAGATCGTTGGTCTTAGAGCTGGGACTAACTGGCACATTACCCCCCTCAAAAGGCAGGGGGGGACTACAGGTGGAAGCTCTAGCAACCCCATAGCTAGTGAATCAATGCTATTCGAGCCGGAACTAACCGCCTCAAGAGCTACCCCCTCCTCGCATGTCTTTTCCCCATTGGGACCAACCTCGATAGATTCCTGAGAAGAGCGGGAACATGCTACAACTTTCCTTAATTTTTTGGGGGGTTTGGACAGGTAGCACTTTTTTGGGGCAGGACATCTCTTCCTTTTGGAGCATGGCTTTGCTCTTACCTCTTGATTTAGCACACTCCGTTGGGCCGAATTCGGCTGCCCTATTGATGGATCAATAGGTAAGGGAAATGTACTTACAAGGGGAGTGCGAATATCAGAGTCCACATGCAAATCGGTCAACAACTCAATTGTAGGAGGGAAGGCATAAGGAGTTTCAGCTACCACTAGCAGAATTAGGGATGACCGGGGGGGATCAATGCTGGGAAGACCTGCGGTTGTCTTTTTTCCAAGGGTATTTTAAGAAGTTCGATTGACAACCTACGCTCAGCGCGTCTCTCCGCCAATGCAATCTCTTTATCGATATCGCTGGCTACCTTACAAAAATATTTATCCAAAGGGCCCGAGATTGCTGGCCCCAACTCAGCCTGAGAAGGTATACCGGTGGTGGACGTTGAAGGTGATGTCATATTTGATAATCCAAAGATTTAATGGGAATACTATGTTATACAAATGACAATACCTGGAATCGTTGTGAATACAAGCTCACAGAAGGAAACATAAATGTCACAAATACAGGATGACAGAGGGGGGGCCCAGCCCGGCCTCCCTCGGCCCCTGACGGCCACAGACGGTCCCGCCCTTGTCCCGGGCTTCTCCCGGGACGCTCCCGCGCAGCAGGGATAACCACTCCTTTTATAGGAGAGAGGTGTTCGGGGGGGGGGCGGTCAAACAGGGAGAGCGTCCAGGTGCAGGTGATAACAACGCAGGGACTCCTGGGAAATGGAGTCCCTGTCTCTCACCTGGCGCTCGCAGCCCTGCTAGTCCCACAGGTCCCTGGTCCAAAGTCACAAGCCAAGTGAAGCCCCCAGGCAGACGGGCGATGCGGGACCCGCGCAGCGGGTTCCGCGAGGTTCCAAAGATTTCAGGGGCAAAGCGGCAAACAGAAGGCTCTCCCTCTCCAAGGTAGTAAGGCGTAAAGCGTCTCCCAATGTTGCAAGGGCAAGCAGGCACCTTTCACTCGGTGCTCGGGTCAAACAGGGAGAGCGTCCAGGTGCAGGTGATAACAACGCAGGGACTCCTGGGAAATTGAGTCCCTGTCTCTCACCTGGCGCTCGCAGCCCTGCTAGTCCCACAGGTCTCTGGTCCAAAGTCACAAGCCAAGTGAAGAACCCAGGCAGACGGGCGATGCGGGACCCGCGCAGCGGGTTCCGCGAGGTTCCAAAGATTTCAGGAGCAAAGCGGCAAACAGAAGGCTCTCCCTCTCCAAGGCAGTAAGGCGTAAAGCGTCTCCTATTTATATGAAATGTACATTTATTTATGTGATTATTTACTAAGTAATAATGTAGAAAATAAAGAAATAATATTTCTTTATAATAAATATCCACCAGGTAAAAGTATTTAAAACCAAGTGAACATTACAAAACGAAATAATTAAGCAATGTAGGAATGGTCCTAAAAGGAAAGAGGAAAGGAAGCACACATAAGAATAATGCCAAGCATGACCTAATAATCAAACACTCAAGTTCAAAGAAAATAAATTAGCAAAACAATATAGAAAGCCTTATTTAATAACTACCAGAAAGGCCAACCTAAAAAGAGAGTTTCTTTCTAGCTTATTTATTGTCTAAAGAGAGGTGAAGATAGCCTTCGATTCATGGCCATGCAGCTGAGCAATAGCGCGTGTTAGCAGATGACCCTACATAAGGGAAATGCCTCTGCCTTGTGGGACTCAAGGACGTCACATACTCCTGCTGTGCTTTTTAGACTTGCGGTCTCTATCCTCCACCGGAGGGGACAGCAGAACTCCAACCCTTCAAGGAGCATTTTGTCCACCACAAAACCATATAAATATAGAAAGATTTAATAGCAGTCAAACAATATGGTTAGGTTGATGACCTGAGGATTGCCTTCCCAATGCAATAAGTAGTGCACATAAACATATCCACCCTAAACAAGAGACTATCAACCAGATTCATCAAACCAGAATCGGCTTGCAAAGGGCCAGATTCTGAGAATCTGGCCCTATGTGAGCGCTATGTTTGCGTTTGGGATGCATCATCCCAAATGCAGAAATCGCAAATATAGAAATCGCTAAATTGCGAGTATTTGCATTTAGGGAATCTCAATTTGAGATTCCTTAAATGCAATTCATGAACCATTTTAAAATAGCGAAATCGCAATCTGAGGCCGCTATTTACCGCGAAGTCTAACTACATGGTAAATAGCAAAAACTTAGAAAAATGCACTTCAGTGCATTTTTCTAAGTTGTATGTTACACACACAAATGTCCTTGGGACATGTGTGTGCGCAACACCAGTGGACATTACCATTTCAGGGGTGCAAGAGGGTGTCCTTTGGACACCCTGGCACCCTTGGAATTGCTTCCTTATTTGCGATTCGCTAATTGCTAATCGCAAATAAGGAATGACTCCCCATTCATTCCTATGGGCCTTTAGGTCCATAGGAATGAATGGGAAAGCCATTCCTTATATGTGATTAGCAATTAGCGAATCGCAAATAAGGAAGCTGTAGAAATCGCAAAAATGATTGCGATTTCGACATGCATCCCGTTTTGCGAGTCTGTAATAGCGAATCCTTAAAATTCGCTATTAAGGACTCGCAAAACAGGACTTTGTTGAATGTGGGGGTATGTATGGTCCAAGGACTTCAGCAGAGTGCAGTTTTTGCCAGTTCTTAGGCCTCTTGGCACTATTGATGGTCTGGAAGTAAAGTAGTCTGTCTGCTGAGGGGTTTAGCAGTCAGAGAGCGGGTCTTGTGATCTTCTTGGCCTAGGTGAGCAGGCTATCACCTGAAGGCTGACGTTTTTCTCTTTTTTGGAGGTTGACGGACAAGAGGTTGTAATACTGCGTAAGCTGCACCGGTGATTAGTGGTGCAGCAGGGTGCCATAGGCAGTATCTTAAGCAAGCGCATTCAGCCTTCCTCGTCTCCACTGCATAGCACTGGGGTGCAGTGCACCCTTCTCACCTCTGGAACACAATGCTGCTACTGGACTAATGATAGCTGTGCCCCCTGCATTTGATCAATGTAAAAGAAATCATTCATAAGGTAAGACAGAAGTGTGATTCTACATGCAGGCCTGCCCTGCATTCTAATAGCTTTTCATCTCAAATCATTAGGGGCGGGCCTTTAAGTTTAAAAGAGGAATGAGATACCCGACTGTTAACCTCATATCTTAATGGAGTTTGTTTGTTGGGAACTCAAGTTTTTTTAAAATCCACAATTTTGGGAGTTTCAACATTTTCTCTAGCTGATACTCAGTTTGATCTTGGGACGCTTTTAAGATTGGTGTTGCCTCACTGGGCCGTGACTATGAGAGAAACACTTGTCTTCAAATCTGTGTGGGAGCAAGGAGGAGCCCCTTGTCGATTTGAAAATTGTGCATACGGTGATGTAGCACCTCATTGAAAAGAATGAGTGAGGGCTCTGAGGGACAGGTGAGGATGTGAAGGACATAAGGAGTCCTCAAAGTCATTCTTGTTCACCGCCTGCTTCCTGTCATTCCGTGTGTTCAAGACCTGCCCACTGATAACCCTTTGCCTCCATGAGGCCATGTCCAACAATGAAGATCCACAGTAAAGTACGGATGGGGAAGTATTGACTTGTTATGTTTCAAAGAATGATGGTATTAATTGTTGGTCCTACACTTGGGCTCATTCCTCCCCCTCAGCACCTGCCTGGCCTACATTACCCAGAAGTACCTGGATCAAGATGGCCTGTGTCCCCTTTCCTTCACAGATTGTCACCATTCCAGTTTTCTAGTTATCAACCCCCGGAGGGATGGGGGAGAGGAAAATGGGTTCACATTTTGGACAGTGAGCAAGTGTGGGATGCTCCAAGAGAGCAAGAACAGTGCTGTTATATGTCCAGGAAGTGGTGTGGTCTTGTAGTAATCAAGAAAAGACATGGGCCCTGCAGGACAGGTTTTTTGAGGAGTGACACTGGAAAACCTGTCCCTGACTTCAACAGGAGGCACATAGACATGCCAGGTCACACTCATTGGGTGTGGGTCTCATGCATCTTTGCACGGTTTGACTGTGGACCAGCTTCAATGGCCACATTGACCTCAATTGAGCCCTAACTCTGGGGAACATTGTATTTTTTATGTGTACTAAGGTCTCAAACCCTTGAAAGTCAAAATTCGGGGATGAAAGAGGTTATGAAATTGAGATCGTTTGATCATTCAGAGGGAGACTTATCGGATGAAGGCTTTAAGATTGCCATTCTGGTTCTCTGAGATTAGCCACAAAAAGATGAGGTCTGAACAGAGCACCAATCACCCCATGCCCCTGTTGGACACAGTACAAATACCTTCATTTGCCCCATTTCGAAATTGGAAGCCTCAAGTTCCCAGAAGGGCTAGATACATTGAAAAGCCGGTGCGGCCACAATAAGTGTTTCATCCTCTTACACGCCACAGATTTGTTGACTCGCGAGCCGGTCCACTGCCGGTTCCCCTTTAAGCGGGTGGACAGCCCCACACACTAAATCAAAACTGACTGCTCTTTCCACGCCGCAATATGAAATCCATTCCTTGGCTCCGCAGGCCTCAGACTGCGATATTAATCATGCTCTGCCACCTCCTCCAGCAAATCACCTTCATCATCCAATTCCAACATTCATTTTCTTACATGGCCGGAAAATTAAAGTTAAAAAAAAAAAACAATTCACGGTTAGAATCCAAAGGCGGCGGCGCAGGGATGACGCTTCACCTGGTTGAGGGATCTATTTTCTGCAGTCCTGTGGGTTGATGGGCGGTAACCGCAAAGGTTAAAGAATTTCAGGGCAAATCAATTCTTTTTTTTCCTCTTATGCTAGAGAGCACTGTTGGACTGAAAGTATTGGAATCTGCTGCTCACAAGTCACTTGAGGGTCAAGTAGATGCCTCTACACAGCCCCAGTGTGCCTCAACCCTGCCTAAGATTGTCAGGTTCATTGGTTTGACATGCAATGACGCCAGCTTAAGAAGACTTCACGTTACTTGACATAACAAATCACTTGCACATTTTATATAAGTATTTATGCCTTGGCAGTAAAAATAAATCTGACCCAATAACATGTTATTTATGTAACCGTGCTGCTAGAAGCATATCCACGCATTTGGAAAAACTAAGTCAAGGTCTAAATGCGCGTCCAGCAAATTTGACTTCACACAAGGAAATGGTGCTTCAACTATTCAGGTGGCCTCTTCAATGTGATTTGACCTCACTACACACATGTAACCCTTTGCATTCCAGTTAAAGTTAAATGCCCTTTTTTAAAATAAAATAAACACCCACAAAAAAGTATCATGGCATAAACTATATAAGCTCAGAGCATAATATTCTATGTATACCATTGTTAAAGGAGGAGAGGGGAATTATGACCCACTCATTCCTTTGCCTCTTTTCAGTCATGACCCCTCCCCACATTTAATAAGAGTAATACATGGCACATTATGCTGTGTACATCTGCATGATTGTAAAATATGCCATTCCAGCAAAAAACAAATGCGGCTAAACAAAGTATTTTATCTGGAAGAAGTGAAGTCACAGACTTACATTCACACATTTATCACTACATTGCAAAGGTTCCATTTTATGTTGATGTGGTGGTGGTACTTAACTTGAGAAACCACATAATGCCTCACTGATTACATATTACAAACACTTTACGGAAAGAAACTGGTCCCTTGGCCTTAGGAGGTGTCATCATTGCATGTATTTACCCACATGCACTCTGGTAAAACACCTTTGTTTAAGTGAACACCATGGTAACACATGTGCTGAATACAGAATGCTATTGATGACTATTGTTAAAACTGGCAAATAGTACCATGGCCCATTCAAAGTCTGCTTCCTATAGCTCTTGGACCCTCCCCACGTTCAATAGTAAAGAAGAATATATTAGATTCTGCAACAGGATCAACTAAGGTTATGTGGAGGTCAAAGGGACACTGGAAGTAAATCTCATCTAATACTGGAATTTCTAAGGAAAGCACCATGTCAATGAAATAACAGCCCTTACATGTCAAGCATCAAGATTGTGTAACTGGTCCTTAAATACACTGAGCTTCAACTAGTTATCCTTCCAGAAAGACATACAACCACATCAGAACACACCTTAATGTTAAGACTAAACATACACCTGCTCAGCATCAACCATATTATGTAACCTGTTTGTTACTACCCTGGATAGTCTAGGATTTATCACCAACATTCGATGCTTCTGTAAGACTAAAGACACACCTGCTCAGAAGGTACCTAATTGTTGAACCTTTTTAATCCTTCTGTAGATAATCTAAAACTTAACACCAACATGCAACACTTCTGGAAGACCAAAGACACACCTGCTCATAAGGTACGTTATTGTTGAACCTGTTTAATCCTTCTGAAAATAATTTAAAACTTAACACCAACATGCGACACCTCGATAAGGCTAAAGACTCACCTGCTCAGAAGGTACCTTATTGTTGAACCTATTTAATCCTTCTGTAGATAATCTAAAACTTAACACCAACATGCGACACCTCTGTAAATCTAAAGACACATCTGCTCAGAAGGTACCCTATTGTTTAACCTGTTTAATCCTTCTGTAGATAATCTAAAACTCAACACCAACATGCGGCACGTCTGGAAGATTAACACCACACCTGCTCAGAATCTACCTAGGGGGATATTCACAAGGAAGTGGTGGATAGAGGCTTTAGCCTCCTTGGCTTAACGCTTCTCTCCGCCACTTTGGAAACTCTAGGCTGCACCATATTCACAAGGATATGTAACAGCCTTGCGTTTCCCCCTGCGATGACGCTAAATTACGCAGGCACCCTTGCACCAGAGTGCAAGGGCGTCTGTGTGCAGGGGAGGATTGTGTATGTACAGGAAGGTGTCCCTTCCTGTACATAAAAAATCCAAAATGCAATCCTCTCACTTTCATGTGTGCTGCTTTAGGGACACCTTCCTGTACATACACAAACCATGGCAATTTGCTTTTTTCATGTGTGCTGCACAAGGCAGCACATATGGAAAAAGCAATAACGAGGAGATATAAAGCATTTCTCCTCGTTTCACCTGTTTAAGACCAGGATTTTTCTGGTCTTAATTTTGGTGCTGCCTCCTATTTACGCTACCCTTGTGAATAGGAAAATAACAACACAACTGCCAGTACTGGACACAATTTCTTACTTTTTTTGCAATGACCTTTTATAGATAAAACATAGCGGTCTGTGTTTACTTACGTCACTAGTTTATTAAATCATTTTTACTCACTAGTCCGAATTTCATTTTTTTCTTTTTAAGAGAGTTTTCTGGTGCATACACTGAATATATACAAATATATACAATATTAACAATGTCGAACAGAATTATTACAAATTAAAAACACATCCACACCCTCTCTTGTTCACTCCATACATACCACTCACATTCACAACCGTACAACAAAAACCTCTGAGATAAGGTAATTGCAAAAAAATTAAGACATTGTGTCCAGTACTGGCAGTTGTGTTGTTATTTTGATGTTAAATTGACTTAGCCTTGCTGGTTAGGAGTCAAGACCCTGTATTGTTCTCCTGCTCTTGTGAATAGGGGCAGCGTCAAAATGAATGCATGTTGTGGTGGAACGCCCACCGCAACACCCACTGCACACCCCTTTCACGCTAAATACAGCGTGAAAGGGTGCCTTATTCACACAGAAGCATTAAGCCACGTTAAGTGGCTTAACACTGCCTTGTGAATAAGGCGAGACCCGTATCGCCATCACGTCACTGAAAGTAGCGTTGTGGTGGCGATAGGGGCTTGTGAATATGCCCCCTAATTATTTAACCGATCCTTCTCTCACTTTTCTCATCCTCTCCAAATTTGCGTATAGTGCTTTATTGTGGCAAGGACTGCACTTTGCAAATGCCTTTGTTAAATCCATAATATATAAAAATAATGCAACTCATTTTCTAGTCTGACTATTGGTTAAAAACTGACATTCTCAGAATTAGTGAAGTTCCCAAGAATTAGAGAAAATAATTGACAGGATTTATTTCACATCCATTTATGATAAGTTTCAACTAATGTAAAATATAAAAAAGTATAGGGCCTGTTTTAGAATTTGGTGATCAGCTGTCCATCTATCAGGGTGGCGGACGTCTTTAGATCCGCCACCCTAATAGACTATCGGCCACCAAATTTAGAGACCACTGACACCCCTCTGTGATCTCTGTGCCTTCAGAAGAGCCGTTGTCAGGGTGTTTCCTCTGCAGGCACTGCACGTTTTGGTGGCAGGACACTGCTTATCCGCTTCACTGCAGTCGGGATCCCGCCGCGGTGCTGAAGAATTCTACGCATGTGCGTTTCAGACGGCCCACACCCGCCCTCCGCACACGCCCACCATGATGTCAGACGGCCGGGGGCTGTCCGACGCATGGAAGCGGCTATTAGGCGGCTGTTCAGCAAAAGTTTTTGTTTTTCAGAAACAAGCTCCAAAAGCGGGAGTTTCTGAAACACAAAAAACAAATCGCCACTATACCCTGTCACTTTAGTCCCAGTGTGTACAGGTCAGTGGGCAGTCATTATGTTTTATCCTGTCTGTCGGCCAGAAAGAAATATATCAAACCATCCTCTAAATAGGTTGGCGGGGATCTGATATCCTTCATCTTATGTCCTCAAATAGACAGTCCGCCAGACTCAGATAGAGTAGGCAGACCGAGGGCAGGGTACTTCCCTGCTAAACTGAAAATCAGGCACAATGTTTTTGCATCTGATTTCATTCTCAACATTCACTTAGTCTATGGTCTCTAAGCATTACAATCCCTTTAATTAGTCAAAGCACTATTCACTGTTCTTTGCTTAATCAGCAGTCTAATCATGAAGTGTGAACAAAACAGAAACATGCCATGTAATCAGCCATCTATTGTAATCTGAATACTGTAAGGAGCAGATACAAGAAAGAGTCTTACAGATAAAGCATGTTTTCACAACAGCAGTTTAGAAACAGAAGTAATGTTTCCCCAAATCGTTATTAATCACTAATGTAAATTATTTTGTCTATTTTCTATAAACTACCAAATAGTAAATGAAAGTATTCAAATTACTGTTTTCATATCCAACTAAAGATGGAACCCCAAAATGGGAGTATAAATGGTCATCGAATATTTGTAGGCTTTGTGGGCTGTGTGAAGAAACTTTGCCTCACATTGTAACACTATGTCCAAAAATGTTGCAGGAGAGGAAGACATTTCTAAAACCCATTTTTAAAGAAATGGGAGTTAGAACTTGTAGAACGGAAATTATATTCTGCTTAAATGGTGTCAATGTTCATATTATACATCAATTTGTTCAGTTCGTCCTCAAAGTGGAAAAGAAATGATGTAATGTTGACATCTTAAGTAACGTTACGGCAACAACATAATGATTTTTATTGTTTTTAGGGAGTAGGTGGGCTATTTTACTGCATTTTTAATTCGTTTTGAAATTGTGTAATATATGTATGTTGTAAAATCAAAGGTAATTTTATAACTATGTTTGGCACATTATGTTCAGTTATTTTCATGATTTTAGAGGTCAGAGTAGGTGCACTTTATCCCTGATAGGAGCCTTGTATTATACATCATTTTTTAACATTAAATTATAACTTTTTGCTGCTAGCATAAGGCACTTTAGCTTTGTCGTGGAAAAATTTAAAAACACAAAACTACTGTTTTCAATAAACCTATTCATGTAAAAAGTATCTCGTTTTTTGGGCCATGCTAAGCTAAATTAAACTTTGTGATCCTAAAACCCAATATAACCCAATATAATATTCTTTTCAATGACAATCAAGTCATTCCATCTTGTGGCACTGGTTATACTCTAAACTACTTGTTAACAGTCATGCATTTTTCTGAGATGGATATCTACAAGGGAATATTAATTCCTATTTACATAAAATATAGAAAAATACATAATGAGAAACAAGAATTAGGGTCCTGAATAAGCGTCTTCTCAATTACTTTCTAGGACCATAACACAAGGGTGCCCATTCGAATGCTCTATATACACAGGTTGCCAGCTCAGATAATTAAAATTTTCTGCTAATTATTACTAATTATTCTTTTGAATTGCATCATTCCAGTGAGTTTTGGGCTTCAACCAATAACACTGCAACAATCGTTACCCGACTGATTTGCCTCTTAATTCTTACTGTTTTTCTCCCTTAGAATCAAAATCCATTTAAATATTGAAAGCAGAAGCACCCCCTTTGCTTAATCAGAAATCTACTAATGAAGGGCGAACAAAACAGAAAACTACGGTAGAGAAAACAGTCCATCTTTAAACATTCCATAGTTTGGAATAATACAAAACATATGTTTTACAGTTCACAATAATCTAAACTAAACTAGGCATTGTGATATAAAAAAGCAAATATCCCGCACTTCTTAATGGCAGCTCTTTATTGCCATTTCGTTGTTCTGTTGCCACTATAAACCACTTACCCTGCAGTTACTAAATTATCTGGAATGCAGATTACAGCCAAAGTGAAGCTTTGCTTGATTTATATGCACTATAAAAATACACAACGAGTAACGTGTTTGAAGGTCCAGAAAGTAGCGCGTCTCAATAGCATTACAGAACCGTAGAGCATTGATGCCCAATGATGCAATGTAATGGCTCTGATGATAATCGGTTTCACTTATGCTGACACTGCCAGGACACACACTGCACCACCCACATCCCATTCCACGCCTCCCGATGATACAGCACCAGATGTGGGGCTGGAAATACAGGCCAGGTAAGGCCTGTGAACAGCTGGAACGACTCCACATCCCACACCATATGCCTCTAAAGTAAATGAGCTAGATCTCATTTGGGGGGTTTTAAAACGAAAGTAAATGAGCTAGGTCTCATTCCTGGGTGTTTTAAAACTAAAGTAAATGAGCTAGGTCTCATTCCTGGGGGTTTTAAAACGAAAGTCAATGAGCTAGGTCTCATTCCTGGGGGTTTTAAAACTAAAGCAAATGTGCTTGGTCTCATTCCTGGGGGTTATAAAACTAAAGCAAATGTGCTTGGTCTCATTCCTGGGGTTTTAAAACGAAAGCAAATGTGCTTGGTCTCATTCCTGGGGTTTTTCAAACTAAAGTAAATGAGCTAGCTCTCATTCCTTTGGGTTTCAAAACAGAGCAAGGGATCTTTGCACACAGGAGCAGACGAGACCAGCTCGCCCTTCACACTAAAGCACGCTGGTATGGAGACACCGGGCAACAGTAAATAACTTTTGACTTTTGCTTCCTCTATTTCCATTTAAGCTACTTATGTCTCCGGAAGGTTTTCTACTTTCACCTTCTCGTTTCTCTACCTCACAAATGCAAAGTGGTCTTGTGGCATGACACTTTCAGACAACTTCAATTCAGACTATTCTCGTAAAGAAACACACTGGCTGAGGGTGTTTCATAAAAAGTAGGATAATGTGCAACCATAAAGGCCAGGTATTATAAGAAATAAAGTACCCCATGTATACATTAAGAAGAGTATTGCAGGTCACTGAGGACTTCTGTGACTGTATGAGGGCATCGTCCCTATGGCCCTGTGACTCCATATGAGGACATTATTTGACATGTTCTGAGAACGTACAATTGGGGGGACTGTATCCCAAATGAATGGCTTATAGGGATTGTGGATACATTGTAGTGGCCCATTATCAGGTCACCAGAATCCCTGAAGAGGGTTTATTGGATCTCAACATGCTTTACCCTTACGTAATTTCTGTGGGAAGCATTAATTCTCAGAATAGTGTCCTGCCAGTTACTTACTAGATACAAATATACACTTCCTTATGTGATTTATAATGCTCAATACCACAAAATTGATTGCATGTAGGCATGAAAACTATGACACACGTAAAAAAATATGAGCTTGATACCAGTGTGATAGTCCTACATGACATCAGACATTGGAAGAAATAAAGAACGTGGAAGTAGAATCTTTAGCAAAGAGAGCAGTTGTCTTAAGGAGAGGTGATGCAATGTGTGTAAATAATGAATAATATGTATTCAAGATCAGAATGAATAATGGTGTGAGCAGCTCACTCTGCAGGATCTTGCATATTAATGACTGTTTGAATAGCACTGCGTACTTACAAGTCTACTAATGAAAGGTGCAGCTGTGGCAACTCCGTTTGAGCTGAGGAGCCATGCCCGCTACATTTTTCCTGTCAAGAAGACTGTCTGTCAGTTTGTTAAGCCTGACAGACACTCTTCTTGTTCAGGTCAGGCATCCAAGAGCTAGACATGCACTAAATGTGCAGGCGCCTGGCTGCCTGAGCTGAACCTTGGTCAGGCTGAGGATTTCACAGCCCTGTGGCTGTGACTTCCTCAGCCTGGCAAAATCACACTGTGGCCCTCTCCCTCATACCAGCTGAAGTGTCACTGATTGCCTCGGACTCGGGCGCTTCATTGCTGAGCCCTGAAGTGCGCAGGGCCATATGGCCGAGATACCCGCCACCCCCTCGCAACACAATCCCCAAGGATGGGAAACCGGAAACAGTTCTGAACTTTTGGAAGACGGGAGGGAGTGACCCTCCCGGCCGTATTTATTAAAATATGAAACAAAAATTAAAACATGAAAATAACAGTTTCATATTATGTACAATTTCATTTCCACATTTGCGATGTTTGGCTAACCTTAACATATGCTCTAATACAAAGGTTCTCCTAGCCGAACTAACATCCTACAAAATATTAACTTGTAATTTGAAATTGTACATCCTAACGTTTAAGGGCCAACGGCAAGGTCGTAACCGGTGTCAAGATCCCTAAACCAGAAATGACCCCCTCACTTGTGAGGGGCGACCGCACAGAGGCGTACCTCAAGTGCCACTACCAATTTCCCTTGACTTGACGGGGGCCCCATTAAACTCGACGCCACTTAAAGGTCGTTCGAGGACTCGTGTGAGGTATCTAGAAGGTAGCGTAGACCCCCCTCCCAAACCCCACACAACTTACCACATCTGCCGTCGCAGATGACCTGGCCCCGGGAAATTCTCCAGGAGGGGGCTGTAACCCCTCCTACCCAGGAAGGGGCCTTGACCGCCTTTCCTTTCCTTTCGGCGGCCCATCCTTAGAAGGAACCGCCTCCCCGTTGAGGGGCCAATGGCCACCTCCCCCGAGCGCTCCCATCCGTAATGGGTGACGCCCACTCATAGGGATCTACCAATTAGTGCTCACCGATCATGACCTTACCGCCCGACAATAAATACGACAAACTATCTAAAACTAAATTACTAAAGAATTATATATTATAAGCATGATTATTGATCAACACTAGTGCAAATACTTTATTTGAAAATATCCAATACATGACCATCTTTATTGCAGATTCAAAATATCACGACAGTCGTCACAACCTGAAAGAAAATAGAGTCACCACATCAAAAACTTTATTCACAACAAGTAGCTGTCCTCAGGGGCTGGTGGGTGGGTCAAAATTGGCTCTTCGTTCCGTCTCGAGCTCACGTGCAGCGAGGAGGTGCAGCTTCAGAGCACAGGAACAAGAGGATGCTTTCTTGGCTTGTTGCTCCTTTTATCCGTCTTCAGGGCGGGCGTACACCCGCCCCTGCCTGCCCCAAAGGGCGTGGCCGGCCGCGTCAGTGTCTAGGCCAGCCCACTCCAGGGCGGGAAAAAGGCGCGCCCCGGCTACGCCGCTTCGGGCATACCAGCCGAGGCTCGCCTCCCGCCCAAGATGGCTTCCCGGGGGGATCGTGGTACTCCACCATACGTTCGGGGGGACCGAATGGTCGCCCCTTTCCAATAGTCATTCAGTGACACCTCGTCACAGAGTGGGCGGGGTCAGCAACTCCCACTGACCCCATCCCACTCTGTGACAAGTGAGGGACAGCTGCCTCCTCTCATTGCCTGACATCTTAGTCAGCCAATGAGGGGAGGCAGCAGTCCCAAACCTCCCAGGAGGCTGGGACCTCCGAGGCTTCCCTCTCGGAGAGCTGCATTGGAGGTACGTTTTATGTGCTTTTTATGTTTGGTGCGTGCATGCATGCATGCATAAATGTATGTGCATTTGTAAGTGAGTGTTGTGAATGTGTGTGTGAGTGTGTGTGAAGGCATGGGTGTGAGTGAGTGTGTATGAGTGCGCGTGTGGCACCACTCCCTGATAAAATGCCCGTCCGCCACTGGAAATGAGCAGCGCCACTCAATGGGGTTCTAGGTTGAAGCACTGCCTGTGTGGATACCGTACTCTAGTGCCAGCAATCCCTGCCACCTTGCAGCCAGTAGCCATTGTGTTATGTATTTGTACCAGATAACACCGACCCTACAAGGAAGCTGGATGGCTCCTGTTTTGGAAAAGATCAAACAACAAAGGGGCAACAGACCCGGGGTAGAACCAGGAGCCTATGTTAGGAGGGATGAGTGAAGCGAGGTTTGGGAGGGGCAGAATATCATGCCCCCTCAATAAATGAGCTCTCTGGTTTGTAGTGGCAGACAGCGCCCTGAGTCAGGATGTGGCATTCTCATGCCAGGTTTCAGTGAAAGTGCAGCCTTTCCTTTAAAGATGCCTTCCCCCAGAACAATTGAAATGACCCCTTTTAACCCCCCGCCCCCCCCCACTTTCCACAAACAACTCGGTAGGGAAACATATTATTTAATTTAAAGTCACTGACTCCTGGTGGCTCTATAAACAATTAAAATCTATAAATGTTTAACATTTAAACCTAGGCTTTTGAAGTGCGCCTAGAGAAATGATTTTCACTTGTTTGTTTTTTACTCAGCTACTGGGCTCTAATTTCACAAACAATCACAGGACCCAATTCAAAAGGGTATTTTCTGCGATAAACATATGCTTCTGCACAGGACACGTCGATTTACATCTGCCACTTGCATTCACCATAGATATGCGACTTATGTTCAGTGAAGCCAACCATGCATCGAGGAGCAAGGACACTATTGTTTATCCAAGACATTACCTATGGCAGGTGGTAAATGGTGGAAACGCTTTGAGGCTCATCCCCATGCAAACTGAGGTTCTCGTGACCTACAAATTGACATCTGGGCGGCCATCATGGGCCAATATCTCACTTCGTCAATTCAGAACAAACCCTTCACATCTGCATCAACCAAAACATGCCCTTAGGCACGTATACATCCAAGGTAGCAAGCACTTGTTTCTTCTCTGAACATTCTTAGAGAGAACCTTGCTATTTATTGAGGTGCACAGACATAATATCGACTCCAAAATATCAATTGGACATAATATCGAGTTTTAAATATAGACTGGACAAAATATTGACAGGACAGAATATAGATAACCAAAATATCGTTTTTAAGGTAAGCGATGTAATATCGACTGTTAAAAATATAGAAAGTTAAAATATCGAAGTATATAATATAGATAGTTAAAAATATCGATTTTTTAATAATATCTAATTTTTTATAGAGTATTTTTATGTTATAATGTGTGAAAAGTGTGTATTTATGTTATAATTAATTTTAATTAATGAATTTTGTTTTTATAATTATTGCGTAATTTAATTCTGTAGCGGGTTGTGGGTTTATAGGGGAATAGGGTGGGAAGTAATTTAATTATAAATAATTAAATATGTAAATTTATTTATTGATAGTACATTTTAATTAATTGTTAATTAATTTATATTTGTTAATTAAATTTTAATTGGTAATTCATTTTAATTAATTGATTAATTGGTAATTATGTAAATTTTACTAATTAATTTTCTGTAGCGGGTTGTGGGTTTATAGGGGAATTGGGAGGGAAGTAATTAAATTATAATTAATTAAATATGTAAAATTATTTATTGGTATTTATTTAGAATTAATTATTAATTAAGTATTTATAGGTAATTATATCAATTTTATTTGCCAATTAATTTAATGTAATGGATTCATTGTTAATTAGGTTAATTTTAATTATTTATTTTCTGTAGCGGGTTGTGGGTTTATAGGGGAATAGGGTGGGAAGTAATTTATTAATAATTAATTAAATAATTAAATTTATTTAAATTTATTTAATTGGAAATAATTGTTAAATAATTTCTAATTATTAAATAATTAATGGTTATTTTTTAATTAATTAGTGTTAATAGGTGATCAATTGAAATAATTATTGTTAATTAGTCATTTTAATATATTAATTATTATATTATATAAATGTTTTAATTATTTTTAATTAATTATTAATAGATATTAATTTTTACATTTTTAAATAATATATGAAGTATTTACTTTCCCTAATGTTGTATTCTCTGGAGTGGGAATAGTAATTTTAACCCTTACGCTATCCAAAGCTTTCCCTACTGTTGCACTCTTTGGAGTGGGAATAGTAATTTTAACCCCTACGCTATCCAACGTTTTCCCTACTGTTGCACCCACTGGAATGGGAATAGTAATTTTTACCCCTACGCTATCCAACGCTTTCCCTACTGTTGCACCCACTGGAGTGGGAATAGTAATATTTACCCCTACGCTATCCAACGCTTTCCCTACTGTTGCACTCTTTGGAGTGGGAATAGTAATTTTAACCCCTACGCTATCCAACGCTTTCCCTACTGTAGCACCCACTGGAGTGGGAATAGTAATTTTAACCCCTACGCTATCCAACGCTTTCCTTACTGTTGCACCCACTGGAGTGGGAATAGTAATTTTAACCCCTATGCTATCCAACGCTTTCCCTACTGTTGCACTCTTTGGAGTGGGAATAGTAATTTTAACCCCTGCGCTATCCAACGCTTTCCCTACTGTTGCACCCACTGGAGTGGGAATAGTAATTTTTACCCCTACGCTATCCAACTCTTTCCCTACTGTTGCACTTTTTGGAGTGGGAATAGTAATTTTTACCCTTACGCTATCCAACGCTTTCCCTACTGTTGCACCCACTGGAGTGGGAATATTAATTTTTACCCCTACGCTATCCAACGCTTTCCCTACTGTTGCACCCACTGGAGTGGGAATAGTAAATTTTACCTCTACGCTATCCAACGTTTTCCCTACTGTTGCACTCACTGGAATGGGAATAGTCATTTTAACCCCTACGCTATCCAACGTTTTCCCTACTGTTGCACTCACTGGAATGGGAATAGTCATTTTAACCCCTACGCTATCCAACGCTCTCCCTACTGTTGCACCCACTGGAGTGGGAATAGTAAATTTAACATCTACGCTATCCAACGTTTTCCCTATTGTTGCACCCACTGGAGTGGGAATAGTAATTTAAACCCCTACGCTATCCAACCCTTTCCCTACTGTTGCACTCACTGGAGTGGGAATAGTAATTTTAACCCCTACGCTATCCAACGCTTTCCCTACTGTTGCACTCTTTGGAGTGGGAATAGTAATTTGTACCCTTACGCTATCCAACGCTTTCCCTACTGTTGCACTCTTTGGAGTGGGAATAGTAATTTTTACCCTTACACTATCCAACGCTTTCCCTACTGTTGCACCCACTGGAGTGGGAATATTAATTTTTACCCCTACGCTATCCAACGCTTTCCCTACTGTTGCACCCACTGGAGTGGGAATAGTAATTTTAACCCCTTCGCTATCCAACGCTTTCCCTACGCTTGCACTCTTTGGAGTGGGAATAGTATTTTTTACACTTCTGCTATCGTACGGTAATAATATTGGATATTATTTAATTATATTATTTTACTATATATTTATGCTTTAACAAATATGATTGTAAAAAATGTTTTTATTCATTTCATTAATTATTTAATTATTATAAGTTAATTTAAGCATTTTTAAGTATATTTTAGTAATTAAATCTTAATATTAATTTAATTTAACACTGTTTTTAATAAAGTCGATATTTTTATAAACTTTTTTTTGTAAACGATATTTTGTACTCGATATTTTTGTACTTACCTGTTTGTAGATACAAACTCGATATTTTTGCAAGTCGATATTCTGTCCCTCGATATTATGTCAGTGATCCATCTGTTGCTTCACTTTCATTTGAAATATCTGCCATCCCTTGGCCTTTTTATGGCCTACATTTTGGTTACCAGTTTTATCTGTTTATAAGCAACTATCCCCTTCATCCATTTCAAAGGAAAGTGGACCAGCATTTCCATTTCAATAGAACCTTATTATAACTTTGCAAACAGTTGCTCAACATGGGACCTCCTTCTACAGTTACAGGTTGGTTGATAAAAAGTCCCTGTAAGAGGTTGTATCTCTAACAAGGAAAGCAAACAGTGATGGATGAAATACTTTAATTAATATCATCACTGGTGATTACCCACCTGCATTCCAGTCCATCTTTTGTTTTTTGCTAACTATGGCACTCAGGAAGCGACCAGCCATATGCAAATTAGCCTTAGTCCTGTACCACTAGGAACAGTCTAGCATGAGCCACCAGGCTAGGTGGAAGCACAAGCAGCAGCAGGGTACAGCTTGATTCCTGTGGTACACTGAGCACAGGACCCATGTCTGTCCAAACCTGTTGCACTATGTGCGTTGCACTGAGGAAAACAAAAACCTGATGGGTAGGATGCTTGTAAAAATCCCTTTCAATGGTAATTAGTTGAGGCCTTCCGTCACTGTAATGTTTTTGTTGTGGCATCTCTAAGAAGTCCGGGAATGCAGCCACTGTAAACATTTATTTGAGACAGGACCAGGAATGAAGTAATTTCCTTCTCTTCTGCCACTAGGTTGGACAAATTTGTTCCATAAAACACTGAAGTTGAAGAGAGGAAGCAAAGAGAGAGATGCATCACATGAAACCCATGTTTTAAAGACTTGAGATTAACTCCGGTAGGTCATAGGTGCACACCTTTACTAAGATATGGGATGAGACTATGTTATGGAAAGTGGGGAACCTGCTGTGCAAGGTATGAATGCTTAGTATATTGCTTAAGACAAGAAGCCAGATATGACCTGGAGACTAGTTCCTTTCTCTTTCATTAGCAACCTCACCAGAGTGCCGATGGATGAAATAAGCCTGGTGTTACAGCCCTGGGCAGGCCGAAAGGCTGTTCAACAGTGGGCACCAGCACTCAAACTGGTAGTCACTAATCACATGTATCCCTCTTTGGAAGTCAGGACAGCAGTCTAGAAATACAGCCATTTTTGGAGAAGCGCTATTGTACCTTGGTGAATACCAACAACTGAGTTGTTTTTCACCCAATTGTTCCAACATCTATAACGATAAGAGTAAAGTTTGAGGTATCAATGTCTGGTCTGCATGCCTCAGCACCTCAAGACTCTTCTACTCCCTCCTTTTTGCAGTGCTTGATTTGTAAAAGAATGAGTACCAGTGCCCACAGCACTGCTCAGAAAACCGAGCCAGTGCTATTAAATATCTGTATAGTTTTGAATGTCATCTTATGCCTCTTTACTACAAGACTAGATGCTTTTGACCCATTATCTCACTCTTCCAGAGTCCTGCTTTCTTCCTTTATGACATTGTTTCCTTCCTTCTCTTCCTTCTTCTTAACCGTTTGTATGTTTTCCCTTTTTCTTAGTCAATATCGAATAAGGAAAACAAAAGTGCTGGTCCCCATAAAAGAGTACCGGTGGCCCTCACCGGCAACTGCTGGCTCAAATTAAGCACTGTCTCTTTGATTTGTCTGCATGCATAGGGAATGCAAGAGGCACCCCACAACACACGTGTTGTGGGGCACTCTTAGGGCAAACGTGGGATGCTGTGAAATGTAGGTGAAGGCATTGTGATGGCAATGCATTTGACTATCAAATGTATTGCTAACTGCAATGGTGTGAGAAAGGCTGGTCTGACACAGTGACCTATTATGGCAGCCACGTAGAATATATATCATTTTAGAAGAATAGGTGTCAATAACAGGGTTCTTCCCACTGAGGATTTCATTGCATTGGTGGGTTGAGCCACAGTATCTGTCACTAATCATCTGCTTCCTGCTTGGTTCGCAGGAACCAAGAGGGAAGCAGAGGGAAGGTTGAAGATGCAAATATGTTATCCTCCTAAAGACACTTTCCTCAGGTCTCTGTAGACCGAGGCTAGGCTTTGAAGACATGGGTGGTGCCTGCTTGCTCGCTTTGATATGCCAACAGTAAGTAAATAGGTTTAGAATGTGTTGTTCATGATAATGTCCAATTGGGGTGTGAGGAACAGCAGCGGGACAGAGAGGTCTGGTTAAGTAGACTAGGATACGTAAGAAGTGAAATGGAGCATAGATGAAAAGGCATTTTAAGTGATTGTGAAATGCTCGCACATTTGGATTACTTACCGGCAGCAGCAGAGGGGGCTACAGAAGGAGGAGAACCACGCTCCCCACAAGCCAGCGGGGCACAGAGACGCCCTTTCGACACGCCCTGGCCAGTACTTGACCAGTCGCATAATCCCGCCTTGTGGGACGTGCGCTAGACGAGCAGGCGAAGCCCGGGCCAAGGGCGGGCCCGTTTTAGCCCGTTCGAGCCCGGCAGAGGACGGGACGGGACACCCCTCTAACATCCATGGAACTAATGTCAGTGTATCTAAAACCCATATTGTATTGTGTGCCAGCGGATCGAAAATCCTTGTGGCGACTCCTGAGACAGTTTTTTATCCGCTATTCGCCTTTAGTTATGGCTACCAATAATGATGGGAAGGGGTGAAGTCTAATATGGGCGGTTCTATCGTGGGAACTTTAGAACGCTTCATCACTAGGGCTTCATCTGTACTCTCGCGTGAAATTGAATTGACAGAGAAAAGACTGTCATTGGACCCAGTCTTTGATAAACGCTCATCCTTTGGGCCAATATTGCACTCAATCTCCCCAAATCAACATCATGTGGTTAGTGCTGGCGACACCGAGGTGGGAAGCTCACATCCCCAGGGCAGCCAAGTTTTGGAACTCTCACAAGATAGCAGGATCAATGCACCAGCTAGTACAAGTGCACTTGATCCCTACGCTGAAGAATTAGGTCCTTTTAATATGAGACCACAAACGAGATCCCTACAGTGCTCCAAAGCTGAGAGCGCAAATGTGGCAACAGACCTGGTCGTAAAAAGGAACCGCGGAGGAGCCCCTTTAACAAGTAAAAAAGCTAAACTTAAAAAAGGGAATGACAAAAGTGAAGAATTGAGTTCAAGACCCCCACATATCCCAGCAATAACCCCACAGTCTACTCTAACGGCCACCGCTTCAATGAACTTTAGAGACGTTGATCCGGCAGATTTGGGAACTGCATTTTGGGGGGAACTGGAGCTCATCTTCACAAGGACCTGTCTCTCCATATACGATAGACTCGCGCAGATTGAAAAGAGACTATTGCATTTAGAGTCACGGTCTGGCCCAGTCCAGTTACAGGCAGATTTGAAAGCTTCAGGGGGGGTGCCCACCTGGACGGGAGGCTGCATCCAGGGAATGGAAAAGCAACTGTTAGTAATCAGTTAAATAGTAACTTTATACCTGAAGTCCTGCCGCTGGTAGTAAACTCCAGTCCGCCCACTAATTGTGTGCCCTCACCACCAAGGTAAAGGACCAAAGATAACAACAATGTACATTCCAGCAGTGGGGCTTCGGCGAGGAAAACGGGGCATTTTAGAAATATTGTCGAGAAGCACGCGCAATCATTACCCCGTGCCAATCTCCCCCCAGCATCACTGCCATATGTGGTGGTGCTTGTAGGGGTACCAGCATTAGATATTGGGAAAAATGAGGCATACACTGAGCTTAAGAACAAATGTATACAGTGGCTTAACTGCAATAGGCCTCTTCCACCACAGGTCACTGGGGAAATACTGTTTGCGAGGCGGGTTGATTGGGTTAGGGATAGGCCAAAAACTATCGCTGGTAATTGTGTCATTATCAACTTCAAGAACACCTCTGCAGTGGATTACATATGCAAGGGGGCCTCAGCTGGGTGCAAATCGCAAATCTTACCCCTACACTTGTCCTATTTCTACCCTGCCCCCTACTTGGGCCCGAAGCAATCTAGAGGGGGGCACTCAAGGGGGTTCCTGAACCCACCACTATATAGAAATCAAGTAGGGGTGAATAACTGGGAGGGCCCACAAACAAACACCCCCTGCTCTCCTTTTTTCCCCAGAATAACAGGTTTAGTACCCTAGACCTAGTGGATTGACAACCAGAGGTTAAATCATACCCGCTCCCAGGTGTTAGAGAGCAAGGCTCGCAATTAGCTAGTATGTTGTATACTGTTGATGTTAATTCTATTAGAGACCCCAGTATTGTACAACAAGAGGCTGTGGAAACTAAGGGGCCAAAAGTGCTAATTGCGGGTCAGAGTAGGGAGATGGCTGTAGATTCTGATGCACTTTCCCATGTGACGCAGGAGGGTGCATCGGGGTTGGTCGCCGAGCCATGATCGGGTGAAGCACCAGAACAAATCCAAGTGACTAGGAGGAAGCTGTGTCCTAGTGGTGCAGCACTTGATGTTTATTGTTCTACAGAAGTTCTATGTCCACTTAGTTCTGGGGCAATGGACGGTAAGATTAAAGTCCTGTCCTGGAACCTGGCCGAACTGAGAAATAAACTATCTACTCCTGAGTGGGGCCAAGTTATTGAAAAACATGACATCTGTCTCATGCAGGCGACATGGGCCCTGGAAGAGACCGTATGAGATGGTTTTGCCACTTTTAACTTCTTGGCAACTTCCAGGGGTAGGGGGAGACCTTCGGGTGGCTTGGCGATATGGGTTGGTACGCACTTGGGAGCGAAGGCAGCCCATGTCCCAACCAACTCACTCGACGTTCAATGCGTTCTCCTGACACCGCCTGACTCTACCCAGATTTCCCTTCTTAATGTTTACTCAAGGCCTTCGCAGGGCGGCCAGGAATCTGGCACTATCGACATATTAGGACAGTTTATCTCCTCCCTTGACCCCGAAATAGCCCTATTAGTCGGAGGCAACTTCAACTGCCAGTATGAACGTCTTATTGGCTCAGATATGGCTGACTTAGTGGATGAGGACCAATACTGGCACATCCCTGAACCGTGGATAGCCCCAGTTAAAGCCTGGACACCACTGGTCCTCCAAAATAAATCACTATCCCTTACAGCGTCTCTGCGGGCGTGTAACGGGAGGGTGGATCCAGATAGACCGGGCTCATCTACTTTTAACAGATTAGGGCAAAATTCCAACATTGATTATGTACTAGTCGAAGACAGACATTGGAATAGGGTCTTTGATTTCAGGGTCCACCAACAGAGCGATAGTGACCATAACGCTCTTGTGTTGACTCTGAAATCTGGGAGTTTTGGTTTGTCCAGCCCAGCCTTTGAGCCCAACTCTGCACAACCACCCTTTCTTCTTTCCAATAATCGGCGACGAATTAAGTGGTCGAAAATACAGGATTCGCCGTCTAAACTTGCAGGGATATACCAGCTTGCATTACCACATCTGTTAGAAATGGGTGAGATAGGAGAAAAGGATTCTGATCCAGAAGCCCGGACTAAGGCAGTAGAAATCCATAAACAACTGATTGTAAATCTATCAGATGTTTTCTTCCCTTGTGGAAGTGTGAAGGTTATCACACACCAAAACCACCCATGGTATGACGCATCCTGTCGGAAAGCGAAAAAGGATCTCTTAGCCGCTATAAAAAATGAGGACAGGGCTAGTATCAAGCAGTGCCCGCAGGTATAAGCAGGTTGTTAATAAGGAGAAGAAGAACTGGGAGGAGAATAAGTGGGAAGAATTAAGATTATCTCTCCTGACCAAAGATTCAAAATCATTTTGGTCTATTGTCAATTCTGGGGGTAGACCACCAACCCTAGCGAATATAGCACCTGCAGCATGGGAAGCTCATTTTGGGGCTTTATATACCAACACCGATGAAGAGTCACTATCGCTTGCCACCCCTGGACCCTCCTACGAGCATAGTTTGGAGGCATTGTTGGTTCCTGTGACAGGGGACGCTGAAGAGGTTCGCCAGCTCCCTACTATAGGACCCGTACATGAGTATCCATCGGGCGGGCGCTTGAGTATCGAACAGGGCGTGGGGACAGTGGTTTCTATTGGTGAGCACCGTATGGGTGGGGCTGAAGATATTTCACTCGTGGAGGTTGAGACAGCAATAACCAAACTGCTACCAAATATGGCCCCTGGCTTGGACAAGCTTCCCGGTGACTTATTCCGAGCACGACCTAAAATTTGGACACCATTATTTGGTTGTCCTATTTAATGGAATACTCAAGGGGAGTCTCCCGCCAGATACCTGGCTAGGAGCGGAAATTGTCCCAATCCACAAAAAAGGCTGTCCATTAACCCCGTCCAACTATCAGCCCATCAGCCTGATAGACACCACACAAAAGCTGATGGGCAGGATTATTTTAGACAGAATCCAGGGGTGGATAAAGGAAAATGGGACCCTGTCTATATTCCAAGCCGGGTTTAGGACGGGCATTTCCACAATAGATAACATTTTTAGCCTGCAGGTACTCTTCTGGAGAACGGTATGTGTGGAGGGTGGCAGCCTCTATCTCATATTCGTGGACCTGCGAGCCGCATTTGATCTAGTCCCGAGAGAAAAATTGTGGGCCGTATTGCTGGGTATGGGTCTTCCTGCCCAACTGTTGGATATCCTGATTAGACTCCATGCGAACAATTATGCTCAAGTTAGGTGTGGTCGGCATGGGGAATTGTCGGATCACTTCCCTGTGAAAAAAGGGGTACGCGAGGGGTGTGTCCTGGCCCCAGCTTTATTCTGTTTTTATCCGAACGGGCTAGTTGACCATCTGCTGCATGTAAAAGATAATGATGCCCCTGGGCTGGCGACCGGGTGCGACCCTGCTTTGATGTTAGCAGATGACACTTTGTTGTTATCTAAAACATCAACGGGCAGCCAGCGTACCTTGGATGGCTTCGCAGTTTTTCGTAAACTGCGTGGGTTGGAGATTAACTTGGATAAGACCAAGTTTATGATTTTTAATCCCTGAGGAAAACTCGCCCGAACCCTCTGTTAAACGGCATACGCCTAGAAAGAGTGAAGACCTTCAATTACTTGGGCATTACCTTAACGGAAAATTTCGACTGGGGGTCTCAGACATCAAAGATGGCCCTCAGGCTGTCCCAGGTCGTGGGGGGAATTAGCAAAGTTCATAAATCCTCTGTCTTCAAACCTGCTGCACCAGTCGCAGAAATTTACAAACTTCAGGACAGAGCGGCCTCTACGTATGGTGCAGAACTTTGGGGCCATAAACGATTAATTAACCTTGCGAGGGTAGAACATGGTTTTATGAGGAGCCTATTGGGTTTACCAGCTAGTACACCATTAACTCCGCTGCGTATGGACTTGGAGCAAGAGCCCATAGAGGAGGTAGTAGCCACACGGCCATTGATGTATTGGAAGAGGCTCTGGACCGTGCCTGAACTAATATCCTATAACGAAGAGTTTACTGAGGTATGGGCTTTTTAAAAAAATAGGGATATTCCATGGCTTGCGCGTGTGAGGGCACTCTGTGAACAAATTGGTTTACTAGAGTTGTGGGAGAATCCTGCAGATAGCTGCCCTAGGATAACGAAAGCTGAGCTGTTGAGCTATGTCAGGAATTATAACCTATTATCTCGCCAGAGGTGCCCAACTCTGGGAAGATTGACGGTGGATTTCCTTCAAGTGAAAGTTGAACCGAGCATGGAGAATTTTTGGGATTTAATCTATCCTGCCCTTGCAAGGAAACTCTACATACAGTTTAGGATTGGCAGCCTCCCACTTAGGGTATTTACTGGTAAATGGGCCAATATGGAGATCATTGTTTGCCCAGCTTGTAACTACAAACAAGAAGATATCTTCCATGTTCTGTTTTTTTTGCCCTGCCTACCGGGCAATAAGGAAATGCTGGCTGATTCCACTTTGTAGGAACTTAGGTTTTACCCAGTGTGCCCATGCTTGCAGGGTCCTTCGCTATGATACACACCCCCCTATTGTCTTCGCTGTATCACGATTCTTGTTGAGTATGTGGCGTAGACGGAGAAGTTTCCTATAACCTTGCTATACGTATTTTACTGTACCATTCGATAACTATTTAGTTTAATCTAATTTTATTTCCCTGTTTTTATTGCATATGTAATTTACTGTTTTAACCTCCAGTGATATGTTCTGATTTTATGTACACTTTTATGGTCCTTTAACCAAAATAAAGTTATCCAAACGAAACAAAATGTGTGGCGGTTTAATGGGACAGTAAGAGCCATTGAAGAGATTTGGAAAGTATATTAGCAGGAAAAAATCATCATCTTTATTTCTCCAAAATAAATTGTTCAGAATTCCTCACTATTCAAATTAAAGTCTCGCTGCGCATACATTTGTTGAATATCCTAACTCCGAACACCAGCAGGCTGACCTGCATAGCGCATTGAGACAGCCGACCATAGAGTGTGTCCCACTGCCAGATCCATGTCATCCATCCATTTCATGTTGGTCTCTAAAGAAGAATCACACGATCTCAGGCATGATTTTCTACTGTCACGCTTAAACGCACTGCCATTGGTTGCCACTTAGCATGTGGATGTCTTAGTATCATGTAATTTTTAAACAACTTTGAATGATATAAAGAAAGCTCAAAGAATCAATCAAAAAAGAAAACTGAGCTTTAAAGACCATGTACATTAAAATAATCACTTTATGTGAAATGAGAGTAAGCATTAGTTTATTGGTTGACTGTAAATCAGGGTTTTCCAAAGTTGGTCCTGGAGGGCCGGATCCATGTCAGATTTTAATATAACTACATTTATCTAACTGGGGATATGCTAAAAATCTAGCATGGATCTGGCCATGCAGGACCGACTTTGGAGAGCCTTGCTGTAAATTGTCAACACATTACAGGGATTCAACATGTGTAGGGGGGAAGACAATGAAAACCTGGATGGGACCTGCTTATCTGGTAGCTCCAAGACAAGGGTGATGCAGGCAGGGAGATCAGGAGGTTGTGGTGAGACAGTAGACGGTGTTTGTCACTGAGCCACCAGACCCAGTGAGACAGGTGAACCACTTCACAATCATGATGGAGAAATCTGCAGAAATGAAACTATTCATGCCTGATAGGAATCCGTTGGTGAATTAATTAGCAGGGATAAATGGACGTAACATTTAAGATAAAAGCCATGCACTAATGGGGTCTGTTAACCAGGAAACCATCAGCAGAAAGAGTTTGAAAACCAGAATATTAAGTACAGTTTCTGGATTTGGTGATATTACTGCCAGTGCTTAGTTTGTAGAACATATATATATATATATATATATATATATATATATATATATATATATATATATATATATATATATATATATATTCACTGAAAAAACCATAGGTTTCACACCAGTTATAGTTAGGAATTAGCATTTAAAAAACCTATTAAATTCACTGACAAAACCAGTTATAGTTAGCTGGAAATTTTACTGATATAAAACCAATGAAATTCCACGTTATAGTTAGTTGGACTCACTATAACTTGCGCGTGCAATGCACTGCTGATGACGTCACATATTACATCACTCATGACATGGTCAGTGACATCACTCATGACATCACTGATGACACCATCCAGTGAATATGTGTCTTTCTGAAAAATAAATATTAGTGAGTAATGTTTAAATATTTAAATATATATATTAGTGTTTCACTTTGTGTATAAGTGGCTACATGTGTTGGTAAGTAGCTACATGCGTATGTATATGGGTTATTAGATGTTTCTCTTAGTATCAGTATGAGTGTCTATATGGTTTGGTGGGGGTATTACTTAGCACATAGATGCATGAGTGACTGACTCTCTGTTTGTATGTGTTTTGAAGACAGCATATGTGCAGGACTGTATGGGTGGATGAGTGTGTATATGTGTTTGTTAGTGAGTGAATGACTGTCTCACTAGTGTCTTTATCAGTAACTACATATGTTTTAATCTAGTATATGTGAATATTGATGTATATAAGTGAGTATATGTGAGAGTAAGAGATTGTAAGAGTTCCTGTTTAAATAAGTATGTGTTTCTATAAGTGATTGTTTAAGAGAATAAATATATGTAATTTTCAATACAAGTAAGGTGGAAGTGTGTGTATAACTCTATATTCAAATAAATGGATGTTCAATAGTTTATTTACACGTGTGAGTATGTGTGTGAGTAACTTTTGGATGACTGTCGGTGTGTAACAGGATGTATAGGTGTATCACTTCATATGATGAGTGAGTATATGTATGAGTGACTATATAGAACTGTTGGTGAATGACTGGATGTGCATATAGATGGTGGAATTACTGAATTGCTTGTTGTAACTGATATGGGTATCTCCATTTTTTTTTAAATTTCAGTTTCTATTTTTGAATATGTGTTTCAAGGGTTACATTACAGTGAAAGGAGGTCTGTCACTATGTCACAAGGATGGTGTCATCAGTGATGTCATGAGTGATGTCACTGACCATGTCATGAGTGATGTAATATGTGACGTCATCAGCAGTGCATTGCACGCGCAAGTTATAGTGAGTCCAACTAACTATAACGTGGAATTTCATTGGTTTTATATCAGTAAAATTTCCAGCTAACTATAACTGGTTTTGTCAGTGAATTTAGTAGGTTTTTTAAATGCTAATTCCTAACTATAACTGGTGTGGAACCTATGGTTTTTTCAGTGAATTTCAAAGGTTTTTTAAATGCTAATTCCTAACTATAACTGGTGTGAAACCTGTGGTTTTTTCAGTGAATTTCAAAGGTTTTTTTAATGCTAATTCCTAACTATATAAGACCTGAAAGCCCACCAGGAATCTCCAGTATGCGCCAGGGGACTGCATTGCAGAGAGGTGTAATGAAGCCACAACCCTTTTTACACCTCTCTGCAACGCAGCCCCCGTGCATGTTTGAAGAGGGGAAACTAATTCCCCTTGCATACTGGGGGCCCCTGGGGGCCAATTAGCCCACCTGGAACCTCCAGTATGCGCCTGGGGCTGCATTGCAGAGGTGTAATGAGACTATGCCCCTTGTTACACCTCTCTGCAACGCAGCCCACTGCCGCGTTTGCAGAGGGGGAACTAATTCCCCTTGCATACTGGGGGTCCCTGGGGTCAACTAGTCCACCAGGAGCCTCCAGTATGCGCGAGGGAGCTGCATTGCAGAGAAGTGTAATGAGGCCACACCCTTGTTACACCTCTCTGCAATGCAGGCCACTGGCGCCTTTGCAGAGGGGGGACTAATTCCCCTTGCATACTGGGGGTCCCTGGATCATATCTGCCCAAACACCGATATTCCGAACGATTGTAAATGACTTTTCTTGAGAAACATTTGGATTTGGATTATCATGTCCTATACTTTGGAATTTTTGAAAGACTGACTTTGAGGATGCTATAAATTACTCAAGTCTGCCCGAATTGTGTGGGTAAAATTGATACCTAGTCACTTTTAATAAGAATATACTTATGTCTCCTCTAACATTTGGAAGAAATATCTAGTTATATGACAACGGGATACCGACATAACTTGAAGGAAATAAGAACGCCCTGAAGAAGTTCTGTTGTACAGAACGAAACGTTTCGGCTGGCTGTGGTACATAAACTTAAGGAAAATAAAAGCATTTGAATATACACCAAGATTCAGCGCTTCAATAAGTACTCTAAGTGATATGATTTGATTGGACTCATTGTGAAAGTGGTGCTGTGCCAAACTTTGGAATATTCTCCACTACTCTCTACTACTTACTCTCTCCCACTCTCTACTACTCACTCTCTACTGCTCTCTACTACTCACTCTACTACTTACTCTCTACTACTCTCTACTACTCAGTCTCTACTACTCACTCTCTACTACTCTCTACTACTCACTCTACTATTCACTCTACTACTCTCTACTACTCACTCTGCTACTCTCTCTACTGCTCTCTACTACTCTCTACTACTCACTCTCTACTCTCTATTACTCACTCTCTACTCTCTACCTCTCTACCTCTACACCTCTACCTCTCTACCTCTCTCTACACGCACACATATAGACATATATGCATATATATATGTGCATATGCATTTATATATATGTATGTGTATGTATAAAAAAAACAACTAAACATTTTTTTTTCTAATCAGCTACTTTTAAAACTGTCATTCTTTTTCCCCATGGTACGCTCCCCGGTACGCTCCCCGGTGCGCGTACCGGGCGCTCCCCCCGTGAAAATCAAAAAAAAATATTTTTTTTTTTGCCCCGTGGGGCCCTTTTATGGCCCCCACATCAAACCTAGGGGGTCAAGGGGGGTCTACTCTGCCCCATTATGGTCATTTCCCCCTTTGTTTTGGCCACCTCTTGTGTCTCGATCCTACCGAGACACAAGATGGCGGCCGCTCCGGACTGTTTAGAATGTTTACAGACACCCCAGAGCCAATCAGCTTTCTGCGCGCAAGTCGCGTGACGCGCCCGGTGCGCGTACCGGTGCGCTTACCGGAGCGCTGCTATAGATATATTTTTTTTTTTGAACCTTAATTACTCAAAATCCACTGGAGCACATATCTTGAGACATAGCAAAGGCACATCGGGCTACCAGTCCCTACAATTTTGCCAAGTTTGGTGGAAATCCATTCAGCCGTTCGGGCTAAAAGTGAAATCGACCGCCCTATGGAAATTAACATGGGGAAAACGCGTTTTGGGACCCCCCTTTTATCTCGGCCCCTGCTTGACGAATCCCCCCCTTTCAGGGAAGGACCGGAACGCTGCGAGGCCATTTTGAGGAAATTTTCAGGCAGATTCATCAACCGGCGCCAAAGTTATTCCAAATAGAATTTTCAGATTTAACATTGAAAAAAATCCTAACTATAACTACCTACTGGCGACCGCCAGTAGGTAATATATATATATATATATATATATATATATATATATATATATATATATATATATTTGTAAGTGTAGGACCCCCAAGTTTGTCTAAGGGGCCCACCATGGATGCTGTGTATGCCGGGGTTTCCAAATACAAAGGCTGCCTAATATTGGTTTCTTCTCGTGCTTCTTTCTACCACCGCCCTACACAACCTTTTTCTATTCATTGGAGAGTCAGAATTTTGAAGATTTATTATCTGCCTGCACATATGTTAACTCCACCTTATCAACACGTAATATATTGCCAAAGTGAGTAGATGTGGATTTAGGATAGTATGTCTACACTTCCCTATATACCCTTTCTTTCACAATATGGTGGTAGTTGATCTTGTTGAGTCCATATTTCTGCATGTTGATATTTTTTGTAGTCAATATTGTGAAATACAACTTTTTATTTCTCTCTTGTAGAACACTTTTCGTCCTTGTTTCCTCCCTTTGTGACTGTTGTCCTATATTGGTTTTTCTCCTAGTTTCTCTCTTTTCTGTCATTCTCTGTCTTTCAAAGTCTGATGATGAAAAATAAGTCTCCCTCTTAAAAAATGGCTGCGGGTGCCGCTACTTACTCCCAGCAACACAAATGGAACCCCAGATTTCTGGGTAGCTAAGTAAACAAACAATTTCATATCCGATAGAGTATTTACATTGCATAAACTCACAATCACAAAATCTGTGTTTGGAAGGACTACTAATTTCTTGAAGTAACAGAATAGTCACATTTTGTTTGGGAAAACAAGCATTAAGTCTAAACATTTTACTGAATATCTTTGAAAGATTATCCTAAATCTACTAAAGAAAGTAGGTTAACTTTTAAGCTCATCTTTGTTCTGAAAAGGAAATATTCTGTGTTTAAAAAGATGCCACACCATTTAATTGTATTCAGTCAGGGACATGAAGATTGGCAAAGAAGAAGTATTTTGTAGGAGAAACAAGAAAAGTGCAAACACCAAAGCATGAATGATAGGGCTTCTCCCTACCCTTTGGTTACAGGAACTTACCTAAACCGGGAGGCACTTCCGGACATGGGGGTAAAGGCTGCTCTGTGACCGAGTGGTTGAGGCCAGGCTTAGCGCTGGGAGAGACCCGCTCGCTCGCCGCAGCCACGCCATAGCTGGAGGCTGTCCCATTGGGCCTGGAGATGTTGTAGTAGGGGTGTGCGCGGGAGGAGTTCCTGACATTGAAGCGTGTGAAGAAGTCCAGGCGCTGAGCGTAGACGTCAAAGTACAGGATCATCATGATGATGAAGTGGATGAGGCAGAGCAGGAGGACAGCCTTGCAGATCCTTTCCAGGGTCACTCCCAGCATCAGTCTGGTCATCTTCTGGGAAGAGGCAGGCACAGGTGGGCAGTCATGTGCTCCCTCTGGGCTCCAGCACCGACTGCCAGCGGGTCACGAATCCTGCGCAAGAGAAAAAGAGCACGCTTTAACAACAGGGATCTCTAATCCTACTCCCTCCACCCTTCTCAACACCGCTTTTGAAAGGTTACAAAGCATCAGGAGCAGCCATCAGGCTTTAAATGAAATCTATTTAATGGTGTATCGTTCTTTGCCCGCTCGCTGGAGGACCGCGCTCTGCGCCTAAGTACAGGCCAAGAGCCAGTGATTAACCTTCATGTGCTAACTTTACTCAGTGCCAATGCTCTTCGTGAAAATCATTTAGCATTTTCCCAGCACTCCTAAACGCTTGAATGCCCAATGGGATAAAGACCTATGTGAATTCCATGAACATAAACTAAGCCCCAAGTTACAATTAGCATTCAGAGGCAGCCTACTGAGCCACAAGCATGAAACGCACACATAATATCAAATTAAGGAGGAATTAACACATAGGCTACCATATAGTGCACATGGAGGCGAGTCATTTCAAGTCCAAAAGATCATCCTTGAAATGCAGGTCACTTAGATGAGTGTTTACAAGAAGGAAGCCTGATGCTTTTCAGATCATCATCCTTAAAACACAAGCTAACAGCTTCAGACTCAGCCAAACAAGTGCTGTTGAGTCTTCATACACCCAGATTCCTTGGACAAACACCTCCCCCCATCTATTTAAAGGTTTTGGTGCAAAACCTACAGACCAGAACAGTTAGAGACTAATTTAAAATATTGCTTATTAGCTAGTCATACGCCAATCTAAGGAGCCCATTAAGAGGCTTATTTTGAGTTTGGCGAAGAGGGTACTCTATCACAATGGTGACGGAGTGCCCACCCTGCCAAACTCAAGGTACGCCCTTAAGTATGTCCACAACACTGCTCTGTCGCTGACTTACTCATCCGACGGGCCAACAGAGTAGATAACACCGTAAGCTCTATTTAGAGTGGAGATGTTGTGTCTGTTTTGCTGTTAACATGGCCAGGTAAAATCTAGCAGTGACAGACAGTAAAAATAAATAATGCCTCCCCCACGCCCACACGATAGAACAGGAACCTCTGTGACAGCGGTTCCTGTCAATGTTAAGAGCTGCCTGCAGGGCTGGCAGACAACTCTAGAATATGGGGGCAATATTCTCTGCCATCCCGACTAGGTACCCTCCACCCGCCAAACTCAAAATCAGCTCATAAGTGGAGACCAACAGATTGTTAGGGGAGCACCAAGACCGTATAAAACTCTTGATGTCAGTGTGCGACGGAGAAGTACCGGTGGAATAAAACAATTAACTGTGTCTGCCATGCCATTGTCGTAGCAGAGCTGAGACTTAAAGCACAGGCCTGTAGTACTGCAAGTCTCTTCTCGCTAAAAACACACAAGTGTCGCCCATGCTGCGTTGCAAGTCGGAACCCATGATATGTACAGATGGGGCAGCTGGGCGCTTTCCATTGTTATATAGTTTGGTCATTTCTAATCCGTAGCCCCTTTGAACATTGTGCTTTAAAGTGGACTGAAATGCAACAGCTATGCAGATGATATGATATAGGTAATAATGAGGGCCCAACATACAATGATGGCTGCAGGAACTTTGGCCAGAAATGATTGCCTAGTCTTCCTGATATCCAACAATCAATCCATGATGACACAGCTGTGGTGAAGGCAGCCATCTTCTAGCTGAAAGCAATAAGTAGTAGAATCCTTACTTAAACCCTTCATGCACAGGTGATGCCGCACAAACAATGGAGGTGTCTATATTGGGATAAGAAACTAGAATCTGCCTCACATTGTCTACGGCAGAAGTGGATCCACTGGATTCACTGATTGCAGAGACCGCACAAAGCTTCGGCCTGCTTTGCCTTTGCAATGGCTTCCACTCCCAGAAAGAATTCAATTGGGGTCCTTCTGTCTCATACATTATGTCTTTAATGCAAGCGCTCAGTTTGCAAATGACTATTCCCACATTATACCCAAAGCCGAAGTCCGCCTTTACTGTAAAAAATATAGCAGTCCGAGGTCCTCGAGTATTTATATGTCTTTAAATATTCTCATTCAAATTAATGTTTCTAGAACTCTACACATTAGTATTAGACTGTCAAGAAATATGACATTCATAATGTTTGGCTGACCATGCCATTCGGAACTGGGGTGCCATAGTATACGCCCCTTAAAAGACTGTGTCTGTGGTATTCTACCAGACTACTACATTTTTACTATTGTCCTGCCAAAATGTTGTGATCAAAATAACAAATGAAGCCCCCCCCCGCCCCCATGCCCGTCAAATATGGCCTTGGCAGCAATATGCAGATGCGCAAAATAAGGCAATAAAATATATATTTTTTAAAGCACGTCAGAATTTTTGGGCCCAGAATGCTTATAACAGTCATCCAGAGGAGCACTGGAAGTACTGCTCTGAAGAATTAGTGTTTTGCGATACGTCATCAGAATGACTGCCATTTAAACTACTGTGCCCCTGGAATATGCTCACTGCAAATTCCGTGCCAGTATATTAAAGATGGCATTAGTAATTACAATGTCTCAGGAGGCACCCATCACCATTTCTGTGCCCTAGAACACAGCCATAAGATTTACGATGCAAGTCAATATGCTCATCTAAAGTAATGCCTGAGTAAATGGATGTAACGCTGTATATCTTACAGACCGCGCTGTTATTGTATGCAGAGCTTAACCCCTTGCGTGCGGGGCGTATTTTCCGCCTGTGCTGACTCCGCCTTGCGCGGGCGGAGTCATGACGGAACGGTTCCGTCATGAACACAGCTCAACCGATGCTGATGACGGAACCGTTCTGTCATCAGCACGCAAGGGGTTAATGAGTAATAAAACAGTGTGCAGGGACCTGAGGCGAAGACTGGTGCCACCCAATGAGGGGGGGCAGCGGGGGTTGCTGAATACAAAGGCTACCTAGTCTTGATTACACCTCATTCTTCTTCCTCCCCCAACTTAGACTTCCCGCCTCTATTTCTTGAATGTTATTTTTCATCTCTCTTCTTGTCTTTTTCTTCCTCCTTCTTTCTCCATTTTGTGTCCTTTACACTCTCGTTCTGGTTCAAACTCTGATGTTGGAAAATAAGCCCCAGTTTCAAAAATGAGTGCTGTGCTCCCCACCAGCAAACAGCCACACATATATTTAGCACAGATTTTCCCCAAGTTTATGGTAGGAAATGAATTTATTATATACAGTGGAAGTTTTGGAGTCAGACAAGCAAGTTTAGCTACACCGAGAAGGTGAATATGTAGCTCGATATTTGTTGCCATTTTGGTATTACACAATATAGTTTTGCTGAACTCCAAAAAGAGCACCTCTCAGACGGCAACTGATGGCCATCTTAGAGTCAGGCAAGGGCTGCTTGACACTGAGATAAAAAATAAAGTAATGTTCACAACTGTAGACCGTGTGACTATCGAGCATGATTCCAAAGGTTCACGCCGGGAGGGCAGAGCTTATGGGATGAATGGCATGTGGGAGGTAAGGCCTCAAGATACCTTGGGGCGATCAATGAGTTGTGTTTCAAAAGAGATGAGAATGGAGAGAATTAGAGGCGAGATGCAAAAAAGCTGAACCTATGGTAAAAAGCAGACAGAAAAAGAAGCAGCTGCCAGGCTGTCAGGAAGGAAAATGTAGGAAAGTAGGAAGCAGGAATCCATGGTCATTTCTTTCCTTCCAGGGAGATGAATCGTCCTGAAAATGTCAAACAAGGCAAGCCCCAGATCTTCCTTCAGGTTTCCCACAATACAATAACGTGTAGTTGCCTGTGTGGACGTGTGATACTAGGATGATAGACGGATAGTGAATATAGTTTTAGGAGAAAGTAGTACTACTGTTGTTGAACCATTTCTGCTCACTTTTCCATTGTGAAGTCAGGGGAAGAGTTGTGATCTAGTAGCGAAGTTCTGGTCTTTGCGGGCTGCGGACATCGGTTCTCATCCCACATTTCACTTAACTCAACATTGTGTGACTGTGGTCAAGGTACATACTCTACCTCTACCTAACTACTTTGTACATATCCAAAGAGGAACTGTGCAATTTAAATATACACATTTCCAAGCGAGGTACTCAGTGTTGTACCTCTGGTATCAATGCCAGATACTTCTATAGTATATGAGATTTTGTAATCATTGGTGAGATTCTGCACACTATCTCTCCTCACCACTCCTACTGCCTCCTTCACCTCAAATAACACTCAATCAATCATTCAATTAGCTTATTAGACCTTCATGAAAATACACTCTACATACAAGTAGGTACAGCGCTAGACCACGGAACTGATCACTGCATTTTATCCTTTGAATTGTACACCCAGTACCCTGATCACATTTTCTAAACATTTAATAATAAATAAAAATGAACGTTGTTGTGGGATATACGTCCAACACTATGGGGATTTCACAATAAACGACCTTAAGTCTGTCTATCTGCACTGAGGTTGTTCGTACAAACAGAATTCTCAATGAATATATCGCTTTATAACCACTATTGGGTTTATTAAAGGTATTTGTGTAGAGAAGACTGGCTCACAGTGGCAAAAAATGCCTCCAATAGAACAATAAAATACAAACAGCAGGTGTGATACTGTAAGGAGTTTGAAGCGGAAGACTATTGTTAAGGTAGAATTAGACGTTAGGGGTCGGGCCACCAGCCCAACAGGTCTGTTGAGGATTTGGCACCTGCGACTTTTGAGGAAGACCAGCCACCATATTTAGAAATCCACGACTACCTTGTGAGGGTTTCCTTGCCTTTCGTGTACCTGTTGGTGGGACGCATGAATTGAAGGTTGAGCAGTTTGCCAAGTGAACAACATTTTTTTGGCGCACTCTGGCACACTCTGCAACTTTTTACTGAAACAAACAACTTATGACCCTGATTCAAGGAGAGTTCCCTCCAGTGATTGGTGCCGCGCCCTAAAGAGGCGGGGCAGCCATCACAATAGCCTGGCTGCTTAGTGACAGATGGGCGGCCACTTCAAGAGTTATTGACGGCAGGCTGGACACCCGCCATTTTTGTCAGAATCTCAAAATGACCCCCTTAATCTTTATGATAGGCTCTCAATAGTTGCATTTTCAAGCTATTGTAAACAGAAAGCAGACCTCAATGAGCAGACCGTTAAACCACACAAGAGTTAGAGGCAAAGTCCCACAGGAACCCACCTACCATAATATGACATATCACAATATGTTATGTTCTGGTGAGTTATTTTATATTATGTTGATTTGTATAGCGCACTAATCAGCAAGAGGGTATCCGGGTGCTTGGGCAGGTGTGTAGGTGTGTGGTCCCCAGGGTGCTGATACAAAGAACCAGGCCTTGAGCTTCTTGCGGATTAGTGAGGAGGAGGCGCAGATGTGTTGCTAGAGGTTGTTCCATGTCCTAGAGGGAATGTTTCACCAAAGTGCTAACACTGGGTCATGGAAAGAGAACTTCCAGCAAAAAATGCACAATGGCAACTCGCCACCATATTCTGGTGGCATGGTGAGCTAGTCGACATTTTTTATGATGTTTTCCAAAGACAAGCCCTCCTCAAGTGAAGGTTGGTTTCTGAAAAACAAAAAATCACCCCCCCTTGAATAATTTTTCAGCATGTCGCGGCCAGTGCACTTTGTTCCCTCCCATGACCACAATACTGTGTATGGCACATCCAGGCAGAGAAAAATCATTATCATAAAGCTTTCCATAAACAAGATGATTTTTCTGATGTTCTAGAACCGGCGGTCCTCCTGTCATGTCAGGAAGGTGATTCTCGATAGCAGATGCTGATGCTCTGCAGTGGGAAACTCATTGATTCCCCCACCCCTAAATGAGGATGGAGCACCAGGGTAGCAGACAGAACATCTGGATCACTGACAGAATATCGGTGCCAAAAATATTGTGTGGACAGAATATTGTGTCAAAAATATCGCGGACCAAGGTAAGTGCTAATAGGTAAGTACAGATGTACTATTCTTAACTCCACATCTACGTACCTTGAAGATATATATATATATATTGCCAGGGTATGTACATGTGGAGTTATATATAGTAAATCTTTGCTTACACATAGAAACCTACCTTCACAATGTTTTTGTCCTCGATATTTTCAACACAATATTTTTTTCATGATATTTTGTCTTAATACCTGAGAGTTGTGGTGCTTGCCATGAGATGGTTTAGTTAAAATTCATGATTTTTTTTTGATTTTTTTTTTAGCAGATATGATTTACTGCTTGTGTTTCATGGTACGAAAATGAGAGTTCTCCTTTAAGATAGAAGAAGGAAGGGGCTTCAGTGCAGCGATGGATGAGCAGAAGCGTGAAGGAGAGACAAATATGCAGGTCTGTGAGCCGCAAAAGCATCACAGGCTGATAAATCACAATACATTAAATATATAATATGGAATGTGTGGAGCGACGAAATACACTTAAGGGAGAGCCAAAGACTTAAAAGCTGTATAATGTGCCCAGTGAAGAAACCAACATATGTCTGCAGGCCAAGGAAATCTAGTACAAGTCGCTGATTCGTGAACATCTCAGATCATTAAAATTCAGCACAATTTGTATTTTAAATGAAGAGGAAAAGAGGGAAATTATTTCAGCCGCTTTCAGAAATCTTTCTGAATTAACCACTTCAGCAACCCTGGAGTACATACACGGTGCCACACATGGCCCCACATTACTCTAAAATGCCCATTATACAGTTTAGATTTATCTTTATTTGTCCACACTGGCCAATTGGCCTGATAATAAGGAAAAAGCAACAGCCAATCATGTCAGCGACTTTCCAGCTTATAACTTTGCCCTCTGCGAGCTTCCTTCACTGCAAGCTCTCGAGTAACCGACTGTGAAGTCCACTGCAAGCACCCACTCAAACATCTGCTGTACATGTGAGCTTCACTAGAGACGATGACCATCAGCACATTTCCTGCAATCCCCACCAGTCTTGCACAGTATTTCATGCAGAAGGACTGAAGAGACATTCAGGTGGTCCCACATAGAATGATGCTCGATTAAGAATTCCAAGTTTTGCACCATAGGGCACCCCAAGCCAAAATATATAGCGGCCTATTAACTGAATGTACTTTTTCTATGTCTACTAGGAATTCACAAAGTGATTCATGGAAGGCGTAAATTTATCTATAGTCGGAAAACTCCGCCACAAGTGTGGAGATCTCCACAGATACGAACCCCACTCAAGGGATAGGAAAGTGGGATTTCCAGAGCATGATTTGATTTGGATGTTTGTGAATGCCCACAAACTTTTATGTTTGTGGGCATTCTCGTACTTTTCTCCCTCCCCTTTCCACTTTGGAAAGGGTCTGAAAATGTACTCCAGTCAAGGGCTAGCATAACTCCCTTTTCAATTGTGGTAAGGGGAATGGATCCCCAGCAGACTTAGTGGGAAAATACTTAAAAAAGTATTTCCTTGTGAAGAAAAACAAAAAGGAAAAAAAGTGCATTTGCACAGTGGATCCTATTCCAGCTGACTGGAGTTCCCCGTTATTGAGCACTCCTTCCAGCAGCAATGCTAGTCCACATGGAAAATCACATGAACTTCCCAGGAGTATACCTGGCACAGCCTTCCAGGCATACTGAACATTCTTGTAAACTGGAAAACAGAAGTCAGAGAGCCTTAAATGTTCAAGCTCTTTTTAATTAGGAGCCTGACAGCTTAGTTTAAAGCTTTGTTCGTGATGTTGCGTGCCCTGATGTCAGACTAGGAAAGATCTTCCAAGCAAGAGCAGCCTCAGACTAGCTGCTAGTAAGCAATATCCTGGAATTCATGATCCATTTTCATGTTTTTACATTTTATTTTCTTTGGAATTGGTGCCCCACTTAACTTGAAGCCTTAGTCTACCTTTATAGCCAGGGCAAACCTAAACCTCTGGAAGTTGAAAGCACAGTGCTTTTCCAGCTGATTTATTTCCCCGCATTACAGGCAGTGAGATGTAATAACTTCTGGATGTAGAGAACAGCACAGCATTGACGGGATGCCTGTCAGCCTGTCCTGTGTCCCTAGTTATTGTTTTCTCATTGATCTCCTCAAAGATTGTCTCCTGTGCCTATGGATGGACCCGGCACCCATCTCGGTTATGTTGTGAGTCGCCTCTTATCGTGTACCCTGTCAGTCATGACAGGCCTCCTCGCTATGATCATTTAATTGAATGTCTTTCCTGAAGAACAGGACTGTCAGGTACATTCTGAAGACACTATAGAGTGTCATGTAGCAGCGGCGTGTTACATTATCTCGCTACGCTTCAACGCACCTTGATAAATGAGCTTACAATGGAGAGATGCAGCAAAAGAAAGCAGCACAAAGGTAGACTGTATCAACAGCTTGCTTCAGCCTATATTTGTTTGGAATCATACATGCTGGGCATTACAAAGACAGCTGTCAATAGAAAGGAAAGTTAATTTATTTGGTTTTTATCCAGCGCAAACATGACCCATTAGGGTGACAGAGCGCTTTACAGAAACTGTACAAAGGAACATGTTAGGGGATAGGAAGCAATATAAAAACATTACATAAGAGTACAATAAATATAGAATACAAAATATATATACATGTGATAATGGTAGGCCGGTAGAGAAGGGCACATTAGTATAGCATGGGTTCGGGCCTAAAACATAACCTGGAGCAATAGGAGGCAGAGGGCAATTAGGGAGACAGAAACAAACAGATGAGTTGGAACCAAGTCCAGGTCCTCAGTGTGAGAGGAATTTGTTGGAAAGAAAATGTTTTACTTCTTTCCTGAAGATAGATGTGGATGGGTTTCATCTGATCTCAGTAGGGAGAGAGTTCCAAATGTTCTGGGCAAATCCGGAGAAGGATAGATTCTAGGTTTCCTCATTTTTTGAATTTTTTTGTGGCTTACGAAGAAAGGAGCTTGTGCTTCTAGAGGATCAGTTTCCATCCGTTAGGGTCAGTTTCTGGGTCAAGTAGGAGGGGGTATTGTGGTGCAGCGCTTCGTGGGTCATGCAAGCACTTTTGAAGTGAATCTTGGCATTGGGGGTTAGCCATTTCAGAGCAAGGAGGTCTGGGGTAATACGATTACTCTTTTTTGATCCTGTGATGAGCCTAGCTGCGGCATCAGTGTAGCCTTCATGAATGTTGTTGTGATGTTTCTGTAAATCTATTGGTAAGTATACATTCCAGAGGAACACAAACAAGCATTGATAAGTGAGCTTTCTTTATTTGTACAAATGCACAAATAAATATCTAGGTTTTTAGCTATCACTTGATATTTTTGACTTTGATCTGTTTGTAAGTCCTCTAAGTACCGGGCCACATGTGTAGTTTACCAAAACATTTGAACCAAGTGATCAAGCGGGAAAAACCTCAGACATCCTGGCTCCACCGCTAATAATTTAATTTGAAATTACCGCCTACTCCCGCATGCTATCACCTTTCCCATCACCCTCCTCAGTCCCCCCCTACTTTTATACTCCCCCACTGATTCCTGCCCCTCCATACTAGTTTAATTATTCAATACTTGCTATGGCCTAATGGTATTCCTTATCTTCATTCCCATGTTTTAACCGTACTGTGTAGATTGCTCTAATTGTCTTGCATTTTACCTTTCTGTACAAATGTTATATTGCAATTTTTTTCATTACCCAACCATTGTAAAGCGCTCTGATACCCTCGGGTCTAGCCAGCGCTTTACAAAACCTTTAAATAAATAAATAAATACTTGTCCACAACTCCTCATGCAGAAGAAATCTATAGAAAGGTAAAGGAGCGCAGTCTAAAAAACATGGCGATGTCCTGTGGAGGTAGTAGGAAAGGGATGGGGGCAGATCTTCATTTGCACCTACTGATCTGCCTTTCCTTGAAGAACCTTATGGACCGCAGCATTGTGGTTCATGCTTTAGCCTCTCCTAGCTTTCCATCCATTACAAATTATGTATTTCAATGTTTTTACATTTGTACACATTTTAACACTTTTATTAAAATCTCCTTTCGTTCCTTTATGTATATTTTCCTGCCATTTAGAGGACATTTCCTGCTCAAATAAGTCTCTATTTTGTCATTTGTTTTTGTTTTATACCACATTTTGCAACTGTTTTTCACCACGCAACCCTTTTCCTTTTGCACTAATAATCTACTTTTGTCCTTTCTGCCTTATCTCTTTACTTTATTAGCCACCTGTCTACACAGTTAGTTGCCTTTGTTGCAATTTTGCAGGCTCACGCTTTCATCTTTTTTTGCTTTCATTTTTTTTTCTATAATGTGGCTGATTGCTTTGTTCCTCTAACAGGTTCTACACCTCCTCCGCTTACTCCGGGAGATGAAGGGTTGTTTGAAAAGAGGCGCAGGCATACAGTAAGAATAGAGACAAAAAATATTTTTGACGCTCATGTATTTTATTGCAGAGCCAACCTGCAAGAGATACAATGTAATTAAAAAAACAGAAATCTCTTTTTGGTGAAACATCTGAAACAATTATAATTTTCAAAAATGTCAATGTAATAATTCAAGTGTTTTGCTCCTTCTAAAAAAGCAGACTTAAGTTAGTTATTTGTGAGGCTTAAGACATCAAATCACCAAAGCACACCAAAATGTATCCTTGCGCAGGTGGAAGTAGTTCCTGTGCAAAGGGCAGAAAGATGTCAGAGGAAGGTCGCCTTCAGCATTCTGGGTGGTATTGTGAAAGGTTCATCAGAAGAGCAAGCTTTTTTGTGTGCTTGACCGTCAGCAAGTTTATCCTTGTGCCTCAGACTTCCGCTATTCATTGACGTAATCATTCGAAGAAACGATAATGTACAGAAGATGTGCATCTTTCTTGCACCTCGACTGCCTCGGTGGCATGTTCCTGGGATTGAAGCTGTGTGAACAAGGTTTTAGTATATAGGAAGTATGGCGCTCAGCTAGTTATCGTAGGTGTCAAAGAGTGTATGCGTAGGCTATGGTGCTGGATATTGGTGGTATGAGGGCAAAAGTGCCCTCTAGCGATGCTAAAGGGTGGCTAGCAAGAACATGTTTTTAGGATTACTAAGGAAACTAAAATATATTGTTCCCATGTGGATATATTCGGGTAACATGAGACATTGAAGCTAGCCCGCGTTTCCATCTTCATTTTGAGTTCACGTGGGATCATTGCTGTTGTCCTCAGCAAGTGTTATCACTTGCAGTTTAGGCCCTCGACAATGACCTTTCCATGAACACAGGGCCCGATTCACAGAATGAATTTAAGATTCAATCCTAAACTTACTACTATTTTAGTATTCACAGAATGGTCATACTACTTTTGGTATTCACAGAATTTAGGATTTTGTCTTAAGTCTATCTTAAGTCTGTCTTAAGACAAACTTAAGACAAAATCCTAACTTCTGTGAATACCAAAGTTGTAAGTGCATTCTGGGAATACCAAAATAGTAGTAAGTTTAGTATTGAGTCTTAAGTTCATTCTGTGAATCGGGCCCGGTGTTTTTCGGTCATGATTGCCATTCCGCTCCATTGTGTTTTGTTGCCTTCTGGGCTTGTCCACGAATGCAACAGAGATGCATTGCTTGTGACATTGATGAGACAGACAGGAGCGCATCTGTAGTCCAGGATTTTGCTCTAGGCGCTGGAAGCATTGGACTGTTTTGAGTGGAGGGACCAAAGGCTCTCTATCATCCTTAGAGCACTGGCTAAAGCCTGGTGCCTTGCACTATTGGGGCTCCCGCTCCACGCTCCCATCCTTGTCTCACCAATAGACAGACCGGAAATGAGGATCTCTCTCCCTTCCTAAAACCCTTCCTTGCACATTGTGGGATCACACCTCGAGATTAAATGTGTGTTCAGCAGCCTTTTGGGACATTCTCCAGATCGCTGCTCCCCTCTCCTCTGTCAACAGGCTGTCCCTGACACACCCTATGCCCTCTCTAAAGTAAAGAGCATGCAGCATTGCTCTTGAGGGGTCAAATCTCCACTGTCCATAATTTACTGCTTTTTCACCTCTTTGGGTCTAAATTTCAACGATGAAAAACTACTGAATGCTCGTCCCTTCATGGTGCTTCATTTTGCTGGACGGAATGTCTCCTGGTGTCCTCCACTCCTCCACTCCCCCATGGTGCATGACGGGGTCACCAATCAGAAACAATTTGCTCATTATCACTACCTTCTGGGAGCCTTGTGTCCAACTTTGAGAACCCGCCAGATTCATTGTCATGGTTCAGGTAACAACATAAATAGAATGACATTACTTCATGTCATTTTATGTTATGTTATGTGTATTTGTATAGTGTATCCTTCACCCAGGAGGATATGTTGGCTCTGAAGCAGGAGCTGTATGGGCTGAGTTCAGGTCAGGGCAGGTGAAGAGCCAGCTCTTCAATTCCCTGTGGAATTCAAGAATGGTGGAGGTGGCTCTGATGTGCAGGTACAGGTCATTCCAGGCTTTTGGAGCGAGGTAGGAAAAGGCACAGCCACAGAGCTGGCCCTGTGTATTCAGGGTGTGTGTGTGTTATAAGGAGTAAGGCTGAACAGAGATCTCTTGTAAGGTTGAAATGGATCTTATTTTTGATCAGAAACAAGTATTCTGCTCTGTTTATAGAAAATAATCCATGACCAGTAACCCAAGATTTTTCTGAAAGTCACAAGAGGCAAACAAAGGTCACACCAAGCTGCTCAAACTTTGGAGCAAGCAGGCCAGATCCATGCCAATTTTTCATCCCCTCCAACAACAATTTACATTTAATGCATTTAAATAAAACTAATTTACATAGCCAGTGGTTATCCTACAAATCTGATATGAAATAGGCACTCTTGGACCTGAGCTGGACACACCTATATAGGAGAAATGATTGGAGGCTGGGCCGGGTAACCTTCCTTGCCCATAAATCAGGACCAGGGAGCAGCAGCAGGCCCTCAATGCCAATGTGCTTGGCATGGCTTCCTGTTGCCATGACATTCTTGAAATCTGCATACAACCTTGAAAAATGGGATCTAAACTCCCCTTGCACTGAATAATGAGATCTGCCAAGTACCACAAGGCCCCAACAAACAAACCCTAATCCCAAGGTATATATTCTTTCAGAAAGAAAGAAAAAAACGACAGTCATGTTTCAAGCATTAAAGGTACAAATCTGCTGCTATTTGATACGTGCCAAATACGGGGCCTGTAGTTAATCATCTTCAGCTACCAGGAACATTCATCTGCTTTACACAATATGCAATCATTACATGACCCTTTTGAGAACCCTCCATCCTCCCCTCTGGGAGCAGACATGCGGCACTGATACTAACTCATTTACGCAGCCCCTTTGAAAAAGCTAGTGTGCACTGCTAGGATGCTGTGGAGAGACGTGAGTGAGGCCGGAAGCCACTACCTCTTCTCTGCAGCGGTGCCTCTGGGGGTTCTCCACAGTATCAAGCGTTTCATATCACCCTGACGGATTAAAATGACCAAAAGATCGACTACCAAAATATCACACACATAAGTATATGCAAGCAAGTATAGATTGATCTTTCTTAACATATATGCACCTTGAGGATGCCTGAATCAGAATTCAGTAGATGTGGAGCTAAGAATAGTTATTCTATACTTACTTCTACAGAGTGGCGGCCGGTAATTTCTTCTGGGGGTGAGGCAGAGACACACACACACACATATGCACCTATTTTCACCCATGCATTCATACACACAAGCAGACACATCCATTCACAAAACGCACTAACAAATACAAATACATTCGCAAATACATGCACCAAACATAGAACACTTACCTTAACTGCAGCTCTCTGAGTGGAAAGCCTCTGAGGTCCCAGGAGGGTTGGGACTGCTGCCTTTCCTCACTGGCTTTAGGTCAGCCAATGAGAGAAAGCAGCAATCCTAAATCTAGGAGGTCCCGGGGGGTTGAGACTGCTGCCTTCCCTCATTGGCTTCTCTCATTCAGCCAATGAATTAAGGCAGCAGTCCCAACCTCATCTCAGAGTAGGATGGGGTCAGTGAGAGCGCTGATCCTACCTAACTCTGTGACGAGGCGTCACTGATTGACACACGGCCATGGGCAATTCAGGGCTTAAAACTGAAGTACCCATGTATGAGGCAATCGGTGGCGCTCCCACTCGTCAGGAGGAGGAGAGCCTTGCAGTGGCGCGGGGGGGGAAGCGGTTGGCCCCGGGCAGCACGAGTTTTGGGGCTGCAGCCTCTTACCCCTTTCCCCCTTCCCCCTGCTCTTACATGCGTTTGCCGCATGGGGGCAAATACAGGTGTCACCGGCACCCGCCCGTCCTTACATGTGGCCTCCGCGGGACGGCTAAGTGTCTAGCTACGCCACTAGTGCATCAAGACATTTTTGGCAGGCTAAGGAGGTCACGCCCACAGGGCTGTGAAATCCTAAGCCTGGCACAGTTCAGCTCAGGCAGCCAGAACATCGCATTTAGCATATCTAGTTCCTGGCTCCCTGACCGGAACAAGAATAGTGTCTGTCAGGCTGGCCTTTGTTCAGTCTGACAAGCACTCTTCTTGCCTGGAAAAATGTGGGGGGGTCATGGCCCCTAAGCCCCTATGGACGGGCCACTGATGCTTGTACAAACTTACCTTCACAGTAATATGATAGTTGATACTTTGGGCAAGATAACATTGATTAACATCAGTTTTTTGGGTTTGCCAGGCTTACTAGCATGTGCTACCCCTGACTTACCCTTGGCTCTCCCCGGCAAGGATCTCTCCCGGGCATGGATTTTGATAACCCTTTAGGGGTCATGACGACAGTGGAAGGAGCAGAAAGTTGACAGGAGTCCAAGAGCCCAGCTAATTTCTTGTTGTTTTTTTCTTTGTTTTTCCCACAATTCCTTAACAGCAAATGGGGATGAATCAACGTCTGTACTTAATGACAGGAATTCATAAGAAAATATAGATTTATTTTGTATCTGTGAGACATTGAGAACAATAGAAAGAAGCTGGATAAAACTCGCAAGTGCACCAAATGATGCCCATTTGCTAAGAGGGTGGGACCACCCACTACAACATTGGGTCCACCCTCTTTCAACTGTCAGGGAGATAGAAGTACTACAGCTCTTCCATGCATGACAATTGTTTTTATAGACCTGCCAAATGCAGTGAAGGTACTTTGTGTGAAAGCGAACATCAGCTGAACTACCTCCAAGGTTTCGCAGCACTAGGAAGGCAGAAAAGATTAAAAACATAACTCCATGTACGTGTCTAACAAGTATGTAAAAAAAAGAAAAGCCATGTCTTATGATGTTTTCTAAAAGAAATGAGGTGGACAATAGTCCGGATTTATGAAAGGTGACTGTTCCACAATGTAGATGCCAGCACAGAAAAAGATCGGCCTACACATTTTCATTCATCTAAATCAAGAGATGTTCAAAATAAAAGAGTTGGAAGACCGTAGCAATTCATGTAGGAGCCTACCAGCATCACCTTAGACGAACAACTTCCATCCGTGCACGGCTTTATGTGCTAGTAAAGAACTTTGAAAGAGATTCTCGTATTACTAGGAATCCAGTCCAGCTTTTCTAGAGCAGGCAAAGCATTCCACCATCCTGGTCCCTCTGTTTCAGATAACCCACAGTCTTCTCACCAAATGCTTTGACTTGCATTATTAGGGAGTATTTCCATAGTCAGATCTTGACCAACCAGGGTTAAGTCAGCTACTCGTCATTCATTGCATGGAAGTTGTGGCTTGATTTTTGCAGTTTGGGTGGTTGGATCACACAGGAGGATGCGACTGCTGCCGCCTGTTTTTTCAGTTCAACGTCAGCTTTGATGGGTGCAACTGTACTTGTACAGTCAGGGCCCTGCTGCCGAACCATTCATTTATTTAATCATCATATCCAGGTCTAGCGGTGGGATGGAAATGGGCACTATAATTATAATATCATGAAAACCAGGCCAGGTGAGGGCCGAGCGACTGCCCTGACTCCCATCTAGTCTTGATAGCCAGACCAGGTGGTGGGATGGAAGCAGCCCAGAATTTATCTAAACATGATAACCATGTCTCGCGATGGACAAGGAAGCCACCCTTAATCTATCTTATCATGATAACCAGATCTGGCAATGGACAAGAAAGCCACCCTAAATGTATTCAATCCTGATACCCAGGACTGACGGTGGACGAGGAGGATGCAGTTAATCTATCTAACCATGACAGCCAGACCCGGTGGTGGGCTGGAAGAAGCCCATCATTTATCTAGACATGATAAGCAGGTCTGGCGATGGACGAGGAAGGCGCTCAGAATCTATCTAATCAAGATAAGCCGTGTCAGCACTGGGCCAGACAGGAGTCTTGAATACATCCAACCATGATAGCCAGAGCCGGCGGTGGGCGAGACAACAGTGTCACATTCATCTAACCAGTTGTGAGGATGGGTGAGGCCAACGGCTTACTGACAACTAGCAGATCAGTGATGCCACAGGCGGCTGAAAAGCAAAGTGATGCAACAGTAATTGAATTTCTTTTTTCCTTACTTTCACTTTGTTATTTGTCTGGCTGCTTATCTAACAAGAAAGCAAGGATTAAGGCAGATCTGTGTCTGACTAATCTCTGCCTTCATTTAGTTCTTTGGATTTTTTTTATCAACACTCATTGGTCACTATTCAATATGACGCGCATCTAAACAATACGACACACAACCCAATATAACGTCCAGAGATCACTTTAACTCAGGTAAATTAATGCACCAGAATCCCTAAAAAGCACTGGTTTTCCTTAAAGGGCAACACCAACAAATATATAGAAGTGAAGCACCATATGTATATTTGCCTACTTTGTTACATTTATAAGCAAAGGCTTTTCATAACATCGCATACACACAGCCTTTGCAACAGAGTAAGCCAGAATGGAAATCAGAAAGCTGTGGAGAGAAAAGAAGTCAATGTGAGGGATTCCTGGAGGAAAAAGTAGATACACTTTTGAAGGGAGAGAAGAATAGGCTAGAAGAAAGGAGGAGATATGCATTCAGACACACACTTGATGGACGGAATGCAGAACAAATCAAAACATTCAACCCTAGTCAAGAGATCTGGGTTAAATCCATCATTCTTTTGCTCACCATGCAACCCCAGTTTAGACCTGGCCATATGCAAATCAGTCTTGTGAAGGACCGGGTTTTAGAACCCAGCGACGTCAGGGAAAACGCCCTATGCCTTCGAGTTCCCATGCCTTGGCAAACAGAGACACGGGATACTTCTTGATGACGTCAAAGACCAAAGTTTATTCGCTGCAACCAGGAACAGCGGTCTACGAAGCACACACGGGTGGTTCGCTAGAGGCTGCACAAATTCAATGAGCGGAGCATGGTCTTTTATGCCAAAAATCAAGCCTCAGGCAACATTTCAAATTAGCATTGGGTTCATACAAACTGACCAATAGAAATGTGATAATTCAAAAGTAGCGTATGACGACAGTCCCACTTTCTGTTGTCCAGCCCACCAGAAATGACCAAGCACATTCCAATATTCTTGTTCGCTCAGGCCGGACAAACCCATCATAAAACCCTCAACCCAAATCAGTGATTATGTCGTAAAGGAAGGAACAGAAACAGATTGGAAGTGACATAGAAATGTGGGAGCAGTGTACCATAAACTCTGGCATGCCCTACTCTTTGATCTTTATCTGACCAGCTGCTTAACAAGGAACTGGCTCAGCGAGGTCAGCCTCGGGCAAGGAGTCAGTTCGGCCAGGTCACTCAGAAGTAAGCTAAGGCATACGTGTCTCAAGGACTCGTTTGGCCGTAGTCATCGGCCTATGTGAGGGGAACCACACAAAATGGCTGCCGTACACAAAATGGAACCCGAAGGTTCAAACTAAATCCTGAATACGGAGTGTTCTCATTGATCAATTCATGCGAAAACACTCATACACGCTACACTCGTGATTTGCGGTCTTCTGACACCAAAATCGTCTATTTCCGACGACCTTTATTGAACGGGTTCGGAACACCCGAACCAGACCCACAAACTCACGGAACTACACTTGACCCTGTCCCTCATGGGAACAGTCCAGCCCGAACTGCCAAGCCAGGTCCTCCCTGGACCGGAAACCAGCCTCCTATGACCGGTTTCAGGGTTTCACCTCTCATCAGACAGGGTAGCTTGAATCCAGTGTATCTTTAGAATGCAGGGAAAATGAAGTCAATGGTGCAATTCCCTGGGGAAGGGACAGGTGCAATGAGGAAGAATGATAGTAAAATGGCCGGAAAGGAGCACAATAGAGCAGCATTCCTGAAGTATGATGTAGAGTCACTGTGGGAGATGGAAACATGTAGCAGGGCAGAAGAAAGTAATATTGGAACATGCCTGGAGGAAGGAGCTGCGACTCTGCTCAAAGGGATAAGATTTGAATGTGTGATAGAGGAAGAAAGAATTGCAACCTGGCTGAAATTAAAGGCACTACAAGAAAATGAAAAGATTATTCTGGCACTCATGCTGCAGGAGAGAGCACTGGCTACACAGGAGAGAAAATGAGGGAGCAGCTGGCTGCTGAGAGATGAGGGAACAGAATATATTGCCTGGTGTGATTTCATTACACAAAATCTGTCCTTTTGGAGGTAGATTTTCTATTATTAACTCCAGTTGGGCAATATCTTGTGGACATTGTTTACTACACAATATTTCTTTCTGACATTATTTCATTTATGATATCCTGGTGCCATAACGCTGGGGGTGGGGAGTCGTGGTACTGCACAAGGGACTGAGAAACAGTGTGCACTCCCTGGTGCAGTGAGTAGTTGTAGTGCAGTAAAGACAGAGCAGTGCGTGCTGCCTGGTGGGGGAAGCTGTGGTACTGCAGAAGACACAGGAGAACAGTGCAGGAAGTCGCAGTACTGAATGGAGATAGACGGAAGATGGAGTTTACAAGAACAGAGAGCTTTAATAACCAACCACCATGTTCTACTACCTCACACATGTTTATGTTTTAAATCATTTATAAAGCACAGACTGTCAACCCTGAAGGGATATCCTGTCTCTGAACCAGCAAAAAACAAAAACAGTTACATAATCCCTAAAGAGCTAAATGATATTCCCGCTAGCCACCGTGAGATATTCATAATTGCAGAACAAGCTAAGTCTTCTGCGCTCTCCCATAACTGAGAAGATTTGTTTCTTTCCTCATATGTGCCAGAGGTTTATTCCATCATTGTGCTGCAGCTATGGAAAACCTTGGCACCCCAGCGATGAGTGGAAAAACCGAGGAACTACTGACCTTTAGTGGACTTGCCCCCCTCATAGTGCAGCTCCGGCTGATAGCTGCTGCTGCCCCCCTAGCTGCTGCTGACCCGCGGGTCAGAAGTTCGAGGCCCTCCTCCACCCGCAGGCTCCTGTCTGCACTTCATCTCTGGTGATCTTATAAAAGAGCATCACTGCTCCGCTACTAGGGCTGCCCCGTTGTCTCTCTATTCTGCTTTTAGCCGTCTTTTCCTGCTTCTGTCTTACTGTTTTTCTGTCTTTCTCTGATTTCTCCTTTTTCACCCCTGCCCCTGAGATCCTCCATGGCCGGCCTCCCTCCAGTGACCCTTCCCGCGTTTCCCGCCCCGCAGCACTACTTAATAGCGCCAGCTTCAAGGTGAAAGTGTCCACTGACCTTTAGTGGACTTGCTCCCTTCAAGGCGCAGCTCCGCCTGGTAGCTGCTGCTGCCCCCATTGTTGCTGCTGCCCCCATTGCTGCTGCTGACCCGCTGGTCAGGAGTTCGAAGCCCTCCTCCACCCGCAGGCTCCTGCCTTTATTCTATCTTTCTGTTTTCCTCTGCTTTTTCCTTTTTTCGCCCCTGCCACTGCGATCCCCGCCCCTTCCAGTGACCCTTCCCTCTACGGCGTTTCCTGCCTCCCAGCTGTCCAGCCAACAGTGAGACCACAGTCAGCCCACCCTCCCAAGAGCTCTGCAACACAATCAGCACTTTCTTCCACCACAAGATCAGGCATATCTATAACAGCTTCGACACCCAAGACCCTGCCACTACGCCTGCCATCACTGCATGCAACCACGCCGCAACCCAACAGATCGTGCTCAACTGGACTCTGCTCACCACAGACACTACACTCAAGATCATGAAGAGCATTCACTCAAGAGCCCCATCAGACCTTTGCCCGTACCACATCTTCCTTAGAGCAGCTGCCTCCTTTGCCCCCCAGCTTTGCTGCACCCTCAACTGCTCCATCAAAACCGCTACCTTCCCTGATGACTGAAAACACGCCGAGATCAAGCCCCTGCTGAAGAAGCCATTTGCCTACCCGACAAACCTCAAGAACTTCAGACCCATTTCCCTCATCCCCTTTCCAGCCAAGGTCATCAAGAAGGTCATTAACGCCCAACTCTCTGAGTTCATCGAAGAGAACCACGTCCTGGATACCTCCCAATTCAGCTACCGAAGCAACCACAGCACTGAGTCTGCACTCCTTGCAGCCACCAACGAGATACGCTACCTCCTCGACCAAGTCAATACCATAGCCCTCATCCTACTGGACCTCTTGACCACCTTCAACACCCACTCCCACCACACCCTAATCACAAGACTCCACGACATCGGCATCCGCAACAAGGCACTGGACTGGATCCATTCCTCCCTTACTGGCCGAACACAGAAAGTCAGCCTATCCCCTTTCCTCTCAGAACCTTTAGAGATCAGATGAGGAGTCCCCCAGGGCTCCTCCCTGAGCCCCACTCTCTTCAACATCTACATGGCCCCCCTCACCGCCATCGTCAAAAGCGACAGACTCAACATTGTCTCCTACGCCAACGACACCCAGCTGATCCTCTCCCTCACCAACAAGCCCACAGCCGACAGAGTCAACTTTCACAGCGGAACGAAGGCCGTTGCTACCTAGAAGAAAGACAGCTGCCTCAAGCTTAACTCAGACAAGACCAAAGTACTCATCCTGGGACCCACGCCCTCAGCCTGGGATAACTCCTGGTGGCCCGCCGCACCAGGAACCCTCCCACTCCTACTGGACTCCTTGCTCAAAATGAACTGCCAAATCAACACAGTATACTCATCCTGCTTCCGCACACTCCACCAGCTCCGAAAGACATTCAGATGGATCCCCACAGAATCCAGAAAGACGGTCTCCCACACACTCATCACCAGCAGACTTGACTAAAGCAAACGCACTCTAAGCTGGCGTCATCCAGAATCAGCTCAGGAAACTACAGAACGTCCAAAACGCCACAGCCAGACTAGTCCTTGACATCCCTTGCAGCAGCCACATAACACAACACCTCCGACAACTCCACTGGCTACCAATCAGCAAGAGAATCACCTTCAAGCTCCTCACACATGCATACAAAGCTCCCCACAATGCAGGACCAGAATACATGAACCACCGCTTCGCATTCCACACACCCCGCCAGACAACTCCGTTCTGTCCAACTCGCCCTGGCCTCTGTCCCATGGATCCACAAGACCAGATGCGGAGGAAGGTCCTTCTCCTACCTCACCGCCAAAACCTGGAACACCCTGCCCCTCCATCTCAGGCAATCCGTGTCATTGACCCACTTTAGGAAGGACCTTAAGACCTGGCTCTTCGACTGAACCTCCACACCCAGATGGATCAGCAGCCCCCACCCTCCCCTCAGTGCCTTGAGACCCTCAAGGGTGAGTAGATGCGCTATACAAACTCCTGATTGATTGATTGACTAATAAAGCTTGATCGTTGGATCTCAGAGAACAGGAAGGGTGGTATCACTTGAACCTGCTTGACCAAAAAGAGCTGCTTGGTGGATAAACAGCTATTTGCCGCAAGGTGAAGGGGGGGCCTGCACCCCGCAATACGTGCGGGGGGCGATGTGGCCCTCCCCTTTCCATTCAGCGCCAAGATGCCCAAGGGTGAACGTGTGCTTTACAAATATGTTGTACTATGTTATTTGCATATGGCTGGTTCCTGTCGTCAGCTGCACAGACAGCTCAACAATGATGAACTGTAATGTTGTCTGGAGCGATTACCAATGGCTGCCATTCATTCAAGCATGTGGCTATCATGTTTGTTTTTAACAACACCAATCTAGTGACTGAATGTGCGCTCGTAACATGCGTCTGGCATAACATCTCAAGTATGCAGCAGGCAAGTTCAATTATATTTTTGGCTTGGAGCCAAACCACTGACTAGCCATCACAGTACATTCTGCATTCTGTTCAACAGCTGCATGAGAGCAGTGAAGTTGTTTAAGAGGGAGATGCATGGTTTGTGAACACTGCAGATGGTGGATTAGGAAAGGCGGAAACAAATCCTGAATAAATAAACCTGCCTGCTTCGCTCACGCCACTGGATGGAGTTTCTGGCAGCAAAATCAATCAGAGGTAGGGATGTGATTGTTTATCAAAGCTGAAAGCTGCCTATAATAGAGTGGGCTTCTAGACACCTCAATCAATACAGCGTCACACACACAATAACAGCCATGCTGCTGCATGAACTCAGCTGCTAACGCCTGCATACAGTTACTTCCTGAAAGATGGCGGCGTGGGCTGGATTAAGAGAAGACAGGCATTTACCACAGTGGCATGCCTAGAGGAGGGCCAGATGGGGTCCGTGCCCCAGCTCGATCTGCCCTGGCTCCCCTTTACGCCCCACCATCACAGCGGCATAATGTGCCAGGAGACGACACAGAAAATCAAACATTGCACCTCCCCACATACATTAATTTGTCCAACTACCTTTAAATGCACATCAGTGTCATTTGCAGAGAATCAGCAGCTCCAGTGTGTAGGGAACAGGGTGCAGGGAGCTTCTTTGTTCTCCTTTATGAGATTAAATGGGGTAGCCTAGTACTCCTATTAGTACTCATCCGCAGACCCGGTGGTGGGCAGGCTCTCTGTCTATACATCACTCACAACAGGAATATGATAAAGCTGAGCTAATCCTGGATGGCATCCTTTAGATCTAAAGTTCATCATTTAAGTGAGAAAAGCAGAAAGTGAAATCTAATAGTGAGAAAAACAAAAGTTTGAAAAATTCATTAAAAAAGAAAAAGTAACAAATGGGAAAACCTAAGTTCAAAGGCATACGCTTGGGGATACAGAAACAAATGGAGAAGGGATCAATGTAGGGTTAGGGAGAGCGTAAAGGAAAGTCCTGAAGCAGTGATTAGAGGAAAGGACAGGTAGGATGCTAGAGTTAGGGCATAGGTTTAGGATTGGCAGAGAGAGAGAGTGATGGTAAGGAATTGGATAAGGTGTAAAGTTATAATTAGGGTTAGAGGAAGAGAATGAGAAAGGTTAAGTGAAGGGGTTAGTTTTAGAGTACTTCACAGCACGCTGATGTGAAGACAAGGTAGGAGAGGGTTCAGTTAGGATGGGTCGCCGTTAGGGATAGGACTAAGGGGCATATTACCAAGATTAAGCGATAATTATTGCTTAACACGGTTAGCGGCAATATTATTATCCGTCGATTATTATCGCAGATAAACCTTGCTATTATCAAGGTTTATCTCAAAAGCGATGAAAATCGGCCGAAATTCATGAATATCGCTGAAAAGTCAGCGATATTCATGCATTACCGAGCTAATGCTCTTAGCCATGTTATCCACCTACCATTGGATAACATGGCTAAGAACTGCTCTGGGCAGGCGTTAGCTTTTGGAGATATTCGTGCTTAGCGCGAATATTTCCAAAAGTACGCCTTTGTAGGTAATAGGAGATAGCCATGTTAGCGACTGTTTACAGCCGCTAACATTTTGGCACGCCGGCTTTGCATGTCATTAGCGATAAATATCGCTGACATGCAAAGCGGGCCCCAAGATGATTGCTATCTCCTACTAGCCATCGCTAACTGGTGTTAGCGACAGCTAGGTAATACAGCGATAAAATGATCGCAGCTTTAGCGGGAAAAATTCCCGCTAAAGCGCCGATAAGGCCCTTGGTAATATGCCCCTAAGACACCAGACATCAGAGTTTAGAAAACGTCACAGCATGGGAAAAACAACAAAGTTACTGTTAGGATTAGGATAGGGATTACAGTTTTGAGAGAAAAAAAATACGAGCATTTAACTGGGCTAGAAAGATTTTGGGTAATATTTTCGAAATAACAGCTTTTTTATTCACAGTACTCTTTCCTTCACTTACATTTTCTTTCTAAGCTTTCTCACTTTACTCAAACTCACAACCTAGATTCCAAGTATGGTGCTTGGGCGTTGAGCGCCCCGGGAGCCGGTAACCAGTGTGAGTCTGCGCCTGCCACTACCCCCACGCATGTGGTAGGGGAGCTGCTTCAAACCAGGGTCAGGGCTGCTGCTCATTACCAGCTGAAGGCTACCACATCCTTACATAATATGGCCTCACTACTTTGGGTCCATTGTTACGTGAATAAGTAAGCAAACTTAAATGCAGATTTAAGTTTTCAATATTACTATGCCACAAGGCACACTAGATTAATCTGGTTGAAGATAATGTATGTACAGCACTATGAATGGTCTATCTACTTCTAGACCAAATTTAGGGTCAATGCTTAGGTCCAATAAAACTAAAGCTAGATTTAGAGATTCCTACTTCAACTTCAGCTTAAATGCGACTCTGAAAGCCAAGTATGTTCCCGAGTTCTCCCTGCCTCCTCCTCACGCCTCTCGAGCAGGACCCAATGGCCAGATGTACGACCATGTTATTTTGTGATTCGCAAATTGCGCTCAACTGCGAGTCGCAATTTGCGACTCGCAAAATGACATGTACAACAGTGTCAGAGACACTATTTGCGATTCTCAATTGGGTCGCAAATTGCATGCCTCATCAATATTCATGAGGCACTCGCAATTGGCGACCCCATTAAGAATGGCTGGCCCTCCCAGGGATGGTGGCCTGCTGGGCTCAGCAGACCTTCATGTCTGGGACTGCTTTTAAATAAAGCAGTTTTTTTCCTAAATGCAGCCCGTTTTCCTTAAAGGAAAATGGGATGCATTTTTTTTTTTTTTATGAAACATTTTCATTTTATTTTTTAAGAGCAGGTAGTGGTTCCTGGGACCACTGCCTGCCCCTAAAAATATTTCCCCCTGCATTTGTAAAGGCCCCTTCACTTTTGCAATTGCATTACCACCCTTTTGAAGAGGGCGGTAAATTGCAAGTGTTTTGCGACCCCAATTGCTGTCACAAAACATTCATACATTGCTTGTGGGGTCGCTATTAGGAAGGGAACACCCTTCCGAATAGCGAGCCGCTAAACACTATTTTGCAAGGCGCAATTTATTTGCAACTCACAAAATCGTGTTAGTGCATGGCCAACAGGTTTTTTGCATGTGAAACCGGGTTGCAAAACCGCTTGAGCATCCAAAATCTGGTCGTACATCTGGCCCAAAGCTATAATAATGGCGTGGATGGCAGTTATTGTTTCTTTTTTATGTATATGGAATTATTAAACAATGTTGCTGATGTGAAAATTAGACCGACAGCGCCACTATGTGGTGGGCTGTCATTAGTCCTGGTGTTGAGAATTAAGTGACAGTGCTGAGTCCCAGAAACCACAGGCTCAAGTTAAGCACTCCACTTGAATGTTTCCAAGTGAAAACAAAACACTGTACTGGCAACCGCTGCCTGCCCAATAAGAGGTAAAGGATGGCAAGAAAGATAGTTTACAGATAAATTGGGCCATATGTATCAAAAATTGTTTGCGATTCTCAAATTGTGATTTTTAGCGAATTGCAATTAGAGATTCGCAAAATGCAATGTATGTGGGATTTACTAAAAATGTTGCGAATCCTACATATTCCTTATTTGCGAATCGCAAATTGAGATTTGCAATTCTTTAAGGCCAAATAGCAAATTTCTGGTGCTTCCGGAATTGCATTTAAGGAATCGCAAATTGCAATTCCTTAATTTTGCAATTCTCTATTTTGTAATGGCCTTTTGGGACGATACATCCCAAAAGGCTTTTTCCAGTTCGCAAACGGGGCGATTCTGAAAATCTGCCCATTTGTAATCGGGTAAAAATGCTTGATACATATGGCCCTATGCTTTCACCCAGCAGCCTAAGGTATCCTGGGAGCTGTAGTCTGGCTTCTCATGAATGTGTAAATTTAGTGTTTGAAGTATCACTTTAAAGTCATTAATTTCCGAAATGATGCTTTCAAAGATGTGGGCTAATACTCTTTTCCCAGGTCACTTGCCCTTTGGTTTCAATTTGTAAGGTACCTGCCAAAAGGTCTAGCCTACAGGAATTAAAGATACAATTGTTAGTATTTCTTTATCTATTGTTCTCTTGTACGTTTTCTTCGATGTCTGTACTCATATAAAATAGATGAGGCATTTCCTGTGGGATTTACACTGGGAATAAAATATGCCAACCCATGCATAGCACCACCATCAAAACAAAGCTTGGCGACGGGCCCGCAATATCCTAAGAAACACAATTTCAGGCTGAGATCTCTGCAGCTCCACTGACCACCAAGGTAACTTTCCACAAATGTCATTAGGTTTCTAGCCTCTTAGCACTGCCTGGTGTAAAAACACACCTACTAAACGTTTTGAACAAAATACCAGAAATTGGTAAAGGCTGCCAACAAAAGGTAGGACTTTACCCTCAAAGATTAAGTATGGCGCTTCCAAAACTGGGAAGCCCTCTCTTCGGTCAATCTCTGAGAGGGTGACACATTCTAAAACGGTTGGGCACATCATCTTTGTACTCTTAAAATCACCTCCAAAGTAACACAGTTTCTCCATTTATGTTGTTCTCGTGTAAATGTACTTGTTAGCGCATCAAAAGCACGGGCTAACCTTGGTCACCCACAGCAGACCGGGTATAACCACGGATAACAAAGGTGTGTCCATGCCATGAGGGAGAGGGTAAAAGCACTTTAGAGGAGAGTGGCAATGGTCTATCGACAACTCTGGGTAAGGAGAGGCTCTCCAGGGAATGTTGGGAGATCTTGACTTGGGTTTCTTGATTGCAAGGAGGGCTTGTGAGCAGGGGAGCACCATGATACCAGACATCGAAAGACGCCGTAGATGGATAGACTGCTGTATGTCCGTTGAGAGCGTGGTATACATGAGACGGGTTACCCCAATGAATTAGAAAACAGCATAGGATCTGTGGAAAAAACATCCTCGTTTGATATAAATATCAGTGCATGAGTTCTTATGCTACACATGAGTCCTAAGTGTTTAACTGTGAGTATTACACCATCGATCTTAAGAATCACAGACACTCACAACCAACCATGTTCAGTGTATTTGTGTTGTTGTGTTAATAATGTTAAACAACTAAGAATATGCTTTCCATTAAAAAAATATTAAAAATATTATTTCTCCATGAAAACAGATTATCCTGGCATGTGTTTGTAGCAGACCAGGTTAAGTGGCCACCGTCCTTCTTTTTGTGACCCTTGAATCCCCTCTCCTTCCTCTCTACAGGATTGTGGTGTCTCTTGTAACTGCCCTGGGGTTTCCAGGAGAACTCTGCAGCTGGCCAGAGTTCTATCAAAGCAGGTAACTGTAAAGTAAAGCACATTATAAATCTATTTCTTGTGAATTACAGAATCACTTTGCCTTTTATGTTACTCCTAATAGCAGGACTAACGAAGGAAAAGCAAATGAATCAGACCTTTTAAAAAATTGGCCATCACTTTCCAGGAGGAAAATTATGCATATTAAAGTCTCCTGTGATTGTAAGTAGATTAAAAGGCAATGGAGCACGACCTGAGCTCTGCGGTTACTCCACCGTACACCTCTGTAGTGCGCACCATTAATTAATATCCAGCGTCTCCAGACTCAGAAGGTGCCCAGCTAATGTAGATTTTATGTCCAATTCCCTTCTAATGAATTTTAAGCAGTCGTGGCTCTGATGGGTCTCTATGGACATCTTAGGCAGGCCCAAGGACACAGGAGCACATCTGCCCTGCTTTCTTGAAGCAATTTTCTGTTTACCATGTCAATAAAATCATCAAGTTACATGGGAGAACAATAGATTTCAGACAAAAACATGGTGGCTTCTATGGTGAGAAGGTGCGATTGGCAACGTACGGCTGTCAATCAATTCCTCCTGCACTAGATAGGCATGGTTTAAGAGTGACCTGCAGCCAGGCCATTCCTACATTTCGCCATGCCATGATCTCTGTCCAGGGTTACGTTGTAGTCAGAACAGGGAGCATCTGAAAGACCTGGTTTGATCCTCAGATTTCAAGCATCTTCGCAAGGCGCTATGGTCTTTTTGCTTTTTTCAAGCACTTCCCACCATTGCCTTGCTTTAGCGTTTCTGCAGGCAACCATCCATTTAATTGCTAATTTATGCATTTTTATTGCCTTTTCTTTTCTCTTCCTGGGTTTTGCCTTTTTATTTATTGATTCACTCGATTGTACTACACCAAATTACACTTTGATTAGGAGTGGCACTATCCACGTTAAAAATAAAACGAATTTCAATAAGAAAGCTCAGCGCTGATCAGTTGTCAATGTCTACCACTCTACCTCCAAGGGCCCCAGACCTACGAAGAGACACAACAATACTGTCAGTCGAAACACTACTACTTGAACCTACAGAGCACACAAAAAACATGAACCCTTTCATCCAGACACATGGGCAAATAGCAACACACAGACCTGCCTGCGACAGAAGGCATGGCCAACACGACTGAAAGATGATGTGAGTACCAGCATTAACGTATCAAACAATGATTGACTAACACAAAGTCATGGTATGGATGTATGGCGGTACAACGCGTGCTTTTACAACGGGTACCGTTATGACGCAGGTTTTACAACGCAAGTCGTTGCAACGACTTACTTTGGGAGGCGCTGGATAGTGAATAGTTTAATTTACTATTCCAACTCCAGTCCCCGTGGATAGTAGGGAAGGTGTTGGATAGTAAATTAAACTATTCCCTATCCTAGAGCGCCCTCCAGCGAAAGTTGTTGTAACGACTTTCGTTGTGAAACCTGTGTGGTAATGGTACTGCGTTGTAAAAGTTTTGTGGTGAAGGATGTTCCCCCATGGTACACAACCAGGGACCTCAGCACCACAAGACCACAGCTAAGGTTCGTAAGTGTGCAAATAATGACACAATAAACCTCTTTTGCAGCAATAACTTGATCACCTCCCATAATATTCAGCTCCTTGCTTTAGTTGAAACATGGGTATCCGGACCCTGATCAGTAATTCTAGAGAGAATGTTACCCAAAGGCTTAAAAAAGATATGCAAAAATAGAAACTGCAAAGAGGCAGCGGCATTGTTCTAACCAGATCCAAACAGATAGCAGATCCACTCAGGCTAACACGTTTCACCCACTTCTAAATAATGCAACACAAAAACCCAGCCAGCTATCTACTTATATCTCGCCAATCATCAAAAAATACTGGAAAGAAAAATTAACTCACAATACATAAAAACCGGAAAGAAACATTAACTCACAATACAAAAAAGGTGGAAACTATATAAACAGATATGGGCTGGTAACTTCATATGCTAGAGATGCCTTCAAATGGGTCCCCGCAGACGGTTTTTACTTTTGATTCAAGTGCTTGGGCTAACAGACAAGCATTTACAATGCAATAGGTCTCCCAGCTTTAAAGTTTGAGCTATTGGCATTGTATATTACAATGTGTTACATTAATTTGTTATCAAACTCTGAATTGTTGTATAAAGATGGTAAATGCTGCAAGAAAAAGCAGCACTGAAATGTATAGCTTTCGCAATCGCTATTGTAATGAAGCTGAACAGGCAGGGACAAAAGCATAGTCATAACAATCGATTTAAAAAATAAATGAAAAAAACACTCACTGAAAGTCTGCTTTCGATTCTGCGACTGTCCGCAAACCCAAAACAACGGCCTCCTCCTCCCCCGAGGGCACCTCACCACGCCCTCGCCCCCCCCTAGCTACGCGGGTGCTGACGCATGCAACCGTCAGGGAGGACACCCACGTGTGAGGAGGAGCGGCGGGGGATCGAACCGCGGGCGCACGCGCCCACGGAGAGAAGCCGCGCCCACGGAGAGAAGCCCCGCCCACGGAGAGAAGCCCATGCCCTAGAGAGAGCCCCGCGGTGGCAGCTGAAGACCGGAGTAGCGGTAAGTGGGGGGGGGGGCGCTTGGTGCACGTGTGTGTGTGTGTGAATGCGACAGCAGGGGTGAGTTCTCTTTATGTGGGGGTGCATGCGTGCATGGGCGCTCGTGTGTGTGTGTGTGTCTCTGCGTATGCGCATGCATGTAGGGTGTTGGGGCTTCCCAGGAGACGGCAGCTGAGCGTGTTCGCGCGCGCGTGGCCTACGCCGATCGCCTTTGCGCGCGGCCTGTGCTGTCTCCCGGGAAGCATAGTCAGCAACACAAGCATTTGCAATGCAATGGTCTCGGCATCATTAAAGGTAGAGCTATTGGCATTGCTCATGACATTTTTTTTCTTTAAATCAAAAATAAAACTCTGCCCTCACCACTCTGCACTCACCACCACTCTGCACTCACCACCACTCTGCACTCACCACCATCACCACCACTCTGCACTCACCACCACTCTGCACTCACCACCACTCTGCACTCACCACCACTCTGCCCTCACCACCACTCTGCCCTCACCACCACTCTGCCCTCACCACCACTCTGCCCTCACCACCACTCTGCCCTCACCACCACTCTGCACTCACCACCACTCTGCACTCACCCACCACTCTGCACTCACCCACCACTCTGCACTCACCCACCACTCTGCACTCACCCACTGCACCTTTTCTGTAAGAGATTGATCTGTCGCTTGTCAGAGATGTTGTTTACTGTTCCAGTCTCTGATTTCCCAGGGATCCAACTGCCACCCGACCATGGAGATCCTGGTTATAGTCCAAGTGTAGTACATTAAAGAGAGGTGTTCAATATGCCCTGTGAGATGGAGTGTGTGTCCCCAAATCTGCCCCCTTGGACCTCTGGCACCAGAAAGTAATCTAGTTGGGACATTGTCCTCATCCGACTGAGCAGATAGTAGTGCTGTTCCTTCCGAGGCGACTCCTGACAGAAGTCCATCAGACCCATCGACTGTGTAAAATTATGCAGTCTACTGTTGGTTCGCCGTAGGTGCATTGTTGATGTGAATCTGTCCATCTCGGGCCTCATCGTCAGAATCAAGTCTCTCCCTATGACGAGCACAGACAGCAGACTGTAGCATCCATTTGCCTATCTTGGATAATGCCCTAGTTTACAACCCTGGGGATGGGGATATACCAGGATAGCACCATCACCTGCTCGCTGTTCCACTCACCTCGAATAGCAACCCACAGAGTCCGTCAATGTCTGTGTTACAGTGAGTGAAAGTGATCGATGAGCAAAATAATTCATGCCCGTGAGCCGGATATAAACACAGGATGTGCCAAAAGCTTCAACCTACCCCTACCAATGAAGTCCCATTTAATGCCCCCAGATGTGTTTCATGCAGAAGTATTGAGTCCGGATCCAGCCAGTATAAGTATTTCTGCGCGATTTCCCTATTAATTGTCTGGCCTAGAGCATTGACATCTCACGATAAAATCCTAAGGGTCAGATTAGTGGATACTGAGGCCATCTTCGCTGTTTTGATCGATCTTTTCCGGTTGCCCCTTCTGCCTTCCTTTCCTCTTTCCTCACATGCCTCTGGTCAACCAACCTCATGCTACCATCGCCCTCCCCGCTCCCCACCCTACAGCCCAATGCTGTGAGCTTTGAACTGCCCATCACCCCAAAGTCAGAGGCATCTGTCGCCCCCCCGCCCGCCATAAAGCGAGGCAAGCTACCGCGAGTGGGTTGGGCATGGCGAGTGGTGGCACGAAATAAGGACCTGCTACAGGCCCCTGGGACCGGACATCAGCAGCGCAGCTTTGAACTCGCGGCCGCCCCGGAAGTCAGGCACGGTCGCCTGTGACGGGGGCGGGGCCACGTTCACACCGGAAGAGGAGGCAGGCGGAGTTGTAGCGTCTCGCGGCCCGGGGCTCCTGTGAGCGGTGTAGAGCCCCGGGGCCGCGCCAGCAGGAGGTTGGGCGCCGCATGCTGAGGTAAGGTAAGTTCTGGAGCGCGATTGGTGCACTTGTGTGTGTGTATGCTCGTGTGTGTGTGTGTGTACGTATGTGTGCGACGGTGACGGCGGGGGAGGGGGAGGGAGGGCCTCGGTGCACTTGTGTGTGTGCGCGCGTGTGTGTATGAGTCAGGGGTGGTGTCTGCACTTGTGTGTGTGCGCGCGTGTGTGTATGAGTCAGGGGTGGTGTCTCTGTATGTATGTATGTGCGTGCGTGCATGGGCGCGTGTGTGTGTGTATGCGCATGCGTGTGTGGTGCTTGCGCTTCCCAGGAGACAGCGCCTGGCCACAGCGCGCGTTCCAGTTACAAATCGCCTGGAAGGATGCGCGTGGCCAGGACTGTCTCCTGGGAATGAGAGTCGCTGACAAAAGATCTCCTGGCGGACACAGCGCTGACGCGCTGTTAAACGCCAGGAGACCTAAAAACCAGAGAGGAGCCCCCTCGTGAGGTTTGTGACCTAGGCCCCACAAAAGCTTCTGCTAGGCTGAACAGCTGCTGTTGTGTTGCTTTTTTGACAGCAAGGGACTGAAGATCAGAGCTAGCTTGGATGTAGTCAGAGATTACCAATCTGCAAACACGGCGGAAGACCCTCCATCCGAACACTCACCCACATGTTTACATTCCCTCCTACCATCCTCAATTAGTGTATTTCCACCTTTCTTCTAAAATGTGCGGTAAGGCTCAGCTTACCCCTTCCCCCACACCCAAAGGAATTTGGAAATATATAGGGTGTGACAGTGTGTGCCACAGCTGGAGGTCGTCTTTAGGCCAAAACCAACCCTCAGCTAATCTATCAGTTACCCGGCAAGAAGCTGGCGTTACACTTTCCAGGTATAGATGCCCCCGCCAGCTGTCTTATGACTGCACCTAGGGGTGGTGCCAGATCACTGAAAACAATATTGAAAATGCCCTCTTTCAATGTACCAGAAGCACCCCAGTTGGCAATATTCAATTTTGCTTGGAGTTCTAAAAAACCCTGTGCTGTGCCCTGGTAGTAAAAAGTGGCAAGACAAAAAAAGTGGATGGAGCCCAAGTAAGCAAATGTATTCCTTCTCCACAAATAGTACATATGTGTGGATAAATGTACACCACAGGTATGGCCTTGCAGCTTATGCAAACTAATGTGTTCAATAATAGGAGCATATTTTGGAAGATTAGAAGCCTACATCAATAGGTGTCCTTGGGAAGCTACAGAAGTTCCAACCCAAATCTTGCGCTGCGCATCAGATACTCTTGAGTAAATCCCACTTGGGACGCGATCTCTTCATTTATGGTGATTTCCTCCACATGCTCGTTTCCAGCACACTGAAGGGAATCTACTCCAACATATTTCTTTAAAACACTTCTGCTGCTTCTTTTATATGTAAATATGATGTGACAAGAAAAGAAATAACAATTAAGGAAATCTGCTTTCTCAACATTCTCGCGACGTTCATTCCTTCTTCATCTTAAAAGGGGTATCCGGATTCATCTTTGGATTTTTCACATCATTAAAATTATCTAGCGTGATTCGTTTCGCTGCCATCAGCGCATCGCCACGATTTTAATAACAGTTTGTCACACTGCGAAACACGGTCCCTTAGTGTCAGCTCTTTAATGATCAGCTTTTCTGTAGATATCTGCTGTATATGGTCAATTAAAGTAATTCAACGGCAAAGCTAGCAACTAGAATAGATCAGGAATATGGAATACTTTTGAACAGGCCCTTGTGTTGTTAGAATGGGGTGGGGGGGTCGATGTCAATTGGCTGCTAAACTCCAATGTTTGACTGCTGAAACTTGTGGACCGGGGCTTTCTGATGTTGATTGACTACTTAATGTGTGTGGATGGGGGCACTTCAGTGGTGAATGAATGCTAAAATCCTGTGTGGATGAGTGTTCTCAACATTGAGCGAATGATAAAATCCTGTGTGGAAGGGGGCTCTTCGATGCCGAATGACTGCTAAAATCCTGTCTTGCTGGCGGCTCTTCAATGCAGAGTGACTGCTAAAATCCTGTGTGGATGAGGGTCCTCGACGTTGAATGAATGCTAGAATCCTGGGTGGATGGGGGATCTGATGCCAAGTGACTTTTCAATGTTATGTGATTGCTAAAATGCTATTTGGATAGCAGGGCCACAATTTCCAGTGACAGCTAAAATCCTATATGGATGGGGTTTCTTCGACACCGAGTAATTGCTAAACTCCTAGAATGCTAACATTGTTCTACTACCTCATTCCCACATCCTAGTTTAGCTGGTGAAGCCAAAAATCATAAACGTGCCTATGCAGAAAGGATCAGATCTCAACAGAAGCCTGCTCATACATTTCTGCAAAACGGCTATGTGTGAGTGTGTGTGCAAGCGAACTGCTCAACTCATGGGAGCTGAGCAGAACTGAATGAAGGGCCTTGCAATTCAATATCCAGAAGCACATCTTTAAATGATGGTGCCATATCAAGGAAAGAGTCCTGCGTGTTCATCACTACCAGATGCTGAAAGACCAAGTAGCTTAATCTTCCCAAGATTCACTTGGATGCCATACAGAGTCCGAGGATCTCATTGCTGCTGCACTTTGCAGAATCCCTATAGAAGATCCCGGGCTGGGATAAGAGACTGACCAACCATGAAAAACAGACCCCAAAGAAGCACTACGCAATGTGCTGGGAGACGAAACTAGCGGACAACAAGAAGATATGATGCGGCAGATCAATAGGACAAAAATGAAACTTCCTGAATACAGAAGTGCCACAAAACGAAATCTCAAACAATGACACAAAAACAATGAACAAAATACATTGTAACTCTATACCCAGAGATGTGTGGCCTGGTATTTATGTACATTTAGTAATTTAGGACTTCACAAAGGCTTTCCAGGTTATGGCTGGAATCCTATAGCTTAAGCAGGTTGTCAGACGTTCTCTTGGAACACATTTGTGGATTCTATTTTCGTGTGAAAAAATATACACTTGTCATGGAAAAATCTGCTCATCATATGCATGCGCATTTGCTAACCCTTTTTTTTGCCTTCACAAAAAAAAGATTCAGCCTCCCCTTACCAATTCCTAGGAGTACTGCCTTCTCCTTCCTTCCCTGGAACAGGATTTACTCATTCTTGTCAGGAGAAACGTTGTGACCTTTTCCATGGTGGCGTTGAGTATGACTAGAGTTTGTGAATACCTACAAACATGTAAAATAGAATGTAGAGCGAGTCATGACCGAAGCGGTAGAGGACATGAACAGATGGAGGCAACTACCTCTCACCCTGTTGGGAAGGGCGGCAATGTACGAAATGATTACCCTCCCCAAGTTCCTCTATGCCCTCCAGAATGAATATTATCCGCTCCCGGCCGCCACGCTACCCAAAATCCATGCAGATCTACGCTCCTTTCTGTGGCTGAGGAAACAACCGCGTATTGCACTCCAGACTCTCCAAAGGCACCAATACAATGGAGGAATCTCCCTACCTAATCTAGAAGCGTATTACTGGGCGGAACACCTGACGCCAATCAACGAGTGGATCCATGCTCCGGTCGACCACCCGACATACGCTCTGGAACGACAGAAGCTGTCACCACACAACGTATACCACTATCTTTATGGAGGAACGATACGGAGGTCGCTTCTACCGGCGACGCTGCTCACACTACGGGCGTGGACGCGAGCAACAAAACGCATGGGGTGGGATGGGAGACCAACCAGACAATCCCCGTTATGGCACTGCCGTTGGCTGACGGAAATTAAAAAACTGAAAGGTTTCCAGAGGTGGGACGACATAGGTATTTCGCAGATAGGCGATGTGATATATAGGGGGGAACTGAAGTCGTTCGACAGGCTACAAATGGAATACGGACTACACCGCTCGCAACACTTCAAACATACACAATTGGCACATGCATGGAGAGCACAAAACATCACACTCACGGAGCTGCCTGACTACGCTCCACTGGAAGGTAGACTTTTACAGGAGCAGATAACACATCAGGCGGTCTCGCTCATTTACAAGACGCTAACTAACAATATACTGGGGGACTTAACAAAACTTAGAAGAGTGTGGGAGGCGGACCTAGGCGAGATGGAAGATTTGGACTGGGAGATTGTCCTGATGCACCCACGCGAGGTAGCGATTAAGTCACGGCTGAGGCTCATTCAGCTTAATGTGCTACACAGGACATACTTTGATAGAGTACGCCTCCTCAAAACTGGGAAAATAACAGACCCGCGATGTCTCAGATGCCAACAGCACCCAGGGGATTTCTACCACACTATATGGTCGTGCGAGAAAATACGCATATACTGGACACACATTTTCATGGAGCTGGGGGAAGTCCTGGGGATAGAATTAGAACGAGACCCGAAATTGGCATTGTTGGGCATGACAAACGAAGTAGACCTGCCGCGCTACCAACTCATATTTTTGGTGCTGGCGCTAGTGGTGGCCAAGAGGGACATCGCGAAACATTGGGGGGCCACGGAGACACCAGACGTAGAGGAATGGAGAAGGGGCTTAGATCTCTACATGGCGGCAGAGAGGGTAACATATAAGGCGAGGGGGTGCCCTAAAAAGTTTCAGAGAGTCTGGACGAAATGGAGACAATATCATGGTCTAGAGGGAGGGCAGTGAGGTGTGTTGGATCAGACAGGGAGGGCCTACAACAGGAGTGGGCTATGACTTGAAACCACGAAGACATGTGTGGGGGGGGTATGTAACATTGAAGAGACATTTGAAAGGAAAAGACTGGAAAGATGCGGTGCTGTGGGGAAGTGCTGGGATGGGAAGGGGCGGCGGGGGGCGAAATTGTGACCATAGGGAAGATATACCAAATAGTATGGGGCAAAAGGAAATAAGGTGGCAATGAGCTTGTTGGGATATGTTTATTCGAACACAACAAACACAGTTGGGGGGTGGGAGGTGTTATTATATGTTAAAATGCAGGATGCCGACTCGACAGGGAGGGCACGCACTGAAGCTGATTATTTGATGTTTGTGTGCTTGACCACAGTTGCGCCGCCCAGCCTCCGGGATGTGGGCTGATGGGCCGTGTCCACAACTATACCCGAGCTCAGCATACAATTGATGGTTTGGAGAAGCAGCCCACGGGCTGACGATATCTGTGTTTTATACCTGCAACAAAAATAAAGTTTATAAAAAAAAAAACATGTAAAATAGAAAATACCTTACAGTATCCGGCCCAATGTGGCCTTTAGACAAAGCAAATTTTCCTGATATATAGTTTCACACATTCTGCAATGAACAGTAATTAAACAAGAAAAAGGTGTTTCATCTCAGTCAACTGTCCCAAAACAGCAGAGAGGGCAGCAAGATATATGTATTCATCTGACCAAAACTCTACCCATCACTGAATCTTAAACACCTTCAGCAGCTTAAACTCCACCCATCCGTGAACCCTAAAAACCCCCAACACCCCTACACTCCACCCAATCATGTACTTTAAAAAACCCTTTCTACGTCTGAACTCTGTTTATTTTGACCACTGAACACCACTGAACACCTCTCAGCACCCCAAATATTGCTTAACCCTGAACCAGAAAACATCTCGCTAGCGCTAAACTTCGCTCAAGTTTAATGCAATTTTGGATTTATCCTTAGAATTATGTTTCCTTTAAAAGGTTTCTTTAAAATTGGTTTTCTATGATTTGGTTTCCTCCAATGTGATTTCTCTGTTTTAGCTTTTCCATTAATTCACATAAATTAATGCCAGAGGGTTTGGAATCAGATTCTGTATGACACAGGTGATTATATAAAATAAACTCAGTGTCCAGGGAGCACTATGGGGCATATTTACAATAACTGGCAAATCCCTGCATATTAGCAGGGATCCGCCAGTTATTGTGCCCCATAGCTCCGCCATCATGAATGCGCTGCATTTACAATGCGGCACACCATGGGGCAAAAACGGCACAGATGCGTGACGCATCTGTGCCGTAAAAGTGGCGCATTCCTGGAGTTGCGTTGCAAGCGCGACGCAGCTCCAGCAATGCTCTGGCGGCCCTATCTAGTTAATGCTGCGTCAATCCTTACGCCTGCTCCACTTTTAGGAGGCGTTCCTGCGCCAGAACGCCCCCCTCCTGCCCAGGAACGCCTACATGTAGCGCTGGGCTTTACAACGTGACGCATCTCCTAGATGCGTCACATTGTAAGTACCCCGCACCATGGCGCAGGATTTGTGCCGCCGCTGTATCACAAAAGTGACGCAACAGCGGCATAAATAAGGTGCAAGGGGCTTGTAAATCTGCCCCTATATATATTATATTCAATATGTCTTTAATTTCACATATCAAATAAGGGATTTAAAATAACGAACATTGAAAAGCACAGAAGGCTCTTGGAACATCTGGGGCAGTTGGCTGTGTCCAAATGTCGTCTTAACATGTGTTTAACAGAGCTGCTGGCACTTTGGCGGGCAGTGTCTGAGTCACTCAACACAGTTCAGGGGAGGGCCGTTGTTGTTCAAACTGATTTCTTCATTACATATTTTTGTCAAGGAGACTTACAGAGGCTGGGCTTGGGCAAGTAGCCAAGGTTCATCACTTGAGACTACAAACTTCAGGAGCCTGTGTGTAGAAAGTAGGCGGGTGGGAATTTTGGTTGAGGTTTGCACCCATGGGAGCTGGGACACCCATTAGCCTTACTGGTTCTATAGGTGGAACTGGTAATTCAGAGTTAGGTTTCATTATTAGGTGGCTTCATTATGTCCTTGTACTGAGACGCTGAGTCAGGTAGCTGTGAAAATTCCAGCTTTCTTAGGGAATCTCGTACAACTAGGCGAACATGTAGAAGAACAAGCACAGCACAGCATATTCTGCCGTCAACATTCTACATCCTGACATAAATACCTAGAATAACCTAATCATTCTAACTCTACATTCTATATGACTTATAACAACTCTACCTACCTAACAATATATATTATTACAGCTCTCCTGGAAATATGCTGGTCCAAAAGGTTCTAGAATCAAAGGGTCTGGATATGGGGTCACCCAGGCTCCTACACGGTAAGGGGTGGTACGCACTGGTATCAATTTACTGGAAGAAGATAATAGTCTCACTGCACAACCATTCCTAGAATTCTTCATTGCAGAGTTCCTGGGTCAGTTCTGGCCTCCAGAAATGCAAGATTCTTAAGAATCATTTGTAGTTAGCGTCCTCTTGATGACATTTATGAAGGTTTCAGCCCACTCATCCTGCTCAGGGCTTGCACCTCTCCACACTATGCAGTTTAATCATCCCCCTTTCATCCACAGAATGGCATATCGGGAAGGCCTCTCAAGACCCGAGGTTTGCCTTCAGCCTCTGGGGAAACAATGAAACACAGAATCCTGATCTTAGTGTTTCGTTCTACATGCTTCTGAACTGGGCTTTGCCTCGAAACGCAATTGAAGTGCAGTATTAGTTCAAGGGAGCGAGTATTTATCCAACAGCAGTCAGTCTCTCCTCCCTGTTTAAAGCAGGAGCACTCATCTTTGACAAGGAATGGTTGGACATGTTGGGCTCGCCTTCCTGGCCAGCAGATCCTGGTGCTGTGAAAGGGAAATGGCAAGAAAAAAAATACAGCACCTCTCATTGGCTGTGGATTGCCGAGTGCATGGGGGCAATCATAGAGGCTAGCATAAGTTGAACAGGTGCAGGGGGTGCAATATTCACCCCTTTATCAACCTGTGAATAACTAACACCAGAGGTGTCTGCATTCTTACAGACGCGCTATCCCCCTTCAGCTTCTTGAAAGGTGTTTATGAGAAGGTGATGGCGCGTGTAAATTATGCCCTTTTAGGATTGTAAACACCTACACACTAAATTTTGATAAATCTGTTTTTTGATTTAGTGATGCTGCTGGTGCAGAAACTCAAATCAGCATTTTTTAAGTGGTATGGAGATTTTAACAGTACTGCAGCACAGTTGCAAGAAGCCTTATTCCAGTAATTCCCCATGTTATGATTATTTAGTCCTTGAACTGGGTATGAAGTGCAGAGTGCATGTTTGAAGTGTCACCTAGCCCATATGAACGACTGTTTATTTATTCCAACCGTGTACAAATGTTATACTTGAAAGTTGTGGGAACACGCAAAATCAAAATGCTCTGTTGACAAAGCAATCACTTGCTCAAGGCGTTGTGGGATCATCTAACGCAGAACACGATTATCCATCATTAAGTTAATTTAAAGATGACCTTGCCATTAGCAAACTTGAGATAAACTTAAATCCCTCCTAAGTCAGTGAATGAACAATTAAAACAAAGAATCGCTGACTCCAGATCCCTGACTACGAATGAAACAGGAGAAACCTCTCATCGAATTTGTTCCATTCTGGAATGACCCCCCCTAGTAAGAGGCAAAATATAGTTGTTTAAATTCCAACATTAAAACAAGCATTTGCAATGCAATAGGTCTAATAGGTTTAAGCTATTGGCATTGTAAATGACAATGCCTATTAGTTATGTTTAAAAAATGAAAACTAAAATAAAAGGCATTGTCATTTGCGTAAATGCTAGACCTATTGCATTGTAAATGCTTGTTTTAGGACTTGTGCCCGGCCCGAATGTAGCTCTTCACTCGTACCGAGGGCCTCGGGGCGCTAGCTTGTGCCTAGGCGAGCAATTCAGCAGCAGAGTAAACACCCTTGGATGTCCTCGAGAGAGCAAACCCGGCCTCTGCACTCACGTGCACGCACCCGGAGGCTGCAGGGAGGCGCTATTAATTATAGATCACTCACTATCCCTCAGTGCAGCTGGGACTTAAGGGGGCGGAAAGTTGTCAGCCGAAAGGGTCAGGCAGAAGAGGGCATCTTTTCTGCGAAGTGCAAAGCTTTAAGGAGCAGTGGTCACCGGGCTTTGTGTTGGCAGCGTTGTGATGCAATGCCCACACTGGAGGACCTCCATTTTTCTATGCATTATTTTTAATAGCTTTGCAGCGTTTCAAATAGCAGGAGTTACTACTACAGAACTCACCCATCCTAGTCCTACTGACCTCAGAGGGGGAATGGAGGGGGAATGGAGGGTGTTAAAAGAGGAGAGAGAGAGAGAGACGAAAGAGAGAAGAAAGAGAGAGAAGGGGAGAGTGGGGGAGAAGGGAGAAAGAGAAAGGAGAGAGGGAGCGACAGAGAGAGAGAGAGAGGAAAAGGCAAAGAATGAGAGAGACAGAGGGGGAGAAAGAGAGAGAGGGGAGAGAAAGAAAGCGAGGAGAGGAGAGAGGGAGGGAGAGATTGAGAAAGAGACAGAAAGAGAGAGAAAGAGGGAGGGGGAAAAGAGAGAGAGTGGGGGAGAGAGACTCCCTCCCCTCTGCAGGAGCACTATATAAACCGTGTGCTATAGTGGTTGTGAGTTAACCTGGGTGGTTAATGAGGTGCATTAACCACCTGCACTGGTCTGTGAGTGCGCTGCATGTCACAGGTTGTCTGTCACCCCATGGCTCGTAGTTAAGTGCCCTGCTACAGAGCTGGGGGTGTCTTGTGGGTCACGGGTTCGGATCCTGGGGAAGGTAACTTATTTTATAGTAAATGCATTTGTATAGAGCTTCACTACCGTTAAAGGAGCTTGAAGCGCTTGATGGTAAGTAGCATGGTACTTGTGAACCACAGGGTTAGGAGGTGAGCCTGGGAGTGGTGCACGCGCTTGTGGTGCGCCCCTGCTCGCTCCCGCAAGGTGGATGCCGCCACAAGCACAAGTGTGTGCTTCCAAAAAGAGCAGAGCGACGGCTAACGGTCCTCCTACGCAGCGCATGCGTGCAGCATAGGCGAGTCCTAAAAAATATAGAAAGGATGAGCGCTATTAGACCGTACTGCTCAGTTCCTTGATTGAATTAATTGAGCCTTCTTGCCAAAGATCTAATTGTGAATCCAGTGGCAAAGTGCTCACTTTGCCACTGGTTTCAAGCAAACCTGGCTGAAGACGGCTGTAATGCCAGAAACCGGTCCTAGGAAGCCTATTTCCGGTCCAGGGAATGCATGGCTTGGCAGTTCGGGCTGGACTGTTCCCATGAGGCGTCGGGTCAGACTGATTTGCATATGGCCATGTCTGGACTGGGGTGGCAGAGTGGGCTAAAGAACGGTGATGGATTAAACCCAGATTTGTTGACTGGGTGTGAGTGTTTGATTGGTTCAGAAGCTCTGTCCATCACCACCCCCTTTTGTTCCCCTAGTTAGTTGTCAGCACAACCCAGGACTCAAGGTCCCAAAAATATTTATTAAGGGTAAGCTAGTCTTTCAGCTTGTCCTGGAAGGTATTTTTGGAGGACAAGATGCGCTTGGAGAATCCTAAGCCCGAGGATAAAAGTATAAAAGATAATTAAGAACATCTTTATTGCCCATAAAAACCAAAATATTTGAATTCTCATATGAATTCTCCTTGACTACTTGTTGCACAGGTGGTACCCCTGCAGCCCAACCTTGAAACCTCTCGGGACTTCTAGAATCAACCACTGGACATCTTGGACACACGCACGACTCGTGGCAGCTCCAAACGCCAAATTCCACAAGAATTGGATGTCTCTGCAGTCATGTTTAAAGGCAGAAACTACAAAACCCATGCCCCTCGTATCCTCAATGCTTTGCACTGAGGATTCGACAGGAGTGGAACAAGAGAAGCAGATCTTTTCTCCATTAGGGAACTTTTGCAACACTCTGCTTTAGAAGAAGCTTGATACTCAATGAGGATCAGAGGATCGTCTCTCAAACAGAACCTATTTCATAACCCTTCAATCAAGATAATTGTCCAGCTCTCTGGTACTCTTATTAGTGTTGCAACATAGTTGGAAATCATGAAGAACTGTGGATAAAGCTCTACTGGTTTTAATATTAAAGTTTAGCATATTTCTGTGTTTTGAGCTAGGATTCTCAAATGTTTTGATCAAAACTAAAGCAAATTGACTTTTGGTGAAGAGAACTGTTACACAGTCAGATTGAGAAACTCATACCTAAAGTCTGTGTCACAAACACACGGAAGTCCTTAATAGAGTGTGAACCCAACTAGCTACCAATGTTGTAAAGACATTAGGGTTGCGAAGACCAAGCGTTTTGTGAGGTAACAGTAGCCATAACTTGTTTCTGGTCTTGGTAGCCGATCCTCAAGGAAAGGCAACCAACTTCAGGAGACTCAATAATTCCAATCCCTACAAATGTTTGTTCTGGGTAAATCCCCGTAATTCGCCAATAATACAGCAATAGTAAGCGAATAACAGCAATAGTCAGTGTGTCAGCAATCACACCTCATTTGTTATCTCATTTAACAGGGACACAAGAGGACAAGAAAGGAAAGAGAATTGAGCAGGATCTCTTCCCAAAGGCCTTGAGCAGTAAACCGGTTCATGCCCACGCCAGGAAGGAGGTTTGAATATGTTATAAGAGGGCAGGGATGAGTTTAGAAAGGGGGGATAACTAATCTGAAAGATTACTAAAATCTCCCCTTTCTTTTCAAGCGAGACGCACATCCAGTCTTTGTTTATTTTTATGTATTTTAATATTTGTGCCAGACCCCTTTTCCTTGGGATAATTTTCTCACCACTGAGTGAAACTTAACTTCAGTGACAATTGTAAAGACACGAGGGCCCATGCTGCCTTTGAAATTTATGATCTAACGCCATACGTGTCCAAGTAAGAAGGCGATGTAACATTACTGAATATTAGTACATCACACTGTCCAGCAATAGCTCACCCTGCCCGTTATTTACTCCTACTATTGGTTGTTCGAACTGCCAATCAGTAGATTACAATGTTCATCAGTGCATTAACCTGCTCATCATTACCTCATATGACCCAAGACAGCCAACTATTGGTGAAGTGATATCCCTACTGTCATGTCACTTCTCTAGATGTCAATTCATGTGATCTTTGTCATGGCATATGCAAATTATAGGAACCTCACAAACCCCTTTCTCCAGGGATCGGTTATGCGCAATAAATCTTTTAAACACCCTGCACCTATCCTTGGGTACACACAATCAGGCCCAGCACACCGGGTGATAACTTCAAGTGGGGACGCAATATTGGCAAGTATATTATGGTTTTTAAAGTGCCTGCTGCTGTGTTCCTGGCATCCAGCAATTTTCAGGCAGCAATAAAAACGTCAAGATAACTCTGGTGACTAATGTTCTTCCTGGAGAGGGATCAGAGTTTTGTCTAGTGTAAGTTTTGACTCATTGTAAAGAAGCACAGAGTGTTAATATGCCTCCTGCAAAGAACGTGTACCATGCCATTCACAAAGTGCATATAATGTAAATAGCTCAGTGGCTTACTGGTTTTGTCAGAGAGATCCTTTTGTTACTTGCAGTTTATAAGTTAAAATCCTGATATGGAACAGTGTGCTATTCACTGTCATCAAACAGCTGCATGCACACTGCACGGTACAGATTAGAGAGTTTATTTTTTCCCCAGTCTTTCATTATCCTAATGTTGCAAAAAGGGTTCATTTGGATAGAAATCAATTCTTATTAAAAGAGAACCCCCAACTATGGTGTTACATTTTAAATTCTGAGTTTGTGCATCTCTATTAAACTATACTGCCTACTAATATGGATGACAGGTGACTCTTATACCTTGTAGTCCTCTGTCTTATGTATTATTTCCTATATAATGTGTGGCTGATGCAAAGTGCTCTGACACCCTACACTCATATTACCGGTGATATAAAACAAATTAAATGCATCTGAGAGAGAGTGGTTATGGAGACTTGAGGGGGACTGTTGAAAGGTGGTAGTGAAGGAATCTGTGGCAGAAGTGGTCATTGGGGGGCGCCAACAATAATGTTCAGAGCCTTGTGATAAGTGCATTAAAAATAGACCTGGGCGAAAACAATGGAAAAGCAGGAAACTCAGCAAACTACATAAAAGCCAGTAATTCGGAATTCTGAAAAAATCTGCTCACCTGTTTTTTGTGCTATATTGGGTAAAGTTCATTACAGTTTTTCATAGTAAAAACGTGCTTAGAAGTGCCCCAATGGGCTAGTCGGAATTTAAAATCCAGCACACACTGCAGGTTTGGAGTTTATCGGATGTAATTGTATCTATTCGGGCGTTTTAGATTTTGGCACAAAAAGCAGTAGGTACATGAAATCATGGGCCCTATTCACTGTTACATTCCAGTAGGTGTGACCTGCTGAAATTTAACAGAGGGTGCAACATTTATTGCAACTGATAATTACTTGGTGTGATAAACACTACACCACGTCCAACTTTATTGCACTTGATAATTACTTGCCGTGATAAACAGTGCACCACTGCACCAGGTCCAACTTTATTGCACTTGATAATTATTTGGCGTAATAAACACTGCACCAATGCACCAGGTCCAACTGCACTGCACCTGATGATTACTTTCCATGATAAACACTGTACCAGGTCTAACTTTATTCCATCTGATAAAATACTTGGCATGATAAACACTGCACCACGTCCAACTTTATCACACCTGATAATTACTTGATGTGATAAACAGTGCACCACGTCCAACTGCACTGCACCTGATAATTACTAGGCTTGATAAACACTGCACTACTGCACCAGGTTTAACTGCACCGCACCTGATAATTACCAGGCGTGATAAACACTACACCACTTATAATTGCAACCCCAGCGCAAACAAGCGTTGGCCCAAAGTCCACAATTTTACAGGCCAGCTGGAATCAGGCCCTTCTGTGCTACAACATAACCTTATACTCAAGTTTATTACAACCACCCTGTGCCTTAATGCTGGTCCATAGAAGCATTAGTGTTTCTTTTATTAGTGGCTCCGTTTCGGCATTATGGCACTGTTTTTAAACTTTACAGCTTTGACAAAACGGAACATTTACTCAGGCCCATAACAATAAAAAATATACACAAGTACATAGTGCTCCACACAAACTGTTCTTTTTCTTGTCTATAAACGTCTTTCAGATGTTTTCATAATCCAACTGGAAGGTAATAACCCTGAGGGTGTAAAAGGCAGAGTTATCCACATCTATTTTAATGCATGTGGTCTTAAATACCACACACTTTTCCCATTTAGCTGAACAATATTACTAGTTTATATACAAACAAAAGCAAAATCGTTTTACGTTTAATTATTCTTCTTTTCTCGTATATAAACCTTTTTTTTGTACATGGTCGTTAATCTTTTCAGTTATTACCACATCATGGACGCAATTGAGAAAGCTATCGGTGCAGTTAAGTAAAATTAGGTGAAAAAGAGAATCATTAACGGGCACAAATATATCTTTATTATTTAAAAACTTGACTTGGTGCTAGAAAAATTAACATACTTACACATAAAATTACACCACTACGGTCTAAATTTACACTTGATTAATTCTCCTCATAGGGACTCAGAGGTGTCAGCTATTTTGAACATCTGACGTTGCTTAACACCCACAAACTCATCTTATTCTGTGGTTTCCACCCTATTCAGCGTTAAAGATGTTCCGATAAGTGCAAGGATGCATCTGCTTCCGGGTCGGATTAGGGAGGGAACACTCCCAACCAGTTGGGTGATTAGAAGACAGGGCCTTCTAAATAGGAACAATAATTTCCCACTTTTGTGTGTGCATTCAGTTACACAGAGACAGAGAAAAATGTGTCCGAACTATAAAATTTACGAATTTTAAAAGCAAGACGAATAAAACTAATTACAGCCGTGCAAAAGTGGTAAGTGGGCGGTGGTAGAGCCCACAAGCTGCTGCTGCTGCTATTGAAACCCTCAGACTCGTGTTTTTTAAATTAACTTGCAAACATTGCAATGTGCTTTTAATTTGCTTACTTGTGTTTTAAATTCTGTGGTCACAACGTACCTGGGGCCAGAAGCTTGCCAGTAGGAGGGTGGGGCTGACAGGACGCTTCGGGGGGGCCTTTGCTCGACTGTCCCTCCTTCCCGCCTTGGTCCGACGCGTCGAATAGCGCCGTTGCGCGGAGGGCGTGGAAGGGAGAGCTCAGGCACTTTCGGTGGCGGTCAGCGCTCTAGTCGTTGCAGCAGAGAATAAAGGGAGCTGGGGAGAGCGGTCGCGTGTGGTAAGTGGGTGGTGGTAGAGCCCACAAGCTGCTGCTGCTATTGAAACCCTCAGACTCGTGTTTTTAAATTAACTTGCAAACATTGCAATGTGCTTTTAATTCGCTTACTTGTGTTTTAAATTCTGTGGTCACAGCGTACCTGGTGCCAGAAGCTTGCCAGTGGGAGGGTGGGGCTGACAGGACGCTTCGGGGGCCTTTGCGCGACTGTCCCTCCTTCCCGCCTCGGTCTGACGCGGCGAATAGTGCCGTTGCGCGGAGGGCGTGGAAGGGAGAGCTCAGGCACTTCCGGTGGCGGTCAGTGCTCTAGTCGTTGCAGCAGAGGATAAAGGGTACATGCGTGAGCGGACGCGCCGCCGGCACGCCAAAGGCAAGCCCGTCTGCGCCCGTCCACGGCTGTGCGGGGACCGGGGCCATAACACCTGGACAAATAACTGCTCGAGTGGAGCTTTAGTCAACTCTATGAACTCTGCACCAAGTTATCTAGCGCGTGCAGCCACAGCATGAAGGTCTACCAGGATGTGGCATGTGATCACTGTCCGTTTAGCTACAGCGCTGTAGGTAAGATAAAGCGAGGGGCAACAGGGCTGTCTTGCGGTCTGCTGAATTGTAGATCCATGTGCAAACATTAACTGGACATCTTTGATCTACTCGCAGATAAAAAACCTGACCTTTTATTCCTCACTGAGACATGGCTGGACTCTGATTCCGAGCCAGAAATTATTGAGGCCCTCCCCCCGGGGTACATGATTGTTAGGTTGGATAGGACGTCTGGTAGAGGTGGTGGGATAGCCATTGTTTTTAAACATCCATTAAGCTGCTCACTGGAACCTATGACCATAGCTGATAGTGAGGCAGGTGCATTTATAATCAGGGTCAGCCCGCACATTACTGTGAAAGGACTTCTGGTCTATAGACCTCCTGGCCCACATGCACGTTTTGTCTCCAGCCTGTTGGAAAGAATTACAGACTCAGCTCTACGGAATGACAAATTCCTATTGTTGGGGGACCTTAACATTCACCTGGAGAATTCCCTCGATAAGGGGGTGCAGACCTACGTCAGGATCTACAGTCAGTGCAATTAGGCCTGAATTCCAATTCCCCTACCCATCAGCATGGCTATTTACTGGATCCAGTATTTGCTAATTGGGAGGGAGTTGAAGTGATTACTCCCATCTCTATCCCCTGGTCGGACCACTTCTTTGTTCCCTTTGTGGTAAGTATCCCAGAACCTAGAGCCCCCGAGCAACCTGTGTTACACCACCCGTGTCGCAAATGGGCTGGTTTCTCACAGCTGAAGGTTAATGAAGCTCTGACCCAAGGAGGGCCGCCGGGGGGTATCGACGTAGAAACAGCTTGCCGTAATTTAGAAAGACGTATAAGAGAAGCCCTAGAAGGTGTAGCCCCGCTACGTCTGAATAAAACATCGAATAGACCACAGAAATCTGCACCTTGGTACAATGACGATTTGCGCCTGGCTAGGACAGAGTGCAAACGTCTAGAGAGACAATGGAGGATAGCCTTTCTTAGTCAGGCCAAGCTGGAATACCATAAAAAGCGGAGAAATTATCATGGGCTTATTAGACGGGCCAAGGCCGCTTACTATGTAGAGAGAATTGGGGCAGCAGGAAACTCCACTAAGGAATTATTCGAAATCTATAAGGAGATATCCTCACTTACATCATCTGTTATTCCCACGGAAGGTTCTGGGGAATCCTGCGACCGTATCGCGGGTTTCTTTTCAGAGAAAGTGGAACAAGTATACTCTTCCTTTCCGGGAGCCAAAAAAACGGGTGCAGAGTTTGTGGAGCCAATCGGAGGCGTTGGGGAAAACCAGAGGCTGGATAGTTTTATCACCCCTCCCCCCGAGTCGCTCTGCGGAGTCTGCAGTTCGATAAAGTCTGGCTCACCCAGAGATCCTGCCTCACCAAAATTACTTGGGGAGAGTATTGCCATTCTGGAGCCTTATATCAGGCATCTTCTGGATGTACCTTTTAGTATGCACACGGTGCCTGATAACTGGAAGAAGGCTCTGGTACTTCCACTTCAGAAGAAGCCTAGCATCAGCGTTGAGAAATTGGAAAACCTCTGCCCTATCTCGCTGCTACCTTATTTGGCCAAAGTAGCTGAGAAGGCTGTAAACTTACAGCTCATGGTCCATGTGGAAGAAGCCAATCTTCTCCACCCCACGCAATTTGGATTTTGCTCTACTAATGGCCACGGAGGCCATTAGGCAAGAAGTAGATGAGGGGCAGACAATGGCTCTCATCCTTTTGGACCTGAGCGCCGCCTTTGACACTGTAGCACATTACACCTTGCTACAGTGTCTGAACAAAGGCGGTGTCTCAGGCGCAGCGCTAAAATGATACAATAATTTCTGACGGAACAGAGATTTCCGGTCAGACAGGGCGCCCATGAAACTGGATCAGGGTGTTCCTCAGGGCTTTGCCCTGAGCCCCACCCTATTTAATCTATATGTATCTCCAGTGGCGAGTATAGTGGAGGGTTTTGGAATAAGGATTGTGTCATATGCCGATGAGACGCAGCTGGTTATCTCGCTATCACGGGCACCGGATCTGGCTGCATCCAACTTCAGAGCATGCTTGCAGGAGCTTGCCTCCTGGATGGCCAACAATTGCCTGAAGTTGAACGGTAGCAAGACAGAGGTGCTCGTGGTGGGGGAGGGCCCGTCTGTGTGGTCATCGGCATAGTGGCCGTCCTGCTTAGGTCCAGCCCCTATGCCGTGCTCCCAGGCTAAGAACCTGGGTGTATGGATAGATTCGAATCTTACATTCGAACCTCAGATCAGACGTGAGGTGGGGACTTGTTTTGGTGTCCTGAAAGGTCAGAATCTCATCACTGTCTACAGGCCCGTACGGTCCCTTAGATCCTCTGGGACTGGCCTGATGGTGGTCCCTAAAGTCAAGAAGGCCCGGATGGGTGGCAGATCATTCCGGCTCTTGATGGCCAGGAGCTGGAATAAACTCCCTCTCGAGCTTCGGTTGGAACCTTCTGAGACCAGGTTTAGAAGAGACCTTAAAACATACTTTTTCCTTCATTAATGGGCCTGGGCGCCTTGGACTGGGCAGGGGGCTCTAGGATGTCTCACTTACTACAGTGCGGGGACACGCCGGTGGGCGTAACCAGGCGCTTTATAAGCTTCCTTATTATTATTATTATTAAACCTTTTCAGATTGAAGTTGTTGAATACAAATCATGCGTCATAATGTTAAAATCTTTAAAACGTGGAACAATAAAGCTTCTCCGAGGAGAGCTGTACAGTGTACAAAAAAGCATAAGGTGCAAAGTAGTTAGCTTAGACACATTAAGAGACGGCCAGGCTGGAAGATGGGGGAATATGTAATGATAGGATTTAGTCAAACTGATGTTCAGATCTGGATCATTCATAAAAAGTGCGAAGACGTCCAATAAAGATTGGAGACTGTTAGCAGTCCTTGAAACAAGCACACCGTCATCCGCATACAGTAGTACCGGGGCATCTTTCCCTAAACTAGCTGAAAACTTTTTCAAGCCATTAATGTATAAGGAAAATAAAAAGGGTACCAGCACACACCCCTGTTTGACACCTCTTCACAAACCACTCTAATCCGTGCATGCACTTTACTAGGATAGCAGATCCTGGCTGACGTGTCCTACGACGGCAGACCCTGGCAGACGTGTCCTACGATAGCAGACACTAGCAGACGTGTCATACAATGCAGACCCTGGCAGATGTGTTCTACGATAGCAGACCCTAGCAGACGTGTTATACGACAGCAGACCCTGGTAGACATGTCGTACGATAACAGCCCCGGTGTCCTACGATAGCAGACCCGGGCAGACGTGTCATACGATAGCAGACCCTGGCAGACGTGTCCTACGATAGCAGACCCTAGCAGACATGTCAAACGACAGCAGACCCTGGCAGACTTGTCCTACGACAGCAGACCCTGGCAGACGTGTCCTGAAATGACAGTCCCCGTGCCCTACGATACCACACCCGGGCAGACGAGTCATACGATAGTAGACCCTGGCAGACATGTCCTACGATAGCAGACCATAGCAGACCTGTCCTACGATAGCAGACCCTAGCAGACGTGTGAAACAACAGCAGACCCTGGCAGACTTGTCCTACGATGGCAAACCCTGGCAGACGTGTCGTATGATGGCAGCCCCCAGAAGACGTGTCCTACAATAGCAGACCCGGGCGGACATGTCATACGATAGTAAACCCTGGCAGACGTGGCCTATGACAACAGACCCGGGCAGATGTGTCCTATGACGGCAGACCCTGGCAGACATGTCCTACGATAGCAGACCCTGGCAGACGTGGCCTACGACAACAGACCCGGGCAGACGTGTCCTACAACGGAAGACCCTGGCAGATGTGTCCTACGACGGCAGACCCTGGCAGACTTGTCCTACGATAGCAGACCCAGGCTGACATGTCATACGATAGCAGACCCTGGCAGACGTGTCCTATGATAGCAGACCATGGCAGGCGTGTCATACAATAGCAGACCCTGGCAGACATGTCCTACAATGGCAGAACCTGGCAGACATGTCCTACGACAGCAGACCCAGGCAGACGTGTCCTACGATAGCAGACCCTGACAGACGTGTCGTACGACGGCAGACCCTGGCAGATGTGTCCGAAAAAGGCAGACCCTGGCAGACGTGTCCTACGATAGCAGACCCAGGCTGGCGTGGCATACAATAGCAGACCCTGGCAGACGTGTCCTACGATTGCAGACCCTGGCAGACGTGTCCTATCACATCAGACCCTGGCAGACGTATCCTATGATAGCAGACCCGGGCAGACATGTTCTGATGTAGTCTCCAGGCGATGATAATTAAAGGCTGCTCCATCCCCATTGATTCCATCAGCTCAACACTATTGTTGATGCTTCTTTGGCACCATGTTCTATTTATTAACTACCTCTATTGCGTATTTAAGGCGTATTCATAGCCAAATGAAGGTTTTATGACTATTTCCCAAGTTAAAGAAAAGAAAAGCAGGGATAAGTACAGCCCCAGTGACCAGAGCTCGGATTATTCACAGAGCCACAGTACAGCATACAGATGCTATAACTGTATGGCATGGTACCGGAATATCATAGTCAGGCCATTGCTTGTCATTAATATCTAGTCCTAAAGACAGTTTACCAAAATATCACCACATTGGAGTTAATAAAATAATGTCATCTACTGTGAACAATATTTTTGTAAACTACCATATTTATGTCAGACAATATTTCTGCATGCCAAATTCTGTCAGACAAACTAACTAACCTCACTAATGATGCCTACAAATAGTTGGATCTGCAAGAATAACACCACACAGGTGTGACTATTAAAGAGTTAATCTACAAGGAAAGTTTAGCCATTGATATTACCTATTAGTCTTTAGATTTACTATGAGAATGGCCAAGAAATGTCCTCGTAATCTTCGATCTACCTTAACAGTTCAGTTAATTGTTGGTCAGAATGGCCACCATAACTTCTGACAAACCTAAGGCGTTGGATGAAAGCCACCTCAGTCTAGTGGACCTCCTTGAACACGCATCTGACACTTAAAAGGGATTACTATTACTAAAGGTTTCACAAATACGCACAAAGTTCACTTGCTTTAGAAATATGGAAATTCACTTACATTTCTTTGCACTTCATCTGGCAGTGATGAAGCTTGACGTGTCTAAAGTTCGGATTCCTGTTACCCTTCCTTTATTACAATGTGTGACAGTGCACAGATTCCCAAGACACCTTAGCTCTCAAGGTGGCATAGTCTGGCAATAACATAGCCATCTGCAAAAATAGACTTTTACATCAAGATAGTGCTGATACTGATAGCAAAAATGCACCTAATGCAGCAAAATACTGCGTGGACTGATTAACACTACCTGATATTCCACAATACAGTCACTAATATTAACACATTCTTTGTCAGCAAGTTCCCCAATGTGTGCCCAAGGCATCTCCCTGTCAACAATCTCCCTTTACCTCCTCTGTCTGTGTGTTGATGATAGATATATACATGACACACACATCTGCCTGTACCTCTGTGTATATGTATTGTCTGTCTCATCATTAGGGAGCCCAGGAGGAAGCGCAAACGGTGTGATGCGGAGTCTGATTCCGGTGTGAGTGACTGTCTGCAGTGCAGTGATTGGTGCATTCCTGTAGTGCAGTGGTTGCAGAATGTGTGCATGAACACTTTGGAGGTTTCCAGAGGGTTGACCTAACTCTGGATTGAGACTGAGCAAGGAGCCTCCAGGCGAGTTGCCCATGAGGCAGTGCTGTGGAGCATTGGTCCTACTGCTCAGTGTGGAGGGCAGGAGAGAGAAAAGATTTTCCTTTGTGAGGATTCTGATAGCTCTTGGTCTCTTCCTGGAGGATGGGTGAACCATTAGTAATCTAGGACTTGGATAACCTGGCAGATGCCTAGATTCAAGCCTCTAGCAGGGGAATTCCCATGGGCACACTAGTCATTATCAACGGGGTGATGGAGCGAGGCAAGAAAGCCCAGCATGGATGGCTCCTAATCAGGCAGTGGGTGACGCACTATAGGTGACCATGGTCAGGGCTGCCAAAGCCAGTGGGCTTTTGTTATGGCACCAAGTGGGACCAAGCTCTCCAGCCCAAGAGAGGGTCGCACTCTCAACACTTAACCACAGTCACGGCATATATTTTCCAACCAGAGACACAAGTCATTGGCTACAGTGTTTGCTGACCCGGGTAGGTGAAAATCATTTAGGGATTACAACCACAAACGAGGTAAGACATGCCCCTACTCATGGTCAGGAAGAGAGACCTCAATGATAGTGATGAATGTGCCACAAGTGCCTTGCGTAAGCAAGTGAAGCAGATGATTTAGGTAATGTGTGTAATTGTGTTTATCCGATTTATAGATATCCTTAACTTGTAAACAAGTTTGTATTGTAAATTTGATCTGTGAAGAAATATACAGGGTATGTTGCACATCCTGCTGAAGAAGAGCAGAATGAGACTTGTAAAATTTGTCACTGTCTACTAGACCCCAACAACCTGACCAGATGCATCAATTACATAAGATGATGGTTTATGAGGTTTTGTTTACCCGTATACACTTTGTACACCACACCAAGGATGTATGCCCGCTACTGTACAAGTCAGTGCCAACACAGGCACGCCACCCGACTAGTGTTACTTTCGGAAAAAATAGGTAAATCAGGGATGATATGTACATGACTTTACGATCCTTGATTCTCCTATAGGAACCACAGGATCTAGTAATGATCAACCTCTTGAATCTCAATCAAGTAAACTTATTCATGAATCCAAGTTACTTTCACAAGGCTTCAATTTGACATCCCGTCTTCCTGTGATATCCCTGTAGCCACATAACATGCCCCATGCTACCAGCAGTTCCTAGATGATTATAGCATTGGGTCGCATATCTAGAGCTAGTAAATTGGATAACTATATGAGATTTCAGTGCTTTGTGAATTTTTTCGCTTTTGAAAACCAACAAAGGTCATATAATAAATTCCTTGCAATTTTCAGAGGCTTATCTCACAGCAGAACTCCTTCTAAATGCGACGCCATGGAGGCTTTTGTCCGCTAGCTGTCTAGCAGGCTTCGATTTTTGGCTGAAACCGCCTTTTTATTCATGCTGCCTTTCGGTTCAGTTGCCAAGGCAGAATGAGATATATTGTTCCTGTTTTCCTTTTAGAGAACAAGGCCAAAGTCCACATCATTTTTCAGAGGAAAAAGAAAATTAAACCATAACTTTGACTTTTCATAAAATGTCATTAAATTGCAGTGACTGCAAAGGTTATACAATATAGGCTGCTGATCTTGAAACACTGGCACATTTTTTGTGCTTTGTCTGATGGGGATCAGCTTTCCGTGCTTGTGGTTCTGAATCAAGTTATATTCCTATTTAAAAGAATTTCTGTAGTTAAATAAATTCCCATCAAGGCCTCTTGACTCTAAAACCGGTGCATACAGATTAAAAGCATTACCAGACTACTGCATCAATACCTTCTCCAGTGTTGATAGAGAATGCAAACTAATGTTCAATGGAGTCGAACACTGCATATCCACTCCTATGACCTACCATCTCACATCACATAAAAAAATCAATCCACATCAACTTTTGTTTGCTGACAAGATCTCCATCATATACTGCGACACTGACCTCTAAAGCTCCCTTTCTATAGACCGGGGAATAAAGAGTGCAGTGGACCTTTTAATTCCAAGATCATACTGACTACCACCATCTTCTTTTGGTATCCCAGTCAGCCAACCCTGCTGCTGCACAGATTTATTTATATGTAATCTTGCAAAGCAGGTAATATGCAAATCAGGGACAAGACAGAGCAGGGTGACAGAGCACTTTGCACAGGAAGACAGTCACAATACATACGCACTTTAGATTGTGGTTTTATAAACAGATGCGGAGGACAGATTATGTGTCAAAGTTAGCATGTACTCTCTATTTTAGATTCAACTCCTTAAGTAGATGTCTCTCTTTCGTAGTGCCATTTGCCACACTTCTCTACTCTTCTGCTGATGAATGATTGCGCGGTACAAAAGGGGGTGGTGATGGACGGAGCATCTGAATCAATCAAACACTCACACCCAGTCAAAATATCTGGGTTTAATCCATCACCGTTCTTTAGCCCACTCTGCCACCCCAGTTCGGACATGGCTATATGCAAATCAGTCTGACGCTGTGCCTCATGGAAACAGTCCAGCCTGAACTGCCAAGCCATGCCTTCTCTGGACCGGAAACAAGCTTCCGAGGACCGGTTTCTGGCATTCCAGCCGTCTTCAGCCCGGCTTGCTTGAATCCAGTGGCAAAGTGAGCAAGGGACTCACGTCTGAGCATACCCTGCCACACTTAGGGGGTGGTGATGGACGGAGGTGCATCAGTATTTGCAATAAGCACTGACGCTTTGTAGTCCATACAGTTAGTTCCAGGGTTGTACATGAAGAACACAAAGCCACAGTTTTTTGCTCTTTCGGTGCTCGTTAGGAGATGCTTCATTTTAGCTAGACGAAACCAAATGAGCTGCTCTGTGCCTCTGCCACAGTACATAAGAACTTTCAAAATTAAATGGTCTATGAGGAATAAATTGTACTTTCCTATTTAGTCAACAACAGAAGTACTTTTACTGTCGGAATGTCATGAAGAGTTGACTAAGTTCCTTCAACCAAATGTTATACTGAACAAACTGTTCGAAATAGCTGCGATCTCTGGTTGTTCATTTTTTATAGTTTTATTTTCTAATTACAAAATAACAATCTTTTTCACCATGTCTTATAATCCAAAAATAATATTTTAGCCACATTTTTAACCTCTACGCTCCACAGCTGAATGATGACTCTGTGGCCAGCGGTGAGTCCGTCAGCCCCACCTCCAGGGCCGGACTGGCCGTAGCGGGCACCGGGCAATCCCCCGGTGCGCCGCACAGGTGGGAGGCCGGTTTGGGGCCCTAGGGGGCCGTTCTTGTTACTGGGCCGTTTTTGCAGCATAGCTGCAAAATCGGCCCTGTAACAAAATAGGCCGAAAACCGGCCCTGGCAAAGAGCTCGACGGCACCCACACCCCCTGGGGGGCGGCCGAGCACTTTGCCAGGGCCGGTTTTGGTTCCCAGTCTGGCCCTGCCCACCTCACCCGCCTGGGGCGCTCTACCGATGCCCTGCCGCGCCCGAGCTTTGAGCCAACCAATTCTGAGTCTTTGCAGCTTTTATCACTGGACTGAAGGAGTAGTTTCTGTCCTGTAACTCCAGTTCTGTAGTAGGGGTATCTCTGTTATAGTCATAATCTAGTGAATAGTCCCGCCCATGTGCGTGGACCCCGGCAATCAAAAATAATCTCTTAAATTGTCAACGTCTTAGCATACCCATCCCATACCCATCCCACTCGGGGTGACAATTGCAAAAACCACAGTATGCTCAGACGTGAGTCCCATGCTCTCCACACCACTGGATTCAAGCAAGCCGGGCTGAAGACGTCTAGAATGCCAGGAACCGGTCCTCTGAAGCTTGTTTCCGGTCCAGGGAAGGCATGGCTTGGCAGTTCGGGCTGGACTGTTCCCATGAGGCAGAGGGTCAGACTGATTTGCATATGGCCATGTCTGAAATGGGGTGGTGTGGAGTGCAAAAAAACGATGGATTTAGGCCCAGATCTCTGTACTGGGGTGAATGTATGACATTGTTCTGCATTCTGTCCATTAACTGTGCTTTTTGCATTCGCCTACACATCTTACACATCTACTGTGTTTCTCTGTACATACTGCTACTTATGCCTATTAGTTGTTTTTATTTATCTTACACCAATTTTGGTTTCCTGTGCAGGCACTTTGTTTTCATGTTGTTGCTGTTATTTATTGGCAGTTTTGTGACTTCTGCTTACCCTAAACTAATAATGGTTTGGTGCTTGAAAATATTTATGTAAACTTGGTAGTGTACACCGACATCATTATTTGTGCGCGTTTATTGTGTTTCTCTGCACTCACTGTTTCATTTGCTTATAAGATCTTGCAGGCATATGTGGCACATTCTGTCTTACTCAGGCTAACATCTATTCCCCATTCCCTGTGATCTTTTGTCGTTGCCGTTATCTTTTCCCTACAAGACGTTTCTGTCTACCTACCTATGTTGGTTCCCTGTGCACGCAATGGGTTTCCGCTTCAATGCTGTTATTTATTGCCTGCTCTGAGGCTTCTGCCTACCCTAAACTAATTATTGGGTTGGTTGCCTGAACATACTTACCGGGTATTGTACACCGACATCATTCTTTTGCGGGTTAAATGTGTGTTTTCTGCATTTACAGTTTCATTTACTTATAAGATTGTGCAGGTATTTGTGGCATAGTCTGCCTACCTCACCCAAAGATTTACCCCATGTTGCATACCCTGTGATATATATATATATATATATATATATATATATATATATATATATATATATATATATATATATATATATATATATATTACCTACTGGCGGTCGCCAGTAGGTATATATAGTTAGGATTTTTTCCCTATGGCATTTCTGAAAATTCTATGTCTAATAACTTTAGCGTTTGTGGACGGAATCGGCTGAAATTTTCAGGAAAATGGCACATTTTGTTTCTGAGCAGCCCCTGAAAATTTGGGGGGGGGGGGTCGTCAAGGGGGGGCCGAGAAAAAAGGGGGGTCCCAAAACGCGTTTTTCCCATGTTAATTTCCATAGGGCGGTTGGACTCACTTTTAGCCCAAACGGCTGAATGGATTTTCACGAAACTTGGCAAAATTGTAGGGACTGTTAGCCCGATGTGCCTTTGCTAGGTCTCAATATATGTGCTTCAGTGGATTTTGAGAAATTACCGTTTAAATCAAGATATATATCTGTAACAGCGCTCTGGGCAGCGATCCGGTTAGCGAACTTTTCGCGTATCGGAACTTTGCGAAGCGAAGCTGATTGGCCCTCCGGTGTCTGTCAACATTCTAAACAGTCCGGAGCGGCCGCCATCTTGTCTCTCGGTAGGATCGAGAGACAAGAGGAGGCAAAAACAAAGGGGGAAATTACCATAAGGGGGCATAGTAGATCCTCGTTGACCCCCTAGGTTTTATGTGGAGGTTTTAAAAGGGCCTAGGAGGGTCCAAAAAAAAATTATATATATATAATTTTTTTGCGTGGTAAGCGCCAAGTTCGCGAACCGGAAAGCGTTCTGCGCAGCGTACTTTAAGGATAAAAGAATGATAGACTTTTCTAATACTGTATGTTAATTATTTGTTGTTTTTGTTCGTTTTTTTATTTATTTATTTATTTTGATTTTTAAAAAAAATATTTATTATTTTCATAGTTCATTAAAACTTCCAGCATTATATCATCTGGTATCTCGTCGAACATGGATGTTTCTGTCTCTTGTAAGGTTTGAATAAATTGTTCGTCAAAAGATTGATCCATAAAATCTTCATCCACATTTTCTTCAGTTACAATGTCTTCGGATGTAATCTCGAAGGAAACATTAGTTTCTTCTTGCTCCCCTTCCATTTTTTTGCTGTAAATTGCATTAAAAAAAATTATATTAGAAGACTTAGGGCACTGTTGGGTTTAAGTTCAGACATGTCGTTCTGTTTTTTTAACAGTGAAGTTAAAGTAAGTAAATTCATAATTATAGCAGAGAAGTGTAAGTCAATCAATAAATGTAACAGAGGAGGTTATCTGTATCTATAACTATAGCAGGGGGTCAGTAAATAATTATCAATAAACATTTTTACAAATTAATTTAAAGTGCCACTTACAAATTATCAAATAACTTTACAGGGAGGTGAAAAGGCTCTTGAAATGTAGTTCAGGAAGTAGCAGTGAAAATGGCTGTGTTTCCTTCTCTTCCTTTATATATATTCAGGTATATAACCAATCAAATGTCAGGTAATAAAAATTGTGAATGAAAGTAAAGTTTTCATTGGTTGTCAATTCCAATATTTTAGATGTGTTTTGTGAAGTAATTTACCTCAGGGTATTTAGATAGGTCTACAGGCTAAATGGCTAAATGAAATTTCAATCAAATTTGTGAGAATGAAAGGGATTGTTATGTAGTATGAGGTAATCTATATTTGGTGAGAGTGTCTCTAGTCGTTTTTCTGCTAATTACTTTCCCACCTTTTTTTAGGATCGCTTTCTGGAAAGCGGCCCGGTTAGCGAACCTTAAGCGTCACGGGAGTCCACCATTTTGTGTTTCGGTCGCATTAAGATACAAGATGGAGGGCAAATAATGTTCAGAATGTGTAGAAGGGGGCACGGTAGACTTATCTTGACCCCCTAGGTTTTCTGAGGGTGGCTGAGGAGGTTTAAATGTGCGGAAAAAAAAACATTTTTTCAAAAAATTCCGCGAGGTTAGCTTTCGGTTTGCGAACCGGGGAGCGTATTTTGTGGAAAATTAGCGAAAAAAGTTAGAAAAAAATAATAATTGTGAGTGATTAGATGAAGGGTAGCTCTGAGAAGAGCTTTTGGGTTTATGGTTCATTTAGGTACTTATAAGTAGGTACCAATGCACATTCTTAAATTCAGAATGAAAATTCTGTTGCCCTCATCTGAGAAGTGAACTCCATCTCCTCTGTAGATATCTTGCATGTAGTAACGCAAGTTATTGTTGTACAGGGAGCCCATTCCATGGTCTCTCATGAAAGCTGAAACAGATTTGTTTACATGCTTCCTCGACTTCTCAATTTGTGGACAAAATTGGTTGGACCACCTCCATTTCTGTCTTTGGCATATATTGGAATATACCAAGGCAGTTTGAGGAAAAAGTGCCATTAATTGCTCAAAGGTGTCCTTTAATAGCATTTCCAGACCTACTCCTGTCAAAGTGCCCAAATCATTACCTCCACAGTGCACAATTAACAGGTCAGGTTTTGGCAAATGCATAAAGGTTTTCACCAATGGTATCAATTGGTGACATTTTAATCCTCTTTGGCCCAACCACTTAATTTCCACATCTTGTAAATTGAGGTTGTGTAAATTTCTATTCTCGGCATACCTTTGAGCCCAGTGGATGTAACTATGTCCAACAATCCAGACGTTAAACATGGTGGGAGAAGGTTGTGCTGCAGTCAGATGAAGTGTGGTAATGAAAGGGCAGTTGAAACAGTAGGAGTTTGTAAAGAAAAAAAACTGTGGATTTCCAATGCTAATGATTCATTAGCAGTGATTGGTGTATTTCCATTTCTGAAAACAGAAAGTTAGGGTGCATGGATGTGTTCTTTGAAAGATGTAATTTGAATGGTCAAGGAAGAAACTTTTAATGAAAGATTGCACTGGATACGCAGGTGCACTGAGAGTTCAGAGTTCAATTGAAACATTGTTGTGTGAATTTGCAAACATGAGAGGTCTTCCAGGAGGTCGTTGCTATGGAAAAAAGGTAGAGAGGGCAGAGGGGGGAAGGGTTTTGATTTGAAAAAAGTGAGGGAAGAGTTATGATTGGCTAATATGAGAGATATGTGAAATGAATATCTGTATTTCTGTGCTTTCAATAGCTGCAGCCTCTGGATTGCATACTTTTTCTTCTGCTGAAGACAATTTGGTGTATTTCTGAGACTGTTTTCAAAACTCAAAAAGTATTTGCTAAGGTGAGAAAAGATTTATTTATTTTAGATAGAGAATAGTATGAATTAAGGAGAAAATGATGAAGAAAGCAGTGTTTTTAAACTGTGGCTTTGTCTGTAGTGATATAGAAATAGATTTTGTTACTTAGAGAAATTGTAATTGCATATTCGGTGTAGCATTCTGGAATGCAGTTATACAAGTTATTGTTGTATATGAAGCCCAGTCCATGGTCTCTTATGTAAGCTGAAACAGATATGTTGTTTATAAAAATAGTTTTTGAAATCAATTACATTTCTGCATATGTACTGCTAGAGCTTCATAGGTTGTTTTGGGTCATATTTATAAGGCATTTGAGTGTCTTTGATGTTATTTTTCCTTTTTAAATGGAAAGCGTTCCTCATGGGGCCCTGAGCAGTTCTTAGCCATGTTATTTAATGGGAAGTGGATAACATGGCTCAGAGCATTTGCTGGACAATGCATGAATATCGCTGACTTTTCAACGATATTCATGCATTGCGGCCGTTTTTTTTCGCATTTGCGAGCAGTTCTTCGCCATGTTATCCAATGGGAGGTGGATAACATGGCTAAGAGCATCTGTTGGATAATGCATGAATATCGTTCACTTTTCAGCGATATTTATGCATTGCGGCCGTTTTTTTCGCATTTGCGATAAACCTTGCTAAGGAGAAAATGATGAAGAAAGATGTGTTTTTAAACTGTGGCTTTGTCTGTAGTGATATAGAAATAGATTTTGTTACTTTGAGAAATTGTAATTGCATATTCGGTGTAGCATTCTGGCATGCAGTAACACAAGTTATTGTTGTATAGGAAGCCCATTCCATGGTCTCTTATGTAAGCTGAAACAGATATGTTGTTTTTAAAAACCATTTTTGAAATCAATTACATTTCTGGATATGTACTGCTAGAGCTTTGGGTCATATTTATAAGGCATTTGAGTGTAATTGATGTTATTTTTTTCCTTTTTAAATGGAAAGCATTCCTCATGGGGCAAGTGTCTTGTAAATACGCTCTTACCTGCGCTTGGCAAATTTAGATTTTGATTATGGGAGTTACATAGCCATGTTAATAATGTCCAAAAAATGGTGCTAGGGCATTCCAGAAAACGCTTTCATGTGTCTCAAGGATATTTTCAGTCATTTCCTCTTGAATGCAGGTATACAATTGATTTATATGTTGTGTTTAAAAACGATTCTTTTCTATAATGTTATTTTTTCCTTTTTAAATGGAAAGCGTTCCTCATGGGACCATGAGCAGTTCTTAGCCATGTTATCCAATGGGAGGTGGATAACATGGCTAAAAGCATATGCTGGATAATGCATGAATATCGCTGACTTTTCAGCAATATTGATGCATTGCGGCCGCTTCTTATCGCATTTGCGAGCAGTTCTTAGCCATGTTATCTAATGAGAGGTGGATAACATGGCTAAGAGCATTTGCTGGATAATGCATGAATATTGCTGACTTTTCAGCGATATTCATGCATTGCGGCCGTTTTTTATCGCATTTGCGATAAACCTTGCTAATAGCAAGGTTTATCTGCGATAAAAATCGCCGATGTGCGGCGATAATTTTTGTCTCTAAAGAAGTTATCGCTAGTGGTTGGTAATATACCCCCGCGTTTTTGGTTGCAGGAATCGGGAGGCGGGAGAGTAGCACTGAAATCAGTAGTTTGACGCCTGAATCGGGAGGGTTGGTATGTGTGGATTCTCTACAGCTGGGGCTAGGTGATAGCCTGGGACCGGCCTGGCATCTAAAATGGCTACCGTGTACGACAAAATTGTGGCATTGTAAAAAAGACAAGATGGCGCAGACAATGTTTATCAATAAGGATTCATTTATAACGAAATATTTTATCGCACTGACAAATTGGTTGTCAACACTTCCCGATTTCCTTCGAATCGAACGTTAACAGACGTGACGCAGCAAAGAAAAAAAAAAGCTCACGCAGAGCCGCTGGAACACATGTATCAACATATATGAGCCTTCTCAGCCACCCTCAGAAAATATAAGGGATTAGGATACGTCTCCCGCACCCCCTTATACTTAGTAATTTAATTAAAACGAAGCACAAAATGGTCTCCCACACCCCCTTATACCTATTCCCGTTTTGCCAGCAGTTTGCGGCCCAGTTCGGTGTTCGGAAAGCGCTTCTACCGTGAAAAATATATTTTTTTTATTTTCCCCACGGGACCCTTTAAAAACTCCAACAACATTCCTAGGGGGTCAAGAGGGGTATACCTTGCCCCCTTTCATTAAAATCCCCCTTTGTTTTTCACCTCTTCTTCTCTCTCGATCCTACCGAGAGATAAGATGGCGGCCGCTCCGGTCTGTTTAGAATGTTGACAGACACCGGAGAGCCAATCAGCTTTCTGCGCGCAAAGTTCCGTTTCGCAGGTGGGAGCGTATTTATAAGAAACTTGCACCATGAACAACGCTTTCCATTTAAAAAGGAAAAATAACATTATAGACACTCATATGCCTTATAAATATGACCCAAAGCAACCTATAAAGCTCTAGCAGTACATATCCAGAAATGTAATTGATTTCAAAAAATCGTTTATCAACACGGCACATAAATCAATTGTATATCTGCATTCAAGAGGAAATGACTGAAAATGTCCTTGTGATGCAGTGCTGGTGCAAAAGATTTTCTATGTTAAATAATAAGTAGGACGTTAAGTTTTTGATGACTGTTATTCATTTACTGTTTGGTAATAGTGCTTAATAACATTTTTTATTATATTTTTCCACAGATTCAACTGCAGATCTTTTTTAAATTTGAAAAATGCCTACGAAAAATAGAATTAGAAAGGCTAGAAAACGTCAAAGACAGCAGGATGATGTTTTATTGCAGCAGTCCTCTTCCCCAAATACTTATCAAAACACCAAGAAAGCTCCGGGTAAGAGCACAAAATCATTCTTAAAAAGTATTTTTAGTAAAAAAAGTATTTTTCGCCAAAATGTTTCAGTTCAGAAAAAGAAGAGTAATTTAAATGGAAAGGAAAGACCCATCAAAAATGTTATTGGTAGAGGAAGAGATAACTCTGTGCATGATAGTAAAAGGAAACAACAGTTTAGGGACATTCGACATCGAATGTTCCGTAACAGGATAATAGTTAATTTATTAAGAAATATTAAAAAAGGCCAACAGAAAGCGGCATTTTATAAGAAGAAGAAAAATGTAGAGAAAATTATTGATCATGCTTTTGAAATTAAGCGGAAGTTGTTTATTTTGGTAATCAATAGAATTAGGAAACTAAGCAAGGTAATTTCTGATTTCAAAACAAACAGTAGATGGAAGAGAGTAGTAAATCGTAGTAACTTTTGTGAAGTTTTTTCCGGAGAATGGATGCATAGTTCAAGTTCTGAGGCATTTTTTAATGAGGAGAGTTATTTTCAGGATAATGATTTGATGTTTGCAGTTGACACCAGTGGTCGAGCTTATGAAGTGAAGGATGGTTGTCCAGTTGAAAAGGAAAAACTTGTGACAACAGAGACAGAAGAGGTGCTAAGTGATGAGGTTTTAGGAAGACGTCCTAAGGGTCCTGTGTACATTTGGAAGTGTAGTTCTATTTGCAGTGTGCGACAGGTTTCCATCAATTTGCTTTGTGATTTTATACGGACATTTAATAAGAAAAGTTTGAAGCAGAAAATGAAGTTGTTGCAAAATTTAGATCCTTGCAGAGTGAGACAAATGACAGGTTTGCGTGGTCATTCACTGGCTTGTCTTTCCAGGAGAGTATGCCAGAGTGTTTTTCATCATTTCAGGATGGTAGCAGTGCATCATAATAAAGTGAGAAAATTAGTGAGAATGTTGTATTATGCTAAGAGTCCTGCAATTATGCTTAAACAATTATGTGCTGCTCTTTTGCATGGTTCAGAAATAGATGTGAAGAATATTTGTGAAGAAATTGAGTTTTGTTACTTTAGTAGTAAAGATGAGAATGTTCAAATTGACCCTGAAGTAGAGGGTAATGTTGAAGATAATGTACAGGTTTCCAGTACAGATAATTTTCAGAAGGAAATTGCCACTTTTCAGATGAAATCAAGTGAGAGGCCTAATTTCACTTGTGTATGTTGTCGACGCACTTATTATAAGAATCAGACTAAAGTAGTGGATTTATATGCAAAAAGTGAAAGGGAAAATAATAGTGAATGGAAGGATTTTGCCACATACTTGATGGTAGAAAATTATTTTGATTTAGGATCGGATCAACGTGTGTGTACTTATTGTTGTAATAAATTAAACCAAAACCAGATGCCTGCTAGGGCAGTACATAATAATCTGGAATTGGTTGAGATTCCTTCTGAATTGAAGGATTTAAATACTTATGAATGTATTTTGATTCAAAGTATCCATCCCTTTCAGGCTATTGTAAGAATGGAGCCAAAGACAGGGAAGTTGCCTCCAGCAGATTTACAGCGAGGATTAAAGGGAAGAGTTGTTTATTTGCCTCTAGATTTGAACAAAAACATTAACACAATTGGAATAGAAAAAGTGGAAGAGGAACCTCTGGTTATCTTAGTTAATGGGGTTCCGACAAAGAATAAGAAAATATGGCAAGATTTAGTGGATGTTAGGAAAGTCAAAAAAGCAACAGTGTATTTGAAGACAAATAATAAGTACTATAAGAATGTATATGTTCCAGAAGAGGAAGTAAGTGATGAAGAGGATAGCGATTTGTGTGCTGGCCAAATTGAGAAAGTAGAAGCCTCTAAAAGTGAAGAAATATATGAACATTATAGTGTTCATCCTTTGCATTCCAAGGAAGTCATGGGGAATGCTATTGAGTTGTTTCAAATGAAACAAGCTAAAGGGAGTCCCATTAGTGTTTGGGAGGAAAGTTTGGAAGCTCGGTGTTTCCCACAGCTATTTCCAACAGGTCGAGGAGGAAGATATGATGAGCGACCTCATCAAATTCCTGCGTCTGAATACCGGACTTTACGATTGTATGCAGACGATCCTAGGTTTCGTCAATGCATTCCATATTTGTTTCATCTCCTGTTTGAAAGCGATCTGTCTGGACTGTCATATGCAGTTAACCACATCTTAAAAAGTGGTATACAGATGCGAAATATCTCGGCAAGGGACTTTATGCATAAAGTCAATGTCCAAGACAGTATTTTGGATTCTCACTTAATTAATCTCATGGCGTGTCAGCGTGGTACTAATGAGTACTGGTACCGTCGTCATGGTGATTTAAAATGTATGCTGAGGAACTTAGGAACTCCGACATGGTTCCTCACTCTGAGCTGTGCCGAGTATGGCTGGGAAGACTTACTTGAATTTCTACGGGAGGCAAATGGAAATATTGAAAACATTGAATTCAAGACACCTGGAGAACTGTGTTCTTTGGATCCTGTGAATGTATGCAGGTACTTCAATCATAGATTTGAAGCTATGATGTCTTTCATCACAAATAAGAAGAATCCACCTCTTGGAGAGGTGTTGGATTTCTTCTGGAGAAAGGAGTACCAAGCAAGAGGTGCTCCTCATATACATATGTTGTTGTGGATCAAGGATGCACCTAAATTTGGAACAGATCCGGATGACTTAGTGATGAATTTCATAGAACAGTATTCTACGTGTGCTGTTCCAAACGCAACGGAGAAGAAAAGCCTAAGAGAACAAGTTTTACGTTTCCAAAGCCATCGTTGTGGAAAGTACTGTCGTCATAAATTCAGAAACAAGGACAAGTTCTACACCAAATGTCGTTTCAACTTTCCACGACCGGTGATTTCTAAAGGAAAAGTGAACAGTTTGATGTCTTCACTGCGACATAATGTGACGAGGAAATCACCCAAAAATACATACAATTTGAAAAGGAACGAAGAGTCCAAGTACATCAACGACTACAACCCAGTGATTTTGTCCATGTGGAATGCTAACATGGATATACAGTTTGTGGGTGACAACTGTATGGCTGTGGCTCGGTATGTGACATCTTACATCACCAAAAAAGAAAAGACAGAACTGAAGGATATGTGGGAGGACATTTCCCATGAAAAGAGCCTCAGCAAGAAGTTGTACAGTTTCAGTCTGAAGATGTTGTTGCATCGAGAAATCGGAGCTTACGAATGTTCAGATCGATTGTCTTCAGCAAATCTCTATGCCAAATCCAGGAGTATTGTTTGGGCGAGTCTTGGTCTTGCTGCAACGCGAAATCGGGTTCTAAAACCTGTCCGGGAAATTGAATATTTGGCAGAAAAGGAACCAAACAGTACCGACATTTTGAAGACCAACATGTTGGATACATATTATCCAAATGGAAGCAGTCACCTTGAGAATGTTTGTCTATATGAGGTTCTACAAAATTATATATTCAAGAGGAACATCAAAGAAGATATTGAGAAAGGAGTGTATGCTGTAATTGGAAATGAGGGATGCCTGGTCAAGCAAAGAAAATGCCAATTAGTAAACCATCGAAAATTGAGTGGCGAATCTTCAGAAACAAAGGAGTTTTTCTATTTAGCACTTTTGCAACTTTTCAAGCCTTGGCGTGCAGAAGAGGAACTGCTTGGAGATTTCCTCTGTTACGAAGACTCTTTCACTGCTGCTAAGGATAGCATAGAATGTCCTGCTTTTCCCAAATATCAAGAAATGCTAACTTTGGAAATTGAGCGGGAAGCAACGATTGCAGCCGAGATTGCCAGAGACAGTTCTCAGGACAGTCAGAGTTCTGTTTCATTGAGTCAAGATCCACTTGGAGGACCTATTATCGAAAATGAAGCTGCCACTGCTATGAATGAAGTGGAAAGAGCCATGGCACATGCTCAGGAGGATTCAGTTAACTTAGAAGACTTGGAAAAACAACTCAATGTTGAGCAGAGGAAAATATATGAAGAAGTTACCAAGCAAATTGAGCATGGATTAAGTCATGAGAAGAAAGAGTGCTCATGTACATCGTTGAAGCCTGTCCGACTGTATGTGAGTGGAGAGGCGGGAACTGGAAAAAGTTTCCTTATTAAAGCAATTTCATGCTATTTGCAGGAAAGGACTGAGTCATCGCTGTCTTGTGTTGTCACCGCTCCTACTGGACTTGCAGCACATAACATTAAAGGTATTACTTTGCATCGTCTACTGATGCTGCCGGTGGAGCATGACAACAAATTACAATATCACAAGTTATCTGGGGATGCTTGCTTTGAAGTTTCAAGAGTCTTGAGGAAAATGAAACTACTTATCATTGACGAAGTAAGCATGGTTTCCAATGTCATGCTTGCCTTTGTGCATTTGAGAATGCAAGAAGTACTTAAAACTGAATATGATGTGTTATTTGGTGGCAAACACATCATTGTTTTCGGAGATCTTCTGCAGCTGACACCAGTAAAAGGAGAACCTGTGTTCAAAATACTCACGCATGAAGATACCAGGAAGTGCCTAGGGAGCATTGGCAACGTCAATATATGGTTAAACTTCAATTATGCTGAACTGCATGAAAATATGCGTCAGGCAAAAGATGAAGATTACAAGAATATTCTACAAGATATTAGAATTGGAAAAGTGACCGAGCATGGAAAAGAAGCTTTGAATGCACGATTACTTTCAAATTTATATCCCGAACAAGAGATTGTGGCTGAGAATATTTTTCAGAAAATTACTGAGAAGAAATCCGGAATATGTTTGATGCCAACTCTTGCAGAATGTGCCATCTTCAACAACAAAATGTTGAATTTAGAAAAGCAAGAGATTGTGAAACTTGAAGCTATTGACAAAATAGAGCACATGGGATCAACAATTATTTTGTCAGAAAATTTGAAATCAAAATTGGATTCATTAGAGAAGACTATATCTAAAACAGCGGGTTTTGAAAAGACTTTGAATGTGTGTTTAAATTGCCGAATCATTTTGAGAAGAAATTTACATGTTGAAAGAGGTCTGGTAAATGGATCAATGGGTAATGTTGTTGATTTTCAGAAGTACAGAAATAGAGATGGAATAGAATTTTTAAAAATTAAATTTGATGGCATTGAGGAAGTACAGCTAATTGGTCGTTGTTCTGCTAGGTTTTTGCTTGTTAAAGACTTATATGTTCGCCGTAAACAGTTTCCTGTTTGCTTGGCATATGCGGTAACAATTCATAAATCGCAAGGTTTAAGTGTAGACAGTGCATTGGTGAATATTGGCAGTTCTGTGTTCAAGGAGGGTATGGCATATGTGGCATTGTCACGAGTAAGAACTTTATCAGGATTGTACTTGATTGACTGTGATGTCACAAACATTTGTGCGGATCTAGATTGTGTTAAGGAATACAATAGGTTAAGAAGAGAGTATGCGCCACATTTGCCTCAATATCCTTTGTTTGAGAAACGTGTGGTAGGCCGCAAACGTAGAAATATCAGTAATAGTAGGGAGGTTGTTGCAAAAAGACTAAAAGTTAATGAACCGAAAATTGTTAGCAGAAAGAAAGTGGATTCTGTTGAAGATGTTGTCGGTTTTCAATTTGAAAACAGTTCTGGTGTCAACTGCTATGCAAGTAGTGGTTAATGTTCTCTTTTCACTAGAGAGTTTAAAAGAACAGATTCTGTTGAATTCAGAACAAATTTTATGCTGTTTATTGAATTCTGTTTTCGAGAAATGTAGCAGTGATCGAACAAAAGTAGAAAGTGTGTCTGAAGTTCGTTATCTGTTAGATGAATGTTCAGGGCAAACAGACTTCTCTGAAAATAATCAGCAAGATTGTCAGGAGTTTTTAATGTATATGCTTGATGTATTGCAAGATGAGGGTGTAGATGTAGATCACCTGTTTGGGCTTTCTTATCAATGGCAGCATGACTGCGAGAATTGTAGGGTATCAAGTACTACTAGTGTAGACTCAGAAAGATTTATATATTTAACTTTGCCAGACAGTAAATCAGTCTCCTTTAATAAGCTAGTAAATGCAGCGGATCACAACATGGAGTGTAGCCAATGTAAATCTGAAATGATGTCAACATTATTTATACGTAGATATGGACAGTATGTCATTTTAATGATTCAACGATGTAGGCCTGATGGATCAAAATTGTCAACTTTAATAAAAACAATTGTGGCTTCTCAGCTTTCAATATCAGGAAGGACTTTTGTAACTGTAGCAATTATCTATCACGATGGTCCTTCAACAACATCAGGACATTATACAGCTTATTTAAAGTCTCGAAACGGCTGGTCATTCTGCAATGATTCCGTTGTAACTTTCAAAAAAAAATTGCCGTTTGACCTTAAAAATTCTTACCTGGTGTTTTTAAAACCAAAATTTTAATGAAAGAATCTCGGGATTTCCTGTGAAGAATTGCAAAAGGTTCATGAAGTAGAGGGAATGTAAGTCTGCAATGCTGTCTAGATTATTGGTCCAAAACTTTTAATTATAATGTCAATTTAAAAATCCAACTATATAAACCTGATGCAAGTAAGTCTGCTTCATAGTAAGCAGTATCAGTGTCATAGGAAAAGGAGAACATGAGTGACAAAGAAGGGTAAGATATTAGTAGTCCAGGATTGTGAAAATAATCTCAAATGTTTTTTTTTAGAAAGTTGCGAAAATAGAAAATGTCGGGATTTGATTGGAAGAATTACAAGAGTAGCGAATCGCGGCAATATGATTTGGCCTAGTGGAAACATGTGATAGAATGAGAGAAGTGTTTTCTTCTATGTAACATATTTTTCGTATCGATGGAGGTTTTCTTTCAGAAAGTGGCGAGCTGAAAATATTTATAGCACAACAGAGTGAATGCTGTTCATAGGAGATCCTTCGACGTCATTGAAAGTAAGTTAATTTTAAGGAGTTTTGAAATCAGATTTCTTAGGTTGTATGGGTTTTTTAAACACAGTCATTTTGATTGTGTTTTTTTTCCCCGCTGTTACATGATGAATACGTTCAAGTCACTGATTTAAGTGAAATTTGATACATTCTGAGAACAGCAAAAATAAACCATAAAACATGTATAATTAATGTTCTTCTGTTTGTACTTATGATATACATTTAGAAATGTGAGGTAGATATGGAAAAACTGAGTCTTCTGTAAGTGTCAATTTTAATGCTTATAGTGCTGTATTTCCGGGTACTGTTTTTTTTAAAAAAAGGAATAGGCCTCACCTCAAAGAAAGCTCTTCAAAGCACACATCTTATTTGCATCCTGAAACTATCATTTAAAATATTAGAGACAATTTTATGATGGCTTTACATCTTTTTTGCGCTGCTATTGCATCACTATTGTGAGACATCAGCAGTGCAAAAGAAGTACCATGTTCAAAAATAGGTCTCAGTTCATCAGCATGAAGATACTGTTTATTTAAAATATATATCTTTAGGATTGTGTAGGGGACGTAGAGAAGCAGAGGCTTCTGTAAATGTCAAAATTGTTGAAAACGTGTTTCTTCTTGAACCTTTTCCCTTTTCTTTTGTAATTTTTAAATACATGTAGTAATATTTTTGGAAATGTATGTTTTCTCTTTTACAGATTGAAAGTATGAAAAAATATTTAAAAAAGGTAACAAGAATTATAAGGTAAATGTTTTCTACTCTTTTTACCCGCAATGCACTGCTGATGATGTCACTGACACTATCTCTGATTTACTCTCTATAGCTGTCTTTCTTTTTACATTACTCTCTGTTTACTTTCCTTATACTAACTCTTCTTTTTTTAAAAAAAATATTTTTTTGGTTCGCTTCAAGTTTGCGAACCGGTCAGCGAACTTGAAGCGAACCAAAAGAAATAGAGCTTGCTAGAGTGTTAAACATTCTAGCAATTTTATTTGAAAGGGGAGGTAGTTCTGAAAAGAACTTTTTTTTAATGTTTTTGTTGTTTTTTTTATTTTTTTTATTTTCTGAACATTTTTTGTTTTTTTTGTATTTTTAGAACAGTTTTATGTTTTTTTTGTGTTTTTCATGGAGGGGAAACAACAAAAAAACAGGCATCGAAAAGGGCTCAACAGGAGCAAAGAAAAAATTACTGCTTGGGTGGGTTAGGGCAGTTATGGTTATCAAACACCAAGTTTATTAAGTTTACGCTCATGTTGCCACATGAGAGCATAGCACCACAATGTATGCACGTTAACTTCATGTGCTTGAAGTTTGGCTGTATGTTTGGCACAGTTTCCTGTGCCTCTCTTACAGTCAAATTTATATTAGAAGTTGATTTGGCCACAGGAGTTGTCGGGGGATTATCTTGCAGATCCCTTAACTCTGCCCGGCTGTAATTTAATGGATGCCACCTGACCATATGGCGATGCATAGTATAGTTGCCCATACTATACTTTTTCTCTGTGCCTCGAGATAATCTTTTTTTGCAAATTAGGCAGGTGGCATATTTGGCATTAACTTTCTTCTCCCCTCGAGGAATTGAGAAAAATTGCCAAATGAAACTTGTTTTCCTTCTGGAAACACGGGGCAACTCCGGAATAAATTCAGGTTCATCAGTGTCCTCTTCTTCTAAGTCGTCTTCTTCTTCCTCTCTGTTTGAGATGAATTGAGATGGTGGTCCTCTCTTGTCATGAGGAGGTTGAGGTGGTGGTGGGGGTCCACCAGCTGAAGCAAAGATAGAAGCCATTGTAATCAAAATGGAAAATGGTCTTTCTCTCACCAAGATGAAAGTCAGAGTGAGGAAAGAAGAAGGGGTTTACGTGATTTTGGAAAAGCAAAAGTTCGGAACCAATGAAAAGTGTTATTTTTAGGTCACATGACCTAGTCATACATCATTTGGAAACCAAAAGTGAAATGAACCAATGAAAACTTCGATAAACAAGTCACATGACTTGTTCCGCTCACGTTACGCGGTGCGCGCCGCGTCCCGCATCGTTTCCGGTTCGCGGTTCCGAGCACTTTCGGGAGCGCTAAAGCGGCGCGTCATAAGACGCATTCGCGACAATTATACGTCGCGCTTCCGCGACGCGTCACAGTTCCGCTAACGTAACGTTTACCGGTTCGCGTACTAGATCGCGGCATCAAGATGAGCTAACGGAAAGCTTCCCGGTTCGCTTACCGGAAGCGAAGAAAAAAAATATTTCAATTAAAATTATCAATAAACATCTAAAATATATTTTGGGTTTTAAAGTAGAATACATTTTACAGCTACAGATGTTAGCTTTTAAAAAACCAATGAAATTCACAGAAAAAAACCATAGGTTATAGTCCATATATAGTTAGGAATTTGCATTTACAAAACCTTGAAAATTCAATGAAAAAACCATTGGTTATAGAACATATATAGTTAGGAATTTGCATTTACAAAACCTTGAAAATTCAATGAAAAAACCATTGGTTATAGAACATATATAGTTAGGAATTTGCATTTACAAAACCTTATTTTACTCGCATAAAACCATTGAAATTCCATATATAGTTAGATGCGCTAACTATATATCGCGCACCCGCAATCCACTGCTGATGATGTCACATATTACATCATTCATGACATGGTCAGTGACATCACTGATGACATCACTGATGACATCTCAAATGACATCACTGATGACATCACTGATGACACCTCATTTGACATCACTGATCACATCACTGATGACATCACTCATGTGATAATACGATGAACCTCTTCAGACTCTAATATAACCTTACATACACTCAGTATAAACAGACACTCACAGACTGTCACTCATCCATGGAGTTACTCACACACCTAGTCAGTCATGCAAAGAATCAATCACACCTCCATTTCCTCAACTATACAGTTATACACACCTTACTTATTCAAACATATTCTAACACATATTTACTCTCTTATACAATCCCTGATACAAGCTCACAGTGATCCATACAGCCACTCACACATTCACTGGCTCTTATCCACAGTTATTTATATATGTCAACTCTCACATGTATTGTGTTTTACATACGTACTTACTTGCACATGTAGCACTGAGATATCCATTCACTCACCAACACACCCATGCACAGTCAACCGCCCATATAGCTGTTTCCACATGCACTCTTGAACTCATACACCTAGTGAATCAACTGCTTACACATCTATTCACAGAGTCACACACCTCCCAGCCACCCACACACACACTCAGCCTCCCATTCAAATACATGGGCAAGCAATCAATAACCCATATAGCCACTCTTATAGCTACTAATCAACACATGCAGCAGCTTACACAACAACAGATATAATGATGCACAAATTAATACAGTTTAATCACTAACCCATGCACGCAGTGAGACACATTTAATCACTCACTCATACAGTCAGTCATGCACCTACTAAAACCTTCATCCAGACACTTATACATCCACTCATTCTTCAATATGTAAGACATATTTTAACTTTACAGAAACATACAGTCACTGGATAATGTCATCAGTGATGTCATCAGTGATGTCACTGACCATGTCATGAATGATGTAATATGTGACATCATCAGCAGTGGATTGCGGGTGCGCGATATATAGTTAGCGCATCTCACTATATATGGAATTTCAATGGTTTTATGCGAGTAAAATAAGGTTTTGTAAATGCAAATTCCTAACTATATATGTTCTATAACCAATGGTTTTTTCATTGAATTTTCAAGGTTTTGTAAATGCAAATTCCTAACTATATATGTTCTATAACCAATGGTTTTTTCATTGAATTTTCAAGGTTTTGTAAATGCAAATTCCTAACTATATATGGACTATAACCTATGGTTTTTTCTGTGAATATATATATATATATACATACATGTCTTATAAGATTTTGCGGGCATCTGTGGCGCACTCTGCCTTCCTCACCCAAACATTGATCCCCTGCTGCATACCCTGCGATCTTCCTCCTGTTGCTGTAATTTTCTTAATATATTTTTCTCCCTACAAGACGATTCTGCCTACTTTACCCCAACACTGATTCACTATGCATACCCTGAGATCCTCCTCCAATTAAATTGTGAGGCTATATTATGATAGTGGCACGATTTGTTGATACACACACTTAGCATGATCTCCCAGCACATAGTTGGTCTATGCCTTGCTAATCTATACCTAATTCTTTAGACACCATGTAGAAGGACAGTAAGGCGTGCCAGGAAGAACCCCCTATCTCCTAGATCCTCTCAAGGCTTCCTAAAGCTCTCAATGTGAGAATCACATCCTAACGAGGTTGCATAACAGACACAGTGGGAGAGAAGTACCAGATGGAGTCACCCTCCCACAGTCAATTATAGTCACCCAAGGCTCCATCCTTCCCCTGTGATATTTCATCTCTACAAGGAACCCCTATGGGTCCGACTCCATAAAATTACGATGACACGCACCTGTATCTCCAAATGCCATAAGCCTCTGACATACATGGACCTCATCCAATGCTGGACGTTAGTGATTTGTTTAAAAATAATCTGGGCTCTTCCTCATTAATTGTGACAAGCCCCACACTGCACTCAAAGGCTAGTTCATGCATTGAGTTGGCCAGGCCACTTTTCTCTCTACCTTGACATGGTTCCTGCCTTCTAGTCAAAAATCACATGGAAAAGAAAGCCCAGACCTTTTTGTAACAGCTAAACTTCCTACGAAAGATGACAACCATCCTTCCTCCCAGCTCTCACCTTCCACTCTACAGTGCGAGATCTCATTCTCCTGTTCAATGACAGATTTATTTATTTATAAAGTTTTATATAGCGCGAACAAGAACCCAAAGGTTATCAGAGCGCTTTACAAAAGGGTGGAAGGAAGGTCAAAAACCCAATATCTGCATCAAGTAAGAATACACTACAAGAATAATCGCAAGATTCACAGACAAATGACACAAAGGAGAGTAACACAAAAAACAGGTATATAGCGGGCTACGAGGGGGGCAAACAATGCGGTGAGGAAGAGCAGTATCACATGATGGAACAGTGAAAAAAGATATTCTGTGGTGTGAAAGCCGTGCCAACAGTCCTCCAGACCCTCTGCAACCTCTGGAGGCCACTGTCCACGCGGCCACCTGACTCAGCACTGGCCAAGGTGAGCTCGACCACATCAATGATGGATCTCTCTTCTGGCACGCAAATACATTTAAAAGCCCTTCAGATCATGGACAAAGTAGCCCATACCAGCAACCTCATGAAACTGAATATTGCTAAGACTAAGAAAGAAAACATACAAGTAAACAAGGCATGCATTCATAAGCTGGAAGACATTGATCTGAGACTGATCGCCAGGCTTTTTTCCTGTTAGACGTAACTACATCCTTGCCCAACCCAACTCCACATATATCTGAACATAAGCCTAGTCCCTTCCTTCGCAGCTCTTTTGTCTGGAAATATGTATCCTTCTTGCACTTGGACTTGTGCGTTACCCCATGTGGTTTTGTTTGGATCATTCATGTATAGCTGTCCACTGAAGCTTGAAGGTAGGGGTGTGCTGCATAATTACCACAAATGAAATCAAAAATAAATTAAAAAGCAATTCAGTGGGAATAAAACACACCTGAGTCATTGTGCGACAGAGCACTCCACACCCACGCACTTCCAGCGGAACATCATGTGTTATAATTTAGATTTTTGGAAACATTTTATTCCAATCCTCTCACCATGCATTGAACGGTGACACATGTTTTTATATATTAATATGGAGGTTCAGGGATACTGGCATGTATAGTCAGGCAACTAGGTCCACCAATGAATAGATGATACCCAACTCTGTATTACTGTTTAATCATCAAATTTGCATGCACGGCCCGAAAAATGCTGCCTAACACTCAACTCTAGTAAAGTAATGTTCCAACTACTGTAACCAACTTTTCCCACCCTAACTACCCAAGAATCGTTCACAAAATAAGCAAATTCAACCCCTGAAGTTGTTCCATTGCCCAACTCCTGAAGCTTCGCTAGTGTCCTCACAATAAGCTTCCGGCCTCACATTGACAAACTTGGCAAATCTTGCATGTTTCATCTAGAACCACACAGAAAAGCAAATAATCACATTTCCTAATTCTTTTAAGATCATTCAACCATCCCTTTAACGATATCTTCACCTTCACAAAGTAAATGCATTATAGCCACACGTCTCATTCACTTCTATCATACTGCTCGAAGCAATCCTATACTCTCCTGCTTGCATTGTTTTTCGAAAAAAGTTGACCACAAGTTTCTACACATTTCCACATTAAACTTTGTATAGCAGTAGTTCAATCCAAGCAGAGCAGCTTATCTAATCGCCTCAGCACCAGCACTAAAGGTGGCCGCAGTCTAGACTTCAGCTGTTTTAATAAATCAAATCCCAAACTATACAAAAAGCTTTTTCTTTCAATGCTACTTGAGCATGAAATGCCCTCCTCCTACTCTTCTGTCACAGTGGAATCTCAGAGCATCATAGAAACATTGCATGACATAATTATTGTCTCCGAAATATCGTTTCCCAAAAACATCATCCCATTAAGTGTAGCTTTTCTATGATAAACTCCAGATGGCTGGCAGTGTAATTGTTGGTATCGTGTGTGTCAAAGACCCCAGAGTATAGTGCAATAATATATGTTGTATTTATTGTAGCAATGGGAAGGCTATTGTAAGTCACACGAACAAAGTACACATCCGTTGTTTCTGAGGGACCCCATACTGGAAAAAATCAACCCCCTTTTGGAACCCCCTCTCCAGTATTAAGACTGAGAGTCCCACAGGTTTCTCCATCTCCGTCTTTTTGAAAAGAGATAAGAAACGCCTTCAACTATGCAGCCTGCCCTGTCAACTTCCAGCCTGCAACTGACTCCACTAGACCACTCCTCAAGCTGGAAACATAAACATTTCTGGCATGAGCTGTGCATGTACAATTACAGGAGCTGTGCACATTAAGTCACAGCACGACTCAAAATCATCTAATCCTCAATGTTTTTCTTCTTCTCCCACCTCACACAGGAGCGCATAATCCGAGCCCCATTTTATTGTTAATGTCCCTTTGGTGGTGAGATTTACTACTTGAAAAAAGCTGTATTGCTCAAAGTAGCACACTGTGCTTGAAGTCGGGATATTCAGTGACATAAGGCCTATGCATATCAACACTTCAATGAGAGGAAATATCTGACATTCAGTTATACTGACTCGCTCTATCACATCTTTAAGCACTGCTACCTCCACCAAGCACTAAAAATAATTTATGGAAGGTATGCTTTTCTCTCCGTTGAGTCTCAAAAAAGAGGAGAAGTGATATGCTGGCGCAAAAAAAAAAACTTTTACAGGTGGTGTCCCTTAAATTGCCCTGCAGATGGGCTGGTCAGTAATTTTTAGCTTCAATAATTCTAACATTCACCATCTAAGACTTTTCACCCTCATGGATATGATGAGGGACATACAGGGAAAACTGTTTCTTGTAAAGCTTATAGGTTTTAATCCATTGCGAGTCAGGATCCACATGGGGCCTGCAGAATGCTCACATGAAACCAGCTGGTGGGGCAATACATTAATTATAAGCCACAACTAACTAATTAACGTTGGTAAGGTATACTTGCCAACCCTATGGATTCAGGTGGCAGGCTACAGCTTTTCAGCCAGTCCGCCTAACGCCTATAGATTTTTTATTGCAATCCTGCCGGTTTTTTTTTGAGAGGATCTGCTGTCACGAATTACGGAACTTCCTAAAGTCCTTAGTGGACGCATGTTGTATTTAAAAAATATAAATAGACCGCCGGGGTTCACTGAGCCATTGCATTCTTCGGCCGCTCTACAGAAGAACAATGCAATATGGAGGTTCCTGCTTGTAAACATGCGCCTCCTGGGGCTCCACTGCATAGCACTATGCAGCTTGACTGATCTCCCTTTCATCCCCTGCACCGTGGAGATCACCTGTTACAAGAGTTATGATGAGAGAACCTGCAGCATTGATGTGAGATCTGGGCTTGCATACACAATATCCATCTCACAAAGTGCCAAAGACTGTATTATCTATGCCAGTGGTTCCTAACCTGTGGTGTGGGTACCCCTTGGCGTCCATGAAACATACACAAGGAGTCTCCACTGCTTAGAAAATCATATAATATTAACAGATGAATAAAGTGTATTCAAATAAAGAAGCAAAATGTAAAATTTCTAATTGTAAAACGTTCTCTAAATGTGACGTAATTTAAAATTGAATGGTGAACATTAAGTTAGTATCCTCAGATTGATTTGTAGGAGCAGTGCAGGTGCATCAAACCGAATACAGTATGGACGATAAGTGCCCTCAATTGAATGTAGAAAACTCCAATATTTTAATTAAAACTAAACTTTTGAATTTTTTATATTTCTTTGACTATTAAATAAAATAGTTTATCATTTGTGTTTTTGTTTGGTGAATCTGGTTTCTGTATTTTTCAGCATTGTTCTGCGGATCAAATAATTTAAAATGCTTAAATTGGGGTCTCTGGCTTCCAGTAAAGACTCATAATAATTACAATTATTCGGTGGGGCTCCTGGGGATTTAGAAATTATTAATTGGGGGTTCACAAAAGTCAAACGGTTAACAACCGCTGATCTATGCAATATCTACGGCACCGTTCTGTGTCCTAACATAAGTCAACTCGTTAAGCTAGGACGTGAGTCCTGAGAATAGCGAGGTGGAGAAGACTTAATGAGCGGAAAGGAAAAGGCATTGGCAGACTAAAGTATTATATTGTCTCGTAAAACTTTCTTAAAGGTAAATTATGGGTTTTTATGCTCATAACTCTAACGTATATTATGATCGGTTTTCTTAATATTGGAACAAACTCTTGATGTCATAAATCTATGTAGTCTGCTATATTCTAACATGGCAGTCCCAGTTTCCATCTACGATGGAATTTTTTTAAATGCATTTATTTTGGCCAGTGTTGTGATTGATGACGCACTTGTATCGGTCACTTCTGAATGCTGCTTAGGAGGCCTGTCTCCAGAATGGAACTGAATACCAGGGGTACAAAAAAGAGTCATATTCTGCCTGCCATACCATGCTCATCTCAAACCCGCCTCGGGGTACAAAAAAGAGTCATATTCTTCCTGCCATACCATGCTCATCTCAAACCCGCCTCGAACTCCGACATTGCCATTGCCACTGCCACTCCCAATGGCTAAAAGAAGGTACACCGAACGCCACAAGCTCTGCCCAGGCCTACCAAGAAAATATCATTTGCGTTGTACCCCAAGGATCATCCCTCAGCCCCACCTTATTCAACTTTTACATGACCCCCCCTCTCAGACGTCATCACATGTCACGGAATCAACATAATCTCCTATGCTAACGACACTCAACTAATCCTCTCGCTCACTGAGGAAATCTCCAATGCTAAAACCAACTTCTGCAATGCTAACAAAACAGGAGTACTGGTCTTCGGAAAAAATAATTCAGTTTTGGACGACTGCCAGTAGTCAACAGGAATCGGACCAACACCCACACCGACAGACCACGCACGGAACCTCGTCATTATTCTTGATAGTCAACTAACCATGAAACAACAAGTCAACACAGTCGCTTCTGTCTGCTTCCACATCCTCTGCATGATCAGCTGGCTCTTCAGATGGATTCCCATTAACACCAGGAAGACTGTCACACAAGCCCTTGTCACCAGCCGACTTGACTATGGCAACGCTCTACGCCAGAATTTCCACCCAGATTCTCTAAAGTCTTCAGACTATACAAAACACCACATCCAGACTCCTCCCGGACCTCCCCAAATGAACCTGCTTCACCCTCACCTCAGAAACCTCCACCAAATCCCTATCCAGAAGAGATGCCAGTTCAAGATCCTCATTCTCGCATACAGAGCCCTCCATGACCAAGGACCATCATACATTGACTAAACTTCCACCTGCCCGCAAGACACTTGCGAGCCACATCTCTCTGACTCAACTCCCCACATCCGTCGCAGTGGTGGCTGCTCCTTCATCGCGGCCAAAAGACCTGGAACAACCTGCCCTTCAACTCCGAACAGCTACCTCCCAGGCAAATTTCAGAAAGAAACTCAAGACCTGGCTTTTCCACAAAGACACAGCACACACCCAGATACCCTTAGGGGTGACAGTGCTGCCCTATACAGAAAAGTCTGATGGATTCATTCATTGAAACATAGGACCCCTTATTATCTGCTTTAGAAGAATAAGGCCGCACCCTCAATGAAGAGTGTTAGGAAAAGAAGTCAGAGGATGAGGTATGCATTGTACGTGGTGAACTCAAAAGGCATAAGGTCTTGTGTCTCGCTTTTAAGATTCTGAGAGGTATTGGCCCGGAAATCCTATCCAGCTGTCTTTCCTTTTATGTTCCCACCCGCACCCTCCGTTCCCAGGGTTTGGCCCTTGCGGTGGTCCCCAGATTTAGGCTTAGTCGCATGGGTGGCCGCTCGTTTAGTGTAAAGGCCGCGTCAGCATGGAACTCCCTTCCTGTTGAAATTCGTCTGATGGAGGACCTCTTGACTTTCCGGAGGGCTTTAAAAACTTTCCTGTTTTAGCTGCTTTCATGTTTTTTAGTTTCCTGTTGTGTTATGTTCTACCTTGTCTCTGCGCCGGGACGCCCCTTGGCTGGGGTATCTGTGCGCATAATAAATCAATATAACATAACATAACATAACATACAAAGACAAAATATTGCACCGCACATACATATGATCTAGTTTTCATAACATATCTAAGAAAGTCTATGTGCATGCACATCTTTACTTTGTGGACAAAAGATAGAAAATCCAATCATTTGTTTTAAAAGCAGCAGACTAAACACAAATATACACAAAAAGGTAATTAGTGAATAGCACTGTGTCTTTATCACAGGCTGTCATGCAAACAGCAAGCACTTGCTAAACAAAAAAGTAATAAATAATCAATTAAATGATAGTTGTATCTGCAAAATTAATACACCAAATAATGCTATTTGGCTTCTAATTACAAGAAACAAGTCACGTTGCACCTGCACATAACAAATGAGATGCTTGATACCTCATCATCACTCCTTAGGGGAACACAAATAGGGCAATGTGATCATACAAGAAATATCATCGACTTGAATGATGTGCAAATAGAAATACCTACAGTGACTCCGTCTTTGGAACAGACTCCCTTTCACACAAAAGAGAGACACAAGACAGAAATAGACACCCCAGTAAAATATGTGCTGAAACAAGAGTTTAAATACATGGGCTAGTCACGGGGTTGGAGGTGGTGATCATTGGTACAAAGAACACACACACAGTTCAAAGAAATAACCTACTGACCTTAGCACTCAGCTGAGCATATATGTCCTCAAGGGAAGTTAGTGGTTAGCTCAGACATGAAAAATAGACACTCACAGTACAAACAGGATGGTGTGACTTTTATGGTCAGCAGATGTGCTTGTGGGGGACAACAGAATGTGGCCACGAGGCAACCATTGTATCCGATGTTACAGGAAATGTACATAAGCTATGCGCAATCAGATATGCTTTGAGATTTTCTGAATATAGGCAGGACCGTATCTCTGCCCATAAAGGCGGGGGGATTGCAATAATATATCGCAACTGCCTTCGCGTTAAAGCTATTGATCTAAAACATAAGAGTTGTGAGGCGCTTGCCTTTACGATTACTCTCACCACTAATCAAACATTCACAGGCACTCTTCTGTATCGACCTCCAGGCTCACGTTCGAACTTTCTCTCACAACTCCATCAGTTGAGCGAGTTATCTGCAGACCATAAATATTTCACTTTCCTGGGAGATTTTAACTTTCATCTTGAATCACTGTTAGATAAAGATACCGATCAGCTTATCAATGATCTTCTCGCTGTTGGTATGGAACAGCTGATTAAAGCCCCTACCCATGAAGCAGGCCACACGCTCGATGGCATATTTTCCAACAACCCCTATATCATCAAGAATAAAATACTTCCTTTAACGTGGTCCGATCACTTTGCTATTTTATTTGATATCCAAATCAAAACCACAGTTCCTAATATTATATCTCCTATCCCTCACCTAACTTCGAGAGATTGGAAAAATCTAGACTATAATCAACTTGCACAGAATCTCACTGATGCTTTCATGAGTATAGACAATGTAAGTGACCCCAACAGTGCTGCTACTATATATACCTCTATTTTAGAAGATGCTTTCCTTACCTTAGCTCCACCTAGAACTCTCAAACGTAACAGGAAGACTCCTTCGGCACCATGGTTCACTGAAAATCTTAGACTCCAACGACAACATTGTCGTAATTTGGAACGTCATTGGCGTAAAAACTATAATCCAGCAAGCAGACAAGACAACTTACAAAGCTGCACTTCTCAGCTATAAGCACAGCATAGCATCAGAGAAAAACATCTACTACACTACTCAAATAGACCAAGCTCGATGCAGCATGAAGAAACTGTTTGAAGTTGTAAACCATCTTGCGGAACCACCCAACCCCCCTGCTGAAACATCTCAAAACCTTTGTAACGCACTGGCAGATTTCTTCTCTGATAAGGTCACATCAATTTTTAAGGATTTTAACCCACAAGTGAAAATCTCCGATTCACCTGATTACCAGACACATGATAATCAGACAGCGTTAACTGAATTTACCAGGGTTAACCCACAAGACATCTACAAACTAATTCAGTCAATTAAATATGGCTCTCCTTTGGATCCTTGCCATCCTTCCATACTTAACAATATCCCTAATATCATTACTATACCTTTGACACACATTTGCAACATTATGTTTTCTACAGGCTCCTACCCTACCATCTGGAAAAATACCATCATCAGGCCACTTCTCAAAAAACCTTCCCTGGACCCCTCACTACCCTCCAGTTATCGTCCCATCGCCTCTCTGCCGTTCCCAGCTAAGATCGGTCATGAATAAACAACTGTCCGAATACATTCAAACTAATGACCTGTTAGACGACACTCAGTTCGGCTTCCGACAAGGTCACGGGACAGAGACTGCGCTAATTAAGGCGGCAGACGAAATAAGGGCCACAATGGACAAAGGCGGTCAGGCTGTCCTGATTTTGTTGGACCTGTCGGCGGCTTTCGACACGGTCGATCATGTAACTTTGATCGCCGTGTCGAGGCCATAGGCATTAAACACAGAGCCAGGGATCTTATCTCATCCTTCCTGGCGGATCGTAGGCAAGCTGTTAAGATGGGTACTCATACTTCATCCACCTTCAGCCTTCCTTGTGGAGTTCCGCAGGGTTCCTCGCTAAGTCCGACCCTTTTTAATATCTATGTTTCGGACTTAGCGAGGGTAATAAAAGAGTACAACATCAATTTATTTATTTATTTAGCATACTTATAGAGCGCATACCTGTCACCCAGAGGGCATCCTGGCGCTTTGATCAGAAAACCCCCACACTAAACAACGCAGACGCACAACCATTTACTTGGGAAATAGATAGGTCTTTAAAGCCTTCCGGAATGGAAGATAGTCCTGGTGGCTCCTAAGAGTGAGTGGGAGAGAATTCCACAATTTGGCTGCCGCCACTCTGAATGAGCGGCCACCCATCCTCACTCTTTGAAACCTAGGCACCACCAAAAGGTGAGCCGATGACGACCGCAAAAGACGTGGGGCAGAATACCATGCAAACATGTTTTGTAGTGGGATAGGGCCTAGGAGGTGTACCGCTCTAAACACCAAACAGGCCGCTTTAAATTGGACCCGTAGGTCTACCGGAAGCCAGTGTAGATCGCGGAGCGCAAGAGTAGAAGAGCTGGATCTGGGTCGTGAGAGGGCCAGTTTAGCAGCCTCTGCAGCTTCCCTATCAAGTTTTTTGGGGCCCCCAGGAGAAGACCATTACAGTAATCCAGCCGGCTTAAAATAGTCCCACGGACTATTTCCGGCCTGGCCTGGGGGGGGAGCAAAGGCAGAACTCTGCGTAGCATACGGAGCAGCATCATACATGTTCCCGTGGTTTTATTGACATGTAGGTCTAATTGTAAGTTAGGGCCAAACATGACCCCTAAATTACGAGCTGACTCCGATGCCAACACTGGTTCAGAAAAGGTGCTGGGCCAGAAATCAGTGGGTAGAGGCCGCGGGATCCGATCAGTGGAACAGTGGAGCACCTCTGTCTTCGCGCTATTAATTTGACAACATATGCTGACGACACCCAGTTGGTATTATCCATACACAAAAACGGACCTACTGTTGCAGCAAACTTTAAGAACGGTATGAGGGCTATTAGCAGCTGGATGGCTTCCAACTGCTTAAAACTCAATTCATCCAAGACGGAGGTCATGCTTTTTGGAAACATCCAACCCTTGTGGTCTCCCTTATGGTGGCCTGAGGAACTGGGAACTCCACCTCAACCTGTCAGTAAAGTCAAAAATTTGGGAGTGATATTTGACGACAAGCTCCTTTTCCATCATCACGTGAACGCGGTTGTTTCATCATCCTTTAACATCTTAAGGAAAATAAAGAAACTCTTACCTTATCTCCCCATAGCAACGGGAAAAACACTAATATCCACACTGGTGTTCTCACTTACTGACTATTGTAACGCCCTCTTCCTCAATGCCCAAAAAAAGGTTATTTCCAAACTACAACTTATACAAAATGCCTCCGCTAGAGTTTTATTGGGTATTCCCAAACATAGCTCTGTTTCTGCACATCTGGACCAACTGCACTGGCTTCCAGTCAGAAGTCGTACGAAGTTTAAGACCCTCTGTATTGTCTACAAGGCAATAAATAATATGGGACCCAAATTCCTGAAAAGTTCTTTTAAGCCTTTGGCAACCCCCAGAACGCTGCGTTCCAATACGGCTCATATGCTTCAGATTCCTAGAACAAGGAAAGTAAACTGGGGAGACAGATGTTTTGCCATAGCAGCAGCAAAACTATGGAACTCCCTTCCCCTTAAGATAAAAAGTAGCCCATCCTTGATTATCTTCAGAAAACAGATAAAAACGTGGCTGTTTTCCCAACTGCATGACTCATAGACCTCTCATCCATTGCCTTAAAGTTTTATTTACTGGTCTTCTGCTTTTAGCCTCTAGCGCCGAGACACCCATGGGTAATTGTAGCGCTTTAAAAATTGCAAAAATAAATAAATAAATAAATAAATATCTTTGCATTCAATACTTGCAGCATTATCGGCCGTAAATATAGGTGATCCTAATAGACCAAGACGGAAGACTAGGTGGTTTTTGATGAACAGAGGGAGATAAGAGACCACATTTGACATTGGACGGAGCATCCATGCAATGGTAGACCAAGAAGAATGCTAAAAAGCCAGTGGGTATAACAGTGTGACAAAATGGCATATAGCTCTCTCTCTGTACTTCCTAATGTTTACATCAACAGCTAAAGTTCTTGGTAAGCGGTCGCAAGACATAAAATGAGATAAAAACTGAAATACACTGTAACAGAATACATTTGTTTTAATAAGTCTTGTGAAAGCTGCAATAAAAGACCGTTCAAGAAATGGGGATGCACACAGAGATGGCTCCTTTACCATGAAAGGAATACTTACACAGTGGCACAAAAAAGAAAGAGAAAGTCGGTTTGCAAACAGCATGCCAATGTTGTCTTGAAGTAAAATACCGCGGTGAAAGCTTAGGTAGCTCAATGTGCGTAACATATTGCCTTAAATTACCAAAACAAATAGATTTTTGATCAGCTGCTGGTGCTGATCTGTCTCAGTAGACATCGTGTATAATCAAGTTTCCACAGTCCTTTCTGCAAAGTATTGCTGCTCAACTGCAGAGATGAGTAGACCTCGAGGGATAAAATGCAGAGCCCTTCTCAGCAGTAGTAGTAGGTGAAATGAGAACAGACTACTGAGTTCACCTGGGCCTCCTTTACAGCTTTCCAACTGCCCCATTTTTCAGCTATGCCTCCAGTTATAAACAAGCATTTACCATGCAATAGGTCTCGCAATTACATAGTTTTGAGCAATCAGCATTGAAAACGTTACTGTTTTTTGTTTTCTCTTCATGAAGCATTAATCAAATGGAGTAATTGTAAATGGCAATAGCTCACTATGTTGTAATTGCAAAATCTATTGCATTTCATTTATACTTTAGTAAATTCTATGGAGAAGTGTGGCTCAATGATTGGAGCGGCAGACCCTGATGCAGAGGTCTAGCCCGGGACCAGGGTTCAATTCCCCACCTCGGCGGGTCTTGGGCTCAAAAATTCCACGGACCTGATCATTCTCGCCTCGGTGTCTATTCCAATCATGGAGTCCCACACTGCAACTCTGGGCAATAGTTTGCTTAATCTCCACAACGGCCCCCGCAACACTAAGGATGCCTGGCCTCCACCTTGGCGGTGCCCAGGAGTGGATGCCTCACAGGGAAAGCCAGGATGGGTTCCACAGCGGTATTCCTACAAGCGCCTTGAGACCCTTGCGGGTGAGTAGTGTGCTATACAAGTATCAATTTACATTTCTCTCTCGAAACTACATATTCTTTTACAACACATCAGCAAATATACCAATATATCTATAGCCGGGGTATCAGTTACACCTGGAGGCAGATTTGTCAAGTCTTATTAGCTGTAGCCTTAACAAACTTGGAATTACTGGTGGAATCAGTAATTCTGTACCTAATTCCACAAGCTATTTCTCATTTTACTGGGACAATTAAGCTTTCATAAGAGTAAATATCTGGTAAATTGCACAGGATTCTGGTAATTCCACAGAGCTTGTTATTTCAATGGGGCAGGAAACTAATGAAGTAAGAGGGCAATTTAGCGCTAGCTGGACCCAAGGGTATTAGAGCGATTTACAGCAAGTAAATTATGAGCAAGTATGCAGTACAGGGTATAGTCAAACATGTGGGTCAAGCCGAGAATAGGACGAACAAAGGCGCAGTTGCGCGGGCGGGCAAGGAGGATGCAGTTCAAACAGGGCGCCCCCCCAGAGGTTGGTTTTTTTTTCTCACCGGACGTGAGTCCAGAAAGATTTTCTTGATCCGAGTCAGTGTCACTGGTCAACATATAAGGATAGAAAGAGTGCAGGTTGGAGTGCATCCTTGGCATCTATCGGTTCGTTCAAGAGCTGTCGAGGAAGAGGATTTTGAGCAGATTTTTGAATTTGGGAAATTAGGGTATTGTTCTGATGTCTGGGGATGGAGTTCCAGATTTTAGAAGGTGTTTCCGGCAAACAATTTGGTCGCGGTTTTCTGCTTACGAGATTTCAGTGGGATGAGTAGCAGAGTGTTGGAGATCCTGAGGTTTCTGGACTGGCCGGCCTTTTTGAGTTTGGCAGCCAGGTATTCCGGTTTGCCTGTGTGCAGGGCTTTGTGGGCGAGGCAAGCTGTTCTAAAGCTGGCTCTCAATTCAATTGGGAGCCATTTGAGTTCTTTGAGTGCAGGGGAGATGTGATCAAATACCAGTGACCATTCTGGCTGCTGCATTTAACGTTGTTTTCAGAGGGGGGGGGGGGGTGAGGTGGGATTTTGAAGTCCCAGTAAGGGCTGCAATCCCGTAATCAATTCTGGGGTATACAGACATAATATCGACAACAAAAATATCGAGGTAGTAAAATATCGAGTTGTAAATATCGAGTAGACAGAATATCGATAAGACAAAATATAGACGACAAAAATATCGAATAGAAGGACAATAATATCGAATCAAAAATATAGAATGGACAGAATATCGAATGGACAGAATATAGACAACAGAAATATCGAGGTACAGAATATAGACAACAAAAATATCGAGGGACAGAATATAGAAAACAAAAATATCGAATTTTAGGTAAGTAACTAAGTCAATTGATGGTATTTAATTTTTGCGTAATATAATTCTGGAGCGGGTTGTGGGTTTATAGGGGAATAGGGTGGGAAGTAATTTAATTTTAATTATTTAAATATTTTAAATTATTGGTATTTATGTACAATTAATTGTTAATTAGTTATTAATTGGCAATTAATTTAAATATAATTGGTAATTAATTTTTATTAATTGATTAATTGATAATTATGTGAATTTTATTTATTTTATTTCTGGAGCGGGTTGTGGGTTTATAGGGGAATAGGGTGGGAAGTAATTTAATTACAAATAATTTAATATTTTCTTTTTATTGGTATTTATTTATATTTAATTGTAATTATGTTAATTTTATGTATTTAATTTTTGTAGTGGGTTGTGGGTTTATAGAGGAATTGGGTGGGAAGTCATTTAATTGTAATTAATTAAATTTATTAATATATAAATTGGCTTTTAATTTGAATTAATTGTTAATTATTTTTAAATGATGTAATCATTTATTGTTATTTGTAAATATTTTGTATTAATAGTTAATTTTTTTAGTAATTAAATTAATTTTATTGTTTTAAATAGAATAATTATTATAATATCTTAAATTGGGAATTAATTTTAAATGAATTTGTAATTGGTATTAATATTTAATTTATTTTCAAATATATATGAAGTATTTACTTTCCCTACTGTTGCACTCACTGGAGTGGGAATAGTAATTTTTTCCCCTACACTATCCAACGCTTACCCTACTGTTGCACTCTCTGGAGTGGGAATAGTGATTTTTACTCCTACGCTATCCAACGCTTTCTCTACTGTTGCACTCTCTGGAGTTGGAATAGTAATTTTTACCCCTACGCTATCCAACGTTTTCCCTACTGTTGCACTCACTGGAGTGGGAATAGTAATTTTTCGACCTACGCTATCCAATGTTTTCCCTACTGTTGCACTTTCTGGAGTGGGAATAGTAATTTTTGCCCCTACGCTATCCAAGGTTTTCCCTACTGTTGCACTCACTGGAGTGGGCATAGTAAGTTTTGCCCCTACGCTATCCAACGCTTTCCCTACTGTTGCACTCACTGGAGTGGGAATAGTAATTTTTACCCCTAAGCTATCCAACGCTTTCCCTACTGTTGCACGCACTGGAGTGGGAATAGTAATTTTTACCCCTATGCTATCCAACGCTTTCTCTACTGTTGCACTCACTGGAGTGGGAATAGTACTTTTTACCCCTACGCTATCCAATGGTTTTCCTACTGTTGCACTCTCTGGAGTGGGAATAGTAATGTTTACCCCGACGCTATCCAACGCTTTCCCTACTGTTGCAGTCTCTGGAGTGGGAATAGTAATTTTTACCCTCCCACTATCCAATGCTTTCCCTACTGTTGCACTCTCTGGAGTGGAAATAGTAATTTTTACCCCTACGCTATCCAATGCTTTCCCTACTGTTGCACTCACTGGTGTGGGAATAGTAATTTTTACCCCTATGCTATCCAACGTTTTCCCTGCTGTTGCGCTCTTTAGAGTTGGAATAGTAATTTTTACTTCTACGCTATCCAATGTTTTCCCTACTGTTGCACTCACTGGAGTGGTTATATTAAATGTAACCCTCTCGCTAGTCTACGGTAAAAATATTGTATATGTTTTGTTAATTAATATGTATATATATATATATATATATATATATATATATATATATATATATATATATATATATCCTGAAAGTCGTCTCACCCACAGGAATTCGATCTCAATCACCAGAGACGACGCAAACCCAAAGTCGTGTTGCAGTATTTTTTATTCTTTTTCACCCAGCACCTCCGCCATGACGAGTTTCAGTCCTTCTCGAACCTTGATCACATGACAAGTCACATGGGGAAGCTCATGCAATTTAAAGTGACTGTGCAAACGTAAGTGCAATTGAAATGGACAACAGACTGAGGGTTAGCCACTACTTGATAATACCTGTAAAATACAGTATATTGAGTGTGCAACTAACTGCAAATTCTCTGTGCAAAGTGCATGTAATAAATATTCATAATAAATATTTAAGATCATTTTAAATGCGATTATAAAAGCCATAAAATTGGAAAACGAATAAAATATACACGATTAATTAAAATCTGTGCAATGAATTCCAAATTGGCAAAGAATGACTGTATGTTAATAAAGCACAATAATTTACGCACATATGAAAATAGCAGCATTGAATACAAAAGTGGCTACAACACATGATCAATAAAGCCCAAGTGGGCAATACAACAATGTGTGCATAATAAAGTGCAAGTGTAATTACTCTAAGTGTACCCAACCAAAATTTATAAAAAATATTTGTGAATAAAAACTGTATTTATATGTATATATATATATATATGTTCAACACAAATTGCACCTAAGCATTCAGGAAGCACACAACATCGCTCCGCCATCCGGCTATGCGATGCAGCCTGCCGTCATGTTCCACCTCATTATTCAATTGCCGACGCGTTTCGAGGTGTTGCCACCCCCTCTTCATGGGCTGCGTGATTGAAGACTCGAGGCTCGCATCATTGTTTCAGTTGGCTTTTTATTTGTTACAGGCCCCCCAGTGGGCGTATGTTGCAAGGTTTGTTCACCGATGATTGCTGGGGCCTGTAGTCCGTGATGCCGAGAGACATGGGCTTTTAGTAAGTTCGAGTCTTTAAAACACTGTATTGCATTTCATTAGATACCTTAAGTAGGCAGTGTCCCAATTTGGCAGGTAAGTTGAGCAGTGAGCGGTGTGCCGGTTTCCATCTCGAAAAGTTCGTGATTACCGGCTCTACCCTGCAGGCGAGGTCTGTTGTTCCCCTGCTGGCGATGGTGCTTTCCTCACGGCCGGGCCGCCGTGCGTAAAAATTCAACACAAATTGCACCTAAGCATTCAGGAAGCACACAACATCGCTCCGCCATCCGGCTATGCGCTGCAGCCTGCCGTCATGTTCCACCTCATTATTCAATTGCCGACGCGTTTCGAGGTGTTGCCACCCCCTCTTCATGGGCTGCGTGATTGAAGACTCGAGGCTCGCATCATTGTTTCAGTTGGCTTTTTATTTGTTACAGGCCCCCCAGTGGGCGTATGTTGCAAGGTTTGTTCACCGATGATTGCTGGGGCCTGTAGTCCGTGATGCCGAGAGACATGGGCTTTTAGTAAGTTCGAGTCTTTAAAACACTGTATTGCATTTCATTAGATACCTTAAGTAGGCAGTGTCCCAATTTGGCAGGTAAGTTGAGCAGTGAGCGGTGTGCCGGTTTCCATCTCGAAAAGTTCGTGATTACCGGCTCTACCCTGCAGGCGAGGTCTGTTGTTCCCCTGCTGGCGATGGTGCTTTCCTCACGGCCGGGCCGCCGTGCGTAAAAATTCAACACAAATTGCACCTAAGCATTCAGGAAGCACACAACATCGCTCCGCCATCCGGCTATGCGCTGCAGCCTGCCGTCATGTTCCACCTCATTATTCAATTGCCGACGCGTTTCGAGGTGTTGCCACCCCCTCTTCATGGGCTGCGTGATTGAAGACTCGAGGCTCGCATCATTGTTTCAGTTGGCTTTTTATTTGTTACAGGCCCCCCAGTGGGCGTATGTTGCAAGGTTTGTTCACCGATGATTGCTGGGGCCTGTAGTCCGTGATGCCGAGAGACATGGGCTTTTAGTAAGTTCGAGTCTTTAAAACACTGTATTGCATTTCATTAGATACCTTAAGTAGGCAGTGTCCCAATTTGGCAGGTAAGTTGAGCAGTGAGCGGTGTGCCGGTTTCCATCTCGAAAAGTTCGTGATTACCGGCTCTACCCTGCAGGCGAGGTCTGTTGTTCCCCTGCTGGCGATGGTGCTTTCCTCACGGCCGGGCCGCCGTGCGTAAAAATTCAACACAAATTGCACCTAAGCATTCAGGAAGCACACAACATCGCTCCGCCATCCGGCTATGCGCTGCAGCCTGCCGTCATGTTCCACCTCATTATTCAATTGCCGACGCGTTTCGAGGTGTTGCCACCCCCTCTTCATGGGCTGCGTGATTGAAGACTCGAGGCTCGCATCATTGTTTCAGTTGGCTTTTTATTTGTTACAGGCCCCCCAGTGGGCGTATGTTGCAAGGTTTGTTCACCGATGATTGCTGGGGCCTGTAGTCCGTGATGCCGAGAGACATGGGCTTTTAGTAAGTTCGAGTCTTTAAAACACTGTATTGCATTTCATTAGATACCTTAAGTAGGCAGTGTCCCAATTTGGCAGGTAAGTTGAGCAGTGAGCGGTGTGCCGGTTTCCATCTCGAAAAGTTCGTGATTACCGGCTCTACCCTGCAGGCGAGGTCTGTTGTTCCCCTGCTGGCGATGGTGCTTTCCTCACGGCCGGGCCGCCGTGCGTAAAAATTCAACACAAATTGCACCTAAGCATTCAGGAAGCACACAACATCGCTCCGCCATCCGGCTATGCGCTGCAGCCTGCCGTCATGTTCCACCTCATTATTCAATTGCCGACGCGTTTCGAGGTGTTGCCACCCCCTCTTCATGGGCTGCGTGATTGAAGACTCGAGGCTCGCATCATTGTTTCAGTTGGCTTTTTATTTGTTACAGGCCCCCCAGTGGGCGTATGTTGCAAGGTTTGTTCACCGATGATTGCTGGGGCCTGTAGTCCGTGATGCCGAGAGATATATATATGTATTAAACATTTTTTTTGCATTTTAAAGTTACATTAATTGGTTAATAATTTGACATTTATTTAATTATTTTAAGTATGTTTAAATTAATTATATTTATTTTTATATTACTTTTAAATTAATTTTAAGACATTTAAAAAATTAGATATTTTGACAGTCTATATTTTTTACAATCGATATTTTGGAGTGGATATTTTTGTACTTACCTGTTTGTAGGTAGGCAGTCGATATTCTGGCATTCTATATTTTTACCTCGATATTTTGGTCAGTGATCCAATTCTGGAGAGCACTAGTGCTTGGGTGGCTTGTTGCAGGTCTTTGGGTGGGAGGAAGGGTTTGATTTTGTGCAGTAATTTCAGATTAAGGAAGGCACTTTTTGCAGATTTTGATATATGTTTTTTCTTGTTTAGTTTCGGGTTTAAGGTGATCCCTAGAGATTTTACTGACTCCGCCAGGATGAGGTTGGTATTGAGGGCATCAATAGTTTTGAGCCATTCCGCGATTTGTGGGTTTTCGTCTTTATTGGAGATGAGGAGTATTTCCGTTTTCTTTTGGTTGAGTTTTAGATGATTATTTGAGAGCCAGTCTTGTACCTCCCTGAGCGTGGCGTTGAGTCTCTGGATGTCAGCAACGGAAGAGGTTTCCAGGTAGAGTTGTGTGTCTTCCGCATATAGGTGGAAAGAGATGTTAGATTTCCTGAGTAGGGAGGTAAGGGATTCGATGTAGATGTTAAAAAGCTGAGGAGAGAGCACTAATCCTTGTGGGAAACCCCTGTTAACGGGGTGGAGGTCGGACTCAAAGTTTTGAATTATTATTCTTTGTGAGCGGTTGTGGAGAAAGGAAGAGAACCAGTGGCTTACTGTCTTTTCTAAACCTGCCCTTTCTTGTAGAGTCTTGATGAGCAGTTTGTGATCGACTGTATCGAATGCAGCTGATAGGTCTAGGAGGATGAGAAGGCAGCATTGGTCCGAGTCCAGTGATTTGTGAAGATCGTCTATGACATTAAGGTTTGCAGTTTCAGTGCTGCCGCCCTTTCTGAAGCCAGATTGATGGGGGTCTAGGAGATTGATGTTGTCCAGGTGTTGGGTTAGCTGAGGGAGTATACATCTTTCCAGAATTTTGGACAGAAGGGGTACGTTTGATACCGGTCTAAAGTTGTTAAGATCATCAGTGTCTAGCCCATTCTTTTTTCAGCAGTGGCGTGACTTGGCCAACTTTGAGGCAATCCGGAACGACCCCTGAGCTCGGTGAGCTGTTGATGATCTTGCACCATAGCGGAGCTAGGACGAGCTTCATGTCCTTGGTCACTTGAGGGGGAAATTGATCCAGGGCGTGGGATGAGGGTTTAGCATTGGAGATTAGGTTGATAATCTCTTCTTCCTGAATGGGAGTGAAGGAGGATCATTGTTTTGGGGGGGTTTAATGAGACGCTGTTGTTTGATTCAGACACCAGGGTCACGGCGGAGGGGATGAGATTTGGGCCAAACGCGAGGTCAATCTTGGCAATTTTGTCGTTGAAAAAGATGGTGACGTTTTCACATCGTTCATCAGATGCCTTAATTGAGGATGTTGTTGGCTTAGGGGTTTGAGTCCTGATGATATTGAAGAGTTCTTTGGGTCGGTTTTTTGCGTTGTCTAGTGCAGAGCAGAAGAAAGATGTCTTTTTGTTCTTAATGTGCCTTTTATAGTACCTGCGGGCTGCTTGGAGTTGGTCGGGATGAAGGGCAGTGGGATTATTCCTCCAGATTCTTTCTGAAGCTCTTAGATGTCTTCTTTCTTCATTGATGTCGGTGGAGAACCATGATCTATATGGAATGCTCCTGGATTTTTTTAGTTTCAGAGGCGCAAGGCTCTCTAGGGTGAGTGACATATTGGAGTGGTAAAGAGAAGTAAGTTCAATAGTTGAGAGGTAATCAGTGCTTTTAGGGAGGAGCGAGCTTATTTTTTCTTCTAGTGTCGCTCGATGTATCTGAGTTGTGTTCCTGATCCATTTTGGGGGGTCTTGTAAGGGTGGTTGAGCTGGGATCGTTTGGTTAATGCCGAAAAGAATGAAGTGATGGTCGGACCAGTCGACGGGAAGGATGTGGTCAATGGGGATTGCTTTGCTTTCGGCAATGATTGCGTCTAGGGTTGCTCCTCTGTGGTGAGTTTCTTCTGAGCAGTGTTGGGTCAAATTGTTTTCTAGTAGGAGGTTGTTCAGGGATTGCATGAGTGGGTTTTTAGATTCATTCCATCTTAGATTGAGGTCACGTAGAATTATATTATTTGAGTTACCGAGAGCACAATGTGCAATTATGTCAGAGAGGTATTCCCCGAATTTAGAGAAATTGCCAGGGGGGTGGTAAAGGAGATGGCAGATTACTGGCCTGTTTTCACGTGCCTTGATATTGACTGAGAGACACTCAAAAGTGCTATATAGGCAGGATGTAATTTCCGAGATGGAGATGGTGTTCTTGTGAATGATAGCTATACCTCCTCCCCTTTGCTCTAGTCGGTCTTTGTTGATCATAGTGAATCCCGGAGGTACCAGCATGTTCATGATGGGGCAAGAAAGATTATTGAGCCAGGTCTCCGTGATGAATGCAATGTCTATATCATGGGAGAGGATGGCTTCTGCTAGTTCGTTGCGTGTTTGGAGGCCGATCTGCAGTTTAGGAGCATGTACTTAATGGGGGAATGTATCATTTTTGGTAGTATATTTGAATTTTTCTGAAGTTGAAACAAGGGGGTGGGGTGGACTTAACGTAATCACCTATTCACTACACTAAAATGTCCACTCCCATGGCAGTGACACTGTCTGAATAAATTGTATTAAAAAAACCAAAGATAAGGGAGTGAAGAGGTAGTGCCCTGCAAGAGTACTACGGTAGATGCATCCTCCTCTGTGCAATTATTTAAGAAACAAAAAGATCCACCTCAAAGAGGTGTCTAGGAGCTAACTAGGACATACACTGTGTTTGTTAAAATACCCCTCACACACCAAAAGGTGTCATGCTTCATCATCGGAGTCTTCCCGCCCCGCTGCGGGATGGGGCATGCTACGACTGACGATACGCTAGAGCACTGTTATTGTAGTGCTATGTGAGGTGTATTTGTAGTGAGTGTTGTTTGTGTGCTGTTCGAGGAGCCAACTCACCGTCTGTTCCCGAGTTGAGGTGAAAGTCGCTGCAACTTGCCGGACCCGCTCCGCGGGTCCCGCTGCGCCAGGAGCACCCGAGGGAGTAGAGGAGAAGACCAACTGACCCCTCCCGCACCGGCAGGTCTGCGAGCAGCCTAGCAGGGACTCCGTTGACCAGGAGTCCCTGCGCGGAACACCTGTGGCCGCTCTCCCTGCCGGACACGCCCCTGACAGCTCAAAAGCTGTTCTGTGCTCCAAGTCTGCGGGAAACTTTGTTGTTTGTGTGCTGTTCGAGGAGCCAACTCACCGCCTGTTCCCGAGTTGAGGGGAAAGTCGCTGCAACTTGCCGGACCCGCTCCGCGGGTCCCGCTGCGCCTGGAGCACCCGAGGGAGTAGAAGAGAAGACCAACTGACCCCTCCCGCACCGGCAGGGCTGCGAGCAGCCTAGCAGGGACTCCGTTGACCAGGAGTCCCTGCGCGGAACACCTGTGGCCGCTCTCCCTGCCGGACACGCCCCTGACAGCTCAAAAGCTGTTCTGTGCTCCAAGTCTGCGGGAAACCTTGTTGTTTGTGTGCTGTTCGAGGAGCCAACTCACCGCCTGTTCCCGAGTTGAGGGGAAAGTCACTGCAACTCGCCGGACCCGCTCCGCGGGTCCCGCTGCGCCAGGAGCACCCGAGGGAGTAGAGGAGAAGACCAACTGACCCCTCCCGCACCGGCAGGGCTGCGAGCAGCCTAGCAGGGACTCCGTTGACCAGGAGTCCCTGCGCGGAACACCTGTGGCCGCTCTCCCTGCCGGACACGCCCCCTGCCCTGTCAACATCGTACATAACTGGGCGGGGTCGCCGCTGCGCGGGAGCGCGCGGGAGCGAACGGGGCGAAGACCGGGCAAAGAGCGGGCCGTTTGAGGCCGTTCGAGTACGGCAGAGTCCGGCCTAGGCCCACCCCCCCTGGTCGATTGGAAGGCCATAAGGTAGGCGGCGGATTCTGCACTAACATCTCCCGTTCCTTGGTGTTGCTAATACAGCCTGACATTATTATAAAACCCTGCCATCTGTATCCCCTGCAATGCCGCTACGGTCAGGCAAAGAACGATCTGTGCAAATCCACACTACCAAGGGAGTCGTATCCGGCCCCCTTGACGCTTTTATATCACGGGCTACTGGAATCCTGGAGAAGGAAATTGCCATGGTAGAGAAAAGACTCTCAATAGATCTCATCAGTGGCAAGCGATCGTCATTGGGGGCCTTAGCTAATTCCACCTCCCCTGTGCCCTCTGCCCCACATGCTGCCTTTAACTGCGTCCACACTACCTCTACGGACGTAATCGTCCATCTAGAAAGCATAGGGGTGAGCCCATCAGCTGATATTCAGAAGGAAGAAAGGCACAGTATAGAAGCTTCCCAATGCAGCCAGGGGGATGATGATAATGACTCATTGATTAGTGGGGGGCCTGATCCTAGTCAACTTTCTGGATACCTCCCCCTTAACCACTCTAATAACTCTAATCCTGCTGAAACCTCCAACCACCCCGTACCCAACCCTGGTCCCAACATTAAAAAGAGAAAGCTGGACTCTAGATTGTCGGGGGAGAGAGATTTAAAAATTCCTAAAGTAAATGAAGCCCAAGACGATAGGAGACAGGGGTCTGAGCTCCCTTCAGACCCTCTAATCCCCTCTGTATTTACCAACATGCTATGCCCTTCCCTCTCGGCCTTGGGCTCCTCAAGTACCTGCCCCATGTGCCTTAATAGTGACAACGTTTTGTTAGCAAAAATGGAGGCCATGTTTAAAACTTTACTTCTACCTGTCCTGGAGCGGACAAGGCTCATGACCTCAAAAATTGATAGTATGGAGGCCTTGATTAATTCAAACCATGCGATGCTACAAACATTACTTGGCACAAATCACACGGGTGCCAGCAAAACACTAACAGCTACTAAGGCCCCTGGTAACAACAATATGGCAAGGGGTAAACCACTTCCTAATAAAACCTCAGGGCCGAATACTACCACGCTTAAAGGGGTTGAAAAATTTAACACTACATCCCCTAAACCAGGCACTAGCACCCATGTCCAGGCACCAAAGCCACATTAAAAAACAGTGGATAAACAAAATACTGGTGGGCGTCAAACCATGTGGGACCACCCCCACAACCTACCTCAAACCCTGCCCCCCCTAGCACGCAAAGAGACCAACGTACTGCCCTCACCAACTACAGGGAGGGGGGACGCAAAAGATCAACTACTCCTTGTGTTGATTTACCACCTGAAGCAGCTCAACACACGATTGTCCTGACAGGTGTAGCACCGCTAAAACCATGTACCAGGGATTCTTATGGGGACCTTCGTAATAAAGTCATTTTCTGGCTAAATAAAAACCGACCGTTACCTCCCTCCACTCCTACGGAGATACTATTCGTGAGGAGAGTAGATTGGGTGGGACATGGGACCAAAGACTTGGAGGGAGATTGTATCTTAATCTCGTTCAAAGATATGTGGGTGGTAGATGCCATCCGACGAGAACCGAGGTTTGCAAGACAGGGGGATGTACAAACCTTAGCCTTATCGTATTTTTACCCACATAGGCAAATACCCCCCCAATCCTACCCCTTATTTCGCCAGGCCCCAGCCGTAAGACACCCCCTGGCATTAACCCCTCTCGACTGTCAGCGTCCCTTTCTCTTTAATCACTTTGGTCCCCTCTCTGGCCTTGAGGCTATCGATTGACTCAACGATCCACCCAGTGAGCCTTTCCCTGTTAAAGCAGCAGGCCAGGAGCCTATTGAGCACAGCATGGTGAGTCCATACCAACTCAGTAATCTAGTAGATGAGGGTGGAGGTCCAGTTTCTTTGCTACTTAATCCACCACCCAACATAGTTGTTCAAGAGATCCCGATCAAGGATAACTCCATAGTTCCAATAGACCATGTTAGGCACATAGAGGTTAAAGATGATAAAGGGCGTCCACAGGGAGTTACACAGCCCTTACCCTTGCAACCTCCCTCCATGGTCCACTTGAATGACAATTTGAAAATCTTGTCCTGGAACATAGCGGGTATTAAGGCCCGCCTTGCCTCTACTGATTGGTCGAACTTTGTGGACAACTATGACATCATTCTGTTGCAGGAAACCTGGGCAACTGAGCCTGTCTACAAGTTGGGTTACGTTAACTTTTTTAAACCTGCAATTAAAGGGGGCAAAGGGCGGGCCTCAGGTGGCCTGACGATCTGGGTGAAACAGTCTCTGGGTTTTCATCCAACGGAACTCCCTGCTGAACATCCGGATCTCCTCCAAATCAAACTAAGCAAAGGGAATCAGCAAAATGTGAACATCCTTAATATCTATGCTAGAGGTTTGCCCGGTGGTCGAAGTCCGCCTTTGTTGAACATTATCGACCATATATTTTCGGAAATGGACAGCGGAAATGTCACCATTCTTGCTGGTGACCTAAATTGCATCATAGAACCACTGTTTGATATGGGAGACACCTGGAGCATGGCTGAGGACTCTGCTTGGGGCATCCCCGACTTAAAAGTGGCAAAGAGGGCAAAAGCAACAGAGGCGGCAGTGTCTTGGATGGCATTCTGCCTACAAAAGGGCTTTCGTGCATGTAACGGCCGCTCTACTTCGGACATTAAAGCAAATTGTACTTTTGACAATGTGCCGAGGCAGAGCCGCATTGACTACATCTTGTTGAATATGGAACATTGGCAGTTACTAATTGACATGGCAGTACTACAGCGCCCGGAAAGCGACCACAATCCGCTGTCATTGTCATTAAAGATACCAGGTCTAAAGAGACAGGAGGAGTCCACCGCCACCTACACAGGGGACGCCCAACTTACTAACGATAGGAGGAGATTGAAATGGTCCCGGGTCATGGAGGATAAGTGTCTATGGGACAATATTAATACTGTGGCAAAAAATGCGTTCAATGAAATGTCGCAAATTGACTTGTTGGGGGCGGATTCTGGTTTGGCTAATAATGTGATGGGACTACATACTAAATGCTTTGATCAGTTAAAATCCCTTCTCTCCATCCCGTGCCGAAATGCTCCTACTAAAACAAATCCCTTGCCCCAGAAATGGTACAATAGGAAATGTAGGGAGGCACATACAGCTCTCATTTCAGCCATTAAATCACGGGACATGGTCGCAGTGAAGGCTGCAAGGCTCAATTACAGGAAAACTCTTAGAGAAGCTAAACGGGAGTGGGAAGATAAGTTCTGGTCAGATCTTCTGGAGGCATCTTCCTCTGACAACCAAAAAAGGTTTTGGGACTTAGTTAAATGGGGGAAAAACTCGGACTCTTCTACCCCGGGAAACAATGTGCCCCTTGAGGATTGGGTATCATTTTACTCTGCCCAATTCAGAGCCGATGACCCCGAAGCTATGAATCCCTCGGCCAATACACTCTCGATGACCCCACATGGGGAAAATTAACCTTTACAGTTGCTGAGGCCGAGCTGGCTCTGGCCTTGACTCTCCGAGGGAAAGCTCCTGGCATGGATCTGATCCCGGCGGATTTATTTAAAATCAATCCCCGCCTTGTGGCTCCCGTATATAACTATGATAGCCAACACCCTAGCCTATGGAGCCACAGTCCCGAAATCGTGGAAGGGAGCTGAAATAGTCCCGATCTACAAAAAGGGCGATAAGTCCATCCCAGGAAATTACCGCCCTATCAGTTTGATCGATTCGATTCAAAAGATAATAGCACGTATGGTCTTGGGACGGGTCCAGGGATGGATTGAAACAGAGGGCATTCTATCTCCCATGCAGGCGGGCTTCAGATCAGGAATGAGCACCATAGATCAGGTGTTTAGACTCTGCCTGATCTATTGGAAGGTGGTTTGGCTCGGCGGCGGTACCATCTTTGCTGCATTCATTGATCTGAAGTCCGCCTTCGATCTGGTGCCAAGGGATAAACTGTGGGGTGTGCTGAAAAACTTGGGGTGCCCATTAGAACTGTTAGACCTCATTGTTAGACTCCATGAGGACAACTATGCGAGGGTAAGGTGGGGTGGCCAGGGACAAGTGACGGAGACATTTCCCGTAACTCGAGGTGTCCGCCAGGGGTGTGTCCTGGCCCCAACACTCTTCCTCCTTTTTATTGATCAAGTTGTCAAATTCTTCATGGACACCCCCACTGATGCCCCAATGCTGGCTGGGATGAGATTTCCACTTCTCATCTTTGCAGATGACACTTTAATCCTCTCAAAAACACGTAGCGGACTCCAGCGGGCTCTGGAACGCTTTGAGGAGTACTGTGCCATCAACAACTTGGTGGTAAATGTGGGGAAAACGAAGTTCATGGTTTTCACTAAAAATTATCCAGTTCGGAGCTCCGTGAGGTTGAATGGAGTAAACCTCGAGCAGGTCGATACCATGACCTACTTAGGGGTTACCCTTGATAGCCGTTTGAGATGGAAGGACCAAATTAACATTCAACATCTCAAACTTGCAAGGCTGACTGGTTGCCTTATTAAAGAGCAAAAGGAATCAACTACAAAGCGGGTCCTACCGGCCCTCAAGATGCATGATGTTAAAATCTCTACTGCCATTTTATATGGCGCGGATCTTTGGGGCCATATGGACTTGCTTAACTTGTTTAAAATCCAATGTAGATTCCTCCGTAACCTAGTAGGCCTCCCACAGTCGACCCCTTCGATCCCCCTCTGCCTAGACCTTGGTTCCCCTCCGATCAACGAGATGGCTAGATTTAGGCTGGTGGCCCTGTGGAGACGTATATGGACGTCCCCAGATCTATCTCTATTTGCAAGAGAACTGGCCGAAGTTAGGTCTATCACTGGTTCGGGGAAAATCCCATGGCTCTCTGCTGTCAAAACTATACTTACTGATATGGGCTTAGAACACCTTTGGTCATCCCCCCAATCCAACGTTTTCCCCTCTAAAGATGAGTTCAAATCCCTGTACTGGGCCACAACTCGCCTAAAAAGAGTCCTACTCTCTAATAAAAATAGCCTCACAGGCAGGTTCCTAACATTCAAACTTGACCTATCGCGAGAGCCCTACTGGGACATAATAACTAGACCGCTAGACAAAAAGCTGTACCATCAGTTTAGAGTGGGTTCTTTGCCTCTGAACCCTTTCTTAAACAAATGGTCTACAGGGTCATCGTCCAACTGTACATGTTGTCCAGGTCACATTGAATCTGAAGGAAATTTTCTTTTTGCTTGCCCTAGATATGCTGCACCCCGAAAGAAATGGTTAAAACCCCTGTTTCAAAAATTACCATTCAAAACATCGATGGAAGCAATTTGGGATACTTAGGACCAATACCTCCGAACTTTTTGTTGTAAGTTTGGCAAAATATTTGGGTTGGGCTTGGCTCCTAAGGCTAAAAAATACATGCCATAGTTCCCAGGCCGACCAAAATGGCTCGTAAGCTGTCATAACCTGTTTGATTATGTATCAGTTAAACGATCTGTGATTATAATTAGCTTTTCCATCTGCATTCCTTGTAATCCTCTCAAAAAAGGGCCCACTGATAATGAATACGAACTGTAAAGTCTCTTTTTTTTAATATATCAGGATCTTCATTAATTGACATTTAATTCCCTTTTATCCATTTGTTTTAAATGCCCTTTTGTGCTTGCTTTTCGATGGTTGTTTATTTTTTCTATTCCTAAACAGTTTTCTTTTCTCTTGTTGTTTTTGTTTAAAATGTATTGAATTAGTCAACTTCCTTTGTATTTTAATGTGTCTTTTATGATTTGTCAAAAATCGAAATAAAGACTTGAAACCTGAAACCTGAAAGGGTCAGGGGTGTATGAAAAGTGTGATTTAAAAAGTACCTGGCCTTATGGGCTAAAGATACTTTATTCGGTCATAGGCTGGTACTGTTAAAAAGGTAGATATCATGCTATTAATGTGCTGATTCTCCTTGGAAAGTCAACATGTTTCGAAGCTACAAGGCTTCTTTGTCAGGACTAAAGATGATCCCTCTCTCGCTCACTATGTTGCTATCAATGTGTGGAAAAAACTGTGAATATATACAAAAGTGATGTTAAAAAACAATACCTAGTTGGTATGATTATCGTGTAAAGCTCAGTCAGTATCTCTTAAAATAAGCCTGTAAAAGAGAGCACAATTTTTGTGAGTCTGTGTCTTTGTGTGGGTTTGAGTATGTCGGTGTGTATTTGCGTCTGACTGTGTTTGCGTGCGGCTCTCTCTATAGGTAGGTGTGTGAGCGGGAAAGTGTCTTTGTGTCTGTTGTGTGTCTGGCTCTATTGGTGTATGCTTGTCTGTTGGTGTGCCCCATTACCTTCTTATGTTTGAACGTAGCTGAGTTTTACCCTTCAACAAAAGAGCTACAAGCACATCAACTTATTAAATAAATATGCTTTTTCCGTTAGACTGACTGACAATCTGTGGGGCAGTAATGTACATCCTTTAGATAAGAAAGTGCTTCAGGACAGCCGTGAAGCAAACAGTCCAGTCCGGATGGGCCGTACCAAAAGTAGAAAGGGTGGTAACAATGAAGCCTCCTTTTCAATGGGTGGCCACCGTTTTCCATAAACGATGACGCCATCTAATGAAAATGAGGGGCAGGGCTTCAAGCCCCCTTCCAAAATCTCATTACCAATATGTCTCACAGAGCGAGCAGCTCATGCGCGCTGTAATACTAGGCGAGACCTAAAAAAGATATTTAAGTGGTGGTTCCTCCTTCTCTGTCTAGACAGCCCGAATCTTGATTTCAACGCTTGCTCAAGAAAGAAATATTGCCAATCACCTCTGGTTGGCAATATTTCTGATTGGCAAGACATGACTCTTGCTGTCATTGGGAAGAACAAGATGCAGACTTTGATCTGTACAAGTTGATAGGCAGGTAAATGTGGCTGGGACTTCTCTCACACTTTAAGCAACACTTCAAGTTTGTGCTTTTCCAACATATGTGGAGCATGTATAAATAACTTCATACACCTCAGCCAACATCTCCCATATTGGTCTTCCCACCGCCTCCCTGACCACACACCTCTGAATAAATGCCTGGAGAATGATGAAAATGGGTCCACCTTATATTCTCCTTAAGAGGTTTGAAGTACTGTTCAAAGGATCAAATACAATACAAAGCAACAGTCTGATTAAGTCGCAACTAGGGAATCTATAGTTCAATGTATTAACTTCAGCATTCAAGGCAGCACTATAAATGTTTGCTAAGAAACTCAGAATATGATTAACTGAGGGGAGTCTTATCCTTAACATATAATATTTTCTCGTGCACTCAACTTCCCGACTTTCAGTATCTCATAAACCTTATTATTGCCTCAAAGGGCCCAGTAGGCCCATTCACATAGTTTAAGCTTCAAATTTTGACAGCTTATATTAAGCATATGCAGGCTATGGGCATTGGGCGAGGAGAAAGCGGCCCCATGGACTACAATATCTTGTCCTGGTGCTCCATTCACAATGAGCCACTCTTTGCGGAATTGTGAAAAACGTACCTTTTACAGACAGAGATCATGAACGCTAAAGTCTGTTTTCCCAGGCAGGCCTTGGCCCCAGAATTCACATCCTTGGGCAATGAGGTGCACAGTTGCCCATTTATATAAGAAAGATTTACTCCCAGGTATAAATATTCCCTTATTTTGCAATTTTACGTTTGAAGAATCGGTTTGCAAGAGTAAATTTATGTTTTGTGAACTGCAAATGTGAATTTACACACAAACTACGCTTGCCTAAGTTGTTGAACAAAAGCTCACAAATGGTTTTGTGGATGAACACTATCTGTGCAGAAGCCAGAGCAATTTACAACACTAGTCATGCAGATGCTAGGGCAATTTACTAGACTATCCACGCAGAAGCCACAACAGAATACAGTGCAATCCGTACAGAAGCCAAAACCATTCACAACGCTATCCATTTGGAAGCTGCAACAATTTAATTGATTGGGGCAAATTTCGCTCTCCCAGCCCTAAGTGTCTCCTCCAACTCTCCCCATCCCTTCTAAGAGTTTTCCTTTCCTTGTGTGCATCCTCTCGAGCAACAGTCCTGTCCTGTGTTGACTGCAAGTGGTGTCAATTTTCCATCCAGAGTAGGGTCTTACGTGGGCCTGCTCGTGGAGGTATGTGGTGGAGGGAAGAAGGCAAACATACAGTATAATTGGTGGTGAAAGTCAGGACTGGGCAGCACGGATAGTCTGTCCTTTCCAAAGCTACTTGAAACAAACACATAGAATTCGAACAGAATGACTATAATTTAGTTATAGCATGTTTGGCCTTTGCTTTTCTGTGTTCCGCTTTTCTAAGAAGAATTGGCAATGCCAGTAAACCTGGATGTAAAGGAATGTAATGTGGCAATGTGAAGCCTTACAAGTAAATATCACGGTAATAGATAAGTATCTTTGTGAAAGCATAGAGTTGTAGAATATTGGTCTAGGTTAAAAGGTCAATTGATCATTGCATTGTCAATTCAGACCTAAAAATTAATGTAGTTTGAAAACTGTCCTCATCCTATCTGTGCTGGTGCCAGAGAAAAACACCATAAAGTATCCTGTTATCTAAGACACTTTAAAAGAATTACAATGTTGTGTGTGTGCCCATGAAAGTTCAAGCTTAGGCAGATGGATAAATACACAAAATGATCACAGCTGTGTGGAAGGCAAGCACTTTTCTGTGGAAGCACACAGCGGCTGTCCAATCAAAACATATACTCCTGACTCCCACATGTGGGCAGAGCCAATGCCCCGCTCTAGTGATGGTATCGTCTGGCAAACCAGACCATATAAAGGTAGCTGGCTTTGATGTTTAAGAAAGTGTTTACTGAGAACGTTTAATTGTTTACTGGGAAGTGGTTAGAGGTTAAAGATATCCAATAGACAAAGTATTTTCGCTTTATTAAAGGTAGTGGCACTGAAGTTCTAAATGTTCTATTTGACATTTTTTTCCAATAAAATGTATTCTTCACCTGCCACTTTACACTAACACACCACGTATACAACTGAAAAAAATGCCATTTTGCATTTGATGGCATCTGAATATTATCATTTGAAACTGAAGAATGAGCACTTACAAATGGACTATTTCTTGTAACACATTCCCTCTTCTAGAAATCCCATCAAAAACGTTAATGTAATTCTTCTCTAGTAATGCAACAAAGTTATGGAATTGTTTCCCCCAGGACATTATCATCCCATGGCACATTCAAATGATTTCGACTTGAAAGTCTGCATATTGAATACTTACGTTCATTTCAGTGTGGTGTTAGTTGTATGTAGTTAATCTCCCTTTTGTCACTGTTTTATATGTTCGGTAACATTCAACCCTAGTTTCACACGTATTTAAACTTCTGAAACGCCCACACTTTTGACTTTATTTACTCTTTTAAATTATGTACGATTGCACTTGTAATTTTATATGGTAACATGCCTGGTGTAATGCGTTTTGTCAACCTCTGGAACTATTACGTGCCACCTAAAACAGTAAATAAATAATGTTAAAGTGTTGGGTTGTTTTCTGGAAAGTGTAGTTGAGCTAAATCTGTCTGAGAAATGTGTTGCTGCAAAGTTACACTTTTCGGAACTAAGACGCTTATGTATCAATGCATTTCCCCATAGACACAGAATGGTCAAAAGATTGTTTGGCACATCACACCCCCAAGAGTCCTAAGTGTCAACACACTCTCCCGACCCCACTTTATCAAATTGTGTGATCCTGTACAATTGCCATGACGTTTCCCTACAGCTCAATTTCCTTATTTGCCAAAATGCTGCTTCGAGACCATTCAGCATGTAGTGTGCTCTGTAAAAGAACGTATATTTATGTCTAATGGTTGAAGTCATGCTCTGATTCCCAAGACAAAGTTTCATTCCAGGATTACACTGGGAATGATGATTTGCACTGACCTGCATTCTTTGGTGCAGTTTAAATGAACACTAGTTTGGGCCAACCATCCAGTCACGCAAGGCATTTGAAGAAGCACTGCACTACGCTTGCCTGACTTCACTCCACCCCCAGCCTTTCCTTCACATATCCCCATTATTTTTAACACTCACGTTTTCAATCCAGGCTGTGCCATTGCTTTAACTCATTTTGGGTGCAGAATGGAGCCACCGGACGTCGCGCGCAAGGGGTATTGCTCAGCAAAAGTTTCCGGATCCAGCCTGACGCCTGGGAAATTCAAAGGTAAGGAATCTGCAGCTAGAAGTCTCTATCAGATAGTTATTGTTCTAGATCAGTCAGAGGGTTTGCAATCTCCCGCCTCCACTACCCATAATTACCAGAATGCTGAGCAGCATTTAGATGCTTTACAAAGGCTCTTGTATCCAGTGTCGGCTTGTCAATAAGGGTGTTGGAACGGTGCCCTACCACCTGTGAGCCACCACATAATGACCCAGATATCTGCCCACACTGCTATTTATTTCATTAGCAATGTTCATGAAAACACAACGCTCGTGCTTCCATGAACCCTGGCAGCCCACCGGTCAGGCCTCTCCAGGCTCCTAATGACAGGTAGAGGAGCAGGAGGCTAAGGGAGCTGAGTCACACTTCATCTGCAAAGTGTTGTTCAGGAACAAAGCACTCTGCAAATTGATGTCTGAATTGCACGTGTAGCTGCTTTCTTCAGCTAAATCTCCTCACACAGGCGCAATCCATTTGATTTAGCAGACACAGCGCATGCCTCAGACAGCACGGCATCTCTGCTCAAATCTGGCTATGAACACGCTCATCAGTGGACCCCTGGGCCCAATGAGAATCACCCAGAGCAGAAGGGGCTGGATGTGTGAGTGAGAATAAGTGAGTATGAATGGGAAATTTAGTAGGATTGAGTGAGTGTGCAAGTATGTGTGTGAGTGGATCTATGAGTGAGAATAGGTGAGTGTGTGTGAGCGAGAATGAGAGAGTGTAAGGGAGTGTAAATAACTGAATAAGTGAGCCAGGGAAAGAGAGAAAGAAATAGTGGAGTGAGAGTGAAGAGAGAAAGAGAGAGTGTTATGCTTACATGTCTGCTGCTAGGCATAGTGTAATTGATGTAATTCTTGGCTTATGGAAACTTATTGGGGTTGACATCGTTGGGTAATTTTTGGAGGGCAACTGTGGCATATCAATGGAGGGGAGACTACATAAGAAAAACTGACCCTGATATACTGAGGTATTTTTAGGTCTGGCTTTGAGCCATCTGTCGTACCAGACTATAGTTTTACAAACAAATTCATTGATAATATGCACACACAGAGGGACTTTTGTTGGCGGGCTTCATCAATTGGTCTTTTAAATTATCATTCACCTTTCGCTTCCGCGCACGACGGCTTGCAGCCTGGGGCTATTGGGCAGCCCAGTTTACGCATTGGCTCTCTTTAATTTGAGTGACTGTACAAAGCCAGTACACATTGTTTAAATCTGCATGAAAAGCTGTTGATTTCTAATCAATTACAAAGCTGGTTCAAAACGTGTATTTGTATTTTATTTTTTTGTAATATTAACTTTAAACGCAAGCAATTCATTTTGCTAGCATTCCTTTTTACAGTTTATGTTATAAAGTGTTTAAGTTAGCTGTAGCTGTCTAAAATTTGAGTGCCTAGTTAAATGGTGATTTTTTTTGTTTCCTTGAAAAATTATAAAAATAAAATGCATGGTGCAGTTTAAAGGCTTGTTGTTTAAAACAGATCACTAGAAAAGCAGCTGCATCTGAGAATGTTTTTTTTTTTTAAATATGAAACTTGTATTTCTAGAATGCAGTGGCCATGTTCACGTTTTGGCTTGTCTTCGCTGTTTTTGGTTTTTAAATTATTTTTTGTTGCATATGCTTGTAATAAAAAGAAAAACCCATGACATGAGCATGCCAAGATCAGACCTATTTGTTTTGCCACAGCTTGTTTGTCATGTGAAGCCCATGGCATATGGGCAGCATCAACGACAAAATCCCGGAACTGTAATAATTAATGTAATTCTTGCCATAAGGGCAGGATCCAGGGATATGTGGGTCGCCCATTACAATACTGGCACACTGGAGGCGATTCTGAAGATACATGGTGGATACCCTGCAGCACACTTTGAACCCAAGGGTCCACTCCAGAGAAGCGTTGGGCTTCCTTGGCACAGCATGAAAGTAGTGGAATATCCGATGAGTGACCTTTCAGTGCCTGCGGCCTTTTAGGAATTGTTTGCGACAATTAGAATTTAGAATGCACTATATTGCCCTATTTGTTTTCACAATTTTCCCTGTGGGGGAGCCCCCTTAGGCTGTCGGTCACCTTCGTTTTGCTTCCTGGAATTTGAGGAAAGAATTATGCACCTTCCCTTTCAAAGCTCTCCAGCTCTCGCTGCCTTTTCCAGATTTACACATCTGTAGAATGTGGTCCTACCTTGCTTTTATCAAAGCTTTTGGTTTCTAATATGAACCACTGCTGCCTTTAGTGAATGAAGGGCGGCGAATAACACACTAAATAGACTGCCAAAATATTGTTAGTGCAACCTTCTAGCTGAACATCAGAGCACTCCAGGGGGAGCAGGGGAGGCCGAGTACTTTATAATACAAGAGAACACTTTAAAGGCCAGCACAGCCCGTGGAGCTCAGTGGGGAATACTTTAATTGCGTTCTTTCAAACCCCACTTAGGTCAAAGAAAGCAGAGCTATAAAGTATAACACAGAATGTACTGCTGGAATTACCACGTCTCCGTATTTAAACTTTATGAAAGACAATTAAAGCAAGGCCTCCTCTCCACAACGCGACTTTGTGAATACTCGATTGTGGACGCATACGGCGGCAATCCAGCTACAAAGTAATGCAGAGCTGTGCAGCAGGGTGGGCGATGCAGGGCACCAAGAGATGGTGGGGACAGGATGAGCATCAACAGGTGGTGGGGAGAGGCTGCTGAGAACCAAGGGAGGGTGGGGAGAGGATGAGCATCATCCGGGTGATGGGGAGAGGATTAGCATCCACAGGTTGCGGGGCGAGGATGAGCATCAACAGGTGGTGGGGAGAGGCTGCTGAGCACCAAGGGATGATAGGGAGAGGATGAGCATCATCAGGTGGTGGTGGGGGGGGGGGGGGGGGGTGCTGAGCACCAAGGGATGGTGGGGAGAGAATGAGCATCATCAGGTGGTGGGTGGGGGATGCAGGGCACCAAGAGATGGTGGGGAGAGGATGAGCATCAACAGGTGGTGGGGAGAGGATGAGTATCAACAGGTGGTGGGGAGAGGCTGCTGAAAACCAAGAGATGGTGGGGAGAGGATGAGCATCAACAGGTGGTGGGGAGAGGCTGCTGAGAACCAAGGGAGGGTGGGGAGAGGATTAGCATCATCAGGGTGGTGGGGAGAGGATGAGCATCAACAGGTTATGGGGAGAGGATGAGCATCAACAGGTGGTGGGGAGAGGATGAGCATCAACAGGTGGTGGGGAGAGGATGAGCATCAACAGGTGATGGGGGAGGATGTTGAGCACCAAGGGATGGTAGGGAGAGGTTGAACATCAACAGGTGGTGGGGAGAGGATGAGCATCAACAGGTGGTGGGGGGAGGATGCTGAGCACCAAGGGATGGTAGGGAGAGGATGAGCATCAACAGGTGGTGGGGGGAGGATGCTGAGCACCAAGGGATGGTAGGGAGAGGATGAGCATCAACAGGTGGTGGGGGGAGGATGCTGAGCACTAAGGGATGGTAGGGAGAGGTTGAACATCAACAGTTGGTGGGGAGAGAATGAGCATCAACAGGTGATGGGGGGAGGATGCTGAGCACCAAGGGATGGTAGGGAGAGGATGAGCATCAACAGGTGGTGGGGGGAGGATGAGTATCAACAGGTGGTGGGGAGAGGCTGCTGAAAACCAAGAGATGGTGGGGAGAGGATGAGCATCAACAGGTGGTGGGGAGAGGCTGCTGAGAACCAAGGGAGGGTGGGGAGAGGATTAGCATCATCAGGGTGGTGGGGAGAGGATGAGCATCAACAGGTTATGGGGAGAGGATGAGCATCAACAGGTGGTGGGGAGAGGATGAGCATCAACAGGTGGTGGGGAGAGGATGAGCATCAACAGGTGATGGGGGAGGATGTTGAGCACCAAGGGATGGTAGGGAGAGGTTGAACATCAACAGGTGGTGGGGAGAGGATGAGCATCAACAGGTGGTGGGGGGAGGATGCTGAGCACCAAGGGATGGTAGGGAGAGGATGAGCATCAACAGGTGGTGGGGGGAGGATGCTGAGCACTAAGGGATGGTAGGGAGAGGTTGAACATCAACAGTTGGTGGGGAGAGAATGAGCATCAACAGGTGGTGGGGGGAGGATGCTGAGCACCAAGGGATGGTAGGGAGAGGATGAGCATCAACAGGTGGTGGGGGGAGGATGCTGAGCACCAAGGGATGGTAGGGAGAGGATGAGCATCAACAGGTGGTGGGGGGAGGATGCTGAGCACTAAGGGATGGTAGGGAGAGGTTGAACATCAACAGTTGGTGGGGAGAGAATGAGCATCAACAGGTGGTGGGGAGAGGCTGCTGAGCACCAAGGGATGATAGGGAGAGGATGAGCATCATCAGGTGGTGGGGGCGGGAGGGATGCTGAGCACCAAGGGATGGTAGGGAAAGGATGAGCATCATCAGGTGGTGGGGGGGGGGGGGTGCTGAGCACCAAGGGATGATAGGAAGAGGATGGGCATCTTCAGGTGGTGGGGGGGGGGGGTGGGGGGGGGGGGGTGCTGAGCACCAAGGGATGGTAGGGTGAGGATGAGCATCATCAGGTGGTGGGGAGAGGATGAGCATCATCAGGTGGTGGGGGGAGGATGAGCATCAACAGGTGGTGGGGGGAGGATACTGAGAACCAAGGAGTGGAGGGGAGAGGATGCTGAGCAACAGGAGATGGTAGGGGGAGGATGATGTGAACCAAGGTGTGGAGGGGAGAGGATGCTGAGCAACAGGAGATGGTAGGGGGAGGATGATGTGAACCCAGGGGTGGTGGGGAGAGGATGCTGAGCAACAGGAGATGGTGGGGGAATTTGCTGAGCACCAACAGGTGGTAGGAAGAGGATCCAGAGCACAAAGGGAGAGTGGAGAGAGGATCCAGAGCACCAACAGATGGTGGAGAGAGGATGCTGAGAACCAAGGGTTGGTGGGGAGAGGATGTTGAGAACCACAGGCTGGTGGGGAGAGGATGCCGAGCACCAGGACATGGCGGGGAGAGTATGGTGAGCACCATGAGATGGTGAGGCAGGATGCCGAGCATCAGGAGATGGCAGGGAGAGGATGCTGAGCGCCAAGAGATGGTGTGGGGGGGCGGGGCGGGATGCGGAGCACCATAAGATGGTAAGGCAGGATGCAGAGCACCATGAGATGGTGGGACAGGAAGCAGAGTGTCAAGACACAACAGAGAGATGAGGAAGCGCATGATGGAATGGTGGTAGTAGAGTGCAGAGCACCATGAGACAGCAGGAAGAGGTGGTGGGTAGAGGTTGCTGAGAATCAAGGGATGGTGGGGAGAGGATGCAAAGAACCATGAGATGGTGGGCAGGAAGCACAGCTTGAGAGTTGAGCCTAGCTTCACTGGACCATAAAGTCAGAGAGCGACAACTCTAATTGCTTTTAAGAAGGTGGATAGCCAGTCTGAATAAAAGTCTTATTTGGACTATCTAACCTTTTTTAATACCACTCACTTTCACCGCATCTACGCCACCTAGACCCCTCACACCCACAGCACCATTTTTCGACTTTAGTGTGGCTGTGGGCCTGCTAATCAGACCCACGGCCCAGCTGTTCTCTCTCTAAATTCATACCATGTACTTTAGGTACATACCTAATTGGGTATTGGGTCACCTTTGTGAGCCCCTGTATAGTGTACCATAGGTACCCAGGGCATAGGTGCACCCAAGGCCTACCAGGGGCTGCAGCATGTATTATGCCACCCCTGGCTGGCCATCCAAACTGACACCACAAGCTGAACACTCAGCTTGGGCAAGGTGGTGTAATCACCCCTTGCTTAGATATAGTATTCCTATATCTACCCTTATATATAGACACATAAATACCTATAAGTCACTCCTATGGCAGAGTGCTTGGTTTTATGTGAGATGGTGCTCTAGCATGCGCTGAGCCTGTCTGCAGCTTTCAGAACCATGTCGTTATAGCTGTTCTATGATATAGCCATACCATTTACCCTTAAATGCATTATAATCCTCGCAGTTAATGCTAACTTTGGTTTGGCTTTATCAAAACATGTCATGCAAGGTGTCAAACACTTTGGAATACTACCCCCCCCCCCCCGGCAGTCCTGGCGACGGGGGTAGCATTCCACCCTTCTAGAGGGAAAAGACATGTAGTTACTGCTTTACCCGGTTAAAGTTAAACAGAGCCACAGCATCACAAGATGGATGCTGCTGCCACAGACACGAGTCTGACCTCCTGCTGCTGGACGAAACTCCGGCAGGGAAGGCCTGGACAATAGACAGCCTGTAGTGGATTGGGGCAGGGTGGGTTCAATGGAAACTGCTGTTTCCAGACACTGAATGGGGCACATAAGGTGCTCCATGCATAGCCCGGTTCAAACCAGTTGCTGGGGCACTCCAGCCCCAGCTCTGGTACGAAACTGGACAAAGAGAAAGGGGTGTAACCACCCCCTTCTCAGGTTCCACCCATAGGAGGGACCTAGCAGGTAATCCAGCCCCTTAGTTTGGTATAAAGTTAGGAGCTATGTCTACAGACATTAGATTATCCGGGAAAGAAACTATGAAACAAACTCTTGGACCTTCGACGTTCCATTTCGACTAGAAGACTGATGATATCTCCCTTGTGGTCAAGGAGTGACCACCCTGTGCAAACAGGCACCATCAGTAACTTGCCGGTTTGCTTTGTCGACGCTCCCGCCGGAACTCAAAGACTTAGTGACTCAGAATCTGGACTTTCAGACTTCTCTGACTCCGACCCACATCCACAGCAAAGCTGAGACCCGTGGCGGACATGAGAGACGTGGGAACGGACATCCTGGACTACCTGGTTTTTGCTACCTGTGCAGCTTCTGAGGTTGTGTATTGGGGTTTGAGAAGCCCCAGACCCGAGCAGCAATTGCACCGAAGCACAGCCCTCCACACACCACGAGTGCCGCTTGGGGCCTGCGCCTGCATTTCAGCTCAACGCGTCTTCGCGGTTGCTAGCCCGTTGGCTAGTGGCCCCTCTGAAGACTTCTTTTTGAAACACCACCACTTGTGTGGTTGCTCCGGGCTTGCTCCTGCTTCCCTGCAAAGGAGAAGCTCCCCAGACCTTGCTGGTCAGAACAGAAGCCAATCTTCCAATTCTACTTGGATTGCATTTGCCAAGGTTTGTTGGGTCCAATCCGGATACCGACACAGCCAAAAACTATATCCGTCATGGGACAGTTCAACTCCCGCGCCTGGTCATCGTCGACGCCTCCTGGACCTCGTGGCTGCGGAGACAAGCTTCACCTCTTCACCTGATTGCATCCCGACATTGCCTGGTTCCTTCCTGGTCACTGGGTAGTGACCCAGACTCTGTCCCCTCTGCTTTCAGGTTCTTCGCTGCTCTGATCAACCCCTGGATCCATCCGGACACTTTCCTCCTGGTCGCTTGCAGCACTTTCTTGCAGTTCTCCATAGGATTCATCGACGAAACCCGTCACGAAAGAACACCTATGCACCCGGCTTCCCTGGGTGAAGTAACTTGAGTACTCCGTGCTCCCGTGGGTAATAACTATCCAAGTGTCCTAGTTTAACAGGATTTTCCCGTAGTCCACCCGGAAGTGTCCGAAATCTACTACTTTGTAACTTTTAAGTTCCCATTGAAACTCTATGGTAATTTGCTTGTGTGTTTAGACAATGCACACGCATCCTGTGGGACTCCTACTTCCTAACCTTTGGTTGTCCAGTGTAGCCCCAGTGATTCTCTAGGCCCTAAGCCTATTCACCTTTCCTGAAGTGGTTCTTATACCACTTACTTAGTATAGGGGTCATGAGGCCCCTAGGGCAGAATTTTATTTGTGCTTATTGAGTAACTTGTGCTGTATCTCGAACTCTGACCTCATAAAGCTTGAGAGTTGAGCCTAGCTTCACTGGACCATAAAGTCAGAAAGCGGCAACTCTAATTGCTTTTAAGAAGGTGGATAGCCAGCCTGAATAAAAGTCTTATTTGGACTATCTAACCTTTTTTAATACCACTCACTTTCACCGCATCTCCACCACCTAGACAACTCACACCCACAGCACCATACGGCAAGGAACAAAAGACCTCCTCTAAAGAGCGCCATTATGGTTGCCCTTCGGGTATTGCAGAACCGACCCGACGAGGAGCAGGTCCAAATGATGAAGCATGACACCCAGCTGGCTGTGTGTGAGGACTCTAGTTCCACCAAGGAGGATCCCCTTCCTCCTACCTCTTTATCACTTTATCCGCCTTGGGAAACTGCATACCTTTTGTGATTGGAGTTTGAAAGGGCATGTATGCTGGACCTCCCTAAATATCCCTTGAAGCCCTTTCTCTTGCTAAGTAGCAGGATGCAGAGCACCATGAGATTGTGGGACAGGAAGCAGAGTGCCAAGACACGGCAGAGAGATGATGAAGTACGTGATGGGGTGGTGGTAGAGGTTGCAGAGCACCAAGAGACAGCAGGAAGAGGGTGTGTAGCACTGAAAGATGGTGGAGAAAGGCTGAAGAGAAGTATGAGATGGTGTGGAGAGGAGGAGAGAGGATAGTTAACTCCAAGAAAGGGTGGAGCGAGTATACAGAGTGCCTAGAGTGAGTGTGGAGAAGACCAGAGCACCAAAAGACTGTGGGCACAGGATGCAGAACATCAAGGGATGGTGGTGAGAGGATACAGAACGTCAAGCAAATAGTGGGAAGAGGATAATGAGCACTGCAAGAGGGGAGGCAAGGATGAAGAGCACCACAAGAGGGTGGGGAGAGGAACCACAGTGCAGGATGACAGGTTACAGCAAGGAAGGGAAGAAAGGAAGATGGTGTGTGCAGGGCAGCTGCAGGCTGAGCAGCAGCAGTGGGCAGGTGGTTGCAGGTCATGTTAAGCGAGTAGTTGGGCTCAGTAATGACAGAGAAATTGTTGACAAAGATGCAAGTAGGCTTCATGTAAAGTATATAAGTATTGTAACTCGTTATGTAGCACAAACCTAGTTAGGAATCAATGGGGCACTGTTCATAATAAGGGACGGGATAATTATCGCCTGCTTCCTAGAATTCATTTTTAAGAAATGGTGGGTGTGCAATGGAGAATATTTGCTGATGCTATCATGGTTGCTTTTTTCTGTAGCTGGATCATCTTTCCAGGGTTGAGTGTTTAGGGGAAGACATTTTTAGCAAGGGATGCCTTGACTACAAGGAGAAGGGAGAGATATACCCGGGAGACAAAATACATGATAGGGGATGGAAGTGTGTCATGTTTGCGGTGGCTATGAGGGCAGTAGAATGTCAGCAAGGCGTGGGGGGTTTCACCAATCATTTGAAATTGGTGACTCTTGAGAATTTAGATCAATGCCTTTAGGTTATGGCCTTGCAGCTATTGGTCCTTTGGCAAAAGGTTAGCCCATAAGCAAACGCTTAGCCAATAGGCCTGTAAGGATATTGGATGAGGAAAAACGGTGGAGGACTTGGAAAGCAAGAAAGGGGCCACAGTGCTCTTCCTAACAACCCCATATGCCACCATGCAGTGTGCATTGTAGAGAGGTTGTTGGAGCACTCTTATTACCTTCATTAGGGCACATCGAATCTTTACTGCCCCACTACACTGTGCAAAATCCTAGGTATATCTCTCCCTTCTCCTTGTGCTGACACTTCCGTTCCCAGACTAATACACAAGCATGACAGCTGCTTTTGCAAGAGTAAGAGAAACAGCTAATAAACCAGTGCTAGCCTGTATAGCATTCTCAGTTGTTACAGGCTATAAGTCTCCATCTATCACAAACTGCATGGCTTTGCAGACATGGGGGACATCTTGACATTTGAAATGGTCTGCTATTTGGGTTGCTCTGACTAGTGTGAGGGACAATGCACACAGAAAACTGACGAGTTTCTATTTTATTACTAACTATAAATCCACTGCCTAATAAATATAAACAATTTAGGTTTCGCTGAAGTATTTCGAAATATGCCCAAGTAATCCAAGTAGAAAATATGTCCAAAGTTCCTGCTCTCCTCTTGCCACCAAAGGACACCTTCGCACTCCAGAAGGTGCAATCAAATATTTTTTTTTAAAGGAATAGTAGCGTGTCCCTGCTTTCCAATCAACTGGTCTTGCTCAACAAAGTGTTTTTTGGATTGCTAAAAACTTTGGCGCCCTTTAAAGAATCTACAGAAAACTTTTTTTTTTAAAGTTCATCCACTGCAGTTCTTTCCTTGAAGGTTTTGGGATGATCAGTCAAGTAGAGGCTGAGATACAAGGGGGTACCAACCATTCAAACAGCGAAAAAGGGATCTTTACCCAGAAAGTGGGCTTCTTGTGTGTGAGTTGGAGTAGGTCTGTTCAGTAGTTTTTGAGAAATTACAGGTAAAAATGTTTGTACAGCTGGACGGTTAGGTTTGTGGTACTCCTGCAAGAGACATTCACAAACTTTAAATAAAGGACTAATCTGATTGGCCGAGAGGGCCTCTTTTCCCATTGGCCATCCGCTCCTGCTCAAATTGGCAGGTTGCAACATGAAGAGAAAGGTTGCAGCCACCATTTGAGGACACAATCACATGGACTTTGTCTATTTTTAGTTTAAAATGCTATGTTTAAACTGACATTTGCAACTGACTATCTAATGTCACGTTAACCTTTGTATTTTCAGTGACTGTATATATATATATATATATATATATATATATATATATATATATATATATACACATACATATATACATATACATATATATATAAAAAGGAAAGTATGTCTGTTTGTTTTTTATGCATTACTACACCATTCATCTGATTGGCATGAAACTTTGGGAAGTTGTTGAGTACCCTCCCGCGAAGGTTTCTGGCAAAAAAAAAATATAAATAAATAAATAATTTTAAAAGTTGTTGAGTACACTCCCGCAGAGGTTTCTGGCAAAAAAAAAAGAAAGAAAAATGTGTTATATATCGCCCACCCTGACCCTGGGGGCACTCATAATCTTTCCAATACTGAACGTTTCCAGTTTCCAGTGTGACTCGCTTTTGCAATGACCATCAACAAAGCACAAGGACAATTGCTGCAAGTGTGTGGACTAGATTTGGAGAATCCGTGCTTCTCACATGGACAACTGTGTGTGGCCAGCTCACGCATCGGAAAAGCTTCTGATTTATTCGTGTACGCACCAGACGGAAAAACAAAAAATATTGTGTATCCACAAGCACTCGAATAAATAAACAGAATTAAAACAACACTTTAAAATGTTTTCCATATTAAAATGAATAAGTTTCAATAAAAATGACACAATGTAAATTGAATGTTATCATAACAAGTTTCCTTAAATTTCCTTTCTTCTGAGATCGCAGCAACGCGCGACGGGTAAGCTAGTATATATATATATATATATATATATATATATATATATATACATATATATATATATATATATATATATATATATATATGAAAAACAAAGCTCCTCCTCAGCACACTCTGCGCTCGCAGACACCGCTTCCACGCCAGCAAGAATGAGGAACGGACCAACAAAGTCAGCAAGATGTTTGTTTATTTAATCCAACAGAACCAGCGACGCGTTTCGAGCAAAAGAGCCCTTGTTCACGCTGCAACATGTTCAAATTTGAAATGCTTTTTTATAGACTTTTAATGGTGATATCACCACCCCCTAGTGGTGACCTCCAGTGTTACATGTGTAACAAACAGTGAAAACATACTGTCGCTGTGAGTCTTTTCTTGCATATGCCGTAAAAGAAACATAATTACTGGTTAAATCCGTGTAATTAATACCAACTACAAATGGCATACAATGGAAAGATCAATATGTATGGAGGCTGATAATTGCCAGTTAGCAAAGACATCAATCTCACAAAATATGGATAATCAATATACATACAAAAAGGTATAATTCACTGGCCTAACAATAATTGAATTCATATCACTTCAAGCCATATGTAGTATTTCATATGCAAATCTATACATTTAACAGCGAAAGATAAAGTGCAAAAAGTGTAAAAAAGTGCAAAGTGTAAGAGTCTAAAAAGTGCAAAGTGCAAGAGTGAGCCGCATTACCATCAGAACAGAGATACCTTGTAATTCATATAAGTCTAAATTCCCAATTTCCTGAATTCATAAATGACTGTATTACTGGATAATAGGTTCTCTAAAAGTTACAAATGGTAGAAAAATATCAAAAGGTTAAAAATGGGAATATGTAAAAATAATACCATATCCCATGTATAAATACACGTCATGACCAACTGTACAATAAAATGCTATAGAAAAAGTGAGGAAAATTTCATAATATACCAGTATAATACAGTTCAAATGTATATATCAACAGGAAATAAGCTTAAAAAAACCTAAATACTATAATAAATACAGAACTATGAAATACATGTAAAACAGATGGAAGTGTATGTTACAGAATACATATTCATAATAAGATCTAAGTCTAATAAGTTTATACGCGGTTAGATGTCAAATCGGTTCACTACTAGTGTTTACAGCTCTGTTTGTGCCTCAATAAAGTATCTCCTAATAGGGATCCTAACTAGGAGAAAAAGCACCACACATAGGAGGAAACTGGATTGCTAATATGTACAGTTGGCAATAGTAGGATGTACAGACTAGAAAGTTACAGAAAGTGATGCATTTCTTCGATATTGTTTAGCCCGTTCGGCCAACGGCTATCGAGCTCCAGAATAAATCTTGTCTCCAGTTTCCTGAGCTGCAATTCACGATCACCCCCTGTTTTGGGACATGGGACTGCTCCAATAACAAAATAACTTAGACACGTTAGGTCATTATTGTGGACCCTTTTAAAGTGACGAGCGACCGGATAGGCCGGGTCACTGTGTAGTATTGCCCGTAAATGCTGTAATATCCGGACATGCACCTGGAGCTTATTGCTGCCCACATATCTAAGCCCACAGGTGCATGTCAGGACGTAGACAGCATGATCTGTCTTGCAAGAGAAGTTACCCAAAATCGGTTTGGCAATGGCACTAAAGGGAGTGGAATAGTGTGAAGTAGTGATACCGAATTTGCAGGCTCGGCAATTAGAGCATCTGAAAAAACCTCGAGTTGGGCGTAACCAAGGTGTTTTCATTTTGAGTTCAGGAGCTGCTCTATCCAAAGAATTGCCCATGGTTTTAGCGTGTCTAAAAGTGACAGTAGGGGAAGCAGGCAATCTGGTGTTTAATATATGGTCACTGAGGACGATTGGCCAGTTCTTGTTAATTATGGACTTGATTTTTCTGTCCTCCCTACTGTAAGTAGTGATCATGCGCGGGCAATCCAATTGAGGTTCTGTTGTGGTAAGGGTTTCAGTCTCAGAAGTGGACACTGGAAAGAGACTTTCCCTGGACCGGGATAAGGATTTTTTGATGGCTGTCTTTAAAATAGTATCAGAGTAGCCCCTCGCTTTTAACCGTGTCATTAGTTCTCCTAAACACGTGTCATCGTCAGAAGGAGAGCTGCAGATCCTCTTCAACCTTAAAATCTCGCCATATGGAATTCCTGAAATAGTATGTTTAGGATGCATTGTGTTGCGTGCAATGTGGCATTGCCCGCAGTAGGTTTTCTATGTAGCGCAGTGTTAAGTATACAATTGGTAACATACACCTCAACATCTAAAAATTGGATTCTGTTCTTGTCTATATGCGCTGTGAAGTTGAGATTAAGGGAGTTATTGTTAATGTCTTGAATAAATGAAAGGGCTTCCTCTTTGATACCTCTCCAAGCTATGAAAATATCATCTATGTACCTCAAGAAACAGCTCACATGGCCATCCATCCAAGCTTTGTGGCGCACATTGAGGACCTGCTCCTCCCACCAGCCGACGTGCAAGCACGCATAGCTGGGAGAGAAGCAGGCCCCCATCGCCACTCCTCTAAGCTGTCTAAAGATCTCCTTGCCAAAAGAGAAAAAATTATTGTGGAGGCACCATTCCATGGAACACAAGATGACCTTATTGTGCTCATAATACATAATTGGTCGCCTGGAGAGGTAATGCTTTACTGCGGAAAGCCCTTGTTCGTGGTCAATACTTGTGTATAGTGCCTCTACATCAAGTGAGATGAACCACATATCATTATCCCATTCGATGGTGGAAATTTTGCTTATAAAGTCACTGGTATCACGTGTGAAGCTAGGAAGTTGTTTTACAAAGTCCTGGAGAAAGAAATCAATATATTCCCCCACTTTTTCACCCACACTACCAATAGCCGATACAATGGGCCTGCCGGGCACCGGTTGCACAGCTTTATGTACCTTTGGGATGAGGTAAAGAGAAGGCAACACAGGAAAATTAATATACATAAATTTGTGTTCTTCAGATGAAATCAAACCCTCTCTTTTCCCTTGACCTAACATCTTGTGTAGTTTACACTTGGCATTCTCATACTGTTTGTGTGAGGCTTTGATGTAACATAAGGGGTCTTCAAGTTGGCGTTTGGCCTCATTGATGTAATCCTGTTTGGGCCAAATCACCAAATTACCCCCTTTATCTGATTTTTTGATCACGATTTCATGATTATCTCCTAATTTTTTCATCAACTTGTCATAAGCAGATTTAGTGTGTATCTCCTTTTTCCGATGTTTATTGTTCACTTTTGAATACAGTCTTTTAATGTCATTGGTAACGCAGTCGTGGAAGATGTCTATCGCATCTTTAGGCATTAGAGGGATAAACTTTGATTTACTACGAAATGGAGTCAGACCAGCACCTTTTTGGGAAATGGATATTCTCCTTAAACGACTTTGCGTGGCCTCCTCAGGATCTATTTCCGAATTGTCGGAGGAGTTAATCAGATCATTGGCGTCCAAAAAGGTGTGTGTGTTGGCCGCACATAATTGATTGATATCACTAGACACAATTTCATCGCCTAAGTTGTCTATTTTGTTGAGATCTTTAGCGGATTTCAAGGCAAAATGTTTTTTCAGTTTCAGCTTTCTTATGAAGCAAAAAAGATCCACTGTGGTCATGGCATAATTGAAACTCTGTGCCGGAGAATAATTCAATCCGAATGATAGTAATTGTTCCTCAGCTTTATTTAAGGTAACATTGGAAAGATTAATGATGGTGTTATCCTCTAGTGACGTTTCCCCCATGTTTTCTTCTTCTTTTTTTGGTGTTGTTGTGCACTGGCGTTGTTTCCATTTGCGCCGTCGTGCTTTCCGGCGTTGATTCCTCCTTTGCCTGTTTGTGAGTTGGGTTGCCATGACCTCAGAGTTTGAAGCCTCTCCTCCACCACAAAATCCATTTCTTGCTGGAGATTGAGTGTTTCCAGTCCCATTAAGTTTAAATCCGAGTTGGAAGAGCAAGATGATAAAGATTCCACACTGGATGCACTTGTTACAGATGAGACATCGCTGCTCGGTTCATTCCCTTTGTTGTTAGCAGCGCCAGATACCACAATGTTAGTACTAGAGGCAGGTATGGTGTTATTAGCATTATTTCCCACAGCATTTTTCTATTTTGTGTATGCTTGTCTTTTAGCAGTATTGTACTTGCGTGAGAATGTGAAGATCCTGCCATAGCGATAGTCATCGGCATCTCGAGTAAATTTGGAGGCTTTGCGTGTTTTTATTTTGTCTTCGTGTTTGCGCAACTGTTCATTCATGCTGTCCGTTAGTTTTTTTATCTCTTGGGGTTCCGGGCAAGCATTTATTTCGATCTCAACCGCTTTAATTTGATCCAACAATTTTATACGATCGCTGGCAGCATATTTGATTAATATGCATACGAGATTCATGGAAGCAGCTAAATTGCTTTCCCCCCATTCCTGTAACATAGCTGGATCTGGTTTATCAAAACTAGGCGCCAAGAGAATGCGCAATCCACGGGGAACACGGCCGACCTCCTCATATTTATTTAGGGATTTATGTTCCCACCATTTAGTGCACTCTGCTTTGCGCAATTTTTCTAGCTCTTTGAATAAAAGTATTAAATCCCTCGTTTTAGAACCACTCTGCGATGGTGCTTTGTCATGACCTGAGGGGTTGTCAATCCCATCAAACAACGTAAGAGCGGCTTCCTCCCGCATTTTATCTATTTCCTCTTCATTCATGTTGTTTAAGTTCTGTTATATATTAGGATTGTAGCAGGCAAACGTGGTTCTTATGCCCGCATTTAATTAAGCTGCTTTACAACTTCACCACGGGGTAGTATTGCTTTTAAAACTCACCGCTCGTGGATGACGGGTACCGCTCCGTGTTCCGCGTCCTCCGACGCGATCCTGTGGGGCAGCTCCGACCGCCAGCACTACTCGGCTCAGTTTCAGTTCACCCGGGGACAGCCGCTGAAATTCCCACTCGAGATCCAACAAAGGCGATTTGATGGCGGCTGTCAGCTTGCGGTGAAGGGGTCCGTTACGGAAGCAAATCAACTTCCGTTCAAATATGAAAAACAAAGCTCCTCCTCGGCACGCTCTGCGCTCGCAGACACCGCTTCCACACCAGCAAGAATGAGGAACGGACTAACAAAGTCAGCAAGATGTTTGTTTATTTAATCCAACAGAACCAGCGACGCGTTTCGATCAAAAGAGCCCTTGTTCACGCTGCAACATGTTCAAATTTGAAATGCTTTTTTATATACTTTTAATGGTGATATCACCACCCCCTAGTGGTGACCTCCAGTGTTACATGTGTAACAAACAGTGAAAACATACTGTCGCTGTGAGTCTTTTCTTGCATATGCCGTAAAAGAAACATAATTATATATATATACAAACACAAACACACAAACACACAAAGGTTAAACCTTAGTTATAGTTCAGAAAACTTTATTGATTTATTATGTGTGTACAAACCAAACTTAAACTACACAAATATTAGAAATTATAAAGTTACTAGCAGCCCGTCCCGACGTTGTCCGGGTATGAATTGCTGCCGGCCAGTAGTATATGGTTTTGTAGGATTTCGTTTTGATAGCATTTCTTATCTGTGACAGGCCTGTGAAACGCTCTGATTCACAGTACACTGCTGATGCACTTAAGAGTGTGCGTTCAGTAGTGTATGAACTCAAGTTTCCCTACTTTATATTTCCTTGCAATATTATATAGCGCAAACTCGACAACATGGCATGAGCAGAATTTACATTACAGAAGAACACATTCATTTATGGTAGGCACGGGGAGACAAAGCGATTTGGCTGGAATCACAGGATGTCGAGCTGATGCCGTGATTCGAACGTAGCTCCCCAGCTCTAAAGTTCGCAATTCTAGAACTTGTGGCCGGAGGGGTGTCTAAAAGTGTATGTCGACGCTGGCCATCAATGTGAGAGAAATGAAAAAATATGAGTATGTTGCTGGAGATGTGGGCCGCCGTGCCACCAATGTACTTACCGGGGGAGGGTAAACTCCCATTATTCCGCAACTTTCTTTCCGCATACCATCACTCCGCATACTTTCATCACTAAAGTACCATGACTCCGCAATGCCATTATAAAGCATGGCATAACACTTTTATATGCTTTTACGACGCATACATTTACAATGAAATTAGTTGTAAATGCATGAATGGTAAAACCATGTTTTTTTAATGTTTGGATAAGTTAAGTATGGGTATGGGGTATATGTTTTGGGGTACTGAGGTATATGTTTTGGGGTGTTTGGGTATTTTAAGGGTTCAGATATAGTTTGGGGTTATGGGGTACAGGGGTATTTTTAGGATTCAGGGCTAGGTTTGGGTTTTGGGGTACAGGGGTATTTTAAGGGTTCAGGGCTAGGTTTGGGTTTGGGGTACAGGGGTATTTTTAGGGTTCAGGGCTAGGTTTGGGTTTTGGGGTACAGGTTTATCTTTAGAGTTCAGGGCTAGGTTTGGGGGTACAGGGTTATTTTTATGGTTCAGGGCTGGGTTGGGGTTTGGGGTACAGGGGTATTTTTAGGGTTCAGGGGTAGGTTTGGGTTTTGGGGTACAGGGGTATTTTAAGGGTTCAGGGCTAGGTTTGGGTTTTGGGGTACAGGGGTATTTTAGGGTTCAGGGGTAGGTTTGGGTTTTGGGGTACAGTGGTATTTTTAGGGTTCAGGGCTAGGTTTGGGTTTTAGGGTACAGGGGTATTTTTAGGGTTCAGGGGTAGGTTTGGGTTTTGGAGTACAGGGGTATTTATAGGGTTCAGGGCTAGGTTTGGGTTTTGGGGTACAGGGGTATTTTTAGGGTGTAGGGATAGGTTTGGGTTTTGGGGTACAGGGTATATTTATAGAGTTAAGATGGGTTAGTGTTTAAGGGTGTTGGGGTATTTTAAGGAGTAAGGGTGGGTTATGATTATGGGGTGCAGGGGTATTTAAAGGGAGGAGGGTGGGATTAGCACACGATATGAGACATGGCATGAAGGGCGGAACATACCACACGCCCCCAGCGTTTGTCACGCCCCCAGCGCATGCCCACAGCACAACGCAGACACGCCCACAAGGGACTACTTTGCTGGCACGGTTCTATTACCTTTAAAATGTATATGGTGGGTGTCTGAATAACCTATGTCCTTCTGTTGCAACTGCCCTTTCCAACGCTGTATTGGATGTTGTGATTGGTGCTGTGGTTCCTGAGATTACCCGCCTCAAAGGTTTGGGTTCTCTCTTTATTATATTAGTAAAGATAGTTATATTTTACATTTATAAATTATGCACCTCCAACACATTGCAGTGAAGTCTGTAGCCAGACTACTTTAATTAGAACTTGCCACTCTACCATGCATGTTTGTTCTCACAAATTATGTGATTTGCAATGTCCTCAATTAAATGGTATAAACAGTACATGAAGAAGGCGTGTGTTATAGTCAATATAGTTTGGCTACTGAGTTCACTACACCATGTATAGAGTTTAGCAAGTTATAATAATTTGAAGGCGGCACATAAATAACTATGTTTAAGTTGGTTTGTATAAAAAAAAGCAAATGAATATTTCTTTTCTTTTCTAACTATAACTAAGGTTAAACCTTTGTTTTTTTAAAATAAATTTCAACTGTTTTAAAAAATAAAATGTGATTCAAATCGTAGAATCAAGTGTCATTAATTGGAGTGTCGTACAGTACAATGGAGGAGAGTGTCGAACAGTGTAGTGTCATAGAGTGCAATGTGGTAGAGTGGAGTGTGGTAGAGTGACAGACGTAGCGTACAGTGGAGTAAAGTGTCAGAGTGGAGTGGAGTGGTGTGTCGTAGAGTTGAGTGTCATGAAGTGCAGTAGAGTGGAGAGGCACATAGTCAAGTAAACTGCATAAATCGGAGTGTCGTACAGTAGAGTGGGTGTGTTGTAAAGTGTCGGAAAGTCTTGTAGAGCGCAGTAGAGTAGTGAAGTGTAGGGCAATAGAGTGAACTAGAGTGTTGAGCAGTGGAGTTGAGGGGCATAGAGTGGAGTAGAGTGTTGTAGCGTGGCCTAGAGTGTAGCAGAGTCTTGTAGATGGAGATGCATAGAGTGAAGGAGAGTGGAATAGAGTGGAACAGTGTAGAGTGGAGTGTTGTACAGTGGAATAGAGTGGGGTAAAGTATCGTATAGTGGAGTAAAGTGTCAGAGTGGAGTGTTCAGTTGTAGAGTGGCATGGAGTGGAGTAAAGTCAATTGGCATAGCAAACAGTGGTGTGAAGTGTTAGAAAGTGGAGTGGCGTGTCATACAGTGGATTAGACTGACATGCTGTGGAGTGTAGGAAACTGTCATAGAGTGGAGTGCTACAGAGTGGATGAGAGTGGAGTGGAATGGCATGGAATAGAGTAAAGCACGGTACAGTGTGGTAGAGTGGAAGCATAGAATGTCATAGAGATGTAGAATGGAGTGGTGTACAGTAAAGTACTGAAGTACAGTATAGTAGAGTGGAATAGTGGATTGGCATAGAGTGGAATGACGTAGATTGGACTGTGTACAGTGTAGTCGCGTAGAGTGGAGTGGCATTCGGTGGAATAGCTCAGAGTAGGCTTGAAGTAGAGTGACGTACAGTGGAGTAGTGTAGAATGGAATGGCATGTCGTGGAGTGCAGTGTCATGGAGAGCAGTAGTGTGTTGGTGATTGTAGTGTCATCCGGTGGCATACAGTGGGGTAAAGTGTTGTACAGTAGAGTGAAGCTGGTTATAGTGGAGTGGTGCAGAGTAGAGTAGCATAGCGAGGAATGCAGTAGAGTGGGGTGGCATAGAGCAGAATAGCATAGAGGGGCATTTTGTAGAGTGGAGTACGATACCGTGGGGTATCGTAAACAAGTGACGTAGATTGGAATAGCATACAGTGTAGTGGCATGGAGTGGAGTTACGTAGTGGCGTGGTGTGTCGTGCAGTGGAATAGTGTACAGTGTAGTGGCAGAGTGGAATATCGTGGTGTAGAGAGGAGTTGAGTACAGTGGAGTGGCATAGACTAGAGTGGCATAGAGTGAAGTTGTATAGAGTAGAGTGGTATACAGTGAAATACTTTAGAGCCGAGTGGCGTAAGTAGAGTGGCATACAGTGGAATAGCTTATTGTGTAGCGGCGTTGACTGGAGTGGATTATATTGGAGTAACGTGTAGTAGAGTAGAGTAGAATGGAGTGGAGTGGAGTAGAGTGGAGTGGCATAGTCTGGAGTGGCATAGAGTCGAGTAGCATGTGGTAGGGTAGAGTGGAGTGTCGTAGAGTGGAACAGCTTACAGGGGAGTGGCGTACAATGGAATGATGTTCAGTGGAACAGCGTACAGTGAAGTTGCACACAGTGGAGTGAGAGTGGAGTGGCGTACAGTGGAACACCATACAGCGGAAAGCCGTAAAGTGTAGTGGCGTGGAGTGGCATACAATGTGTATAGATAAAAGTCGAGTGGTGTAGAATGGAATACCATTGATTGCAGTGGCATACGCTGGAGTGGTGTGGAGTGGATTAGAGTAGAGTAGATTGGCATATAGTGGAGTGGCATAGGGTGGAATACCGTACAGTGGAGTGTGTGGAGTGAAATAGCATACAGAGGAGTGGATTGTCGTAGAGTAGAGTGGAGTGTTGTACACTGGAGTGGCATAGCACTGGTGTAACGAAACTTGAGGGGACCTCCCTGTAAGGCACATGCAGGGACCCCCTCTGGGCTCAATCAGGAGCTCTGCAGCCAGAGTGCAGTCCTGAGGGGGGCCCCTGCACCTTGGTGGCCCCCCGCACCACGGGGGCTCCAGGGACCTGTGTTACGCCCCTGTGACATAGACTGGAGTGCCATAGAGTTGAGTAAAGTATTGCACAGTGTAGTGAAGTGCTGTAGAGGGCAATACTAAAGAATAGAGAGGCGTAAAGGGGAATGGAGTACAGTGGAATAGCGTAGATTGTAATAGCATAAAATGGAGTGGCATAGAGTGGAGTGCTGTAGAGTGGAATTGCGTACAGTTGAGTGATATACAATGGAGTGGCTGAGATTGAAGTTGCATACAGAGGAATAGCATAAACTGGAGTGGTGTTGAGTGGAGTTGCGTACAGTGGAATAGTGTTGAGTGGAGAGGCGTACAGTGGTGTGCCATAGAGTGGAATAGCGGACAGTGAAGGGAAGTACAGTGGAGTAGCATAAAGTAGAGCTGTGTACAGTGCAGTACTGTAGAGTGTGGCGGTGTTGAGAGGAGTGGCATAGACTGAAGTGGCATAAAATGGAATGGCGTGCAGTTGAATAGCGTATAGTGGTGAGGTGTTGACTGTAGAGTAGTGTGCCAAAGAGTAGAGCGGAATGGAGTAGAGTGGAGTAGCATAGAGTCAATGGGCTTGTCATAAAGTGGAGTGGAGTCCCACTGAGTGGAATAGCATAGACTGGAGTGGTTGAGAGTGGAGTGGCATAGGTTGGAATGGCGTACATTGGAATAGCATAGAGTGGAGTGGCGTACAGCTTCCAGCCCTGTAATTTCAGGTCTGGGAACACTGTATGGAATACTGCTCTGGGCTATTCATAAGGGGGGCACAGCGGTGTACATTGCAAAATCATACGCAGAAGTTTAGTTCAGTTTCTCATTCTTGAGCTGTCAATATCTGACGCACTGCTGTCAATAGTCCCTCCCTTTTTACAGAACTGTACTTCACATGTTTTGATTTTTTAATCCACACTTACGATTGTAAAAGCAAAAACACAACTACCAGAATACAACATATTATGGTTTGAAAAGCCAGTACAGACTAAAGATGGCACACAGTATATGGATCCACTTTTTACCTATATCAGAGGCAACTGGTGCCCTAGCCTTTTACATTCAATCCATTGTAAAAATAAAACAACAAGACACACAAATTGGTAATGAAATAAAGAATGTGACTTTTGTGTAATAAAAAGTAAGTAAACAGCCCATTATACAGTTCCCATAGAAAAATGTGTTTGCATTTAATTCTGCCCGTCTGAAAAACAAGCCGATTGGGAGCCGTGATTACTGTGTTCATCCTCGCAGACATTTGTAAACACGGACTCAAAGATATAAAGAGAAGAATTACACTGAAAAAAGAAATGTGAAAGATATTTCAGACCCTTTTATGATTGAATCCTTGCAGCAATCACGCCAGATTGGGTGCAAGAGAGAACCGGCCCTGGAGCAGACTGTGGGTTAACTGCAAGCACGTGCAATGCATTTCACGTGAATGAAGGGGGCGGCATGCCTACAAACAGTCGGGGCCACCAGTGGCTGTTGGTAACCCATAAAAAGGTGGATTTAAGAAAAAAGAATTAAAAAACATGCCTAACAATAAACAAACATTTACATATGGAAGAAAAAAAAGTGTCACTTACCCGAGCCTGCAGCACGTCCTCGGTATTCTCCAGTCCCCGGCTCCAGACTTCTCCGAGCACAAGGTCCCACAGCTCCCACAGGTTCTTATTCAATCCAGACACTGCTCTCATGCTGCATGAGAGAAATGTCTTGATTGGCTGGAGCAGGCTGCCTCAGCGCTCCGAAGAGCACCGAAGGCCTGTGACTGCTCTCCAACCCAGGTTGAATTGCACATGTCGGTTTGGCCATGGCAAGGTATCCGGCCCAACCGACATGCGCAATTCACACTGAAAGGGACACTCGTCATTGCTGCCAATCAGCAGCAGTGACCCATTGGCCCCATAAAGCCTCTCCGTTCGGGAGACAGCTGGAAACGTAAAATGGTAATAAAATCGTTTTAATACCATTTTATTTTTCCAGCTTTCCACGCAGCAGTGTGGAGAGGAAGCGCTCCTCTACTCCCATCGAGGAACCGCCGCTGCAGGCCACCCCTGTTGTCAAGGGGTGCCAGCTCGAGAGTTTTGCAGAGGCTGCAGAAATCCTTGCAACTAGGCTGTAAGATAACTCTCAGCAGCAGTGCTGGAATTGGAAGAAAATGCTCCCATAGGGCCGACCTTAGGCATGTGCAAGCTGTGCACCTGCACAGGGCCGCCAAACCCCAGGGGCCGCTACGCCAATATATATCTATACTACTATAATAAAGGAAGAACTTTGCACCTTTGAGGCGGGTAAACTCGGGAACCACAGCGCCAATCCACACATGTGATACATCATTGTAATCGTCAGGGTGTGCAGATGGACATAGGCTATATAAATTTTAAAAAATATGTTATTTAAAAAATTGTAGTCCCTTGTAAGTAGCGCCGGCCGCGACCTGCGTGGTGACATCAGGAGCGCGGGGAGGAGCGGCGTGCAGGAGAGGAAGAGGAGCAGCGGACATGCCACGGGGGAGGAGCAGTGACGAACGGCGGAAGTCGGTGAGGATCGGCGGACAGGCGGGAGGTGCGGTAAGCGGCGAGGAGCGGCGGAGCGGTGAAATGAGGAGGGCGGGGGAGGAGCGGCGGCTGAGGTAAGGCTCCGGGCAGGCGGGGGTCGGGGCGGGCAGGGGCCCGAGCTGCTTGACAATGTCAGGGCGGGCGGGGAGCCGGGCTGCTGCACAATGTCGGGGCGGGCGGAGGTCCGGGAAGCCTGATTGCTCGCAGGCAGGGGCCCGAGCTGGTTGACAATGTCAGGGCGGGCGGGGGGCTGGGCTGCTGCACAATGTCGGGGCGGGCAGGGGTCCGGGAAGCCTGATTGCTCCCGGACAAGGTCAGAACGGGCTGCTGGTCCTTAATATAATAATCCTCAGAGGATGGATACATATTTGCGTGGCGGCCCAAATGGCAGGGATTTGGCGGCCTCCGGCTCTGTTCCACTTCCAAACACCCTGACCCCCCTCTTCACTGTCCTCCGCGCCTCATCCAGGGCCTCCTCTTCCGGGGCCCCCTACATACACTCCCAGCCCAGGGCTGCCATGAGCCTAGAACCGCCCCTGGCTCCCAAAACCCATAAATTGGTGGTCAGGATGTGTCAGGGTCAGGAAAAAGGGGTAGAGTCAGGGATGACAAGCTTGAAAACCAGTGTCTGACAGCCAACGTATACAGATTATTTACAAAAGATCGTTCTAGCTTACTTTATTGTACAAAAGGAGGATGCATTTTAAAATACTTCACATTGTTAAGACACCTGCTGCATTTATCTTTGTGTGCCCAGTAATCTTGAGAAGATTATAATATAAGTAAGCTAACTCTAGTGGTTAATGTAGTTCTGGGAGAGTTTTGTGTTTTGTCCAGTCACATTTTTGACTCATAAAATAGCCTAGAAGGTTAATGTGTGAAACAAGTAGATCATAGAAGTGTTGTTTATGTAGCTAGGTAAGTGGGTTACTGCTTTTGACACAGGTCATTTTCTAACCTTTGAGGCGGGTAATCTCAGGAACCACAGCACCAATCACAACACCCAATACAGCGTTGGAAAGGGCAGTTGCAGCAGAAGGACATCCACCATATACATTTAAAAGGTAATAGCACTGTGCCAGCAAAGTAGTCCCTTGTGGGCGTGTCTGCGTTGTGCTGTGGGCGTGTGCTGGGGGCGTGGCAAACAATGGGGGCGTGTGGTACGTTCCGCCCTTCATGCCATGTCTCATATAGTGTGCTAATCCCACCCTCCTCCCTTTAAATACCCCTGCACCCCATAATCATAACCCACCCTTACTCCTTAAAATACCCCAACACCCTTAAACACTAACCCATCTTAACCCTATAAATATACCCTGTACCCCAAAACCCAAACCTATCCCTAAACCCTAAAAATACCCCTGTACCCCAAAACCCAAACCTAGCCCTGAACCCTAAAAATACCACTGTACCCCAAAACCCAAACCTACCCCTGAACCCTAAAATACCCCTGTACCCCAAAACCCAAACCTAGCCCTGAACCCTTAAAATACCCCTGTACCCCAAAACCCAAACCTAGCCCTGAACCCTAAAAATACCCCTATACCCCAAAACACAAACCTAGCCCTGAACCTTAAAAATACCCCTGTACCCCATAACCCAAAACTATATCTGAACCCTTAAAATACCCAAACACCCCAAAACATATATCTCAGTACCCCAAAACATATACCCCTATACCCGTACATACCTTATCCAAACATTAAAAAAAACATGCTTTTACCATTCATGCATTTACAACGAATTTCATTGTAAATGTATGTGTGGTAAAAGCATATAAAATGTAATGCCATGCTTTATAATGGCATTGCGGAGTCATGGTACTTTCGTGATGAAAGTATGCGGAGTGATGGTATGCGGAAAGAAAGTTGCAGAATAACGAATATGCTACTTACCAGTATGCATCTGTTCTTGGCATGTAGGGCTGCTGACATTCATATCTGTGCATAGATCGCCGCCTAGTGTTGGGTCCGGATGATTGCACATTGTTGTCCTGAAAGAGTCTTCGAAATATCACGAGATAGGTGGCTCCTCCCCTGGACTACAGTGCGCATGGGCATCCTCTCCATCCTCAGATTGTTTTTCGCCATTGTGGCAGAGATGGAGTGCAGTACAGTAAGTGATGACCATGCTAAGTGTAATTCTGAGTGCTGCAGCCGCTACAGGCGCCGGGGAGGAGGGCGGGCGATATGAATGTCAGCAGCCCTACATGCCAAGAACAGATGCATACTGGTAAGTAGCATATTCGCTTCGAGGCATGTGGGCTGCTGAATTCATATCTGTGCATAGAATATATAGCAGTCCCTCTTCTTAGCGGCGGCTGCCCGTGCCAGCTACAGCAGTCTGGAAAAGTGTTTTTAGAACAGCCTGTCCTACAGCTGCCTGCTGTTTGGAGTGCACATCTACACAGTAGTGTTTAGTAAATGTGTGTATGGTAGACCATGTGGCTGCTCTACAGATCTCCTCTAAAGGAATGTTTCCAAGGAAAGCCATGGATGACCCCAATTTTCGTGTTGAGTGGGCTCTTGGGGGAATCGTCATTGTGCGCTTAGCCTTTTGATAGCAAATCTGTATGCATTTAACGATCCACCTGGCTATACCTGCTTTTGAAATGGGGTTGCCTTTGTATTGTGGGGAAAAGGCAACAAACAGTTGTTTTATCTTCCTGAAATCTTTTGTCCTATCTATGTAGTACATGAGAACTCTTTTGACGTCTAGTGTGTGGAGCATTCTCTCCACCACTGAACCTGGATTCTGGAAGAACACTGGCAGTTCTATAGTTTGATTCATATGGAACTGTGAAACTACTTCAGGAAGAAACTTAGGGTTAGTGCGTAGCACCACCCTGTTGGAGTGAATCTGTATGAATGGCTCTTGGATAGTTAGTGCTTGAAGTTCACTAACTCGTTGTAGCGATGTGATTGTTATTAGGAAAGCCACCTTCCACGTCAAGAATTGTATCTCGCAGGAGTGTAGAGGCTCAAAAGGTGGTCCCATCAGTCTGGTAAGGACCACATTCAGGTTCCATACAGGTGCCGGTGGGTGTCTGGGAGGAATAACTCGCTTGAGTCCCTCCAGAAAAGCTTTGATGGCAGGCACACTGAAAAGTGAGAGAAGCTGCCTGTTTTGGAGATAAGCTGCTATTGCGGAGAAATGTATACGAATGGAAGCATAGGCTAGATTGCATTTGTATAGATGTAACAGGTAACATATGATGTTGTGAGTAGATGCATCTAGCGGATTAATGTCGTTGTTGGCACAATAAATGACAAACCGCTTCCATTTCGCCGCATGCTCTAGTGGTGGGCTTTCTTGCCTCCCTTATGATATCCATACAGTCAGGAGGCAGGTTGAGGTAGCCAAATTCTAAGACTTCAGGAGCCAGATCGCCAGGTTGAGCTGGTTCGGATATGGATGCTGCATGTCGCCATGGCTCTGCGTCAAAAGCCTGGGCGTGAGGTGCAGCCTTTGATGCGGTACCACGGAAAGTTCTAGAAACGTGGTGTACCATGGTTGGCGTGCCCACGTTGGAGCAACCAGGATGAGAGTCATTGAGTGTTGCTTCAGTTTGCGTGCCACTAGGGGTATTAGCGGTGCTGGGGGAAAAGCGAACGCAAATATGCCTGGCCAGTTCATCCATATCGCATTTCCCTGCGACTGTGGGTGTGGGAACCTGGTGGCAAAGCTTTGGCATTTTGCGTTTTCCTTTGTGGCGAATAGGTCTATCTCTGGATGACCCCACTGCTGGAAGTACGGGCGGAGTACTGATGGATGTAACTCCCACTCGTGCATCTGGTGGCTGTGCCTGCTGAGCAGGTCAGCCATCTGATTGTCCTTGCCTGGGAGGTGGTCCGCCATGAGGAAGATGTTCCTCTGAATGGCCCACTTCCACATGCTTTGAGCCAGATGAGACAACTGTGGAGAGTTTGTACCTCCCTGCTTTTGTATGTAGTACATGGCCGTCATGTTGTCCGTCCGGATCAACACTACCTTGCTGCACAAATGTACTTTGAATGCTTTTATTGCCATGAAGATAACCATCAGTTCCAGAAGGTTGATGTGCATCTTCTTCTGCTGTGCTGTCCATAGTCCCTGCACTGTGTAGTGGAGTACATGAGCTCCCCATCCCTGGAGAGATGCGTCCGTCGTCAGTATAATCTGTGGCACAGGCTCTTGGAACGGTCGGCCCCTGCAAAGGTTTTGTGGGTTCCACCAATGCAGAGAGTTGTATGCGCGACCAGTCACCAACACTAGGTCTTTCAATTGTCCGTGAGCCTGATTCCACTAACGTGCCAAGCACTCCTGAAGCGGACGCATGTATAGTCTTGCGTGCGGGACTATGAAGATGCAGGAGGCCATCATGCCTATCAACTGCATGAACACTCGTGCTGGAAGCGAGTGTTGTGGTTTGAATTTCCGTATCAGCAATTGCATGCTATTGATCCTCACTGAATTTGGCTGTGCTTTGGTTGCCAGAGTGTCTATCGTCGCGCCCAAGTACTGCCGTACGTGGGCGGGCTGAAGGTGGAACTTTGGATAATTCTGTGAAAACCCCAGATCGTGAAGAAGGTGAATGGTGTGGGACATGTGGGTGGCACATTGCTGGGCCGACTTTGCTTGGATAAACCAGTCGTCCAGATAAGGGTAGACGTGAACGTTCCGTCTCCGTAGGTGTGCAGCCACTGTCGCCAGGCACTTGGTAAACACCCTGGGTGCTGTCGTCACTCCGAAAAGGAGGACCTTGAACTGATAATGCTGATCCTGAATGGTAAATCCGAGATATTTTCTGTGTGACGGGTGTAGCGGTATATGGAAATATGCATCCTTCAGATCTAGTGTTGCGAGGAAATCTCCCTGACTGAGCAACGGTAGAACCTGCTGTAATGTGAGCATGTGAAAGTGTTCTGATAGGATGTACTGGTTTAGGGGCCTGAGGTCCAGTATGGGTCTGAGGGACCCGTCCTTTTTTGGGATCAAGAAGTACAGCGAGTACACCCCTGTACCTTTTTGTTCCACAGGCACGAGCTCTATGGCTCCTTTTTGCAGCATGCTGACTACCTCCTGCTGCAATAACTGTAAATGCTCTGCGGACATAGGACGGTGTCTTGGGGGTATGTTGGGTGGAGTGGATGTTAACTCCAGACAATAACCGTACTGGATAAGCTGCCTCACCCACCTGTCTGTAGTGATGGATTTCCAGACCGGCAGGAACTGTTGTAGTCTCCCCCGACCGGTGTGTTATGGTCGGGGGGCAGTGACAAGACATCACTGTTTGTTAGTGGTGGAGGATCGGGAGTTGTTGTTTCCACGACCTCTGCCCTTGGTGCTGTTTCCACGATAGCCACCCCTATTGTTCTTGTTGTAGGTGGTCTGCGTGCCTCCTTTACTGTATTGTGTCTGCTGGGACACCTGGCCTCTGGAAGCTCCTCTATTGTTGGAGCGACGAAAAGAACCACCCCTGAACTGCTGCGACTGTAGAGCCCCCATAGACTTTGCAGTCTCTGTGTCCTTCTTAATTTTTTCTAAGGTGGTGTCCACTTCTGGGCCAAATAAGTAATCAGGGTTAACCGGCTGATTGAGTATGGTGGTTTGTATCTCAGGCTTGAAGCCGGAGATTCTCAGCCAGGCGTGTCTTCGTAACATAACACTTGTATTAATCGCCCTGGCTGCAGTGTCTGCTGTGTCTAGTGCACACTTAATAGATGCATTTGATATAAGTTTCCCTTCTTGTATTAGCATCTCTGCTGCCTCCTTATACTCATCTGGCAAGTGTTGTAACAGGGTCCCGAGTGTATCATAATGAGCTCTGGCTAAGAGTGCCTGCGTGTTGGAGATTCGCCAGACATTGGCCGCTTGAGCTGCCACCCTTTTTAGGTTTCGCTGGGGGGGCGGAGCAGGCTCCGCCTCCAGAGAAATCTATTGAGTATAGTAAGCACTATGGAACACGCCCCCCCGTCCCATTGGCTAGCTCCATAAATGGAGCCTAGCCATTGGACGAGGGGCCTGTCCATCAATGCCGGACCAGACACGGGGGCGTTCCCGAGATTCTTTGGCTTTGGCGACGTCACGCGACGCCGGGAACGCCCCCGAGTCTGGTCCGGCCGGGCCGTGCTTGCTGCTGTCCTGCCTTGTGTCCCTCCTCCCGCCGTCCCCACGTTTCCCGCCTCCCTCCCGACGTCCGTGTCCTTTCCCGCCCCCCTCGTCCTCTCCCGCCCAATGATCCTCGCTTCATCAGCCTTGAAAAGATGAAAGGCTGCCCTAAAACTGCCTGTCTAAGAAGTCGATTGAGAGTAAAGTTGAGAGTTTTGAACCCATGAACTTCATTTTTGATGCAGGCTTCTCGCGTGACCCCAACGTGTGATCTTCGGCAAGCGAGTAAGGTCATCGCTGTTTGTTATCGTGTCACTAAAGCTGCGAGCACTTAAGAAACAACCCAAACCCGGGTGCTATGCACGCGTGAAAATCTGCGCATTTACGGTTAAAAACATCATGAACAATTTATAGGGAGAGCTGGAGATGTATAGATGAGCACTTAACGGTGGCCTATTTTTCAAAGCATATGGTATATATACATCAGGGCTGAATGCAACCAGGCGTATTATACGGCATGCGTGTCTTCTCTTTCTAGGCTGCACCCTCCAAGGGGAGGAGAGCAGGAAAGGTGCACTTTTCACAAAACACAGTGGGAAACACTGAAATTAAGAGATTCGTGGGGTTGGGGCCTTTAGAAGCAGACCCAGCAACGCACGAAGCAAGATGACATTGAAGACCCCAGGCTACGGTCGCAGTTGTGTCGCCTTTTAAAATGAAAGGGCGCACAGAGGCGTTTTTAATTCACAATGAAAGGGCGAACAGAGGTGTTTCTAATCACAGTCAGCGCTACGTGTTAGTATTATTTACTACTTGCTTTTCTGTGCCTTTTATGCTGTACGTCCTCGCCTGCCGCTATCTACTGAATGTGCGGTATGTGCAATATATATATATATATACAGATACAAAATGTTTGAAACTCGCATTACTGGTGACCGTTCCTAGCGCCTAGACGCGATTCACACCCGTGTCATATGAAGAGCGCGCTCTGCTTCAGGTTGGATTAGCTCCCTTCCGAGCTGTAGAGGGTGATGTCGACTCCTATGGTGCATCCGTGTTCGCGCCTAGAAATGACTCTCTGGATATAGTGCTTTATCTAAGTTTGCTCCATCATGAGATAAGAAAATAAACAAATAGCCCTCGGCTCGCATGGAATTTGCAGCATGTAGGCACTAGACAACGAATACAGTTCCACTTCATTCGTGGCACTGTGACATACAAATGTGCTCATTAATCCGCACATTACGTCGGAAAGCCTGCCTCCACCCCCGAGCTAACACGGCATGATCCCGTGACACCCAAGTGGTCCTAAAATACAATGTAGCGCCCAGAGACGCCTCGGCATGTGGCGCTGATGTGATAGTCGAGCCTCTTCATTCAGTAGTTCACTTGTCCAGCATGCGATTCTGTCCACATGCCAATGGGCAATATTCTGACCAATCGAAACTCTTCAGTGGCCATACTGCCCGTCTAGCACCTCGAGGCCGTTCAGTATCGTGCTTACAGATGTCCACATTCAATCATTCATTCGATGCGTCCTTCTCTCATCCCGTCAAAGGGCGAGGACATATTGTACTCGGTTCTTGCGCTTGTCCCACCGTGTAATGTAGCGCCCAGTGGTGCTCCCATTAATGTATTCACGCGCCCTGCCAGGAGGACACCACCTACCACACCTTGCCCTTGCGGAACAGAACGATGTAGCGCCTAGAGGTGATTTCTTGCTATACAATCGTTCTCTTTCTGAATGGTCGTTCTCCACCCGTGTCTGCCTCAGTCCCTCAAACAACATTAGCACGGCACAACTCTCTGCATGCTAAAGTTATAGCCCTGGGCAGAGTGGCACTTGGACGGGATTCAGTCTGGGGTCTTGTGCCATGCAAGTCTTCGAATTCATTCATTTGTTTACTGATTCCGCACTCCGGAGCCAATAAGGCAGCATTCCACCCACTCTGCGGCGCTACATACCACCACACCACTTCTCTTGCAAATCGTTGTGTTGATGTGTTTTACTTAATTAGTTTTGTTAAGTCAATACACCACGGTAGACATGTTTCTAGACTCCTGTCATTTTTCGAACAATGTATCGCTAGAGTTTTCACAGTTTTAGGTGTTGTGCTGTAGAAGTCCTTCATTTTTTCAGTCATTCATTCATTTTTTCAACATCTCCAATACACGTCCTCAGGCATGCGCTGTCCCATCTGCCATTTGGTACAGTGTAGCGCCATGGGACAATTACAATGTTCTATATAAGGCAGGTGACTGTTCATTATTTCATTCACTCAATACTTGCTTCACTGGTACAGCTTGTAAGGCACTAGAATACGACAGCTCAACAAAACGGATTTCGCATTGTGCAGTTAATTCAAGCGGCAGTCCCCTACACCATTCATGCATTCCTTCCCACCTACCCCCTCCTCCCACTATTATTTTTACGAGCCAGAAAAAACTAATCAGAGGCAATGTTGTGCTGCATAATGTAGCGCCTAGAGGCAATATTGCCGTGCTACGTTGTAAAACCTTAATCGAACGCCCGCCTCTAACCACACGTCAACAAAGCACGGTCTTGCCAGGACTCTTGAAGTTGTTTCAATGCACAATATGGCGCATGGAAGCGATGTGTTTTGGCTCGCGGAGAGGAGTTAATACTCAATAGGCTGGAATAAGATCCCCCAAGTGAAATGAAGAAAGAATGTCCAGGTTGTTGTCTCTTCTCATCATTACTGCCCCCTTGAGTTTCTCACCCCTACAATCGGAAGAATCCCAAAGCAGAGCGAGAGATTGAACCTGTCGCCCTCAAACTTTTTTTTAAGAGTCAGGAGTTGGATTGGTTAAGGATAGCGAAGTCGGAGTATTCGACTTCCTATTTTAAAACCAAGAAGTGACGCGCATTTTTCTGCAGATAACGCACACTTTTGTCATAATCCGGACCTTTTTTTTGCTATACATAACATTCTAGTAGTTTGCCTATCAAATGTTACCCCCATCTGCAGGGCCTGACCTCCAGCGTGATGTTAATTAAGGGAGCCTTGATTGTGTCTCCAGGCTTAATTGAATAAAGGCGTTTCGCTTCTACCCGGTCCTTGCACTGACTGTCGATTTTTAATACCTTTTGTGCCTCCTTTCTGTATCTTGCGCATTTATCGCATTGTGTTCTGATTTTTAAGTCAACAGGACTAAAAACACACTGGGACTTGCAGATTCATACCTGCGCTATGTGGAAAGTGAAACTACATGTCCCAGCATGCCGAGTGCTGTAGACTGGAAAGAAGACTGACAAAGAGCCACTCTCAGGCATTGGCCTGTTAATAGCCATGAGAATGATGCAAATATGTTGTTCAACTCTCAGTCGGTACATGAGTTTTAGACGAGGTAATACAAGTCATTTTGAATTTTCCTTTTTTAAGTTCCTAAATAAGCAACGGCTGTGTTATGTAGTCACTTTTGCTACCTTGATAAGAATGTACGAAAAGATAAGAATATGCCTTTTACCCTTTGTATCATAACGCCGGATATAGATTTTGCTAATAGCAGTACGCACTAGACTCATTACTGTGTCATTGGGCACACGGGGAACACCTTCGTGTCAACAAAGTGATTGCAATATCACTGTAAAGCACAAAGCATCTATTCTGGAGAAAATATGAAATCTGAAGAAATGCAAATACTTAATTATTGTACACTAAATTGTGCACCAACATTATTGGTAATTCATTACTTGCATGGTCACTAAACCAACAAAAGGGTCAGTGCCTAGAGTGCTCCGTAGATTCCACTGCAGGGCTTTCCCTGAGTAAGAACCTTAAATACTACTTTACCAGCACTATATATGCATAGCTCCGAGAGATGTACCATTCGGCTACCACTGTACAGATACTTTCTGTATTTTTGCATCTCTATGTGGATGCAAACGCACTCTTGCTGATGTGTCTGCGCCCAAGCAGTCTTGGGATGGTCAATTAGATGACTTTGAAAGGGTAATGCCTTATGGTATAGAACTGGGCAAACTGCAATACCCATTGACCGCTTGAATCCATTGCGCTTCCCAGCCCACCTGTGGCGATTGTTGATGCACACCTATTGGAGATGCTTGGAGCACAACACTCTAGTGCTGAATTTGCTAACTTTTAAATACAGGGCCCAAAGTTTTTCCTAGCTCACGCCACGATTGCTGCAGAATTCCGGGGTTGCTGAACACCTAAGACTGCTTAGTCTTGGTACCATCTCATGCCTCTTCTTTCAGTCCTTTTATCATACTCCTACTAATTCCTTTTTAGTCCATGCTTTCTTTCTCTATTACTGTTTTCCTCTATTTTGTTTTCGCTTCCTTTTTCAGGGGTGTGGAATTTTATAATATATCCACCTGCCCGTGGACCGCAATTTGCCAGAAAACTACAGATACTGTAAAAAAAAAAAAAACATCCGCTTGCCCCTGCTGGTGCCAAGTAGTGAGGTGACAAACTATGGCAGCATCCTCAATATATCAAAGCTTTGATAGCCTCACTGACTATGCAGTAGATCCAGAGTACTATTCCTTTGAGTCTGTTCACACTAACTTCTACGTTGAAGGGTTTTCACCAACTCCTCTTTACTCTTCTCCCACAATAAAAAAGGTTGAAAGTTTACTCCCGTAGAGAGGAGGAGTAAAAAAATAAATTCACAGGTTGGGGGGGGGGGGGGGAGGGTGTAAAGGGGATGTAGAAAGGATGAATTTGCATTCACACAGATTTCCGCATCAGCAAATATAAGATAACATAGCATGTTTATACACCTGTATTTCTTGATGGGGCACTTTCACCCTGGGGTCTCTTGGCTTATTGTTTCCCAATCAATGGCACTCATGTTATCAATCTTGTAAAGAAAGGCTGAGCCTACCTCTTAGGATTAAAATCTTGGACCATGTATATTTGCTCATGTGAAAAAGAAATACTTATAAGTTTGCTAGGAGTATGGTTTCCAAGCATACTTTGATAAAAGTTTTTAAATTTTTGAAAGCTATACATTGGCCAGAATGCAAGGGCATATATGTGCGGCTGGCTGTGTGTGCGGCTGGCTGTGTGTGTGTGTGTGCGGCTGGCTGTGTGTGTGTGTGTGCGGCTGGCTGTGTGTGTGTGTGTGTGCGGCTGGCTGTGTGTGTGTGTGTGTGCGGCTGGCTGTGTGTGTGTGTGTGTGTGCGGCTGGCTGTGTGTGTGTGGCTGGCTGTGTGTGTGCGGCTGGCTGTGTGTGTGCGGCTGGCTGTGTGTGTGCGGCTGGCTGTGTGTGTGTGTGTGTGCAGCTGTGTGTGTGTGTGTGTGTGTGTGCAGCTGTGTGTGTGTGTGCAGCTGTGTGTGTGTGTGTGTGTGCAGCTGTGTGTGTGTGTGTGCGGCTGGCTGTGTGTGTGTGTGTGTGTGTGTGCGCGCGGCTGGCTGTGTGTGTGTGCGCGCGGCTGGCTGTGTGTGTGTGCGCGCGGCTGGCTCTGTGTGTGTGCGCGCGGCTGGCTGGGTGTGTGTGCGCGCGGCTGGCTGTGTGTGTGTGCGCGCGGCTGGCTGTGTGTGTGTGCGCGCGGCTGGCTGTGTGTGTGTGCGCGCGGCTGGCTGTGTGTGTGTGTGCGCGGCTGGCTGTGTGTGTGTGTGCGCGGCTGGCTCTGTGTGTGTGCGCGGCTGGCTCTGTGAGTGTGTGTGCGCGTGCGCGCGGCTGGCTCTGTGTGTGTGTGTGTGACTCTGTGTGTATCTGTGGGTGCAAATGCAATAGGTCTCACATTTGCGAGAGATTAAGCTATTGCCATTGTATATGACAATGCCATTTATTTATCCGTTTCCAAAACCAACACATAAATACAAATGTTGTCATTTACAATGCCAATAGCTCTAACTTTTCCAAAGGCGAAACCATTGCATTGTAAATGCTTGTTCCTGATGCTTCTAGCACTTTAGATTCCTTGTCAGGGGGAGGAGCACACCCGTTGTTTGCGAGTTCGCTCTGTTACGAGCATTGGAAACAACCAGCGAGTCCAACGGCAACTGTCCCTTGATATACGTAGGGTCCACAGGTGCTGGTTTGTATTTTTTTTTTCAATTCTGGGGTTTACTACCCTTGCCCTTGTGGTCTCCTTACAGATGTCTTGACAGTTCTTTAAATCAGGCCTTTGTTTTGTTCCTCGCTGGGAATTGTAAATAAGAAAGACCTGCAGGTTGCTGCTCCGATCTGATGTAATCAACGTGCGAGTGCTGCTGAATTATGTCCTGGTGCCAGAAAATGACACAAAGACAAATTCAGCATGTTTCACTGGGTTGGCCAGATCCCAGATCCAGCAAAGAAATAGCTGTCATTACTGGGATCCGGCTGGATCTCCCTACTTTTTAGCTCTGCTCCACAGTACATCTTAGACAAACTACACTACACACATATAGAGCAACAAAGTTACCATCGAAGTGAATATCATCATCACCAACTGCACTTATCTCTGATTACTTGCCAAACACGTCATATCCAGCCATGCACTTTACACAGAACTTTGCACACAAGCTACACAGCACAAATATACCATAGAGTTAAGCATCAATGTACTTACAACTGCACTCTCTACCAGGACCTACCATACAATATTAGACAGTACTTTAAGACCCACTAACGCAGAACTCGTAACATACATTCATCACGGCACAAATATGCCATTAAAGCTATTGCGGAATCACATAGGACCACTGGCCATCAACTGCCTTGCACACACACTCTTTCTGCCAGGCAAAGGGCACAGTACACATGCCCGTGGGATGGGGGCGGAGATGGGGCAGACAAGGGTTATTCTTCACCTACTAGAGAAACATGCTTACCTACTGTGTTTTTTCTCTCCTTACAGGACATATTTGTAAACTGTGAAACAATTCCACCTCCCATGAAGGCCCGCTTTAATATCATGTCCTGGGCCACATAAGAACTTCTGACAGCTTACAGTACCCCTCCTAAACTACTTGCAGGCAATCTGGTACATCCCTCTGGTCTCACTCATCAGACCTCAATAACACTCATTCATTCACTGAACTTTAACAATGTGCCGATGGCTAAAGTCTGAAAACCCAGCTAGTCTGAGTTTATCACCATTACTTGTTGAGATTTCCGAATATCACCTAAATTACACATATCCACAAGGTCCATCAGGGGGTAGCTAAATGTTCCTGCTCCATGCGTGTTTGGTCTAACCATACTTGAGCAGAATGTCAGCAGCAAAGAAAAAACACTAATCTAGTGTTAGAATGATTATGAGGCACGGCGCTCCTGTGCTCATGACGAGCTCAGCTCATCACGGCCACACCCGTTCCCGTGGAACGCTCAGCACAGCAGGGGAATTATCCCCGCATGCGAGCGTTCCACGGCTCATGACCAGCTGAGCTCGTCATGAGCACCGGAGCGCCGTGGCTCATGACGAGCTCAGCTCGTCATGAGCCTCGAAGAGGTTAATGAGTTCTATTCACTTTTCAGGCTTCGGTAGGCCTTGAATGTGGCATCAATACGGTATGTGCTGCATGAGGCCTGTGCAGTGCTTAAGTTGTAAAATAATAAGGGCCAGGGTCCTGACCGGGAGGCTACCGCAGCTTGCACCACCCATTGCCCCGTCATCCCTGCCAAAGACGGTACCAAAACAACTACTAACCATCTCTCTCACATGCAAGTGTGACATTTCAGATTATTCCAGGTCCCCTAAGTGAAAGGATTGGCTGGGGGGGCAGGTATTAGTATTTTTAATGCATATTGTATTCATAGATAACCCTTGTTCTGCTCATCTCTAAATTAGGCAGGGTGAGTAGGCCAACAGAGGGCAAAGTGGATCACAGCTCTTGCTACCCAGACCCGCAGGTTGGCAGGCCACAAAATGGACAGGCAATGTACAGAGTGGAGCCTAACAGCATTAAGAGTCTACGATCAGAGAAAGAACCAACTAAAAACAAAATAAACGTTCTGACCCCTCAAAAGGCGTATGTAGGATGGCCTCAACAAAAGGTCTCAGAATTTGATGAGCTAGAAACAAATGTTTTAGTTGAAATGTGTCGATTATGCAGCAGATGCCCAGTTATGTGGCAAAGCCATAATTTTGCATAAAACACAGCAGCCACAGAATTGCATAATTCCAGTGGCCCTGCTTATAGCACATTAACACAATCCTGGCATTTACTACAGAAGCAATATGCATGTTGGTACATATTGTCTGAAATGGATCATAAGGAATGTAAACAACAGAAAGTCAAGGGCCAGTAGATTAAAATAGCAACATAGGCTCTGTGTAGAATACATTAAACACAGCGTCACCATAGGGCTTTGGGGCACAGCTCAAGAAATATTTTGGGGCCCCATTTAGAAAAACTTCTAATTTTATTACACAGTTTCTGCTAATACAAGCCCACGTGATGGCAAGTAATATTCAATCTTACTTAAACATTCAGAGATGAAGATCTCATAGAAATAGCTGAAATATTTCTTGCCTAGTGTCCCAAAAATGCTTAGGGTGACACTTGGTACAGAGAGAAAAGTGATGGATTGAGGTGCTTGAGATTGGGGGTGGAGGGGGTGGTTTTTATGGGGGGTTAGGGGGGCAGTTGCTACTATGCCCATGTCTTTAAACCTCTCCGATGACGTTGGATGCTTAGCACTCTTGTATTAATCTTTAAAACGCATCCTCACCTCCCTTTAGGTACAAAGTGTGCACAAGCAGCTTCTTCCGGGTTTCTAGACACTTAAGTCTTGCACACAGCTCCACATGCGAAGGGAGTGTCTCTGTTCCACTCCCTGCACCAGAATACCCCTACCCTGGCAGCAGAATACCCCCACCCTGCCAGGGCCTGTGGGCGCTGGCCCCTTATACAAAAGAAGTTCAGTCGTGCTGGCAACTCAGCACCCGTCTGGTGGTCTTAACGCCAAGAAGTGATTCACCTTCCGCTGAGCGCTACGAAAAAATTAATTATTGTTGCACTGGGCGGTAATTTCTTTATAACATGTAAATACACAAATGGGCTTTACGTGAACTCACAATATCATCAGATAGTGAGGTCTCTGCACGTGAATGACTCTTGCTGAAATCTTGTGTCACTCCCGAGCGCAATTGAGACCTGCCTGTCCTTAAGATGTTCATATTTCACTGACTCCATCCCATCCCTGCAATATTTTCCTCTGCATCACCCGCTCCATATGGAAACCTCTTTGTGTCTCTATCTGTACCAGCCCTGCCAGCCTTTCAGATGCAGCACCCGACTGACGGTCTCGGGATATCCCCAGGTGCTAGTTGAAACTTTCTAGACGGACACCCTGCTTTGTAATATTGTGCATTAAGGCTATTCTTAGTGCTCGTTTTATCCACCACTGAAGGGTGAAAGGCTGGGCTTGCCCCTCAAAAGTAGCCTACAGGTTACACGGCGATCTCAGCAGCAAGATCTCACCTTACTGGGGAATAAAACAATGCTTAGTGAGTCTCCACTGCTGACAGAGTACATATACATATATTATGACTGACTTTAAAGCTAATTGCAAGAGAGTGCTTATCTGAGGAAATGCACTACAATACGAAGCACGGAGCTGCCCACTCGCGCTGCATGGAACACCCCTGAGACTGAAATCAGTTGCGCCGTGCGCGCTTTTTTTTACTTACACTTTAAGGGGATGACTCAAAAAGCCCCCGCGGCAGGGGCGACCAGAAAACCAGCCTGGGAAATTGAAATTCTTAACACGATGAGAAGCTACAACCCCATCTCGGTCAACACGTTGACACGTTAGCAGCGTTTACAGCAATACTTAACAGAGTTTGCGTTTCCCTTTTAAATTCTGTGCGCATTTGCATAGTGGCACCATGGTATGTATGGGCTGGTGCGACACGCCGTGTACCTCGTTAAAACTGCAACTCTCACAATGGTCTGTTTTTGCAAAGCCCACGAGAACAAGGGTGTCGGGGTCCCGGGTGCCGCACAGCTACTAGCCAGATCGCGTTTGGAAAAAAACAAAGCCGCGACTGGTGGTGCGCGCGCGCCCCTATGCTTTCAATTATCGCGCCCGTGTATGGGCACAATAATTGAAAACATATGGGCTTTGGTGCGCGTAACAGACACGAATAGGAGCTGCGCGACAGCGTATATCCTATTGCGTGTTCTGTTAAAAAACAACACGCACGCAAAGTCTAATCAAAACGGACCATAGGAAATTAACACGCACTAGCGTGTGGAATTCCCAGGTCCATTTTGAAAACCCGGACAAAAGGAATCTCGCCTGCGCGAACACTGCTGCGCAGTGTATCGGGCTAGGTGCGAGACCTAAAAAACCTTTAGCCATGCTGCGGTGCAACATGGCTAAAAACATTGACAAAGATAATAACTAGAATAGGCGAGACATATTGGCTTAGCCACTGCCTGTTTTCTTACTCCAGGCTCTCTAGAGACTAAGAGCCATATGTATCAACAAACCCTTTTACGATTCCTAAATAGCGATTTTTAAGGAATCGATCGCAAAATGGTATGTATGAAGAAAATCGCTATTTTTTAGCGATTCCTTAATCTTCCTTAATTGCGAATTCGCATTTTGCGAATTCGCAATTAAGGAATAATTCCTAATGCATTCCTATGGGCCAGGAGGCCCATAGGAATGATTGCGAAATAATTCTCAAATTGCGAATTCGCAATTTGCTAATCGCAATTTGAGAATTATTTCAAGGGTGCAGGGGTGTCTCAAAGACACCCTGCTGCACCCCTTAAATGTACATGTGTGTGCATATGGCGCAGCGCTGGGTTGGAGAAACCTAAGCGCACATGACAGTTTGGCCGGCCTAAGACAGTCGGCCAAACCGTCATGCGCACTTGCAGTGTGCACTACTGCTCTCCTGCTGTCTTCATGGCCAGCCCCGACCAGACTTGGCTGGCTCTAGAGGGAAACGGTAAAATGATATTAAAATCAATTTATGATTTTTTTTTCCCGTTTCCCTCAGATGGCTCTCAGAAGGGGGGTGAGGTGGACGCTCCTCCACGATAGCGGAAGAGCCGCTGCTGGTGATTTTATATTCACTATTTACACCGTAGTCCAACGTAACCTCGCTAATGTACCTTTTTTATAAAAGGTTGTAGCTCAAAGTAAATAAATCTGAACTATAGCTATGCTAGTGGCATCTATTCAAGAGGGAACGTTAATGTGGAGATAGGCTCTGCAAACAGAGCTGATGCCACCAAGAAGAACAAGAAATGTGGAAATACATTGGGGCAGATTTATGAGGCCGTTGCGCCTCTTTGCGCCGCAATCGCGTCACTTTATTTGACGCAACTGCGGTGCAAACAATGCGCCCTATTTACAACGTGACGCATCTAGGAGACGCGTCACGTTGTAAAGCACTGCACCATAAGGAGGCGTTCCTGCGCAGGGGGGGGCGTTCCTGCGCAGGAACGCTTCCTGAAAGTGGCTGAGTGAAATCTATGAGATTTCACTCAGTCACTTTCAGGGCAATGCTGCGTCAAAACCCTGCGCCTGCTTGAAGCAGGCTTAGGTCTTGACGCAGCATTGTGCACATGGTGCACCCCCGAGCCTTGCTGGAGCTGCGTCGCGCTTGCGACGCAACTCCAGCAATGCACCACATTTCCAGCACAGATGCGTCACGCATCTGTGCCGTTTTTGCACCATGGTGCGCCGCATTATAAATGCGGCGCACCATGGGTGGCGGAGCTGTGGCGTATGTTAACTGGCGCATCCCTGGGGATGCGCCAGTTAACATAAATCTGCCCCAATGTCCCTCAAAGTGTAGCAAGAAGTTATTACGGAGCAGAGAGGTTGTGTCTTCTAGTTCTTTAGCAGTAACCAACAGATTGTTTTAGAATGTTGCTTCATATCACTCAGACATGCCAGATTAAAATGTTTAACTTTTCCCAATCCCCATACACTTAGAAAAATCTCCAGCATCTACAGGTTGGCTTTAAAAATTCATCAGCACTCTTCACACATAAACATTTGATCAACTTGCGATGCCTGGACATGAACTTAGATCACTTTGTTAGAAATACAAATGTGTGTGGTAATCTGGTGAGTATGTCTGTTGTGCTGAAAGGGAGATGCATAACAACTAGTGCTTCATTTGTGCCTGTGGTATTCGGTGCTCGGCACCAGCACTTAATTGTTAGCACCTGCTCTCGTAACAGTCCACCTAATCGTGGCACAGATTTTTTTAATTTTGAGACGAGCACAATACCCATGTTTATTAAGTCAATATACAAAGAAAATGAATAATACCAGCCTTTCGTGCCAATAAAATAACTTTGCGCGGCCTGAAATAGGCTGAATTGTCACATTTGTTGGAGTGCGTGTTAGGTGTTATGTTAGTACTGCCATTGGCAGCGCTAGTAGGGGCAACTCGTGGTGCAGGCTGCACTGCAGTGGCCTTTGTTTTACAAATCAAGCACTGGTAGCAAAAGAGAGTACAGTGTACACTGCACAAAGGAAGTCGATGTCCTGCTCGATTACGTCACCCATGGGTGCTGCTCAGAAATAGATTCAGAAGAGCAACACTCACTCTTCTGAATAACGCACATTGATAAGCAACTTATCAATTTTCATGATGGTGAACACATGAAAAATTATCTGTGTGAACAAAACCTTCACTTTTATCCTTGGCAAGAGTGACAGTGCCTTTTACGTGGTCATAAATCAAAATGTTTTAATAATGATAATGAATACTCTTTGCCAAAAACACAGTTCAAATTCAATATATGGTACATATAAGTTAGCAGAAGTGGACTTAACAGATAATTCTTTAAGGCGTTTCCTGTGATGTATCAATACATTTTCCTTTCTGTTGTACACAAGGATAATCATTAGATCATGACCTTTGTTAGTAGAAACAATTTGGTTACTGGTGGTGCTCTATGTTTCATGGCCATGTATCGTCCAGAAATGCATGCTTCCATGACATATCATGTCAGCATCCTTATTGATATTCAGGGGGCATATTAATTGTGCTCTTATTATAGCTTTCAAGTGTTTGTGATGTCAATTATGCAACCCAGGACAGGAAAAATGGTGCTCCAGAAGAGTGAGCAGCTGAAGGATACAAGCATTTGGGCCTTGTGCCAGGGGGCAGACAAACACACAAGGAGAAAGTAAAGCTGACAGGCACTTGTCAAAGAGAAGCATGGAAACGAGAGTGACAATGAAGCCAACCAATGAAGTTACCTTATGTAGCAAGTGTTTATTAATCTAAAGTGGGTAGGGGTGGCGGTCTGTTCGCACTGTAGTGGATGGCATAATAGGTGTTGCAGTCCACTAGTGACATTTAGCTGACTGGCCCTGCATACATGTTGTACCATATACTAGGGCTTTATATGTAGTTTAAATATACCAATGAGGAATATGCCAATTCAACCATGTTTAAAGGAGAGTCAGAGGCACTTCACCACTGATTTAGCAAGCTTAAAATGAACAGAAATGTATCAACAACAAAAATATACGGTTCAGCAAAAGTTGAATAATTTAGGGTGACCACATAGAAAAGGCATATTTCCCAGATTTACCAACAGGGCCAGAGTGGGAACTCAAATCAGTCCTGGCCAATTTGTCGGAACGGCCCCCACACGGGAGAGGGTTGGGGGGGCTTGCCTTGCAAGCGTGAAGCGCTGCTGCTTAACAAATTCAGAAACCCAGCACTGCTGCTTTTGTTACTGGGACCAAGTTGCAGCACAGCTCGCTGCACAACCTGCCCTAGTAACAAAACCAGCCCCCAACGCACCAGACCTGGCCCCTACCCTTCCAGCCTCCTGGGCAAACGCCCAATGCCCGCTAAGGCCCTGCTTACCAACAAGCTTGGCAGTAGGGGGAGTAGGTTGAAAGAGTAAAAAAGCCTTGCCAAACACATTCATCACAGAATTTTGATAGCGCTTAATATGTGACGTTTTGCTGATAGACGAGACTTGCCTGTAACCAGGTTGCTGACAGCATAGATTTGCCAGAAAAGTAAAACTCAACTAGATCATAGAGATTAAGAGAAATGGTGGGAATCATAGAGAGAAAACCATCAAGCACAACGTCTATAGCAAATATAATTGCCTAAACATGAAGTATAAGGTAAACGCATACTCACATGTGGTGACAGCGTCTCCCAAAGGATGAATTGTAACAAGAGACCTCACCGGTGCATTCTGCATGCATAAATTTATGAGCAGTGACATGCCGATTAAAATATTCATAGCTTTAGAGTGAGGAGGAGGGGACGCAGGGACAGCTACGGAAAATCCTCTGGGACAGGTAGATAGAAGCAGAGCTAGTTATTACCAAGCAGAGAGAATACAAGAAAAGTGTCCAGGAGCTGAACAAATACAGGTGACTAATAGAAGGTGCTAAATCATAGGCAAGATACTGATTTCATAATCATAGGCAAGATATTTGATTTCCTAATGCGTCCATTTCCGGAGGAGGCCCTGTGTTAAAGTCAAGCCAGGTTAGGATGCTAAGAGGAGAAAGAACAAACCAAGAATGGTTTAAACAAGGAGGGAAGGGGGCGTGGCCAAGATGGCGGGCTGAGAGGACGCACTTGCCGAGAGCTCCCGAGCCCCTGGAAACCCTGCACCGCTCACAGCCGCTGATCTCCCCCAGATCGGGCGGCTACCACACCTGATGACCCCCGTGGTGGTGCAGAGCAGTCGGCGAACCCCAGATGTCCCGCCGCGGCGGTGGCTCCGCTCGGGCGCCGACCGAGGCGGTGCCCACTGAGAGACCTACGGGAGGCCCGAGAGCCGCGAGACCTTCAGGCTTTCTGTTCTGGCGAGGTAATCCAGCGACTGCGAGTGGCCTGCGGTGTGCCCGTGACACGGCGCCTGGGTGGGTGCCAAAACAGCCTTCGTCGACGGAGCGGAGCTGAATAGACAGTGGCCGCGGAGGCATAGCCGACCTACGGCAACTACGCAAGACCGGGGCCCGAGAAGGCCTACCCCACGTGGCTGCTCCGGTCCCCCCCTGCCCGCAACGGAGTGAGGTCGTGCTTCCAGCGTGCTTGCACATCCCGGCGAGCCGGCCCTGGTTGCCTCGCGCCCTGCGAGCCTGCCCTTTGACTGTACGCCCTGCATGTGGACCCGTGACGGGGGTCGGCCTCGATTCCTGGGCGTTGGTCCCATTGCCTGTAACGGGCGGCCATTTTGAAGAACTCGGAGCAGCCGCCCGGCCTCGAACGGGGCCTCTGGACTGCAGTGCTCCCTTACTAGCGACTGAGGGACCGGCCAGCTTTTACTGCTCAATTGCCCTGGCCTGTGGCGCCTACTCGCCGAGCTGTGAACGTCGGTGATTCCCACCTCTCCAAGATGTCGAATGCCAGGGGGCAGAGGAGAGGCGATCGGACTTTGCCGGACATGTTGGGACGCGGTGCCCTGCGCAACGGCGGGGCCCCACCTGCCCCGAGCCCACTGGCCACTTCCAGGGGCGCTGACGGCGGAGAGCCCCCAGTGACCCAGTCGTTCCTGGAGTCCCTGTTTAGCTCCTTGAGGGAGGATTTTCAGACTTTGAAGCAGGAGGTGGCCAGAGAGGTCCGGGAAGTCCGAAGAGAAGTGGACTCCCTGGGGGAACGAGTTAACTCTGTGGAGGCGGCTGGTCATTCTAGGGACGAGGAGATCACCCACTTGCAGCAAGAGGTCCTACAGCTGCGAGAACAACAGATCGAGTTACAGGCCCACGCCGAGGACCTTGAAAACCGGTCCAGGCGGAACAACATCAGGGTCCGGGGTGTTCCGTCCAACGAGGAGGGTGAGGACGTGGCCGCCTACCTGAGAGCCCTATTCCGCGAAATCCTGGGGAAGTCTGAGGACTTCCAAATACGTATCGACAGGGCGCACAGGGTTGGCCGTCCTCGCAGGGCCTCGGCGCCCCCCCCCCCCCCCCCCCGGACATATTGGCCTTTTTGCCGGACTTCCCCTTGAAGGAGCGGATCCTCCGCGAGGCGCGGCGGCAGCAGCCTTTCCGCTTCAGAGATCACCCGGTGGCTCTATATCAGGACTTATCCACGATCACGTTACAGAAGAGGAAAACATTTAAGATTGCCACGGACTTCCTTAGGGAGCACGAAACGCAGTATTCGTGGGGGCACCCCTTCCGATTGATTTTCCGGTGGAATGGAACATTGCATCAGCTTCGGTCCCTCCAGGATGTCTGCGGAGTACTGGGGATCACGGCTTCGGATACGGACACCCCGGCGACTCGCCACAGGCGAAGCACTCGAGAGGGCTGGCAACAGGTCGGAGAGAGGCGATCCCCGCCGCCTGCGAGGCCTGACTCGCCCACGATCCGAGCGGACATGTCGAGCGACATCCAGGAATCCTCCAGGGCGACATCGAACGGCGATGTGGCCATGACGGCCTGAACGTACTCCGGGGGGAGTCTACATTAGCCTTTCATCATTGCAGGTGCGGGGGTTCTAGGGGTAGGGGGGGACGGGGGTGCTGGTGGTGGTGGCTGGACGTCCACTTGATCGACTTTCCACGGCCTTGTCCGATAAGGACCGGACTGGGACAATGACGCTTTTGAATGGCTTGGGGAGCGGGGGGGGAGGAAGGGGAGTTGCTGGGGGAAGTTTCAAGTTTGGGGGTCCGCTGGGGGGAAGGGGGTTGGGGGGAGTGTGGGGCTGGGTGTGCGGGGTTCTGGGGGGAGGGGGGGGTCCACACAGTTGGGGTGTTTTGGGGTTCGGGGACTGTACTGTGCCGTTGGGAGGTTTGCTTTCGCTGTGAGATGATGTTTCTTGCTGTGGCCTTTGAGTTTTGCCTAGTGGGCCTTGCCCGCCCTCATGTGCGTTTCGGGTGTTCCCCTCCGTGATGGCCCTTAAAGTTGTTACTCTGAATGTGAAGGGGCTGAATAATCCGGTTAAACGGCGGGCTGTCCTGTCCCTGTTAGAGAACTCCCAGGCCGACATCTGCCTACTGCAGGAGACCCACCTGCTGGCCAAGGACTGTTCCAGAATGCGCACCCCTAAGTTCCCCACGCAACTCTTTTCTTTCAGTGCCTCTAAAACAGCAGGTGTGGCGCTTCTGTTCTCAAGAGGGTTCAAGGGGGAGGTTTTGCAGAAGTTAGCGGAGCAGAAGGGGAGACTCCTGGCATATAGGATCAAGGTGGGGGGCTTGGTGTTTACTGTAGGCTCCATATACGGCCCCAATGACTGTCAGGACCAATTTCTGCACAGGGCGCTGGAAGACGTGGCATCCACTCCTGACAGGCACATTGTCCTGGGGGGGGACTTGAATGTGGTTTTTGATACGACTCTAGACAGGTCTGTGCAGCGGCGCCACCAGTTGGGGGAGCTTTCGGGCTCGGTTCGTACCCGACTGGAGGAGCTTGATATGCACGACATGTGGCGCCGCCTCCACCCCGTGACTCGCGCATACTCCTATTTCTCCCATGCCCACAAGTCCTACGCGAGGCTGGATCATCTTCTAGTGACGGGCCCGATGTTCGAACTGGCCTCGAATGCCGACATGGGGGTCCGCTCTCTCTCCGACCATGCACCGGTGGAGGGCACCTTCCGTCTACCTCCAGTGGCTCGTCCGAGGGGGGTCTGGCGTCTTAGGGATACGTTACTGCACAGGCGATCGACGGTGCAACAGATCCGTGCGGCCATAGCGGACTTTCAACGTGTAAACGACAACGGCGACACTACCCGCGCGACGCAATGGGCTGCCCTGAAAGCTGTGCTCTGTGGCGAATTTATCGCTATCTCCTCGGCGGACAACAAAGATCGCCAGCTCAAAAGGGACGAGCTTACTCGACAGGTGCGGGAGCTGGAACAGGTACATCACAGAACGGGCGCCCCCCGAGTCTGGAGGCAATTGAAGGCCGCCAGGAAACTCCTGTCCGCTCTTGACACAGACAGAGCGGAGTACGCGGTGCTTCGCCTGAAGCACAAGTATTACACCGGTGGGGACAGGTGCGGCCGGCTCCTGGCGCACAAGCTCAGGGTGCAACAACAACAGCACCGGGTGAAGGAGTTAGTTACCCCTACCGGGGGGTCGGTCACGGAGGACGGGCAGATCACGGAAGTTTTCCGCAACTACTACGCTGACCTCTACGCTGGCGAGGCCCCCTCCGCACGGGCTGAAACGGACTATCTAGACTCGGTGTCGCTCCCGTCGCTGACGCCGGATCAGGCCCAATATCTGGAGCGGGAGATCCGGATTGAGGAGGTGGTTACGGCGATCTCCCGGCTCAAGACTGGTAAGGCCCCGGGACCAGATGGTTTTATCCCTCTCTTCTACAAGACCTTCTGCCAGGAGCTCGCGCCTCTTTTGACGCGTCTTTTTAATACATTCTCGGAGCCGGGTGCCATTCCCCCTGAATTTCTTCAGGCTACGGTCTCTGTGATCCCAAAACCAGGCAAGGATCGGACTGCTTGCGGGTCCTACCGCCCAATCTCACTTTTGAACACAGACCTGAAGGTTTTCACTAGCATCCTGGCGGTACGTCTGGCGCTTCATCTCCCGGGCATGGTCGACTCGGATCAGGCCGGCTTTGTACCAGGCAGGCAGACTGTGGACAACACGAAGAGAGTGACTCATATCCTTGAGAAGGCCTCGAGGATTCCCGGGGAACGCATGCTCCTCTCCATTGACGCGGAAAAGGCGTTTGACAGGGTGCACTGGCCTTATTTGGAGAAGGTCCTGGGCAAGTTTGGGGTCGGCGAGAAGTTCCGGCACCTGGTTTTCAACTGCTACCGTTTCCCATCTGCGGTAGTCCGGGTGAACGGGGGCAGCTCTCGGCACTTTCCAATAGAGCGTGGTACAAGACAGGGGTGCCCACTGTCCCCTCTGCTCTTCGCTCTCTATATGGAGCCGTTCGCTCAAAGGGTCCGCCAGAACCCTGACATCATAGGAGTCCGGATGGGAGAGTTCCATCATGCTCTCAGCCTCTATGCGGACGATGTAATACTGACACTCGACGACCCGCGGAGGTCCCTGCCTGCATGTATCGCGGAACTGGACCTCTTTGCTACGGTGGCGGGCTTCAAGGTGAACCTTGGGAAGTCTGCGGCCCTTGATATCTCGCTGACTAGCGCCAACAGAGCTGACCTGCAGAGGCTTTTCCCCTTGAGCTGGTCTGGGGACCGGATTCCGTATTTGGGGATCCTTTTGGCACCCTCACGCCCCGCGATGGTCACAGCCAATTACACAGCTTTGAGTGCAAAGATCAAGGAGGAATTGGCCCGCTGAGACAGGGGCACGTTGTCGCTGTTGGGCAGGGTGGCCGCAGTGAAGATGACCCTCCTACCACAGGTCCTGTACCTGTTCAGGGTGCTCCCGCTACAGCCCCCCAAAAGATGGCTCACGGAGACTCAGTCGGCCATCGCACGTTTTGTGTGGCAGGGCCGTAGGCCTAGGATCAAACGGACTATAGCTACACTGGCGCCGGAGTCTGGTGGACTTGGGATACCGGACCTGCAGAAGTATTTTCAGGCCGCCCAATTGCGCTACTTGGTGGAGTGGAGCCGGTGGGAATCGGATAAACACTGGCTGTTTCAGGACCAGGCGGTAGCAGGCAGAACGCTACAAGGGGTGCCTTTCCTGAGGAGGGCCCATCGGCCCCCTAACCTTTATGCCTCCTTTGTGACGCGGGTCCCGCTTCGTGTGTGGGACTCTGTGGCTACCAAGCACGAACTCACTACCTTTCCCTCTCCCTTCACGCCACTGATTGGTAACCCGGACTTTGGCCCGGGTATGGAGCCTGGAGCCTATGATCACGGGCGGGCGGCCCGCTGTTTCACTTTATATCATCTATATGGCCCAGAGGGTGTCGTTCCCTTCCAGGACTTGCGTCGGGATTATGGCCTCCCCGAGACGGAACGCATGCGGTATATGCAGGCACGTCACTGGGCGTTACAGCCTCAAGTGCGCGCGACGGCGGACCGGACGATCACGGCGTATGAGCGCTGGCTAGTGACTCGCTCGTCGGACGCCAAGCTCATCTCTGACTTGTATAAGATGTTGCAACCCCCCCTTTCACATCTACAACCCGGGTAGGGAGCGGTGGGAACGGGAGCTTGGTCGAGTGCTGAGCCATACTGAATGGGACCACATCTCCTACCGAGCGCGCCACTCCGCCTATCACACCGGGCTCACAGAGACCTTCACCAAAATCACAATCTATTGGTATCGCACTCCTAAGAAATTACATGAAATGGACCGCTCAATACCTGGGACATGCTGGTGCAACTGTGGTCAGACTGGCACACTTACTCATATATTGTGGGACTGTCCCCTTCTGGCTCCTTACTGGGAGGAGGTCCTTAATGAGGTTGACAAATGCTTTGGAATAGAACTGCCCCGCCTCCCTGCCTATGTCCTACTGGGTTTGCCGAATGGATTGATGTACCCTCTCAGATCTAAAAGGGGTAGACAGACAGCGATAGCTTTGGGGTCGGCAGTACAGAACATACTCATTCACTGGCGCTCCACCATGCTCCCCACTGTTGTCGGCTGGCTGCACAGATTGTGGCATGTCCTTGGCATGGAGAAGCTGTCCCTAGTGGTGGCGGGGGACGTAGACACTTTTGAGGAGCTGTGGGCACCCTTCCATAATTTGCTATGCTCAGAATTCAAAGAAATCACTTGTCCTAGGTATCTTAGACTGTTGCGGCTGACACCGCCGCCAGATCCGCCTGTTTATTCGGCCCAAGCTGGCAACTGGTGTTGGGGGTAGACAATAGGTTGGCACAGGGGAAGAGCGAGTGGTTGACGGCACAGTACAGGGGGTGGGAGAGGGGGTTTGGGGGTTGGGGGGGTAGCTGGCTGGGTGGGGGAGGGGCAGGGTTGTTCCCCCCCTTTTTTTTTTTCCTTTTCCCCTTTTTCCCCCCTTTGTTTTCACCCACAGGTGCGCGAGCTGTGAGATCCAGGCACGACTGTGCCCACCGTGCTGAAAGGACTGCCTTTATGTATCTATTGTACCATGCGCACTGATTCTGAGGGGCACCTGTGGTTCTATGTTTGTTTTGTTGTTTCCTTCCTCACTCTGCTTCAATAAAATACTTTAAACCTAAACAAGGAGGGAAGGATTGACTGAAATGAGTTAGCTTTGAAGAAGATCAGAGAAGATCTGATGGCAGCTTGTCGATATGAGGTCAGAAGGTACTAACCACGAGGCCTCCTTGATCACAAGGTTTGAGGCTCCATCATCTTGGTCAAAATCTAATTACTCTTAGCTCATTAGGCTCTACCTACCCCAAGGCATGACACATCTACATTTATGGGGAATTGCCAGGGTTCTAAGAGCTTCCCGCTCCCAAAGAGGCAGTGCTTCTGAAGATTCTGAGGTTATGTTTAAACCTGATTCTAGCCCCTTAGATGTCCAGCAATCAGCTAAACGTTGTGTTTGCATCCCTCTTTTATAAGGCCTTGACTCATCCTGCCACTTTAAGGCCTAACTAAGGACGCTGTGGTTTTCTGGAAAGGCTCAGTACTTCCATTTTGCCACAAGAGGCAGAACAACCAAGTGAGGGCTTGCCAAGGGATGGAGCATTCCAGATGACTTCAGTTACCTACACTTTTCTACAAGCTTCAGCTCCATAGCGATGGACAGTAAAACACTTTCTCTCTCACAATAAGGTTATCACTGATGGACACTTTGGGGGCTTTTGCAAGAGTTTTGTTGAATAACCCTGGCCGACCTCCACGTAGCAGAGTAAGCTTCTAAACAGCACCCAGAAATGCTTTGATAAAGCAACTTTACATGTTAAAAAGCATATAACCAATTCACAAAAGTGAACTTTGAAATTAAAATGACAGGCAATGAGAGAGGTGATGATTTTGGGATCCCTCCTAACCTAGGGGAAGGATCAAGCAGATGCCTTGAACACAAAGAGCATATCATGCTGAACGATTCAGTGGTGGTCCTATCCTCTTACGACCACCCCAAGCACAGTTATTATGGGCAAAAATACAATCCCAACCAAAGGCCATGCAAAGCATTATGGGATGAGATTAGCAGTGGGTAGTGAATATTATAGTATCCAACATCAAAATAATTCTACAAAGAGCTGCAGTTCAACTCGTCGTTACTAGGTGGCCCTCACAAGTCAAATGCAAAAGCATTGAATCAAGCTGCAGTTCCACTAGTCGTAACTAGATGTCCCTCACAAGTCAAATGTAGTACTATGCCCACCCTTAATGTTGAATCACACAACATCATCCCACAAAAAAAATAGCCCCTCATACAGGTGACAAATATTAAATGCCCAGATTGGGAAGATTAGGTTCCCACAATTGTCCAAACGCACAGCTCAGTTTCCTGGTACATGGACTTTCTATCACTGCACAACTTCTCGGTAAAAAAATGTAAGTTGTTTTCTTTGACTTTCTTTGCAAATGTCATTTTGAGAACTTGAAGCAGCCTGCCATTGCATTCAAAATTCTCTGACTGAAGACGCCCAGCTGGCTCTTTGCTTCGATGCATAAATTGAAGTTTTGGGGATCAGGATGTACAGGCCTTGCTTGGCCGTTCACCAGTCCAGGGTAGACTGACAAAAGGTATGATGACCACAGGCAGTACTGTCGGCAATCCTGTTTTAACAGGAAACCTTTTTTTTCGCATTGTCATTTCCAGGCCATTTTGGGGATATCTTTTCCCAAACCAAATGACATGCAGCTCGTGTATACTGTGCTCATGTCAAAAGTGGTCCACAACTTTTATTTCCCTTAACATTTTAGTGAATAACAGAGCCTGTGGGCTCGAACCACGGAAAATGTGGGGTGCCAACAGGACATTCTTTAACCCTTCAGGAACTCCAAAATGTGGTGTGCCAACAGGACATCCTTTAATCCTTCAGGAGCGCCTGCCCCAGCTTGTTATTCCCCAATGTCAAACTCAGCCTGTTTTCCCCAGTCTTTTCGTCAGCTGTTTAGGGACATCTGCTGCTCATCCTTTGAAAGCTGGACTAAAAGCTGTCAGTAAGGAGGGATGTTACTAGCATGTCCAGGGTGTTTTCTGTAACTGGAGATGGACAGGCATAGGCCTCAGATATTTCTTCCTGTACCAGACTGCCAAGGACTAGATGTGAATACGGTCTGTCTTAAGCCCTTCTTGATTGTCTGAAGAAAAGGCAAACCCTCTCAGTAGCCACAGTGCCACCCTGGACAGAATAGCATATGAGAAGAGGGGACTGGTCTTCTTCACAGGCCAACCTGGAAAAAAACACTCCTTAGACACCAAACCCCTCACAAGCACCTGTAAGGTGAAAAAGAACAAGCAGAAACAACAGACTGAGGGAATAGAAAGCCACAATAAAAGACTATAAAAGACAACAGCTTGGGAAAAGGATGATAACAAAAATGTCGGAACGCCAAGTAGGAAATGAAAGATCGAAGTATAACTCACTAAGAAAAAATTCAAACTATAAAGAAAATAAATAAGGGATAAAAATGAATAGGAAATGGGGGCTGAGTTTGAAGACAAATCAGGGAACAATAGGCCTGATGTACAACATTTTCGTTTGTAAAAAGTGGTTGCAAATTGACCATCAACTTTTTGAAAACAGAAAAGAGTGTTTTTAACCGACCTATGTACTAATAGGCTGGTTAGCGGCATTCAAAGTTTTAGGTGCGAGAAATTGGGTTATTGGTAGAGGGATGTGAAACTCTACTCAAGCAATAACCACAATCCTTGTCTGGGTAAAACATAAAAAGTCAGTAAATTAACCTGTACTTAACCCTCTGGTAGCTCAGCACTAAAGCAGTCAGGCTTTACTTAGAGGCAACCTGCAAAGTACTTATGAGGCACACAAGGTCTAGTAAAGTCAAAACATAACACAAGAAAAATACCCCAGCAATTTAATAAAATAGAGAAAAATGTAATAAGTGGCTTGATAATAAAATGAAAAAAATATAATTAGTAGGACTGGGGATACTGAATTAAAAAAATGTAGTAGGCAATAGCGCTTGACCAGGACCAAGACAAGTTCAGGCCAACCACTATGGAGTCCATATCATACTAAATAACCACTGGTAATGGCAAGCAGGGAAAATGCAGGCCCCAACCGGCTTCTGCTGCTCTTTGACGGACGGAGACTTTTTCCACATGACAAAGCTATGCCCTCTGATTGCGCAGTAAGGGAAAATCATAATGTCCTCCCTGTCCCAAGTCCTGGGAAATTTGATTACGCTGACACCTAAAGAAGCCCTGTTTGTAAGACTGAATGATCTTAGTCATACGAGGGAGGGAAGATACCGCAATGGGAAGGGTGAGATAGTAGCAAAAAGCGATATTGCCTACACCGGGATAAGTTCAGCATATTTGTGTGGGACCCAAACTCTTGGGTAGATGGCGTCCACCCTGTGAAACTAGTGGGTAGATGCTGTCTACCCGTGTGTATCCTCGACTTGTGGCTGGAGGTCAACAGATGTCCCCTCGAACTTAGCATCCCTTTTTTTACCTTGCTGATCACAGGCCTCCAAATCTCCCAAAGCAACTACTGCCCAACTACTTCAGATGATATTCATGCTCTTGCAGCATATTATACAGCCGTGTTCTTCTCTGCCTGCTGCAGGCAAAGCACTGGGATGTTCGTGCAATCCACCATCACACCTTAGGGAATTGGCGAAGCTAGAGGTAGGACACGCTCCGATGAGCCAACGAGCCTCCCATTAATCCTGTGCCTTATGCTCGCGGCACGCTAACTGAACACGGTCTATCAGAGCAGATCGATAAATTAATGCGGAAAAAAATCATGTATCTGGAGCTTGGACGTGTAGAACATCCTGGTCAGATTGTACCTCTAACCTCCAAGGTCACACTTCATGTCCTATAATGGTCACTGCCCCTGAAGACAAACCTGATGCCATCACAAATATCTAATGTCAATATTGCTATACATCCTTATACTACATGGAAGCCTGCATAAAAGCCAGTCTTTAATGTCTTTAAAATACATAAGATCCTGTATTAAAGCCTGTCTCTAATTCCTCCTTATTACAGGCAACTTGTGACATGCCTACTCGCCTGTAATTAAGAAAAAGCATTTGCAATGCAATAGGTCTCGCATTTATGAGTTTGAGCTATTATTTATGTGTTTTAAAACAGATAAATAAAAGGCCTTGCCATTTAAAATGCCAATAGCTGAAATTCTCCCAAATGTGAAACCTATTTCATTGCAAATGCATGCTATAAAAAAGTGTCAAAAGCGTTAGGAGAGAGCGTGTCCTGCTCGCAACACAAGGCAGGACAAAGCGTTTTGAGAAAATAGTGCTTGGAGGCTGTAATTAAAGCCTACCGAGCAACAACACACACAACAGGGGGACTCGCCATGAGACGTTATAAAATGAGGCAATACTAAGGAGGGACTACTAGGCCTTTGACCAATGAACAGCCACGGTTTACAGTGGACAATGACACAAGCCAATGAAAAATGAAGGAGGGAGTGGGCGGAGCTTCAAGTCCATATCTCAGTACAGCATGCCTCGCAGAGCAGCACATGCACTGCCCAAGCTCACCCTAAAAATGATACAGCCCCTTAAATTTCATAACTTATTAAGTTGGGTTCTGATGTCAAAATGCCTGCTGCCAGCCAGCAGCAGAGGTGAAGGGCAGGTCACACGCATATTTAAAGCTGCAGTTTCTAAAACGAAAAAACTTGGCTCTTCTGTCATCTGCCCCGTTTTTCTACATGATCAGTGGAAAATGGAAAGGAGATATTTATGGCAATATGTTTATTTTGTGTACACTTTTAGGAATCTACAGGAAAGATACATGTTTCTACATATTTTCAGGTACAATGGGCCCGATTCACAGAATTAACTTAATACTCAATCCTAAACTTACTACTATTTTGCTATTCACAGTATGCACTTACTACTTTTGGCATTCACAGAATGAACTTATTACTTTTGGTATTCACAGAAGTTAGGATTTTGTCTTAAGTTTGTCTTAAGACAAACTTAAGACAGACTTAAGACAGACTTAAGACAAAATCCTAACTTTTGTGAATACCGAAAGTAGTAAGTGCATTCTGTGAATACCAAAATAGTAGTAAGTTTAGGATTGAGTCTTAAGTTCATTCTGTGAATCGGGCCCAGTGTTTTTAAAACCTGGCTGTTACTAGAATAATTCTAATATCTTTGATTCTTTTTGTAACGTGGTTTTTGGTGAGTTTAATTTTCCAATAGGGATTTTACCTACAATTCTTTTATGTGGTTTGTGGGAAGGCTGGTGATGTGCAAGGTGATAGTGGGGCCCTGCATTATAAGGAAAAAGTACCCCCTGTCATGCATTATAAGGATATTGCAAGTCACCTCAGAGTTCCGTGACCTTCTGAAGGCCTATGGTCTTGTTCCTCCATATGGTCATGGAACTCCTCTGTGGCTTGCAGTATCCTTAGAATGTATGGCAGGGGTGCTTTATCCCAAATATTACAGTTGAGCTGTAACACGTCTGGTCACCCTAGTAAAGAAATGATGTAGCTTCTCAAATGTAATAAGTTATTAAAGTTGGCTTCTGACCTTACAATGGGCTGCCAGAGCCAGCAGTCGGGTGAAAGGCAGGTCACTGAGCATAATTACAGCTGTAGTTTAAACAAAGAAAACTGAAACCATCTATCCCTTCTTCTGAAATCTTTTTCTTTTAAACGAAAATGCCATCAGTAGAAAAATGATTTTATGGCAACATTTCTTTTTAAAAAAGATACAGCTCATTACAGGAAAGATATAATCTCTGCATGTTTCTACACAATCTGAGCCAACATAACTTTTGTTAATCTAATTTACATTAAACTGTTTCTAATTTTTTTTGTGTCCAAATTACTGATTGCTTTTTGGTGTGTTTAATTTTGCATTACAGATTCCGCTTTTATTTTCTTATCTGTAACAAACATGAAGGAACAAGACGCCAAGGATTTAAATGGTTTATGGGAATAGTGATGTTGTGACCATGGATCACAAAGAATGAAATACACTCGGACATATGTTAAAGGGATACTGCAATTCACGACAGAGTTGCATGAACTTATAAAGGAACACGCCCTATGGCCTCATTCCTCTATATGGTTAAGGAGCTCCTCGGTGACTCACAATATTCTTATAACATACAGCAGAGCATTAATTATCCAATGTGTAATATTTTAAGTAGCATAGTTTATAATTCTTTGTAAAAAAAAATCCTTTGAGCTAAGATTCTATTTTACATTTCTAACTCAAGATCAGTCTGCAATTTAGCTGTAAGTGTCTCTATTGTCTTACCCTACAACTTAGCCAGTGTGAAGACATAAGCACCAGATTAATGCAGTTAGACTAAGTCAGGGCCACTGGAATAACAAGGCAATGGAGGCCCACATGAGGTAGGATTGACAAATTCTGGACACCCTGTGGCAGTATTATCTTGCTGTTTTGTCATTTTAATCACATTAGTAGTGGGTGGGTAAATGCTTTACTTCATTACCCCTAAGGCTTAACATCTGAGTGCAGTAATCATCTTTTGTAGGGTGAAAATTAACCTGACAAATCACTCTTCCATCGGGCAAGCACTTGTGCTTTTTTTTAGTCCATTTAAGTTAGAAACAAATGTTTACTGAACTTTGTAAACTGTGCAGTATGTGGTAATTGTGAGGTAAAATCCATAATTATGCAGAAAATGATGCAGACACAGAATCGCATAGCTCCACTGGTTATGGTCACAGTCCTACTCTGGAGCACCAGCAGAATCTGGATGCACTGTCTACCAATCCTGGCTCTGCCACGCCCCCATCTACTTGCACTGTGGCAGTGACCACGCCTAATTAATAGAGGGGAAACAAATGAACCAGGAGGGTTCTCATCAATTCTTAGACACGTGTCCTATGAATACAGTCCTATTACATATAAATTTGCTTAATTAAATATTCACTGTATGTCTCCTCTCTTTTGGAATTAGGTGAACATGCCCTGTTCAAATACGTGGAAAGAAGTACTCCAAATCCGGGGGGCAATCATTTGTAGAGACCAGAAGTCTACCTCCTTCCAGCACAACCCAGCTGTAGAGGACTGTAGTTCTAGATCGAGCTCCTATGGATGTGAACCACTTAATGGTCTATGGAATCATCATAACGCTCCACCACCTGTCTGGCTGCAAAAAGCACCAGGACACCACCACACTAAGGATGAAGGAGTGCAAAAAAGAAACAAGCAAGCAGCAGGCCTCCTCAATGTATGCACCCGGAATCTAGAGGAACAATTAAGAAAACAGCTGAAGACACACCTCTGTAAAGAACACTACATCACAAGACCATAACAGTTCACTTCCACTCTTACAAACCAGCTACATCAACAGATATGTTTACATTTTCTAAACCTAACTTCACATCTTCACATATATGTACCTACCTTGACATACTCTTTCACTCTTATCTATGCTTTTGTAAGCCCGAGCACGCATTACAGCTGTGTGAAGTAAATCACTTCCCAAGGTAGGAATGGGAAAATGGCGGGGATGTTGGAATGTAGTTTCTTTTCAAGGAAAATATTTTTTCAGCGGACAAAATAATTAAACTGCACAAATGTGGAAGTAATTCCCCATGCTCCACCGTGCATCATGTACAACTGAGCATCAGCAAAGCCCCTGCACAGACGCATCTGTAAACACACAAATGTTTCCAGGAGTAGGCTTTGGAAAATGGGAATATTGCAACTTCCCATCCCTAAACACGTGAAACCTTTCAGATTTCCCAAAGTGAGTAAATCTACCTCCAAGAGTGCTTGGTGTTCTTTTTTTTTTTAGTATCTGGCCCAGGGCATTTTTTGCTGGCCCAGCAACTGGCCTTGTAATAAACAAAGAAGTAGTCGAATCAAGTGAATGGCACAAACTAGAACGAACACCTTTAGCAGCAGATCGTTTGTATGTGCGGTGTGAACCTGGGCAAACCTACAACATAAGATATGCTCTGCACGAAAGCGCTGAGAGGCAGAGTAAGTGGTGAAAGTGTGCTCTACCAAAAACAAATAACTTTGTGGCAGATTTACAATAACTGGCGCATCTCTGCATATCAGCAGGGATGCGCCAGTTATTATGCGCCATGCCTCCGCCACCATGGATGCGCCGCATTTACAATGAGAGAAAGCATCGCGTTTAAACCGCTAAAGACAAGATTTCTAAGGTAAGCGCAATAAACAGCTAGGCTCATCCGCTTGGAGCCCTTCATTTAGTGTTCTCCACCGTAAACAAACCACTCGTGCGTTTTTTCAGAAAACGACTGTTCGCGCCTGTGAAGCACTGACTGGAATCACATCCCTGCGATTCCTGACAGCCCCGGCTGGGGCCGTAGAGTGGGGGCGAGGTGTGCTGCCAAGACCTAAACGAAAGGTATATTCATTTTCGGCGAAGCAGAGCGCCACAACGCTAGGCCGATCATTAGGTAATACATTTTAAATAAACCCATATTCATCCAGTCCTTTGCTCTTATAGGCACGAGGTAGAAGTCCCTGCCGCCTCACCAGTTAAAGAGCGTTAAAGGTATGATTATTTAATATAACATCGTGTTGTTTAAAGATAAATTTCCATGCAAATTATGAAGGTTTCCCTCATTTCAAATGGGTATAATTTTCCCGCACAGGTTTACAAGAAAAGATAATCCTCCGCCCCCCAGCCCCCCTTTTGGCCATAAAATCGATCAACTTAAGGTATGAATCTGCCAACATTATTACTGTGTTGCAAAGTTAATGTGGGATGTTGTTCTATACACTGGAGACCACATTCTAAATGAAGATAACACCTCTTTTCTAGGGTGGTGTTGTCAATGAAGTCATTTTGGTTGAGCCCTGAATAAAGGATTCGGTCCGTTGATAGAAACCCACACAGGCCAACCCATTACCAACATTCAGGTACTTTTAATTCTATTCAAACGGTTCTTCTTTTTTGAAGAGGCCATTTGGTTGTATTAAAACAGTTTTTTTACATTCCAACAGAACATAATCAAGAGCCCTGATGATAGTTTGGAAACTCCATGCCCAAACTTGAAATGCGTCGGCAATCCAGCAAGAGCTAACTATATACATTAACTGTGTACTAAAATATATTGCCTCACGCTTGTGTGCTCTTGTATTGAATTGGCTCTTTTTTCGTTTTTCTGATTTGTCTGTATCTAATTGTCTCATTGTTACGCTTATGGTTCAGCACTGTATTATTTGTGGGATGTTACACTTGAAATTGTTTTTCACATTGTTTCTCATATAGTTTGTCAATTTCATTGTGTTAATGTAGGTCAATGTTTGTTGTTAATAATTGTGTATGTTGTATTATTGATCTGCTATGAAAAAGTGGTTTTTGAAATAATCATTCAAAAAAAAGGTATAAATAAACATACCGGACCTGATTTAACGTTCGTGTTCATTGGGTCCCTAATATTGAAGTAATTGAGGGAGGGGGCACATTTTGTTGTCTAGCATTTACAATGCGGCGCACCATGGGGCAAAAACGGCATAGAAGCTTCACGCATCTGTGCCGTAAAAGCAGCGCATTGCTGGAGTTGAGTCGCAAGCGCGACGCAGCTCCAGAAATGCTCTGGGGGGCCCTATTCTTACAGAGCTGCGTCAATCCTTACGCCTGTTTCAAGCAGGCGCAGGTTTTTGACGCAGCATGGGCCCAAAAGTGACTGAGGGAAATCTTATAGATTTCACTCTGCTACTTTTAGGAGGCGTTCCTGCGCCGGTACGCCCCCCCACCCTCTGCGCAGGAGAGCCTCCTTCTGGTGTAGGGCTTTACAACGTGACGCATCTCCCAGATGAGTCACGTTGTAAGTACCCCGCATCATGGCGCATCTTTTGCACCGCCGCTGCGTCACATAAGTGACGCAACAGCGGCGTAAAAGGGGCGCGAGGGGCTTGTAAATCTGCCCCCAAGTCTGAGTAGCCTTGTGGTCAACCCATCAACCCAACTTAAGAGTACAGAGGCGAATTCAGCAATATATCTATGCAAGTACTGGGAAATAATCACCCATGTGTTCCTGCTCAGTGATCAGCAACCAAAAGGACAATTTCCCAAGGCTTTCATTACTTTAGATTTCATTTAGTGGCTGTCAAAGCTGTGTCTAAAGATATTTCAAACCCAAACACAAGAAACAAGCTCGCTACCAACTGAAGAGTATTAGTGAAAGTCTCTTGCTTCCTAGTTAGGGCAAAAAAGGAAGGAGGGGGGAACCCTAATTTATTTTTAAAGAACCTGCAGTACCCACCTAGTTGGTGACATGCTCCGTCATTGGGTTCCCACCCTGGGTAACCAATGCCTCCAGGGTTTGCTTTGACGCCTGTTTTACAGCAGAGCTGGTTTTGTTGTGGACAAAGTGAAAAAGTGCAAGTGATTTAAAATTGACTCAAGGCCATCCACCCATTCAGGTACTTTAATAATGGTGGTCTTGTGTAAGTTTAAAATCTGTGAGGGATGTCTTCAAGACTACAATGGTCTCCAGTATCTCTTTTACTATGTGGTCAACATGTTTCAGCCATTTAACACCAAGGGGCTGATTACAATGGCAGACGGACTTCAGCATGTTACCAACTAGGTTGGTAAGAGTTCTTTGAAAAAAACTAGGGTTTCCCCCCACTTTTTCATCGTACATAGGAAGCTAGAGACTTTCACTAATACTGTTCAGTTGGTAGTAAGCTTGTTCCTTGTGTTTGGATTTATATTAGTGTAGGGAAGACGGACGAGCTCTGTGCTCTCTCTCTAGCCTGTTTTGCGCAAGCTAGTTAAAAAAAAAAAATCAGACATAATAAGTTTTCCTGGTGAGGCACGATCATTTGTCTTTGCAATTTTTGTGGGAACAAGGCGCTCTGATGCCTCCGGAACATGTCCGTACTTTATAAAATCACAAAAATAAATAAACAAATGATTATTATTTTTTTTAAATAGAGCTCTGCATTAGTAAGAGTTTTTGCCAACTGTCTGGCTGTCAATATCAGATTTCATAAGTGCCCTGTTTCATTGTACTCAATGTATGGGCCTTGGAAGTTGTGCCGGGCGGCTTCGAAGACATGGCCTGCATCTCAGACACAGGTATCAGCAGGGTGCGCTTTACTCGCTGAAGCGTACTGTCAGCAGTAAAAAAGAACTGTTTTTTAATAGCACATTAAATTCAATTACCCATGCAGATCAACTTAATTCTTCTGTACAGCTTTTTCTTCTTTGCACAAATGCAGTTCCAAAGTTGCTCCACAGCAAATCTTGCCGACTGAAAGGTTGCTGACACAGCAGAAGTAAAACCGTATAGGGCTGAAACTGTAATTGTCAACCAGTGCCTCAAAATCAACAGAAAATTTGTTTCATGTTGATTTACATTTTAAGATAAATATGCTTGCAACAGGCTGAATTGTAATCATCAACTTATCTCTGTCCACCAATCCTGGACTTCTGCCGACCTAACCAGACCCCTTATGACCTGTGGTCTTCCATGTCTACCTATGTTTGACAAATAGCGGCATACCAGGTAGGTGGTTACCACATGCGTTGACATCTCTTTTGATTGTATTATGTTATGATTGCATTTATATAGAGCTTGCTCCCCCCGACAAGGTGTTGAAGCGCAGATGCAATCACGCAATGTCCCATATCTAAAAGATATAATTGCTATTACCAGAATCACTGTAACAAAGATGGTTTGGATATGGTTGGTCCTAGTGAAGCTTTTTGCTGAGTGTATACCCCTCCTTCCTTTAATATGTATGAATAAGCAAGGAGAAATCTCAATTCCTTTTTAAGAAAAGTTGTTTTTTTATTCTTAACACAGAGGTTACATCCTTGTTTTTCAAAATACTCTATAAATTACAATGCTAGAACTGCACCAGCCGACATGTGTTTCGCCCTCTGTGGTCAGTTGGACTGGGGCTTTCTCAATTCTTGACGCTAACATGAGGGATTGACCCTGGATTTGTTTGCTCGAACTACGATAGAAACATCAACATTAATTATATGTATGTGAAGATTGTTCAAGTCTAAAATGGTCATAGGAATTAACTGAGATATCAACTGACCACTGAGGGCGAAACACATGTTGGCTGGTGCAGTTCTAGCATTGTACTTTCATGAGTATTTTGAAAAACAAATATGTAACCTCTGTGTTTGGATCATACAAACATTTAATAAAGAATACAAAAACAACTTTTCTTAAAAAGGAATTGAGATTTCTCCTTGCTTATTCATACATAATAAAAGAAGGAGGGGTATACAATCATCAAAATACTTCATAGTTACATTTTGAGGCTGGAGAGGTCCAGTGCCTCGAGTGAACCTGCACCTAATTTACTTATACCTATACTGAGCAATACCATCCGGGACTGAGATCCCTGGACCTTGTAAAACTGGGATATGGTTGGTCCTAGTCTGCAGTGCAATACTGACCAAGCAATAAAGAACTTGAATGCGTGCAAGTGTATTTACAAGTGGCTGAGATTAATTCTAGACTTTCACCCACTACTGCTTTCTGTTTGGGAGTGTGATGTCCCACCGTTTTCGTGCAATGGGTAGGCAAAGACGCTAATTCTGTAATTCACTGTGATATGAGACTCAGGCTGCACCGAGCTGATGCAGTTCAATAAGGCCAGAACTGGCGTGGGGCTGCTTGTGTTTCCGTTCAGAGGGGACATGACTGAGCCATATATGCTGGATAGCTACTACTGGAGTAAGACCACAGCCAATTTGTACACAGTAGGTCCCTGTCTGAAGTGGCACAGTGAGCAAAGATTTGCACCTGAATTTTACCCTAAGTAAAAACCAGTGTCTGAGAGAAATTCAGGTATTACACCATCCACTTTTTGTTTTTTCACAATTTCAGGTTTAGGCATGAAGTAGCTTGAAGAGTGTAATCCTTATTTTCCAGCGAAAAGAAGATGTTCAACCTAAAAGCTAAAAACTGTTAACTTCCTCATGTTCTGTAAAACCACCAATACTCATATTGGCCTCATTTGGCATTGATGGACCATTGTCCAAAAAATCTGCAATTGTCCCGTCAGTCCACCTCCTTTTGCCTCATTGAGAGGTGGGAATATTAATTTACTTCTGGCTTCACACAACTCAACCACTTTGGACCTGTTCTCCTAGCATGGTAATAAGCACCCTACACTGAAACTGTTCTTTTCAGCTAGGGATCATAATTGTTTATTGGTGAAGTTCTGTATAGCGCGAACATGACCCTAGAGGGTACCAGAGCTCTTTACATAGGGATGCAACACATATGAGGGGGGCAATCGTGGAAGAATCATAGCAATTGACAAAATAACAATAGTTACATGACAACATTGTAGTAAAAAATAGCAATAGATTCATAGCGACTTAAATAGTGGGAAAAAAGAAATAGTCAGTGAGTAGGAGAAGGCGAGTCATCAGTGTGATAGAAGATGCAGTGACTCAGGCCCCCACTGGAATTCAAGATAGGCAAGTGTTCATCAATAATGCTTTAATTTCCTTTTTGTTGATGGAATCAGTCTCATTTCCGTTGGAAGGGAGTTCCAGATTCTTGGGGCAATTCCTGAGAAGGAACGGTGGTAGGTTTTTAAATTTTTTTTATTTCTTTGGTTTAAGTAGAAGGGGGCTGGATCTCCTGGATTTACAGGCACCACCCAACAACTCAAGTTTTTTTGCGAGGTAGAGAGGTGTGTTGAAGTGAAGGGCTTTGTGGGTCATGCAGGCAAGTTTTAGGTGTATCCTTGCTTCAAAAGGTAGCCATTTGAGAGTTTTCAGATCTGTGGAGATGTGATTGTACTTTTTGGAACCTGTGATGAGCCTGGCGGCCGTATTCAATGAGCCTCTGAGGTGGGCCAGTCTGTATTTAGGCAGACCGCAGAGTGCTGCACTGCTATATTCCAGTCGTGATATGACTATAGCTTGTACTGCGGACTTGAGGTCATCGGGGGGGGGGGGGGAAGGAAAGGTTTTAGTTTCCTTAGGATGCTCAGTTTGAAGCTCGCTCCTTTGGTAGAAGCACTAATGTGATCCTGCATGCTCAAGTTCCTATCCAACACTATACCCAGGGATTTCGTTGTCAATGATATGTGGTGTGCAGTTGAGAGCAGACAGATTTTTTATGTATTCCTCAATGATGAGAGCTTGCTTTTAATTAATCTGTGCCTCATCCATTTTTTTCACCCCACCCCAGCCCTGTTTTCAGCCTGGCTCTATCCTTGACACCACACTTGCATATACATTGGTAAGAAATCTAGATTGGGACATTGTAGGCTGCGTAAACATGCAAGGTCAGCACAAAAGAACAGCTGGCAATCTGCTCAAGGGTTTTCAGGCAATGGTTAATCCTCAAGTAAAGTTTACTCTGATAGCATATCTTGTTATTGAGTCTTAGGACAAGACACCAAGGCTGTCGATTCTTGCCGTACCTCATTTGTGCGTTCTTCCCTAAGCTCTATTTACCTCTGGGCGTCCCTTGTTTGTGATCTGCTATAAAAACTCATGTACCCATCGTTCAGTGTGCTCTCTCCTTGAGTATCTCTGGTGGTGGTCGGACGGAGCCCCATTCATGAATGATAAACAAATTACCTATGGTTTGTACTTCGCTCCACTGTTGATTCCTCCTTACTTGTTAAGAACCCGTGGACAAAGTGGTGATCCTGCACCGGTGGATTATTAATAATCCGCTCTACAGGAAAATAAAGAGGAATTCCATTCCGTATCATGCTGTACGAGGTGAGCCTGTGCAGTTAAAAAAGAACAATCTCCCAAAAGTGATGGGAGAAAACGAGGAGAACAGCAGGGAATTTTTTTCCTTTTATAAAAGCAAACAAAACAAAAACAAATGCTTCATTGTGAAGCACCGTCTAAAAATTCCATCCATGTGGTAGAGATCTTTAAATATGGACAGTGGTTGCCTCCTTGCCCAGGGCTACTTGAGACCCCTCGGTCTCCAGCCCAGACGTTGCTCTCAAACTTGTGTTTTGAAATGTTTTTAAGCCAACAAAAAGTTACCTTACTCATAAATTCTCAACTTGGCCTTGTGCAGTATCTGCTTTGGTCCTCATTACAAATTTCGATAGGTCAAATCTGCCAGAATTTGATAGGAGAAAATGGCGCTGTAATTACCGGAAAATGCAGATTTTGGTGCAGTAATCACCAAATTACACATTATGCTTTCTTGCCAGATTTGATAGGGGCTATAAATATCACACTTTCCTCCAGGGTCCCCGCAATGACCACCTTCAAAGCATTAATGTGTACACATTTATGGTACTTGATAGAACCACCTGGCCGTATCAAAGGGGTTGGCAGCCAAAGTTAGCATTAATGTTATGTCTCTACAGTGATGCCAGTGGTAATTTCAATGAGGATACTAAGTCCATTCAAGTTGACCACTGGCCCCATTGGATAACAACTCTCTTCCCATTTATTGGCTACACTAGGTGCCTCCCGGAAACTAGTATGCCCAAACTATGGAGCACCCGAGCCAGACCAGTGGGAACTCAAGGCCCATTCAGTGCAAATCCGTGGCCCAATCGTGGGAACCATTGACCTTGCTACTAGAGAAAAATGGCTAATTCAGAGGACCTCTAGGCAAAGCAAGACTGGTAGATATAGTCGCTAGTTGGGCCCATCTTAGAGACTAATAGATCAATTGATTGGGCTGAGTAGACCCATTTAGTCCACCCATGTTTTATCTACTGCAATCCCTCAGATGTTACTTGGCTTTAGTCTATTTATATCAGTTCCCTAAACCAATCCAAAGGGCATGTTTGCCCAAAAACCATTTGCTGGGATAGTAGTTAGAAAGTGTCCGCCACTTTAATGTAATCCCAAAGGCCTCTGTTGTATAACCAAATTACAGTTGTGAGATACTTGGATCATGTCCATTATGCAGCCACCATTTCTTTCCTCGTCCCACGACATGGGGAAAATTTCTGTCCTAATGGTCTGACACTGTTACACTTGAGATTGTGGTCTGGCCCTCTCCGATATATGAGAGTAGGTACCTTGAGTCTTCGATCCTATGGTGTCGTGATAAGCAACTTATTTTGTGAATGTCAGTGCCTTCACCACTGAGCTTTGGATTATCACGTACTGGCCAGGATCTGGAGTAACCTTGTAAATATGTAAGTAGACATCATTCGAGCTCCCTCCACAACCCCAAGGCAGCAACCAAGCACACAGAAGAGGGGTTGCAAACTCTTGCTAATCTCCATCCTTGTCAGATGTTCCATGCTTGATAACTGCTTCCCAAAATAGTTCAAACGCATGTTTCATGTTACATAAATGACTCCAGTGATGGGAAGTATGCTCACTCACCATGTGTGAAATTCACTTGGGGCAACATTTGTACCCTCCACGTGATATCCCCTACTTGCTGGAAGTAACTTTTCTCTCCATGACTTGGCACCTTAGCACTTCAACATTTGGAGTGCACCATCCTTCAGGGGCATCACCTCCCCTCGTTAGGGTATAGACTCACGAAGCCCCATATATATGGATTAACCATAGGTATAAACGCATTGGTGCCCTCGTTACTATTGTGAAGTACTTTCAAAGAAGATACCTGAATACCATAGTACAGATTTCTGCTTGTCTCTTGCAACTGGGTAACATCTCAATTAAACAAGCATTGGCAAAGCCGAAAGGTTTCGCCTATTGGCGTTGTCAATGTTTTTAAAGATGTTGCACAGCAGCGTTGCCGCTTTTTTTCTTTACTCTAAACCTGTGCTGCTGTGAAACATCTTTAAAAAACACTGAAAATGCCAATAGGCCTCGTACAGGTGAAACATATTGACTTTGCCAATGCCTGTTTTAATTACAAGAGATTGCGCCAGGGCTGTGCAGGCGAGCATAATCATTACAAGACATTTTGTAAGTGCTGTGTAGGTGAAACTTAACGAAGAGCCACTACTTTAAAGAATGGATTTGGTAAACAACCCGTCAAAGTAGCTGCAAATAAATGTGACCAGAGTGTCAACAGCAGTCATGCTGCTGTAGGCGGCACTGAGAAGCACATATGTGTGATGGTGCATGTTGGAATTTTGTGCACCAGTCTGAAGGTGAAACCTTCGGAAGGTGCATCACAGGCATCGACGAGCAAAGTAGCTTTGATGAACGTAAAATGCCAGAATTGTGTTTGGGGAGCAGTTAGCATTCAGTGAGAGGGACATACGCGATTCTGATATTCTTGAATTGTGTCCCATGCTGTGAGGAGTTTGGGTGAAGGTGGCCTGGGACAGTTGAGTTGAGGTTAATATACAGAATGGAGCAAATTTAAGATTGTAAACGCTTGCAAAAACGCGTGCACTATTTAAAAAGAATAGTAATACAGCTTTTAAAAGTGAAAAGGAGGCATAAATACAAATATATGAGGAACATGTGGAAAGCAACTGCAGGAGGGCAGCATAAATACAGAAAAACAACAAAGGTGGTTGAAGGTGCAACGAGAACGGGCAGTGAGTCGGGGTGGGAAAGAAACACAAGAAACGTGAGGGAAGCAACAGCGGGTGAGGGTAAGTGGTAGGGAGCACCAACAGTGGTCAGTGGGAGGGGGTGGGGTAGCGAAAGCCAGACAAAGGGAGCAGGACATGAATGCAGAGATATGCACTATCTAAGAGGGCATACCCCAAAATAAAAAAGTACCTGGAAGAAGCTAGTGGGCAGCGGAAGGACACTGGCCACAACAGGAAACTGTACTTGGTCCAGGTTCCACAGCAGACACACTCTGAAGATTCAACGCTGAAGCTCCGCGAGGACGCAGAAAGGAGCAGGATGCACTAATCATTCGGAATCAAGGAAACAAAAGCAACATGAGAGCCAACCAATGGTAAACACTGGTACGTATTTGATGGGCTCTAAGTCGCTTTAAGGATTTTGGGGGATTTACAAGAGATTTTGCAGGCACAGCGCATGCGCTGTGCAAATGCAACCTACAAATGGAGGATAACCATCTAGCACACCTTTAACAGGTGATGAACCTGTAATAAGGTAATAACTAGCTGAATGTTCTCCTTTGAGATGGGTGTTTTCCTTTAAGATGTGAGCCCCATCTCCTTCACAATGGGGCTCTGTCATCCTCTGAATTTAAACAAGATAAGTGAGTGTAACACTCAGACCACAGTCACCTACTACATCCAATAGGCCTCTCTCCATGCAACATATTTCAGCCTGTCGATGACTTTTATTTCCACCTTTGCCAAGAAGATACCACCTTGCCTCTCTAGGGGTATCACTACATATTCCCTCCTCTTCCAACATACATGTCGCTGTGCTTTGTTCTCCCCATGCCATCTGTAGCTCAAGGGAATGCCAGGGCACACCAACAACACTATCGGATAAAAGTCTGCCTTTCATCTACTTTAATTTCATAGAATTTAACCCTTTGCATAAATGATATGAACCTCTTGGGGTGTCCGCTCCAGGATTTTAAAGAGAGAAAACCCCAACTTGTAGAAAATATTAAAAGTTTCTGAGATCTCTGTCCTTCATTAGCCCTTTAGGTGAAAATCTAGCTGGTGATCCTCGCACTCGTGCTACATCTCGCGATAGCGCCCTTCTCCAGCTCAATGTCTCGGGCAACAACACCCAACATTCTAGCCCGCAGCCCTGCTAACAGAACATTCTACTTCAGAATGTGTTCAGCCCAGGTTCCATGATCTCTCATGCAACACTGTGCCATACATTTAGAATTGGGCGTACAACAACCATATAAAAGGAAGAATTCTTCCACTTGTACTTTACATGTGAAGCGGCCAATATTGTGCCCATCAGAGTCCCCTTTTGGACCGCTACCGTACACCATAATGACAGGATGCTAGAATTATGTTTTGAAGGTCTTCAAAGTAGTCTTTTGTACTTTCCAGACTCATCAAAGGCCCACTGAGAAATATTTGCTCTGAAGAGTAGTTTTGATAATAAATATTTCTCTAGAAACATAGGCGAGTGCATGCTGGCGGCATCAGTAAATCAAGGTACTGCACAGAGAAAAAAAATCTTGCTGCCTGGGAAATCTAATACAACAGAATACGAAGCTGACACTGAACAGCCATCAGAGTATTGAAGTGCCTCCGCTTCGGAGTTGAAAGCCTTGTAGGTAGGCCACAAATTAAAAGCTTTGCTCTGCTCATACACAAGAGAAGAAACTTCGCATTCAGGCTCTTCATGACAGCGACTATGGCTCACATGAAGCCTGGCCCATATTTCTTTCAGTCAAACGCCTTCTCATTACTGTCATACCGTGTCAGAGCAGCTGGATCGATAAAGGAGAATCTTGCAGTCTGCAGCAGGCTACAATGCGGTAACAGTCTAATTATGTGTCACATCATGGTGGGCAGAAGATTTCCTATACCGACTACATTGTGATCAACTGATAGATGATGAAGTATACCGAGGCATGTGGTCATCTCACAGCACGACCACATTATTCCGGAAGCATACAGTTCTAAAAGCAAAGATGGGAAGAAGAAGGAGAAGCACTGATTTTGGAATCTTACGGTCAATGCTTACATCTATCACAGGTAACCAATGGTGACACGTGGCAAGTCCATAACATCCATGGAACAACAATATCCTCAATTTAATGGTGCAAACTGTGTTAACTACTTCTTGAAACTATTATACCGCTATGTTTAAAGATTAAAATCATTACCTCTCTACACCATATCCAAAGTCAGCTCTCTCTTAGGGTTCCCTCTTCAACAGGATCACAGTTACCACAAAGAAATGTGTGTCTGAGTCACTAAGAATTAAGAAGTCTACTGAAGGCATTGAATTAAGTTCAGAAACATGAAATGATTTTCCTAGGGGTAAACTGAGCGCATTAGCTGGCAGAGCACACACACGTTATACATGTGCTCTTTTCGCACCAATCTGTGCAATAGCAAAATGCTACGGTTTAATTGTATGCCTTTTCACACACTTAATCAAGCTTGAACGCCATACAAGTATAATCCTACAGTATAAACTGCTATGTGTTTTTTCGATATATAGGCCCAAGAGTGCACAGGGGCAACTATACTTTTTACAACTTTATCACAGCAGCATTACTATAAATATGCATGTCAATGACACCAAATTGAAGCCTGCATATGGACCTCTTTCATTTTGGAACTGTATTGAAAACCTGCACGGGCAGACCCTTCTGGCGCCATTTTGACTCCTTATTTGACGCAGAAGTCCTCATGATTGAACGTGCATGCCCAATCGCTCATTTCCTGTGTTTGTTAATGCCTATTTAAACCTTTCTTACAGATAAACATCTTTTTGATTATCCTAGACATTTGGGTAAATTAAGTTCATTTACTATTGTTACTTGACTTACTTATCCCAAAGGTTTTCAGTCTCTTACAGTAAATCGAACAGATCAATCAAAAGACTGTAGGCGTAGAACAATTTACAGCAGAATAAGGTGTTAAAACATGTGTAGAAGTGTTCTATTCATAGTAATCTACAATATTCAACAACATGGCGGTAAACAAGTGCCTGCAAATTGGGCAATAGCTGTTTAGTAACTATTGTTACAGACTGCGGAAAAAACATTAAGCGCATACCTGTGGTATTAGCTAAATAAAACCTAATTAGGATTACTTCCTAAAGAGACACAAAGTCAATAGACTCAAGATAAGCAGATGACATTAGAAAAATACTCTACTGGAAAAGTAAGAAGGATAATAGAAAGAAACAGAAAGGAACGCTAACCAAACTCAAATAAAGACTGGCAGAAGTAGCCACAAAGCAGAAAGATTACTGAAGGAACAGAGAAAAAACTAAGATGGCAACAACAAATCCAAACTGTTCACTTGGAAATTCCTTGAACAAGGTCAAAGGCAAATAAAATAGGCACTCCATGAAGAGATGTAAGAACCACTACAATTTATGCAGTGTGAACTTCAGCAGTGACAAATCAGCATATGTGACTAAAAGTATATTTATTGCATCGGTAATGTTTTGGTATTGTATATCACAAAAAATGTTCCCTCGTCAGGTCTTTAGGGTGCCCTACATCATGAAGAATTGCTGATTCATTTTCACATTAAGGAATTACAATAATCATTATTCACAAGATAGCCTCAAACCACGCTGAGATAACAAAGTCTTCTGCCCGTGGGTGGTCTGTTGCAGCGAGATGTTGAGCTCTAGTCCTCTGGGTCCAACCTTATGCTTTGATATCAGGATCTCCATACACAATAAATTTACGGACAAGGGATCCAAATGAGAACCATTCGGTCAATGGTTAGCCTCAAAACCTGGCGTGATAGCAGGGTGGATATTCATGGTACACAAGATACAGCTATGAAGGATTTTAGCCATTATATCATTTTTGATTAGGAGCGTTACAGCGCAACGCAAATGTGTCTTCAGGTTCTGTAGGGATCTACAACGTCGGAGCTGTGGAATGGCCTCAAAAAAGAGCATTCATATTAATACATCGTGTTGATTTCTTTACAAAGGGCTATAGGCGACTAGTGGTGTCACCATGCTGTGGAGTGTAAAGGGACTCAGAACTAGCAGGTAGCAGATTATCACTATAATGTAGCGCAGTGTAGAGAAGGCGGATGCAAGGCGAGGATAATAGTCCAAAGAACAGACTCGGGGAAAAAGAGTAGATCTTTGAAGCTCATGTTCACAAAGGTTTACAGTAATGAAGTCCCACGCCGGGAGATGCTGGCAAGCATCACACAGATACTGCTGTAATTGCAGAAACTTGGTGTCGCGAGAGGGATTCGCTGGCTCAGGTGCACATTATTTTGAAAGGCGAGGCAGAGAGGTAAGTGTGGTAGAAATGTGAAGAATAGATCAAAAGCAACAAAAATATAAGAGAGGCAAATGCGCAGAGCGGTGTCATAGACTTTTCAAGCGGTGGCTGACAGCACTGCAATTCACACCAGTATGCAGGAGGGGGGCGTACAATAAAACCAAACAAATAGATATATGATATAGTATATATTAAAAAAGTGTTGTCTGCATTTTACAAAGGAAACCATTGGCGGATACTTATGATGTGCACTCGTGTAAAGCTCTTGCTCAAGAGATGCCTTAATTTTGAGAAACTGTTTTGCTTCTTGAATGCAGTGCTTAATTTGAGCCTGTGGTTTCCATGGCTCAGCACCGGTACCTAATCATCAACACCGGTGCTTTTCATGAGCACCAGTTGAGGACACATTCATTTATAGTAGGCAATGAGAGATTAAGTGATTCACCCAGAATAAAAGACTGTTGAATCAACGCAAAGATTCGAACTTGGTTCCCCAGCGCCAAAGTGGGCAGCTCTCGCCATTGAGCCACGTCCTCTCCCGACTTACAATTTACAACCATGCCCAGAATTTTAAATGCAACTGTGACTACTAATGGAAGCAAAGAAACCCTCACCTTTCTTCAGTGTCATGGGAAGTATTTTTGAAACCATTCAACAGCTGAGACTCTCTTTTTAGGTCTGGTCTAGACTCAGCTTGAGCTGTGTTGCTAGCCTCATACAATGAAAAATGCAAATAAAAAGTACAAACATACATAGTGAGAAGGGTTTCGGGCCAGTCCACTTCATATATTGGTCTGTTCAACAGTTATTTACATTTTGCTTCCACTCACAACAGCATACAGCATTGACCAGTGGGTCAGCCCAGCCTACTTTAGTCATTGGGTCCATTGCACTGTGAATGACAGCATTTTCCGTCATCACATGCACATATCTGCCAAAAAAGTGCACTTCAGTGCCAAGGCTGGTAGCCCAGTACTTTACTTTGCTGGTGTTTACTTTCTCTTCATAAGTTATCATGCTTTTATTTGTTTAATTCATCCTTGTGGATTATGTCTTTAGTTTACAGACAGCTTACCTAGTCAATAGTACGTCATACCTCATGCAAGACGCTAAAGGGCAGACAGGGGCTACTAGGCCCCAATCAGGGTGTTAGAGGGCATTTCCCACTATTGTCCGGAGTCCGTTCTACATGGCTCTGCCAAATGGGCCAAGTACAACCCTTCCTGAACTTAGGAATCAAGGTACTGAGGTTGAGCGGTCACAGGATTCTAAGGGAGAAAGTGTAGGGGAGAACTAAGAACTCTACCGAGATCCCACAGACATATTAACTTAACGCTTTTATGGAAAAAAAACGTACTTTAATCATAAATAAATACTATACAACACAGTGACAGTGTAATACAGTGTTGCGATCAGTTGAATTTTACAGTCGCGCTCTACAATCCATTATCCCGAGAGTATTCTGATGCATTCATGTTACTGTTCAATTGTGAACAGCGCAGAGAGACCAGAGGACTCTTGCCTGGCACAGGTCACTCCTGGCTCCCTCCATTTGTTTGTCAGCTTCCTCTAGGTGCTCCACATGCCAAGAACATGCTGTGTGTCTCCTCCTGTAGTATCCCCTCCTGCAAGACCAGGTAAACGTCTTCCTTCTCTAAACAGGCAGGCAAGCATCTAGGCTGTTTAAGCAGATTCTCAGCTATTTCAGCATAAAGTGGAGACTTTGGGTGATGTCCCCTCACATCTGGGAGACTGACTGTCAGGCAAACACCAACCATGGGTATACAGTAGCTCTCTGAGTACCGTGTGGAGCACTTGCTTCCTTGGTGAAGAAGAACTTGGGATCGGAATAAAGCAGGAGGTGGATCCACTGTCTAAGGCTTCAGAACTGGTTGGGGTGGATCTCTTTCATATTTCACTTTTTTATTGTTCCTTAGACACAGCCTTTGTGCAAGTTGGTGGCTCTAACAACAGGTAGAAATGGACTTTGCTCTAAAAATTGTCACGTGGCCCAGTCAGAGAGAACGCCATTTTCATGCTCATGTTTCTTAAGTTGCCCTATTTTTACAACACAGTAACTTTTGACATGCGTTTGTATATGTGTTAGTGCAGGAAAGCATTCCCCAAAACTGCCTCTGCTTACATTTCAACTTCGTAGGCACACTATCATGACACCTTGAACATTCAGTACGATGTATAGAGGTCACAGCACAAATGTCATGGATTATTATTGCCCGGAAGGTGATGACACTATCTAGCTAACATAAACAATTGCGGCCTGACATAGACCTCGATATGCCAGCATGGGCACTGGGGGGGAGGGGGGAAGTCAGTGTGTGTGTGTGTGTGTGTGTGCATATATATATATATATATATATATATATATATATATTACCTACTGGCGGTCGCCAGTAGGTAGTTATAGTTAGGACCTAGTTTCCATAGGAAATCCTCAACATTCTATTTGGATTAACTTTGGCCCTGGTGGATGAATCTTTGCGAATTTCTCAAAGAAGATGGCTCGGTCCGCTGCGCTCCTTCCCTGAAAGTTTGGGGGGGATCGGTCAAGTGGGGGCTGAGATAACAGGGGGGTCCCAAAACGTGTTTTCTCCATGTTATTTTCCATAGGACCTTTAGACTCGGCTACAGGTCGAACGGCTGAATGGATTTATAAGAAATTTGGCAAAACTGTTGAGTCCGGTTCGCAGATTACGCTTTTTTTGGAATGGTGTAAATCCGTTCAGTAGTTGCTGAGAAAATTAAAGTTAAAGTCAGTTATATATCTATAAGCGCGAACGGGTGCGCGCACCCAAACGGCTGCGCGTGAGCGGAATTTCTTTTTTGCTGCGTGACGTCTGTTAACGTTCGATTCCAAGGAAATCAGGAACTGTTGACCGCCATTTTGTCACTGCGAGTAAATATATTGTTCATTTCAAAGCGTTGAAACATGGAAAGGGGAGAAGGTACAGATAGTCTTGCTGTGTAGGTTTTCTCGGGGTGTGCAGTAAGGCTCTTAAACGTGAAAAGATATACATATTTTTTTTTTTTAAGTTGCGTGGTGCGCGCACTCGGTCGCGCACACCTATTTACAAGAGTGTGAAAATGGAGATAAATCAGAAGTTTGAGTGCTTTGATATAAGGTGGCTCTGAAAAGAGCCCTTGTGTTAATTGAGTTTTTTCTGCATTTATAAGTAAGTACCGATGCAGAGCCTGATGTTGCAGAGGAAGATTCTGTTTCCCTCATCCGTGAAATGAACACTATCTCTCCTATAGATGTCTTGCATGTGGTAACGCAAGTCGTTGTGGTAAATAGAACCCATGCTATAATCTCTGAGGAATGCAGAAACAGATTTATTTACATGTCTCCTTGCTTTCTCAATTTGTGCTCAATGTTGATTGGACCAATTCCATTTCTGTCTTTAGCATATATTGGAATATACCAAGGCAGTTCGAGGAAAAAGTGTCATCAATTGTTGAAAGGTGTCTTTTAGAAGCATTTCCAGACCTACCCCAGTCAATGTGCCTAGATCGTTCCTACACAGTGCACAATTATAAGGTCTGGTTCCGGGAGATGCATAAAAGTTTTCACCAATGGTATTAATTGGTGACATCTCAATCCTCTTTGGCCAATCCACGTTATTTGCACATTTGGTAAATCAAGGTTGGAAATTCGTCTGCTTGCTGCATATTTTCCAGTCTAGTGAATATAGCTGTGTCCTAAAAGCCAAACCTTCATTTTCAAGGCAGATGCACTCGTACTCCGATGGGTTCTGGAAGTGGAATGGCAGTTAGAAGCTGAAAGTCAGGATAAAAAAATGGATGAGGCTTGGTGTGGTTGAAAAACAAAAAATGATTGGTTGATTCTAATACGTGAAGATTGAAGACTACGTTGCATGTTAATGTTATGTAAAACTAAAAGTACTATTGGGTGTGAAAAAAATGACATTTAACAGAGCTGTGGATAGGCAGGTGTTTCTGGAGGGAAAATAGTGTTGTTACTTTGCTGTAGAACGTTGAGATATGAACTTTTGACCTGTGCCTTCAGCCAGGTGCAGAATGAGGTGTTACCATGGAAACAGCCAGAGATGGCAGTGGGTGATGGGTGACTTTTATGTGACATTGAAAATATTGTGAGGGAGAACCAACTGAAACGTTACGTTACGCGCTCCGCGCCGCGCCCCGGATTGCTTCCGGGAAGCTGCGCTTCGCGCCTCGCGCACCGGAGCACTTCCGGGTGCGCTAACGCGGCGCGTCATATGACGCATTACGCAACAACGCGATACGTCGTTGGGGCTCCACTGGAACTGATCGAATTGGTAGTCTACAGTGTTTCTGGATGTTTCAGACTGAAGCTGGCGTCAGCATGAGAGCACCCCGTGGCTACGTCGTGGCCATTCCGCGAGCAATCATGGCAGTCGCTCCCCACCGGAAGTCTGCAGGAGTCGGGGGCCCCGGTGACTCTTGTAGAATCTTCAAGGCTGAGGGGACGCTTTTGGGAATGGGGCCCATGCCCTAGCAGTCAAGCGTCCGAGTTCCAGGGTTGCCCAGAGCATCCTTGCAGGCCAGGCCCAAGTCTGTGGAGCCGACCGCCATTTCCTGAGCTCCGTGGCAGCCGCCTGTCGCTGTACCGCAAGAGTGGGTGCAATTCAGCCGGATGGCGGGTGAGACGCTGTAATAGCAAGAGCAGGCGTAATTCAGCTGGCCGAGCGAGGCACTGTGCCGCAGGAGCAGGCGCAACTGAGCTGGCCGAGTGAAGCGCTGGGGTGTAGCTAAGAAACCTCCACCTGGGGAGGTGGGAGAGGCTCGTTCGCGCCGCCTCTCCCTTCCAGTGCACCCCACGCCGTCTCCTGGCGCAGGTATATGTGATGGTCGGACCAGGGCACCGCAGGACGTGTCTTCAGGTCAAACGGATTGTGGGACAAGGTCCAGAATGGAAGAGGCATCAAAAGGCAACAAGTTCCGCCTGACCCCGGGAGCCGGCCGCCTATGTCGGGGGCGATCTCAGGCCATACCAGGGGAACAAGACTTGGGGAGGGGGCAGGAGCCAAGCGCCCCCTCCGAGTCCGTGCCACCACACCGCCCCTCGGGGGCCTCCGTCAAGCGGCTCAGGGAGGCACCGCAGGCAGCGGTTCTTCAGATCAGTTGTTCTCACCGGCAAGCAAGAGTGGGTGCAATTCAGCTGGATGGCGGGTGAGACGCTGTAATAGGAAGAGCAGGCGTAATTCAGCTGGCCGAGCGAGGCAATGTGCTGCAGGAGCGGGCGCAAGTCAGCTTGTCGAGTGAAGCGCTGGGGTGTAGCTAAGAAACCTCCACCTGGGGAGGTGGGAGAGGCTCGTTCGCGCCGCCTCTCCTTTCTAGTGCACCCCACGCCGTTTCTTGGACCCTGAAGTATGGCACTCAACATCCAGAACTTATGACATTTGTGCAAGGCAGGGACATCGAAGCCTCTCAGGGACGAAGCATATCCAGAGTCCTTCCTACAGCCTCTGCCTTCCTTCTTACCTAGTTATGGTTTTTTCACTCCCATTCCAGGCTTTTAGTCTGTGGATGGAAAACTATGAACCTACACTCAGCTATAAAAATGTAAAGAGTGCATGAGTCTCATGCTCGATCGATTGAGCTGGGCGGATCAGGCAACTAGAAGGTGGTGGGGGTGGCGGCATTAGCAAGGCATCCCCCCACACAACTTGTCGGACATCACCTCTGGATGTACTGGGTGTTCAATTCCAGAATTGAAACTACTAAGAACCAATTAGAAGTGTTGTTTTCATGTTGCAGCAGGCTGCCATGTAAATAGTTATTTAATAAAACGTTTTACCCTGTTACTTTGCTGGTGTGTTGTGTATATATTTATAATATTTGCATAGTGTTTGTCGTTATTTTGGGCGGGGTGGGCGGCGGAGCCGAGCTGTCTTGCAGCCATCATGGCGTCGAGCTTGGTTCCTCTCACTAGTTTCATGTTTTTTCTAACGATTTATATGTTATAGTTTGCTAGCACGATACAGCGGCTAGTCCGCATTTTATATATATGTCCTTTTTATTAGGGGGGTCCTCCGGTGGAGTCGGACGATCTACCTCTAATAAACGGTCCGGGTTGAACCAACTACCAACAAACGGGGCAGAGATAGGCATGACGGGTTACAAAGGGGACAAAAGTCTGCACTACCTATCCTTCACTATCTGCAAAAACTAAACAGAGTATTGCGACTCTGTGCTTATTTGTGAATAGAGAATGACCCAAAGAGAACCAATTTCGAACAATCATAGGCTATTGGCAGTGGGCAGAGAGGCCATGACACAGAAAATGGCTGTTACTTACGTGCATGATGGGGCCTAAAAGGGACTAGATGGCGTGGCCACTGTTTCGCGACTTTCACTTTACTTTTAACAGTGGCTGTGGTGAACATAAATGAACGCCGCTTATGTATACCTAATTTTAGTCATTTTCCACAAAAAAGCTTTTGATATTTGCTATTAAAAAACCAAAGAAATTCACTGAAAAAAACATAGGTTATAGACCATATATAGTTAGGAATTAGCATTTACAAAACCTTTAAAAATCACTGAAAAAACCATAGGTTATAGACCATATATAGTTAAATATCTCAAGTCCATCTCTGCACTCGATGGAGATACAGGTCGTCGATCAGAAGATGTGCTGGCCACCTGTAATGGTAATAGCGTGGCCAGGGCTCTTGTCGTTGCCTCTGCAAATTGCACAGGGTGCACTTGTTTGACATGCCGCACCATGGTATGTATGGAAAAGGAATATTTTTTTGCTGGATTTCTTCTTGAGAGAACCAAGTCACATATCGTGCAGGTTACTTTTGGTGCATTCACTTTCTTTTGATCTTCAGGATAAGTGAAAAATTGCCAGATGAAAGATTTATTTTTTCTTATTAAAGGTAGTCGATCATTTTGGTCAGATTCGGAAGATGAATGAGATACGGTAGCCATTTCGCCAAAGTCTTCCGAAAGATGTAGGACGTTGTTCTCTCTTGAGAGTAGAAAAGATAGTGAGGGAAGTGGGTGGAGTGCTGCGTGTAAATTCCAGAATTGAAACTATTAAGAACCAATTGGAAGTGTTGTTTTCATGTTGCAGCAGGCTGCCATGTAAATAGTTATTTAATAAAACGTTTTACCCTGTTACTTTGCTGGTGTGTTGTATATATTTATAATATTTGCATAGTGTTTGTCGTTATTTTGGGTGGGGTGGGCGGCGGAGCCGAGCTGTCTTGCAGCCATCATGGCGTCGAGCTCGGTTCCTCTCACTAGTTTCATATTTCTCATGAGGGGTTGTTCCTAATTTTTCTATTTTAGCGAGGTCAAAAAGAGATCCCATCAGTGGCCTACTGATTTTGCTCGATTCCTTTTGTTTTTTCTAACGATTTATATGTTATAGTTTGCTAGCACGATACAGCGGCTAGTCCGCATTTTTTATATATGTCCTTTTTATTAGGGGTGTCCTCCGGTGGAGTCGGACGATCTACCTCTAATAAACGGTCCGGGTTGAACCAACTACCATCCTGATTTTGTATATCTTCTGAGCTGGATTTAAGCACACAATTGTTAAAGTATGAAACGTTTTATATTTCTAAAAAAAATACCAAGGTGTGTACATCCGGTAACGCACAAAAGTTTAAAAAGACATTCGGCTCCATTTACTGAAAAGTTTCATAAGAATAAAAAAGAAGTCTAGGTACAGTCTCTTTGACGTACTATAAGTTCTTTGAGGGGTGTATGAAGAAATTCAATAAGTTCAAATTGCAAAGTTTTCACAAAATATATAGACAGGTGCGAGCACTCGGTCGCGCACGAAAGCCTGGAAATGCGATATCCATTTTATTGACAACTGTTGCCGAGAGTGCGCACACCGGGTCGCGCACGAAAGTTTAGTAAGGCTATTTTTATTTACAGACAAATTTTAATGCGTTCAAAAAAAGGCAAGGTACAGAGTTTCGAATTCTGTATCGCTTTACAAGGAGTCTCTATGCAACTTGAACAGTGAAGAAAACGGCTTGTTTTCGAAAAAAATATTGCCAGAACTTTATTGACAAAAGTATAGGTTGCATACACGACATATTTCTGAATTAGCATTTTAAAAACCAATGAAATTCACAGAAAAAACCATAGGTTTCACACCAGTTATAGTTAGGAATTTGCATTTAAAAAACCTATTCAATTCACTGAAAAAACCATAGGTTTCACACCAGTTATAGTTCGCTGGAAATTTTACTGACATAAAACCATTGAAATTCCCACGTTATAGTTAGTTGGACTCACTATAACTTGCGCGTGCAATGCACTGCTGATGACGTCACATATTACATCACTCATGACATGGTCAGTGACATCACTCATGACATCACTGATGACACCATCCTTGTAACATAGTGACAGACCTCCTTTCACTGTAATGTAACCCTTGAAACACATATTCAAAAATAGAAACTGAAATTTTAAAAAAAATGGAGATACCCATATCAGTTACAACAAGCAATTCAGTAATTCCACCATCTATATACACATCCACTCATTCACCAACAGTTCTATATAGTCACTCATACATATACTCACTCATCATATGAAGTGATACACCTATACATCCTGTTACACACCGACAGTCATCCAAAAGTTACTCACACACATACTCACACGTGCAAATAAACTATTGAACATCCATTTATTTGAATATAGAGTTATACACACACTTCCACCTTACTTCTATTGAAAATTACACATATTTATTCTCTTAAACAATCACTTATAGAAACACATACTTATTTAAACAGGAACTCTTACAATCTCTTACTCTCACATATACTCACTTATATATATCAATAATCACATATACTAGATTAAAACATATGTAGTTACTGATAAAGACACTAGTGAGACAGTCATTCACTCACTAACAAACACATATACACACTCATCCACCCATACAGTCCTGCACATATGCTGTCTTCAAAACACATACAAAGAGAGAGTCAGTCACTCATGCATCTATGTGCTAAGTAATACCCCCACCACACCATATAGACACTCATACTGATACTAAGAGAAACATCTAATAACCCATATACATACGCATGTAGCTACTTACCAACACATCTAGCCACTTATACACAAAGTGAAACACTAATATATATATTTAAATATTTAAACATTACTCACTAATATTTATTTTTCAGAAAGACACATATTCACTGGATGGTGTCATCAGTGATGTCATGAGTGATGTCACTGACCATGTCATGAGTGATGTAATATGTGACGTCATCAGCAGTGCATTGCACGCGCAAGTTATAGTGAGTCCAACTAACTATAACGTGGGAATTTCAATGGTTTTATGTCAGTAAAATTTCCAGCGAACTATAACTGGTGTGAAACCTATGGTTTTTTCAGTGAATATATATATATATATATATATATATATATATATATATATATATATATATATATATATATATATATATATATATATATATATATATACATCTCCACAAGGGATGTCCCGCTCTACACCCAAACGGACAGCCTGATGACACTTATCCGCAGGTAATGGGGAGTTAGATCACCTAGCAGATATTCTTGGCAGATCACCCACCATAACTAGGTTCAGGAGCGCTAAGTAAGGCGCACACTATATTACACCACATATATGGTAGCATATATTCATTGTTTTAGTACAATCATGTTTTGCTAATCATGCCAGGGGTGGGGAATTCATATCGCCCGACGCCCGAGACATGTTGATTTCTGTCAGGGGCAAGAAGATTTAATGTCTAGTTTGTCCGACGGACAACTAGACATTAAATCAAAGTAAACGGCGATTTCCCTGCTCGGCCCCGCCCCCACAGCTATCATCTCGGTGAGGGGCCGGTAGTGTTCTGTCAGACGCAGCTTCTCTTCCACTACTGGTTGTAGCTTCTGTACGCACGCATCGCTTGTGTATTAGGAGTGTGCAAAAGAACAATGGTCTGCCTATGGCTGCTCAACAAGTCTCTGTCATATGATTTACTAATGCCATAGCATGCGTGATGGCACGGGATGCCGAATACAGAACGTAACATTTATTTGCCTTGTTGGTAGGATTCTAAAAATACGTTTTAGTGTTTTCCTAGCTGCTAATGTCTGCGTGGCTAGTGCTGAAACGTGGACACTTTTGCTCTGCAAGCACACGAAGTAGGGAAAAGAGGCGGTAGAAAGAGAATGAAACCGGGATGGACAAGGAGAGGGGTCTTTAAGAGCGTAGTGTCTGCATTTTTTTTGTTGTTTAGTAATTGCCATAATTATACAAGAAGGAACTCCATATTAATGTTTTTTTTAACTTGTTTTAGGTTAAAATAGGAACGCAATATAAAATGGGCTGAGGCACGGTAAATACTTTCTTCCATCTATTTGGTTGTCCGTTTTCTCTCTTTCTTTTGGTGCAGTTGTCTAAACAAATCGAAAGTTTGGTGAATATTGCAATGCTCATGCCGGAGAGTGAGTTTGTATTTAAAATCCTCAACTACTGGTGCGCCCTGAACCAGTCCTGCGTGGGTAGCGCTGGAGAGGGCAATCTCATCTGGCATGCGGGGTCCCGTTTGGCTCAGATTCTCTCCTGTTCTGGCCATGGCAGCACTGCAAGGGTTGGAGCGGTCGGCCGAAGCTGTGCTAAAGAGGGCAGTGGAGTTGGATGGTGCTTTAAGATCCAAGAGACCCTGATTGGCCGCCAGGACGGGATAGACCTTGTCATTTAGGTGCTGAAAGGTGATCTTGTAATCGGGAGAGGCGCTGCCACATTTTCAGTGTGCTTATGCATTACAATTTCATATTTTCAGGGTATTTAAATTTGACGTTATTTTATGTGTGAAATGTAAGAATTATCCTGCCCAGACCCTTAACATGGTATTTTGTAAGATTGAAGAGCTTTTGGCTCTTTTAGCGACATACTTAGCCCAGCATTTTGAAGGCCTTTTATTTGAGGTTGTACTCTTAGCTGACGATTTTTTATTGCGTGTGTGACAGTTCCGTGGATTCAGTGTACATTCTACTGGCAAATGTTGAACACCGAGTGAAATTTTATTGTGAGTAAACCGAATAATGAAGATGTGAAGAAATGCATATCAGAAACTACCTCTTTTGAGCAATGAGAACTGCCACAAAACCCCTGAATTGGACAATCAACATACTTCCGAGTCAATACATGTAGTTTTCCCAACAGTAATACTGTCTCCATTTTTCCCAATGCTCTGTGGAAATGAATCACAAAGCAAGCAGTGAGACCTTTCCCTACAATCCTACCAAATTAGGTGGAATTTTCTTCCTACGTTTACCCTGGACACAGATTTTGTTTGATCTTTGATATGAATAAATATTTGGTCGTGTCCATGATGAGAATGGGCTGTGGAGTGAGCTGTGAATACTCCCAAATGCATTATTTCGTGGGTGGTCATAAACTTCCCAGGGCATACCGACCCTGAAATACCCTCCTGAAACACCCTCTTCTCTCACCTCAGAAAATATTTATTCACAAGAAAAGGTAGGTGCAAGTGAATCTTTTCACAAGTGCACATTTACACTTTGAGCCTAACAACCTGAAAAGCTGTGCTATTTGCTAACCAAAATTAAAATAAGCATTGGCAAACTATAGATCCTAAACAGCCAGAGACTAGGGGTGTCCAACATGTTCCAAGGAGGGCCACACCCATACAAGCTTTTCAGGATTATTACATAAAATAAACATATAACAATTTAATCTAATTGGAACTAATTTGAGTAGTCAGTGGTAATTTTGAAAGTCTGGCCATGGATTCCGACCTGCCCTCGTGGACCTTTGCTGGACATCATTGCCACCTAATCCAAAACTTCCTTGAAACCCTTCCCCTTCTGCAACATTCTCATACATTTGTAGAATGTCCTTCATTAGAACAGAAAACGAGTGGCTTCTTTCAGCCTTTTCTGGAAATCCATGGATAGATTTGCGGGCAGTATCTCTGCTCCAGTCAGGGCCAAGTTAAGCACGTGTTATGCAAACCTTTCCTGTTAGGCACTGCCTATCAATAGGAAGTGTTTGGGTCTATCTATAGGAGGTGTGCTTAAGTCTGCGCGGGGGGTATGTCTCTAGGGGTGTGGTCCTGCATGGGGTTGTGTGTCTGTCCATTAAGTGATGTATGAGTGTACAGTATGCATCTGCAGTGTAGCTATGTGTCTGTGCAATGGTGTTGTTTGAGTGTGCAGTTGGTGTCTGTCCCAGGTGTGCGTGTCATTGCAGTTGGGTTGTGTGTATGTGCAGTGAGTATGTCAGTATGGCAAGATGAAAGGGGAAGAACTAATTAGGCTGGAAGGAGGCCAGACGTTTTGTGACAGACGGCACCTCCCCAACTGCACAGCATTTCTCATCCATTTATTTTTTACTTCAACACTGAGCTACTCCACCTTAATTATGAATAAGTATATTGTGCTACCAGAATATTATATACAAAATTTTGAGCGTCAAGATTTGGAGATGGTAATTGGTAAGCAAAGATTTACTATTCCTAACTCCAGACTCTATATTTTGGTTCTCAATATTTTCGCAGCATGATATTTCTGCAGTAGATATTTCCACATACAACCAACATGGATGGATGTGCAAATATGCTGCAGCTTGTGATTTGGACCAGTATATCGAAGCTACCATACCTGAAGTCAGTTATTCAAGATCCTTCCAAGATAATATGGAGGAAGCTTTTCACCACTTCAAAGAATGTCTTGGAGCAGTCACAACTTGGATGGATGCAAATTGTTTAAAACACAATTCTGACAAATCAAAAGTTTTGGTTTTTACCAAAATGGCCCCTGCCACCTTCTATCTGGTGGTTGCCTGCCAACCACCTGTCCTAATCATACCACGTCTGCTAGAAATGTGTGCATCATCTTTGACTCTACCCTCTCTTTTATGCCTCAAATTAAACATATTTTGTCTGTCTGCCTTACGAAGATGAAAATTATAAAGAAGTTTCTTGATCTGGTTTCTGAAGAGACAAGGAAAACAGTTCATTCTTTGATTTTGTCCCATATGGACTACTTTAACAGTCTCAACCTTGGTCTTCCTGTATATTTGATACACCGACTTCAGCTAATTAAAAATGCAGTGGTACGACTAATCAGGAGAGTGCCGAGATGCCATAATATCGCTCCATATTATAGACATCTGCACTGGCTTCCAGTGGTATAGCGTATCAACTTCAAAACTCTAACATTGGCTTTTAGCACTTATCATGGTGAGGCCCCATGTTATCTCCAGAATAGACTGTCTCTGTATACCCAAAAGAGGGCACTTAGATCCAACAATAGTCAACTCCTGCAGACTCCCAAATTTCTGAAGTCTCATTGTGGAGGTAACCCCTTTACTGTACGCACTGCAAAATTATTGACATTCTTCCTTTTCAGTTACGCTAAATTGACTGTCAGTCTTCAAAAGGCAACTTAAAACTTGGCTATTTGACTCAGTTACATGTTTTATTACTTTGGCCTTCTGTTACTGTCTGCTAGATCGCTGGGACACTACCTTCGTACCAGCTGTGGGCTTTAACAGGTGTCATTTGATTGGTTTATTGAAGATCATTTATTGTTTTGTATCAGTGCTTAAGGAGAATATTGCTTTTCTCAGCATAAAGTCAAGTTTTCCTTAAACATTTTTGCAAATCATTGATATCACTGGTCAGTTTTATTAAAACAAAAATCCATTAATGGTTCTTTGTCATCCCACATTATTGATTTGGGAACAGATGGGGCAAGTAGATGGTCTTACAGGACATGTAGATATATGTTGCATTTTGTCCCATGGACAAGTAGATTATTTAAAAATTTCCACACCCCTGTCATGCTAATATGTTTTGTTCTATTATTAATTGCAGCTCACGTATTTTACTCAAGAATTTCACTGCTTCAATAAATATTAAAACTGCAGGTTGTTTATTTCTTGTGCATTTCTTTGGGTGTGCTCTCATTTGGTTTCTCAGCAGATCTAATTTCGACATTTTAGTGCCTGTCATTATCTATGTTTAGCTATACACATAATTTGTATTTGGAAAGAAGGCATGGCAATAATTTTATACAATGTGCAAGCCCTCTTATCATAAGCTGTCAAAGGCTGCAATGGTAAAAACCTATGCAGACCACTGATGTAGAATGATTTATAAATACTGTAATTTTCACATGTGCATTATTTAGATGCAATGTGCAATAATCAAGATGGTGTACACCATTCTGAAAACATTGAGGCAGTGGTGCAGGCTGAGGATGTTGGAAGGTAGAAGTGGAGGCAGGGTGAATGCCTCACAGTACAGGCAAATGCGTGGATCAATGAGAGCTAGCAGAAGGCCTCCCTCTCTCTAACACCCAACATCCATAGGCTTCCGAGTTGCAGCCACTTGGTAAACTTCCACCTACGAGTGCACACTAGGCTGCCATTCTTGTGCACCACACTAGTAATGGTGGTGTGAAAGGAGAGACTGTTTTCGGCAGGTCCTTATCAAGGAGCTCATACAATTGGCTCTGGTGATCTGGGAAGCATGATCCTTGTAGAATGAACTTCGGTAAAGATGGAGACACAGAGAAACCCAGTGAATTTATTGGGTCTTTTTCCCTGCTACTCAGAATCAGGCGAACCACAGTCCTCGCTCCCATGGGCAGTCAACAGAGTCAATGTCGCAACAAGGCTTTTTCACGTGCAGTGTAGCGTATAGAAATCATATGGAAATAACAACAAGCCCATTGAAGACCTGAACATCAGGCATTTTAATTTAAGTTGTCAACTTGGGAAAAGATAGCTAAATGGAAAGTGAATTTACAAAACCACCATGGTGCACTTCCATTTGCAATTTCTGAAAAGACGCCATGCTGAAAGCGCTGAGGGACGAGTATGAAGTACGTGCAGCTATTACAGACTCGAAATGTCATTGCTGAGCATATGTAGGTCAGCCAGCTTGGCAGAGGTGATCAGGCATGCTGATCACTCAGGGAAAAATATGCCAGCCCAATCTGCTGGTGTTATTACAGACGCGAGCTGGTATCCGGCACCTAGGGGCTTGAGTAGACACAAGGCACAGGGTTGGATCCAAGCAATGTATTTCACACAGTGACTAATCAGAGTCTTGCCGTGAGGCTAGGCTCAGCGGACTCCAAGCCGCGAGGAGGTAGCACTGAAACATATTAGAAGCCAAATGTCGGATGAAAGCAACAATAACAAACGCAAAGGATGCTGGCAAGACATCGAAGTGATCCAAAGTTCAGTCTGAGGCATGCGCAGTCGTAAGGTTTTCCTGCATGTGGCGATATTGGTGTTGAGAGTTTCAAACGTAGCACAGAGAGACCAATAGTTCCATCTTGTACACCGCCTGGGCTATCTTCACTCTGTTATTGGGTGATGACAAAAATATTGTACAATATATGCCAAGCAACCATCTTGTGATGCCCAATCTGACTGCAAGGTAGAGGGCTCTATGTAGCACAGGCACTTATACATAAATAAAAAAAATTCAGCCAGCAATGAAAGAGTAAAATTGGCAGCTCCATCATTTGATGCCATCTATTCGCATAGCCATGTGAATTGGCGCATCCGTAATAAAAATGGCAGGCCCGCTTCCAAATCCATAATACATTTTGAAGCACGAATGCTGGGCCCTGACAACGTGTGGGGCTTTAGGGCTAATGTTCTCTATGCCCCCAACCCATACACCTGACGACCCTGAAAATCCCCTCTTCTCCATCAGCCATGAATGTTCTAAAGCGTTTGACGAACTGAGTGGATAAGATTGCCTGCATATAAGCACATTCTACAGTCGAAGTACATGAAGAACAAGTGTGCTATTCCTACACTAAGAAACTATGACCTTGGTGCAGTCTTAGTAACATCAGAAAAGCCGAGTCGTTTGCCACTTCATAGAGGAAGACGTGGAGAGCCCACTGTCCCTTACTATCCAGTCACCTACCACCATAAAACTGATCCCCAACACCCACATGAGTCCGAGTCCCACCCTGGTGAGTCACCATGTTGTAACATACAAGATACACGGTTCCACACTCAGTCATGTAATGATTATTATTTTATTTGCTTCTAGATGGCAGCCAGCTAAATATGTTGTTAGATGTTGTTATTTAGGTAATGTATGTCTTACTGGCGCATTTTCTGTTATCCTTATTTATTTTTCTTTGGAAAAATCCCCTCACCGGAATATTGAAACGACCAAACATTACTATCCCCTACGTCTGCTAATGTTTTGAACGTTAGGTACAAATGGATTGAATGCAACAAGCAATGCTAGTATATGACGTTGGCGATTTTATCTGAAGATTGGAAACTGTGGGGATGTACGGTGAGCAGGCAATCACAACGATGCATGAGAAACTGCCTCTCGGTAATAAGTTTGTGCGCTATCACACATTAGAAACACTCAGTTGTAACACGAACAGTCGATTTATACAGTATTATTGTCATATTGCTTTGTACAGATTTGAATTATGTTCTAGATAATTCTGTTTTGTCATGTAATGTAAGAAAATTGAAAAATAAGAAAAGACCATTAAAGATATATTTTTTTAAAAGATCAGAGAAGCCGAGTGGATGCCGGGAAAGAAAGTGTTACCATGAACATAGTACCTTTGTGTTTTTGTACTATTTGGGGGTCTACGGTAGCAGGACCATGGACTTCGATTAAAGGTAGTCAGATACTTGCTCCTCCTAATCTGTAAGCAATTGCACGAACAAGAAGCAAGCAGGGTTCTAGGAGCCCTCTTTCCTCACTGCCGTTTCTACTATTTGCCCATCTCCTGATCACTCAGCAGCAAATGGGACAATGTGATTGGCCAAAGGAGGGATAAGGGATCAACTCTGTAATTTTATCAGGCATAAAGGTATACATGAGGTCATCTCCATTACTTCTGGCATCTTGCTGAATCAATGGTCATAGGCAAGACCACTGCTCCACTCAGTGATGCAATACAGTAAATTGGGCTCAACAGTCTGTCTGGACATAGCTCCTAATCATCCTATTCTGAAAGAATAATTCTGAATTCATTTCTGTGGATTCACACAATTAGAAGTAGATCTGCTGCATCATAATATCAACAATAACATTTAGATGGTATGAAATAAACAATATTAAAATGAAATCATTAAATATATATATATATATATATATATATATAAAATATATTTATATATATATAAATATATATATATATTGCAAAACAAAGATGATAGACGGAATGCTGAACAGTGTCAGCTATTCACCTTCAATTCAGTCTGGGACTAATCCCATTGGTTTTTGTTCGCCACACTATTCCAGTTTGGAACTAGTCATATGCAAATAAAAAGAAAATTGTATATATCACGCCGTGGAGGATCCGCAGAGCCAATAGATCTCATCCCCAGATCTGATTGGCTACCACCACCACCTCAACAAGGAAGTGCCAGCAGCCATCTTAGGACTCAGGAATCAGTTCAAAGTCCTAAAAAACGGTTAAATAAAGATATAAGGGGGCAGGGCAGTGATACTCTGACACCCTCAGCCTGGGGGCAAATTTTTATTTTTTTGTAATTTTGCTGCAATTTTGTGGCTCAAAAAAAAAAAGCGGGCCAACCCTCCGCAGTGCACAGCCAAAGGTGTGGCTGCCCTTGCTGAAGCCATGCATTGCTAATTACCACATCTCTCATGACATCTTCTAAGACATCATTGATAATATCACTGCAACATTTGCAATTAATTATTGATGAGAAAACTGTGCATGGCGGGGCAGAGATAATTATATTTGGTGAATTTCTGTGTTTGTTAGCGTTTAAAACATTATGTTGTTATTGAACATTTTACCAAACTTTAACCTTTGTTTTTTTCAGTGAATATATATATATATTCACTGCAAAAACCAAAGGATATAGCTTCACGTTTTACCCACACAAACCCATAGAAATTCAGCATTTATAGTTATGTTTATAGCTATATTTATGTTAAGAACCTATAACTTGTGGCCTAAAGTTACATAATGTTTGTAACGGTGGGCCTGCACTCCTAAATATTTTAATTCTACTCAAATCTCAAATCTAAAGTGTTCTATTCTTAACACTGTTTAGCGTGCTGTTCACGCTGTGGGGTTAGCCCTAAATCCCTTTTAGGTATGATTGCATATGAACAAGGCCGAGGGAAACCCAAGGCTTGCATGAAGGAATTTGCCTAACTGAATATCTGCTTGATAATGTGTTAGTAGATACCAATACTGTACAGGATTTGCACTCCATCTCGTTTTTTTCTTTTCTGACATACCTTATAGACTTCTTAGTGTTTTTGGACCACACCATGCTGATATGTTAAAGCATGAGCTTGCAGTGTTTAAATGATAAGGGACTCACACTAAGCCTTACGGAGATCTTGTTCGTTATATTGACAGTGGCAACTAGATATGAACATTTCAAGAGGTCCTATGAAAGTCGCATCCATGAAACTTTTTTTTTGTTGGAGTAAACAGTATTCAATTACGTCTTTTTCCTTTTTACATACCATTCAGATTTTTTAGTATCACATATAGAAGTTAGGGATCACCTAAATGCATATGAGTTATAGCTGAAGTTAAAGTAGGGTCCATAGGGCATGGGACTCACGTTACACGTTACACATTGCGGATATTGCATTTGCATCAATGGTAGTGTTCAATTGGGATAGGTTGTACAGGAGGTTTTGAGGAGGCTTTTCCGGGTAATCATTTTGTTGAGTGCTTTTCATATAAGATTTTGTAACACCCCATGGATCTCATGACTTTGACTAATTAGGCACATGTTACATTTATTTGGAGCAGTATTTATGTTTGTGAAAATGTGGCACAATAAAGTTTTAAAACTGAGTAGCCTTTTTCCCATTTGGCCCCTTTAAATACATAGTCGGCACACCATACACGTAATTGCGTATGCTGCGGGCGTCGGTATTCGAACACTGAGTTCTGGGTTCGGTGTTTCCTCCAGTGAGTTTCTCAACATGGGACAATTAGAAACGAGTATTAGGGGCTGTAGCAAAGCTTGATGACATATTTTCTGTCTGTTTTTTAGATCATACATCCATTTGTTTCAAGTTAACAGCGGAGCAACACTAACGGTCATATCAGTAAGCTCGTATATTCAGGTGGCGGCTGCTGCTTCACCGTAACTTTTTGTTTGTTGTATACATGCCTAACATAAATTTTGGCGGTGCTGTCTTTGCAGTGTTCTGCTTTGTTCAGATCCTCACTCATCTGAGTATAAAGTCCTATCTGTGGTGTGCGCTCTAGTCTACGAGCGTGTACGCGATGACGCGTCACGCCGTAGACGAGAGCGCGAGGCGCACGCATGCGCAGATGCTGACTAAAGCAAAGGCGCGAAAGGAAAATCGGCAGTTGGCGACCGGAGCTATTCTGAATAAGACGCTCGGCGCTCTATGTTAGCGAAAGCTTGGTTAAATGCAATAAAGCAAGTTATAATATACAGAGGCTCAGTGTATGCTGTGGGGGCGGAAGAGCAACATTATATTGGCGACGAGGCTGAGACACGAACACCACCGAGCACAGGAAGAGGAGCAACAAACCTCACCAGCCCCACACCAGCCTGCGGGACAGAACAGCAACCTGCAAACCAGCACAAGCATAGAGCGTGGCAGCAGCGCAAAGGCACCCCGTGCAAGGACACAAGCCACAAGGAGCCAGGTCAGTGCTTAAGGAGGGAAAAGGGCACACCCAGCACCCTGGCAACCAAAGGCACCACCCCACAGCCAGAGGAGGGGGCACAAACTGACAACCTCACGCAGGCAATAAGGGATAACACCCCAGGGAGCCCTAGGGGTCAAGGTGACACGGCAGGGAGCGCAGGAGCATCCAGTGGGCCCAACCAACCCATAGCCCAAGAGGCAGACCACAGAGGTGAAGCCAAAATGGCGAATCAAGCATCAGCCCTGTTGGCCCCCATCCCGTTCCTACCCAGACCAGGGGAACCCCAGCTAAAATGGGAGGATTGGAGGGAATACTTTAAGAACTACATTGAGGCACTAGAGGACGAAAACGGAGAGGAATACACCCCAGCAAGAAAAAAGAGACTGTTACTCCACAATCTAGGCCCGGAAGGGGTGAGAGTGTTCGCAAACATAGTGCCCAAGGAAAGGGGTGCAACAGAGACGGATGTCTTCAAAAATGCACTAGAAGACTTGGACAACCACTACCGCCCAGCGGTCTGTGTTTCCATAGACCGTTACAATTTTCAACAAAGGAAGCAAGAGGCAGGCGAGTCCATAGACGACTACGTGGCCGCGCTCCGACGCCTGGCCATCACGTGCCAGTATGGTGCTCTACAGGATGAGTACATCAAAGACCAGATAGTCATGCATACCACCAGCAGGGCCGTCCAGGACAAACTATGGGCACAGAATGAGACCTCGCTCAAGGAAGTCATGGCAATGGTGAAAAAAGCGGAAATGTCAAAACGCGGCGCAGATGCGGCCAAAAGAGAAAGCACGCAGAGGCAGATGATCAACAAGATAGACGAGGCCTCAACGTCCGGCAAACAAAAGGGAACGTACGGAGAACAGAGGAAGGAGACGAAATGGACCGGGAAACAGACGGGCCGCCCCAGCACAGACAGCAAATTCTCGTGTTATAGATGTGGTAGCACAGCGCACTCTGCTCAGGATAAACGCTGTCCTGCGTTTCGCGCCAGATGCGCGTTCTGTGGCCTGGTCGGCCATTTTGAAAAAGTATGCCGCAAGAAGGGAAAGAGGACCACGGTCAAGTGTGTGGAATCTGCGACTTCGGAAATTGGCGAGGAAGACGATCTAGAGGACGGAGAAATGGTGCTGTGTATTGAGGACCAGGTGCTGGAGGTGACTGGGAAGCGCAGAGATAAGCCCCGCACGGACATGCTCATTGGGGGAGTGAAGGTACACGTGGCTGTCGACTCAGGTTCTCCGTGGACCATCGTACAACGATCCATATGGGATGAAGACTTCGCTCCAGTAGTGGGGCCAGACCTACTGCCGCCGGATATCAGGCCCATCTCATACACAGAAAACGCCATTCCCTTGGTGGGATGCCGAGACTTCACGTTCGAATTCAGAGGGAGGTCGGCTACATGCACTCTGTACGTCGCAGAGAAAGGCCCTTCGGTACTTGGATGGAGAGACGCTGGGCATCTAGGAATCATACTCAACCCGGGCGGGAAAGAACAGATACTATTAACGGACGAGTGGCCCCTCACGGAAGAAGGAGACTGGAAATCTGCATACCCCAAGGTATTTGAGGGCACAGTTGGGAAACTGGACAAATTTGTCCACAAAATGGTCCTCAAGGAGGGGGCTGTACCTGTGGTACACAAAGTCAGGAACATCCCCATATCCACAAGTGAAGCTGTGCAACAAGAACTCCAGAGGCTGGAGAAACAAGGCATCATAGAGCCGGTGGACAGTTCGGAGTGGCTATCCCCCTTGGTGGTAGTCAAGAAACCGAATGGGAAGGTTCGTCTCTGTGTGGACCTCCGAGAGCTCAACAAATGCCTCATTGTGGAGAGGTTTCCCCTTCCCAGAATTGAAGAGATGCTGGCAAGAACAAAAGGTATCACCCATTTCTCCACCATAGATCTCACGTCAGCATACTATCAAATTGAGCTGCATCCCACGAGTAGGAAGTACACCTCCTTCATCACGCCCTTTGGGTGCTATCAATTCCGAAGGATGCCCTTTGGTCTGGCATCTGCTGCAGCCGTATTTCAGAAGTTGATGCATCGGTTGTTTAAGGACATCTCAGGGGTGCAGTACTTCCAGGATGACATTCTGGTGATGGGCTCCACCAAAGGGGATCACGACAGGAAACTAACCAGAGTCCTAGAGGTGTTGCAAGACAAAGGCTTAACTGCAGAATGGAGCAAATGTAGGATTGGAATGTCCTCGGTCACGTACTTGGGACACGAAATTGGGACACATGGTATTTCCCCGAAGGAACAAAATGTGAAGGCCATCAGGAATGCCAAAGCCCCGAGTACCAAGGAGGAAGTGCGGTCATTCCTTGGAATGGCCGAGTATTATAGCAAGTTCGTGAGGCATTTTGCCACCAGAACATACAGAATGCGTCAACTCATCAGAGACAAGGCGAAGTTTGAATGGGACTCGGAAGCGCAAAACGAATTCGAAACGGTGAAGGACTGCATCAGCCAAGCCGTTCCACTGCAAGGATACGTCCCCTCAGGCAAAACCATAGTGACGACTGATGCGAGTGACAAAGGCTTAGGGGCTGTCTTGGCATAGGAGAGGGAGGATGGATCCATTGAAACCATCAGTTTTGCTTCACGAGCTCTATCTCCGACGGAACAACGGTACAGTGTCATTGAAAAGGAGATGCTGGCGGTCACGTGGGCAATGGGCAAGTTTCGTCAGTTCATTTGGGGTACAAGATTCAAGCTCCAAACTGATCACAAGCCCCTGATCAAAGTCCTGACGTCTTCGGGCCATGAGACCGCGACCCCAAGAATTGCAAAAATGACACTAAAACTACTTGATTACACGTATGACGTGGAATATCTACCGGGAACGCAAAATAGAGTGGCAGATTACCTCAGCCGAGCTGCGGCGATGGAGGATGCACCGGTGGCGGCCCCGGACAAAGAGGAGATGGTAGCCAGCATGGAAGACCATGAGACGACGATCAGTTGTCAAGAATGGGCGGCTGCGTATGAACAAGATGCGGAGAAAGTAGAGATAAAAAGACACCTTACGTCTGGATGGCCGGACAAGAAGAAGCTCACAGAAGGAGTGCGGAGGTTCTACGAGATGAGAGAGGAACTGTCCCTGAGCGATTCAGGAGTCTTCCTATACAGAGGAGAAAGGGTAGTACCACCGGAAGTACTGATACCCAGATTGTTGACACAACTACATGAAGGACATCTGGGCATCGTAAAGACCAAAGCACGAGTCAAGCAAATGTATTGGTGGCCAGGCATGGATGCCCACATAGAAAGACAAGTGAGAGAGTGCGGGCAATGTCAAGGAGCGGACAAAATTCTACGACCACTCAGACCAGCCTTGGGAAAGTTCGAAACCCCACAAAACCCCTGGGAGAACGTGGCCATCGACATACTTGGGCCTGTCCTGGACAGCAGAGGTGTAAACAAATATCTATGTGTGGTGATAGACAAGTATTCTAAATGGCCGGAAGTGGACATACAAGAATCCATGGACACGGACACAGTACTGAAATTTCTGACGTCCTTGTTCTTAAGAGAAGGTATACCCAAATCCATTCTTAGCGACAATGGACCGCAATTTGTCTCGGACAAGTGGACACGATTTATGAAGAGGAACGGGATTGAGTCAAAGCACACAGCCATCTACCACCCTGCATGCAACGGCCAAGCGGAGCGGTTCAACCGTGTGCTAATGGGCTCCATACAAGCAGCCATCTCGCAGGGAAAAGACTGGGAAACCGAAGTAATGAGCATGCTGTGGGCTTACAGGATCACCCCCACGGTGGTGGGGTACAGCCCCTTCCAGGTACTGAGAGGGCGACTCCCGTTCACCCGGGACAATGTCGTGTGGAGGGAGAAGACCATCACCAGCAAGTGGTCCCCAGCGGTGGTTCAGCACAACCTTGAAAAGGCCCAGAAGATTTATGCTGCCCATTATGACAAACGACGAAACACAAAGGATACGGAGCTGGAAGAGGGAGAATGGGTCAAGGTAAAACTGCCCACTCTACAAAAGAAAGGAAAAAGCAAATATAGTCAACCCTTACAGGTCAAGGAGGTGCGAGGCAGGGCGGCCCTCCTCAGCGACGGCAAGGTGTGGTCCCAAGACCGCATGGCTAGAGTCAACAAGATAGTAAGGTGGCCCAAATCAGAGGAAGAGGAGATACAAGTGGAGTCTGGAGAAATAAGACCTTCCTGGGTTCATAACGCAAACGAACTGTGTGAAGGTGTAGAAGAGGATAGAGAAATGGAATCTCCCATCACAGAGTCCACCAACAGGGACTACACACCGGCTGGTGAAGTACAAGGAGAAGATCAGAGAGATGGTGAGAGAGTAATGGGTGAGAGAGAAGCAGAAGACAACATACCGGTAAGGTACACCCGCAGCGGGAGGGCAGTCACCATGCCCTCCAGATATAGAGACTTTGAAATGAGTGGACACTAGAACGGAGACTGATATTGTTTCATTGTCATTGTTAAAGGGGGGAGATATGTGGTGTGCGCTCTAGTCTACGAGCGTGTACGCGATGACGCGTCACGCCGTAGACGAGAGCGCGAGGCGCACGCATGCGCAGATGCTGACTAAAGCAAAGGCGCGAAAGGAAAATCGGCAGTTGGCGACCGGAGCTATTCTGAATAAGACGCTCGGCGCTCTATGTTAGCGAAAGCTTGGTTAAATGCAATAAAGCAAGTTATAATATACAGAGGCTCAGTGTATGCTGTGGGGGCGGAAGAGCAACATTATACTATCGACGGGTAAGCAGCATTAGATTTACCTCAATAGTCCGCACGGGGCAGTGGTGATGGAAAGTAATTAACTTCCCGTACTCACGAGCAACTAAAGGCTACACGTTGTTTATCTTCACAGCGTTTCCCCACTTTTTATAACTCTGGCACTTCACACCCCTGCTTTTATCCCTTATCTTTTTCGAGTGCAAATCCTAGTGTTAGTTATCTGTTCACATTGAAATATTCAGTAGCTCATTGTATTTTTATTTTATTTCTGTTGTAGCTCTGAACGGATGATACTCGTCAATTAAATTGTGAATTCCTTGATCAGATCACCCCTGAGGAAGGGTTTCTAGAAAACCCGAAATGCATTGTGTTCAATTGTAATATTGTTTTTAAGATTCACAACTTGATTTTTTCACTTTGTGCATATGATGATAAATATCCACAATGTAATGAGAACATGTTAGGAATAATAACCTGTTGAATGCAAATGAATGGCAATAACCTCAATTCAAATGTTTTTGTGTTTCTTTCTTTAAACAATTCAGAACAATTGTGATATAAGTTTGTAATGAAAATATTGATAATTAGGAGAGACTTTCTAGTCCTTGGCTGTGCTTCACGCAGGCCTTGGGTTTCCCTCGGTCTTCTAAAGTTACGTAATGGCACGACTTGTCCGTTCTTCACATAAGTATAACTATAACTATAAGTATAATCATAACTGCTGAATTTCTATGGTTTTGTGTGGGTAAAACAGAACTCCAACTAGAATGTCCCTGTACGTTTGTTTTTTCAGTGAATTTCTATGGTTTTAACGTAAAGTAATATATAGCTACTGTACTTTAATACAATAATGCTGCGCATGTCCTTTGGCTGTGAGCGGCAGGGCATGGTCGCATGCCCTGGCCTACAGCCAGGTCTTGCATCCAACACCTCCACATGCACTCAACACCACGCTGCATGTGGCCTTTGACTGTGAGTGCTGGCGGTATGGTATGTGAGTTTTTTTTCCCTAACTGTTCTGAGATCTGAGGAGGATCTGCGTCCCTAGATATCTATAAATTTCTTTATTTAATAACTCCCATTTACAAAAAAATTACAAAAAGGTCTCTTTCTAGACCAACATCTACCTTTCTGCAAAGTTTGGTGTAATTCCATTCAACAGCTCGGGCTGTGTTAGATTTTTTAGGACTCTGTGTACTTTACCACTGCTAACTAGTACTTAAGTGTTAGTGATCCTTCCTTTTATCATTGGCTTACACACAATTACACATCAAATTAACTTATAAGTCCCTAGTCAAGTGGTACTACATGTGCCCAGGGCCTGTAAATTAAATGCTACTAGTGGGCTTGCAGCTCTCATTGTGCCACCCACTTAGGTAGCTCTTTAAACCTGTCTCGGGCCTACAGTTGCAGCCAGTCTGTCCAGTTTTAAACTGCCATTTCGCCCTGACAATACAAGCCTTTTTTCCCAGGCCCCAACATTCCGTTTAATACATGTAAGTCACCCCTAGCATAGGCCTTAAACAGCCCGTGGGGAATGGTGCAGTGTATTTAAAAAGAAGGACACGTACTTTTAACTTTTACATGCCCTAGTAGCAAACAATGCTTAAATTTGTATTTCACTACTGCAGGGTCTACCTCACCTGTAGGATAAGATTGGGTTACCTTATTACATTGAATATGTGATAACCTTTGATTGGAAATAAGTAGGAATGTTAAGTTTGGTCTGTAAAGAATTGTAATGTTAAGCCCTCTTTAAAGGTAAAGTCAGATTTTAAGTCACAATTCTGAAAATTCTACTTTTAGAAAGTAGGCATTTTCTCGTCCTAACCATTTGGTGCCTCCAGTCTGTATCCTGTGTCATATGTTTGAGTGTAGCTGGCATATTTCCTTTGTTTATTTCTCCCACACAGTATCACAGAGGGGGAACTGGGTGTTGGCAGGATGGGCCATTCTCAGTAGATTGGAAGGGCGGAGCGGTCACCTACCACACCTGCATTTCAAAGGCACTGTCCAGCACACTCTCAAAGAACTTTACACTAATCTATTGTCACCCAAGACCCATGGGAGCCAGGGAAAGAAATTTCCAGAATCAGATGTGGGGGAAGTCCAGACGTTTCTCTCACTTCAAAATAAGCACCAGGTACAAATATTGAACCCTCAAACCAACTCTTCAGTACACTCCTGGACCTGTAGATACTGCAGAAGAAGGTCTAGCATGCTGCAAGAAGACTACCCTGCTGCCGGAGGCCTGCCCAGCTGTCTGAGAAGGAAGACTGGACCTGCTCCTATCATTCCAGGCTGAGTGACTCCAAGAGTTATCTGAATGACCTTCTGTTCTGAGCTACAGGGGCACACCAAGCTCCAGAGGCCTCCCTTCACCTGCCAAGCTGACTTGCTGCACTGGACCAGCAAATGGACCTGCCTACGCCCTACTGGCCTCTACTGGAGTAAGTTGCCGATCTCTAAGTGGTGCATCCGCAGGTCCTGGGCCCTTGACTGGTTTTAGAGAAAGCTTCTCCTGGCCTAACTGAAGGTTCCACCAAATCCGTCACGAATCGACGCAAAGCCCCTCAAAGCCTCGCCGCACAGCTGCAAGCTCCATTGGAACCAATGCAGAGCGATACAAAGCCCTACAAAGCCTTGTCACTCAACTGCCAGCCTCTTCAGAGTCGACTTCAAGTGACGCAAAGCCCCACAAACCCTCGCTGCACAGTTCCAGCTTCATCAGAACCAACATTGAGCAACACAAAGTCCTGCAAAGCCTCACCGCACAGCTCATCAGAAGCAACTACAAGTCTCACCACATAGCTTCATCTGAACCGACACCGTATAAAGCGAAGACTCAAAAAGAAATGCCATGCAGACAATGCACCAAGGACATTGGGTACAATCCTCAGAGGGCCAATCTGGTCCTGTGCTCGGCTTGCACTCTACCATGGACGACATGAACTTGTGAGTTTGTTCCGGGCCAGCACGACCTGATATCCTCAGTTGGAGCAATGCGCCTTTAGGCACTATTTTAATTTAACTCTTTAAAGTTGCACATCTCTAGTTCCACTGATTGGATTTTTGTTAGTTTGATCTCTAATAATGTGTTAAACTTTACTGGTGTGGGATTTTTCTTGTGTTGCGTTTTTATTTTGTTACTGTTTAAGTGCTGCATAAATACTGTAGACATTGCCTCTAAGTTAAGCCTGACTGCTTTTGTGCCAAGCTACCAGAGGGTTAAGCATAGGTTAATTACCGTAAGTGAATTTTGTGATTCACCCTGACTAGGATTGTGGCTGTTGCTTGAGAAAGGCTCACATCTTCCTCAACCAGAAATCCAATTTCTCACAAATACTGTTTCAGTTGGCAGCCTAACTAAATCATGCCTAGGTTGTGATGTTGTATGCACTCCTGGAGTTCCAAACTACAGGAAAACAAAATAATCTGCAAAAGTATGATTTTACCCAGGGATAGTCATGCCAAACAACTCAAAAAGATACATTATACTGGTAGGCTCGGCACTCAGGTGTACTATACTTAAATTTAGGCAAGTTCTTTGACATTCTTTCACATTGAAAATGTAAAAAGTTAGAAAAAGATCTCCAAATTCGTTTAGAAAAGAAAAGTGTGCCAGTGAATTTCCAAAATAAAGCACAATTTGTTGTGAGAGAAATTTCAATCATTCTCCTTTATTTTATATCATCACACAGATTTACAAAAAATCTAAAACTCTCCTTTGAATTCACTTACAGGTTTTGTAACTGCTTAAATGTCGAATCCATTATTCAAATGTATTAATATTACCCAATTACAGGTATTAAACATCCCAATACTGAATCCTTGGTTTTCTTTGATGTTGAGGTCCAATGAACGAGTGTGACAAAACAAGCAATGTTAAAACGATTGGAAGAAGCACCGAGGCTTCCTGACTGCTATCACAATGCCCCAGTCACATTTGTGATGCAATATAATAGAATCATATTGATGATTACGTCTTTTTGTTTCGAGCATTAGTGTTATTAGCAAATTGGAGCGATAATCATGAAATCTACCTTTATCCCCAACTTAGATAATCTTTATGTGAATTTCCCAGACAAACAACCCATCTTAGATTCTGATATTCCAATTGGTAAGAAAATCATAAAAAAGAAAAAATATATATATAGAGGTACCCGATATTCACTTGACCCTTTGAGACAGTCATATTGACATTTCTTGAGCTAGAGGATGTAAACTGAATAATGGCTAAGTTACACATAGAGGTGCTTACAAAATCCACAGATATTTTTTTATGGAATTTCACCAGTTGCCAGCCAAAATATTTGAGAAACAAATTCATCTTTTGGACACATCCAAAACAAGTGCGGGGTTTTTATGGCCCCAAGGATGATCAGGTACGAGCTAATGCCATCAATAACAAACAGTAACACACTTTTCATCATGGGGAACACTCTTTTAAGGTTGTTGTCAACTGAGCAAAAAAAGAGAGCTTCGCAGAGTAATGATGAGGCCCTACTGGAATATTGTTTTGACATTCAATTAAAAAATCATCTTGTAAAAATTGAAGATTCTTAGTGCTGATAAACATAAGAATACACATTATATTTGGTTTAAGACGGGATCCTAATATCTGAGACCTTCTTGTCTCGACACATTTGCCACTTCTTAAAATAAAAAATAAAAAACAAGTGACACTTTTTCTGTGCATTTCATCAAACGCCATTGTGCATATGAAGGAATGAAAGAGAATTTAAGAAGGTGGTCTGGAGTCTGATAACATACAAGTTACAGTTCTCAAAGTGTAGTTACTTGTCGATGCAACAATACAACAAAGATTGGGGCATGTATTCAAGATTGTAAGAGCAATACTGAATGCCGAAATTTGTTGATGAGATTCAATTAAAAAGTGGTTTTCAGAAAGTTTATAACACACAGCATGTATCAGGGTTTCCAGGGTAAGAACTGTTCACCAGTTTCACACAATAGGAATAACACTGGGTCCACTAACTCAAGACCGCTACTAAAAGCCTTAATAATGATGTGGACTCATAGGCTTGGCTACAAGATAATAAGTCATGGTGTATACTGCCTGTGACATAGACAAGGGCTAGTATTCTTCCACATGTACTTGAGGAATTTCATGTCCACCGTCGCAATATTTATTATTGATAAACAGTCACAAACTTGGCACAACGCTTGATGATGCACGGCCAATGTCTTTCTACTGTTCTGCAGGGAGCAGACATAACACCCACAATAAATGCATAAAAAACTAAAGATGATGTACTTGGCCCTCTACCTCATTTGTGCTGTAGCACGCCTTCACTTTTTTCCCTCCTAATTTACAACAAGAATGTTCAGGTAATAACAAGGAGTTAGACAATGAATTATGAGCCATCAGACCCACAAAAGCGGGGGTGCGTGGCTTGGATGCCGAGGAGGTAGGCAGCGTGAGCCCGGAGCTCCGCGCCCGATCTCAGATATCATCCTGATAATCCACGCGAATTCCAACGAAATTTGGTGAATCTACTGGCTGAAGGCGCCACGGAAGCAGCGGCGCTCGGAGTGGGCGACCTACGGTTGCTTATCGCCCAGAAAATCGAACTTTAGCTGCTGCCTCAGGGGCGATAGACTTCAATCTAAGATGGCGCCCTGAGGCCTGGACTGGTGACGCAGAGCGCGGAGGTGACTTGAGACCCGGAACCCCTGATATCCCAGTGCCGGCGGTGATTGTTGGACCGGAGGTTCTCTCTCAATCCTGTGAGAAGACACGGGTGACCCTTTTATCGCTTTGGTGGCGATTCGGCGATTGTGCGGGGCACCAGGAAGGCTCACCGAGGTGGACCCAAAATGGCGGCGGCTCTGTGAGGTGATTGCCACTCCCCAACTGTGGACCGAGGCCTCGAGACCTCTTCACTGACGCTTGTCTCTAAGACTCGGATCGACCTTGTGAGAGAGGTCTGGACAGCGCTCACTGCCCTGCGTGTGCTCTGGCTCTCCGGCCCCACTGTCCAGGGAGCTCTCCGGAAGCGAGGTCCTGAACGGCTGACGGACCACGCGGAGATTGGCCGGGGCTCCGGGGACCAGCGATAGTTGTCGCCGAGATGGGGAAACCGAAAGGGAAGGGAGATGGAGCGGCTGACCCAGAAGCGCTGGACGGAGCGGATCATGATCACCCTGCCCTCCAACGCATGCAGGACCGCATACTGGAGGCCATCGCAACCACAAAAGACGCTCTGCAGCAGGACATCGCTCAGGTAGCGACCGGCCTGGGTCTCCTGAAGGCGGAACATGACAAGCTTAAAGACAGGGTCAAAAGCGTAGAGATATCCCTGCAAGAATTGGCCCCGGATCACGAAACGCTAAAGGGCCAGATGGCGGATGCCCTGGACAGGCTGAAAATATTGGAGAGGAGGGCCGAGGACGCTGAAAATAGGAGTAGGCGCAACAACGTTCGTTTGGTGGGCCTTCCGGAAAACACCGAGGGGGACGACATGGTGGGCTACCTCGACAATTGGCTACGCACTGAAGTAGCGCCGGAAGGACTCGCTCCCTTCTTTTCGCTAGAACGGGCCCATAGAGTCCCGGCCCGACCACCAGCTCCTGGCCTGCCCCCTCGCCCGGTGGTGATTAAGCTGCTCCATTACAGAGACCGGGACTGGTTGCTACAGAGGGCAAGGGAGGCAGGGCCCTTCCAGGTGGACAATAGCAGGGTCACCCTGTTCCCGGACTACACTTTCGAGACCCAGAGACTCAGGGCCAGTTTCCTGTCGCTCAAGCGTGAGCTCCGGGGAGAGGGCATCAAATATTCCCTTCTCTTCCCAGCGAAGCTAAGGGTGGTGGTGGACGACAAATCGCTTTTCTTTACCACCTCGGCAGACGCTTGGGCATGGTGGGACACGTACAAGACCGGAACGGACGGAGCCAGAGCCAGGGCAGAGGAGGCTCAAAAGAAACAGCCGACCAGGAAATCGCAACGCATCCGCAAGAATCGAAGGAGAACTGGGAAACCATCAGTGTCGCAGACTGAGGAGGAACGGAAGGCTGCCCTGCAGGCGGTGGTGGACCTATCGGGGGCACCGCGGAGCCAGTCCGGGAAGGGCACGGACTCAGAGGAGCAGGGTACAGGGTCGGAAACAGAACTCTCAGAATTCGGAGGTGCCAAGGGCCCCGTCTTAACGCCACAAACATCAGGGGAGATCGTCGAGGCCTGAGACACTTGCTTTGGAGAACGACCTGATGGTCTAACACTAGGGCGCTGTACCCGTGAGTGCAGCTTCACGTATATGTGGGAGTCCGAGAGTTTTCATGGGGGGATTATGGGGCGGGATGTGCGGGACTGTTCTTGTTTGACGAACTCCCTCGGTATCGGACCGCGCCCTGCTGGCCCTTAAGGTCATCGCAGTGGAGACTGCGAATTGTAGTCTTTCTTTGAGGGGTTTACTTAGTTACAACAGTTTGGATGGGTTCCCTTCCAATTGTGGGGGGTCCTGTCCTGGGGGGGTGAGAACCGAGAGTAGTTGGGGAAGCTCAGGTTGGGGCAGGAGGGGTGGGGGGTTCTTTTGTCTGGAGAGGGTGGGGGGCACAGAATTGGGTTGCCATGAGCGCATGGTCGAAGGTTGTTATTGTTCTATCTGGAAATGCAGGGGAATATGGCTAATACGGGAGCTCTGAAATGTGTGACCTGGAATGTGCGGGGTCTACATACTATGGTGCGCAGACACAAGGTCCATGCATATTTGAAACGTAGGGGGGTGCACATAGCTTTTCTCCAAGAGACGCACCTCACGAAGCAGGAGGGGGTGGCGTTGCAGAGAAGGTGGAGGGGGCAGTTATTTCATACGTCATATTCGGCCTTTGCAAGGGGCGCCTTGATTTGGATACGGGCTGGGGTCCCCTTTCAGGTCACCAAACAAGTGATAGATCCCGAGGGCAGGTTTGTGGCTGTAGAAGGAAGACTTAGGGGCCGAATGGTGTCCTTATGTAGTGTGTATGCTCCGAACGTGGATTTGCCCGCCTTCCTGACAGCGCTTTCGGGCAAACTGGCGAGTTACTTGGCGGGCCCTATGGTCATGGGAGGGGATTTTAATTCGATAGTGGATGTTACCTTGGATAGGTCTCACCCCCCATTACACACATCACCGGTGCATAGAGTAGCAAAGCGGAGATTAGACTGGCAGGAGAGTTGGGATTTGGAAGGCGCCTGGAGGACACTACACCCTACGACACGGGACTACTCCTTCCACTCTAGCATACACGACCTACATGTTCGCCTGGATGTGTTTTTGTGCTCTTCACCCGTGCTTGCAGCGGTAGGGGGCGCCGAGTACTTGGCCCGCACGTTGTCAGATCATAACCCTTTGTTATTGTCCCTGAATTGGATGATAGATGTCTCTTGTGTCCCAACTTGGCGACTACAGCCTGATACTTTGGATGATCTGCTGTTTAGGGAGGCCCTGGGAGAGCGAGTGGCTCGGTACTTCGAGGAGAACAGTGGCTCCACATCCAACAGGGCTGTGGAGTGGGATGCTTTTAAGGTGGTGGTCCGGGGGCACTGTATTGGGACCGTTGCGGGGGCTCGTAAGACATTATTGGACGACCTCGATCGTGCGGAGCGCCAACTGAGAAAGATAGAACGAGAGCGCCCAAATCATCCCGAGCTTCAAAAGGGGGTTTGTGAAGCCAGAGAAGCAATGGCGGTGGACCTGGAACGATTACGTAGTTTCGATCACAAGGTCTATCTGACTAGGGCGCATGCGGAGGGCGATAAGGCGGGGACAATGTTGGCCTGGCTTGCCAATCCGCTTCGGCGGGGTACCCCAATCGTGTCCATTCAGGAGGAGGGAGGCGGGCTTTGCCACACCCAGGCGGGGATCCTAGAGAGGTTCAGGGCATACTATGGAAGCCTGTATGAGAGCGGGCCGACGGGCGGGGTAGAGGAACTGGACGCCTTCCTTGGGGGGCTGCAGTTGCCGCAACTGGAACAATCTGAGGCAGAGGAGCTGGGCCGCGCTATAACGATTGGAGAAATAGGGTGCGCGGTGAAGCAGATGCTAGGAACAAAACCCCGGGACTCGACGGCTTGCCGATCGAGTTTTACAGTAAATATCTGGAGTACTTAGCCCCGCAACTACAATCGGTTTATAATGAGGCACAGTCGCGTGGGAGACTGCCGCACTCAATCTGTGAGTCCCTCATGATCCCCTTGTTGAAACCTGGTAGAGTGAGTGATGCCCCCTCCTCTTATCGACCATTATTAATGCTCACGACGGACTACAAGATCCTGAGCAAAATCCTGGCCAATAGATTGTTAATCCACATGACAGGCTTGATTCATCGTGATCAGTCCGGCTTCATCCCAACGCGAAACACCACCCATAATATCCGTAGACTGACTGGGTTGCTGGGAGCTCGGCTGCCGGAGGGGGCTACTCCATTGGTGTTCTCCATAGACATCGAGAAGGCCTTTGATAGCCTAGAGTGGGAGTATTTATATGGAGTGATGAGGAGTTTCGGGCTAGGGGAGGGCTATATCGGCTGGACCAAAGTCTTGTATGCTGAAGCCATGGCGAGGGTTCGAGTTGGCTCGCTGATCTCAAACTCGTATCCAGTGCGACGCAGAACTAGACAGGGCTGCTCACTTTCCCCCCTTTTGTTCGCGTTAGCGATGGAACCTTTTGCAGCGGAGGCCAGATCTGGACGCTATTATAAGGGACTGGTTTATAGAGCCAGGCCGCACACCATCTCGCTGTACGCGGACGACCTGTTGATGTTTTTGGCAGATGCGGAGGAAGAACTGTTGGGAGCGAGGCGCTTGCTGGAGTTATTCGGGCGGTTGTCGGGCCTGAAGGTCAATTGGACTAAATCTTGCCTGTTCCCGTTGAGACGGGGAGAGCCGTGCCCTCTCACCGCACAGGAACTCAGGTGGGAGCCCCATTGCCTGCACTATCTGGGGGTTTATGTGTATCATACGCCTGCGGATATGCTGGATGGTAATATCACCCGATGCATTAACGCCTTGAAGGGGTGTATGGATTTCTGGGCCACCCTCCCACTCTCATTGGCGAGCCGTATTTCCTTGATAAAGATGGTAGCACTCCCTAGGTTGTTGTATTATTTTAGAACCCTGCCGATATGGATACCCGGCTCAATCTTCCGCCGATTGAGATCACTGATCATAGCATTCATATGGGGCACGGGTCGGCGGCGAATAGCGCTGGACACCCTCTTGCGACCCAAGGATGAAGGAGGCATGGCAGTGCCTGATTTCGAGTGCTATTATTTAGCGGCTCAACTACAAACTTTTACACAGGAGGTCGCGCGAGTGTATCGAGGCCCAGAACACAGCAGGGACGAGGGTACCCCGCGGCATGTACTCGCGTATATTACGCTTCACCAGAAATTACTGGTCGGGGACCTAACGATGGAGGAACAGACGTTTCGGCTCTGCTGGAACCGGGCGCGCAAACAAGCCGGAATCCGTCGAATGTATGCTCCGGAGATTCCGCTGGGCATGATTACGGCCCTGCCGCATGGCGGGGACTGGTCGCGATTGCTGGAGTGGGAGGAAGCTGGGGTCCAGATGTTGGGCGACCTCTATGAGGACGGCGCCTTGCTTCCGTTCCAAGAGCTGCAGGAGCGTTTTGACCTGCCGAGAGGAGATTACCTTCTACATGCGGCAGTGACTAGCGCCATGCAGGACCACTGGGGCGACGGTCTACAGGAACCCGCTACCTCTATGGCGTGCCAGTACACGATGATGGCGGCGGGAACCTTTAAGGCAGTGACCTGTCTGTATTCCCGAATGTTGCGAGAGACCTTGCAGCCGCTTACTGCCTTGAAGACTAAATGGGAACTAGACCTCCAAATGGAGATTCCGGAGGCCAACTGGGGCTAACCGTTACGGACGGCGCGGAAGAGCACGAGGAACGCCAGGTTCCAACTCATTCATTTCTATATTATTCATAGGGCGTACCTTACACCGGGGAAACTGAAACAGTATTTTGGAGTGGACCAGGCGGCCTGCCCTAGGTGCAGTGCACTGGAGGCGGATTTGGGACATATGCTCTGGGATTGCCCTAAACTGGAAGAGTATTGGCAGGGGGTTGGAAGAGCACTGAACAACGCCACAGATAGAGAGATACAATACACCAAGGCAGTGGGAGTACTACACTGGTTTCCACACACGCCTAAGAATAAGACGACCAGCAGGTTCATAGATATGGGGTTGATACTGGCGAAGAGGGAAATAACCAGGAATTGGAAGTCAAAAGTGGGGCCCACGTACAAACGTTGGCTTAGTGAATGTTTGAAGTGGGCGGCGTGTGAAAGTACTCTGCGGTATCAGATGGCTAGGAGGACTGCGGATGAGAAAGCTTTGGAGAGGGCAACGGCGTAGGAGGTGATAGTGCAGGCACTTCGGGATGATGCTGAGGAGGAGGATGGTGAAGACACGGACTCTGACACGGTTGACCCCACTAACACGTCAGGGGCGCACCTTTAGCGAAAGTTTAATTCCTTCTTGCACACACCAGACCTTACATTCTCTGAGATTCTATACTAGCGCTGCCACGGGGGGGGGAGGGGGTTGGGGAGTTGGGGGGTGGTTGTTAGGGGGAGGGGGAGGGGTGAAAACTTAAAAGCAGTCCACGTCCTCCTTTACTATCGAGAAACGGACATTGGGAGAAGAAGCAGGAGATGGACATGTTCTCGACGCGGCTCGACTTCCTGATTGGGGGCACGGGCAGCATGATGGTGGGAGTGGTCTAAATGGGTGCCGTCTCGCTGTATTGATTTATTATTCATTGCTGTAATGTCTATGCAAATTTTTGGTACTGCAATAAAAACGATGTTAAAAAAAAATCAGACCCACAAAAGCGTATAATGACGCTCATCAGCACCAACCACTATTCAGCTGGATATGATGACTATATTTTTTAAAAACCAGCATAAGCACAGCCATCATTTAAAACGTGACTTGCCTGATAAAAAGCCAGAAGTGAACCGCCATCTCTCACTTCTCTGTCCCTATTAAACAAAGAAGTTAATTCATCTGGCAACCAGGAAAAGATTGATAGAAATCAAGGATGCAGTCGCTACTAAGGTAGAAAACATTGCTGTTTACGTGCACCTGTCATTTGTAGACATGATGTCGGTCTTATTACATTGTAGGACCTAGGGCTATGATAATGTTGAGGAACAATAACATTGTTTAGCCTCTTGAGACGCGCGTTAGTGACAAGCTAATATAGGTAAACAGATGTGCATGCAGCGTATATCAGTGTTTTTAACCAGATTTCATGTATATATTGAATTTTAATCAAATACAATAAAATGTGAGTACATGGGAGGTACTAATGAACACTTTCATGAAAGTGAAGTGAAAGTGCTTGAATAATGCTCCAATTGGACATGTTTGAATGGCATCCTAAGTGTCACGTGTTCTTATTGGCTCACTACTAAAGAACTGGATGTGGGTTTGTGAGCAGTGTTCCTAGATTTGTTTCGGGCTCTGTTTTATTATTTTATCGGGGAACGGCTCACCATGCAGTAACAAATAATGGATGAATAGTTTTGAAGCTGTAATCACGCTCCAGAGGTGGCAGATGGTCTAAAACTACAACAATACTGAAAATGGCTTTTAGGTCATTACAATAGGAGTGTTTCATCCTGAACGAAGACAGACTGATTCTCTCCTCTCTTTCCATTAAGAATGAGTGGCCAGGGCCACGAGAAAAGATATAAACACTACCAGGCCCACGACAGATCACACCAATTCTATCAAGTCTAGTTTTTTCAGAGACCAGCAGTGCATTAGCCTTAATATAATAGGTTATATGTGTGACAATGGTCATGTCCCTTTTTGGACAGAAATGTCAGAGAAGTAGAGAATTCCTCAGCAATCTATAGAATGGCTTGTTTGTTTGGTCAGATGCCGTGTGTGTTCACCAAGGATGTGCGGGTGACACTCGTTTCCATTACTCAACCTCCTGACCTCTGTGATTGGCTAATCTTCATCTGCTTCCTGATTCAACCCAACAACTCATCCAAGTGTGCAAAACCTTGGTTATTCCCATGTCACATGACTGTCCACTCATGCCACCTGCATGGCCTTTCGTTGTCAACCTGCCTTCCAGACCCCTCTACAAACTTTGACCTTTAAATGTTGAGCCACATCTCCCTGACATGCTCAGCCCCACTGTGTCTCTTCATCCCCCTTCCCATCCCTCTGCCCTCTGAACTCTGCGTCTGCTCTTCCGCCTCCACCTGCCAATCTCCCCTCCACCCCTCTCCCTCACAACACAAGAGAAGAATGCATAACTCATAAAGTATGTATTATACTCATTGTACTTATGCACGGTTTTCTTCATCCACTGGGCCCTCATCCTTAAAGGTAGTAACCATCTGAACTTCTTCCTATGTCGCATGGATTACTATATATTGTCCTCAACAAATTCAATACTATTATTATATCTGCGATGAAGAAACACAGTTCCTAGTAACATAATTAACGTGTGCACTGTAGCATAGCTTGCCTGCTGCCGAACAGAGAACCTATTCACTCCTTGGGCTCCATCTGTTGCTGGCAACATCCGCTCCAGCAGCACAGATCAATGCCCCGCGGAACCGTATTATCAGGAGGGTCTGGGCTGGAAAAGCAGCTGCTTGGGAAAATATGGGTTTTGTAACTATTGTACATAGAATACAAAAAAATAATTACAGAGACAACTTGTATTTTGTATGGTTCCTTCTCACATCATGGCTTACTGCATCAGTCTAGCATCATACGTCAACCTAATTCGTTTTCTGGACTTTCGGCCTTCCTGAGCCACAGAGATGGATTCACAAATCAAGTTTCACTGACAAACACACACACAGATGCACATAGAGAGACACGCCAACAAACATCCACATACGCTAGTGTTATGCTGAAGGTGGGCCATTGTTGAAGTTGAATCTGAGCCCATTGTCATTCAGGCTCTCTGCATCTTACTGATACCAAACAGTAAGATCCTTCTATGCTTACCTCTCGGGGGGACCTTGCAACACACAGGCAGCAAAAGAGGCCATTCTCAAGTGTAGTCTTTCGAAGACTTGACCCTGCTACAGAGCAGGCAGTTTGGTTTCACACAAGCAGAAGTATTCGAAGGTTACGTTGATGAGGTTTATTTACATAGCCACTTTAAAGAAAGCACTGTGTGCTCATTTCAGTAGCTTGTGGTCGGAAAAAATCGAACATATATTTTGGAATATCTGATAAGGGGAGTAGTGGGTACTTTACAGAGACTATTGCTTGCAGCAGAAAATGAGGCGATGGACATTAAACAAGATGGTGTGTGCAGAAACCTAAAAGAATGGGGAAGGGATGTGAGCCAGTGGCGTAAAAAAACTTGAGGGCAGGCCCCCTGCAAAGTGCACCGAGTTGCCCCCCTCTCCCAGGCCCACCACATAGCACTTTTGCTGAGGGGGCCCTCCGGAGTTCGTCCTCCCGCATCGCCGGGGCTTTTGTTACAACATTGGTGCGCACATGTCATAGGGGCACTACTAAACAGTGCAGTACTTGCTTTTTTTTTTACATATTTACATTATATGTGTATACAGCACGATATACAGAGAGATCAAACAATTTGCCAAGAATCACACACATTTTGAGTGAATGCCGAAGGCTGGATTATAGGCCAGGTTAACACGGTTTACAAACTAACAATGACACCACATATCCACCAGTCAATTTAGGATTGGTTTACAATTTGGAAGAATTCAACGCTCTACACCTGTTTTTGGAGGCCAAGGGCAGGCTCTATACAGGATCGGTGCCCAAACCGGCTCATCTGGTTGCATCAGTACTAGATTCTATGCATAAACAATACAAAGAGGCTAGTGCAGTCAAAGAAGCCCATACTGTACTCACGACCGCTGGATGCTGCAGCTTCAGAACGCAAACTCCTTCAGATTGCTACAGAAAGTCTCTGAATTTTAAACCTGCAAACTAATAGAGAGCAGCAACAAAAAACATACAAAGCCACGGAGCTGCACCGGGAGGACCTAAATTCTAAAAATTATCAAAGCTCTTGACAAGGGTGTGCCATTCCTACTACTGAGATAAGCTTTGAAAGACAAAAGAAATCAGTGAATTGTTTAGCCTAGAGGTAGCCAACTTACAAAACCTGGTGGCAAACTACTCTGTAGCTTACGTGCAACTGTGCTGTCCGAGACCTACACACATTGTACAATAAACACGAGGGGTAACAAAAGGGTAATGTGCAGGGCCAAACAATCCCAGCAAAACATTCAATTGGTGTGGCTGGACACCAAATCACTGAGCAATACATATTTACCATGAAATGATAGTACATGATTCACTGAAGTGTCATGTGCTAGCAACAGCAATAGGGGTGCCACCTAGTTCTGATACAAAAATCGCGAAAATTCGTAATGTTATCCTCGTAGACACTAAACCTTCTTCCCCAGCCCCTGTTCCCACCACAACAACACACAATCGTGTTAGCTCCATTCCATCTACTGAGCCTGTCCCAAGAATGCTAGAGGGCAAACAGGACTAACGCCTGAGTGCCGCTAACAGAACTATGCCCGTCAGCACATATCCACCATAAAGGAGTGGCTCAAAAGAGCTCACCATTGCCACATTCCCAACTGTACATATCCCAGCAAGATGATCTACAACAGTTCACAGAGCAACTAATGAAGTAAACTGAGACACACATTGATTTCTGTGGTCCCCAGGCAAGCTTTGGACCGGCTGGAGAATGACAGATCACCCAGGACCACTTAAGATAAAATCTCCTACTAGTACTGGACTAGGAATATCGACTTGTCTTGAGCCCTGTTGGTCTCAAGACTACCTTTAAAGCAACAGATCACCTGCTCCTCCCTGACTGTCTGCAGAAATTGATGGTCAATCTAAAGGTATGGACATACTTCATGGGCAACATTCTGTAGCAGTGTTTCACCACAATCCGTGTTGTGCTGTACTTTCTTTTTTCAGTAATGACTTGCCAGTGTCGTTTTATCTATACATCAACTGCTCTTAGCAAGCACATCACAAATATTAACAAAGTCATACCTAGGATCAATCTGCAAATCACCTCACGTTTTGTGTCGTTTGCAACTATTCATTTTCTTGGCACCAGTAAGTACTTGACAAATTTCCCTTGCCCTCAGTCCTAGAGTGGTTATGATATTTCAACCTTCCTCTGTATTGCCTCAATTCGTTCCCCCACAATCAAATGCCTTGAGAGCTTAGTAGATGACTGCGCAGAGGGTCCAAACCTTTGATCAAACTTTTAAACACTTACATCTATTTTTAAGACTATGAACAGGGATGTAGAGCACTGACTTTTGTTGGGCAACACATTAAAGTGTCTATTTAAAGGTAGGTAGTCCATAATTTACTGCCACATACAAACAAATGTTCAATTTTAAACCGGCAAGCGGGTTCAGTAAGATAAATACTCAGTGCTGCAGATCACACGTTTGTAAGACACTAAGACCAGATCAGCCTCCAGTCTTTCCCAGAGGAGTAAATTGAGTATTCTAATATTGGGTAACAGTTTATAATGTTTAGAGATGACAAAATGAGGTAACCAGGACTATTAGTATTATTGGCCAGAGCTTTGTCCTTAAAGTTAGTGCCCCCCACAGTCCAAATCAACAATGTAAAGTTGTTGGAATGGTTTGTTTTCTATCAACTGGCTGTAATCACCATTATCTCCATACATTATTACCGAACGGGTGATATCTACAAACTTCATAAACGTTATTACCATCTGGGTGTATCTAGTAAACTCACAACTTTAGGCATGTTTTTACTACTTGGGTGAAATCTACCTACTTCACAAATATTATCACCGGCTGGGTGATATCTACTACGTGTTATCACTGCATGTGTAATATCCATCACCTTCACTAATACTGTCAAGGCAGGCTGATATCTAGCCACTTCACACATTTTATTACTGCTTGTCTGATTTTACCAACTTCACAAATGTTATCACTGGCTGTGTAATATGCACTAACTTCACTAATGCTATCACAGATGGCTGATATCTACCAGTTTCACAAATGTTATTACTGCTTTGGTGACATCTACCAAGTTCAAAATTTAATTACTGCCTGGGTGATATCTTCCAACTTTACAAATGTTATCACTACCTGTGTAATATGTACAACTTCACTAATGCTATCACGACTGCATGATATCTACCAGCTTCACAAATGTTATTACTGTTTGGGTGACATCCACCAAGTGCACAAATGTAACCACTGTCTGGGTGATATCTACCAACCTCACCAATATTATCACTGCCTGTGTAATATGTACCAACATCACTAATGTTATCACGGCTGGATGATAGCTATCTGTTTCATAAATGTTATTACTGTCTGAGTCGTATGTACCAACTTTACTGATGCTATCACGACTGGATGATTTTTATTTGCTTCACACATGTTATCACTGTCTTGGTGACATCCACCAAGTTCACATATGTTATCACTGTCTGGCTGGTATTCATGAGCTGCACAGCTTCACATATGTTATTACTGTCTGGGTGATATCCACCAAGTTCACACATGTTATCACTGTTTGGATGACATCCACCAAGTTCACAAATGTTATCACTGTCTGGGTGACATCCACCAAGTTCACACATGTTATCACTGTCTGGATGACATCCACCAAGTTCACAAATGTTATCACTGTCTTGTGACATCCACCAAGTTCACAAATGTTATCACTGTCTGGGTGACATCCACCAAGTTCACATATGTTATCACTGTCTGGGTGACATCCACCAAGTTTACACATGTTATCACTGTCTGGATGACATCCACCAAGTTCACAAATGTTATCACTGTCTGGGTGACATCCACCAAGTTCACAAATGTTATCACTGTCTGGGTGACATCCACCAAGTTCACATATGTTATCACTGTCTGAGTGACATCCACCAAGTTCACATATGTTATCACTGTCTGGCTGGTATTCATGAGCTGCACAGCTTCACACATGTTATTACTGTCTGGGTGATATCCACCAAGTTCACACGTTATCACTGTCTGGATGACATCCACCAAGTTCACTTATGTTATCACTGTCTGGGTGATATCCACCAAGTTCACACGTTATCACTGTCTGGATGACATCCACCAAGTTCACAAATGTTATCACTGTCTGGGTGACATCCACCAAGTTCACAAATGTTATCACTGTCTGGGTGACATCCACCAAGTTTACACATGTTATCACTGTCTGGATGACATCCACCAAGTTCACAAATGTTATCACTGTCTGGGTGACATCCACCAAGTTCACAAATGTTATCACTGTCTGGGTGACATCCACCAAGTTCACATATGTTATCACTGTCTGAGTGACATCCACCAAGTTCACATATGTTATCACTGTCTGGCTGGTATTCATGAGCTGCACAGCTTCACACATGTTATTACTGTCTGGGTGATATCCACCAAGTTCACACGTTATCACTGTCTGGATGACATCCACCAAGTTCACACATGTTATCACTGTCTGGATGACATCCACCAAGTTCACAAATGTTATCACTGTCTGGGTGACATTCACCAAGTTCACATATGTTATCACTGTCTGGGTGACATCCACCAAGTTCACACATGTTATCACTGTCTGGATGACATCCACCAAGTTCACAAATGTTATCACTGTCTGGGTGACATTCACCAAGTTCACATATGTTATCACTGTCTGGCTGGTATTCATGAGCTGCACAGCTTCACACATGTTATTACTGTCTGGGTGATATCCACCAAGTTCACACGTTATCACTGTCTGGATGACATCCACCAAGTTCACATATGTTATCACTGTCTGGGTGATATCCACCAAGTTCACACGTTATCACTGTCTGGATGACATCCACCAAGTTCACAAATGTTATCACTGTCTGGGTGACATCCACCAAGTTCACAAATGTTATCACTGTCTGGGTGACATCCACCAAGTTTACACATGTTATCACTGTCTGGATGACATCCACCAAGTTCACATATGTTATCACTGTCTGAGTGACATCCACCAAGTTCACATATGTTATCACTGTCTGGCTGGTATTCATGAGCTGCACAGCTTCACACATGTTATTACTGTCTGGGTGATATCCACCAAGTTCACACGTTATCACTGTCTGGATGACATCCACCAAGTTCACACATGTTATCACTGTCTGGATGACATCCACCAAGTTCACAAATGTTATCACTGTCTGGGTGACATTCACCAAGTTCACATATGTTATCACTGTCTGGGTGACATCCACCAAGTTCACACATGTTATCACTGTCTGGATGACATCCACCAAGTTCACAAATGTTATCACTGTCTGGGTGACATTCACCAAGTTCACATATGTTATCACTGTCTGGCTGGTATTCATGAGCTGCACAGCTTCACACATGTTATTACTGTCTGGGTGATATCCACCAAGTTCACACATGTTATCACTGTCTTGGTGACATCCACCAAGTTCACATATGTTATCACTGTCTGGCTGGTATTCATGAGCTGCACAGCTTCACCTATGTTATTACTGTCTGGGTGATATCCACCAAGTTCACACATGTTATCACTGTCTGGATGACATCCACCAAGTTCACATATGTTATCACTGTCTGGGTGACATCCACCAAGTTCACAAATGTTATCACTGTCTGGATGACATCCACCAAGTTCACATATGTTACCACTGTCTGGGTGACATCCACCAAGTTCACACATGTTAGAACTGTCTGGATGACATCCACCAAGTTCACAAATGTTATCACTGTCTGGGTGACATTCACCAAGTTCACATATATTATCACTGTCTGGCTGGTATTCATGAGCTGCACAGCTTCACACATGTTATTACTGTCTAGGTGATATCCACCAAGTTCACACGTTATCACTGTCTGGATGACATCCACCAAGTTCACACATGTTATCACTGTCTGGATGACATCCACCAAGTTCACAAATGTTATCACTGTCTGGGTGACATTCACCAAGTTCACATATGTTATCACTGTCTGGCTGGTATTCATGAGCTGCACAGCTTCACACATGTTATTACTGTCTGGGTGATATCCACCAAGTTCACACGTTATCACTGTCTGGATGACATCCACCAAGTTCACAAATGTTATCACTGTCTGGGTGACATCCACCAAGTTCACAAATGTTATCACTGTCTGGCTGGTATTCATAAGCTGCCCAACTTTACACGTGTCATCCACAGAGGGGTGATATCTGCAGACTCAACAAATCAGAAATCATTGACTGCGTACATTGCGTGACGCCGCTGCTCACTTTGGGAAGTGACTGGTCACATACTACTCATCGGTACTAAGGAATACCGTATCACTCTTTACAGGTCTATAGACCTCCTCTTGTATCAAGAGTTCAGAGTAGGGGACTCAAGAGGAGGACGCAGCAAACAGTTTATTAACTCTCTAAGTTTACACATTCTACCAAGTACATAAGGCTCCTGGTCAGTAGTTCCAGGGATTCTGTTATACCTCATCATGTTAAATTTCCCTTTCTAGTGCAAGTAGGTCATAAACCGAGAGAGCAACCACCAGGGAAATTAGATGTAGGAGCAACATAATTTATTCATGGTCAAATCAAGGGTGAAGTCCTTTAATTTGAAAAATATATATTTCAGTTCTGATAACTTTTTCACGTGTTCATTGTGCCTTTTGGGGGCAACGAATATGTGAACACTTCATTTATGAATTTAAGGTTACTTCTACAAGGAGTGAACGGAGTGACTGCAAAGACAGATAAAAGTATAGCATTCTGAATTATTGTAGTGAACCGCGTGGCGAATTAGAATATAGAAAAGGAATCATTTATTCGAGAGTTCTATGCGGAATCAAAACACACTGCACAGAAAGTGCAGTTTATTATGGCACGGCTTTCAGGACAAATCTTGCTAAAATAAATGATTAAACTCCATGTTTATTTATTTATTTTATGCGTTTTTATATAGCTTGAACTTTACCCGAAGGTGTCAGAGTGCTTTACAATAAAACCAGTAGTATTACATAAGGACTTCAGAGTACATGAATTACATAAAAGATGCGATACAGATAAACTCTAAACGCACATAAGAATGGTTACATAGGCCTTCTACAGATACTAACGGTTAGACTTATATAAATACAAGTTGCAAATTCACTCCGGAATACATTTTGGAGGAAAGTTGAAGTCATTATGGTTGCACAAATATATATTACATATTTACAGAGCATGATCTTCTCGCCACTGCTGGGTTTCTTGCGGTGCTCATTCTGCCAGGTCTTCAGGGGGTTGTTGCACTCATAATCTTGGGCCTGGAGGGATCCCCAGGCTGGTGATGGCTTGACGTCCTCCACGCTTGTTGTCCCGGTTGCCTCAGCATCTCCATGCAGCATCAGAGATCCCGGAGGGCCTGTAGGGTATCGATGGGGTGCGGGAGTTCGCTTTTAAGTTGCTCCACTCAGCACACGGACTGGGGGTCGAGATGGGGGTGGAGGGGCAGCTGAGTGGGACGATCTGCAATCATACCCACGCCAGAGGTGGGCACGGGCTCTCTGTTGGCGCAGAGTTTGTGCTTTCATGTTGGTTGCGGTTGTCTCCTCGCTACCAGTCAGCTGGGCACAGCGGGACACCAGCAGTGGACATGGGGCCACACGGCAGAAGATCAGTGGCAGTCTCTCGAACACCAGACAGCTGTGCACAGCTGAGCAGTACCCACAGCGGCTCCAGGACCAACATGTCGGATGAGACAGGGTCGGGTCACAGAGTGCACATCGCCCTCACCCCAGAGCATGCTTTTTAGCCAAAATGGTGTTCTCCAGCATCAACCTGTAACCCCTGGCCCCCAGGCCATTCACCTGGACAGCCCACGACACATGGTGCAAGGCAGTCTCCCGACCACTGGTCACTGGGCATGGCAGAGTACATCAGTGGACCTAGGGCCACACGTCAGGTGTTCCTAGGCTGGGCCACACAGCATACCACCCTCCTGCAGGAGTGGGCTTCACCCCCAAGAGGGTGGTCTCCAGCATTTTCTTTCTATGTTGTTGTTGTTGTACGGTCCTCGTTGTGTCACCCTGTTCCATGATTTTGGGCTCTACTGTCCGCTATGGGAGATCGAGCGATCGTTTCTCTCTATTTCAGATAAACGGTGGCTAGATGGAGGAGCTTTGCTGAGATTTACACCGAAACAGCGATCCCGACCCCGGGAGCCCTACAGCAGTCAGCCATCTTGGAAGTTGGCATGTGGTAATATTAAAAAGAGAGCAGTTCTTCAGTTCGCTAATTAGCTGTTTTTAGAGCGTAAAATCGAGCACAGTTTCCATAAACGGAAGGCACCAGTTTTCTTTGACACTGTCTTGGGGGAAGGGGTGGGAATGGGATGAAGCTTCTAAAGTGTGGAGAAGCCATTGCTGCTGGACACCAGGACCTCGACGAGCAGACAAATTAAGACTTCTTAACACTGGGGGGAGGTCCCTCTGTGCAGAAATGAGCCATTGCCCAGGAGCACTGACATACTAGACACCCTCCCTGAAGCGCTTCATCCGGAGCCAGGGATTGACATTTTGGAGCGGCCTGGACGCCCCCAGGGTCTGGACGGAGGGGTAGGTGCATCCGAATCACGGTGTCTCCAGATCTCAGTTCTTTCAGCGCGTGACGGTTCTGTGGATTTTTGTGCAGTGCAAAACCTGCCAACTTGGATATGTGCTCACAATATGACAAAAAAAGACACAAAGCGTGATGTGTTTTGGATCATTAACTGCAGTAGCACCTTTCTGGAAGTGGAAAGGCCTGGAACAGACACTTCCGCAGGTGAAAATTAGACACAATGTGATCTGCATTACTTCATCTCTCAATTTAGCAAGGGGTAAAAATGTTTGTAAAACGCACATAACAATTTAAAGCCAACCTTATCCAACTCAGTTTTCCTAGTTTAAAAAACGATCGAAATCCAATCCATGGCAAGATGGCTAAACATTTTTAAATAAACCTCAGCGCGCGCTCACACTGAGTCAAAGAGAAGTATCTGCAAACTAGTGGCTACCAGAAACCTAAAGAGGGCTTCTGGGCCTGCTGGACAGCCAGGCATGGAAGTGAGGGGCGTGTCTAAGTTAAAGACCAAAAAATCAATACACGGATTACACCCTAAAACTCATCTTAAACTTGGATTAAACAGATACAGGTCAAGCAGCAGATAGACAGCTACCGGAGATGAATAAAGTTTATTTTTTGTGTATTTTAAACCAATCGAGGGATTGCTTTTTGTTTGCACAGGAGTCACTGATAAAAGCTAAAGAGAAAGGACACCATAACTCTTGAGGACCCTCTCCGGACATTACTTTTTTATGAGCTCTGAGCTCTTTCTGTTTCATGAACATGTGAAGCTGCTCTCTGAGCTGAAGCCTGGTAGCTCCTGAGTGGAGTCATCCATCCCAAACCAAGGACGCCAAGCTGATATATCTCATGGGATGGAAGTGGGACCGCAGATGGCACGGGCTTTGAATATTCGTGAGAGATGAGAGGGATAGCAGGCAGAGATCCGTCTGCTCCGCCTCATTTTTGTGGAACTGGCTCTTTGATCTGTCTCAACCCTATCAGCAAATTTCTTTACTATGAGAAAGCGGGTAGTGCAAGCAAAAAACAATTTATCGAAAGATCACCCCAGACCTGAGTGATGTCCAAAGATCATTCTGTTCTGGGGTTAGAACCTGCAAAGAACGATCCTAGTTGAGTAATAGACTTTCTGTTTGGCCGCCTACTGGTGTGTACTATCATTTGTCCTCAAATCGACCACAGAGCCTTGAAGTGTTAATGGTTCTGAACTTACAGAACTCAAACCTACTGGCTTACACTTCACTGTGGAGCAAAGGTCAGTATATTCTTTAGAAATAATGAATCTTTTTCCTGAATACATTTCTGGTGTGACCAGATAGCCTTGCCTGACCCAGGCTAAATCTGCTGGCTTTCATAGGGAGTTTGTATGTAAGACAAAAAGAAGTAAACCTATGATGAATTAGCTTGTAGTTTAAAAAAATTATATTAGTGAATAAACCTTTACAATGTCAATTTTACATCAGAAAACCAAAGTTGCAAGTAGGGAATTTAAACTAATTTACACTTGGCAGAGAGCCTACCAAAAAGCTCTCCCTTCACAAGCCCTGCAGCAGCCACCCCTCCAAAAACAGACTTCACTACCATTATGTGAGGGCACTTTTGTCGAAAGTGCACCTGCAGACACGGCAGGAGCATTTATGGGAAAAATGTCATGCTTGGACATGTCACGGCAGCATGCTCATTTTTTTTTTGTTTTGCAGAAACTAACCTCCATAGGTTGTTTTCCGCAAAAATAAATAATCATTGACTATGACGTGCTAGACGTTTTCTCCCAGCGCGTGGGGTCGCTATTTTATTTATCCTCTTTGTGGCTGCCTCTCAAGAAACAAGAAAAAGAAACATGGCTGGAGGCCTGCCCTGATATGCTTTGTCAAAAGCCTCATGATGGATGGACCAACAGAAAACTATTTGAGAAGACAGATCCAGCTAAGGTTCCACCATCAGAAACCCAGGAGTTCGACTGCCTTAAAGGAGGTGAGGAAACCACAAGGGTGGCAGAGTAGGTCACCTGCTGGTTCAGAGCACATCTACTTCAACTGCCACACCTTAAGTGAGCCTCTACCATCGGCTTGTCAATTAACCAAATTCTGTATTCGAGCAAATTTACCCTAACTTTCTGAGCCCAATTCCCCAGATGCATACACAATGGGAGAGTTGCAGCAGCATAAATACCAGTATAAAGTAGTTTATCTAAAAAAAAAAGCTAGGTAAAACAGGAAGAATGATTCAAGAGTAGAGCGAAGCAAAGAAAGGGACACATAGGGCCAAATACAATGCACCATATCCCACTGTAAGGCAAAAAGCGACGTCCAGAATCCCACGAACAAACACTAACAACTTAAATGCATGGACTAGTAATGTTATGGCCAGTGTTCTACCACATATAAACAAGTAAACAGGTAAAAGAAGATCAAACTAGCCAAAGCCACCCAAATAAAAACAAAAAACATAGCACAGTCAGAGAGCTGACGTACGACCCTCTCCCACTCCTGAAACTCAATGCCAGATTCTGGTTGGGTATTATAACACAAAGGATACCTCTGACACCATAAATTACGCTTGTTATTTTTAACACATATGTCCCTTTTATTGACTATGTGCTGTCTTGCGTTTTGACTTTTTCTTTATGTTTCTTATTGTATATTGGTATCTGCATTCATTTCATAGCTCTCCATTATACAAATCATATATTGCTATTAAAAGACAAAATACATTTAAATTCACAGTACATTCAACTGTAACAAAATACATTTAAATTCACAGTACATTTAACTATACACAAAACATATATACACTGTACATGCTACTAATTATTTCATTATGTGCATGTTCATTTAGTTAGTTCTGATCATTCCAAGAAGCAATAATGGTATTCAATAGGTCCTACTTAATATAGTCAGGGGTTCGCTAACTGGGGAGATTAGATATTTAGTCCCTCATTAGTGGCATCTAATAGTGGATTGGAGATATTGATGCTCTCTTGACCTTATTCACATGAGGAACACTGGACAATTGAACAATCTTTCAGTAGAGCACCATTGTATACAGTAATACCCTCCTACACTACCTAGGACCAGAGACACAGCTTCTAAATGAGGGACTAAATATCTAATCTCCCCAGTTAGCGAACCCCTGACTATATTAAGTAGGACCTATTGAATACCATTATTGCTTCTTGGAATGATCAGAACTAACTAAATGAACATGCACATAATGAAATAATTAGTAGCATGTACAGTGTATATATGTTTTGTGTATAGTTAAATGTACTGTGAATTTAAATGTATTTTGTTACAGTTGAATGTACTGTGAATTTAAATGTATTTTGTCTTTTAATAGCAATATATGATTTGTATAATGGAGAGCTATGAAATGAATGCAGATACCAATATACAATAAGAAACATAAAGAAAAAGTCAAAACGCAAGACAGCACATAGTCAATAAAAGGGACATATGTGTTAAAAATAACAAGCGTAATTTATGGTGTCAGAGGTATCCTTTGTGTTATAATAGTGTTACCGATTCCAGCCTCTGAAGTCCTTAATTGAATCAACCCCCCACATATACCAAAAAAAAGATTCTGGTTGGGTGGCACAGGTGATACAGTACTATGAGAAACTAAAGAGGACTAGGCAGGGGTTAGAAATAAAATTAATACAATTAACCAGCAGATTGTTTTCAAAACCAGGTCTGGAGGAAATTTGCATCAAGCAGAGTAATTGGTGTCATTCCTGTAATTTCACATTACTCTTGTGACACAAAATTACCAAAATGTTCGTGATTATGCCTGGTTGCATAGTTTGGGGTAAATCTGGGGAAACATGCCTTCTCAAGAGCACAGGAACAGAGCAAGAGTGGCTGCTGTAGTTTTTGTTCTGTTGCATTTAGCTCTGTTATATGTGAGCAAAATGCATTGCGGATACATTTTGGACATGAGGGTGCATAACGCAAAAGGGAAGCTACGCTCGTCTCATAATTCCATGTAATCTTGCGTAATTTTGCTGTAATTTCACATAGTTACGCAACAGCAAGTTACGTCCACCACAATCAATACAAAAACTGTCAATCTTACATCATTCTTTTCAGGAAAATAATAATTATAAAAAGGCACGCTCCTTGTGCTCTACAGGTAGCATGCAATGAGGTGACCTAACTATAGAACCCTTCGGGTGATAAACTGATAAATCAATCACTCAATCATTTGTAAAGCGCACTACATACCGCGAGGGTCTCAAGGCGCTAGGGGAGGGGGGCGCTACTGATCGAACAGCCAGGTCTTCAGTACCCTCCTGAAGGTCAGCAGGTCTTGGGTCTGTCGTAGGCTCAGTGGGAGGGTGTGAGTGTGGAGAGTGTGAGTTAGATGTGTGTGCTGTATCATCGGTGTAGAGTCTCTTTCTTTCAGTTAGCATTATAAAATACATATCCTAGCTGCTATAGACCACAGTCATCTGACATCACATTAATGACAATTGGAGGATGCCTCTGCACAGTATGAAACAGTAAACTCTGTATTTCCTCTGCAGCTGGATTTCACTTCCATTGAGTGCTGGACCTGTCCATTTGCCTCAGCACTCATGTGCTTCTGTTATATGTACCAACACTGCAGTGATATCAAGGGCGAGTAATCATAAAATGGACTTGGATCAACCCTTCAACACATCACAAGCCACACCAACACCTAGAGTGAAGCCATTTAACATAGTCCAGGGACACTACTTCATGTCAACAAAAACCAAAATAATAACAAAAATTTGCAAATAGATTCGAGCCCACGCTTCATCCCAGCACAAACCACACTGATGCCAAGAGTGATGCTCTTTAGAATAGACTGGGATCAACACTTTAACCCAATTGAAAATAGACTTGGGCCAATACTTCATCACATGACAAACACAATTATAAGGAGAAAGAAGTTTTTTAAAACAGACTCGGATCAGCACTTCAACCCATCACAAATGACACTGACCCCCAGGGCGGGGCCATTTAACCGACTTGGACCAATACCTCATACCATCACAAACCAGAATAATAACAATAGTGAGGTTTCTTCGTATAGACTTGGACAAACAATTGATCCGAGCACAAACCACACTCATACAAAGACTGAGGCTTTTAGACTAGACTTGGGACAACACTTCATTCCAGCACAAACCTCACTAATAACACACAAGATGCATTTTTAAATGCACCTGGGCCAACACCACACTAAGAACAATAGTGAGGTCTTTTGAAATAGGCTTGGCTGGCACTGACATAAACAGAGGTTACCGAATAATCGAGCTGAGCCAGGAGAGGAGCAAGCATTACAGAAGAAACATTACTAATAACCTGAGCGAGTTACTCCATTCAGGTTTCAGGCCTGGTTGTAGTAGAGAGTAAGCTGCCCTTCAATTTGTCCCTGATGCACTGCATATATTGGGCTACTGAAGAACCATGGCTTTTCCTTTCCTAGAATTGTCAGCCGCTTTTGACACAGCCAACCATGCCTTAATGCTATAAACATTGAATGAACGAATGGGTATCAGTGACACAGTTCTGTGATGGTTTGATTCCTACCTCACAAACAAATCAAGCATGCTAAACTCTAAAACTCTCACCTCAGCCCCATGTGCCCCTTCGACAAGATGCCCCTTAAGGCTCTAACCTGTTCCCGAGGCTTTTCAAGCAGTACATGAAATCCCTCATCAGCATTGAGAAACAACTGAACATCTGGTTTCCTCTGTACACTGAAGATGCTCAACATGAAAGTGTTCGGCCCACCGGACTAAGCCAGTATTGCAAGAATACCAGGAGATCTTCAGACATGAACCTCTCAACACCTTATCAAAATGAATCCCCAGAAAACTGAACCTTTAATGGTATCTCCTTCAGTTATGTGCAAAGCAGACTTTATCCAATAATTGTTTGAATGCAGGCCTTTTATTGTCGATAATACAAAATGCCATGGTGTTATTTTAGGCAAAACAACTGAACTTACATACCCACAACAACACTTTCGCCAAATGGGCTACTATCAAGTCAAACTCCTCTGAGTGATCAAGTCACTCATCCCTATAGAAGACTTCATAACAGCTGCCCAATTGATGACACGCTCTACACTCAATTACAGCAGCACCTTACTAAAACAAATACACGTGGCCGCACTAAAAGAGAACCATATCTGCAGATTCAAAAAAGACCCTCTTGGATAGCAAAAAACCCAGATTGATGGATTATCTGTAGGTGTGATACCGCATGGGAAAGACTAATTCCCACCCCTTTTTTTGAAAGACCGCTCAAAGAGCCACAGGTTGGGCTACCTGAAGTTTAATTTGATATTAACTTGACAGATCAAAGTGAAGGAGTTGGCCTCAAGTTGGGCCCCAACCCAATGGCTGTGCCCCGCTTGGCTAGATGGAGGAGCAATCCTAACGCCGGGTCGCTCCAGTTGGAGTAATCTGAGCGCTTTAGAAAACTATTAACATAACATGTGGCAAGCAGTTCTTAGCATGTACTGAGTCAAGATTACTGGTGCACGTAATGCACTGATCGTACCATTGCAGATAACGTGCCAACTTCACTATTTCACAAGAGGGTAATAGGCAGAAAGCAACATCCAGTCAGATGCTCGGTCTTCTGGTGCGCATCAGACCAACAATGAAACATGGCAGGGTGGAGGAAGGGTGAGGATAAAAAATGGATTATTGTTCTTTTTTGGTATTGTTTAGCTTGAACCAACTGTGACTCATCGAATTTATTTTTATTTTATTTATTTTGAGTATTTATAAAGCGCGACTGATACCTTGCAGGCTTCCTGGCGCTGGAGAATACTCTGCTGAGGATAGACCGGAGTAACTAGCAGGCGGGCAGGTTTAGGGGAATAGCCAGGTCTTGATGCGTTTCCTAAATGGGAGAAGTTGTGAGATCTGGCGTATGTCAATGGGCAAGCTGTTCCATAACTTGGCCGCGGCGACCCCGAAGGATCTGCCCCCGGTTCTGGCTTTGTTGAATCTGGGCACCTTTACCAGACAGGCCGAGGATGATCGTAAGTCTCTGGTGGGAGTGTACCTCAGAAACAAAGCTTGCAGGGGTCTGGGCCCGAGTCCGTGCAGAGCCTTAAAGACAATGCAGAGGGATTTGAAAGCCACACGCTGCTTTAAGGGTAGCCAATGTAGCTCGGCCAAGGCTGCTGTGGCCGAAGACCTTCTCGTCCAGCCAAGAGCCAGCTTGGCGGCGGCAGATTGGATTCTTTGAAGTCGGTCCAGCAGCGTGACTGGAGACTCCAGGAGCAGGGCGTTGCAATAATCAAGGCGACTGAGTATCGTACACCTGACTATCAACGCCCGGGCTTGGGCAGGGAGAAGTGGCATGATTTTTCGCAGGGAGCGTAGCAGGGCTGTACAGATCCCCACTGTTTTTGCTACCTGGGTTTCCATACTCAGCTTGTTATTGAGCATGGCTCCCAGGTTGCGGACCGAGGAGACTGGCAGAGGTTTGTCTCTTGTCTCTGGAGGCCAGAATTCACTCGGAAACTGGCGGGGTATATTGGAGCCAGCACAGAACAGAACCTCTGTGCCTGGCATTAAAGTTGGCATACAAGTTTAGGTGTCCAGACAGCAAAAACCTACCTTTACTAAACTGCATCAATGTTGTTTAAAATAAGTCAACCAGAGATAATCCTTATCCATTTCCTATCTTGTCTCTATCTTTCTCTTATCCTCTAACCTCTCCTCCATTATCTATCACCACACCATCCTTCCCGAGAAATAAACATAATGCATCTTAGTCAGGCTCTATGCTAAAAATCATTCAAAGTGGATGCGTATCACGGATGGCTATGACACTGGATGTCAGAACAATTCAAATTTATGATGTATTCAAAATAAATACACAATTTATAATGTATTCAAAATAGATACTACAAAAAAGTTAAAACATTTGTCAATACCGTCAATATTCGTCAATCAGTATCTGCTAGTCAGCGCCATGAAACCTCTGGGTGAACGTGCGCTATATAAAAGATTATTAACATAACATTATTAACATAATACACAAATATATTAAAAGAAGCACTGACAAATCCTTTTGGCTTTGTGAACAGGATGGGGAGGGGAAACTGAAGCAATGGACAAGCTAGGGCCAGAGCAACATGGAGAGCACGAAAGAGCCTGATGGGGCAGGGGAAGCATCACATAGAGGAGAGAGCAAGAAAAATGTGCTCCCATGGAGCGCTATAAAAATAGTTCCCTGAATGTGAGCCCTGTAAGGGCACAAGTAATCTAATCAAAAGGATGCCATTAAAGCTAAGCTTCAAGGGAGGGACAAACACAAAACGGAGAAAAGCTATTGAATAAGTAGAAAGCAAATGGGATTTACATGGCAGCCAACCAGTGACAAGCAACAGGCTTACCCAAAGCTCACTATAAGCATTGGTATTGTCCACAATAGGTCTTTTTACAAAAGACATCTAAAAGCTGTCTACTGGCGAGACATAGCTACACTTGACAGCAAACCCCAAACCAAAAGGCAAGTGGATTATACCCACCTTCATTGCATTACACCTTTCAGACTAATGCTAAAATGCACAATGATGTGGACATATTTTTTCATTATTTGGAATTGTGTTGTGCCCTGAGGGGATGTGCGGTTGGGCCGCACAGGACTCTCGCCTCGAGGTGTCTTTAAGTGGCGTGCAGCTGAGTAGTGCCAGCACTGAAAGGGTGCTCAAGAGAATGGCCAGGCATCAGCCCGATAGAGGTGAAGGAAGAAGCAGTGGGCAGAGGATGGCAGCCCTGGGAACAATATAAGAGAATTGGATTTTATGCGGCATCCTTCACACAAATTCCTCCCCAGACACCTCCGCACGCAATGACAGACACAGCGGATTCTAGCCAGAGGAGAGAAACAGAGGGAGGCAGAAGAGAACCTGCAGAGAAAATAGTCAACATTTTACAAAATTGGGCCCATGACAACAGGAGATAAAAATGCGGCAAGTGAAGAAGAGACGAATCAGGCATGCTTGCAGGCTGCACACAGAAAGAGCAAGCATTATTCTTGGAGGGATAAAAACGACTAGTCAACCCCCTCCCAACAATCAAGGTAAACAGCTTTTAAAAACTGGGTTTCCATGCACATTGAAGTGGTCAAGCTGCTGTGTTGAAATATTTTGGATGTAAAGCTCATTCTTTGGGTCAAGTACTTAGACCTTGATTACAAGTGCTTTGTCAATGGTGCATTGTTTATCACACGGAATAAATAAAGATACATTGGGTATTATTACCTATTAAATGTGATAAATCATCCATTTACATGTTTCACCATGAAGCTTAATAAACGGATTGTTATGCTTAAGGCACCAAAATCTGCATATCCCATATTTACATAGCCTTTTTCACCCAGTAAATTTTGCCCAGGTTGACTAGCCACATTTTATCGCAGCAAAATTCAATTGTAGGATTTTATTGAGTATATCATAATTCTGATACCAGTGCAAGCAAAGGTTCTCATTGATGTTGGAGTTAAACAAGTCCATTGTAACGTAAGAGCCTGTTGTAAGAAATTATTTTGAAGTCTAAAAGCCTGTGATTCTCAAACCTTCAGGCTTTGCAATCACAAAACGCAAAGTCGTAATTTATCAAATTCCTCAAATTAATAGGAAAAGGGGGCAACTAATGTGTCCCCCTTCCAGTGATTCTCAGTCTGCAAGAGCCTTTCCCCAAAAAAAGCGAGTGGAGAAAGTGTAGAGGCGGGCAGGCGCAGTTGCCTCTTAATTGGTCACAGAAAATAACATTGTAACACTATATCTACCAAGATGGGCAACTCCTCATCGTCACTTGGCCTCATTCGCTATTTTATATGACGAGTGCAGTGGCAGGTGGTATAGGATAGCTGCCTAATTTGGTCAAAGGAGGTCTTCCATTCTATTCTTGGAGTCTTAAGGAGTTATTTTATAAAGAAAGATTTATTCATATGCATAATGGAGAAGAACTTGCTACTAACAAACCTGGAGTTTAATTTGTATCGAAATGTTTCTTGACTTTGATTATGCATAATTTAATGTTTTTTTGTATTGTGATTGAACTGCGTCTGTTGTGCCTTTCGGATGTCTCTTACTTTTGACAATGACATTGTCTAAGCTCCTTTATGTCTTTTTTCATAAGTGATCCCATTCCCCCTAAGGAAAATTTGTTTCAGGATTGTCTACAAACTGTTTAATTCCTTTTTAATGTATGTGTATTTATTGTCAATTAATTATTGCTTGTAATATTTGTCTTTTATGATTCTTTTAATAATCGAAATAAAGACTTTAAAACCTAAAAAAAAAAAACCATAAGTGTTCACACTAAGATTCAACTCTCATGTACTCCCTCACACAGCAATGGGTAAGCCATTGCAATAGGCAATGGGTTTAGATTCCAGCTGTGTACGTTTTCTTTAGCTTATTTTGCTCCCTTTTATTTGTTGATTTTATTCATGCTTCAGATCTTAGATAGTACAACTTCAATATGTGATGGATCATCGCTCCCATTTCAAATGTATGTATTGATATTTCATTATTATAGATGTGACCTATCCAGATCAATGCCACAATGCATATTCTAACATCGTAGTATCCAGTAGGGATCCCTCTCTACTGTCTTCTTTTAATGGTTTTTCTTATATTGTTCCAATCTCTTTTCTCAAGACTAATGTCCCAATGTTTTTATCATCATATTGTTTTGAATAGAGATTCTTTATGCAGGTCCTTATCATAATAAGTATATGTTTCATTCATGATTTAGGAGTAATTATTTGGAATGTAAAGGGAGTACGTGTCCCAATGAAAAAATCAAATGCCTTTATCTCACTGAGCCAGATTTAAATATCATATTGCTTTATTCCAAGAAACACATCTGACTACCAGCTCTAGTTAGTAAATTAAAAAGGAATTAGGTTGTTGACAATTATCACTCTCCATCAAGCTCCTAGAAGGGGGATTACAGTGTAATGCCATAAATCTTTGAATATGGAGCAGTTTTCTCAGGAAAAAGGTGATGAAGATAGGTGGATGTTTTTAAATATATTGTTTAACGACAGACCATTGGGCATTCTTAACATCTATGGGCCTAACAGAGATTAGGTTTGTTTTCGGGATAATATGATGAATTATACACAGGATCATTTTACCATGGGAGGAGATTTCAATATATTAACAGATCCTCTCATTGACAAACACCTTAAAGATAAATATGTACCTAATCCTATGCAAAAAGATTTTAGGAGGATGATTTTTAGAGGACTTACTGACGCTTGAAGAACATTTAATTCTCTTAATGAATACATATTTTACTCTCCTTCTCACTATTTGCAATCTAGGAGTGATTACAACATTATAGACAATAGATTAGCACAATGTTTACTTAATACAGAAAAAGGTCCTACTCAGATCCCAGATCATGCTTCAGTAATTCTAGGCCTTGACATGTTTTAAATAGCACACATTTTAGAAGATGGCCCTTTAATGGTTCACTTTAGTTTGATTCTTCATTCACTGCTGATTTGAAGAATTAACAGATAGATTTTTCAGATTTCATACCTCACATGACTCTTTCACTAATATTCACTGGGATTCTTTGAAAGCTACAATTTCAGAATCTATAATTAACTATATTGCTTGTAGAAAAGGTTATCTGAGAGTGAATGAAAGAGGATCCTTGAAAATACAAAACATCTTGAACATTTTTTATACATCCAATATGAAAGAATGTTTAAATAATGGAGTGAAGGATGAAATGGAATTTCATAAACGATCAACAGAAAGTCCATGCGATTACATGTTTAAGAGAAATGCCAAGTTTTACACTGACCAAAATAATTTAGGAAAATTGCTAAATATTTAAAAGTTAAAAAAACAAAAATCTAAATAAGACTGCTTTAAATGAAGGTCTACATCTGAAGATAAAGACATTTCTGCATGTTTGCCAGGGTTTATGATTCTTTATATTCTTTCCGGAAAAAATGTGTTGCTATATAAAATATAGATCAGTATTTTCATGGCAAACATGGAAGGCCTACTCCTAGGATTGATCTAACATTTATAGATAGAAAAGAGCGTGTATGATTTGGAGGTTCTTGCTGCATTAAATAGAGCTAGTCAGTTTAAAGCCCCTGGCCTGGATGGTTTTACGATTCAATATTACCTACAGTTCTTGAAAGTTTGGTACCCAAGTTAATAGGTCAATAAGGAAAGCAGAAGGTTCATTTATGGAAGCCATGTATTGTTTGATACTTATATATGATAAGGATCTTCCTGTTTGCAAACGTTACAACTTATTTCTTTAATCAATTTAGATTGCAAGTTATGCAAGATTTTTGGCATTGTGAATGGTAAAATTAATTCCAGAACTGATTGGTCAGCAAATTAGTTCTGCGAAAGGAGGTTTTAACACTGATGATTCTAGAATAATCTGCAGAGCTTCCTCAAGTACAACTCCTATAGCCGCTCTTACACTTAATGCCAAAAAGGCATTTGATAAGATAATTTGGGATTTCAGATTTTATGCATTAAGATGGTATGGATTTTGGACCAAAGTTCTTGAACCTCATTGCTGTGTTATATTATTCACCAAGAACTTCCTTTTTTTTATTGTGTTACTTCCCATTATTTATATTTAAGAAGGCATGCTGGACATGAATGCACTCTTTCTCCTTATTTGCTGATATTGACTTTAGAGCCATTTTTGGAAAGGCTTAAACCGACTACCTCTTTATCTGGAAATTGACATTTTCTGATTATTTGGGTGATATTTCGTTAAACGTCTCCAAGCCAGAGTCTACTCAACCTGCTTTCTTTTAAGAACTAAAACAAAAATTCTGCAGTATTGGGCTATACACTAAATGTCAATAAATCTGAGATTCTTCCACTTAACAAATATTGTTTTAAAGATTTTTTATAAAACTTTGGGCTGGGTTGCAGTGGGTATAATATTAAATATTTAGGGGTTTAGTATTCAACTCCACTTAAGACATTAGAAGATTTCATTCTTAAGATATTGATAGTAAAATTAAGATTTAGTCAGATGAGTGGTCTCCTTTTTCTTATCATGTGGGGTAGAATTGCAACAATTAAAATTATGTTTCTACCAGTGACTAATTTCATGTTTCCGATGTGACAAATTAAATTTCCATTGGCCTTTTTATTTTAAAAAGTTTACTTCTTTGTGTCAAAGTTTCTCTGGCAAGACCAATAAACATATACAATGCAATGGTCTCGTCTTTGTTAAAGTTAGAGCTATTGGCATTGCTCATGACATTATTTTTGTTTTTAAAACATATAAATAAATGGCATTGTCATTTAAATTGCCAATAGCTTAATCTCTCGCAAATGCGAGACCTATGCATTTGCACCAACACACGCACAGAGCCACACACACAGAGCCACACACACACAGAGCCACAGGCACCCACCCACACACACAGAGCCACAAACAGAGCCACACGCACCCACCCACACACACAGAGCCACACACACAGAGCCACACACACAGAGCCACACACACAGAGCCAAACACACAGAGCTACAGCCAGACACACACACAGCCACACACACCCACCCGCACACACAGAGCCACACACACAGAGCCGCACGCACCCACCCACCCACACACACAGAGCCACACACACAGAGCCACAGCCACACACACAGAGCCACACACACACAGAGCCACATACGCCCACCCACACAGAGCCACACACACCCACCCACACACAGAGCCACACACACAGAGCCACACACACCCACCCACACACAGAGCCACAGCCACACACACAGAGCCACAGAGCCACACACACACACACACACACAGCCACACACTCACAGTGCCACACACACACTCAGTGCACAGGGGGCGATAGGAGGGTTGTTAAGAAAGTGCAAAGGTGTGGATGTTAGCAGCACACCTCTGTATTCTTGCTCACAATTTGTTCATCATCATGAGGGGATAATTCGCGATTTTCTTTAACCATCACATCATGACGGAAGTACCAATAAAATATTGAAATATTAGTTTGTGCTATATAAAAAAACACTTCTCACAAAACACACCAATGCAGTGCTTCTTACCCATGACAGTGGAAAAATTATGGATAGGTCACCAAAGAACACAATCCAAACCATTTTGCTGCACATGGTTTGCTAATGCCCAAAGCAACTGCTCCTATCAGCCCATCAATGTTAAAGCTTTTGCAGTTATAAATCTAAACAATTGCTACCCCGCCTCCTCTACTTCCACCCTATCTGAAATGTGCATATACATAGGTCTCAGGCATGGCTAACTGAAAATTAGTACTGGAGTCCTCCCTCATCCAAGTTTTTGCCATAAATAACGCGTCCAGAATCCTTTTTTTTTTTCACAAGTCATAAATATCTAGAGTGTGTTTATGCAAAGAGTGAACTTTAATCAGCGCCGCCTTCAATTCTATTTGACTCTCTCTGGATTTTGCCCTGTAATTGACCTGATGGTTCAGGGGGTAAACGCTATGTTTACAGCTGCCACATGAGATACTGTCAACACAATCTATGAAAAAGGGACTGCATCCCTTAGTTTCCGGTTCAAGAGCCATCACGAGCCCGCCCCCCCCCCGTAAAATAAATATGACTACTTTCAGAAAGGTCAAGTGGAGAAAGAAGACAGAAGTATTCCCCTCCCCAAGGTTTATAGTAGGATAATGCAGCTTCAGACCGCTGCCAGCACAAAGTTCGATGACAGGGCAGAACAAGGGGGAAAGAACCACCATGTTTCTCTGAGGCGAAGCTGCAATGCCTCGGAGAGACACACGTCATTTTTGGGATTGAGGGGCGTGCATTTCGTTCCCTCCTCTTCCCATTGGCTGGAGTGTAAAATTCCAGCCAATGGGAAGAGGAGAGAAAGATAATAGAAAGAAGAGAAAAAAAACGCCACTGAATCCGAAAAAGACGGGTCTTAAAGGAAGTGATGCCCCTCTCTTCCAATGGCTTGCCTCCGTTTAGGAAGCCAGCCAATGGAGAAGAGGGGCGGGTTAAAGCCCCCATACTAAGAAACATTAAATCTGGGAGCGAGACTACGCAAGCACAGCCTACAGTCCGAGACCTAAAACACGAATCTCTCTGAGTAAACTTAAAAGATTTAAAACAGAAGGAGGAGTGAATTTTGATCACTATCATTCTACTTATGGTTCAAAACAAATTTGAAAAATTATTCAGAATGGTATTGATAAAACAAAAATATGTATATGGCAAGAGTTATTAAGAGAAAGGTACAAAAACCTCACTGTAAAGGACATTGTGCTCATGACACAGAAGCCTACAGATTTATTATAACCTTTAACCAGTAACATCTGTGAAGTATTAATACTACTTCTTAAAGATAGACTTTCTAAGAATGAACGAATATTGAAGTAATCAATATGGAATAATAATATGATTGAAAAATTAACAACATTATATTTTGGAAAGATTGGCTACACTGTCCATCACACAATAACGGATTGTCATATGCACTTCATTAAGCAAATGAACGTTAGTTCTGTGAAAGATAGTTTTAACACTGATAATTCTGATAATTCTACATTTTTTAAACATAATCCACAGAGCTTCCTAAAGTACAACTCCTATAGCCGCTCTTACATTTGATGCCAAAAAGGTGCTTAATAAGCTCATTTGGGATTTCAGATTTCATGCATTAAGATGGTATGGATTTTGGTCCAAAGATCTTGAACCTCATCGCTGTGTTATATAATTCACCAGGAACTTCAGGTTTTTTTTTTAACGGTGTTACTTATCATTATTTATATTTGAGAAGGCTTACTAGACAAGGATGCCTCTTTAATCTATTTTTGGAAACGCTTAAACAGACTCCCTCTTTATCTGGAAATGGACATTTTCTGCTTATTTGGGTGATATTTTGTTAAACGTCTCCAAGCAAGAGTCTTTTCAACCTGCTTTCTTTTAAGAACTAAAACAAAAAGTCTGCAGTACTGGGCTATAAATTAAATGTCAATAAATCTGAGGTTCTTCCACTTAAATATTGTTTTAAAGAATTTTTATTAAAAAATGGGCTGAATTGCATTGGTAATAATATTAAATCTTTAGGAGTTTAGTTTTAATCCTATTGATTGTCTCTCACATTTGCTCTATTGTTAATCCCTCTATAGTGATTGTGCAACAAGACTCTCCACTTTGTCAAAAACCTTGAAACTTTTGTTCAAGCTTTACCAATATCAAAACCATAAAGGAGCTCAAGTCACTGACTCACTAGGCACAATTTCAATTTGTGGAGCCATCATTTATACATTGTCAATTCATTGTAAATGTTAATGCGCTTGGTGTCCTGAATTTTAGAATGTTAATGGAATCTCGAAAATAAAAGAGATGTGCTTTCAAGGAGTCCGGAAAATGGTGGGGATAAAGTTTTCTGGGCACAAATGAAAGCCAATGTGTAATATTCTGGCAGAGGAGCAACTAGGGAGAGAGAACATAATCTATTTTGAAAATTCATTTCAGATCGTATCATACACTGACACGCCTCCATGCTATCAATAAAAGGAGATCATAGTTGTGTTGGTGTGGATGTGAGAGCATAGGATTGAGCTCTAACTCTGGTCTGTAATCACCTCCAGGAGGGGGTATTGACAGTCATAGAACAAACATTGGGGGTAAAATCTACAGCTTCCCCATCAAGTGTCCTGTTAAAGTGAATGCCAAATGTTCAGTGGATGGGGGGGATAGCAGAGAGTAGAAATCGCACATCATTGGTCTTTGAGATTATGATGAGCAAAAGGGATAAATACTCCTGTGCTATTCTATCGGATATCCTAGGGCTACAGAAAACAACTCCCCATCTAAGGGGTACGGGTATGGTTTATTGGAAGGTTGCAGGGATTCAACTTGCCCAAGACAGCTAAGGGTCCTAAAAATCAGTTGAACTTCTCTGGAGAAGGGGGCATGGGTTGGGTGCCTAAGAGAGACATGTGTGTCTATTAGTGGGAAATGGGTCCTCAACATGATTGTACTGTTGAATATTGACACCAACAATATCAAGATCGAAGAATATTGAGGGGCAAAATATTGAAAGGTAAGTGCATCTAGCAATGTAAAGATTTACTATTTCTAACTCCACATCTACGTACCTTGAACATATATGTCCCACGTAGGTGCAAAATTTTGTCCTCGATATTCTGCCCCACCGATATTGTGGGTTCGATATTAGAGGTACACCCTCTATGTGAATGGTGAATATGACGGTACGGGCAAATGGGGATAGTTTAATTGTCACTCGTTCTTTTTTCTCTTTTGAAAATGTCTCAGAAAAATGATATTGAAACATAAAAAGCAATGCAGTGAGACTGAGAAATTAAAAGGACATTACAGACTGAAAATGTGTACACCAGCTCTTGCACAAAATACCTATACCTCTCAGAATTAAATATCTGTTTTAGTTTGGTGAAAATTGGACATCATTCTATTGTACTTTTTACCTCTTAAAGGCATGTACCCGCCTGCAGACCAGTGGTGGCTGGTATTGGAAGGCGGTGGGGGTGAGTCGCAGGGGGAAGGCAATGATATTTTTTGAAAACACACTTATTTGTCTGCCGCTGCCACCAGCCGTCTCCTCGGTCCTCTTCCCCGCTTACAGGAAAGGAAGGAGGATGCACCCGGCTCCCAGATAGCAAATCACAACGCTTCAATGCAGGGTTGTAATTGGTCTGAGCGCTGTGGATTGACACTCAGCAAGAGAATGGGAGGCTGGGCACGTTCTCCATGCAACCTGTAATTCAGCCTGCACTGAGAACATGCAAAGTGTGCATGAATGTTTGGCTGGCCCCACAGGGCTGGCCAAACATTTATGTGCATTTTAGGGAGTGGAAATCACTCCTCCCCTGATCTGTCAGCAGAGCAACCCCACCCGTCCCGCCAGCAAAGCTGCTGCAACAACCGTAAAAAAATAAAATGATAATAGCTTAATATCATTTTATTTTTTCTTTAGTGACACTGCTTAAAAGCAGTAGGGCAACGCTCCTCCGCCTTAGCGGAGGAGCTGCCACTGCTGCAAACATTTTGCCTGCTTAGAGGCTCACATGCCCATGGATAGTTGCTAGATGACACCTATATAGCAAATTTTAAAGTAAAACATCTCCAGGCCCATGGCGAGTGCCGTTCCAATTCCTGGCGCACAAAATACATTTAGGTTTGGTGCAAGGTTTTAAGGCAGGGTTCTTCAAACTGTGGGGCGCGCCCCCTTGGGGGGGCGCGGCACCATCCCAGGGGGGGCGCGTGCTCCACTCCGATCTTCCCTTTGTGCAGCGCGATGTAGAGACTCTCTGTGAGGGCGGGCGATTTCCGTCAGAGTGGGGCTGCAGGGGCCTAAGAGCTGAGCAAAGCTCATTAGCATGCGAATGGTCTCTTAAAGAGGTGTGAAGTTCTCGGGTGCGGCTGCCTGGCTGAGTGTGTGTGTGAGCCCAGAAGCTGTGTCAGCCAGGGCACACACAGGCATGGTGAGATGAAGAGGGAGAGGGAGGGAGGAAGGAGACAGAGACAGACAGACAGAGGGAGAGCGAGGGAGGGAGACAGGCAGACAGATGGAGAGCGAGGGAGGGAGACAGGCAGACAGAGGGAGAGCGAGGGAGGCAGAGTGAGGGAGAGCGAGGGAGAGCGAGGGAGACAGAGTGAGAGAGAGCGAGGGAGACAGGGAGAGCGAGGGAGACAGAGGGAGAGCGAGGGAGACAGAGGGAGAGCGAGGGAGGGAGACAGGCAGACAGAGGGAGAGCGAGGGAGGCAGAGTGAGAGAGAGCGAGGGAGACAAAGGGAGAGCGAGGGAGACAGAGGGAGAGCGAGGGAGGCATAGCGAGGGAGACATAAGGAGAGTGAGGGAGACAGAGGCAGCTAGAGGGAGAGCGAGGGATGTCGGGTGGAGCCGGCCACCAGACGTCCGTTATGTTGCCATGTGGGTGAATAGATGTATGGGTGGAGTGGTGGATGTATGGGTGGAGTGATGGGTGGAATGGTGGATGTGTGGGTGACATGATGGATGTATGGGTGGGGGGTGGATGGATGAGTGAGGGGATGGATGGATAGGTGAAGGGGTGGATGGATGGTGGGAGAGAGGATGGATACATGAGTGGAGGGATGGATGGGAGTGGATGGATGTGTGTATGGTTGGAAGGGTAGATGGATGGGTGGAGGGATGGATGGATCAGTGAAATGGTGGATGGATCAGTGAAATGGTGGATGGATCGATGGGGGGGTGGATGGTGGACGAGTCGGTGGGTGGATGAATGAGAGAGGTGATGGATGGATGTATTGATGTATTGATGGGTGAAGGGGTGAATGGATGGATGGATGAGTGAAGGGGTGGATGTGGGGATGGATGGGTGATTGAGGAGGGTGGATGGACGGTGGGATGGATGGAGGAGTGAAGGGGTGGGTGAGAGGTCAATGGGTGGATTCATGAGTGGATGAGTGGATGGATGAGTGGGTGGATGGGTGAAGGGTGGATGGAGGGATGGGTGGCTGGGTGAGGGGGGAATGGAGAGAGAGGTGGAGGATGGATGGATGGATGAGTGAGGGCATGGATGAATGATTGGCAGAGTGGATGGGCAGGTGTGTGCATAGATGGGTGAGGAGAGGAGCATGGAGATGGATGGGTCAGAGAGTGCATGCATGAGTGGGGGGAGGGTGGAGAGCGGGAGGGATGGATGGGTGGGTGGATGGATGAGTGGGGGGTTGAGTGGGTGGACGGATGAGTGACTGGGTGGATGGATGAGTGGGTGGGGGGATGGCTGGATGGGTGAGAGGGTGGGTGGTTGGATGGATGAGTGAGTGAGTGGATGGGTGGAAGAGTGGATGAATGGAGGAGTGGATGGATGGATGAATGGAGGAGTGGATGGATGAATGAATGGAGGAGTGGATGGATGAGTGGAAGGATAGCTTGGGTGAAGGGGTGAGTGGTTGGATGGATGGGTGGAAGAGTGGATGGATTGGTGAGGGGATGGATTGGGTGAAGGGATGGATGGATGATGGATGGATGGGTGAGGGGTGGATGGAGGGATGGATGGGTGAGATGATGGATGGAGGGATGGATGGTGGATGGGTTTGCAAGTGATTGAAGGGGTTTGGATGTGGATGGGGCACAAATGGAGGGAAGGAATGAATGGTGGGGGAGTTGGTGGATGACAAGGTGTACATGATGGATGGGGAGGGTTGTGATGACTTCCTTTGCCTTGGAGGATTGTGTTTTGAGCTGTGTGGTACGCCTCTGTCGTTTCGCCACACCCACTCACAGGCCTGCAGTTTGCTAGGCACTCTTGTTGTGTTGAGCATTGTTTGCCGGATATGGCCCGTGGTGTGCGCGTTGCAGTCGATCATGTGGTGTGCCGGATTCCCGAGGTTTCGGTCGGGTGGTGGGGGGGCCCAACATCTGGGGGAATTCAGCTGGGGGGGCTCAACCTGGAAAAGTTTGAATACCTCTGTTTTAAGGCATCTGAGGGAGAAGAGCTCCCTAGGTAATCTGGTTTCTACTTGCTGGCAGCTTCCTACTGTTGGTAAGCCATAATACAGCCCCTGGGTGGACCAGGGAGCAGGTGGGAGGTGGGTGCGCTCTACATCACACAACATGACTGGCTCAAAGGAAAAGCACATTTCAAGCAATGTATTATTGGTACAAAGCATCATAACCTATGTTCCATGCCCTCACTATGCAGCCCATTTTCAAAGAAGAGGCACACGCTGCAGATACACACATTCTCCCCATTAGGATACACATGTTTTTAGCATATAAATAGTATTCTTTAAAGCAAGTATCACTTTATAGGGGATGCGTTTTTTAAGCATTTGGAGATGGGAAGTGTCCCGATTCCAGGAATTCAATCTGAAAAAATAATTCCAACAATGTTCGCAGACTGTTTTCAACAAAAACAAGCCTTGGTTGCAACCCAGTCTCAAGCCGCCTGCCTCCTGGGAACGCCCACTCTCCTCCCATTTTATCATGTTTACAACTAAAGAAGCCATCTGCCACTTTTGCATTGTTTGTTAAAGAAACCGGTTGCTACCAAGGATGAGATTCGCTGTTCAGTTTATTGAATATGTTGGAGTATACCTTTTTCCAAATATAAAAGTGAAAGAGCTTCAGGCTGAGGGCAGATCATGTTCATCCTTTTGAGGATAGTAATCACATAAGCAAGTTGGTCCAGGGTCGCTTAGACTGAAGCACCACTCCTAAGTTGGGCACAAATGCATTTGTTCTATTTTAGCTATGGCACACATCAGATACTAAGTACAAACTTCCCTCAATCTCAGGGTTGGACTGGGACAAAAAATAAACCCGGGCACCAAAATAAAAACGGCCTTAATTAGCGATTCCGAGAGTTAAAAATGTGGCCCACATCTTGCAAATCGGGAAAGTTTTAAACTTTTAAAGACACACTGTATAGGTGTTTTGCAAATTTTGAGAGACTGTGTGTGCTTGCTGCAGGCAATATTTGTGGCACTATCAGGGAAATAAACAGTAAAAACAGGCTCCTCAATTAAAATAAATCAACCCACACATTGCCCTGTAAAAATGGCACTGCCAGATTGACCTATAGGCCAGTCCGATCCTGATCACTCATCTGTTTGCCTAACCAAAAACAATATGGTACTATCTGCAAATAGCAACAGTAATAGGGAAAAAAACATGACAGGTACAATTACCACTTGGGACTTTTATTTCAGAGATGCTATTCGGCTGGTAGTGTTTTTGCCCCTGTTTAGGTTGAGCTTACCAGATAACGCTGGTTGCAAAAGACATATTGTGGGCTTACCAAGAACATACAGGGGCTGGGAGCCCTCCCATTATTTACCACTGGTTGCCTTTTCTGTCACTTGTTTGTTTGACTCTTATTCGTGTCCTTGCTTTTCAATCTTGTGTTTGTCCGTCCCATGGAGCATAGTCTCTTTACTATCTCTTTTGAGTGTCTGGCTTCTATGCTTACATTGCTTGCTTTTGAAAATCTATTTTGTTTTCTTTTTGTTTAAGCATTCCACATGAGTGCATGTATTTTCTAGTTGGTTACTTCTCTCCCCCTGTATTATGTGTTGCTCACTGTCACCCAGGTGCATCTCCCTGACCACCTCCATGTTGCATATGGCCTCATGTCCGTAACCCACATTGCTCTCACACCCGTTGCATCTCCTCTCCACCCGACCCTCCATGTTGCTTATTTCCTGCTACCCTCCACATTTATTCCCCACCCACACTCTGCTTTCCTGTCACCCATTACTTCTGCTCATAATCCCTGCATTGTTGTTCCTAACTTTCTATGTTGCTCTCCCCACCCACTCACTCTTTGTTGCTCCCCCATCATTTGTGCTTCAGAAAACACTTTCACACATTTTTCTTTTTATTTGCCCAGCCAAATCAGATAAGCAAATAAAAAGAAAAAGAAAGTGGATGTTTAATTTTGTAGGCCTGTGCACATGAGATGCCTACAAAATGACATGGCTGGCTATGTCATTAGGCATTTATTTCATATTTAGCCATGAGTCACACCATTGGGATGCTGAAGCGAGACCTATTGGCTTTAACAGTGTTTTTTACCATTTGGATCTCAATGACTTTGTAGGCAGATACTGCTTTGAGCATCTCAGTGTGATGCATTTGAAGCTTTAGGTGCTGCACAGGCCGCCCTGCACTGAAGAACAACACCCACTCTATGTTTACATGATAACTTGAGTGAAGACACAAGCGTCCAACTCCATTGTATTGGCAGGGTCCTCTGACTGGAGATGGTAAGCAAGGGGTAGATGTGGTCCAAGTGGGGGGGGGGCCATAGCTGTACTGTGACCATCCTGGACACTACAATGTTGGTAATCTCTGATGACGAGACATCTCGTCAAAAGCACATGTGCCTTTGACTAGAAGTTTGGCAATACATCCTTTTCCTCATATCTGAAATAAGTAATTGCACATACCTGTCACTAGAACCGATTCAGGTGGGAGATAGCCTCTCTGAGCACCCCTGCCTTGGGTCTGTTGTCTTATAACTTTAATAAATAGTATACGCCACTAAGCTGATTCCGGAGTACATCTTTACAGAGACTCAAGATTGTTGAAGTCACAAATGTCTTTATTTTGGCCGTCGCTGAAATTGTCTGTGCTCCAATAGAAGTCAACGGGGGATTACATTCTCCCTATTAATATTATTATCATATTTCAATCTCTCTCTGTCCTCTTCTAAAATGTCGGCCATGTATGCTTGCATCTGCCAGCGTGTGCAACACAAAACAGTGGAAAGCTCATAAGCACTCCTCAGAATGATCAAGGATCCGTGAGAAAGCCAGTCCAGGGTATCTCTGAGGCGTGTTGTCAAGCGGCCAGCCTTGGTTTGAAAGGCCGCCTTCCCATCACAAAGAGCCGCCTCCCGCTCACTGGAGCGGAACAGACAGGCCGAGAATCTGCTGCGTGCGTAAGCGAATGCGTGACTGGCGCGCCGCGCCTGCGTCATTGTGTTAATTCAGCCGCGCAGACATCTTTGAGGTTTAATTAAGTTTCCATTTCAAATCCCCTTTTGTGGATTTTCATAAGTAAACTATCAAACGGTATCCATTGTAAGTTTGATTGACAGGGTTCACGATCGAAAAACCAAAACACTTCCAAATCATATCTCCTTAATCTGAAACACTTTAGCCCCGAGAAAGAAGAAACCCTTTTGCATGAAATGAAAATAAACCCCAAAAAAATGAATAACTGTCTTTAGAATTTCCTTGGGTTTTTACGTCGCTCGCTGAAGGTGAGGTGAACAGAACTACAAAAACAATGGAGAGAGCAAGGGTTATGTTCACCGAAGTGAACTGGGAGTACTCCTGTACCCCTGGATACAACTGTAGAAAAAACAAATGAAGGAGTACCACCAGTGAGAATTCACAAGTCGCTGTAGGGGTGGATGGTTTCTTCGAAGTGGGGGAAATCTCCTTTTATTAGAAACCCCTCACTCATCACCTAGTGATGACATGCTTCATCATCGGGGTCCACCCTAATGACCTAGCGTCATCAGGGTGTGCTTCAACACCTGATTGCAGTGGAGCAGGTTGTGAGTGATGGTGCGTGAAAAAAGAAAAGGTAAGTGTGTTAAAAATTGTCCTGGTTTGAACTTGAGAAAATAAAGAATTTTTATTGGCAAGCAACTGGACAATGTTAAAATTGTGGCGAGATAAAGTGAGGGCAGTGATGAGCCCGTGTATCTCTTTATGTGTTTGGTCTACTGTTTCAACCTTAACGGTTATGTTGAACCAGGTTTTCGTCAGGACCTTAAAACCAAGATGGTGGATGGTCTGCGTCCCCTAAAAGACGCACCCAATCCTACCACATGGGACCACTGAATGGCAAAAATGTGCCCGTGGTGTATGCTCGCTCCACAGTGGGTGAGCTCTAAAAATCAAAACACCTGTAAAAGAAAAATACGGACATTTGTCACATATTGAGCGTATTTACAAGCCTGTAACGTAGTGCTGTGCTTCAACGTAGTGTCAGCATGCTGTCTCACCCTGTTACATGGTGAATTCAATGGTAGCATCATACTTTTAGCGTTACCGGTGTTGCGCTCTACTCCAACATACTTCTAGTGGGAGGAGGGAAGTGGTAGTGCACAATGTGGGGCGGTGAAAATTAACCGCAACTTGCACACTGAAGAAGTGCTGTGATTGTTTTCCTATTCACAACTTTCACGCAGTACAATAATTCATCACCGCGTGATTCTGACTCGCATACTGACTAGTATTGTGCGAGGCTATATCCGTTTTAGATAGTGTATGCATTGTCATAGTAAATTGTACAACACAAGACAAAACAAACATGACACAGACGTATGACAGACAAAGAATATAAAACCAAGGCTCACTCTCAGTGGAGTGTTCGAGGACTTCATAGGGCAGGGGAGGTTACCCTCGTGAATGAACGTATTCTGTAAGGGAATGGTTTTTAAAAAAAGGGCGTTATTGCAAGCGAGGATGGCTTCTGAGTATACAAGCCGTGTCCTGTGTGCGCTCATGGCGGCGCTCGTTGTAAAGGAAAATGCCCTGAGGGAAGGGAGGATCTCTACTTCAGTTTTTCGCCGAGGACTGCAACTTGCAACCTACTGCCTGCCCCGCCCCGTTAGTATTGGGCTGAGTGAAGGCGGGAGTAAATAAACTAAGGACGCTGCCGTGATGGGCGTGGTTAAGCCGCGATCACGTGCGCGGTAGCCCGGCAACCCGAGACATTAGGATGGTGGCTGCACAGGGTCATAGAGGTGCAACACTAACGAGTGTTCGAACCTCGAGCATGGAGGTCGGTGGCAATACCGGGCATAAATTTTTCTAAAATAACAGAACGGAAACGGACTGATATTATTGTCCAAAAATAATAAAATGAAGTGACTACATTATAATCAATCATGAATGGAGAGGGTTCCAGGATCCTATGGAGTATAAGGAACATGGTGAAGTCTAAATTAAGAGCCACCTATGTGGGAACTAAGGCATAGTGTAGCTTAGGGCTATGCTCAAGAGGAGTTTGAATAAATGCCAAGGTAGATCCTCATTGGAGGGGTGCCTGGCTATGGGAATTGTTCATTTTGGATGAATGGTAGACAGCTCATTGGGGGGTCACAAGTGGGCAATTTTCCGCTAGGAGAAAAGTAGCTAGAATTAAAGTACTGAGGCCCAAGGGATATTATCATTAAGGCCAGTGATGTGAGTGGAAAGTCTATAGACCCAACGTTGTTCTTTTTCGTGTAGAATTTTTTGTGAGTTGGGTCCACTCGGAATCTGTTCGATGACGGTCCATCTCATATCGTTTGGGGTGTGGTTCGCATCCAGGAAATGGTCTGTCAACTTGGTGGCGTTTTTTCTGCAGCGTATTGTGCTGCGATGCTCGCAGATGCGTTGTTTGACCTTCCTGGTCGTCATTCCAATGTAGGTCTTACCGCATGTGCATGTAATCATGTACACAACGTTAGTACTGTTGCAATTAGTGTGTTTGCGCTGTTCCCACACTCTACCTTCTTCAAGATTCAGTGTTTTCGTGTTTTCAGTCAGATGACAGACACTACAATCTCCGCATTTGAAGTGCCCAGTGATCGGTGGCAGGTTCCACAGTTCGGTGATGCTGGGGTTGAGGTTGTTGGTTGCAGTTTTAGGTCTTGTATTAACAAGGCTGTCTTTTAAGCTTGGTGCTTTTTTGTAGGAGAAGAGTGGTTTGTCCCATTTGAGCATGCCTGTATTGAGAATTTGCCAATGTTTGTTAATGAACAGAACCCCAAGTCTTGCTGCAGATAGTGAGTCTGAGTTGGCTCAGTTTATCAAATTTTATCCAAGTCTGGAATAGAGATGTGGACGATTTCATGAGAAACCAGAAGACACTATTTGCAATCCCTTCTTTACCATTCATAGCGGCCAAAGTTTCAGAGATCTATGTGAGACATTTTCTTAATTTCAGTGTAATTATGAATGGCATTCAATGACTATGAGTGACACTTTCTCGCAAGCAAACTCAAGTAAAATGAAACCTATAAATATCAGAGGAATACATATGATTTAGTTTACAGTCCTATTTAGCATCACAATCGGGCCTTTGCAGACTATTAAAACAGCAACTAATTGTGTTTTTATCCTGGAAAGGTGGCAGCCCTACTGGAAGACATGCGTAGCCCTACACTTAGAAGTGTGCAACCCGCGCCAGCCGAGACCCACTGTACACTGTGCGAGGTGAGGGCTTACTCGCAAGTTTTTTACACATTCCAGTGTCAACAATCTAATTAATAAGTCATCATCGGGCTCACAAATGTGAAATGTCTGGTGTGAGGAGTTTCTGGGGCCCAGGAGCAAGGGCAGAGCACAGCAAAATACATCCTTTGCAATGCCAGCAGTGCTGTGCCCCTCCACAAGCAACGCCTTCAAACAAACACTGACAGCAGGGTTCTTTTGTACAGGCAGTCGAGAGTCAGGCTGCTGCTGAACTCAGCTGCTAAAATTATTCGCTTTAAAACGCAAATTTCCACATGTACGCTCAATATCACGCTGAGCAGACATGTATGAAGTCATTTTGCAGGCGCAAACGGTGCATATCGCTAAATTCGACCATTTGCAAATGAAAAATAGCCTTTCAAGATGTATGAAAGGCTTTGTAGTCGCAATTTTAGCTAATCACAAAAATTGCGATTACATAAAATTGCATCTACAAATAGGGAACCTCAATTTGAGATTCCCTAAGCACATGTAGCAATCATTTTCTAAATGTGAACTTTGCATTTAGGAAATGCTATTACCATTGACTCCCAAATCAATGATAACCATGTGCAAATTTGAAAATTTCACAAAAATGCATTTTTCAAAGTGTCATGTAGCGCGCATGCCCCTAGGGCATGTGCCCTTTTTACATGTGCACATTTTTTGGGGGGTGCTTCAGGGTGGTCTTAGGTCCCTGGGCACCCTGGGTATTGCATTACCCAATTTAAAATTACTAATTAGGTAATTGCTAAATAGGTAATGCAAAACCATTCCCACCTATGTAATGGTCCAATGGCCCATACGAACTAATGGAGAAGTATTACCTAATAGCGAAAACCTAATTGCAATTGCAAATCTTTAGGAATCGCTATTAGGTAATCACTATTTTCTTACATACCATTTTGAATTCCTTAAATAGCAATTACCTCAAATTCACTATTATGAAATACAAAATGGACTTTTAATACATGTGGCTCTACGTGATTTGTCCAAAATAGCAGAATGATGAGCCTGTGCCAAGACTCGAACCTGGTTTCCTAGCTTCAAAGTCAGCACCTCTGGCCGTAACACCACATGCTTAGTGTTCCAGCTAGCTATCTTCCGACACACTGCTATTTTTCAATGGGCATTTGTTCAAGAATATAAATCGCTTATTAAGTATAAGGAAAATAATTTTTTTTTATCTTGTTGGTACGTGCATAGCTTTCAGTTGAAAAAAAGCACTATGACATGGTCTAGCTGCATTATATCGATTTATTTTTACTTACAGCTATGTAGCACAGCCGCTCACTCAGCTGTGCATCATTTAAAAAAACACTGACAAAGCCAATAGATCATGCATAGGCAAAACCTATTGGGCCCGATTCACAGTATGAACTTAAGACTCAATCCTAAACTTACTACTATTTTGGTATTCACAGAATGAACTTACTACTTTTGGTATTCACAGAAGTTAGGATTTTGTCTTAAGTTTGTCTTAAGACAAACTTAAGAGAGACTTAAGACAAACTTAAGACTGATTTAAGACAGACTTAAGACAAAACACTAACTTAAGTCTGTCTTAAGTCTGTCTTAAGTTTGTCTTAAGTCTGTCTTAAATTTGTTTTAAGACTAAGACAAAATCCTAACTTCTGTGAATACGAAAAGTAGTACGTTCATTCTGTGAATACCAAAAGTAATAAGGGCATTCTGTGAAAGCCAAAAGAAGTAAGTGCATTCTGTGAATACCAAAATAGTAGTAAGTTTAGGATTGAGTCTTAAGTTCATTCTGTAAATCGGGCCCATTGGCTTTAGCGATGCTTGTTTCTGTAGCTATCCTGCTCTTCCTCAATGCAGTGTAGTAGGTTTAATCTAATTTACAACCTAATGTGGAAACCAATTTTAGCTCGTGTGAACCATATTATGAATAATGGTTTCTTAAATTAATTCAAGACAAACGTAGATCAGAGTAAAGATCAAACACAAATCCAGAAAAGCACACTACATATTTATACATATGTGAAATATCACATAATTGTAATGCTATCATGCGCCAGTTTAAAGAATATCGATGTTTAAAAGTCTGATCCCAATCATAATGTCACAAACAATTGATGACCAGTCGTGAATGACCTTCAGGTAAACTATTGGTCTCATCCGATCAATGTGTTTCTTCTCTCATGGGGCTCCATTAATCACATATTCGCAAGTACTATATCTAGCCTGTCAAACTGAGGAGCTTTTTACAGTGTTTATGTCCCATAGCAGGCAAGGCAAGGTCACAAACTTTAAAAAAAAACTACTGAAGCAAGCAGAGAAGGCCCAAGTCCTACAAATGGATACTTAGCTAATTGATATGGCAAAACTTGCATGAATAGAGAAAACATCATTTAAGCCACAAAGTCAAATGGAAATCTTTAACCTGATTCGGGATGACTTTTGGAACAGTGCATCTGTTAACCAATTTTAAGTCTCCCTCTGTAAATATTTGTGATGCCTTTCTGGAACTTTGCATTTTTTAACCAATTTGATTCTCCCTCTGTAGGTAAGTAGTTAATAATATAATGTGGTTAATTTACTGTTGTCTATTATACTTAGCTATTAACTACTCTTCGTTAGAAAAACAATTTTCTTACGTATTATTAATGATTCGAAGTTAACATTTTGAAGATCTGCTTTGATTGTGTTTAATAACCTACATTGTATTATGTGCTTACATTCTAATAAACATTTGAAACTCAGAAAAAAAAACAAAAAAATATTAAGGGTGTTCTGGATTCTGTTCTAAATGCACATCATTAAAGCTTCAGCTTTCAACATTTCATTCATTGTGCCTGGAACTGGATGAATGAATGAAGGAAGGAAGGACTGGTATAGCACAGCTCTACAAACTAAGCCACTTTAAAAACCTTCTGTACTCCAACAGAGTGAATGGCAGGCATGTGAGGTACAGTTTGTTTCTAAAAATCAATTGATGTCTAATTTTCAAATCTAAGGGCTTTTTCAGAGTCCAAGTACTGTTTTCAGTAGGTCATATCTTCCTTGTACACAAACGCCTTTGGATTGGCAATACCTTAGCTGAGCTCAGAGAGTCAGGTTTCATTCCTCCTGTAAAACCCACATACAATTCACACCAAACATTGACCCAAAAGATCGAGGTGGGTTTGGTTAGAACAGGAGTTAAGTAGAGGTCTTATATCCCATCCACAGTATGATAAATGCCACAGGATATAATGCGCTTGTTATAGCGGCAGACAGGGCATTCGCCATGTTAGTGACAGAGTATCCCATCCACCAAACTGTGGATTAACAGCCTGATTCTTGAAAGGTAATTGCGCTCGCAAAGGGCCAGATTCTGAGAATCTGGCCCTTTGCGAGTGCAATTTTTGCATTTGGGATTTAACATCCCAAATGCAAAACTCGGTAATAGCGAATTCGCAAATTTGTGAGGAATTACATTTAAGGAATCTCTATTTGAGATTCCTTAAATGCAATTCATCATCCATTTTCAAATTGCGAAATCGCAATTTCGGGCCGCTATTTACCGCGAGGTCAAACCTCGTGGTAAATAGCGAAAACTCAGAAAAATGCTTTTAAAAGCATTTTTCTAAGTTGCATGTTGCACACACACATGTCCTTTGGACATGTGTGTGCGCAACACCTGTTTAAATTAGCATTTAAGGGGTGCTACAGCGTGTCCTCTGGACACCCCTGGCACCCTTTAAATCGCTATCTTATTTGCGATTAGCTAATTGCTAATCGCAAATAAGGAATACTCCCCATTCATTCCTATGGGCCTTTTGGCCATAGGAATGAGTGGGGAGTTATGCCTTATTTGCGATTAGCAATTTGCTAATCGCAAATAAGGAATCGCATTTTTTTTGCGATTCCTACATGAATCCCGTTTTGCGAGTCTGTAATAGCGATTCCTTATGAATCGCTATTACACACTCGCAAAACGGGTCTTTGATGAATCAGGCTGAAAGTCCTTAGTACTAATTCATCGTGGATAAAGTCATCAGGATTAGCATAAAATATCTCCGAAATGACTTTAAGCATTTTTTTAAAAAAAATATTCAATAGTGGGCCTTTTTTCAAACTATATTATTAATTCTTAATGGTGACCTGCAGTTCATTGACATCATCTACTGCAATAAGGAAAATCCATACAAGGGCCTCAGTTATAGCAAGAATAAAGTTAGTCTCCAAAAGGTGACCCACTGAATTTGAATACATTACCTGTTTGCTGGTGTAAGAGACCAAGGTTGCATCAGTGACCACCACTACTGTTGCTACAACTCTACAGACATCAAACAGCTTTGAATGTTTTTCCCCTGGTTCTTGTGGTCAATAATTGAAAACGGTTGTCTATTGCTTAGTATATGGGATCAGTGCAAGAAATTGCAGTTCCATTGTATATTATTTAGTAGTTGATAGGTGCATTGCTTCATCCGATGTACTCCACTGAGTTGGATGGAATGCAAATGACAGCTGTAGAGACTGTGTTCTGTTGTTTTGTATGCATTGGTGTGAGGTGTATGTTCTGTGCTGTGGCTCCTGTGTTTGTCTGTGTTTGAATGTGTGGCAGAGGGTTTGTATGTGTTTAGATGAACAGTGACGCGTTATCATCTGCATAGCCTTTAGAAGAGTGTATATTGCATGAAAGCGTGTGGTCAGTGCATCTAGTGTGTTCTGTTTTTTTGTCTGGTGTTTGTTCTGTGTTGCGTTTCCTGCATTTTTTTTCGTTCTGTGTGGCAAGGGTTTTGTACATGCACTGCCATCAGTATAGCCTTTAGCAGTGTATATATTGCATGAGCGAATGTGGTCGGTGCATCTAGAGTGTTCTGTTGTTTTGTCTGGTGTTAGTTCTGTGTTGCATCTCCTGGGCTTTCTTGAGTTCGGTGTGGCAAAGGTTTTGTACATTCATTGCCATCTGTATAGCCTTTAGTAGCGTGTAGCTTGTGTGAGTACTTTAGCTGTGTGTAGATTGCATGAATGAGGGTGGTTGGTGCATCTGGTGTGTTCTGTTGTTTTGTTTGCTTTGTTTGAAGTGTACATGCTGCGTCGTATCTCGTGAATCTGCTTGTGCTTGAATGTGTAGCAGGGGTTTAGCATTTTTTTAGATGAGGAGTGACATGACCATCTGTATAGTCCCTAGCACGGTGCAGATTGCGTGTGTGTGGTTACTGCTTCTAGTGCATTCTGTTGTGCTGGCAGCTTGAGGTGATTGTGCCTGATGTGACTGCTACACAGGGCCAGTATTGTGCCCCGTGTGATCAACTGTGTCACATAATTAATGTATTAAATTCTGTGTATCAAGCAAATTACCAAATTAAAAGAAGTGTGAATAGTTGATGGCAATTAGCTCCACAGACGTGGAAGCCTCTTTCTAGAGGTTAGCTCTGTGTCCCGCCCAGGTGCTGGCTCGGATACGCCTCTCTGGTTCTGAGGATGTGTTTCTGCCCCTCGGGATACCAAGGCCCAGATAGAGGTAGAGTCATTAGTCTTGATTGTCTCATCAAGGGCCTCCCTTGATGCTCTCTCATTATATATTTTCGGGTATTAACTAGATGCCTGCATTAGTTCCTTAGATGGTAAATAACCTATGCATTGCAAAAGTTCACTTTACAACATCTTCATATAAATGGCCTGCTAAGTCTTCAGTTTATGATGAGACATTAAGGGGCAGATTTACAAGCCCCTTGGGCCTCTTTTACGCCGCCGTTGCGTCACTTTTGTGTCGCAGCGGCAGCGCAAAAGATGCGCCATGGTGCGGGGTATTTACAACGTGACGCATCTAGGAGATGCCTCTCGTTGGAAAGCCCTGAGCCATAAGGAGGCGTTCCGGCGCAGGGTGGGGCGTTCCTGCGCAGGAACGCCTCCTAAAAGTGGCTGAGTGAAATCTACAAGATTTCACTCAGTCACTTTAAGGCCAATGATGCGTCAAAACCCTGCGCCTGCTTGAAGCAGGCGTAATGCTTGACGCAGCATTGGACAGATAGGGCACCGCCGAGCCTTGCGCCGCCTTTACGGCACAGATGCGTCACGCATCTGTGCTGTTTTTCCCCCATGGTGCGCGGCATTGTAAATGCGGCGCACCATGGGTGGCGGAGCTGCGGCGCACAATAACTGGCGCTTCCCTGGGGATGCGCCAGTTATTGTAAATATGCCCCTAAGTATTGTGTAGAATTCGAACTTAGCTGTTTTGTCTATAGCACATAAAAAACGACCAGCCTGCAATGGGTATAGACCAGAGGCGGCTAATCCGCTATGGCGGAGGAGCGTCGCCCGCCCTGCTGGCCAGCTGAGGGAAAGGAAAAATAATTAATAATAAAACAGCATTATTATCATTTTATTTTTCCTCTTGACGGAGCCGAGTCTTTGGGAGCCAGGCCATGCCATGACAGGTACGGAAGGGGAGTAGTGGACGCATTGCCGACAGTGCGCATGACGGTTTAGCCGGCTGTCTCAGGACGGCCAAACCTCTGCATTGAGATCTCCCCAACCCAAGCTGTATTGCCAGGTAGAGAGAACAGCACGCGTGCGCGGCCTCCCAGTCTCCTTTGGAGCAGAAAACAAGCCGCTCAGGCCAACCCCAGCGCTTCTCTCATGCTGGCCAGCCTCAGCACGAACACAGCAGGAAGGAGACGAGTGACAGAGCGGCAGTCGGCAAGGAGCAGGTAAGTTATTTTCTTTTTTTTGTTTATTCCGTTATCCGTCCATCCCACAGCCCAAACCCCTCCCCCGCCACTCTTCTACGAGGCCAGCAGCTACTAGTATAGATCAGTTTCTCCAGCCAGGTCCCAGTGAGGTCTGCAGATACTGTGGCCAGGATTGAATTGGGACACAAAATAGGCCCAGGAACCAAAAATAAAATGGCCCCTATTAGCAAACCAAGTAGCTAAAAAATTGGCCCACATTTGCAAATCAGGCCAGTTTTGAATTGTAAAGGCAATCTGTATGAGTATTTTTTGCAAGGTACAGGAGACTACATGCATTTGTGTTAGCTCTAGGCAATACTTGTGGTAATTCCAGGGAAATAAACAGTAAAAAAAAACGGCCTACCAGACCACAAAACAGTCACAACAACTGCTAAAACATAAGCTCACATACTGTTGTGAAACCAGCCCATCGGACACTGTCTGATTGTCCTATAGGAAAACCCGACTCTGGTTGTGAATATGTCTGACGGGGACTCATAAGTCAATTATAAGCCGTAACCAGACAGCGTATTAATGCTGACATAGGAGTTAGTGGTCACAAAACTGTCAACATAATTTCCTAAATGAAAATTGGATCAAGCAATAGAAAGGTGTGGGCCCCCTAATGCGGACATAAATTCAGGGATGCTTCCTACAAATTGCTAACAGATACAGTAAATTAAAAAAGTAATAGAGGGTTAAAAAAAATTCACCAATTATCATTTATCAGACAGGTTAAATCTGCTATCATACAGAACTGTTTAGCTTGCGGATGTGCATGACTATACATACCTTTTGAGAGAGAATGTGTTTAGAAGTGAGCAGTTATCTTGTGCTGTGGTATGGCCCATCACACATCCATGTGGGCAACTTGATTTGTTCGTGGCAATCCAAGCAAAACTTTAGCTGTGAAATCAGTGGCAATCAAAACTGAGGGCAAAGCATCCCAAGATGGAAGTGTGCCTTTAAATGGTCCCTTTAATTAGGAGTCCAAATTATTTAGAATACCTACATGGTTTGATGGATTTGGATTTTTATAAACATTAAACTGGATAAAGGTTTTGTTGTAAGTGACAAGACTTGTATATGATAATGATGTATGTTACACACAAGACATGCTGATTGCATGGAAACATGACTGCATTTGAAGTTGGAAAATATGTGAAGAGCCTAGAAAAAACAGACTAATTTAATGGCAATGCTAAAAACTGTGTGCTCGATCACCCTTTCTCTTGAGAAACTTTTGTTTCCTAATTCTATTCAAACTAACAGGACAGAGAAGGAAAACTCTCCACTTCTCCCTGTATGCTTTGGAACCGGAGTTTGCGACTGCAAGGAAAGATGACCCCCATAGACATCTGTCTTGGAAGGAAGAAGGCGCATTAGCTTTAGCAGCTTCTGTATGCTGCTGCAAAGGAGCATTGTGCTGAACATTTGAGTAGCAAAGCAGAAGCCAATACCTTATTTTTCCTGCCTCCCAAATCATTCGAATCCGATGTCAGTTCTCCTCTGACCCCTCATTTAACTTAGAATAGATCAAAAAGAATCGGACTCTATGTTATTCGACCCCTTCTCACTCCTATGTGACAACTTTGACATCAAACCCCAGCTATCACTTTAGAGTTTAGACACCACGTGATCCCTATATGTTGATCTTCAATATGACCGCTTCTGATGGAATACACACATAAACATCAAGTGCCGGCCTGCAGACCCATAGGACAATTCTCAGACATATTTATTGGTAACACAAAATAGCATTACTCACAAGTTATCCATAACCATCTTCCACACTAACCTCGACTGGCTTAATAGGTATCCCCAAAATTGTTGACAGATTGCTCCAACCAGACACTATTCTGGCCACCTATAGCCAGAACACACAACTGATGCAAAGGTCAAAACACTATACGTTATTACTCTCACTTTCATTAAAAAAAAACTGGACCCCTTGCTTTGGAAATAGTACTGACACAGTATCATACAAACTAACCCTTCGCACCTGTGTGACCTTTGACTTTGGACCTGTGCACATCACATGTATACACGGATCCGACCATCCCACTGCACACTTCAAACATGGAGGACCTCTGCTCTGGCTCATGCACACAAATTAAAAAGACTGAGAAAAACATTAGTCACAACGCAGACTCATACAGGCCAGTACCTTCCTTTCTTTACCGATGACATTGGACTTTACGCCTAGTCAATAGGAAATACTGACTTGATCATCTAACATATATGCCCACATATATGTATGATTCGAAATCTGTATATTAAATGTTCCCTGCATGTAATTACGTTGATACCCTTGAAAAAAACTCAAGTTAATTGCTTTAATTGCTTTAAGTGGCGAAAGACGTGTTGGCTATTTCTATATCGAAACGAAGAATAGTGTTTTACTAATAACAATATGATATTAATAAAACTTCCTTGGACACGGCACACCAGCCTCAATTTGTATTTCTACTGCAACCATCTTGCGATGTCTTGTAATAATCCATTATTATGAATAGGGATTCTGGTACTAAACTACTCTTTATATATTCAAATTAATAGTCAGGTTAAGAGTCACCCGATTCGACTTATGACCACCCTACAGCGCGCCATTATTATGGTGACACTTAGACACCCTTACAAACTATTACGAGATCCGCAGTAGAATTTTGGCTTAGTAAACTAACTCGGCTATAAAAGTTGGATGGCTGGCAATATTTAGACCTTTTGGGTAGTGAATAGACTAACAGGCTAGGGATGTGTGATAAAATATGATTGGAGCCTATTCCACATTTGCCCTGTTCTGCTGAGCTGTGTTTATAAAAATTATGATCATTATGATACAAGTGATTTATAGACAATACTGCATAATAAATACTCATTTGTTGGGGGTGCAAGTGCAGGGCTCCTTTTTATCATCACCTACAGATAACAAATCCTCAGCGAGAGCTGCGGGACTCCTAACAGTTGCTACCTAGCATAGCAGAACTCACTGAAAATGGAGTGAGACGCCTGCCAATTCTCCTCTTCTCTAAAAAGATATTTTCTTTTTGGCCAAAGTAGTACAGGGGCTGGGTCTTTAATAATATTGGGGTGAACAACTAGATTTTAATTCAAGAGCACTGACCGACTACACATGTTTGTTCATTAGGGCTCACTAATGAGCACCTTTAACATCCCAAATCTGAGTGTATAGCTTCCATAATCGAGGAATCATTGTCCGCTTGAGTGGCATCTTTCACTGGTAGAGCAGTAGCCACTGTTGCAGCAGATGGCATCAGAGCATGAGAAACTGACCAATAGGAAGTGAGCTTGGGCAAGTGTTATTAGCATTGTTCTAACCACCTTAACACCAAAGATTTCAAAATCCATATTTGACATTTTAGAGACCCATCCTGTCAGTACCTACACTGTTATCACATCTTGGGCTACTGCTACTAAGGCTCGAGTCCCAACCACCAGCCTTCTCTGACTATCTACTGACCTCCTGAAATCGACAGGCACATCCTGTCCAGAAGTTCAGTGGACATACAGTCAGCTGCAGGCTTCTACGAAGAATTGGGGTGAGCGTGTGAACCCTTCGGAACATCACGGACAAGGCCTTATTCGTATTGTTGCCCATTCAAGGGATTCTTCTGCAGGGATTTTCTTCCTTCCAAGAAAAGGAGGCCGGCCTACTTACTCTACATCTCCGGCTGAATGGACGTGTAAGAGAGCACGCCACGCCTGGCTCTGGAAGCAGGGGCGGCTCTAGGCTCATGGCGGCCCTGGGCAGGGAGCGTAGGTAGGAGGCCCCGGAAGAGGGGGTCCGGGCGGGGCAGAGCGCGGAGGCCAGTGAAGATGGGGGGGTCAGGGTTTTTGGAAGTGGAACAGAGCCGGAGGCCGCCAAATCCTTGCCTGGGGCCGCCACACAAATATGTATCCATCCTCAGAGGATTATTATATTAAGGATATATATTGGCGGTTTGGCGGCCCTGTGCAGGTGCACAGCTTGCACATGCCTAAGGCCGCCCCTGCCGGAAGTTGCCAGCACTAGCTACTCAATGTCCTGTGGTGTTGGAAAAGAGCTTCAAAATCAATTCTACAGCACGTCTGTGACGTAACAAAGTCCCTGGAGCCCCCGCAGTGTGAGGGGGCTGCGAGCTACAGGGGCCCTCCTCGACACAGTACCCTGACCTGAGCGCCCCTGAGTAGGTCGGGAGGGTGGGTCCTCCATGCACTTAGCAGGGGTGCCCCCTCAAGTTTCGTTACACCACAGCAGCACGTCACGTGGTACGCTAGAGTATGCTGTGCCGTGCTATGTCATGACACTCTTGATGCGGTACACTATGTTATGTTTGGAACACACACCTGGTGGCTGAGGCTACATCTGAGCAACGAAGGGGAGAACCGAATATAACCTAAAATGCTGAAGCTAGACAGTTAATTAAAGATTTAACTAAAGGAGGGAGTTATACCTTCGTTCTGAGAATATCGTAGTAATATTTTTTTGAATAATTCATTTAAATTAGACTATCAGAGTTTAGCAAACACATGATACAAGCACTTTTAAACAGGCGCGCATTGGCCTATAAAAGACAAGCTAACTGCGTTAGTCACAATAACAAGTGCAATTCAATAAAAAAATCTGCTTTAATGAACCAATCCCATGCAAGGTTTCAATCAAAGAGCCGACAAGAAGTAAGAAGTGTACAACATACCTAGAGATTAATAATCAGCACCAGATAAACATTGGTCGTTGAAACCTAGAAGGTCTCAGGCACATTTACAACTTTTCTTATGCAGTTCAGCAGTTCTCAAACTAACACGCAGGTCTACAATTAATGTGGCCAAGAAGCCACGGATCTGATTGCAGCCAGCATTAACATACTACCTCAACACCTTCACTCCTAGGAGAAACCTGATATGATCTGAAAAAAGCAACTAATGTTTCTTTTCGATGACTGGTTGAGATGTCTCGGCATCGACTGAGTAGATGGGAAATAACATTCTTTATCCTACATAAAGAGAGGACAGCAGCAACATTATATATTTGCAGATTTCCAGATGTATCTGAGCTGAATTGCTGCCAGCAGAAGAAATCTAAATTCAGAAAGCTCATCCGAACCTATTTTGGTAAGGGACATGTGAGACACCTCTGTGGTAACAAGTCAGCAAAGGGTAGAAGCACAACGAGTGTGTGGTCGTGATGGTTCCAGTTCTGCTAGAAGTCTCAGCTGATTGTCTTGAAAACAGAGTATTTCCTGCCACCACAGTATTTCAATGTACAGCTTTGCTCTTGCGCTGAATAACACTTTCCCGCAGTAGACATTGTTTAACTACATTACATGTGAATTATTGTGGATAACAAATGTTCAACCGAAGTGGTTGGCCTTTCTTACATAAATGATCCCAGTTAGGCCCCATCATATTTAGATGCTGACTCTAAAATCTCAAGTGTGTGGTCTGAAACCATTGCTTGTTTTGACCGTAAAATCTTACTAATTTGACCCAGCAAGGCTGCCATTCGTCTGGCGCCTGTCACTTCCCTGGTTCCACTCATTTGGCTTTGAGCTCTACTGGTGTGACTGTTTCAGCGCTGCCGATGTGGCTCACCAAAGAGAACTTCTTTGACTGTCCGGCTCAGGCTACGTAGACCCCTGGTCATCATCTGTTTGAGTCACGATCCCTTACCTATTTATCCTCTATAATTTCCACCCAAGGCTTCTTGAAGCAGAGGCTGCTTGAGTGGTGACCACATGTCACTACTCATCAGTGCACATATACTGATCCATCCAAGTTATTTGAGAACTTTGTAGAGTGAATTGAGGATCTAAACCAACTGCTCAAAGAGATGGTCAATGGTACAAATTTAAGTAAAACATCCACTGATTAGTCACTTTAGTTTGTTTTCTTTGTTTGTTTGTTTTGCCACAGCTTTCAGCTCAGCTGGCATCTATGTCTATTGCTCCCCCACCCCCAGACTATCACTTATCTGTCCTTATAGCCTGTCAATCATCTGACTCCGGCCAATCATCTATCCCCAACCTGCTGAACATCTGGCCACACAGTCTGCCACACATCACCAGGCCCCAGCTGACCACATACCTGGATATTACAACTCCCCTCCCAGTTCCTTTCCCAGAGGAATAGAGCACACTCACCAGAAAGTTAACATAGGCTCTAGAGACTTGCAAGTGACCACAGGACAGAGGGAAAGGGAGATCACCAGCATCTGCCTATGCAGGAGAAAGTGAACACGGACTGTGCGACAAAAGCATGTCCACTCTCCCACAAGGCAAAGAGTGGTGGGGAGAAGACTGATGAGATTAGTTCCTGTGTCTTTGATCCCCTGCCTTCTACAACTTTGTGGCACATGCTACGGGTAGAAGGCAGGTGGCCTTGCGTTGAGAAGTTTCAAGACCCCCCTTCTTGTGCCACAAGCCCAGACTCTGCTAAGGAAGCAAGGTTAAAGTGTGAAAGAATACGAGTTTATATAGCACCCAGATACCCTAATAGGTTGTCGTGGTGTTAAGAGATTTAAAAAGACCAGACAAGCCCACTAAATAAATGTCCAGAACAACCAGCTGTTGAGTCTTTATCCCTGAACAAGAGGTGATTTCATCAGCATTTATAGCCAAGGAGCGAAAAGCCAGTATTTGGCAATCAAGCGAGGGAAAGAACGACAGGTCTTTACAGTTCTGGAGATCGTAAGAACCTATACGCGATGTGCAGAGGTAGAGCGAAGAAGCAGTTTTGGAGATCCTAGGAACCTAAACGACAAGTGCAGAGGTGAAGTAAAGAAGCCTCAAAGCACAATATGGGATCAAATGATGTCTGGATGAACAAAGGTCCAGACTTGCCCAATGTGCGGTGAATATAACAGAGGGTTTTAAAGACAATGCGTTTGGCTACAGGTAGTTAATTGAGGCTGATAAGAGAGCATGCTACAAGCCCGTATGGGAGTCTAAATGTTGAATATGCTGAAGCTTTTGATCGGACCTTTTTAGAAAATCTATATACAAGGAATCATTTCAATCAATATCAGACATAATGACAGACTAAATTATTAATCCAGGCAGCTAAGGTGAAGAAAATGAATTATTTTTGTTACCATTCATAAATAAATAGGCAGGAAGTGTGACTTTGTTTATTTAAGAGATGAAAACAGTCAGGTTGAACACCAATGTTTCTGCACAGTCAGAAGGAGAAGTTGGGAAACCTAATTCTGAAGATCACTAATGGCTAGAAGGGATACAAGAAGAAGCTCCGGGTATATGGACCTAAATATTAAGTTTAGGAGTATTGATGCTCATCCAGAGTGTGAGTGGGGATAAGCACTGACTGAACATTTAGCATTCCTTTATTGTCCTTAAGAGAGACGATTATTTGGGTATCATCCACATACGACAAAGGAGGGAATCCAAAAGTGGAGATCATGTGGGTTGGATGGTATACATAAAGATAAAGACTGAAGCTCAAGGTGGAGGTGTGAGGAACTCCACGTGGTATAAACCTGAGATTATAAGAAACAAGCATTTACAATGCAACGGTCTCGCCTTTGCAAAAGTTAGAGCTATTGGCATTGTTAATGACAACATTTTTATGTGTTGGTTTTGAAAACAGATAAATAAATGGCATTGTCATTTACAATGCCAATAGCTTCATCTCTTGCAAGTGCGAGACCTATTGCACACACAGAGCCACACACACAGAGCCACACACACACACACACACACAGAGCCACAAACACACACAGAGCCACACACACAGAGAGCCAGACACACACACACAAACAGAGCCACACACACACACACACACAGACACAGAGCCACTCCACCAACTGACAAAAGCAAGGATGCACCATCTTAATAAAAAAATAAAAAATGTAATCTTCATTAAATATCCACTCTTGCTTGTATTCTGCCCATGGTGCATCATACAAGCAAGAGTGGATATTTAATGAAGATTACATTTTTTATTTTTTATTAAGATGTTCGTGAGCCACAAAGGGAAAAAAATGACTACTCGGTTAGTTTATGGTCTCCAAAAGCCAAGTATATCTCCAAACACAGATTGTTGTTAAAATTAGGAAGTCAGGTTAACAATATAACGCTTTAAGCCTATTAAGCCTTATAGTACACAAACGTGTTTTTTGGTCTGAAATTACCTCTACCTTCTTTTGAAGAGATAGTCGCCTATTAAAGCCATTATCTGTCTAATAGAGGACCACAACAATCCATCAGTTTGAGTTGTTGCCAAGAACTAAGTCGCAATGCAGGCTAGTGTTAACCTTCCACCGAAATACAAAGAAAATGTTTTTAAAATGCACGTGAAATAGCCAGGTCACCTAAATCGAGGGCTGCATTTACTTCATACACATTTACACTAACTGCCGCCATGTTACAAGTGTTTATAGGAATGAAATGTAGCTAAGACTCTGGGGGAATTATGTGTAACCAGATAGAAGTGGGTTAAGACACTAGACTCGGGGTAACTTTTTATAAAGACAATGCAATAGTACACAAACAGAAGGCTCAGAAGTTGAGAACGCGGAAGGTAAGATTCACGCAAACGTCTGAAACACGCGAGTTGATCGTTTTTTGCCATTTGTATTACTTTGTAGTTGGGGATGTTTCAAGAGAACAATATGTACCGGTAGGAAATAAACGTGCCCGAGTAAACAAAGGAAGTATTCGCACTAAACAGGGCTCGGCAGCATGTCCGATGATCACACGGCAGCGGGAAAACAGGGACACAGGTCTGTGCCGCTGGCTCTTCCGCCTTATCACAAGGAGCGGGCATTGTAAAATAAACCAAGAGAGCAGATCGCACCGTCAAAGACGAAACACTCACTTTCCTCTCACTGCATTGTATTTAACAGCTAACTGACGGGGCGAGGACACGGCCTTTCCGCTTGCCTCTTCGGCTACCTTCAACCCCACTTGTACCCCTGAGTAAATCAGACCCTTCCCACGCACCCGTAGCATCACAGCCCTGCTCGCAACGGCGCGTGGGAAATTGAGGACGCGGCTTTCGAGGCCTCTCTGCCGGCGAGACCTCCAGGACGCTGAGCATGCCGACCCACAGCTTTTTGCGGCTCAGTGAAGGGTAAAGAAACCCATCAAGCTGCTTCACCTGCCTCAGCGACACTTTCAGCCCCTCCGGTAATAACCTGCTCCCAAGAATGTAAGAATGGGGTATTTTACCTTCATCAGCCTCCTGCTGACAGAAGGGAACATTTAAGGCACACGGAACGGAAAATAGGCACAAACAGAAAGTAACGCTGTGAACGCAGGCGTGGCTTTTTTTTTTATCGATCCGCTCCTCGCCGTTTTTTATTTCTTTTTTCGTGTTGTTTTTATAGTCACGATCTAGCAAGGTGGACAGAACGTAAGAAAACCCTGAAGACCAGATAGATCTGCGTGCAGCGCCTGAAGACGTCGCAGGCTCGGATGGGGGGGCGAAGGGGGAGCAGAAGTGGCTGTGCCCAGCAGACTGTTTGATCTGTGACTGGGAGGCGGAGGAGGAGTGACTGAGTGAAGGGAAGAGGAAGAAGGCTCGAATCGACCTCGTTTTTTTTTCAACGTGGAAAAAAGAAGGGAAAACAACACCAAAAAAAGAGAAAAAAGGTTCCGATGTGTGCAACACTGAGGTGGAAAGTTGCAGCATTTCGAGGACTATTTTTATCTCCGGGAGAGACGTTTGGAGTGAAGCACCTCGTCAGCAGTCAGGGGAGAGGGATCAAGGTCGAGGAAGAGGAGCACAGGGGGTTTGAAGAGAAGGGGCATGGATCCGGACTGTCTCTGACACCATTAGCCTCTGTTCTCCTGCCAGTGGCATGTAGCATCCGGAGGGGGCAGCAGCAGCAAAGGGAACTTACGATGAGAGGCGCCCGCCCATGCCCAGCACAGCCTCGAAGCCTCAGAGGCGCAGCGGCGGCTGGCCACTGAGCCCCCCAGCCCCCGGGGGCGCCGCCACGTCCAGGACCTCACCCGCTGAGCCCGGGAGACTCCAAGCACGAGCTGCGTCACAGAGAGCTTACAACCTTGCCCATAGAAAAACACACCCCATAAAATAATGTCCAAAACACGCCCCCCCCAATCTCAAAAGGATGGGGCAACAAACATCAGTCAAAAACACGCCCCATAGAAAAACACGCCCCATAGAAAAGCGGCTTGTGCTCACACTGTCTGTAAGCCCCGTCCTTTTCAGACTGGGGGCGTGTTTTTGACTGAGAACGTCACTAGGTAGAAAACATGTCAGAAACACGCCCCCAATCCGAAAAAGACGGGGCTTAGAGCAAAAAGAGAACGTCACTGAGACCTCTTCTCCAATGGCTGGTCGCCGTTTAGGATGCCAGCCAATGGAGAAGAGGGGCGAGGCTTAACCTCGCTACTCAGAGTCATTAAATCTCGGCAGCGAGACTGCGCATGTGCGCAGCCTACGCTAGCCGAGACCTAAAAAGGGCTCAGAAACAAGGTGAGCCATTGATGAGCATAACCACTAATTCCTAATTTAGAGAGGCACTGAAGGAGAACACAGTGAAAAACAGCGTTGAATGTGACACTGAAGTTCAGTGGAATAGGGGCAGCACCGCCACCTTTGTTCAAAAGAAGTCTGACGTTATCAACTACAGATGGTAAAACAGCTTCTGTACCATGCAGAAAATGACTTGGGGTGTTAAGAAGGTGGTTGGTTTCAAAAGATTCTTTGAGTTGTTGACCTCTTTCTCAATTATTTTAACTTGAAAAGGGAGAAATGTGATGGGACTGTAGTTATTTAGGATGACTGTATCTTTGAGGCATTTTTCTAGAAGAGGTCCCATGCTAGCCAACTTCTTTGTTGAGGGCACATGTTGGGTTCCAAGTGAGATGTTAAAGATCAGTGGTGGGTGCAAGGACATTTAAAGCCTGCCTTCATATGCCACGTGGCAAAGGCCCTGTATAAGGGGTAAGGTGGTGTGTACAAGGAAGTTTCAAGCCAGCTTTCTATCGCTAAGACTGAATTTAATACTTTGCAGGGAGGTTTTAGAAAGCTGAGCATGTAGTGCAAAAATTGAACGAAACTTGGAGTGTAAGCTAACATGAGTTTCTTATATGTCAGTTTTCCCCTTCTCTTGAAGATGCTTAGTGTGTGTGGTGTGTGATGTTATGTGTGTGTGTGATGTGTGTGATGTGTGTGATGTGTGTGATGTGTGTGTGTGTGTTTTTTTGAGCAGAAGTACAATAAAGCGGGTCTGCCTACGAAAAGATGCCGGCCCAGGGCACATCTAAAGAAACTAAACCAGGAACGATGACGCGCGTCGCTCGCACGCGTGAAGGACAAGCAGTTGAGAAGGGAACATGCAGCAGCTGTTTTCAAGCACACCCATGCTTGTGAAGGCATCCGCCTTACGGGAGCGAGTAGCGGCCAATTAGCATGCGCGCCGCTGCTCACTCTCGCAAGGTGGATGCCGCCACTAGCACGAGTGTGTGCTTGAAAATGAGCAGAGCGACGGCTAAAGGCCCTCCTATGCAGCGCATGCACGCTGCGTAGGCGAGACCTAAAAAATGGGCTACAATAACTTCAGCATCATTCTACTGCAGGCTCTATGGTAGTGTTTTGTGATGCCCTGGATGAGAGTAGTACAAGTAACTCTAAAATCACAGCTTATGCTTACCCTAGGTGGGGTGGAAAAAGCCTTAGTGATACATAGGTGTACAGAGCAATAGCAGGTACAACGATCTATGCTTCTTGAGTGATTTTGGCACAGTTGGGACTCAGCAGCGTACACACTGACCTGAGGTTCTCATGAGCCCTCTGGTAATTCTTTATGTTCATTTGGATGTATCCCTGGGTCTCAGGGGCCTAAACAGGGCGTGGGCAGTGATTAGTGTGTGACAGTGGTTGCACACGGTGCACATCAGAAGTGAAATGTTTCATCAACAGACTTTGACCAAGAGAAAGAGAAAGGAAGAAAGGGGAGAAAGAAGGAGGGATAGGAAAACAGCAAAACAGTGACAAAGAGAAAGCAGGGATGAAAAAGAACCTGAAATGGTGAGATAAAGAGGACGTAGAGGGCGGTGGAAGAAAGAGGCATGAGTTGGAATCAGGAGTCGGCAGCCTTGGTATTCGACAGTGTTAGCAGCGGCCCCAACACGTATGTGTTTTTTCACATATCAAATATTTGTCTTAGGTAAGCATGCAAGACACATGTCGGTGGCTGAGGAGGAGACAGGTTGACTAAGCAGTAGGCATTAAAAGATAGGAACTAAAGGTTCAATGAAGCCTGCCGAACATTTGACACAATTCATTACGATTTTCTCATAATTTCCACAAGGCACATTGTTAGGAAGTCTATGAACGTAGATCTCATGTAAGATGATTAGCAGGGAAGCACACAATAAATGCGGTCATGGATACAGTGAGGATGTGGGCGGGATCCTCCGTGCCGCAGACTCTGAGCTATTCGCGGAGGCAGAGACACCTTTTTAATTTACATTACAGAAATAGCTTCACACTTTTATCACCAGGTTTTTAGCTGGTTTTATTTTGGTTCTAGTAATTTGCAACTGAGCTTGATTTTATTTCTCCTGGAAAGATAGCTGTCACAATAAAAATAAAAGATATAGTGTTCTTATTATAGAGTCCGCTATCACAATATTTTATATAAAAAGAAAGCCAAGATCAGATATTGTTTCATTTAATATAATTCACTTCTAACGACACATTTTCATTGCATAAGGCTGGACACCATGAGCTCTAAAAGCAGGGATATTGGGTGGAAGTGGAAGAGAGCAATGAGGTACAGCTCATAGTGGGTCTCATGTAATCTTGATTTGAACATTGCTGACTTTTGAAGGGTCTTCTCTTTATCATCTGTGCCTTTCCGCTTTGTATCCATCACCACATATTCACCAAGTGCAGGTGGTGGCCACCACTGTGACCCGCATTGTTGTTTTTGTCAATGTTTGTTGAACTGCATTGCAAGCATAAGCAAAGCCAATAGCTATACAACGTGTTATGCTGCATGTAGATGCCACGTGAAAACCCTTTTGGAGGAATAGAAAATACAGTCCTAAATTAAAGTTTATTTTCTGTACTTCCAAGATGGCCGTCATGTTATATCTAGATGCAACATGGAGGCCATCTTGGAAGTATAGAAAATTACACTTCAATGTAGCCACACGCTAATATTGGCTTTAACAATGCCTGTGATGCAAATTTCCGTGACAATACTGACAGTAAAAAAGCAGTGGCAAAGCGAAACCTATTGGGTTTTTTCCAATGTTTGTGTAATCCATTTGTAATCGATTTTTGTACCTGATCAAATATTGGTGACATGTAGTAAAGTAAGCCCAGTGCTGCTAGTTCCATTCTATCCATTAAGTTTTATTTATGGAGCACTACACTTAAGTGCTGTTCATAACAAACATTAAGGGAACATTAAACGGTGCATTAAGGAGAACAGAATATGAGTGTACCAAGAAGGATCTACAGACATTCCAGAAGGTGGAAATAGAGAGCGTCTAGGAACATATCAAGGAAGAGGGAACTTAGAGAGGCCTGAAAAAAGTATACAGAGAGGGAGCCAGAGCCACCCATAACTCCGGGAGGTAAGAAGGGCAAACAAATTACATTGAAAAGGGGCACATGGAGAAGGCGGAAAATCTAGTGAGAAGCAGAAATAAATAGACGTGAAGGAATATAGAGCTGAAAAACAGAAGGGCGGTAAGGAGTGGCCATACCAAGGACACATTTAAGAACAATTCATATGAAAAGGAACCGAGGGGACATGGCAGAAGACGTCAAGATGTCGAAGCGTTTTCGAAACGCCCTGTCATCCATTGGTATCCTGTCTACTACAGGGCGATATTACCCCAAAATAAGTTGTTGTTGGACAATTGCAGGCCGCCAGATGTCCCCTATCTGCTAAGAGTCCCCGCAAAGTAGCTGAAAGGTCATACTCCAGACCTGACATATGTCAGTGGAGCTGCGTTAGGCCTAAAATGGCACCCCAGTGAGACCCAGCAGACACAGCGACTCTCCCCGCTGCAGTGAGTGCTTGTGGAGGCTCCCTGCCCACGTGTGGACCAGGTGGCAGTCGTGAAGACCCAGGAGAGGTAGAAGGCCTTCCCAGAACCGGCTGCTGTCGGCCCCGACTTGCTTGGAGACCGCCTCTTCCCGCCGCGAGCTGCTCTCAAACACGAGTGTGGCGACGACCACGCAGCTGGGGACTTCCCGCTTCTCCTCCCACCTTCAAAGGGGCAGAGGCCGGCCACGAGGCCCACGCGGGATGAACACACTAGGGCCCTCTCACAGCAGTGGCTCAGGCCATGCACGAGGCCCTCTATTGCCCCCAAGAGGCCAAAAACTGTTTGCAGCCCCTTCAGTGACTCTGTTGTCTGGACCATGCGGGGATCCCAAAGAGAATGGGATGCTTGAGGACAAAAGCTTCTGGACACCTTTGGTTTCCCAGAGCTCTCCAGCTAAAGCGGTGACCATTTGTGTGAAGACCGAGGGCTGATATTCTCTGAAGGCTGAGTTTGTCCATGAGGTAACCTTGGTGAATCTTGAAGTGCCCTGCCCCGTCTATGCTACTGGGGGGCCTGCAGGCTGAAGCCTATCTCTCACCCGCTCATCCCATGGCCCAACTTGAGGCCTCTCTGTCGAGGCAGACCTAGCTGCACAAATGACCCCTTATTGATTGCCCCCGCGGCAGTGGACCACTGGAGGCCACCTCTGGGACCCCACCGCCTGGGTAATATTGAGACTGCAAGGCGACCAGTGCAGCCAAGGTGGACTTCACAAACCATTGGGGAGGGGGGGCCCTGTCAAGGCGTGGAATGCCTCCCACTCAGAGACTAAAGGGACGGCCTCGAAACCCTTTCCCCCATCCCTCCATACACATATCCCCCTGGTGTACCTCACGATGGGAAAGGTCAAAGGGACTGGTACCCACGCCCAAATGAAGATGGATATGTTTACGATGCAGCCTCTACATGCAACCGGCCTCGAAACAGAACCTTCCCTAGCACAACAACAAACCATCTCCAGTGACCTAGGCACCATCCAACAAGCCATTCAATCCACCAGGATAGGAGACCATGATAGGAGAAATGGGGCCCGACGTAGTGTTTGGACGCCAGGACATATGCAACCTGACCTGCAGGGACTCTGAGGCAGACAACTGAGTCTCGACACTGGAAGATGAGGTGGCCACAATCAAATGGTCTATATCTAAACTCCTTGCAACTACCATAAACCTGGAGACTTCAAAAAGAGGATGGAGGGAACAACGTGCGTTTTTTCAGCTTTCCTGAAGATGTTGAAAGCCTGCACCCTAAAAAATTCCTAGAAACATGGTTTATATCGTGGCTGCCAGAGGGGAAGTTTTCACTTTGGTTCTTGGTCAAGGGGGTGCAGCTCTCCCTAATCCAGCGCCCACCCCTAGGGTCCATCCTGACCCTCTGACAGCCCTTAATCTCAACTACAGGGACAGAGATGCGATCCTCCAAGAGGTCCTTTAGGTAGGAACCTGGACCTTTGACTCCAATCACATCATGATTTTTCCTGATTACACAAGGGCTATACAACAGCAAATGAAACCATATGACAAGGTTAAACAAAAACTTCAGGCCATGAACAAACAGTAGATGCTTGTATTCCCAGCAAAAGGCAAAGAGCTACACAACTCAAAAACATTCTTCTTCGAAATCCCAGAGGAAGCCTGAGAATGAGCCACCAAAAACAGGCCCTTCGGGGCAAACCAGCTCTGACCCACCACCCCTCTGACCACCGCGAACGATGACCATTAGGCAAGCCCCAAAGGAGAACAAGATCACGGAGGAAGAGACTGAGTAATCACAGACCATCCGAATTTTCAGACAAAGGCAGACCCCGCTTCTAGACGGCGAGATACACATAGAAACATACAGACCCCAGTCGGACACTACTCTTGTAGCCGGACATCAGCCCTAAAGCCTCTCAAATAAAATGAAGGGGACAGGTCTAGGTCTCGACCGCCAACACAACTGCGAAACTGATGATGGCGTATCATACGTATAGTTTCCATTATTAACCTATACAGAATATCCTGCCTGACGTTGATTTGATGGCTTGTGTTCAAGGGTGTTCTAGGATGACAAATGCTTCAAGGGGAGAAGTAGGGGGAGAGTGACACGTCAGAGCGTAGGATTGTTTTGCATGAGTTTGTTTTTACTTACGGTTATGCTTTCGACTGTTTCGCATTTACATGCACAGAGACTTGCACCAATGCTCTCTGGACTGGCAATCAATATACACAAATGGAGACTAGCCCTCCTAAACTCTCTGGCCCAATTGGGCTCACCCGCTGCCTATCTGCAATTTGGCCACCTCTCACCTAGATGCTGCATTTAATATTATGTCCTGGAACGTCAATGGCCTCCTGGACCGTATCAAGTGAAGCGCTGTCCTTCAGCGTGCTAAGCGCTTTATGCCTGCTGTGTTGATTGTACAAGAAACACGTTTGCAGGGAACACACTGCCCCGGCATGACCTCTAGCTTGATAGTTCTTTTGCAAAGCCTCTGCAATTAAAGGTCAGATACCTGAGTTTTTATGGCATCTGATCGCTGGTGTTGTCTCTTGTTTATAAGTATGGCGATACTAAAGTCCCAACAAGACAAAATAAGTATGATGTTACAAGCAGCATCTCAATTTCCGATAAAAGCATCATCTAGATTTCCACATAGACAGTTTGCTGCTACAACTAAACATGTCAGCTTTCACTGTGGAGAAGTGTGACTCAATGATTGGATTGGCAGACCCTGATGCAGAGGTCTAGCCCGGGACCAGGGTTCAATTCCCCGCCTCGGCGGGTCTTGGGCTCAAAATTCCACGGACCTGATAATTCTCACCTCAGTGCCTATTCCAATCATGGAGTCCCACTCTGCAACTCAATAGCTTGCTTAATCTCCATAACGGCCCCCACAACGCTAAGGATGCCTGGCCTCCACCTTGGGGGTGCCCAGGAGTGGACACCTCACAGGGAAAGCCAGGATGGGTTCCACAGCGGTATTCGTACAAGCGCCTTGAGACCCTTGCAGGTGAGTAGTGCGCTATACAAATATCAATTTACATTTACATTTACTGTAGGCGTCCATAATGTAATGGCTATTATGAGAAAGAGGGTTAACCCAAGGAAGTCACTGGGACCTGGGTGTTTGACGTTGAGAAGAAGGGGTCCCAGTAGGAAGGACGTATGAATGAAAAGAATTTAAGACAAAGTTGAAAGAAATAGATACATCTATAATGTTTTATTCACATTATAGGAAAGAAGATTGTCAAAACCAAATGTACAATACAAAATCGTATCCGTGCCCCTGGGGGGTAAGGGGGACGTGCAATCGTGAGGGTAGTGTGAGGAGGGAATTAGTGACAATAAAAGCACGTATTATTCAGACATTCTCATAAGTTAAATGTCAATTCGACAGCATATAGACATCAAATCAGATTGACAGTTCGAAATACACATGCCCCTGAATCCGTACTATACACAATTTGGGGTAGGAGGAGGCTGTGTGGGAGTTGAGAAAGTCGACGTTTCGACCCAAGGGAGGCAGGAGACTTTACAATCCTTGCGGGTGGGTCTTCATCAGGACGGGAAGAGGGTGGCGGGGCAAGCAACCTGTTTTAATCAGTGTTGCCGAGTGAAATTAATTTTCTGGGGTCGATATAAGCAACAGGTTTTGGAAAAGTACTGTATATATCCCACAAGGGATATATCCCTCGAGGGTTCTCCTCGAGGCAGCCGAGGCAGACGCTACGCTCTGACAGAGCTACGTGAAACGGGTCAAAGAATCTGAGTAATCCACGGGGACACATGACTGACTTCCCTCAAATCGAAATTTGGAGTGGTCCCCAGTCCAGCACCCGGATCGTTTCGTTCCTTATCTACCCTTGTGGGATATATACAGTACTTTTCCAAAACCTGTTGCTTATATCGACCCCAGAAAATTAATTTCACTCGGCAACACTGATTAAAACAGGTTGCTTGCCCCGCCACCCTCTTCCCGTCCTGATGAAGACCCACCCGCAAGGATTGTAAAGTCTCCTGCCTCCCTTGGGTCGAAACGTCGACTTTCTCAACTCCCACACAGCCTCCTCCTACCCCAAATTGTGTATAGTACGGATTCAGGGGCATGTGTATTTCGAACTGTCAATCTGATTTGATGTCTATATGCTGTCGAATTGACATTTAACTTATGAGAATGTCTGAATAATACGTGCTTTTATTGTCACTAATTCCCTCCTCACACTACCCTCACGATTGCACGTCCCCCTTACCCCCCAGGGGCACGGATACGATTTTGTATTGTACATTTGGTTTTGACAATCTTCTTTCCTATAATGTGAATAAAACATTATAGATGTATCTATTTCTTTCAACTTTGTCTTAAATTCTTTTCATTCATACGTCCTTCCTACTGGGACCCCTTCTTCTCAACATAATGTAATGGCAGCGAGCATAATACAAACAACAGAATATGTCAACTGAGAAAGGAGGTGGACATGATGTTAACACTTCTGCGTGTGTCTAAAACTTCACACATACTAATAGAAAGAGATAAAAGAATCTACAGGCCAGTGCGAGATAAAAATAGAAGAGATTTAAAAGGGTTGTCTCACAGTGTTCACAACAGCAGGATAGCGTGCCCTTCTCTGAGTGTTAATACAAACAAATACAGAAAAGAGACGGACAAACTAGGGTGACCACCTCCTCAAGGTCATTAGGAACACTCTTTTCATTCCTGGACCTTTGCATTCTGGGTGTTCTAGTCTTGTTTCACTAGACTAGCACTTGAAATCAAAAATGTGTAGGTGAAATGCTTGAGCCGGGAAGACATAGGGGCCTGGGAAATAGGCTAAGAAATCAGCCACAAAAGGGTGGAAGAGTATATACACATAATTAGAAATATGGTACTCAGCCATCTGTAAAAGAGTGAGATATATTCGCATTTCTAATTTTCTAATGTCTCTTGATTTTGTGTATTCTCCAAAGGACACCACTATAACAACCCAAAAGTGCTTCAAATGCGCCCCAAAGTGCTTCATCACTCCAGTTAGATAACATAGAGATAATTTTACAGGGGACTGGGAAGAAAGCTGGGTGATTCAGGTTGTACCTCTATTTAAATACCTTTAATCTGTGTAGTCTTTATGCATAATAACTATCACAATAATCATTCCAACCCATTAGGGACACCAGGCAAAACAGTGTGAGCTGTTCTCATGGCTTGAGCAGAGCTCCATATGGAGTCTTGCTTACCTCTCAAGTGGGGTGCAGGTGGAGAAAGATTATGACAGTAGGAAGTATAGGAAAGCACAACATTTTGTGAAGGTTAAGGAGTCAGGACAATGGAGGTTTAGAGCTATAGGTCAGCTGAGCTGTTATGGGATGGAATGATATCCATATGGTGCACGCATGCCGTTGGTGTGGCCTCGTACTCAGTAATGGGCTTGCACAGAGATTGGTTTATCAAGGAAGACTGGAAAACATTATTTTATGTAGGGTAAATGCACATAGATGTTCAAGGGCTACACACTAGAGTGAGGTGTTGTCAATAGGATGAGTGAGGTAAGTAGGGGCATAGCTTGGTAGAAACGTGTCCTCGAATAGGAATGGACCAGATGCCTTGCTTTGCTTCTTATACTTTTCTTTTCTATTTGCTGAGTAGTGAGTTCATGTTGTGTAAGAAAGACCATGTTGAATGGATTGTTGGTGGTACAACAATGAGGGGGGGACAAGCCTGGTCTGTAATGCTTTGAAGAAGGCCAAGAGGCCAAATATGAGTTGGATGTGTCTTGGAACTATATTCCAAACATGGGGAGCTTGAAATGAAGACGACCCTCGTACGCATGTTTGAGGCAGCATGAAGCCACCAGGAGATATTTATAATCTGTACTGTGTGCTTCAGAAGGTACTGTACTACATTTGTATTTAGAACATGTGGCCCTTAACATGCACTGTCTTATATGTGATGCTGAGTGCACTTAAACTGATGTCAAATGTGAGTGATATTAAATCACAAAAATTACTCCGACAGACCATCACGTGGTCAACGATCAAGACAAGAGCGTCCTTTAATTCGAGAAGGGAAGTGTTAGGTGTGAGGATAGATGTCTAACTTCACCCAAAGGTGAGGAAAGGTGGCAATTCCTTTTTGTTTAGTTACCCTCACACACCCTAGTGGTGTCATGCTTCATCATCGGGTCACCCTGACGCCTACAAGTCGGGGTGGGCTCAACCACAGTGTTGAGAGCTCTTTGCGATAGGTGAAGACCAGGGACATCTGTCCTCACACCTAACACTTCTCTTCTCGAATTAAAGGACGCTCTTGTCTTGATCGTTGACCACTTGATGGTCTGTCGGAGTAATTTTTGTGGTTTATTGTTTTGACAAGGGAGGTTACACTCTGACCTAGGATCCTCTCAACCCTCTAGGCATTGGAGATATCCCTGGTTTTCTATAGAGCCTCATAGTGTATACAAAGTGTGAGTGATAGCCAATAGAAGACGAGTAGAGCTGAGGATATGAGATCCCTTGAGTATGAGCCTCGACCACACCATAATCAAACCCGTCTACGTAATAGGGATCTTAGAATACCAGAGTAGCAGCTGGTTACCTGTTTGGTGAATACAAAAAAATGAAAAAAAGACTCTCCCAAGGGGTTTTGAGACAAAGAGACATTTCGACTCCAATTCAGACCTCATTTATAACAACAGTTAGAACCTGGAGTTGATGTGGAATACTAATGCTTGTTGTTGTTGAAGGCAGTTGGCTGGGCTGTAAAGATCAGATTAGAGTTGTTTAGTGACGTGGCATATCTGGTTTGTCCTGTGTGAAGAAAAGAGATGATGTAGTGATGTTATGTGTCTTTGTGTGCATGGGCTGAGTGGGCATGCCCTAGAATGTTGAGTGTGGCTGAGAAAGAGACGATGCCTGGGACACTGGTGTTTGTGTGTTGGATAAAGCCTGGGAGTTTATTACAGCTGGAATGGGAAAAGAGCCCTAAAAGGACCTTTCAGGCTGTGCTTGTAACCTAATGTCCTAACATAAAATAAAGATCTTACCACCTACCTGAGTGGTGTCAGGCTCTTATTTGAAGCCCCTGCGCTCCAACTACAACATTTTGGCGACGAGGATGCTGAACAGCAAGCTGAGGCTCGCATTGAACTGAAAGGAGGGAAGTGTGCAGTTGGTGGCAGTAAGTCTACATCAGAGATGAATGGGGTACAGCAAATTGAAATTTGTCTCCGAGTATTTAGTTTATGACTCCAGAGGGATGTATTAAAATGCAGTATTTGACACTTTTGGAAGTTGCTACAGCTCAGCGATGAATGCTGCTGCAGTGTCGAGATTGTCCTGAATTATTTAAATTCATTACAAATGGAGATGGGCTGGATAAGAGCTCTTTAAGATAGGTCTGTAGTTACTGCGAGCATGAAGGCCAGCGGTGCATTTCTTAACCTGTAGTGCCCTCAGTAGCACATATACTTGAGTCTTAAGCTTCCTTTGGACATGTATGTGTGCTTGGAGGCATGCTCACTGCAGCATTTTATTTTCATGTTTGACCAATGGTACCCTTGTTGGCGATGGAGACAGAGGGCGAGGGTGGGGAGACTGCCAGAAACCCTTCTTGTTTTTAGTCCATGATGAGGCGTCCATGGGAATCCTCTCTGGCGAGGCCAGTGTGCTTACTTTCAGGCTTCCTGTATCACATGAGCATACATGCCAATTGGCCCATTCACGCAGGACACACTTAATCTTGGCTTTATTTGGTCTGTCTCCCACCTGAGATTGCTGCTGTTTTAATAGTAGTCTACGGGGGAAATACATTGTCCCGATTATTATTTTTAGGTCGAGCCCGGGCAGCGCATTCGCTGCTCTGGGAGCCATGCTGGATTGGAGTATGGACTTAAAGCCCCGCCCACTCTCCTTCCATATTTGTCATTGGCATGTGTCATAGTCCTTTGTAAATGCTGGCTTCCGATTCATTAATAGGCTTGTTAGTCCCTCCTTAGTACTGCCTTGTCTTCATTTATAACCTCCCATGCGGATTAGCCCTTTTACTTCAGTTGTTACATGGTAGTCTTATTTACTCTGTAAGCACTATTTTCTTTAATGGTTTCTCCTAGTGCAGGAACTACATGCTTTCCTGCAACATTCAGCTCATTCAGTGCGCCATGCACGCTTTCACAGGGCGCTTTTACCCAAAAAAAAGCATTTGTTTGTCAACTTGACAAACAAATGCTTTTTTAGTAAAAGCACCCCATACCGCGCTTTCACTTTAATAGCGGCCACGGACCATTCTTTAGACACGGCTCTTGTTCAGAAAGGGGCGTGTCCTCTATTAATATGAAAGCACAGCTTGGGGCACTTGTAAACTAAAAGCATGTGCAATCCAATAGGTCTCGCATTTTAGAAACTTTGACCTATTGGTATTGTAAATGACAATGCCTTTTATTTTTGCAGCATGTGTGCATGAGGGCGACTATCAGTGACATCTGTCGCATATTGGCCGGTCCTGGTCACCTTCTCCAATGTCCTCCATTGAGGGCGGGGTTAGTGGGCGTGGCATGATAGAATGAAAAGTGGGCGAGAGAAAATGTGAAGATGTGCCTCAAAGAGCCTCGCGCCGAGAGTGGGAAGGCCAAGGATGCAGGCCTTTTAAAGGGCAATACGCGCCCATGGCATAGTGTCCCGGTCGGCTACCCTGTGCATCTGATAATTTACCGGTCGCCAGCTGGTAGCTTAGGGTTTTGATATATTTCTTTTTATCCATTCTGCATCCGAATGAATTTGCCTCCCTTAAATCGCTCCTATCAAAATAGTTTCCTCGAGATTCACACGTTTGTTTTCAATCTATTTTCAGATTATGATCTTTATTTATCCATGTTGGTTCTTAGTTGTTCTACAAATTTTCACAACTCGATTCGTTTACACCCCTTTATTGCTGGCAATTAACGTTCCCACAATGACTTCTGTTTTTCTCAGACATTTCCCACCTTTGGTCACAATGTTTTAAATTGAACAGCACTTCGTCCTCACCCTCCTCACTTGTTTTTTGCTTTTCTGTTTTCTTGACTCTTATTTGTCGTTTTTCTTGACCATACAACAGTTTTTTCCTCCCTCGCTGTGTGACCTGTGATGTTGTTTGCTGTCCAGGTAGACCTGTCTGTCAAGAGTCGGAGGTCAATGGGTTGGCAATTGGTCCAGGCTGTAAGAACATCTTTTTTCCTATTTCTGTGATATTATATAACCTGTCAATTGAGCACAACACAAAGCTACACAAACTATCCACTATCTTCCATCCTCCCTTTCCCCGTCCATGCCTCAACCACCTTCAGTGGGTAATTTGTAAAATAAAAAGGTGCCGGGGCTCTTGTCAGGAGGCAGCTTGCACCAGCCCATTTCTCCTGTTAGCGCTACTTAAAACCGAACCAACTACTAACCAGGAAAGTGGGAGAGGATGTGGCGAAATGGCCAGAGCTGCCAACTTCGGAGCTGCAGAACCAGGTTCGAGCCTTGGCCTCAGCTCAACATCCTGTGATTCTTGGCAAATTACTTAATCTCTCTGTAAATTAATGTGTCCTTAACTAGTGCTCATGAAAAGCGCCAGTGTTGAGGATTAAGTGCTGGTGCTGAGCACCAGAAACCACTGGCTCAAATTAAGCACTGACCACCTCTACACTTCTTGCTGCAAATCATTGCCTCACAGTCTCCCGGCTAAGTCTAACCTCATACACGATCTCTCTTTCCAACCTTAGTCTCTCACTGATTTCTCGTCCACAGGGTTCTTCGCTCTTCTCCTTTCCTCCCCAGCCCATCTACTTTGATCTCATGTCTCTGTACACAAGTCTTTTCCTCTCCCTATCTCCACGTCATCCATTCTCTCTCACTGGTCCTCCACTTTCCCTGTGTGGTTTCTTCTCTCTGGTTCCACTCTCTTCTGCCACACATTCCTAATTCTTCTCCCATTGCTCCTACTTCTCCCCTGCTCTCTCTCTATATCTCTCATGAAATGTCTTCTCTTCATCTATGACCCACTCCCTTTACCAATACTTAGCCTTCTTTAAGGATGTAGTTTCCATTGGCGCAGCATGTGCAGTGGCACCAAGACCCAGAGGCCTGTGGGAGCCACAGAGCCTTGATTGTTACTGTATTTTATCATTCAAACAGCAGCCAGGGGGCCCATTTTCGTCCTTCCACTAGGACCCATGACACATTGGCCTTCTTCCCAACTGTGCTCCTCTTCCTCTTTTCATTCTGTTCAGTCTTCCACCGTATTTCCCCTTTGAGTACCCCCTAGGCCTTTCTTGGTGAGTTTTGTACACTATCTGCCCCAACCTGTTTGAGGATAATGCATATCCTTATAGAAGACCCCTCACTCACCAACCTGGTTGGTGACATGCTTCATCATCGGGGTCCCACCCCATAGTCCGAGTGACTAAAGGGTGTGCTACGACACCTGACTACAGTGGAGCTGGTTAGTATTTTCTTTTATATGTGCATACGATCAAAAAAGTGAGTTAAAAAAGGGCCAGAACTACTCACTGCAAGTATTTTATTCTTGAGTGCTTGAACCCTTATTAAAACTGTGTGGCACCTGTGCCTAATTAGGTAGACTTCGGTGTCAAAAGAAGTGTTTTTATTAAAAATAGCGAAGTGTGCTATGTGAGGTGTGGTATTTACAGTGCTATTGATTAAAAAGGTCTACATGTTTCAACCATTGTATGTATTCATTGGTTTTCGTCAGGACCGTGTTATTGAACTGGGTGGTCCGCACACGCTAAGGTGCGTCCTGCCCTAGTCCAAGTTAGAGTACACAAATTGTGAACCCGTGTAAAATTGTGCGATTTTCTGTATTTAGAAAAACGCTTTTATTGCGGCACTACCGCTTCATGGGCACCGGCGTTTCCAAGACGGCAAGTGTCCGTCTCTTGCAGCTTCTGATCGTCAGGCGGAAAGACCTACTTGGTTCCGGCTGGAAGTGCCCCGAGTCATTCCTCGGGGCACCTGGGGTGGGACCCTGATGATGAAGCATGTCACCAACCAGGTTGGTGAGTGAGGGGTCTTCTATAAGGATATGCATTATCCTCAAACAGGTTGGGGCAGATGGTGCTGACTATATCACGTCAGCCTAGGTCCTGAGAACTTTTTCTCTGCCTTCGAGGGGTTACTCCTCTTTTGTTTTTTGCATTTAATTTGGGGGACCAGGAGTTCCCGTCTCACATATTTGTAAACTTCCCTCACTCTCTCTTTTGATTTTTGGAGTTTTGTACACTACCCATCCCAATCCTTCCTTTTCCCAGCTGAATTGCCACCTCGCTCCCTCGGTGAGTTCACACTCTCTTCCCGTCGTGTTGCATCTGCTCATCACTACTCCTCTACTTCTGCCTGGCAGTCACTGCCCCTTCTGTACCTTCCTTTTCTGTGCCCCTCAATCACTCAGCACATTTTTTTTACAAAGTTTTATATAGCGGAAACTTGACCCGAATCGGGTATCAGAGCGCTTTACATAGCACCAGTTGCATTACATGAGGACACATTCATTTTTGTTAGGCACAGGGAGATTAAGTGATTTGCCCAGAATCACAGGATGTTCAGCTTCATTGCCGAGACTCGAACCCAGTTCCCCAGATTCGAGGTCATCTGCTATATTGTGTTTCAAAACTGTACAATCGTTTACATAGTGACCTGGCTGTTTGCAATAGTTGCATGTCCCTTTAACAGGAGCTGCCGAATTATTGGACTGTGTCGTACCCCTTTTCTGACCATCAGCTGGAACTGACTGAGCAACTAGCACTTTCATTTTTGTGTCTTTCATACGTCTCTGTTCGTGATCATGTTCCTCCTAACCGTTTGGCCAAACACCAGTCGCCAGCAGGGTAATCTAGTCACTGAAGCAAAGAAGAAATTACCCACAGCCTTCAATTCTTCCCTCCAAGCCAACTCCATTTTAGAGGTGGGTGAGCCACTGGCCTGGCTCAGCTCTTGGTTGTATTAGAATGATGGCAGAACATAAAACAAGCCGAGTTTTCATGTGGCTTCTCCCTGCCACCCACACTCTAACCTCATGCACCAGGGGGGAAAAACACATAATTAACTTTTCATGTAAAGTAGGAGTGAGAAAGAAATACTAATTTACAGGCTGAATTGCACAATATGAAAGCAGAAAAACAGGGATTGGTCCCAGCTTCCCTTCATTTCCAAGATATGTGATCTTGGGCAAATACCTCTCTTGTGTTTGATGTTCTAGACTATAATGTCGCTTCATGTATAAAAAGAATCTAAGCCACAGGCAGCGTGCCTATAACAAAGGACTTACCTCTTAGTTCACTAATGGCATAGTCGGTGGCGGCGCATGAATGTTTGTAAATCCATGTTTAAAAATGCCTCTCTATGCAGTGATATGATCTGATGTACTAAGGTGAAACGCTTCAGCATTGCCAAGGAAATACACTTTTTGAAAAGACTATCATATTTTTAGATTTTTTTGCATAAATTTGATGACAAACACACGCCCACCTCAACTCCATTTCCCTTTAGCAAGGCTGTAGCACCCTCTCTGCGCCCGCTGTCACAGTGCTTACCTTCTTTCTCTCAGATCTTTCATCCCCCTCTTTCCTTCCTTGTTGTATACTTTCATCTGCATCTGAGTGTCTTGTACTGTCTCTTTGCTCCCTTCTCTCTGTGTCTCCCACTCTCCCCCGCTGCTACATCACAAACAGTTTTGTGTCAGCAATAAGTGTGTTTGTCAGCGGTACTGTCCTTATCACGTAAACAGAGGTGTCACATGTAGTTGAGATTGTTGGTGATAAAAGCTGCCGGCGGTGTTTTAATTCGTGCTACACAATCCTTGTTACTGAAATACCACTGGCAACAAAAAAAATACATGATACTGTGCAATATAGTGCTACCATGAAGCACTGGTTAATGGAATTGTAGCTGATAAACTTTCCTACTCAATAATTCTGCCTTTACAGATCCGTTTATAATGGGGTCTCCAAACCGGTCCTGGAGGGCCGGATCCATGCCAGATTTTTAAAATTACTACATGTATCTCAATGGGGATATCCAAAAAATCTGGCATGGATTCGGCCCTCCAGGACCGGTTTGGAGACCCCATATGAAATGGCCAACATCGCCTGCAAATTTCACCACCGCTCAGGCAAAGCCGCTTCACGCGATGGGGCCTGTTACTTTCAGCGGCGGCTCCTTCGCTAGGGCGGAGGAGTGGCGCCCCACTGCTCTGTGAGTATCTGAAAAAGGAAACATAGAATGATAATGCATTGTTGTGTTCATTTTATTTTTCCGTCTGGCTCAGTTGGTTGGGGGCGTGGCTGTAACAGAGGAGGAGGGGGACCAGTGGTGGCACTCTCAGTCTCTGAAGTGTGCATGACGGTCTGGCCGGCCTTCTTGGGCCGGTAAAACAGTCTTGCTGACGTAGCATGTTCTCCACCGGTTGTATTGCACAGCCTGGGTGGAGAACATGTACAGTCTCCCACTCCGTGTCTGAGAACCGAACCACAGTACTCAGACCAATCACAACACTGCTGTAAGGCAGCCTCATGATTGGCTAGGGGGAGTCTGGGAGCCTGTGTACTTCCTACTTCCTACACCTGGAATCCTGGAAGCGGCTGAAGAGGATCAAGAGGCGGCTGGCTGCCAGGTAAGTGATTAAAAACATTTTTTCATTCCCTTCTCCCTTCCTCCTTACCCCCATCCCTGTTAAGTAGCAACCAACACTGATCTCTTACCCTCTGATATACATTTTTTTTTTTTTTTAGTATCAGCCAAACTCGGCACAAGGACATTGGGGAGCTTTATATGACCACCAGATTGCAATATACAAGCCCATTTTTTTAGGCACGGGCAGATGACGTGATTTGCCCAGAACCACAGGATGTTGAGCTGCCGCCGGGACTCGAACCTGGTTCCTCACTTCCAAGGTTGGAACCTCTGGCCTTCGGTCCCATCTCCTCCCCATTTACCCCCTCTGTCTCTACCTGACCCTTCACAGCACTTTACACATCTCCCTCCACTATTCCATCTTCAAAGAGTTCCTCGTCATCCACCTGTCTCCCTCCCACCCTAGCTCTGTCTTCCTCCTCCGCCTCATCTTTTCTCCCCACTCTGCCTTCTCCTCAGGCAGGCCTGAACTGCCTGAGCGCACGGAAGCCTGTCTGATTGCCTCTAATCGTCTCAAATGTAAAAGAATCCGCAAGAATTCGATAAAATGATCCGCATCTGCCAGAAATGAACACAGATGTTGCAAATGAAACTTTTTTCTGAAGGAGCTACACCTGCATTTATGCAAAATTATGGAAATTTGCAAACATGTGCACCAGACTGCAGGTGTCTGGCCGCCTCCCCGAGGCCTTCTTCTTACCAGCACTCGCAATATTTCAATGTAAATCCCTTGCAAACAGGGGGTGGACGCCTCTGCAAGGAAGCCGCGCTCAAGGATGACACACTTGTGTGAAACGGATAAAGAGGTCTCAGAGTCGATGGGAATGTACTGCTCCCAAAACACCATGAGCCGCAGAAGATTATTGCTTCAAATAACATCCCTGAGCAAAGACTGCGTCGAATCTCTACCCCGTGCAGCGCACAGTGCTGCAGACACAGGTGAGCGGTGCAGGCACAGAGCGAGCAATGCAGCACACAGGTGCTCACCTGGAGCGTGCCATGCAGGACGCAGGTGCTCACCACCTGCATCGAGCCATGCCGCGCACAGGTGCTCACCTGCAGCGAGCCATGCCGTGCACAGCTGCACAGGTGCTCACCTGCAGCGAGCAATGCAGGACACAGGTGCTCACCTGCAGCGTGCAATGCAGGACACAGGTGCTCACCTGCAGCGTGCAATGCAGGACACAGGTGCTCACCTGCAGCGTGCAATGCAGCGCACAGGTGCTCACCTGCAGGGAGCAATGCAGCGCGCAGGAACTCACCTGCAGGGAGCAATGCAGCGCGCAGGTGCTCACCTGCAGGGAGCAATGCAGCGCACTGGTGCTCACCTGCAGGAAGAAATGCAGCGCGCAGGTGCTCACCTGCAGCGTGCCATGAAGCGCACAGGTGCTCACCTGCAACGTGCAATGCAGGACACAGGTGCTCACCACCTGCATCGAGCCATGCCGCGCACAGGTGCTCACCTGCAACGTGCAATGCAGGACACAGGTGCTCACCACCTGCATCGAGCCATGCCGCGCACAGGTGCTCACCTGCAGCGAGCCATGCCGTGCACAGCTGCACAGGTGCTCACCTGCAGCGTGCAATGCAGGACGCAGGTGCTCACCACCTGCATCGAGCCATGCCGCGCACAGGTGCTCACCTGCAGCGAGCCATGCCGTGCACAGCTGCACAGGTGCTCACCTGCAGCGAGCAATGCAGGACACAGGTGCTCACCTGCAGCGTGCAATTTAGGACACAGGTGCTCACCTGCAGCGTGCAATGCAGGACACAGGTGCTCACCTGTAGCGTGCAATGCAGCACACAGGTGCTCACCTGCAGGGAGCAATGCAGCGCGCAGGTGCTCACCTGCAGGGAGCAATGCAGCGCGCAGGTGCTCACCTGCAGGGAGCAATGCAGCGCACAGGTGCTCACCTGCAGGGAGCAATGCAGCGCGCAGGTGCTCACCTGCAGCGTGCCATGAAGCGCACAGGTGCTCACCTGCAACGTGCAATGCAGGACACAGGTGCTCATATACAGCGAGTAATGCGGCGCACAGTGCTCACCTGCAGCGAGCAATGCAGTGCACAGGTGTTAGTGTAGAGTGACCACCCGGACACAGGTGCTTATATTCAGCTAGCAATGCAGGACACAGGTGCTCACCTGCAGCAAGCAATGCAGCGCACAGGTGTTAGTGTAGAGTGACCACCCGGACACAGGTGCTTATATTCAGCTAGCAATGCAGCGCACAGGTGCTCACCTGCAGCAAGCAATGCAGCGCACAGGTGTTAGTGTAGAGTGACCACCCGGACACAGGTGCTTATATTCAGCTAGCAATGCAGGACACAGGTGCTCACCTGCAGAGAGTGTTGTAGCGCACAAGTGCTCACCTACAGCGAGTAATGCAGCGCATAGTGCTCACCTGTAGCGAGTAATGTAGCGCACAGGTGCTCACCTGCAACGTGCAATGCAGGACACAGGTGCTCATATACAGCGAGTAATGCGGCGCACAGTGCTCACCTGCAGCGAGCAATGCAGTGCACAGGTGCTCAACTGCAGCGTGCAATGCAGGACACAGGTGCTCACCTGCAGCGTGCAATGCAGGACACAGGTGCTCACCTACAGCGAGCAATGCAGCACACAGGTGCTCACCTGCAACGTGCAATGCAGTGCACAGGTGCTCACCTACAGCGAGTAATGCAGCACACATGTGCTCACCTGCAGCGAGCAATGCAGTGCACAGGTGCTCACCTACAGCGAGTAATGCAGCACACAGGTGTAAGTATACAGCAAACAATCCAGGACACAAGTGCTCACCCACAGCGAACAATGTAGCGCCCAGGTGCTCACCTGCAACGTGCAATGCAGCACATAGTGCTCACCTGTAGCAAGTAATGCAGCGCACAGGTGCTCACCTGCAGCGAGCAGAGCAGGACACAGGTGCTCACCTGCAGTGAACAATGTAGCGCCGAGGTGCTCACCTGCAGCAAGCAATGCAGCGCACAGGTGCTCACCTACAGCGAGCAGAGCAGGACACAGGTGCTCACCTGCAGTGAACAATGTAGCGCCCAGGTGCTCACCTGCAGCAAGTAATGCAGCACACAGGTGCTCACCTACAGCGAGCAGAGCAGGACACAGGTGCTCACCTGCAGTGAACAATGTAGCGCCCAGGTGCTCACGTACAGCGAGCAGAGCAGGACACAGGTGCTCACCTGCAGTGAACAATGTAGCGCCCAGGTGCTCACCTGCAGCAAGCAATGCAGCGCACAGGTGCTCACCTGCAGCAAGCAATGCAGCTCACAGGTGCTCACCTGCAGCAAGCAATGCAGCTCACAGGTGCTCACCTGCAGCAAGCAATGCACCACACAGGTGTTAGTGTAGAGTGACCACCCGGACATAGGTGCTTATATACAACGAGCAATGCAGGACACGAGTGCTCACCTGCAGCGAGCAATGCGGCGCACAGTGCTCACCTACAGCGAGTAATGCAACACGTGCTAGAATGGAGCGAACAATCCAGGACATAGGTGTTAGTATACAGTAAGCGATGCAGAATACAGGTGCAAGCACACAGTGACTGATGTAGGGTACAGAGGCAAGTAAAACAAGCATTTGCAATGCAATAGGTCTCGCATTTACCCGAGTTTAAGCTATTGACATTGTAAATGCCAATGCCATTTATTTATGTTTAAAAAAACTAAGAATAAATGGCATTGTTATTTGTTATTGTAATGTCAATAGCTCAAACTCGCGTAAATGCGAGACCTATTGTATTGCAAATGCTTGTTCTAATGAGGAGTTGGACATTTTGGGCCAAATCACTAAGACATTCAATACTACGTAAAAGTGTACTGTCTGCTTCCCATACTCCCAAATGGTCTGTGTCGGCAACCCAAAGTACAGCTAAAAATGATTTAAAAGTCATTAGTGAAAACTGATTCACAACTTTCATGCACTTGCGATTGGATGCAAATAATTGATTACTTAAACCCACGGATTAATAAATATTACGGACATCCATTGTAAATAAATGTACATACTGGATAAACAGAAATGCGGCAGCGAACACGGTATGTCAGTGCTATGTTTGCCAGAGGCTGGAATGTGAGTGTACTGGGTCCATGCACAGCTTCGTGGTGCGGACACCTTGCACCTGACATTGTGTACTTGTGTTTACAGATGTACTTGAGAGAGCCGGTCTGCCTTCGGGCTTCTGTGGTGCCTACATAGTCTCATTTTTCATTTTTTTTTGGGGGGGGGGAGGGGGGACAACCCCGAAGTCAGCCATAGGAAACATATGCATCTGTTTTTGCAAATAGTGCAAGGAAGTTACAGTATATGTGAGCCAGGGATGTGCAAAGTCAATCGTGCGGGCCCTCTAAGCGACTACAAAGCGTGTCCCACTGCAGAACACAAAGCACACTATAAATTAAAAAGAAAAAAGAAAAAAAAAAGTGTGCATGATTTAAGCAGCATCTCACCTCAGCAAAGAACACGCATTAAAAGGGAGTCTTGGCACAGGCGCGCGCATTGAACACCGGAAGTCGCAGGATAGGCTGGGGAGGTTAAGTAAAGATCCTGAGTAGGCTCTGAGAGGGGTGGGGCTGCAACCATGCCACAGAAGTTAGTAGAATGGCTCGAGAGCCGCACTTTGAAACGGTACCGTGCAGCCTCACCAATTCTCAATGACGCAATCAGATTCAAGGCCAAACTCCCCTCATAAAGCACAGTACACTTCAACAAGTACGTTTTTAGAAGAGGAAGTAACAAAATTCCACGTGTGTAATGAGTTGTGGAAGTCTAAAATATTGCTGACAATTGTTCCCCCTTGACAAAAAAAATCAAGAAAAAGAATGCTAAAATCCATCACCCACATTAAAGATAATCGCGAGGCTGCATTGCTGGTAGTGATATTTTAAGCACACTATGGCCAACCAGCGTCTTTCCAGTTCCTACTTATAGAAAGTAGATTTCTTTCAAGAAAACACTTACAAGTTGTGTTTATCTGAAGCATTGCTAAGCGGTGCTATTAATTTGGAGTATTTTCTAGCTGTGAACAGGCCCCAGACGGTGACGCGCTGAGTAATGCTGACTGGAAAAACAAGCTAGACCCTTGTTGTCCGCCTAATTGTTGGAAAATCTGAGCCCTGATGTTTAAAGGTGTAGGTAGGGCTGGAAAGGGAGAGCACGGGAGGTGCAGAACGGGAGGTGCAGAACGGTGGGCCGCGGATACAAGCACTGTGAAGGGAGAGGCACAACCTATGGGGGTGGAGAGAGAGGGAAGGGATTGCAACGGAGAAGAGAAGTGGAAGACAGGATGAAAGGGAGTGGGGCTGAGTCACATCTGGGCACACACCTAGGGCCTCGAAACCAGCAGCAGCGCAGTGCTTGGTGATGGTGCAATCCCACAAGTCGTCAGCTGATACAGTGTGCTGTACGCGTGCTGCCTCTAGGCACTATATCTAGTGAGTGTTGCGGCTTCCATTGCACACAGTGGTAGTGAGGCTTTGTGCAGCACCGAGAGAGCTGCTGTTATTACTGCAAAGCGCTGTCCATACCTCAGTGGGGTCTGTGAGAGGGCGCCACGAAGGCTGCCTTCCATGCATTGCACGACTGTAACCGATGCCAGCACAGCGCTCTCTCTTGCAGCCTTTGTGCACGTGAACACGCATGACCTTCACTGACCCTCTTTTCAAAGGTTGACCGCTGTTCTTTAACTTCAAAGACAGCGTGGATACATTCTCAGACACAGCAAGAGTTAGAAAGTGCGCACAGACTCGGTCCTCGCAGCGTTAGAGGCTGGCACCCTGATCCCGAGTTTGCTGGAAGCGGGTCATGCGCCAAGCAGCATTGACTGGGCCTCTGTGCGCAATACATAAAGTAGACAGGACATCCGCTGCCATTTGGCAGACACCCAGGTCCCTGGAGACACACTGAGAGGAAGAGGGAGGGACTATTGTGTTGTAAAATGAGAGTGATGAACAGGCTTATTACGAATAAGGAAAAAGGAGAGAGTGCGATCGAAACAGGGTAGGAAGGAAGAGAAACCTGGGAGTACAAGGAAGAGGCTTTCGGTCTGGGAGCACGGACCTGCCGAAAGTGAGAGGAAGAGGGGATGAAAAGCGCGAGCTACGGAGGTAGGACAGCAAGAAAAGAATGCAAAGTAAAAGAGGCAAGAGATAAGAGGTTAGTGGGTGTGAGGGGAAAGGCCGGCTAGACTGAACAACAAGCGTGCACGCCTCGCGTTCGTGCACGTGCAGTCTGCTGTTTTTGGAAGCACTGCACTCGGGCTTGTGGTGTGCCCCTGCTCGCTCCTGCAAGCTGGATGCCGCCACAAGCACGGGTGTGTGCTTCCAAAAACAGCAGAGCGACGGCTAAAGGCCCTCCTATGCAGCGCATGCACGCTGCGTAGACGAGACCTAAAAAGCTATGAATGTCACGAGTGCAAGCATACTGCCAGCAATCCAGGAAACAGGTGTTTACATACAGTGAGAAATCTAGGACACAAGTGATAGCATACTGCAAGCGATCTAGGAAACAGATCCTAGCATACAGTAAGCAAAGCAGAATGCA